>NC_090927.1:222540331-223790331 GCF_040938575.1 Ambystoma mexicanum | reverse complement strand
CTCATTTAAGAGGTATCCTGTGGTAGTGATCGTGCTAGAAGAAATCTGGCATGTAGGAAGTAAATTCATTAGACGTGTGTATCGTATATTGAGTGGGGCAGGCGTCCCTCCACCGGCTATGGATGGGCTGGGGTACCTGTGGGGTGATCTGTACACCATCCCTGGGGCCTGCAACATAGAGTGGGTGGTAGTCCCTGCCCCAGAGTCATTCTAGCCTCTTCCAATAGCCTCACAGAGTAAATGTTGTCACAGTGGTTAATTAATGGATGGGTAGGGGCTGCCGTCAATATAATACATCCATAAACGATATTCTGTTTTGTGGACATCATCATGGTATGTGGGATGAAAGGCATTAGCTTACCATCGTAGATGATGTTTTTTCTTATATCTGTTTATTCAGTTTAGTACAATCAACATATCATCATCACATAGATCTAACCAGAAGGGATCCTGCCACCTTCAAGGTACAAACCCATTAAACAATATGCAACAACTACCCACTACGCCAACAATATTGTAACTAACAACCTGGGCAGCATGTACCTGGGAAAATATAGTTACTAAATCCGGCTTTAGTCTTTGTTGGTTACCTCTCTAGCATTCACCCTCCTACCAACTTACTTCCCCTCCTCCCGGGCTCGTGTCCCACATTGCACCACTCGCAACAGGCCCCCTTCCCCCTGCTGGACAGTACCCTGTCTCATGGAGGTTTGTCATCAGGCAAGCGGAACAGCTCCTGCACCAGCGCATTCCAGGCCAACACATTGTCAAACCCTTCTGGCAACCCGCTTTGTAGCGCACTGTACCATACCACCAACTCGTCCATGGCCCAACACCCAAGTCATTCCACCAACATTATATCTGCAGTCCCTTCGGGGACTTCCAGGCCATAGCGATCTGTCTTTTTACCAACACACATGCCAGATCGGCCATCTTTATCTCCGGTTTTGCCCCTTTTGGTCTCAGAAACAGTCCAATTAGGCATGCTTCCGGTGATCCCCTAAATCTCATGATCCCCCACCCCCTCCATCAGCCTCACCTCTACATCCCAGCAAAAGCCCTTTATTACCACACACTCCAAAAACATGTGTAGCATGCCGTTATATATACTTATAGCTTACAGTAAATAGAATATTTAAAACTAATTATCTTGCATCATTTCTACAAACACATTAATCTCAGATTCCAGCTGGGAGTTCAGATGCATGAGAGAATGAGTTGCAATCTATGAAACTGCTTTTGTAATACCATTCACGTCACACTGTGCTAAGACAAAATCGCAGTGCTTCATTTAGTTTCTCTTCCAAAACATTGATTAATATAGCATTATACACTGAGGAAGGGGTTGTTATCATGGGATAACGAGCCTTGGGACATAAGTTGAGGAAGAGTCATTGAGCCTCATTACTAATTTGCCGGTCCGGAAACAACGGTGCCGGAAAGCTTACCAGCACCGTTGTTTCCGGACCGGCAAACTACAAGTCTGCTGGTGGTTGCCGTTCTGCCCTCAAGGTCTGACCTTTGTTAATGGTGCTGGTGCTTCCGTGGTCCCCATTCCCATGGATGGAAATCGTCATTTTACCGGCGCCTGACTTACCGGACTGCCGGGGCTGTAATGCCCCTGTTATTCCAGCAAGTCAGGCGCCTGTAAATAATTACGGGTCCAGAGGCTACATGCTGGTTTTTCTGGCACGGTTACCGCCGGACTCCTAATGAGGGCCATTATCTCAAGTGATAATTACCTCTGACGAGGTCTATGAGCACATAGCGGTAGTAGCAATACATTTTTTGGAGTTTTGGTGGTGAAGTAAAAACGTTACTTTAATAGTGATTAAAGTAAATAGACAATCTAGTAAATTAAATGTGGTTTCACTTTGCAGTGTTACAATAACAAGGTTGTCGTCATAAGTTAAGTACTTTAATTGGAGTGGATTTAACATGAGCATGCGTTTGGCGTCAAGTAAACAGTTTATCTCTGAAAGCATTTTCCCAAGTTTTAGCTTTTTCCCCCTTGTGTTAAATAGGAGGTTGCAGCCAAAAAAAAGTATTTTGTCAAAATAAAAATTGACTGGAAATTGCATTGTGGTTTCCCTGTGTGCTTTTGGAGTCAGCATGTTATTTTCAGAATGAAGTCAATATCAGTAGTCATTGACTGCCCTCTGATCGTTCTGATTGGTTGAGAGGCAGTCATTACAAATCTCCAAATACATGTTAAACGTTAGAGGATTCTATAACTAATACAGCAAGTGTAAAATATGTTATGAAGCACAATATGGCAACAACCTTTGCTGTAAGTGCATTTAAAGTGAAATGGCATTCCTGCAATTTCAATCAACAGAACTGCCCATGGAATGGTAATGACATTTACCATAATTCATAGTACTAACTTTACCTGTCATACCATACACTGATCTTACACGCTCCCTCCCTCTCTTTCTCTCTCTCTCTCTCTCTCTCTCTCTCTCTCTCTCTCTCTTTCTCTCTGAGCTCTCTCTCTCTCTCTCCCTCTCTCTCTCTGTTTTAGTCACTTTCTTTGTGGCTGAAAGTTGAGAAGTCTGGTGGACGTTTGCTAGAGCCACCCCAGCCGTTGCCCACAGTAGGCACCTGAGGTGAAAAAAAGATCTTTTGATCGGGAGGGGTGGTGGGAAAATTACATTATTTAAAAGTCCTTCCATCATGAATTGTTTTAAAAATGTTTTACAGTGTTCTTTTTTAACGATCACTTCCAACCATCTCTCAAACCAAATATGTATTCTACAATGAATACCAATGGAAGTGTTCGAGTGATTATCCCACCTCCTCCCTACTCTTCTACCTTACTAACTTCTCACTGCTAAAATCTTGCGACCTTACATCTCACTCGCGATCAGTCGACCGGTAATGTCTAATGTAAAATGCAGACCAATAACCATACCCCCTCTTTTCTTACAGAGCCATCAGCTGCAATGTCAACATTATTCCCAGAAGGGTGCCATATACAACCCCTTACCTTTATTTTAATTGTATTTTTTATAAGGGACCTAATACCATATCTGAGTTTGGTTTCTAAGCGCAGATCCGGGATTCAAACCTCTGTTGCTCTGCATGGTCTTGCCCCTGAGCTATCCTCCATTATGTTTGTTTCAGTTACAATTGTCTTAAGAAGCAAAGCACATCATCAAAACCTAGAATAGCTGTATCATGCATTTTCTGCTAGGAGGTTATCATTCTAAGATGGACAGTCTGGTCCTTTCCTACTGAAAGATGAGAAGTAAAACCAGTGAGGGTTTCAGACTGTTTTGAGCAAAATCAAAGAACCATCCGGAAACAATGATCGCAGATCTTTATATCTGAGGAATCGAGATGTATGCTTGAATCACTAACTATGTAATGCACACTGGACTTGGTGCTCATTTCATTTTTCACCACACCCACCCAAAAATGAAAAGGTTTGTAACATTGAACCATGTACAGTGAGGATTCAGCTGTGAGTGTCGAGTGCCTATCACTCTATTGGAGGTAATGCTATTTTCCCCTTGCAAAGGATACTAGCCTGGTCTCGCTGTAAGAATGGCTGTGCACATGCACAGTCCCCAAATGCACAGACATCCTGAGAAAGTTATTTGTGTAGGAGGGCTAGCTGGGAAGCAACTCAGCCCTATATCTAGGGGAGGCAATAAGGTGGCTACAGATAAGGTATGGGGGTAGCAGAGGTTGCGTGGATGGGTAGGGCGAGAAGGGGAAGAGGGATCTCTGCTGGGGGTAAGGAACAGGGTTGAGCGTGAGCTGTTCTTCAAGGATTATGGAATTCGGGTCCTTCCTGAAATGTCGGACGTGGGGGCAGTCTGATCTGCATTGGTAACTTGTTCCGTAGACAGGGTGCTAATAAGGAAATGGTCTATTTACTACTGTAGTTTTTTTCCCTCTTTCAGTTCTTTGTGTCCCGGATGACGATGCTCCGGCATCTGGTGGCGCTGTAGGCCCTGGAGACGGTGAGTTTCCCGAACAGGTAGAGTGGTGTTTGGTTGTGACTGTTTTGTATGTGATGCAGGATGCCTCAAACCATGATGCGTGCTTGAAGAAGGACATGTGGTGAATTTTCATAGCCCTGTGATGAGTAATGTTGCAGTGCATTGGATAACTTTCATTGGGGCCAAGGTGGCCTGTGAGACTCCTGAAAGTAGGGAGTTACCATTTTCCAAGGGGAGGATGACCAAGAGTTGGACCACTGTTTTCAAACGAAAGGTGGCAATGATGTGGTTTTCTTTGTGGGAGACTGCAAACTGGTACCAAGAATTTTGGGGTTTTGGTAATGTTTGTTTTGAATGCAAGATCACAGTTGTTGGTAAAAAGTTGATATATTTTGCACAGGCTGAAAGTTGAAGTGTGAATCTATCAAGCTTTGGTTCCATCAGCCACATATAGAGTTGGGCATACTGTTTGGGGTGTCCTAGGAAAATGAATTGGCCTTTGCCCTGTTGAGCTACTGGGAGGCACTTGACATCCTGGCTTGAACGAGGGACAGACAGTGTTTGAGTCGATGAATGTCAATAATGCAACTGATCTTTAGGAAAATCTGCATGTTATTTGCATATTAATGCTCTTTTCATTATTATTGGCTAGGATCTCCCTCAAATGTTCCCTGTAGAGATTAAAGGCGACTAGGGACAGGATGGAGCCTGATATAACTTAGCAGGTTAAAGGGTTACACTTGGAAGGGTTTGGGCTCATCTGGACAAATCGGTATCTGTGTGAGAGCTGGGAGTAGAATCACTGTAAGACATCAAAGCTCATATGGGTAGAAAGCATACTGGAGAGTGCTTCATGGTTAATGGTATAAAAAAATAAAGAGATCAAGTAGGGTGGGGTGCCCTTTGGCCAGGAGGTTGAGGGCATCGTTAATAACTTTGATGGTGGCGGTCCCTGTGCTGCATTGTGGACAGGCCGGTACCCCTATAGAAGATTGTGCTGCATGATTCTGCAGTGCAGCTGAATGGCAACAGCATTCTCGATGATTTTGCAGGTAGGGATAGATGGACGATTTAGCGATATTTGACCATGTCATCGGGGTGGAGTGTGGGTATCTTCAGCAGGCGGGACGTTCTGTCCTGTTTTCAGTGCAGTTGGGAAGGTGCCCTGCACGAGGGATGCATTGATGATATTGAGGAGTGGTGTGAGTGCTTCACATTGATGACCCTCACAATGGAGAAGCGAAGGATGTTATCTTCATAGGTGGTGGGTTCGAAGGCTACCAGGGTGTTAGCCAGGTCCACTGGATTAATTGTCCTGAATTTACTCCATCTTGGTATATTGCTGGATGATAGGGGTTGGATATCTGTGTAGTGTTTGGAGCTGACAATGTTTGTCCTTATCTTTCCTATCTTGGCTGTGAAATGGTAGTGTATGGGTTTGCATTTGTCTGTGGATTGTGTTATTGAAGGGTAACACTAGGGGGTGATGCAGCGCTTCACAGCTTGGAAGATCACTCTGTTCTGGTTGGATGATTCCACGATGGTTGTTGTCTAGTAGTTTGCTTTGTATGTGGCCGATGAGAGTTCATACGCGGAGGAGGTCTTCTTTTTGGTGGGATTACAAAATATAGTACATAGAAGAGATATGCTCTGTTTAAACTTATGACACGCCTGATGTCCCCGGATTACCTCCCCTCATGAGGGAATAAAAAGCAAAGTAACAATCTACAAAAGTTCATGGTCGGGCCAGGAGGCCTACAAGGCTAGAAGAGACAGCCATTACTCGCAAATTATTGTATCCAGGACATTGGTACATTGTCTGAGTTGGGGAGGGCGATGGGGAGGCAGGAGTTGTAGGGGGTGGGGGAAGGGGATGGTGGGGAGTGGAATAAGAAAGGTGGGGCCCGAAAGGGAAACCAAAACAAAATATAAGTTGTAAGAGGGGGAGGAATATGAAGGAAGCGGCGGAGGGTGGGGAGAAGCAAGTGTTACTATGGTTGTTTTGTCTGTTTGTAAAACTTAATAAATACATAAAAAAATAACTAATGACATACCAGTACTTGATGCATTTTCTAAATTGCTTGTCATATTTTTAAACATCGCTTTAACTAGAGTGTGTTTCCATATATCACATTTGGTTATGATGTAAATCCCCACCACCTCATTTGTTCATTAACTAGGAAAGAGTAGCTGCCTCTTCAGAGATATTCGATTAGTCTTGGCAGTAGTCCTATACGCCGGATGGTGTATACACAAATTAACTTGTTTCTAAGAAGGCGTGGAGGTACAGTTTCTTTAAATGGTAGGCAATGAAGCTGTCTTTGCCATTTGCATTGGGTGTGTGTGAGGTTTGGTCTCTAAAATGACCTTGGGAAGTGTTATGTTGTTTTATGGTTCAAGCCATTAAGAGGCAGGGAACCATTTGTTAATTTCTTTGTTTCACATGTGATTCATCGTACCTCAGAACATCTGGCCAAGTCTGGTTTGGCCTCAACCTAAGACTGACCTACTGCCATCCTCCCCTGTGCAGAGGGAACAGGTAATACTTCAGTTAACCCAACTGGTGCAAGCCAGAATTCACAAGTAATTCAAAATGTTACAGGCCCAAGCAGTAGCAATCAATTACAGTGTTGTTGGAATCTGCCTATTGATTTTTTTAAACCAAAAAGAAAGATTATTTCTTCCTTACAATCCCCCTGGGATGTCAGAATGTTTCCTGTACTTAAGGACTCTCATCATGCTTGGCTCTTAGAATAACACTGTCTGCACTGCATAAGTGATGCACATCCCTTTAGCCTCCTGGGTCCTTGCCCTGCTCCTTTCAGGCAGATTCTATCTCCGGAAGGTGTTTCCTCTGCTTCAGCTCTGATCTCCGCTTGAGCAGCCGCAGCTTCTGACCATGGCTCTCTAGCTTCATTGAGCTATGATTTCTTCTCCTGCTGTTGGAGGCCCGTTAGGATCCATTGCCAGCTGGATTTCTTGATTGCCTTAACCCCCTCACTGCCTCCTTGGCCAATGTTCATAGGCTGCAACATTTTGGTGCAACCTTTGTGTTGGCTAAACCCATTGGCCATTGTTCAACATTTAGCCAATCAAATTGGCTAACATTTCTGCCGAGGTCAATAGAGGGCATTCAACGTCTGGAGAAGTATTTGTCCACAATCACAGTAATTACCAACACTATTCTGCATGTTTATCCAATATGATTAAATCTAAAACTGTAACTTCGATACATTAAAATCCTTTTCCCAAACTTGAAATATATCTTATGTTAAAGTTACACATTTATATTTGAACTTTATCATGAGGGCTGGTTTTGGGTTGTCAGGGTAGGCCCTTGTCCCCTTGGTTGAGTCGCCACTTGGGTTTATTTGGACTATAGACAAAGTCTGAACATGTTATAATGTTTGTAACTTCTGTACCTAGCAGAAAGGGATTTTTTTAAATGTCTCTTTAATGGTTGAGGCGTTTGAGACTCCCATTTTCATCATGTGGTTATGTTGTCATGTCTCTGTGCATCCGTTTGATTTGAAAATGTCGACTCTGTATCTCAGCAGATACTATTTCACTTCCTCTTACCTTTTCGCACTTCACTCTGAGAATTAGGACTCATTCTCCCAATATGCTGCGTTTCTCACAGGATCGCCTTTGCCAGTTTGCACTAAGGGTCAGTACTCGGTATCCCATTATGGAGAATTTCATTTATTCTTGTCTGCCTCTGTTTTTTCTCTAGGAATAAAGAGTTGATAATCGCGCATACGAGAGTTCACTCAATTGTCTTTCTCAGTTCACTGTGGTAATCGGGACTCTGAATCCCAGAATTTCACTCAATGTTGGCTTCTTCTGTTTGCTCTGTAAATACATATTTTGCATCCCACAATGCCGTATGGTATGCATTGCTGTCTTTCCCAATTTTCTCAGAGAAATAAGACTTGTTATCAGAGAATGCAGTATCCCACGAAGATATTTCTTTCTCACTTTACTTCATTTCCAATTTTCTTTGGGCTTTGTGGCATGCCAGAAATAGGAGTCGCACCATAGGACAAGTTTTAAGCAAGAGGTTTGTAATAACTTAAGGGAAAACCTGCCTACTTTGGCCCTTTTGCTATTGTGAGGCTCCCTACCTTTACCTGAAAACCTAATGTGCTCGTCAGGACGTTTCATCAACATAAAAAGGTATGTCCTCGGTCTGAAACCTAATCTAACTAACTGGACCTACCACTAGACACACATTATACGAACTAAAGTAAATGCCTGTTAGGCTTAGGATCTGTGAGAAACCTAAAGTTGTCTCCCTGTCTAAACCTTGAGGACCCATTATCCAGGTGGCCAGGGCACAGTCATTGCTATTGGATCCAGTTCCTGGGGGGGACCAATGAGGGAGGATCACCTGGATGGGGGGTCTTTGAGGAGTGGGAGTGGGACAGCGATGGGTAAGATGCAGTATTCCCTTTCCTTTGACACCTTTTCCCCATCCTCTCACATAGGACATTCAAAACCACTACCCCCCCTTTTCTGACACGAACTCTTTCACACAACACAAAGGACAACGGTCTAACACCAGAGACGTTTACCTGACATGTCCCAATACAAGGGTCAGACAAAGTCAGGCAATTAACCTGAATCACACACACCTGATGGTCCTTTCTCTTCCCCACAGGGATAAAAGGTGGAGCCCGAGAGCACAGTACGAGCACGGCAGACAGCACGACGAGACGGCTAATCAGACACAGCAGTTCGAGAGAAGGAGAAAGGCGGCAGGAATCGAGAGGGTGGCGAGGAGAGAAGTGACCTTGCCCTTTTCACCCCAGAGCCACAGAACCTTCAGGGGAAAGAGCCTAAGGCTGCAAACAACAGCACAAGTGTCTTGCAGCAGATGTCAACGGTACACGGGGCAAGCCTACGCCAATGAGCAGGAGCAGGTGAAGCTCCCGAATCCGTGGTACCGGCCTTGACTCCAGAGAAGGAAAGAAGCTAAGCGGTTCATCATAGCCTGTGAGTCGAGGCTGTGTTTAGGGAGAATCGCAAAGTGGCAAGTCTGAACCAAGATTCAATGAACTATGAGAGAACTGTAAAAGTGTTAAGGGGAGACCAGCTGCAGAGGGACAACTGGTGCCACAACTAACTCAAGAGACTCTGGTTGATCCCAACAGAGTGAAACTACAGAAACCAAGAGGCCATAGGAGGGCCACAAAATAGGTCAAAGTGATCATACTGAGGGTCACGCAAAATCCCTGTACAATCGAAAGACTTTGATCTACAAACTGTGTGATAGAACGGGAAGAGAATCCTGTAGTGAGAGGAAACAAGGGAAGTGAATCCCAAGAGAGGCAAAGTCTAAAGTACCGAGAAACAGTGTGTTGACAAGAGTGAACCCAGCCGAGGGATGTCCGTGAGAACTGTTTCAAAAGACATTGAGAAACTAAGGGGTGAAGCCATCACCCAAGAACCTAAGGAGAAGAGGGGTCTGAGCCCATCCGAGGGAGATCCAGGGGTGAAGTCATCCACCAAGTACCTGAAGAGAAGAAGGATCCGAGCCCGACCAAGAGAGATCCAGGGGTGAAGTCATCACCCAAGTACCTGAAGAGAAGAGGGGTCCGAACCCGACCGAGGGAGCTCCAGGGGTGAAGCTATCGCCCAAAGTTGATAGATAAAGGAACTGTTAAATAATTTGTGTAATACTATACGTGAAGGGTCAGCGCCCAGAAGATGGGGAGCCAGGGGTGAAACCATCACCCTACATGAACTGTGGAAAGCAATTAAGAAGGGTCAGCACCCAGAAGAGGGGGAGCCAGGGGTGAACCATTTTCACCCTAACGAACTTTCATTTTGTTAA
Source organism: Ambystoma mexicanum (assembly GCF_040938575.1). NCBI lineage: Eukaryota > Metazoa > Chordata > Amphibia > Caudata > Ambystomatidae > Ambystoma > Ambystoma mexicanum. The sequence goes on along the minus strand of NC_090927.1, from coordinate 223,780,545 downwards.
AGGAACTTTTGTTTTGATATTTTTTGAAAACATCAGGTCCTCGAAGGAAAGAGACTTTCAGTGAAACAAGACTTGGCCATTGACGGCCCTGATAGCTAAAAACTGAACTGTCATCTCGTGCTGGGAAAGATCAAGAATTGTGCTGTGCTGTGCTCTACTCTCCCACCTTTCCACGTGCTCAAAACGTGGGGAAGGGAGACCCAGGCTAGCGCATCCTGACATATTATTTGAGAACACTTCTTTCTTTTCTGGCAACTATCCCTCACCCTTTTTTTGTATTAGTTGTAAGGTCTGACAATAGGTTTCTTAGTATCGGCCCTTTTATTTGACACACCGCCACTAGGAATGCCTTATTTTTCATTTGATGGTTGACGTTTGCTCCCATCTTAGATTTAGGTTTAGATTAGATGTTTTTCCAACCTGCATACAGCATTCATTGTTTAATAAACACCCTAGAACTGTGTTCACTTGTGTCTGTCTTACTTGTTGCCACCATGAGTTCCTCACAGATCTTAAAGCTGACCCTCTCTTCTTGTGACAGTTTTTGAAAATAAATGTTCATTACAGTTTTCTGTGTTTGGCCCCGCCAACAGTCTCTTGCACAAAGGTCACTCAGTTTTGCAACAGTTCATGAAACCATGATTCACTTCTCAATTAATTTACACTGAACTGGTTTTCCTTTCAGTTCTCCATAAACTTTTGTTTTTTTTTGTCATTCCTTTTAAAATGTTGGGATATATCTTTACAACCCCCTTTCCAGGGCACCTATGCCTCTTCTCAGAGTTGTAGTTCATAATTTCACTATGTCAACTTTCTCTCTTGGACCGCCTGGCTCACCTTGTTATTTGAGTCTTAGCATGGTAGCTTTGGCCCTATATTGGGCCTTCTAGCCACTTCATTTACAATCTGTTCAGGTTTTTCCTCAGGTTTAGTCTTTGTCGCCTCTATATGTCTGCTTTGAGTTTGATGGGGGTCAGGTCTTGTATCTCTCTGTTTGTTGCGGAGGTTGACCAGCCACTTCCCTTTCTTGTGTCCATACTGTGTACCTGATGCTTCGTGGTATTCTCTCTAGGAAAGGCTGGTAACTCCGGTGGCGGTGGACTCCCTCACGCCGGACCGCTTTCCTGCGACGGCCTTATTGGTGACTCGCCGGTATCCCTTTCTCTGGTGACGGCCTTCTCACCGGCTCGCTGGACTCTCTTGGGTTTTCTCTCGTGGCCACCTTCTTGTGGGCTTGCCGATGCCTGTCTCTCTCAGGATTCCTCTGGCAGTAACCTTCTCGTGGGATTGCTAGTATCTCTCTCTGGTTTTCTCTGGTGGCAGCCTTCTTGTGGGCTCGCCCATGTCTCTCTCTCACATTTCCTGATGGCAGCCATCTCATGCGCTTGCTGGTATCTCTTCTCCCACTGCCAGTGTCTCCCAGGACGCTAGTGGAGGACCTTGTTTGGTCAGCAATTCTGGGCATGGTGAAGTTTCGCAGGCTACTTGCCCACTACTTACACTCGTGGTCCTGTCCTCCAGGTAGCTTTGGTTCGGCGCAGTAGCAATGATGTCTGCTCTGCACATCTCCACCTCAGCTGATTGTCCCTATGTCAGCTTGTCTCGCGTTTCTCCAGCAGATGCTCGAAGGATCTTTATATGGGTTTTGTGATGAGAAACAAAGTTCCGCTGCTTACATGACTTCACACTGAAGGGGGGGTCAACATTTATATCAGACAGAGGGGAAGGTTGTATCAAGTAACAACCTCTTTGACTCCTATATAAGCAGAAAGGACTGGGTTTAACAGAGATCTTGATGATGATAGGGGGAGTCAATCTGAGGGAGATTCTGCTTGCCCAAACCCCCCTAAGGATGGTTTTGTGTAGCAGGCTCACCTCCCTAGTCTCACAGTGGGTGACACCACATTGGGAAGAAGGGTTGAATACCCTGGATTGGTCACAGCTTACAATTCGTGTCCTTATGTCCAGCTTTACTCCTTGGGCTTTCGCTCCATTTGCATAGACCTCCCAGCTCATAGTGTCGATTGCTGCTTCCCAACGCCTGCACTTAATTTCCTTCTCTCACTCTTGGTGCCAGCACGAGCCTGAAGCTTCACCTTTTCACCTCCATGTGGACCCTTGTTCGCTTCTTCCTCCTCTTTCTCTCTCTCTCTCTTTCATCTCACTCCATAGGTTAAAGGGGGTCTTTAGGGAATCCTTTACTGTGCTTCATTGGATATTTTGTTGTGCTCCTACAGCTCTCTCCTGACCTGGCATTGTTCTCCTGGTCTTTTTGCAGCTGGCATGATTTTCTTTCTTATCTTCTTCTGTGCTCATCCATCTGACACTCTGGAATTGGTCTTGCTTTATAGATCGTCCCCTGTTTCTCCTGAAACCAAGTGGCTGTTTTTTAATTTCCCAATTTTCTTTTTTTAAACTTTTGTTAATTTTTTTGTTGGTTTAATTAAACCTTTAAAAAGGAGAAACAAAATACATAACAATCACAAATCACTAAGGGGCCCTACCCCATCAATGTCAAGTCAGCAACTAATCGTCATTTTGTTGAAATTTATCTTTAAGTTATTTTTATAGAAGAATGTGTGAGTCTCACGCAGTTACTGGTTTCAGAGTTGTTTTCTCCGCCTCTAAGTGGTCTTTTAGGACTCGGAGGAACATTACCAATGCAAGCATCAACGGTCTGTGTAAACCATCAAACAGGGCTTTCCACCATTCTTCTATAGTTAGTGTTTGTTGTTTACTGATAATTGGGTCGCAGGTGGTTTTTCTGTGTTGAAGAAACGCAGGGCAGAACATCATCAAGTGTTTCAGAGTCTCTTTAGGGGCACCACAGAATCTACATGTTAGAGACATATCAGCAAATTGCGTCCAGGTGCTTAAGCGTTCCTTAGTTGGCATTATATTGAGCCTGAAGTGCATATAAAGAGCTCTCGAGTGATGATCAGGAAAGCAAGTCAGGTAGGTTTGCAGCTTGCCGTAGGCTCTTGCTTCCCCAGGTACATCTGTCATCAATTTTGCTTTCAGCCTTAGATCACAGGTATTAATCCAGTCGGCTCGCCACAGTTTATTCTTGGCCAGCTCTGGGTTGTCGATAAGAGTTGTCATACTGCTCTAGGACATCAAGACAGAGTGCATTCCATTTTGAAAGAATCGTGTACGTTTTATCCAGATGCGGTTTGTGTAGTATACGAATTTGTGGCACTGGAACCACTAGCATCGTTTTTCTGTAGAGGCTCAGCAGGTTCCACGATATTCTTGCTTGTATTGAAATGTATCCCAATTCGTGTCTTATGCAGACCGTTGTAGAACTCTTTGTCAAGTGCAGCACTTTTGTCCAAAAGATATTTTCAAGGGAGTTCCATAGTAAGCCTGAACATCCAAAAGCATTTTCCCCGCCGTAGATAAGGTCTGGGGTAGCTTTTTGTTGGAAGAAGATGATAGTTGGCTTCAATGAAAATTTCCCATATTTTTTGTTTATCAGACTAGCTTGGCATGCCAGCTGACGACATTTACTTTTAGAGACCTCGGCCCACGGTGCATCATTTCGACTTGCACTAAATTTCATGCCCAAATAGGTGGTGTTTTTCACAATCTTGACTTGTTCATTGGCGAGATACCAATTAAATGTAGTCCTATTCGTTCTGTTACTTGTCAATTTTTCAAGGATTATTATTTCACATTTTTGTTTTTTTATGATCAGCCCATTTGTTGTTAAATAGGTTTCAAGAATCGTGAGTTACCATTGGAGGCTTATTGGTGTGAGGTCAATTAAGATAAGGTCATCTGCGTATGCCAGATAATTAATGTAAGTACTGTGTATTTTTGCCAGAAACACATTTGCAACATTGAAGATGTTGTTAATGTCCGATATAAACAAGTTGAAAATTATAGCTGCCAAAGGGCATCCCTGTTTAACACCTTTAAAGGTGTTAATTGGGGCAGATAACTTGCCCTTTCTATCTAGTCTGATCTTGATAGTAGTATTTGAATGTAACTCAAGAATGGCAGCTAGCAGGCTGGGCGGACAATTCCATGCATTCCGTTTTTTCCACAGCAGCTCTCTGTTTATGCTGTTGAATGCATATGAAAGATCTATTAAGGCTAAATAGACTTTGGTGTTGGCTCTGTGAGCCTCCATTTTCAGCAGGTTTGAGAGTAGCAGGTTTACTCCACATCCTACCCCCTTTACAAAACCTGCTTGTCTTGGGTCCACGTGAGTCGGTTCTTTGGCCCAATGAAGTAAATTTTGTTGGAGGAGGGTTGCGTAAAATTTCCCCAGCACGTCAAGCAAGGCTATCGGTCTGTAATTTTTAGGGTTCTTTCTGTCTCCTCTTTTGAAAATTGGAACAATCATGGCGCTCTTCCATGATTTTGGAGTGGTACAACACTTGGATATTCTGTCAAACAAAGTGACACAAAAGTCGGTCCATTGTTCAGGATGTCGCTTAATGGTGTAATTCGTTAGGCCGTCCGGGCCCGGAGCTCGAGAGGCATTAGCGCATTTAATCACTTGAAGAATGTCATCTCTTTTGAACACTAGGTCCCAGTGAGTCAGTGTTGGCACTTTCCATGCCTCAGTCACTTCAGCCTTACAAAAGAGGATATTATAAAACTACGCCCATTCAGTTTCTGAAACTGAGTTTGACTGTGGTGCATTTTGTGGGGCTAAGCTGTTATTTATCAGCCTCCAAAAATCGGCAGTGTTTTTGTTAGCCATTTTCGATAACATAAGTTCAGAGTCATTTTTAAGCATAATGACCTTGTGCGACTTTATCCAGTTCTTATAAGTTTGTCTAATCAGTCTTTTGCATTCAAGGCTATTAGCGTTTGAGGTTTTTTGAGCTTTTCTTAGGTCATGTCGCATCAATCTTTTCCGTTGTAGTATTTCAAGATCAAATGTATGCTTTGGATTAAAGTCCACATGTTTTAAGATGTTTTTATGCTCTTTAAATTGAGACAACAGGTATTCATATTCAACAGATCGCAATGTCGATTGAAAATCTGAGGTATTGTATTTACCGCATCATCTTGTAGATGTAGACGAAGCCTACATGCACCGGTTCTAACAGCGTGTGGCCAAGACTCTTGTTCATGTTGGGTGTGGTAGTTGAATTTTAACTTCACCATATTGTGATTACTGTGAGCCATTTTAATGACTTCAAGGTGGGTGGACTTTATGTGGATAGATTCTGATACATATATATATATAGTCCAATATCAAACTTTGGCCAGTTCTATGCCAGGTTGCTTGCGCTGGGATGTCGCCGGTCGTGTTACCCTTCAGCATCGTTAGCCCACGCAAGTCCATCTCAAGACACCATTGATTTGATAGCTGGACTTGTCGGATGATCGTTTTCCTGTTGCCACTGGCGCGGTCCTGCAGTCTAATGCAGTCAATGTTCAGGTCACCACATATGATTAGCTCATCCGGATTTTCTTTGCCAATCAAATCATCAATCGTGGCTGAGACTTGATCAATAAATGTCACACCTCCTGTTGCCGAATGGTTCCAGTATAGATTTATGATATAAAGCAAAGGAACCTGAGGATTGTCTAAATGAGTTGAGCTAACCACGGAAACCTGAATATATGGAGAAATGTTCACCAATCTCTCGATCCTAAATCCGGAAGCTTTCTTCACCGCCAATAGCAGGCTTGCCATGGGCCTGCCCTTTGCCTGCTTTATGGCTGGAGTAATAGCTGTCTCAAAGCCTTCAATGGCTGGAACTTCGGATAAGCACGTTTTATGTAAGCAGATTATGTCCAGGTCTTCTGTCCAAACAGTCGAGAAAAGATGCAAGAAGCCTCTTGTGTTCCAGAAACCCATTGTGCAGTTTTGCAAACCACTATGGGCCTGGCATTACTTATCCTGGTTCAAATTCAGGGCCCCGGCTACCCAGGTCCAGTCGTTAGCTTGTTTTTCTGAGTTGGCGGCAAGCTCTGTTCCATCACGTTCGGAGCTTGATCTTTGAGCCCCTTGGATTGTTATCCTTATAGGATCTTCCATCTGTGAGTTTGCAGATGAGACAGAGTTTTTAATGTCGGAACTCAGAACTGTTGTCGAGATCTGTGCAGTAGCCAGATCTTTTACTGTTGCAATTTTTGCCCTTTCGGCTTCCAACAGTTGTTAGGGGCGTGATTCTCTTAGCTTCAGATGATTTCGCTTGATTGTTCGTAGTGATGTCGACTGGTTTGCGTGCATTGTGTCTAGCATTCCCCCACGAACCCTCACTCCCTTGTGCCTTTCTATTGTTGGGGTCATTAAGATGTTCATTTGTGACACATGTGGCTTTATACTTCAGAAGTGAAGAAGTGGCCAACTTCTTCCTTTTCTCATCAAGCGTCATGAACGTTATGGGAAGTTGGGGATGTTCTTCTTGTGCTGTAGATGGGTGATGTATCACTTGAAACACTCTTCTCGGCATGTTAGATTGGAGTAGGCTCTTTATTTCTCTCGGAGTGCCCTTCTCAATCTGATTCGGGGTCGCTGGTTCAGTTTTATCATCGTTGGTCTTGGGCATGGGTTGTTGCAATTCCACGGGATTTGCGCATATATTATCAGGAAGCAGCCCTTTGTCAGCACTTGCACCCTTAAGTCTTGGATTGTCTTGAGGTTCAATTTCAGCAGGTTGCAGGGTTGGTTTGAATTCAGTTGGATCAACATTATCAACATCTTCATAAATTGACATATTCAACAGATCCGCAGAAGTGGCGCTGGAACTTGGGATGACAGTCGAGCTTCAATATGCACAGAAGTTCCTTCCTTTACAGTCATTTTCAATTTATCGCTTTTTCCATTTACGACTGTTTCGTTTAAGGTCACATTTACTGTTTTGAGTCAATTCCTCATTTCCTTCTCTTTAGAGGTTGATTTTTAGTTTTTTTTAGACTCTTACTCGCCACTTGAGATTGTATAGATTGCTGGTCTTGAGTGTTTGCTGTTTTTTTAAATATGTCATATAGATCAGGTATCTTGTCATTGCTATCAGTCGTTGAGGGCAAGTTGGATGCATTAGAGCTCTGAGGATTTAGGCAGATATTAGATGTTGATGCCATTTGGGGGTCTTGCAAGGCCAAGTTCCCTGCAGCTTGGCTCACTTTTAAGATTGTGCTGAATTGGGAGGGTTACCGGTTATCAATCGAATGTGGTGTGTGAACTTTCGATGACGTAGGGGCTCTCACTTCTTTTTCAGCAACCGGTATCACGCTGGCATCTTGTTGTAGGGTCGGTTCAGTTGGTGATGACTTATCTTGGATCAGAATTACTTCATCCATGGGCAAGCACTCGAGCTTACCAGTGTCTCTGTTAGAGACCTGTTTCAAGGAAGACATCCCTGGCTTCTCCGAATCTTTATTCGGTGTGACTGATGGCATGGTCTTCTTAGCAAGATTGGCTTGGATCGACGGTGGAGAAGATTGACATTCAGCACATATGAATTTAGCACATGAAAGTTTTGCGTCTTTTTTTGTTGAAAGAGGTTCAGTGCTTCTTTAGCTACTTCTGCTAGCAATTTTTTATCCAAATTAGCATTTTTGGTGAACTCCGCCATTGTATCCAAGGCCCAGTCAGTCTTCTTGGTCATCCTGTAAAGTGCCTCCTTCTGGACACTCTGTGTGTTTTCAAAAGACAGGAGTTTAATGTTCATAGAAGAGACCACACTGGAAAGATCTTTAATATTCTCATTAAGCTGTTCATACATCTTAATGAAAGGCGCCATTGAGATTGTCATGGACGATATTATGGTAGCTTGCAAGTCTTTTGTGTGTTGCGCTTTTCTCGTTGCGTCGTCATGCAAAGTCTCATAATGGATGCGTCGCCTCTGACGGTGAACCGGCCATCTGATCTTTGGAAAAGGCCGTTCCATTATGGATGAGTCAGAGGATGATATCTCTGACGACGTAACGGCAGGTGCATTTCTGTCTTGCGTCATTTCTTCACTTAATGAGTTTACTGAATTTGTGGACATTGAGTTCAACATTTTGATTTATTTTCTCTGTGAGCATCTAATGTTGGGAGAAATGCTCGAATCGACTCTCCTTCATTTGAGGAAAGGCGTTGCGTCTGTGATTTTCGCTTGGTGAAGCTTTTCCACAATCTGGTTTGAGTTTACGGGTGGTTCAGTGGGGGACCCTAACACAGCAACAGTAATTATGTTAGAATTGGATGAAGTCCTTTCTTTGTTTAACCGTGTGAGGTCAAGCAGAACTTTGTTTACCACATCCAGTGAATTTCTTCTATTTTCGAGGCAGTGTGACACTTTACAATCTGTTGCAGCTGGTGGCAACTGAATGTGAGCAACACTTGGTGTTTGATCAACCTTCATTTCAGGTGGTCGTGCGAGGGGCAAAACACATTGTCCACATCCTCTAGAGCCGTCGCACATCCTGTGCTGCTCAGTGGCGATAGTGCAAGATTTTCCACAGTGCTGAAAAAGCAAGCATGCAGGGAGCCTGAATTCAAAACAACTGTTTGTACTTAAACATACGTTTGGAACACTCGCCATGAATGAAGCGCCCCTTTCGTCCGCGCCGTCCGCGTGGTCGGGTGAGCCATTCGAGCCCCCAATGTTAGCTGGTGCAGGAACGTGTCTGTTTAACGAGCCCCATACTGGATCACGCAAGGGAGCAACGTCACAGGATTCGAGCACAGGCAGGGAGGGGAGAATCACTGACTTTCCGACAACAGATCCTGAGAGCAAGGCTGAATGGATACTTTCAGCCGACGCATGAAGGAGCGGCTTGTTTACATTAGCGGACCCATTCGCTTGAGGCGTTTCGTGAAAATTATTGTCATTAACAGCCACTGTACTGATCAAAACAATGTCATCCTCATGTGGCGCGCACGCCATGGAATCACTTACTTGGGGCAGATGCAATGGAGTGGACGCTGATGCAGTACATTCGGAAATGCACTCGGATGAGGTTCTCTAGGTCTCTGAAGAGGCGACTTCCAGTTTTCATTGGGCGTGTGTTTTTGAGAACGACGCCAGTTTGGTGGCGTCTCTCATTCCTCCGCAGAATCACGCCGAAGGCGCCGAGGGCAAACCAGACGGGAGTGCGGGCCGCCTGCAGCAGAGCACACAGGTACACAGGGAAGCAGTGGAGTGGAGGAAGGGTGGAGGGACGGGACGGGGTAGAAAAAAAGAGGGAAAGGGAGAGGGAAGAGGGTAGGAGGATAAGGGGGTGAAGGAGAAAGGAAGAGGTGAGAAAGCAGCGAAAGGCAAGGGAAACGGAAAAGGAAGGAGGGAGGAGGGATGAGAGGCTGTGATCCACGCAGTAACCAAGAGAGGCGAGTCAGACGAGGAGGAAGAGAACACAACCGTCCAGTACTCCAGTACTCCATGGACTTCCTCGCAATCCTCAGACTCTGCCAGACTCCGCGCCCGCTCCTCAGGGGAAACAGTTTTAGTAGCAAAACACGCCCAGTGTAATAGACACAGAAGAGTTGAAGCAGGGTATCCAGGAAAGCAGACTCCACTCCAGACTCTGCCAGATTTCCCAACTTTCCAATACTAGTGCACTGTGCATAGCTGCTTTGCCATGCACCGTGCTTTCACCATGGCTGGGCATGGAGTCTGATTAGAGCCATATGATTGGCTCTAGCTAGGCTCCAGTGCCTTTGTGAAAGAAGAGCCCAACTGGAGCCAAGCCAAGCATCACGTCACCCTCTGTCCCATTTGCAGAGTATGTTAATGTGGGACAGCCACCCAATGACAGTAGGAAGAACTGAGTTCAGTCATCTTCTTGAACAGAGTATTGCATGTTGGTGCAAAACCAAAGGTGCAATAGGAGCATGTGTGGTTTGAAACCTACAACATTCCAGACTATGCAAACAGAACCCCTGGCTTCCACATTTCACCAATCTATGCAATCTTGGGCAAACCACTCTAACTAAATGGGTCATATTTTCTTTGGCTTCCACAATTGGGATCACTTAGAAGTGATTCTGCTAAAATGTCACACTTCTACATAGTGTATTAAAGTACAGTCTTTGCTTCAAAGATGATAAAGATATTGATCAGTTATAAAGTGTACACCAGAGGCTGAAGAGTGCCTTGTATTTGTATTTTGTATTTTATTTATTTATAGAGCGCACCTGGCCCAAGGGCATCCGGGAGCATAACTTGGGATACAGACATAGTAGGCAATTACAGATAATATTCAGGGAAACATTTACAAATAATAAGCAGAAGAGGGCGTCAATTGACAAGAAATCGCAGTTACGAGAAAATGAACACCAAAAATGTACAAATGTACAGAAAGCAAAGGATGGTTTGTCTAGGCATGTGGGAGGTGAATGAACAGTCAGATTCAGGGGTGGTTGAGGGCAATCTTTGGCTTGCCTTTTGAAAACTGGGAAGGATGGTTCCGCTCTGAGGGGCTTCGGAAGAGAGTTCCATAGTTTCTCTGCCAGGACAGGGAAGCTGATCCCCCCTGATCGCTGAAGTTTGAAATGGGGTATGGTTAGGCAATTGGACTGGGCACTTATGAGAGGTCTGTTTGAGGTATGGATATTAAATCTCTTGGCGAGGTAGCAAGGTGCTTGGTTGGTGATGCATTTATGCGTGAGAGCAAGAGTTTTTAGGGATACTCTTTGCGTTACTGATAACCAGCAGAGACTTTGTCTGGTGGCAGAGATGTGATGATTCCTAGGGCTATTTAATGCCGCTCTAATAGCATTGTTCTGAATAATCTGTAACTTATTGAGGTTCCCTAGGTTAGTGCCAAGATAGAGGGCGTTGCAATAATCAATTTTAGACATTACCAGGGTCCTGGCTAGTGTAGTACAGTTGGCTGGAGATAAGAAGGGGCGGCACGCTGTAATGAGCTTGCAAGTACAAGCTGCTGTGAAAGATACTGCATTGGTTTGCCTAGAGAGAGAAAGGGTGGAGTCGATGTAAATGCCTAGGGTTTTAGTGTCCTTTGTAACTTTAATGATGTTGCCATCAATGACGAAGGAGTTAAACGATGGGTCCAGTTTGTTGAGTTTTTGATGGGAGCCTAGGATGAGAATATCTGTCTTTTCGTCATTCAGACAGAGTTCGTGTTGCGCCATCCAGGCTTGGATGACTTAGTAAATGGAGTTAGCGGCGAGTGTGTCAGCTGTATGATCGCCGGTAATAGGTATGAGTATCTGGGTGTCATCCGCATAATTGGTGTAGATGACACCCAGATAATCCAAGATATCGAAAAGTGGCTTCGTAAACACATTGTAGAGTGTTGGTGAAACGCACGATACTTGCGGTACTACACATGTGACAGGTGAAGGTTCAGCAGCCGCGGAAGGGGAGAAAACCCTCATAGACCTGTTGTCCAGAAAGGAGCTAATCCAGGCCCTAGCTTTATCAGAGAAATAGGGCATTAGTTTGAGGTGTCAGCAGAGAATTTGGTGATTTACAAGGTCAAACGCCGCGGATAGGTTAAGTAGGAGTAAAAGGGCGAGTTTACCCTTGTCTTTGAGATCCTCAATCTGTGCTTTAAGATCAATCAGAGCAGTTTCAGTTCCATGACACAGGCGGCACCCCGATTGTCTAAGTCCCAAGAGTTTGTTGGTTTCCAAGTAGCCTTGGATCTGCAGATAGGCTGCTCGATCAAGAATTTTTAGCAAGAATGGCACTGTAGTGATGGGCCTATAGTTAGTAGGCATGTTAGCATCCAGTGAAGGTTTTTTAAGAAGTGGGATGACCCAGGCATCCTTAAGGTTGTGAGGGACAATCCCAGAGCTGAAGGAGTTTAAGAATGCAGTGATGAAAGGTGCCAGGTTATGAGAAGCCTCCTTGATAATAGTGGCAGGACATGAGCCACCTTGGCAATTCGAAGGCTTAAGGTTGTTAATAATATTTTCAACTTCAGGGATGGAAAGGGGCGCGAAGTTAAATGGTTTCTGGGAGTGGAGGTTGATATTTGTTCTGATCTGGTGCAATTTATCTTGTGGGTCGATCTGCAGGCTGATTTTATTGTTGTTAATTTTAGTTTGGAGAGTGGCTATTTTACCAAGGAGTGCCTTTTGCATATTGGCACACCTGGAGCTGTCTTTAATGGAGGTGTTAGGAGGAGAGACCAGAGATTCCAGTTCTTTTAGTATTATGAATAGCTCTTTGGTGTTAGATTTAGCTTGTTCAATGCTCTTATTATAAGTATCTTTTTGCACCTCAAGTATAGCCCATTTGTAGTTCAAGGTGGCTAGAGCTAAGCTTGCTTTGTTCATTTCAGTGGGGTTACTTTTCCAACGTGCTTCAAGATTCAGTTTTTCTTTGCATAGGGCTCTCAACTGAGGTGTAAACCAGGAGTTGAGGTGGGCTTGTGGTTTAGTTTTTCTTGGTTTAATAGGTATAATTTGGTCTATTACTTTTAGTAAAGTCTGGTTGAACAAATCTACCATCACAGTTGGATCAGTGCAGATAGTGGCACGTTCATTGAGGATGGGAAGGATAAGTGGGAGCAATTTTTTGCATGTTATATCTCTCTTGTTTCTAAATGTGATTAGGTGGTGGTCTGTCCAGACACACGGTTGGTTAGAATCGACATTTATTACGCAGTTTAAGCCAGATATCCAATCGAGGATTCATGCCCTTAGAATGTGTTGGCTTATTAATATGTTGCGTAAAACCTATGTTGGTAAGCAAGTTGTTGATGTCATGTGCTGCAGATTCATTGGGGTCTTGCAGACCGAGATTAAAATCCCCATAGGACGATGATTTGAGATTTAGTTTTCGTGTTGGAAGCAAGAATGTGAGATAGATCTACAGCAAATGTGGATATAGAGCCTGGGGGCCTGTAAATTAGATGGAGTGTGATAGTCTGACTAGGGGTAAGTGCTAATTTTACTGTGAGTAATTCCGCCTTAACTTGCTCTTTCCTCTGTCACTTGTCAGAGACAGCAGACTTCTGAGCAAACCTCTTTCAGCCATCTTTAATATAACATAAGATCCGGCAGTTTAGTCTAACAGATGGCAGGATCTGCATATCTTGCAATAAAGACTGTGTCCAATATGTATAACAAGCACAGGAATCCTTCCATTGGCATCCATGTCCTCAGTTCCTTAGTGGTAATACATCCAACCATTTACATCACCCCATGAATGCTAAAGGCCAGCTGCATTGTTAAATCACACCTCATAGAGCTTGGTCTATTCCCTAGTATCGGGTTTTCCATCAAGCTCTGAGTTCTGCCTGTTTCTTCCTGGCTGCCCCCCATGTTTCTACTAAATAGGGAAGCATGCCTGTGTTCTTACCCTGACAATGTAGCTTACCTTTGGGCCCACAAATTCCCTATCAGTTAGAACAAACAAACCCTGTAATTAACTCTCTAATTCTAGGTCGTAAAGTACAACCATCCTTTTTTTTAACCGACTCTCCTCTGTAAGACTATTTGTTTCTTAATCTCTTAATCTTTTGGCCCGAATGTTAGACTCACTGACTTTATGACTGCAGCTCTCCTGTGAGAAATCTGGTTCATTGTCTTACAACTCTGTTAATTCCCATGCCTTGATGACTTGGAGGGCTTGTGCAGTTTAATCTTGCTGCAGTATTAGCATATTAATTTCATCAGGTGAAGAAGGGTACCCTTCTTAATGTAACTTTAACGCCCCAGGGCAGACATGGGATTTAACGGCCCACCAGCCCCAGCTTCTGTTTGGAAGCAGGGGTGATCGTCCCAGGCTCCCAAGAGGCTCTGAATGAGACAGAGGCCTAAGAATGTCTAGTAGATGCCTGGGGAGGTTATAGGGGTAGAGGGATCTTGATAGACGCTGCCCTATGGGTACATATTATCTGTTTAGGTGTAGCTTGCACTGGGAGTGAATCGCCATCTTAGAAAATAGCTGCCATTTTGAAATCGAGGCTAGTGCCACATTGCAGCCAGGGCAGTATGCCCAGGATCAGAACATACAGACAGGGGAATGCATGCATGGTCAGGTTGCAGTATAAACAATAGTGAAAAAGACCAAACTCGCAGACAGTCATAAACCCTTCATGGTTGCATTCGTATCCCAGAAGGAATACGCCCTGCAAGGCCATGAGGGGGCCAGGAGCTCCCTGTAAACAGTTATCCCACGAGAAGGAGCGCGCGAGCCTCTGACCTTCCCCCAGCCCAAACCCGAACTGATAGTGCCCAGATGCTCCTGTCAAAACACCCCAGCATTTCAGAGTACCAGTCAGTCGCAGACCACCGACCATAAAACTGTTAGATCGTCAATTTATCAGAAAGATCATAGCAAAATGTCCTGGACCCCATATTTTGTGCTGTGAGGTGCCAGGGAGGGAAAGTAACACATTCAAGCCCAGGGTGGGAGCACTGGAACGGTGCCAACGTGTCTGGGATCGAACTGGGGTTTGCAAAGTTATCTTGACCTCAAGAGTATCCTCTGCGCCCATGTCTGTAGTACCAGGTGCACATTAGGCCACAGATACGGAATGCTATGATTTGTGCTTATAATTGCCAATTAGGGACCTCACGCCCGATGACGTGCAAAGAAGAGCCCCACGTGGAAGAAGATGGACAGAAGAAGCTGGGACCAATGACCTGGCATCACATATGGAGCAGGCCACCTATGTATAGGGTCGCACCAACCAGCTATGTGGATCTGTAACCTCTGTGAGGTACATCAGTTGTGATGCTTTTTACCTTTCTAAGCTACCGCACATGCTGATTTTGACAAAGCGCTCCATGGCATCTGAGTCCTTTGCTGGCATGTCTTTGGGGGTCATTCCGAGATTGGAGGCAGCCATGGTGCTATTAGCACCATGGCTGCCTCAAATATCGGGTCCGGTCTGGCTAAATGGGGACTTACCGGGTCATTCCGACCCTGGAGGACCCGGTAAGTCCCCATTCAGTAAACCATTCCCCATTCCCATTTGAGCCCCCATAGGGCTCAATGGGAATGGGGAAGGCGCTAATTACGGTACCGCAAATTGCGGTACCGTAATTAGCGCCCTGGTCCCTTAGTGGGACCCGCTAAGGACGTGTGGTCTGACCACACGCCCTTTGTGGTTCCTGCTAAGGGACCTCGGAATTGGGCGGTAAGAGCTAACCGGCACCGGCATCCTTACCGCCCACCTCGGAATGACCCCCTTTTTTATGGCAGTAAACCTTGTTCTCCTTGCAAGCGGTCTGCTTGCCTTTTTCCCTACTGGGTTGTATTTTTTCTGGTGTGGGCGTTGAGGGATTTCCCTACACTTTTAAAACCCATGTCCACCCGCCGCCGGGGGCGTGAAAGCTATTCACACCCCTGGATTTACCGGGGTGCAAATAGTTTTCATTTTTTCTTCCTTTTGATGGGAGATGATCTCACCGCAAGACCATCTCCCATCAAAAAAATGGCGGCCACCATAAAAATAGAAAAGGGACTAGGCCCCTTTTTGGATGACGGCGGTGATGGAAAACATGTTCCAGAATGGCTGCCATCATTCGAAAAGGCACCTAGTCTCTTTTCTCTGTTATTGGTGTCGGCCAGACAAGAGGGGCATCGGGGACCGGATCGCAAGGCTCTGGTCCCACAGGTAAATTGGTGTGCAGAGAATGGGAATTGGGTTTTTCTAAAGTGGGGAGTCAACAGGGAGAGTCTCCCTGTGGCCTCCTCATATTAGAAAAAAAGAAGGAAAAAAAGTGCCACCCGGGGAAGGGCCTCGGGTGGCTGGCTGGGATTGTGTATTCTCGCCTGCTGTTCCAGCCACCTGACTGTCTGAGTGCCCTTCCCCGGGTGCGAATGCTGCTTCATTCAAGTTGCTTCTTAGCACATAGACATATTTGGTACATTGCTCATATATACAGAAAACATACTAACCGTGTATATGCAGTATGGAAGTGTTAAACAGCAACTTTTTACACTGCCATTAGATGCTAAAATTGTTTTGAATGCTTATTGCCACACAAGTACAGGTACATAGCTTACACATGTTGCACTACAAGTAAATGTAATCCGTTTTTACAAAACACAATGGTTTACAGTGTAAGCAAATGATGGACACAGGCCTCTATGGTCTAGATAGCACATGTAGCATGTTCATTATTTTGGATTATATTTTAGATTAAGAAGATCCAACAAACGACTGTGTCTCAAGTCGGGAACCAGAACATTAACATTGATAAACCGCTACCTATTTCTGAAGGCCGGAAATAATCTCATTAACTAGGTTGTGCTTTTTTAACTTTCTACACAGAATCCATTGCTAGACTGCCTTCCTTTTTCCCAGAAGTTGATGTTGGTCAGCAGGTTTGTGGCTGCTCATGTGAATTATTGCAAGAGGGCTTACCTGGGCCTTCCAAATGATATTAATCAGGAAACTGAAGTCGGGCAAGAATGCTGTGCCATATTTTTGTTTTAGATTATAGCACTTTGACTCTCAGGTTGATTCTCTGGCTCCCTGTGGCCAAAGGGGTTGAATTAAAGTCCTGAATGTGTTGCATTGCACTTCCTAATGTTTCAGATCCATTTTCTAATCATCAGATTTGCACCTGGGTCACCAAAAGTCCATTCTCCAGATTAGCAGGCCGATACATTTTAGTGGAGATGGCAAATTCTTTTAGGCCTCTTCACCCTTATATAGATATTTGGCACACAACAATGATGGAGCTATAGTCAGAGCTTTTTATTTCATTTTGGAAAAACCCAATATAGCTCTTGTCTCACATCAGTGTACAAAGGAACAATGTGAAAATGTGGATTCTAAATTTGGTTAGGATTGAACAATGATAACCTTGTCTCTCTTGAGTGAGTTTCACCCAAAACATCTGTATTTAAAGCTGCCATTGCTGAAACCAAAATGTGTCCAAAAGAACTTTCTAATGATCAGATTAATCATTGGGACATCCGTGTTACAGCAGTACATTATGTACTAATCGTCAATGCAAATTCTATTTTATAATACATTTGTCAATACAGTCTTGCACATAGCATACACCTTTTTTAATTTAAATCTTGACAAGCACTTTATTTTCAAAGGTATACTCAGCTGAGATGTACAGTTTTGCACTGACGTTAGAGGCACTTTTACTAGCAGTGATATTTTATAAATGTTGGACCAGAAAGAAGAAAATAAATATTTCAGTGATATGTAATTTTGATGCATCGCAAATCTAGACATGCCGAATTTTAACATGAAATAAACCCAAAATGTATCCCCTTCTTCGTGCGAGAAATCTGAAAGTAGTAGATGTTTTTCATCTACAGTTTTACAAAGAATCAGTTCATGGTCGGTCAAGCAGCCGAAAGAAAATACGTAATGACCTAAATACTGTTTATTAATATTAGTGTGGACTGGCCTTTATGGAGCTTTGGTGGTTATTTTTTATTTTTCACATTGCTGCATGGCACACGCACAATGAGGAGGTGCAAAACACCAAGCAGAACTCTGCGGCAGTGGCAGGGTTCTGCTTGTTTCACAAAAATGGGAGATGGGCAGCACTGAAGCTTTCTCCCAACGACCATGACACGCATGCCACAAGGGTGGGCAGATGGACGTTCCCATCAGCCAGGAGATGGGGTACTATCAGCAGCACCCTTGTTGTGCAGCCGTGTCAGAAGGGAGTTATGCTGTGGGGGGTTCTGACTTGCTATGGTAGCCCAGCTCTATTTCAGCTGCCCTGTGGGACTGATTATTTAAGTGTCAAGGTTGCGAAATGCCTGCAGGGATGTTTTTGTGACCCGGGAGAGCAGGATTCCATGCCTTATATTATCTAGAGCTTTCAGAGGAAGTGGGAATTGCAATGGTAGCATTGAACAGGATCATATGACCTAAGGCAGTTATTAGTATTCGATATGTTGAGCTATTTCTACAGTGCTGGTGCATTTTCTGTAAGAATCCACCCGCTAACTACTACATAAAAACTTTATGTAGGTAGCACATCCTTGCTGAGGGCCACAAAACCTCCCCTGATTTGCCTTTGGGTATGCCAGAGAGCAAGTACACTGCACACTGTTTTGTAACATGTAGGCAGTGTTGATAGCTTGGGTGAGGGAGACTGGTAGTTACTGCTTATTGGAACTATGCAGAGCAATACAGTGCAGTGTGGCATCAGTTCAGTCTTTGCACCGCAGAACAAATCATATTTGTGTGGCAGTGATGAATCGCCGTATTGGAGGACTCTCAGGAAGCAGTGGCAAATGCAGATGTGCACACAATGGGCCTCATGCTGCATGCTCCTCAGGTCCTCCCTGATGTGGGATGCGATATTTCTAGGCATGGGAAGAACAGTCAGGGGGGCACCATGATCTGGAGTTGACTTGCTAAAAGCCAAGGCTTGACCTGAGCTGGCTGATCCCTGGATATCCACACCTAGACCCATACAAATTCCTAGTTGAAACCCCCTTGACATAGGAATATGGTGTGTACTCGCTCTAGACGCACACCATGTTGGTGGGACCAACGTGCCAGTACACACCTATGGGACGGGGAAACCTAGGAGACAAAGAATTGGGTGCCTGATTTTCTGATGCAGGACTTGTCACTCTGTTCCGGCAGTGGCTGACGCTTGCAGCTGGATGACTTCTGACTGCCCAGCCAGCCAAGGAGAAGTGTCTCTTTGAATTTGAGCAACTCTGCTGCTCCACATTCCGACAGATAGTCCTTGTTCTGAAATGCACAGTGCTTAATTGCCAGACATCGCTCCCTTTCTGTCAGGGATTGACTATTTCACAATTATGCCATGGTTACTCAAACCCATAATTATTGCTCTCAGCTGCTATCAGCTATGGTAACGTCTGGCAGAGTTGACCACAAATAGGTTCTCTCTGAGGTCACGACCAAGTCTAGCAGACACTTGCAATCAGCCTTTGGGCATAATATTAGGGGGGGGACGAGGGTGTTTGTCCACTTACCCAACTTTCGTGGCACTCCATTTTGTCCCCCTCATTTGGCAGGGGCCCTTTCCTTTAGATGTCATGCCCCCACCCTTCACATTTTCAGCAAAGTTACTCCACTGCAATCTAAGATGGATGCTGCCTGCTTTCCTGCCCCGCTAGCCTTTTCTCCCAGTCAGTCATCCACCTTTATCTCTCCTGGAGCCCCCACCCCGGACAGCCCTTTGAGGTAAATAATTCATTATAAAGGTGCCAGTATGTTTTCTTCACTGTTATCAAATAGATGTTATATGTCCTTTTTTGAGGGGTAAACTATTTATTTCCATTGTTGGGACAAATGTGCTTTAAATGCTATGATTGGGAATCAGTTTTCCTGGGGGAGGACCCCCATATCCTACTTAGAAGGGTTTGCCCTTCTCTCTAAATTCATTTGCACAGTGTAAAATGGGGTCACTTGGAATAACATTTCCACAGCCACTTTTGGTTCCCAGTGCACCCCTCATTAATAGGCCATGGTTTGTAACTGAAATCTAATTTTGTTTGAAATACGGTAGAGGAATTTAGTATTTTCGTCCTATTTTCGAATTGCAAATGATTTAGTTGCAATATCATGTATGCAAGCTGAAGCCTCTGCTTGATTAATATGCCATAATAGCCCAATCACGATGGGGAGGCTGTTGATGCGTGTTGTCCACAGCTCGAGCCTGATAGCCTTCAAGGGCATGAGGCAGCTGGATCTCCCCAAGTTCACCTATGGTGTGATGGTGGCACTTCATTCAAGAAAAGTTTCACTGCGGAGGCACACTTATACATTTAGTGATAGTTATAGTGGTCTGAAGTGTTAATGCCCTGATAATTTAGCAACAATCTTCATCAGTTCAAGCCTCTGTCTTCATGGACACGTTACTTAGTGAGGTGCATCTGGGAGCATAAGATAGGCAACCTCCTGGGTAACTCTCACAGTAGAAGTTTCTTTTCACTCCCTAAGGAATGTGTGCCCCTTTATAGAAACCTCCGGCAAATCGACCTGTTAAGTCTGACACGCGGCACTGATATGAGGGGCGCAGCAAGAATGTATTAAAGAAAGAAAGAAAGAAAGAAAGAAAGGTAATGTTGCCACCATCCTCCACTCACACCAGATCCTGTCATGCTCCTCTCCAGTGTGAAGTGAATGACATCCCCCTTATATATAAAACTGTCCTTCTGTCAACATTAAAATCACCTGTTTTACTTTCACAAACCCTAACTCATTCAGGGAAGCTTACAAACAGACTAAACATCAGACAGAAATAGAAAAAATCATAACAGAACATTAACATTCAGGATTATAAATAGGGACCATTGGGCACCAACATACACCTCTCACCCCCTAATTCCTGCCCCTGCTACACTCACCCCAAAACTGATACTGACACACACAGGCAAACACCTAAACCGTCTGGAATAGTAACAACAGCGCCTACTTTACTCATGCACAGAAAACACAGCACATTTGGGTGCATCATGGGCTGCCGCATTGCAAGATTCCATCACACACACACACCAAGCTAGCATGGGCCTTAACAGTACAAAGTTCCCCGAATGTAGAACAAGCCAGCATGGGCCTTAGCAGTGCAAGGATCCCCGAATGTAGAACAAGCCAGCATGGGCATTAGCAGTGCAAGGATCTAAAACAAGCCAGCATCGGCCCTAACAGTGCAAGGATCCCCGAATATAGAACAAGCAGGCATAGGTCTTAACAGTGCAAGGAAGCCAAATATAGAACAGGCCAGCATTCGCGTTAACAGTGCAAGTTTCCCTGAGTATAGTAGAGGTCATCACGGGTCTTCGCAGTGTAGGTTTCCATGGATATTTAACAAGCCAGCAAGGGAGTAAACTGTGCAAGTTTCACTGAATAGGGAACACGTCAGCACGGGCCTTATCAGTGCAGGTTTCCCTGTACATAGAACAAGCCAGTATGCGACTTAACACTGCAAGGATGCCTGTATATAGAACAAGCCATCAAGGACCTTAACAGTGCAAGGATCCCCATATATACAGAACATGCCAGCATGGGCTTTAACAGTGCAACGATCCCCGAATATAGAACAAGTCAGCATGGGCTTTAACAGTGCAAGTTTCCCTGAATAGAGTACAGGCCAGCATGGGCCTTAACAGTACAGGTTTCCACGAATATAGAACAAGACAGCATGGCCATTTACAGTGAAAGTTTCCCTGAATATACAACAGGCTAGCATGGGCATTAAAAGGGCAGGTTTCCACGAATATAGAACAAGCCAACATGGGCATTTACAGTGCAAGTTTCCCTGAATATAGGACAAGCCAGCATAGGCTTAAAAGTGGCGGTTTCCCAGAATATAGACCAAGCCAGCAAGGACCTTAACAGTGCAAGGATATAGGACAGGCCAGCATGGGCTTTAACAGTGCAACGATCCCTGAATAGAGAATAAGCCAGCATGGGCCTTAACAGTGAAAGGATCCCCGAATATAGAAGAAACCAGCATGGGCCTAAAAGGTGCAAGTTCCCCTGAATAGAGTACAGGTCAGCATGGGCCTTAACAGTGCAGCTTTCCATGAATATAGAACAAGCCAGCATGGGCTTAACAGTGCAGGTTTCCCCGGAATATAGACCAAGTCAGCATGGGCCTTAACAGTGCAAGGATGCCTGTATTTAGAAACAGCCATCAAGGACCTTAACAGTGCAAGGATCTCTGAATATAGAACAAGCCAGCATGGCCCTTAACAGTGCAAGGATCCCTGAATATAGAACAAGCCAACATGGGCCTTAACAGTACAAGTATCCATGAATATAGAAGAAACCAGCATGTGCCTTAACAGTGCATGGATCCCTGAACAGATAACAAGCCAACATGGGCTTTAACAGTACTAAGATCCTGGAATATACAACAAGCCAGCATGGGCATTAACAGTGCAGGTTTCTCCAAATATAGAGCAAGCCAGCTTGGGCCATTAACAGTGCAAGGATGCCTTTATTTAGAACATGCCAGCAAGGACCTTAACAGTGCAAGGATATAGAACAAGCCAGCATGGGCCTTAACAGTGCAAGTAGCCACGAATATAGAACAAGTCAGCATGGGCCTTAAAAGTGCAATGATCCACGAATCTAGAACAAGCCAGCATGGTCCTTAACAGTGCAGGTGTACCCGAAAATATAGAACAAGCCAGCATGGGCCATAACAGTGCCGGTTTCCCTGAATATAGAACAGGTGAGCATGGGCCTTAACAATGCAAGGATCCCCGAATACAGAACAAGCCAGCATAGGCTTTAACAGTGCAATGATCCCCGAATATAGAACAAGCCAGCATGGGCCTTAACAGTGAAAGAATCCCTGAATATAGAACAAGCCAGCATGGGCCTTAACCTGTGCAAGGATCCCCGAATATAGAACAAGCCAGCATGGGTATTTATAGTGCAAGTTTCCCTGAATATACAACAGGTCAGCATGGGCCTTAACCTGTGCAAGGATCCCCGAATATAGAACAAGCCAGCATGGGTATTTATAGTGCAAGTTAACCTGAATATACAACAGGTCAGCATGGGCCTTAACCTGTGCAAGGATCCCCGAATATAGAACAAGCCAGCATGGGTATTTATAGTGCAAGTTAACCTGAATATACAACAGGTCAGCATGGGCCTTAACCTGTGCAAGGATCCCCGAATATAGAACAAGTCAGCACAGGCTTAACAGTGCAGGTTTCCCGGAATATAGACCAAGCCAGCATGGGCCTTAACAGTGCAAGGATGCCCGTATATATAACAAGGCAGCATGGGCCTTAACAGTGCAAGGATTCCTGAAAATAGAAAAAGCCAACATGGGCCTTAACAGTACAAGTAACCACAAATATTGAAGAAACCAGCATGGGCCTCAACAGTGCAATGATCCCCGAATATAGAACAAGCCAGCATGGGCCTTAACAGTGCAAGTATCCCTGAGTATAGGACAAGCCAGCATGGGCTTAACAGTGCAGGTTTCCCCGACTATAGACCAAGCCAGCATGAGCCTTAACAGTGCAAAGATTACCATATATAGACCAAGCCAGGAAGGACCTTAACAGTGCAAGGCTATAGAACAGGCCAGCCTGGGCCTTAACGGTGCAAGGATCCACGTATATAGGACAAGCCAGCATGAGCCATAACATTGCAGGTTTCCCTGAATATAGAGCAGGTGAGCATGGGCCTTAACACTGCAAGGATCCACGAATATAGACAAGCCAGCATGGGCCTTAACAGTGCAACAATCTCTGAATATAGGACAAGCCAGCATGGGCTTTAACGGTGCAAGTTTCCCTGAATATAGGACAAGCCAGCATAGGCTTAAAAGTGGCGGTTTCCCTGAATATAGACCAATCCAGCAAGGACCTTAACAGTGCAAGGATACAGGACATGCCAGCATGGGCTTTAACAGTGTAACGATCCCTGAATAGAGAATAAGCCAGCATGGGCCTTAACAGTGAAAGGATCCCCAAATATAGAAGAAACCAGCATGGGCCTAAAAGGTGCAAGTTTCCCTGAATAGAGTACAGGTCAGCATGGGCCTTAACAGTGCAGCTTTCCATGAATATAGAACAAGCCAGCATGTGCCATAACAGTGCAAGGATGCCTGTATTTAGAAACAGACATCAAGGACCTTAACAGTGCAAGGATCCCTGAATGCTGTCATGATGCATACCCCCGGGCATCCAGACCACGTCCATCAGCCCCGGGAGCAGGCATCATGTTGCCTTGAGAAAACCCAGCAACCCCTGCTAGGGGCTGTCTGGGTTCAGTCAGGCTCATAGGTGCACACTTACCTGATGCAGACCATGCTGCAAGAAGATCCAAGCCCATGTGAGGCCTGGAAGGGACTACTTTACCTTAGGGACTATTTTGTTATCGGGGGTGGTCGGGGAGGAATACCTATCTGGGACTACTTTGGAGGCTATTTAAACCACGCCCGAAGAGCAGCACACGCTTCGCGTTATTCTGCATCCAGCAGCGTAACGTTCACCGTGCCAGCAGCATCCAGCCTTCTGCCACGCCCGCCTCGAACTTGGAGCACCTAGAAAGAAGGAAAGAAGCAAAGGTTAGAACAAGAGTATTACCTGATTTCTTACCTGATCCCGGATTCTTCGCATCTTCAAACCAGAGGAAAGACTTTATTTTAAATGGTTGCATCGCCAGCAGCAGCGCCGCGCCATACTCA
Organism: Ambystoma mexicanum; assembly: GCF_040938575.1. Taxonomy (NCBI): domain Eukaryota; kingdom Metazoa; phylum Chordata; class Amphibia; order Caudata; family Ambystomatidae; genus Ambystoma; species Ambystoma mexicanum. The sequence continues at coordinate 223,756,544 of NC_090927.1, read as the reverse complement.
CTGTTCCACACAGCATCTCTTTGATCCGGTGCTGTCTTCATCTTTACATCGCCAAATCTCGGCACCTAAGGGGGACAAGAAACAACAAGGTGAGCATAGAGAACAGACAGAGACAATCTCTTTAGCCGCCATATGCTTACCTGATTTTACCGCCGGAGGTATTATTCATCAGCACGCCACATCTTCTTATGCCGCACCCGTAAGAAAAGGCGAAAGCAGCAAGTTAAAACCTTGGCATTATTTACCGGACAGTGTTGGGTAACACAGACTTTTACCGGAGCACTTTCAGCTGTCAATCTTCTTATTGGGTCAAAGCTGCAAGCTAAAAAGAGGAATTGGACAGGAGTGAATTCCAGACATTTTGAACTCTTACGAACTATATACTTACGGCTCTTCGCCAGAACCTTTTGGAATCAGGATTCGTCTACAACTCTTCCAATATCTTCAGGCCAGTGAAGTAACTGGTCATCAAGGCGCCCCTGTGTACTTTGCAGGATGGAGAGCTCATCCTTCAAGAATATAAGGTGAGATTGCTGAAAGGGCACTTCAGAGGTGATTAGTGGGGAGGACAGTAGGGGTGCTATTACTTGAATCCACAAGTGGCTAAATCCATCTCTCCACTTGTAGGAGAATATTTCTACGAGTCAAGCAGACAAGATTAGGAGGGCAGATCCAGTCAGTCATCGCTGCACTACGCATCACGTGGGTGGAGGCCGCAGCAGTCCGGGTCTGACCGACGCCCCTGTGGGAGCCAGGTGAGCGTAACAGAACGCGAATCCTATCTACAAACCCCCACCCGGGCATTATGGAGACCTCAGAAACCGACCAACTGGCCCAACTATTGGGGGAACTTAGGATGGAAGTGCACTCCGCTCGCCAAGAGACTAATGCACTCAGAAGAGAACTAATTGTATCGAAGGAGTGCACAGATGATCGCGCTAGACAACTGCTGCAAAACCAAGCTGGACAAACACCCCTACCTGGGTTTGGGGGGAATCCAGCCCCAGCTTCATCAAGCAATCCTGTGCAAGTGATTTTACCAGGAAATATTCCATTAGCTCCACCCGTACGCTTTGCTGGGGACCCCAAGAGGTTTGCCGTGTTCATGAACCAATGCCGCTTGCACTTTTTATGCAGACCGGGAGCCTTTCCAAACGACCAAGCTAAAGTAGCCTTTGTACTATCATACCTTAGTGGCAGCGCAGCGAATTGGTCAATTCCGCTAGTCAACCAAGATGACCCTCTTCTCCGGGATTTTCAGGGTTTTCAAATGAGCATGGAAAGACTATTCACCAGACATTCACAGGGACAAGCCCTGGATAACAAACTCTTATCCTTACGACAGGGTAACCAGGATCTGCTAACCTATATTGCAACCTTCAATAGATTGGTGGTGGAAACCGGATGGCCTGAGGAAAAACGAATTACATTGTTTCATCGTGGACTTCGGGGAGAACTTAAAGACGTCTTGGCTCAACTTGTGAACCCACCTCAGGATTGCGCAGAGTTTATAGACTTAGTGGTCCAGCTGGATCATCGACTCCAGAATAGAAAGGCTGATCGAGCTAAGTTCGAAAATCGGGTATTGGTTAAATCCAACGTTGCCCCCAGGGGAACAGATGCATCAGAACCTATGCAAATTGAGGGGGTCAAATGTCCCTTAACTCAAAGGAAAGGGAAAGGAGACGGCAAATGCAATTGTGTCTATATTGTGGAACTTCTGGACATTTTCTACGGGATTGCCCTGTAAAACCACCCAAGAAGGTGGTAGGAGCTGCTGATAAAAGCCATATGAAGTCAGACTCGGGAAACGACCACGCCCGACAAGCGTAGAGGTCCGCTTGCCGAGCTTGAAGAAGGATACTCAGACCTCGCATTTCATCATACCAATGGTCCTTGTAGATCCAGGGCAGCCATTGCGTATATGCACGCAGTAAGGGCATACATTGATAGCGGGGGCCATAGGAAACTATGTGGACTATGAATTGGCTTCCAGGATTAATCTACCTCTCTGCCTAAAAACCACCTCAGATGTCATCACCACAGTCGATGGAACTGAAATTGCCTCGGGGCCTGTAACTTACTCCACCGCAGAGATGACACTATTGGGTCAGGATGGGCATCCAGAGACTATTGTGTTTGATCTAATCAAAGCCCCACAGTTCCAAATAATACTGGGGACACCTTGGTTGGAAACACATAATCCTTGTATTGATTGGCGAGAGAAGAGAATAACCTTCCCGGATTGTGCACAAACCTGTTACCCAAAGAACAATCAGAACGCAGGCCTGGCCACAGTAACCACAGCAGTCATGCAACTACCTCCAGAATACCAGGAATTCCAGGATGTCTTCCAAAAGGAACAGGCAAACACCTTACCTCCTCACAGATCGTACGATTGTCAAATCGATCTCATACCCGGTGCACAACCCCCTTGTAGCAGGATCTATGCCCTTACGGAACCTGAGAACCTTCACCTACGACAATACTTAGACCAGTACCTTGCCAATGGCTTTATTCGCCCATCCAAGTCCCCTGCATCTTCAGCTTTGTTCTTCGTACCCAAAAAGGAAGGTGACCTCAGAACGTGCATAGACTACCGCGCATTGAACCAGAGAACTGTTAAGAACCGATACCCGTTGCCTCTGATCCCTGAACTACTAGACCAAGTGAAGGATGCTTGTATCTACACTAAGTTAGATCTCTGAGGGGCATATCATCTGGTACGTGTAAAGAAAGGCGATGAATGGAAGACGGCCTTTCGCACCAAGTACGGATTATTCGAGTATCAGGTGATGCCCTTAGGGTTGTGCAATGCACCAGCAGCCTTCCAGTATTTTATGAACGATGTCCTCCGTGAACTCATTGACATCTGTGTTGTCGTATACATAGACAATATTCTAGTGTACTCCTCCTCAGAATCAGACCATGTTAAGCACGTACGTGCAGTCCTTGAGAAACTACGCCAGCACAAGTTATATGCAAAATTGGAAAAATGTGTTTTTCATGTTATGGAAGTTGAATTCCTTGGATTTATCCTGACTCCAAAAGGAGTCCGAATGGACTCACGAAAGGTGGATGCAATTCTCAAGTGGCCATCACCTAGTTCAGTTAAAGGGGTACAAAGCATTTTCGAATTTGCCAATTTCTACCGCAGATTCATTCCGGACTTCTCACATGTTGTACATCCCATCACAGCACTTTTGCGAAAGAACAAACGCTTCTTGTGGACCGAAGAGGCTGAAAAGGCTTTCCAAGAGCTGAAAGCGAAATTCACGTCTGCGCCTGTCTTAAGACATCCACGCCCAGAGCTTCCATACATAATGGAAACTGATGCATCCAGTTTAGCTATGGGAGCTGTCCTGTCCCAGAAGGATACTGAAACTGGTCAACTTCACCCAGTGGCATTTTGGTCTAGAAAGTTCTCGGCACCCGAGTTAAACTATGCGGTTACCGATAAAGAGTTATTAGCCATCAAATCCACCTTTAAGGCTTGGCGACACTATCTTCTCGGTGCCAGGCATACCATTACTGTAATCACCGAATACCGGAACTTGCAGTATCTAAAAACAGCCAAAGCCCAATCATCGCGCCAACTTCGATGGGCATTGTTCTTTGCCGAATACGATTTTGTGATCAGTTATTGACCAGGCTGTAAAAATGGCAAGGCAGATGCCTTATCCCGAATAGGAATGGAAGAAGCATATGCAAACCCGGAGCCGGTGCCTATAATTTCTGAACAAAGAATTCTTGGCATAACTACTTTACAGACACTAGAAGAAATTCATTTAAAAATCCAACACCTCTTCGATCCAGCAGCCCTACAGGACTGGGTAAAGAAAGGCCTGGATTACTCACTCATCAATGATCTACCCTACTATCAAGAACGACTATTTCTACCACACAAGGGATTACAGGAACTTGTCATCTCCAATTATCATGATACCCTGATGGAAGGTCACCCAGGTATCGCAAAAACCAAAGCTAAAATTAAGAGACAATTCTGGTGGCCCACCCGGCGAAAAGATATAAAGTTATTTGTGATGTCTTGCGGCATTTGCGCCCAAACAAAAGTCAGAAGAAAAAACCAGCTGGCCTTTTACAACCTTTGGATATTCCACCTGCACCATGGCACACCTTGTCTTTAGACTTTATTACTGATCTAGCTCCATGTAATGGATTTAACACCATTCTAGTTATCGTGGATCTTTTTTCCAAGATGGCGCACTTTATTCCTTTGAAGGGATTACCTTCTGCTTCAATTCTGGCCAAGGAGTTCCTCGAAAACATTGTTCGAATACACGGGTTTACTTCCGTATTGTCTCTGACCGAGGTAGTCAATTCATTTCACATTTTTGGAAGAAATGTTGCCAATTGGCGCAAATCGACGTAAGGTTATCAACCAGTCACCATCCCCAGACCGATGGTCAGACAGAGAGGACCAACCAGATCCTTGAACAGTACCTATGTTGCATGCTTCACCAGACCGAAAGTAATTGGAAAGATATTTTATGGATTTCCGAATATGCATACAATAACTCTGTACATTCAGGAACCGGACAAAGCCCCTTTTATACCATATATGGACACCACCCTCGAACCTCAGAACTCGATTCGCCTCAGCACATAGAGATGCCCGCAGTTAGTCATTTGCATTCTACTATTACACAAGCCTTCAAGGAAGCAACAGAACATTTGAAGCAAGCAAAAGAGAAATACAAGAAAAATGCTGATCTACATAGAAGTGAAACTCCACAGTACCAAATTGGAGATCAGGTTTGGCTAGCTACAAAACACATACCTCTGAAAGGAACTGAGACTTTTAATCCTAGATATTTAGGACCTTACACCATTAAGGCCATTATCAACCCAGTGGCCGTCAAATTGGAATTACCCTCCAATATGCAAATTCATCCTGTCTCTCATGTTTCACTTTTAAAACCAGTTCAACCAGGAACAAGATTAACCAAACCAGCAGATCCTATCTTGATATATGGAGAACCTGAATTTGATGTGAAAATCCTGGACTCCAAGGTGGTTAAATCAAAACTTTTTTACTTAATCGATTGGAAAGGTTACGGGCCACAGGAAAGGTCATGGGAGCCTAGTGACCATGTTCATGCACCTCGATTAGTGAAGAGATTCCATCGGGACTTCCCAGACAAACCAGGACCAAGGGGAAGAACGACTTTAGGAGGGGCCTTGAGGGGGAGTGCTGTCATGATGCATACCCCCGGGCATGCAGACCACGTCCATCAGCCCGGGAGCAGGCATCATGTTGCCTTGAGAAAACCCAGCAACCCCTGCTAGAGGCTGTCTGGGTTCAGTCCTGGCGCCTATGGCGCCAGACTCATATGGGACATCAGTGCTGGTGCCATAGGCGCCAGGCTCATAGGTTCACACTTACCTGATGCAGACCATGCTGCAAGAAGATCCAAGCCCATGTGAGGCCTGGAAGGGACTACTTTACCTTAGGGACGATTTTGTTACTCCGGTGTGGTCGGGGAGGAATACCTACCTGGGACTACTTTGGAGGCTATTTAAACCACGCCTGAAGAGCAGCACCCGCTTTGCGTTATTCTGCATCCAGCAGCGTAACGTTCACCATGCCAGCAGCAGCATCCAGCCTTCAGCTGGAGCACCTAGAAAGAAGGAAAGAAGCAAAGGTTAGAACAAGAGTATTACCTGATTTCTTACCGGATCCCGGATTCTTCGCATCTTCAAACCAGAGGAAAGACTTTATTTTAAAAGCGTCGCATCGCCAGCAGCAGCGCTGTGCCATACTCACCGTTCCACGCAGCATCTCTTCGATCCGGCGCTGTCTTCATCTTTACATCGCCGAATCCCGGCACCTAAGGGGGACAAGAAACAACAAGGTGAGCAGAGAAAACAGACAGAGACAATCTCTTTAGCCGCCATATGCTTACCTGATTTTACCGCCACAGGTATTATTCATCAGCACGCCACATCTTCTTATGCCGCACCCATAAGAAAAGGAGAAAGCAGCAAGTTAAAACCTTGGCATTATTTACCAGACAGTGTTGGGTAACACAGACTTTTACTGGAGCACTTTCAGCTGTCAATCTACTTATTGGGTCAAAGCTGCAAGATAAAAAGAGGAATTGGACAGGAGTGAATTCCAGACATTTTGAACTCTTACGAACTATATACTTAACGGCTCTTCGCCAGGACCTTTTGGAGTCAGGATTCGTCTACAACTCTTCCAATATCTTCAGGCCAGTGAATTAACTGGTCATCAACGCGCCCCTGCGTACTTCGCAGGATGGAGAGCTCATCCTTCAAGAATATAAGGTGAGATTGCTGAAAGGGCACTTCAGAGGTGATTAGTGGGGAGGACAGTGGGGGTGCTATCACTTGAATCCACAAGTGGCTAAATCCATCTCTCCACTTTAGGAGAATATTTCTACGAGTCAAGCAGACAAGATTAGGAGGGCAGATCCAGTCAGTCATCGCTGCACTACGCATCACGTGGGTGGAGGCCGCAGCAGTCAGGGTCCGACCGACGCCCCTGTGGGAGCCAGGTGAGCGTAACACCTTAACAGTGCAAGGATCCCTGAATATAGAACAAGCCAGCATGGCCCTTAACAGTGCAAGGATCCCTGAATATAGAACAAGCCAACATGAGCCTTAACAGTACAAGTATCCATGAATATAGAAGAAACCAGCCCTTAACAGTGCAAGGATCCCTGAATATAGAACAATCCAGCATGGGCCTTAACAGTGCATGGATCCCTGAACAGATAACAAGCCAACATGGGCTTTAACAGTACTAGGTTCCTGGAATATACAACAAGGCAGCATGGGCATTAACAGTGCAGGTTTCTCCAAATATAGACCAAGCCAGCATGGGCCATTAACAGTGCAAGGATGCCTTTATTTAGAACAAGCCAGCAAGGACCTTAACAGTGCAAGGATATAGAACAAGCCAGCATGGGCCTTAACAGTGCAAGTAGCCACAAATATAGAACAAGTCAGCATGGGCCTTAACAGTGCAGGTTTACCTGAATATAGAACAAGCCAGCATGGGCCATAACAGTGCCGGTTTCCCTGAATATAGAACACGTGAGCATGGGCCTTAACAGTGCAAGGATCCCCGAATATAGAACAAGCCAGCATAGGCTTTAACAGTGCAATGATTCCCGAATATAGAACAAGCCAGCATGGGCCTTAACAGTGAAAGAATCCCTGAATATAGAAAAAGCCGCATGGGCCTTAACCTGTGCAAGGATCCCCGAATATAGAACAAGCCAGCATGGGCTTTAACAGTGCAGGTTTCCCTGAATATAGACCAAGCAAGCAAGGGTATTTATAGTGCAAGTTTCCCTGAATATACAACAGGTCAGCATGGGCCTTAACAGTGCAGGTTTCATTGAATACAGAACAAGTCAGCACAGGCTTAACAGTGCAGGTTTCCCGGAATATAGACCAAGCCAGCATGGGCCTTAACAGTGCAAGGATGCGCGTATATATAACAAGCCATCAATGACCTTAACAGTACAAGGATCCCCGAACATTGAACAAGGCAGCATGGGCCTTAACAGTGCAAGGATTCCTGAATATATAACAAGCCAAAATGGGCCTTAACAGTACTAGGATCCCGGAATATACAACAAGCCAGCATGGGCATTAATGGTGCAATGATCCCTGAATAGAGAATAAGCCAGCATGGGCCTTAACATTGAAAGGATCACCGAATATAGAATGAACCAGCATGGGCCTTAACAGTGCAAGTTTCCGAGTACAGGTCCGCATGGGCCTTAACAGTGCAGCTTTCCATGAATATAGAACAAGCCAGCATGGGCTTAACAGTGCAAGTTTCCCAGAATATAGACCACGTCAGCATGGGCCTTAACAGTGCAAGGGTGCCTGCATATAGAACAAGCCATCAAGGACTTTAACAGTGCAAGGATCCCCTAACATAGAACAAGCCAGCATGGGCCTTAACAGTACAAGGATTTCTGAATACAGAAAAAGCCAAAATGGGCCTTAACAGTACACGTAACCACACATTTTGAAGAAACCAGCATGGGCCTCAACGGTGCAATGATCCCCGAATATAGAACAAGCCAGCATGGGCCTTAACAGTGCAAGTTGTAAGAGGATTCAATTCAGCACTACAGCCAAGTTAACGCCTAGTCTAGAATACTGAATGAAAACCCTTATTGATATATCTTTAGGTCCAGTTCATGCGTTCTGGATGACTACCCTTGTATAACACCCCTCTCTTGGAATCCCCCTGACCCCACTGAGCCAAGAAGTAATTCTGTTTTGCAAGTTTAAAAGGTTTATTTGATAAATTAAAATATATATCACACTTTTTAATAAATTAATAATTGAATATCACACTTACTCTGATATGGTAAATATTAACAACGGAGAATCTGGCACTAGCACACTTCTTTATAATCACTAATGAGTTGACAGGAAATGGATAAGATAGCACACTGGTAAATAGGAACAAAAGTATAATGTGGTAGAGGATGCTTTATGTAAGCTCAGGTGGATGCAATATTCAATGAATGCAGTACAGAAAATACTCAATAGGATTTCAACCAAACAATGTAATCACTTTTCTCTGGCTATTCACTCCCCCCCTCTTTATGCAATGCAAGGAAATGGAAGGAAGCACACAGTTCTCAGAAATGCAATCAATGTAATCAGTTCAATCCAGCAAGCTTAAACAGAAGTTTGAAAACACAGGCAAATGCTTTGATAGGTGCTAGCAATGAATGAGAAATATGCTGGAAACGCTCTTAATTCCCTTTTAGAGGTTCAGGATGAGTGGTATCTAGTTAATATTAGTCCAGGCTCCCACTAGCAATGATGCAGGGATAGTTAGCAGGTTAAACGAATTTCTGGCAAATGAAATCAGGCAGCAGCAGTTTTTTTACATGTGAAGAAATTGCAAATCGCGGCAAAATTCGCGGATGCGCCGAGCGCTATTACAAAGGAACCGCAAGGACTATCTCTACCGTTTTGGGGTCCTAGGAAAGCCTGGGATCTCAGCTTCCAAATGAAAGTTATTGCAAGTCTCTAGCCCAAACGGTTGCGGAGATATGAGCAATTTAGTAAAGGTCGTTTTTGGTTTTGCCAATTTTAAACGCACACTTTGACAAGTGACAAATTTTACTAGAATTGACAGGTGACAGCTAGGAGGCAGTTCTACTTAGGTTAAATAGATTGAATTAGATGAATTTTAAACTAAGAGATTGGTTCTACACAGTTCTGCTGGGTACTCACACTATATTCTTGAATTAAATGGGCCTCATCACGGATCTGGTCAGGGTTTTAGACTGGACTCTGGTCTGGTCTGGTCTCTCTGGTCTGGTCTCTTAGTACAGCACTGCTTTCTCTCTGGTCTGGTCTCTTAGTACAGCACTGCTTTCTCTCTGGCCTGGTCTCTTAGTTCTGGATAGATTGATGAATTTGAAGTCTGGATCTCTGGATGTTGTATGGAGGTAAGTATGGATTTTTCCGGCAGAGCGTCCCGCTGCAGATGGATTTGGAAGGTCTCTATCTGTCCTGTCTGTCTGCTTTTATGTGTTTAGAATGTGGGTGTGTTCTAGCATCACTGACCCTACCTCTCTCTCAGCTTCTAATTGGTCAAACTTTCATTCGTCCCCTGATTGGCGAACTAAGTTGTGTCAGAGTGATGTCATTTTACAGCCTGCAGAAAGTCCACTCCTCCTGTCAACTTACACACAAATCTAGATTTGAAACAAATACATATTTGCAGAGGTACATATTGTTTTAAAATCATATGCACCCATCATGCATTACAGGAGGTATACCCTGTTCCAAATCTGCTGTTTCTAGGAGCTTGCATTCACCAATGGCAACTTCTAGCACTTTTTAATGTGCTAAACAACATTGGATCTTCATTAAATTTTATACAACTGTTCCTCACATATCTACCCACATACCAATGCATTTTCGTTTGTCTAGCTGAAACAGGGAGTCTGTAATATTAATAAACAATGGGGTTTTGCCCCAGAACATCACACAAATTCGAGTTTAGTCTTGAATTAAAGGTACATTTTTTAAATTAAAGCTCTCAAAGTTATACATTTCTGTCATTTGATTACAAAGAGTTATCAGTGTTTTTGTAAAATATATATTTTCCTTTCAATTCAGTCCTCAGAGTGTTGAAGTCCGCCTCCAAGACTTGGGTGGGTCAGTCCTCTGGGCAGGCAGGGCTTTGTTGACATTACACAGTCAAAATCAACATATTCCTTTCAGAGGAAAGGGGCCATTGTGTGGTCTCTGGGAAGCTCCCAGCCAGTCTGCCTTCTATCAATCAAGAGGTCATGTGAGATTCTAACTCCTGGTGTGAAGCTCTTGAGGTGATAGGGTTTCCCAGGCTTCAGGCCTCTGGGAACAGCATGTGGCTAATTTTTAATTAAAATGCAGCCTTTGAAGTCAGCTGAGTCAAATCCCTTTGTCAGCAACTGCACTCAATTCTCCTGTCAGAGTTTAGACCGCCAGCGCCCCCTTGAGGATTTTGTTGGTACTGCATGCAATTTTGGGATTTTCTTGGATTAATGCATTCTAAACAGGAATGGTTCTTACATGGTAGTAAATCCTTGCTTAACATTGTTTTGATGGGGCTCCTTACAGTAAGATGGTTATGTGGAACCCCACAAAAAGGGTTGAATCTTTAAAGTGGTCCAATGAGTCACGATTTCAGCAACTTTTTGACATCAGTAACAGTGGATTTTGTTAACAAAGACCTTTCTTTACACTGGTGGGTGGCAAGTTAGGTAACCATTTTGGTGTGCGCACAACTGCGCAGCTCTCCTGGATTCTGGGATGAAATGATGGGCGGCGACAGCGCATCCCCATCTTTACCCACTCCAACGATTTATTTTTGTTCTGGGGCAAAATGATGGGCAGCGACAGCTTAATCCCCATCTTTACCCCGTCTAATGATTCCACATGGGTCAAAACCCTCCACAAACCCCCCCGCCCGACTGCGCTTTGACTTGAGTCGAGGGGGAGTCGGTTGCAAGGGAGGTTTTGAACCCTGGCGCTGGTATGTCCACATTATCTTCTTCCAATTCTGTAGACGGCACAGTTCAGCATCTTCCTCTCCATCCGGTCAGATCGATCAGTTCTCCTCGCCGGTCCTGATGGGAAGATTGGGCGGTACCCCGGGCCCGTTGCGTCTCTGCTCCCGGTCTCCGGATCGTCCTCCTTGGCCCGTCTCCAGGTCTTCTTTCTCCTAGGACGACAAAGGAAGAGCGGCAATACCTACTCATAGACGTCTTTCCACCACTGTTGAGATAGTGGGGCAGCATATGCATTTTATCATCACGAAACATTACATTCTTATTTTGAAAAAATAAAAACAGTATAACTAAGAGACAGTTTCATGCAAATCACAATATTTTAGAGACTAGATGTGGTATGTTTTATGGTTGGAACTGAATTAGTCTGAGACAGTACCCGCTAGGATTCCAGAGGATTCCTCCAGTTGTTGCAGAGTGTGCCTGGGATGGCAACATTTCAACTGGTTTATGTGGACCCACTTGTCTTCCCCCTCTGCCGAACCGCCTTTGGGGATGTGGATTTTGTAGGCCACAGGTGAGATCTTGTCGATGATCTCAAAGGGTCCTTTCCATGTAGGCAAAAATTTGCGCTGCTTGGCCTGGTTCCTTTGGAAGTTGTATAGATAGACCCGGTCTCCCACCTGATATTCCTTCCTGGAAGTTTTCAGGTCATAGTGGGTCTTCATGCTATCAGCCGATCTTTCTAGATTCCGCTGAGCATAAGCAAAAGCATGTTGGAGGTGTTTCCTTAAATTCTCTACATACTCATGAGTAGTGGAGGCATTTATCAGTGTCTGCTCTTGGGTCCTGTAGAGCAAATGCTGAGGAAGCACCATCTTGCGCCCAGTCATCAACTCAAATGGTGACATTTTGGTTGCAGATGAAGGGGTAGATCTGATGGCCATTAGGACCAGAGGTAATCGGATATCCCAACTTGGCCCAGAATCTGCCACAAACTTTTTTAAGATGCTCACAATTGTCCGGTTATATCTCTCTACTGCCCCAGAAGAAGCTGGTCTATAAGCAATATGTAGCTTTCTCTTGACCCCCAGTATCTCCCACATCTTTGTCATTACTTCACTGGTGAAGTGGCTACCTCTGTCTGACTCAATCCTTTGAGGTAGACCAAAACGGGAAAAGATGTGGTTAATCATCAAGGCAGCTGCAGTTTCTGCCTTGCAATTTGGGGCTGGGAGACATTCCACCCACTTGGTAAACAAGCATGTGACGGTCAACATGTACTTATTCCCCCTAGCCGAGCGAACCACGGGGCCTACAAAGTCGATTTGTAAATCTGACCATGGCAGTGTCATTCCCCGCTTTTGTAAAGGTGCCCGGTGTGTGAGGGATGTCGGCTGAAATTGTGCACACACAAGACAACCCTTCAAATATTGGTTGAGGTCCTGGCCCATGTGTGGCCAGTATGCAACCTCTCTTAAGATTTCCAGTGTTGTGTGAAACCCCCTATGACCGGCGGTGGCCGCATCATGGGCGTGACTTAACATCAGGCTTCGGAATGAGGTAGGAACCACCCACTGATCGTGGCCAGCTTTGGATTTCCTTACCAGCAAACCGTCTTGGATCCGGAACATTTTTGGACATTTCATCAACACTCTTAGGTCCTCTTTCCCAATGTAATCGGTATCCGTCAGGGGAAAGTTCTCAGGGTCCTCAAGGTGCTGGTAAAATTTACCAATAATTGGATCCCCCTTCTGAGCGGTAATCAAATCAGCATCAGGGGTCTCCTTACTCCATTGTGCAATTGAAAGGTCGTTGTGAGCATTTGTCTGGGACCTAGTGATAGCAGTGACCTGGATTTCCCTCAACAGGGACTCAATCTCAATTAGATCCCCTTGGATGGCTCCGGTTTTGGCCAGCTGATCAGCTAAGTCGTTTCCAGTTTTGTCTGGTCCCTCTACTTTGGAATGACCCTTGATCTTTTTCCAATAGATGGTCATCTCATTCGAGGTGACCAGATCATCAATGTTTTGGATCAACTTCCCATGTTTCAAGGGTTTGTTGTTAGCACATAACATGCCTCTGGTTTTCCAATTAACCAGGTGCTCCACGAACCCGTTCCGTACATAATCCGAATCTGTGATTATGACCAGTTCGTGGAGTTGATGCTGGACAGCAGTGAGGATGGCCTGATGCACAGCCATCAATTCTGCCACCTGACTACTTCGGGGACCAATTTTGTATCCAGCGGAGGGTTCTGGGGACTCATTCACCCATGCATTCCCTACGCCAGCCACCAGTTCTTTCTCCCCGTCGTTGTCAACATGGTAAGAGCATCCATCCACATAGACAGTGGGCATTCCCTCACACTTGTCCTCTTCAAAGACTTTGTGGGGGGAATTAAGGTATGCCTCCATGTTGTCCTTTATTTTTAGACTTTCGTCCTCGAGACAGTTTTCTCTGGCACAATCATGCAAGTCAGCCAGACCTTGCGCGAGGGGACTCTTCTTGTTTTGGCCATATCTGACCTCCACAGGAAAGCCTTGCATTGACAGAATCCAGGAAGTAATTCGGGAATTACTCACATTTCCGGCCCGGATTCTATCACTTTGGAGATATTGCAGAGGCTGGTGTGGAGTCTCCACTATGATGTGTTCCCCCTGGATAAACGGGCGGTAATTCTTCAATGCCCACACCGTTGCCAGGAGTGCCTTCTCACAATCGTTGAATTTTTCCTCCACAGAGGATAAAGTTTTGCTCGCATAGGAGATTACTTTATTGACCTTGTCATGCTTTTGATATAATACTGCCGTCAAGCACGTATTAGAGAACCCTGTCTCCAGGAATAACTCCTTGTTTCTGACCGGGTAAGCTAGGCAAGGCGCTTGTGAGAGGCTTCTTTTGAGTTGTTTTACGGCCTCGGCTTGTTCTGGACCCCATTCCCACTTGACCCCCCCCTTCAGGAGATGAATCAGGGGTCTTGTGATCTCTCCGTAGCCCTCAATGAACTTTCTGCTGTAATTAGTCAGTCCAAGGAGGCTCCTTAGTTCCCGCAGAGTTGTGGGGTCTTTCAGTTTCTGAAGTGCTTCCACTTTCTTTTCCTGGGGACAAAGACCCTGAGGAGTAATCTCATGCCCCAAGAAATTAACACGGGTTCTACACCACTGTGCTTTCTGAAAGGAAAGTTTTGCTCCGGCGGCCCTCAACTGTGTCAGAACATAACGGATCTCCGCTATGTGTTCCTCAACAGTTGAGCTTTTGATGAGGACATCATCTACATAAGCCAGGTTACCCCTTGCACCCAAGTCGGGCATGGCCTTGTGTAGAAAAATGTTGAATTCATTGCCGGAGTTGAGGTATCCGAAGGGAGTCCGGGTCCAGGTGTACTGCTGGCCCCCAAAGGTAAAAGCCAGCTTGTATTGGTCCTCCCTACTGACAGGCACAGTCCAGTATCCATTGGTCAGGTCTATTGCAGTGAATACCTGTGACCCCTGAATCTGGGCCAGCCCTTGGTCAATGTAGGGCAGAGGCCATCGGGAAGTATGGACCCGTTTGTTGAGCTCCCTAAGGTCGGCGCAGAGTCTCCACTGGCCGTTCGGCTTCAATATTCCCAGCACCGGATTATTGAAGGTGCTGTGGACTGGACGGATTATTCCCCGAGACTCAAGGTTCTTAATTATTTCAGTAAGGGACTCCATTGATGCGAGAGGCAAGCGATATTGCTTCACAAACACAGGAGTCATGCCAGGGTCCGTGGGGATTGTTGTTGTGTGGATGTCAGTGCGACCACAGTCATATGAGTCTACCGCAAAGAGATCTTGGAAATCCAAGAAGACTTGTTTCAACTTTTGCTTTTGTTCCAGAGTCACACAGGCATCAGCTAGGTTGACTCTCTCTTCCACCATCTGCCTGAAGCCTGGAAAGACTTCTGGTTTGGCTATCTCCGCGGCCTCCTCCAGCTGGGTGGAGAAGTCCCTGGTCAGAGTGCTGATTTGGACCGGAGGCTTCAGGTGGGAAAGGCAGCCTTCATGAACCTGGAAAATCACCTCATCCCTCCTGAAGTCACACGTCACATCTTCCTTACCATACGGGCAGGAAGTGTACACCAGGAAGTTCCCCCCATGCCGGGTAAAAATCCTGTCTGGTGTTGTATTGTCATCACTGTCACTGTCAAAACAGTCCTTGGGGATTGGTCCTAACAGTTCATTTACTAAGTCGATGGAAAAATGTCGGTCATCAACCGCCATTCCAATAATGGTGCCTGCGGCTAGAGTAATACTCTTTAAGTCGCTGTTATCCACCTCTATTGGAATGGTGTCATGTTCTATGTTGACTAATGGAGTTGGGTTTACCCCTAACCCTTGCAGTTGGAGAGAAGCATTTAGATGTATGTAAGCATCAGGGTTTTGCAAATATTGTCCTCTTTTAACTTTCACTTCCAGGGAGAATTGTCGGGTCCTTTCTGGAATGGTGACTTCCTCTTTAACCTGAATTTCAACTGCATAAGGTAGCAATTGAGCTGACCTAAATGCTTTTTCCGGATCATCAAAGCCCATGGGATTATCCGCTAATCGGGACCAAGCTTTGAAGTTTATTAGGTCCAAACTAATGGCAAAGCGATTGAGAATGTCACTGCCTAAGTAAAAGGCAGCAGTGACGTCTCGCACGACCCAACAATTGTGGACTATGCTCTTGTTGCCAATGGAGATTTTGAGCATACACCTGCTTGGCAGGAGATGTTTGGAATTAGGTGCTTCCAGGTCCATTTCCCATTTGTCTATCAGTTTGAAGGTGGGAATGGCTGGATCTTTTGGGAGTTGGCGAAACATGGCTTCGCTGATGAAGCTCTTACCGTTGCTCACACACACTCGAGCGAGAACAGAGTCCTTCCCATCATTTAACTGAACAGGGATGAACAACTGCTCTCCAATTTGCTGAATATCAGCCAGGCTTTGAGCTGATTTCACATCTTTCTGGACTATAGAAGTGGGAGTTTCAGATTGTGGATTGGTATAGAATTTCAAAGTGTTTCCTTCCAGCGTGGAATACCACTTTAGACTGGAAGGAAGGTTGATTTTCAGAAATAGAGAGGACCCCCCATCACCAGTCTGTTGTCCTACTGCTATGACTGTCACGTCTGGAATTTGGTTGTTCTGGAAGTGAAATTCTACTTGGTCAGATTTTTGTTCAACCATGTGGCAGGTGCCGTTTAAACTAACATGGTTGACACTCTGTTTTAATTTTATCGGTCGGCTAGTCTGGGTCCAGAGGATCTTGTTTACACAATCTATTAGGGGTGACAACCTTCTCAGGAGGTCATTCCCTAGTAAACAAGGGGTGCCCTCCGGGGTCACAACTATGACCGGGTGTTTCAACTTGTGTCGCCCGATCTTAATGTCCAAGTCTGCAGTCCCCTCAACGGGAATTTCCTTCCCGTCAAAGTTCTGCAGTTGTCCAGGAAGAGAGGTGAGAGGAATTTGGTAATTCTCTCCCCTTCCTGCATTCAGTTCATCAAAGGCCCTTCTGGACAGAAGGGTAGCTTGAGATCCAGTGTCCACCAGTGCCGAGATTGTACCCTGCCCCTGTACTTGTACCGGGGCATAATATCTTCCCTCCTTCTCCTCAAGGGGGCACAGATAATGCACATTTTTGGACAACTGGTGGGCTAACTTTCTGGTTTTGGACATCGTGAGAGAAGAATTTTGGGCAGAATTCTGTGGAGAGCCTTGGGAATCTGAAAGAAAAAGTTGGCAACTGGAGATCAGAGCCATTGTGGGTTCCCCTGGTTCCGGTTCTGGGCCGCCCCCCCCTTTTTGGAGGCAGTCCCCAGTATGGGTTTGAACCCGGGGATTTTCTTGCTGTTGGTTCTGGGATGAGATGGTGGGCGGCGGTAGCTCAGTCTCCACATCTCCCCAGTCTGGATTTGCATCCCTAGGGACCCATTTTTCTTTGGGAGGAGTTCCCCCCTCTCTGAAGGAGAAGATCCTTTTCCCAGGATCCTCTGAGGATCCCTCTCCCTCAAATTGGAAGATCTGTACCTCCTCCTCAAACTGAGTCTGTTTGGGTCTTTTGTTTCTCCTACCCCCCCTCTGCTCCTTAGGAGGCAGACTTTCAGGGGAAAGAGATTTTGTTTCCGGTTCCTGGGTTTCCAGGGGCTGTTTACAAGTGAGGAAGGAAGCTTCCTCCAAGGCTTTACACCCCCCTTCCCTTTGTGCCTCCTCCCTGGGAACCGGTGAGTTATCGGGGTGCTGCCCCCGTCATTGTTCTGGAGCACCAGGTCCAGAGTTGGGTGTGTTCTGCGCCGGCATGCTGATCTGAGGGTTCTGCTGCGCCCTCAGCATATGACCCATATCCCGCGCCATGTTTTGAACCTGGCGCTCTAACTGGGAAACCCGCTCAGGCTGATACGGGGCCCTGTTTTCTCCCCTGGGCTGATCCCGGGAAGGGTAGCTATCCCTCCTCTGGTAATACCCCGGGTTGGGAAGATTTGGGTACCCCTCCACCCTTGGCCTCCCCTCTCCCGGATTCAGTGGTCTGGGCTCAGGGAATTGGGGAAAGAAGGATGGATGGTTTTGGGGCTGAAAGTTGGGTGGATACCTGGGGAAAAAGTTCTGCCCAGGATTTGGAGAGTTTCTGCCCTCCGGTGGGAAGTTAGGAGGGAAGTTCCCTGGGTTAGGTGCTTGGCTGGATCCCCCCCCTTGGGCTGGAGGAGTCCACACATAACCCAGGATGGGTCGATTTCCCTTGTAGCGAGGACTTACATAGTCAGGAGAGCGAGGGACCCCATTTGTGGGGCTGCCTCCCTGGCTCCCTGTCTGTGACTGGCCCGAGGACCTTCTGGGCCTAGCATTATTAGGTGCAGGTAGGTTTTTAGGCCCCCCCATCTCCAGATCCAAAACGGGGGTGACCTTTACCTCTGCCACCTTGACAGCAGCAGGGGTGCTGTTGGCTTTGGGGTTTTTCTGGGCATTGCTTTTATTTTCTATGGGCTTCTGCACCTCATAGATCCGGGTAGCCTGTTCAATGACCCAGTCTAAAGATCTTTTCTCATGAAAATCTCTCACGAGCTGGGTCATTATATATTTGGGCAAGGCATGGAAAAATGTATTGACAAACTCTCTACTATCTGTGCGCACCCTTCTGGTGGTTTGCGCAAAAGCACGCTTTAACTCCTGCACAAATTCTCGTGGGGCCTGATCCTCCCCACATTGCAAATTGTAGGCCGCCTTGCGAGCCTCTTGAGGATTTCTGTGAACAGAAAAATGTTTCAGGATGGCCGCCTTATATGTGGACCATCTTAAATGATTTTGGTCCTCCAGCCCCGCAAAGAAACTGGAGTATTCCGGGGAGAATGTCCACTTTACATATTGAATACAGCTTTGGCTGTCCTTCAAATGGAAAGTCTCCATCATTTGTTCAAACAACTCTAAGTGCTCCCAAACAGAATACTTAGCGTTCTTATGGTAAGGCGTGATGACGCTCCTGATCGCCTTAATCTGCTTTAAGGGGTCCTTAAGCAAGGCCCTTTTTGCCTTATTGGCCTTTTTGGTTCGGGTAACCCTTGTCCATTCTTCCTCGGACTCAGAGGCACTGCTCCCAGAGGTTCCCGTCTGTTCTTCCAGGTTTTCCCGGATTCTGCGAGCCTGGGAATGGCTGGCAGAATGTGGGGACCTGGTCTCCTGTGTCCTGCGCAGTTCAGAGGAGTCTTCAGATTCCTCCTTGCTGCCAGGATTTGATGGGTACCCCCTCCACTGACCTAACTGGGCAGAGGTTTTCAGGATGCCCTTAATGGGCCTACTCTCCTGGGGTTCCCCATTGAACTGTACTGTACTTGGGTGCCCATACCCGGATGCCCACCCCTCCATTCCTGAGTGGTACTGGCCTATGAGCCCCATACTCTTAGCTGGATAGTAATCTGCCATCCCTGCGGCCCTGTGCTCATGTGCGCCAGGGGACATGGGGGTGGTAGAGTCCAGGGACTGGGGGAGATGAAGGCCCCTGGGGTTAGGGCTCCTGCGGTTATGGTCAGGAGTCTCTCTTTCCCAGCGGACCTCATCTCTATCCGCCCCTGCTCCCTGTTGCAATGCAAGAGCCTGCATTTGTGCTTTCAGTTCCTCTGTTAAGGCCTTACTCGACTCTATCAGTTTCTCCTGCATCGCTACCTGTTGCTGGAGCCTATCATTGTGTTGACAGAGGGCCTCATTCTCCCTCTGTGCTTCCTGGTTGGTCCTGGAGAACTGGGCCAGTCTTTGCTGCAGGAGGTTTACCTCCTGGGCAATGTCCCTATTGGCCTGCTCCTTTCTTGCCAGAGCCTCTTCCACCCTCCTGGTGTGCTCTGACAAGTTCTGGTTTTCTTTTTTGAGGTCACCCAGCCCCTGGAGGGCCAGGTGATTTTCTTCCATTTTCCTTTTTAAATGGCAGACTTCCTGGCCTATGGCGTCTCTTTCCTGACTAAGAGCCTGCATTTGTGCCGCCAGGTCGTCCCTTTGCCTTTGGAAGGCACCAGCTTTCTGGCGCTCCTGATCAAACTCTGCCTGGGTATCCAGGTCTTTCAGAATCAGTTTATTGCTCTCCTCCTTCACTCTATCTAGATGGCCTTGCAGGGTGACTACCTGCTCAGCACATGCCCTATTGAAGTCTAGCTGTTGCTCCAGCTTTTTCTGGCTTTGCAGTAGGGAGTCCAAACCTTCTTGGTGTTCCTTCTGCAAGGCCAGAAATCGGGTATCCTGTTCTGACTTTTCCTTTTGCAGCACATCCATATCCTCCTTTATTTTAGTGATGTACTGTCTGGTCTCATTTTCTGACTCCTGGCTTCTGTGCAGCCTTTGCTCAGAAGAGTCCAGATCAGATTGGGCCTTCTCTAACGCCATCTGTTGCCTTTTTGCCAGATCATGGCCTTCAGCACATTTATTCTGTATGGCTCCCATGTATAAATATAAATATGCCGCTATCCTAACAATCTTGTCGTGCTCATCTTTGGCCTTAGGAGCCATATATAGTTCACTCAGGGCCACGTGTAATGGACCCTGATCTCTATATATATCTGACCCTGTTTCAGTGACCTGTTGCGTGATGGCCTGCAACCAGACTGTTTGGTCCTGGTGAGTCCATTCACCTCTCACAAATAGTTTGTGTAAGAAGTGCTCTCTGGCTATTTTCATATCTACCAAGGTCGTCATTCTAGAGATTGGTCTCTGTCCTGACTTACAGAAGTTAGTATTTTAGTTTTGCAGAACAGAACTTTTCTTGGAGTGTCCCTTTTGAGGAATGCTTCACAGCGTAATGCAGCGTGGTGATCCGACCGGATGTATGTATCCCGTCAGTTAGCACACTGTATTAAGCTGCACAAATGGTAAATCTAACCCAAACGTCCGGCTCGAGCCCCCAATTTGTAAGAGGATTCAATTCAGCACTACAGCCAAGTTAACGCCTAGTCTAGAATACTGAATGAAAACCCTTATTGATATATCTTTAGGTCCAGTTCATGCGTTCTGGATGACTACCCTTGTATAACACCCCTCTCTTGGAATCCCCCTGACCCCACTGAGCCAAGAAGTAATTCTGTTTTGCAAGTTTAAAAGGTTTATTTGATAAATTAAAATATATATCACACTTTTTAATAAATTAATAATTGAATATCACACTTACTCTGATATGGTAAATATTAACAACGGAGAATCTGGCACTAGCACACTTCTTTATAATCACTAATGAGTTGACAGGAAATGGATAAGATAGCACACTGGTAAATAGGAACAAAAGTATAATGTGGTAGAGGATGCTTTATGTAAGCTCAGGTGGATGCAATATTCAATGAATGCAGTACAGAAAATACTCAATAGGATTTCAACCAAACAATGTAATCACTTTTCTCTGGCTATTCACTCCCCCCCTCTTTATGCAATGCAAGGAAATGGAAGGAAGCACACAGTTCTCAGAAATGCAATCAATGTAATCAGTTCAATCCAGCAAGCTTAAACAGAAGTTTGAAAACACAGGCAAATGCTTTGATAGGTGCTAGCAATGAATGAGAAATATGCTGGAAACGCTCTTAATTCCCTTTTAGAGGTTCAGGATGAGTGGTATCTAGTTAATATTAGTCCAGGCTCCCACTAGCAATGATGCAGGGATAGTTAGCAGGTTAAACGAATTTCTGGCAAATGAAATCAGGCAGCAGCAGTTTTTTTACATGTGAAGAAATTGCAAATCGCGGCAAAATTCGCGGATGCGCCGAGCGCCATTACAAAGGAACCGCAAGGACTATCTCTACCGTTTTGGGGTCCTAGGAAAGCCTGGGATATCAGCTTCCAAATGAAAGTTATTGCAAGTCTCTAGCCCAAACGGTTGCGGAGATATGAGCAATTTAGTAAAGGTCGTTTTTGGTTTTGCCAATTTTAAACGCACACTTTGACAAGTGACAAATTTTACTAGAATTGACAGGTGACAGCTAGGAGGCAGTTCTACTTAGGTTAAATAGATTGAATTAGATGAATTTTAAACTAAGAGATTGGTTCTACACAGTTCTGCTGGGTACTCACACTATATTCTTGAATTAAATGGGCCTCATCACGGATCTGGTCAGGGTTTTAGACTGGACTCTGGTCTGGTCTGGTCTCTCTGGTCTGGTCTCTTAGTACAGCACTGCTTTCTCTCTGGTCTGGTCTCTTAGTACAGCACTGCTTTCTCTCTGGCCTGGTCTCTTAGTTCTGGATAGATTGATGAATTTGAAGTCTGGATCTCTGGATGTTGTATGGAGGTAAGTATGGATTTTTCCGGCAGAGCGTCCCGCTGCAGATGGATTTGGAAGGTCTCTATCTGACCTGTCTGTCTGCTTTTATGTGTTTAGAATGTGGGTGTGTTCTAGCATCACTGACCCTACCTCTCTCTCAGCTTCTAATTGGTCAAACTTTCATTCGTCCCCTGATTGGCGAACTAAGTTGTGTCAGAGTGATGTCATTTTACAGCCTGCAGAAAGTCCACTCCTCCTGTCAACTTACACACAAATCTAGATTTGAAACAAATACATATTTGCAGAGGTACATATTGTTTTAAAATCATATGCACCCATCATGCATTACAGGAGGTATACCCTGTTCCAAATCTGCTGTTTCTAGGAGCTTGCATTCACCAATGGCAACTTCTAGCACTTTTTAATGTGCTAAACAACATTGGATCTTCATTAAATTTTATACAACTGTTCCTCACATATCTACCCACATACCAATGCATTTTCGTTTGTCTAGCTGAAACAGGGAGTCTGTAATATTAATAAACAATGGGGTTTTGCCCCAGAACATCACACAAATTCGAGTTTAGTCTTGAATTAAAGGTACATTTTTTAAATTAAAGCTCTCAAAGTTATACATTTCTGTCATTTGATTACAAAGAGTTATCAGTGTTTTTGTAAAATATATATTTTCCTTTCAATTCAGTCCTCAGAGTGTTGAAGTCCGCCTCCAAGACTTGGGTGGGTCAGTCCTCTGGGCAGGCAGGGCTTTGTTGACATTACACAGTCAAAATCAACATATTCCTTTCAGAGGAAAGGGGCCATTGTGTGGTCTCTGGGAAGCTCCCAGCCAGTCTGCCTTCTATCAATCAAGAGGTCATGTGAGATTCTAACTCCTGGTGTGAAGCTCTTGAGGTGATAGGGTTTCCCAGGCTTCAGGCCTCTGGGAACAGCATGTGGCTAATTTTTAATTAAAATGCAGCCTTTGAAGTCAGCTGAGTCAAATCCCTTTGTCAGCAACTGCACTCAATTCTCCTGTCAGAGTTTAGACCGCCAGCGCCCCCTTGAGGATTTTGTTGGTACTGCATGCAATTTTGGGATTTTCTTGGATTAATGCATTCTAAACAGGAATGGTTCTTACATGGTAGTAAATCCTTGCTTAACATTGTTTTGATGGGGCTCCTTACAGTAAGATGGTTATGTGGAACCCCACAAAAAGGGTTGAATCTTTAAAGTGGTCCAATGAGTCACGATTTCAGCAACTTTTTGACATCAGTAACAGTGGATTTTGTTAACAAAGACCTTTCTTTACACTGGTGGGTGGCAAGTTAGGTAACCATTTTGGTGTGCGCACAACTGCGCAGCTCTCCTGGATTCTGGGATGAAATGATGGGCGGCGACAGCGCATCCCCATCTTTACCCACTCCAACGATTTATTTTTGTTCTGGGGCAAAATGATGGGCAGCGACAGCTTAATCCCCATCTTTACCCCGTCTAATGATTCCACATGGGTCAAAACCCTCCACAAACCCCCCCGCCCGACTGCGCTTTGACTTGAGTCGAGGGGGAGTCGGTTGCAAGGGAGGTTTTGAACCCTGGCGCTGGTATGTCCACATTATCTTCTTCCAATTCTGTAGACGGCACAGTTCAGCATCTTCCTCTCCATCCGGTCAGATCGATCAGTTCTCCTCGCCGGTCCTGATGGGAAGATTGGGCGGTACCCCGGTCCCGTTGCGTCTCTGCTCCCGGTCTCCGGATCGTCCTCCTTGGCCCGTCTCCAGGTCTTCTTTCTCCTAGGACGACAAAGGAAGAGCGGCAATACCTACTCATAGACGTCTTTCCACCACTGTTGAGATAGTGGGGCAGCATATGCATTTTATCATCACGAAACATTACATTCTTATTTTGAAAAAATAAAAACAGTATAACTAAGAGACAGTTTCATGCAAATCACAATATTTTAGAGACTAGATGTGGTATGTTTTATGGTTGGAACTGAATTAGTCTGAGACAGTACCCGCTAGGATTCCAGAGGATTCCTCCAGTTGTTGCAGAGTGTGCCTGGGATGGCAACATTTCAACTGGTTTATGTGGACCCACTTGTCTTCCCCCTCTGCCGAACCGCCTTTGGGGATGTGGATTTTGTAGGCCACAGGTGAGATCTTGTCGATGATCTCAAAGGGTCCTTTCCATGTAGGCAAAAATTTGCGCTGCTTGGCCTGGTTCCTTTGGAAGTTGTATAGATAGACCCGGTCTCCCACCTGATATTCCTTCCTGGAAGTTTTCAGGTCATAGTGGGTCTTCATGCTATCAGCCGATCTTTCTAGATTCCGCTGAGCATAAGCAAAAGCATGTTGGAGGTGTTTCCTTAAATTCTCTACATACTCATGAGTAGTGGAGGCATTTATCAGTGTCTGCTCTTGGGTCCTGTAGAGCAAATGCTGAGGAAGCACCATCTTGCGCCCAGTCATCAACTCAAATGGTGACATTTTGGTTGCAGATGAAGGGGTAGATCTGATGGCCATTAGGACCAGAGGTAATCGGATATCCCAACTTGGCCCAGAATCTGCCACAAACTTTTTTAAGATGCTCACAATTGTCCGGTTATATCTCTCTACTGCCCCAGAAGAAGCTGGTCTATAAGCAATATGTAGCTTTCTCTTGACCCCCAGTATCTCCCACATCTTTGTCATTACTTCACTGGTGAAGTGGCTACCTCTGTCTGACTCAATCCTTTGAGGTAGACCAAAACGGGAAAAGATGTGGTTAATCATCAAGGCAGCTGCAGTTTCTGCCTTGCAATTTGGGGCTGGGAGACATTCCACCCACTTGGTAAACAAGCATGTGACGGTCAACATGTACTTATTCCCCCTAGCCGAGCGAACCACGGGGCCTACAAAGTCGATTTGTAAATCTGACCATGGCAGTGTCATTCCCCGCTTTTGTAAAGGTGCCCGGTGTGTGAGGGATGTCGGCTGAAATTGTGCACACACAAGACAACCCTTCAAATATTGGTTGAGGTCCTGGCCCATGTGTGGCCAGTATGCAACCTCTCTTAAGATTTCCAGTGTTGTGTGAAACCCCCTATGACCGGCGGTGGCCGCATCATGGGCGTGACTTAACATCAGGCTTCGGAATGAGGTAGGAACCACCCACTGATCGTGGCCAGCTTTGGATTTCCTTACCAGCAAACCGTCTTGGATCCGGAACATTTTTGGACATTTCATCAACACTCTTAGGTCCTCTTTCCCAATGTAATCGGTATCCGTCAGGGGAAAGTTCTCAGGGTCCTCAAGGTGCTGGTAAAATTTACCAATAATTGGATCCCCCTTCTGAGCGGTAATCAAATCAGCATCAGGGGTCTCCTTACTCCATTGTGCAATTGAAAGGTCGTTGTGAGCATTTGTCTGGGACCTAGTGATAGCAGTGACCTGGATTTCCCCCAACAGGGACTCAATCTCAATTAGATCCCCTTGGATGGCTCCGGTTTTGGCCAGCTGATCAGCTAAGTCGTTTCCAGTTTTGTCTGGTCCCTCTACTTTGGAATGACCCTTGATCTTTTTCCAATAGATGGTCATCTCATTCGAGGTGACCAGATCATCAATGTTTTGGATCAACTTCCCATGTTTCAAGGGTTTGTTGTTAGCACATAACATGCCTCTGGTTTTCCAATTAACCAGGTGCTCCACGAACCCGTTCCGTACATAATCCGAATCTGTGATTATGACCAGTTCGTGGAGTTGATGCTGGACAGCAGTGAGGATGGCCTGATGCACAGCCATCAATTCTGCCACCTGACTACTTCGGGGACCAATTTTGTATCCAGCGGAGGGTTCTGGGGACTCATTCACCCATGCATTCCCTACGCCAGCCACCAGTTCTTTCTCCCAGTCGTTGTCAACATGGTAAGAGCATCCATCCACATAGACAGTGGGCATTCCCTCACACTTGTCCTCTTCAAAGACTTTGTGGGGGGAATTAAGGTATGCCTCCATGTTGTCCTTTATTTTTAGACTTTCGTCCTCGAGACAGTTTTCTCTGGCACAATCATGCAAGTCAGCCAGACCTTGCGCGAGGGGACTCTTCTTGTTTTGGCCATATCTGACCTCCACAGGAAAGCCTTGCATTGACAGAATCCAGGAAGTAATTCGGGAATTACTCACATTTCCGGCCCGGATTCTATCACTTTGGAGATATTGCAGAGGCTGGTGTGGAGTCTCCACTATGATGTGTTCCCCCTGGATAAACGGGCGGTAATTCTTCAATGCCCACACCGTTGCCAGGAGTGCCTTCTCACAATCGTTGAATTTTTCCTCCACAGAGGATAAAGTTTTGCTCGCATAGGAGATTACTTTATTGACCTTGTCATGCTTTTGATATAATACTGCCGTCAAGCACGTATTAGAGAACCCTGTCTCCAGGAAGAACTCCTTGTTTCTGACCGGGTAAGCTAGGCAAGGCGCTTGTGAGAGGCTTCTTTTGAGTTGTTTTACGGCCTCGGCTTGTTCTGGACCCCATTCCCACTTGACCCCCCCCTTCAGGAGATGAATCAGGGGTCTTGTGATCTCTCCGTAGCCCTCAATGAACTTTCTGCTGTAATTAGTCAGTCCAAGGAGGCTCCTTAGTTCCCGCAGAGTTGTGGGGTCTTTCAGTTTCTGAAGTGCTTCCACTTTCTTTTCCTGGGGACAAAGACCCTGAGGAGTAATCTCATGCCCCAAGAAATTAACACGGGTTCTACACCACTGTGCTTTCTGAAAGGAAAGTTTTGCTCCGGCGGCCCTCAACTGTGTCAGAACATAACGGATCTCCGCTATGTGTTCCTCAACAGTTGAGCTTTTGATGAGGACATCATCTACATAAGCCAGGTTACCCCTTGCACCCAAGTCGGGCATGGCCTTGTGTAGAAAAATGTTGAATTCATTGCCGGAGTTGAGGTATCCGAAGGGAGTCCGGGTCCAGGTGTACTGCTGGCCCCCAAAGGTAAAAGCCAGCTTGTATTGGTCCTCCCTACTGACAGGCACAGTCCAGTATCCATTGGTCAGGTCTATTGCAGTGAATACCTGTGACCCCTGAATCTGGGCCAGCCCTTGGTCAATGTAGGGCAGAGGCCATCGGGAAGTATGGACCCGTTTGTTGAGCTCCCTAAGGTCGGCGCAGAGTCTCCACTGGCCGTTCGGCTTCAATATTCCCAGCACCGGATTATTGAAGGTGCTGTGGACTGGACGGATTATTCCCCGAGACTCAAGGTTCTTAATTATTTCACTAAGGGACTCCATTGATGCGAGAGGCAAGCGATATTGCTTCACAAACACAGGAGTCATGCCAGGGTCCGTGGGGATTGTTGTTGTGTGGATGTCAGTGCGACCACAGTCATATGAGTCTACCGCAAAGAGATCTTGGAAATCCAAGAAGACTTGTTTCAACTTTTGCTTTTGTTCCAGAGTCACACAGGCATCAGCTAGGTTGACTCTCTCTTCCACCATCTGCCTGAAGCCTGGAAAGACTTCTGGTTTGGCTATCTCCGCGGCCTCCTCCAGCTGGGTGGAGAAGTCCCTGGTCAGAGTGCTGATTTGGACCGGAGGCTTCAGGTGGGAAAGGCAGCCTTCATGAACCTGGAAAATCACCTCATCCCTCCTGAAGTCACACGTCACATCTTCCTTACCATACGGGCAGGAAGTGTACACCAGGAAGTTCCCCCCATGCCGGGTAAAAATCCTGTCTGGTGTTGTATTGTCATCACTGTCACTGTCAAAACAGTCCTTGGGGATTGGTCCTAACAGTTCATTTACTAAGTCGATGGAAAAATGTCGGTCATCAACCGCCATTCCAATAATGGTGCCTGCGGCTAGAGTAATACTCTTTAAGTCGCTGTTATCCACCTCTATTGGAATGGTGTCATGTTCTATGTTGACTAATGGAGTTGGGTTTACCCCTAACCCTTGCAGTTGGAGAGAAGCATTTAGATGTATGTAAGCATCAGGGTTTTGCAAATATTGTCCTCTTTTAACTTTCACTTCCAGGGAGAATTGTCGGGTCCTTTCTGGAATGGTGACTTCCTCTTTAACCTGAATTTCAACTGCATAAGGTAGCAATTGAGCTGACCTAAATGCTTTTTCCGGATCATCAAAGCCCATGGGATTATCCGCTAATCGGGACCAAGCTTTGAAGTTTATTAGGTCCAAACTAATGGCAAAGCGATTGAGAATGTCACTGCCTAAGTAAAAGGCAGCAGTGACGTCTCGCACGACCCAACAATTGTGGACTATGCTCTTGTTGCCAATGGAGATTTTGAGCATACACCTGCTTGGCAGGAGATGTTTGGAATTAGGTGCTTCCAGGTCCATTTCCCATTTGTCTATCAGTTTGAAGGTGGGAATGGCTGGATCTTTTGGGAGTTGGCGAAACATGGCTTCGCTGATGAAGCTCTTACCGTTGCTCACACACACTCGAGCGAGAACAGAGTCCTTCCCATCATTTAACTGAACAGGGATGAACAACTGCTCTCCAATTTGCTGAATATCAGCCAGGCTTTGAGCTGATTTCACATCTTTCTGGACTATAGAAGTGGGAGTTTCAGATTGTGGATTGGTATAGAATTTCAAAGTGTTTCCTTCCAGCGTGGAATACCACTTTAGACTGGAAGGAAGGTTGATTTTCAGAAATAGAGAGGACCCCCCATCACCAGTCTGTTGTCCTACTGCTATGACTGTCACGTCTGGAATTTGGTTGTTCTGGAAGTGAAATTCTACTTGGTCAGATTTTTGTTCAACCATGTGGCAGGTGCCGTTTAAACTAACATGGTTGACACTCTGTTTTAATTTTATCGGTCGGCTAGTCTGGGTCCAGAGGATCTTGTTTACACAATCTATTAGGGGTGACAACCTTCTCAGGAGGTCATTCCCTAGTAAACAAGGGGTGCCCTCCGGGGTCACAACTATGACCGGGTGTTTCAACTTGTGTCGCCCGATCTTAATGTCCAAGTCTGCAGTCCCCTCAACGGGAATTTCCTTCCCGTCAAAGTTCTGCAGTTGTCCAGGAAGAGAGGTGAGAGGAATTTGGTAATTCTCTCCCCTTCCTGCATTCAGTTCATCAAAGGCCCTTCTGGACAGAAGGGTAGCTTGAGATCCAGTGTCCACCAGTGCCGAGATTGTACCCTGCCCCTGTACTTGTACCGGGGCATAATATCTTCCCTCCTTCTCCTCAAGGGGGCACAGATAATGCACATTTTTGGACAACTGGTGGGCTAACTTTCTGGTTTTGGACATCGTGAGAGAAGAATTTTGGGCAGAATTCTGTGGAGAGCCTTGGGAATCTGAAAGAAAAAGTTGGCAACTGGAGATCAGAGCCATTGTGGGTTCCCCTGGTTCCGGTTCTGGGCCGCCCCCCCCTTTTTGGAGGCAGTCCCCAGTATGGGTTTGAACCCGGGGATTTTCTTGCTGTTGGTTCTGGGATGAGATGGTGGGCGGCGGTAGCTCAGTCTCCACATCTCCCCAGTCTGGATTTGCATCCCTAGGGACCCATTTTTCTTTGGGAGGAGTTCCCCCCTCTCTGAAGGAGAAGATCCTTTTCCCAGGATCCTCTGAGGATCCCTCTCCCTCAAATTGGAAGATCTGTACCTCCTCCTCAAACTGAGTCTGTTTGGGTCTTTTGTTTCTCCTACCCCCCCTCTGCTCCTTAGGAGGCAGACTTTCAGGGGAAAGAGATTTTGTTTCCGGTTCCTGGGTTTCCAGGGGCTGTTTACAAGTGAGGAAGGAAGCTTCCTCCAAGGCTTTACACCCCCCTTCCCTTTGTGCCTCCTCCCTGGGAACCGGTGAGTTATCGGGGTGCTGCCCCCGTCATTGTTCTGGAGCACCAGGTCCAGAGTTGGGTGTGTTCTGCGCCGGCATGCTGATCTGAGGGTTCTGCTGCGCCCTCAGCATATGACCCATATCCCGCGCCATGTTTTGAACCTGGCGCTCTAACTGGGAAACCCGCTCAGGCTGATACGGGGCCCTGTTTTCTCCCCTGGGCTGATCCCGGGAAGGGTAGCTATCCCTCCTCTGGTAATACCCCGGGTTGGGAAGATTTGGGTACCCCTCCACCCTTGGCCTCCCCTCTCCCGGATTCAGTGGTCTGGGCTCAGGGAATTGGGGAAAGAAGGATGGATGGTTTTGGGGCTGAAAGTTGGGTGGATACCTGGGGAAAAAGTTCTGCCCAGGATTTGGAGAGTTTCTGCCCTCCGGTGGGAAGTTAGGAGGGAAGTTCCCTGGGTTAGGTGCTTGGCTGGATCCCCCCCCTTGGGCTGGAGGAGTCCACACATAACCCAGGATGGGTCGATTTCCCTTGTAGCGAGGACTTACATAGTCAGGAGAGCGAGGGACCCCATTTGTGGGGCTGCCTCCCTGGCTCCCTGTCTGTGACTGGCCCGAGGACCTTCTGGGCCTAGCATTATTAGGTGCAGGTAGGTTTTTAGGCCCCCCCATCTCCAGATCCAAAACGGGGGTGACCTTTACCTCTGCCACCTTGACAGCAGCAGGGGTGCTGTTGGCTTTGGGGTTTTTCTGGGCATTGCTTTTATTTTCTATGGGCTTCTGCACCTCATAGATCCGGGTAGCCTGTTCAATGACCCAGTCTAAAGATCTTTTCTCATGAAAATCTCTCACGAGCTGGGTCATTATATATTTGGGCAAGGCATGGAAAAATGTATTGACAAACTCTCTACTATCTGTGCGCACCCTTCTGGTGGTTTGCGCAAAAGCACGCTTTAACTCCTGCACAAATTCTCGTGGGGCCTGATCCTCCCCACATTGCAAATTGTAGGCCGCCTTGCGAGCCTCTTGAGGATTTCTGTGAACAGAAAAATGTTTCAGGATGGCCGCCTTATATGTGGACCATCTTAAATGATTTTGGTCCTCCAGCCCCGCAAAGAAACTGGAGTATTCCGGGGAGAATGTCCACTTTACATATTGAATACAGCTTTGGCTGTCCTTCAAATGGAAAGTCTCCATCATTTGTTCAAACAACTCTAAGTGCTCCCAAACAGAATACTTAGCGTTCTTATGGTAAGGCGTGATGACGCTCCTGATCGCCTTAATCTGCTTTAAGGGGTCCTTAAGCAAGGCCCTTTTTGCCTTATTGGCCTTTTTGGTTCGGGTAACCCTTGTCCATTCTTCCTCGGACTCAGAGGCACTGCTCCCAGAGGTTCCCGTCTGTTCTTCCAGGTTTTCCCGGATTCTGCGAGCCTGGGAATGGCTGGCAGAATGTGGGGACCTGGTCTCCTGTGTCCTGCGCAGTTCAGAGGAGTCTTCAGATTCCTCCTTGCTGCCAGGATTTGATGGGTACCCCCTCCACTGACCTAACTGGGCAGAGGTTTTCAGGATGCCCTTAATGGGCCTACTCTCCTGGGGTTCCCCATTGAACTGTACTGTACTTGGGTGCCCATACCCGGATGCCCACCCCTCCATTCCTGAGTGGTACTGGCCTATGAGCCCCATACTCTTAGCTGGATAGTAATCTGCCATCCCTGCGGCCCTGTGCTCATGTGCGCCAGGGGACATGGGGGTGGTAGAGTCCAGGGACTGGGGGAGATGAAGGCCCCTGGGGTTAGGGCTCCTGCGGTTATGGTCAGGAGTCTCTCTTTCCCAGCGGACCTCATCTCTATCCGCCCCTGCTCCCTGTTGCAATGCAAGAGCCTGCATTTGTGCTTTCAGTTCCTCTGTTAAGGCCTTACTCGACTCTATCAGTTTCTCCTGCATCGCTACCTGTTGCTGGAGCCTATCATTGTGTTGACAGAGGGCCTCATTCTCCCTCTGTGCTTCCTGGTTGGTCCTGGAGAACTGGGCCAGTCTTTGCTGCAGGAGGTTTACCTCCTGGGCAATGTCCCTATTGGCCTGCTCCTTTCTTGCCAGAGCCTCTTCCACCCTCCTGGTGTGCTCTGACAAGTTCTGGTTTTCTTTTTTGAGGTCACCCAGCCCCTGGAGGGCCAGGTGATTTTCTTCCATTTTCCTTTTTAAATGGCAGACTTCCTGGCCTATGGCGTCTCTTTCCTGACTAAGAGCCTGCATTTGTGCCGCCAGGTCGTCCCTTTGCCTTTGGAAGGCACCAGCTTTCTGGCGCTCCTGATCAAACTCTGCCTGGGTATCCAGGTCTTTCAGAATCAGTTTATTGCTCTCCTCCTTCACTCTATCTAGATGGCCTTGCAGGGTGACTACCTGCTCAGCACATGCCCTATTGAAGTCTAGCTGTTGCTCCAGCTTTTTCTGGCTTTGCAGTAGGGAGTCCAAACCTTCTTGGTGTTCCTTCTGCAAGGCCAGAAATCGGGTATCCTGTTCTGACTTTTCCTTTTGCAGCACATCCATATCCTCCTTTATTTTAGTGATGTACTGTCTGGTCTCATTTTCTGACTCCTGGCTTCTGTGCAGCCTTTGCTCAGAAGAGTCCAGATCAGATTGGGCCTTCTCTAACGCCATCTGTTGCCTTTTTGCCAGATCATGGCCTTCAGCACATTTATTCTGTATGGCTCCCATGTATAAATATAAATATGCCGCTATCCTAACAATCTTGTCGTGCTCATCTTTGGCCTTAGGAGCCATATATAGTTCACTCAGGGCCACGTGTAATGGACCCTGATCTCTATATATATCTGACCCTGTTTCAGTGACCTGTTGCGTGATGGCCTGCAACCAGACTGTTTGGTCCTGGTGAGTCCATTCACCTCTCACAAATAGTTTGTGTAAGAAGTGCTCTCTGGCTATTTTCATATCTACCAAGGTCGTCATTCTAGAGATTGGTCTCTGTCCTGACTTACAGAAGTTAGTATTTTAGTTTTGCAGAACAGAACTTTTCTTGGAGTGTCCCTTTTGAGGAATGCTTCACAGCGTAATGCAGCGTGGTGATCCGACCGGATGTATGTATCCCGTCAGTTAGCACACTGTATTAAGCTGCACAAATGGTAAATCTAACCCAAACGTCCGGCTCGAGCCCCCAATTTGTAAGAGGATTCAATTCAGCACTACAGCCAAGTTAACGCCTAGTCTAGAATACTGAATGAAAACCCTTATTGATATATCTTTAGGTCCAGTTCATGCGTTCTGGATGACTACCCTTGTATAACACCCCTCTCTTGGAATCCCCCTGACCCCACTGAGCCAAGAAGTAATTCTGTTTTGCAAGTTTAAAAGGTTTATTTGATAAATTAAAATATATATCACACTTTTTAATAAATTAATAATTGAATATCACACTTACTCTGATATGGTAAATATTAACAACGGAGAATCTGGCACTAGCACACTTCTTTATAATCACTAATGAGTTGACAGGAAATGGATAAGATAGCACACTGGTAAATAGGAACAAAAGTATAATGTGGTAGAGGATGCTTTATGTAAGCTCAGGTGGATGCAATATTCAATGAATGCAGTACAGAAAATACTCAATAGGATTTCAACCAAACAATGTAATCACTTTTCTCTGGCTATTCACTCCCCCCCTCTTTATGCAATGCAAGGAAATGGAAGGAAGCACACAGTTCTCAGAAATGCAATCAATGTAATCAGTTCAATCCAGCAAGCTTAAACAGAAGTTTGAAAACACAGGCAAATGCTTTGATAGGTGCTAGCAATGAATGAGAAATATGCTGGAAACGCTCTTAATTCCCTTTTAGAGGTTCAGGATGAGTGGTATCTAGTTAATATTAGTCCAGGCTCCCACTAGCAATGATGCAGGGATAGTTAGCAGGTTAAACGAATTTCTGGCAAATGAAATCAGGCAGCAGCAGTTTTTTTACATGTGAAGAAATTGCAAATCGCGGCAAAATTCGCGGATGCGCCGAGCGCCATTACAAAGGAACCGCAAGGACTACCGTTTTGGGGTCCTAGGAAAGCCTGGGATCTCAGCTTCCAAATGAAAGTTATTGCAAGTCTCTAGCCCAAACGGTTGCGGAGATATGAGCAATTTAGTAAAGGTCGTTTTTGGTTTTGCCAATTTTAAACGCACACTTTGACAAGTGACAAATTTTACTAGAATTGACAGGTGACAGCTAGGAGGCAGTTCTACTTAGGTTAAATAGATTGAATTAGATGAATTTTAAACTAAGAGATTGGTTCTACACAGTTCTGCTGGGTACTCACACTATATTCTTGAATTAAATGGGCCTCATCACGGATCTGGTCAGGGTTTTAGACTGGACTCTGGTCTGGTCTGGTCTCTCTGGTCTGGTCTCTTAGTACAGCACTGCTTTCTCTCTGGTCTGGTCTCTTAGTACAGCACTGCTTTCTCTCTGGCCTGGTCTCTTAGTTCTGGATAGATTGATGAATTTGAAGTCTGGATCTCTGGATGTTGTATGGAGGTAAGTATGGATTTTTCCGGCAGAGCGTCCCGCTGCAGATGGATTTGGAAGGTCTCTATCTGACCTGTCTGTCTGCTTTTATGTGTTTAGAATGTGGGTGTGTTCTAGCATCACTGACCCTACCTCTCTCTCAGCTTCTAATTGGTCAAACTTTCATTCGTCCCCTGATTGGCGAACTAAGTTGTGTCAGAGTGATGTCATTTTACAGCCTGCAGAAAGTCCACTCCTCCTGTCAACTTACACACAAATCTAGATTTGAAACAAATACATATTTGCAGAGGTACATATTGTTTTAAAATCATATGCACCCATCATGCATTACAGGAGGTATACCCTGTTCCAAATCTGCTGTTTCTAGGAGCTTGCATTCACCAATGGCAACTTCTAGCACTTTTTAATGTGCTAAACAACATTGGATCTTCATTAAATTTTATACAACTGTTCCTCACATATCTACCCACATACCAATGCATTTTCGTTTGTCTAGCTGAAACAGGGAGTCTGTAATATTAATAAACAATGGGGTTTTGCCCCAGAACATCACACAAATTCGAGTTTAGTCTTGAATTAAAGGTACATTTTTTAAATTAAAGCTCTCAAAGTTATACATTTCTGTCATTTGATTACAAAGAGTTATCAGTGTTTTTGTAAAATATATATTTTCCTTTCAATTCAGTCCTCAGAGTGTTGAAGTCCGCCTCCAAGACTTGGGTGGGTCAGTCCTCTGGGCAGGCAGGGCTTTGTTGACATTACACAGTCAAAATCAACATATTCCTTTCAGAGGAAAGGGGCCATTGTGTGGTCTCTGGGAAGCTCCCAGCCAGTCTGCCTTCTATCAATCAAGAGGTCATGTGAGATTCTAACTCCTGGTGTGAAGCTCTTGAGGTGATAGGGTTTCCCAGGCTTCAGGCCTCTGGGAACAGCATGTGGCTAATTTTTAATTAAAATGCAGCCTTTGAAGTCAGCTGAGTCAAATCCCTTTGTCAGCAACTGCACTCAATTCTCCTGTCAGAGTTTAGACCGCCAGCGCCCCCTTGAGGATTTTGTTGGTACTGCATGCAATTTTGGGATTTTCTTGGATTAATGCATTCTAAACAGGAATGGTTCTTACATGGTAGTAAATCCTTGCTTAACATTGTTTTGATGGGGCTCCTTACAGTAAGATGGTTATGTGGAACCCCACAAAAAGGGTTGAATCTTTAAAGTGGTCCAATGAGTCACGATTTCAGCAACTTTTTGACATCAGTAACAGTGGATTTTGTTAACAAAGACCTTTCTTTACACTGGTGGGTGGCAAGTTAGGTAACCATTTTGGTGTGCGCACAACTGCGCAGCTCTCCTGGATTCTGGGATGAAATGATGGGCGGCGACAGCGCATCCCCATCTTTACCCACTCCAACGATTTATTTTTGTTCTGGGGCAAAATGATGGGCAGCGACAGCTTAATCCCCATCTTTACCCCGTCTAATGATTCCACATGGGTCAAAACCCTCCACAAACCCCCCCGCCCGACTGCGCTTTGACTTGAGTCGAGGGGGAGTCGGTTGCAAGGGAGGTTTTGAACCCTGGCGCTGGTATGTCCACATTATCTTCTTCCAATTCTGTAGACGGCACAGTTCAGCATCTTCCTCTCCATCCGGTCAGATCGATCAGTTCTCCTCGCCGGTCCTGATGGGAAGATTGGGCGGTACCCCGGGCCCGTTGCGTCTCTGCTCCCGGTCTCCGGATCGTCCTCCTTGGCCCGTCTCCAGGTCTTCTTTCTCCTAGGACGACAAAGGAAGAGCGGCAATACCTACTCATAGACGTCTTTCCACCACTGTTGAGATAGTGGGGCAGCATATGCATTTTATCATCACGAAACATTACATTCTTATTTTGAAAAAATAAAAACAGTATAACTAAGAGACAGTTTCATGCAAATCACAATATTTTAGAGACTAGATGTGGTATGTTTTATGGTTGGAACTGAATTAGTCTGAGACAGTACCCGCTAGGATTCCAGAGGATTCCTCCAGTTGTTGCAGAGTGTGCCTGGGATGGCAACATTTCAACTGGTTTATGTGGACCCACTTGTCTTCCCCCTCTGCCGAACCGCCTTTGGGGATGTGGATTTTGTAGGCCACAGGTGAGATCTTGTCGATGATCTCAAAGGGTCCTTTCCATGTAGGCAAAAATTTGCGCTGCTTGGCCTGGTTCCTTTGGAAGTTGTATAGATAGACCCGGTCTCCCACCTGATATTCCTTCCTGGAAGTTTTCAGGTCATAGTGGGTCTTCATGCTATCAGCCGATCTTTCTAGATTCCGCTGAGCATAAGCAAAAGCATGTTGGAGGTGTTTCCTTAAATTCTCTACATACTCATGAGTAGTGGAGGCATTTATCAGTGTCTGCTCTTGGGTCCTGTAGAGCAAATGCTGAGGAAGCACCATCTTGCGCCCAGTCATCAACTCAAATGGTGACATTTTGGTTGCAGATGAAGGGGTAGATCTGATGGCCATTAGGACCAGAGGTAATCGGATATCCCAACTTGGCCCAGAATCTGCCACAAACTTTTTTAAGATGCTCACAATTGTCCGGTTATATCTCTCTACTGCCCCAGAAGAAGCTGGTCTATAAGCAATATGTAGCTTTCTCTTGACCCCCAGTATCTCCCACATCTTTGTCATTACTTCACTGGTGAAGTGGCTACCTCTGTCTGACTCAATCCTTTGAGGTAGACCAAAACGGGAAAAGATGTGGTTAATCATCAAGGCAGCTGCAGTTTCTGCCTTGCAATTTGGGGCTGGGAGACATTCCACCCACTTGGTAAACAAGCATGTGACGGTCAACATGTACTTATTCCCCCTAGCCGAGCGAACCACGGGGCCTACAAAGTCGATTTGTAAATCTGACCATGGCAGTGTCATTCCCCGCTTTTGTAAAGGTGCCCGGTGTGTGAGGGATGTCGGCTGAAATTGTGCACACACAAGACAACCCTTCAAATATTGGTTGAGGTCCTGGCCCATGTGTGGCCAGTATGCAACCTCTCTTAAGATTTCCAGTGTTGTGTGAAACCCCCTATGACCGGCGGTGGCCGCATCATGGGCGTGACTTAACATCAGGCTTCGGAATGAGGTAGGAACCACCCACTGATCGTGGCCAGCTTTGGATTTCCTTACCAGCAAACCGTCTTGGATCCGGAACATTTTTGGACATTTCATCAACACTCTTAGGTCCTCTTTCCCAATGTAATCGGTATCCGTCAGGGGAAAGTTCTCAGGGTCCTCAAGGTGCTGGTAAAATTTACCAATAATTGGATCCCCCTTCTGAGCGGTAATCAAATCAGCATCAGGGGTCTCCTTACTCCATTGTGCAATTGAAAGGTCGTTGTGAGCATTTGTCTGGGACCTAGTGATAGCAGTGACCTGGATTTCCCCCAACAGGGACTCAATCTCAATTAGATCCCCTTGGATGGCTCCGGTTTTGGCCAGCTGATCAGCTAAGTCGTTTCCAGTTTTGTCTGGTCCCTCTACTTTGGAATGACCCTTGATCTTTTTCCAATAGATGGTCATCTCATTCGAGGTGACCAGATCATCAATGTTTTGGATCAACTTCCCATGTTTCAAGGGTTTGTTGTTAGCACATAACATGCCTCTGGTTTTCCAATTAACCAGGTGCTCCACGAACCCGTTCCGTACATAATCCGAATCTGTGATTATGACCAGTTCGTGGAGTTGATGCTGGACAGCAGTGAGGATGGCCTGATGCACAGCCATCAATTCTGCCACCTGACTACTTCGGGGACCAATTTTGTATCCAGCGGAGGGTTCTGGGGACTCATTCACCCATGCATTCCCTACGCCAGCCACCAGTTCTTTCTCCCAGTCGTTGTCAACATGGTAAGAGCATCCATCCACATAGACAGTGGGCATTCCCTCACACTTGTCCTCTTCAAAGACTTTGTGGGGGGAATTAAGGTATGCCTCCATGTTGTCCTTTATTTTTAGACTTTCGTCCTCGAGACAGTTTTCTCTGGCACAATCATGCAAGTCAGCCAGACCTTGCGCGAGGGGACTCTTCTTGTTTTGGCCATATCTGACCTCCACAGGAAAGCCTTGCATTGACAGAATCCAGGAAGTAATTCGGGAATTACTCACATTTCCGGCCCGGATTCTATCACTTTGGAGATATTGCAGAGGCTGGTGTGGAGTCTCCACTATGATGTGTTCCCTCTGGATAAACGGGCGGTAATTCTTCAATGCCCACACCGTTGCCAGGAGTGCCTTCTCACAATCGTTGAATTTTTCCTCCACAGAGGATAAAGTTTTGCTCGCATAGGAGATTACTTTATTGACCTTGTCATGCTTTTGATATAATACTGCCGTCAAGCACGTATTAGAGAACCCTGTCTCCAGGAAGAACTCCTTGTTTCTGACCGGGTAAGCTAGGCAAGGCGCTTGTGAGAGGCTTCTTTTGAGTTGTTTTACGGCCTCGGCTTGTTCTGGACCCCATTCCCACTTGACCCCCCCCTTCAGGAGATGAATCAGGGGTCTTGTGATCTCTCCGTAGCCCTCAATGAACTTTCTGCTGTAATTAGTCAGTCCAAGGAGGCTCCTTAGTTCCCGCAGAGTTGTGGGGTCTTTCAGTTTCTGAAGTGCTTCCACTTTCTTTTCCTGGGGACAAAGACCCTGAGGAGTAATCTCATGCCCCAAGAAATTAACACGGGTTCTACACCACTGTGCTTTCTGAAAGGAAAGTTTTGCTCCGGCGGCCCTCAACTGTGTCAGAACATAACGGATCTCCGCTATGTGTTCCTCAACAGTTGAGCTTTTGATGAGGACATCATCTACATAAGCCAGGTTACCCCTTGCACCCAAGTCGGGCATGGCCTTGTGTAGAAAAATGTTGAATTCATTGCCGGAGTTGAGGTATCCGAAGGGAGTCCGGGTCCAGGTGTACTGCTGGCCCCCAAAGGTAAAAGCCAGCTTGTATTGGTCCTCCCTACTGACAGGCACAGTCCAGTATCCATTGGTCAGGTCTATTGCAGTGAATACCTGTGACCCCTGAATCTGGGCCAGCCCTTGGTCAATGTAGGGCAGAGGCCATCGGGAAGTATGGACCCGTTTGTTGAGCTCCCTAAGGTCGGCGCAGAGTCTCCACTGGCCGTTCGGCTTCAATATTCCCAGCACCGGATTATTGAAGGTGCTGTGGACTGGACGGATTATTCCCCGAGACTCAAGGTTCTTAATTATTTCAGTAAGGGACTCCATTGATGCGAGAGGCAAGCGATATTGCTTCACAAACACAGGAGTCATGCCAGGGTCCGTGGGGATTGTTGTTGTGTGGATGTCAGTGCGACCACAGTCATATGAGTCTACCGCAAAGAGATCTTGGAAATCCAAGAAGACTTGTTTCAACTTTTGCTTTTGTTCCAGAGTCACACAGGCATCAGCTAGGTTGACTCTCTCTTCCACCATCTGCCTGAAGCCTGGAAAGACTTCTGGTTTGGCTATCTCCGCGGCCTCCTCCAGCTGGGTGGAGAAGTCCCTGGTCAGAGTGCTGATTTGGACCGGAGGCTTCAGGTGGGAAAGGCAGCCTTCATGAACCTGGAAAATCACCTCATCCCTCCTGAAGTCACACGTCACATCTTCCTTACCATACGGGCAGGAAGTGTACACCAGGAAGTTCCCCCCATGCCGGGTAAAAATCCTGTCTGGTGTTGTATTGTCATCACTGTCACTGTCAAAACAGTCCTTGGGGATTGGTCCTAACAGTTCATTTACTAAGTCGATGGAAAAATGTCGGTCATCAACCGCCATTCCAATAATGGTGCCTGCGGCTAGAGTAATACTCTTTAAGTCGCTGTTATCCACCTCTATTGGAATGGTGTCATGTTCTATGTTGACTAATGGAGTTGGGTTTACCCCTAACCCTTGCAGTTGGAGAGAAGCATTTAGATGTATGTAAGCATCAGGGTTTTGCAAATATTGTCCTCTTTTAACTTTCACTTCCAGGGAGAATTGTCGGGTCCTTTCTGGAATGGTGACTTCCTCTTTAACCTGAATTTCAACTGCATAAGGTAGCAATTGAGCTGACCTAAATGCTTTTTCCGGATCATCAAAGCCCATGGGATTATCCGCTAATCGGGACCAAGCTTTGAAGTTTATTAGGTCCAAACTAATGGCAAAGCGATTGAGAATGTCACTGCCTAAGTAAAAGGCAGCAGTGACGTCTCGCACGACCCAACAATTGTGGACTATGCTCTTGTTGCCAATGGAGATTTTGAGCATACACCTGCTTGGCAGGAGATGTTTGGAATTAGGTGCTTCCAGGTCCATTTCCCATTTGTCTATCAGTTTGAAGGTGGGAATG
Organism: Ambystoma mexicanum; assembly: GCF_040938575.1. NCBI lineage: Eukaryota > Metazoa > Chordata > Amphibia > Caudata > Ambystomatidae > Ambystoma > Ambystoma mexicanum. The sequence continues at coordinate 223,716,115 of NC_090927.1, read as the reverse complement.
GCTGGATCTTTTGGGAGTTGGCGAAACATGGCTTCGCTGATGAAGCTCTTACCGTTGCTCACACACACTCGAGCGAGAACAGAGTCCTTCCCATCATTTAACTGAACAGGGATGAACAACTGCTCTCCAATTTGCTGAATATCAGCCAGGCTTTGAGCTGATTTCACATCTTTCTGGACTATAGAAGTGGGAGTTTCAGATTGTGGATTGGTATAGAATTTCAAAGTGTTTCCTTCCAGCGTGGAATACCACTTTAGACTGGAAGGAAGGTTGATTTTCAGAAATAGAGAGGACCCCCCATCACCAGTCTGTTGTCCTTATGCTATGACTGTCACGTCTGGAATTTGGTTGTTCTGGAAGTGAAATTCTACTTGGTCAGATTTTTGTTCAACCATGTGGCAGGTGCCGTTTAAACTAACATGGTTGACACTCTGTTTTAATTTTATCGGTCGGCTAGTCTGGGTCCAGAGGATCTTGTTTACACAATCTATTAGGGGTGACAACCTTCTCAGGAGGTCATTCCCTAGTAAACAAGGGGTGCCCTCCGGGGTCACAACTATGACCGGGTGTTTCAACTTGTGTCGCCCGATCTTAATGTCCAAGTCTGCAGTCCCCTCAACGGGAATTTCCTTCCCGTCAAAGTTCTGCAGTTGTCCAGGAAGAGAGGTGAGAGGAATTTGGTAATTCTCTCCCCTTCCTGCATTCAGTTCATCAAAGGCCCTTCTGGACAGAAGGGTAGCTTGAGATCCAGTGTCCACCAGTGCCGAGATTGTACCCTGCCCCTGTACTTGTACCGGGGCATAATATCTTCCCTCCTTCTCCTCAAGGGGGCACAGATAATGCACATTTTTGGACAACTGGTGGGCTAACTTTCTGGTTTTGGACATCGTGAGAGAAGAATTTTGGGCAGAATTCTGTGGAGAGCCTTGGGAATCTGAAAGAAAAAGTTGGCAACTGGAGATCAGAGCCATTGTGGGTTCCCCTGGTTCCGGTTCTGGGCCGCCCCCCCCTTTTTGGAGGCAGTCCCCAGTATGGGTTTGAACCCGGGGATTTTCTTGCTGTTGGTTCTGGGATGAGATGGTGGGCGGCGGTAGCTCAGTCTCCACATCTCCCCAGTCTGGATTTGCATCCCTAGGGACCCATTTTTCTTTGGGAGGAGTTCCCCCCTCTCTGAAGGAGAAGATCCTTTTCCCAGGATCCTCTGAGGATCCCTCTCCCTCAAATTGGAAGATCTGTACCTCCTCCTCAAACTGAGTCTGTTTGGGTCTTTTGTTTCTCCTACCCCCCCTCTGCTCCTTAGGAGGCAGACTTTCAGGGGAAAGAGATTTTGTTTCCGGTTCCTGGGTTTCCAGGGGCTGTTTACAAGTGAGGAAGGAAGCTTCCTCCAAGGCTTTACACCCCCCTTCCCTTTGTGCCTCCTCCCTGGGAACCGGTGAGTTATCGGGGTGCTGCCCCCGTCATTGTTCTGGAGCACCAGGTCCAGAGTTGGGTGTGTTCTGCGCCGGCATGCTGATCTGAGGGTTCTGCTGCGCCCTCAGCATATGACCCATATCCCGCGCCATGTTTTGAACCTGGCGCTCTAACTGGGAAACCCGCTCAGGCTGATACGGGGCCCTGTTTTCTCCCCTGGGCTGATCCCGGGAAGGGTAGCTATCCCTCCTCTGGTAATACCCCGGGTTGGGAAGATTTGGGTACCCCTCCACCCTTGGCCTCCCCTCTCCCGGATTCAGTGGTCTGGGCTCAGGGAATTGGGGAAAGAAGGATGGATGGTTTTGGGGCTGAAAGTTGGGTGGATACCTGGGGAAAAAGTTCTGCCCAGGATTTGGAGAGTTTCTGCCCTCCGGTGGGAAGTTAGGAGGGAAGTTCCCTGGGTTAGGTGCTTGGCTGGATCCCCCCCCTTGGGCTGGAGGAGTCCACACATAACCCAGGATGGGTCGATTTCCCTTGTAGCGAGGACTTACATAGTCAGGAGAGCGAGGGACCCCATTTGTGGGGCTGCCTCCCTGGCTCCCTGTCTGTGACTGGCCCGAGGACCTTCTGGGCCTAGCATTATTAGGTGCAGGTAGGTTTTTAGGCCCCCCCATCTCCAGATCCAAAACGGGGGTGACCTTTACCTCTGCCACCTTGACAGCAGCAGGGGTGCTGTTGGCTTTGGGGTTTTTCTGGGCATTGCTTTTATTTTCTATGGGCTTCTGCACCTCATAGATCCGGGTAGCCTGTTCAATGACCCAGTCTAAAGATCTTTTCTCATGAAAATCTCTCACGAGCTGGGTCATTATATATTTGGGCAAGGCATGGAAAAATGTATTGACAAACTCTCTACTATCTGTGCGCACCCTTCTGGTGGTTTGCGCAAAAGCACGCTTTAACTCCTGCACAAATTCTCGTGGGGCCTGATCCTCCCCACATTGCAAATTGTAGGCCGCCTTGCGAGCCTCTTGAGGATTTCTGTGAACAGAAAAATGTTTCAGGATGGCCGCCTTATATGTGGACCATCTTAAATGATTTTGGTCCTCCAGCCCCGCAAAGAAACTGGAGTATTCCGGGGAGAATGTCCACTTTACATATTGAATACAGCTTTGGCTGTCCTTCAAATGGAAAGTCTCCATCATTTGTTCAAACAACTCTAAGTGCTCCCAAACAGAATACTTAGCGTTCTTATGGTAAGGCGTGATGACGCTCCTGATCGCCTTAATCTGCTTTAAGGGGTCCTTAAGCAAGGCCCTTTTTGCCTTATTGGCCTTTTTGGTTCGGGTAACCCTTGTCCATTCTTCCTCGGACTCAGAGGCACTGCTCCCAGAGGTTCCCGTCTGTTCTTCCAGGTTTTCCCGGATTCTGCGAGCCTGGGAATGGCTGGCAGAATGTGGGGACCTGGTCTCCTGTGTCCTGCGCAGTTCAGAGGAGTCTTCAGATTCCTCCTTGCTGCCAGGATTTGATGGGTACCCCCTCCACTGACCTAACTGGGCAGAGGTTTTCAGGATGCCCTTAATGGGCCTACTCTCCTGGGGTTCCCCATTGAACTGTACTGTACTTGGGTGCCCATACCCGGATGCCCACCCCTCCATTCCTGAGTGGTACTGGCCTATGAGCCCCATACTCTTAGCTGGATAGTAATCTGCCATCCCTGCGGCCCTGTGCTCATGTGCGCCAGGGGACATGGGGGTGGTAGAGTCCAGGGACTGGGGGAGATGAAGGCCCCTGGGGTTAGGGCTCCTGCGGTTATGGTCAGGAGTCTCTCTTTCCCAGCGGACCTCATCTCTATCCGCCCCTGCTCCCTGTTGCAATGCAAGAGCCTGCATTTGTGCTTTCAGTTCCTCTGTTAAGGCCTTACTCGACTCTATCAGTTTCTCCTGCATCGCTACCTGTTGCTGGAGCCTATCATTGTGTTGACAGAGGGCCTCATTCTCCCTCTGTGCTTCCTGGTTGGTCCTGGAGAACTGGGCCAGTCTTTGCTGCAGGAGGTTTACCTCCTGGGCAATGTCCCTATTGGCCTGCTCCTTTCTTGCCAGAGCCTCTTCCACCCTCCTGGTGTGCTCTGACAAGTTCTGGTTTTCTTTTTTGAGGTCACCCAGCCCCTGGAGGGCCAGGTGATTTTCTTCCATTTTCCTTTTTAAATGGCAGACTTCCTGGCCTATGGCGTCTCTTTCCTGACTAAGAGCCTGCATTTGTGCCGCCAGGTCGTCCCTTTGCCTTTGGAAGGCACCAGCTTTCTGGCGCTCCTGATCAAACTCTGCCTGGGTATCCAGGTCTTTCAGAATCAGTTTATTGCTCTCCTCCTTCACTCTATCTAGATGGCCTTGCAGGGTGACTACCTGCTCAGCACATGCCCTATTGAAGTCTAGCTGTTGCTCCAGCTTTTTCTGGCTTTGCAGTAGGGAGTCCAAACCTTCTTGGTGTTCCTTCTGCAAGGCCAGAAATCGGGTATCCTGTTCTGACTTTTCCTTTTGCAGCACATCCATATCCTCCTTTATTTTAGTGATGTACTGTCTGGTCTCATTTTCTGACTCCTGGCTTCTGTGCAGCCTTTGCTCAGAAGAGTCCAGATCAGATTGGGCCTTCTCTAACGCCATCTGTTGCCTTTTTGCCAGATCATGGCCTTCAGCACATTTATTCTGTATGGCTCCCATGTATAAATATAAATATGCCGCTATCCTAACAATCTTGTCGTGCTCATCTTTGGCCTTAGGAGCCATATATAGTTCACTCAGGGCCACGTGTAATGGACCCTGATCTCTATATATATCTGACCCTGTTTCAGTGACCTGTTGCGTGATGGCCTGCAACCAGACTGTTTGGTCCTGGTGAGTCCATTCACCTCTCACAAATAGTTTGTGTAAGAAGTGCTCTCTGGCTATTTTCATATCTACCAAGGTCGTCATTCTAGAGATTGGTCTCTGTCCTGACTTACAGAAGTTAGTATTTTAGTTTTGCAGAACAGAACTTTTCTTGGAGTGTCCCTTTTGAGGAATGCTTCACAGCGTAATGCAGCGTGGTGATCCGACCGGATGTATGTATCCCGTCAGTTAGCACACTGTATTAAGCTGCACAAATGGTAAATCTAACCCAAACGTCCGGCTCGAGCCCCCAATTTGTAAGAGGATTCAATTCAGCACTACAGCCAAGTTAACGCCTAGTCTAGAATACTGAATGAAAACCCTTATTGATATATCTTTAGGTCCAGTTCATGCGTTCTGGATGACTACCCTTGTATAACACCCCTCTCTTGGAATCCCCCTGACCCCACTGAGCCAAGAAGTAATTCTGTTTTGCAAGTTTAAAAGGTTTATTTGATAAATTAAAATATATATCACACTTTTTAATAAATTAATAATTGAATATCACACTTACTCTGATATGGTAAATATTAACAACGGAGAATCTGGCACTAGCACACTTCTTTATAATCACTAATGAGTTGACAGGAAATGGATAAGATAGCACACTGGTAAATAGGAACAAAAGTATAATGTGGTAGAGGATGCTTTATGTAAGCTCAGGTGGATGCAATATTCAATGAATGCAGTACAGAAAATACTCAATAGGATTTCAACCAAACAATGTAATCACTTTTCTCTGGCTATTCACTCCCCCCCTCTTTATGCAATGCAAGGAAATGGAAGGAAGCACACAGTTCTCAGAAATGCAATCAATGTAATCAGTTCAATCCAGCAAGCTTAAACAGAAGTTTGAAAACACAGGCAAATGCTTTGATAGGTGCTAGCAATGAATGAGAAATATGCTGGAAACGCTCTTAATTCCCTTTTAGAGGTTCAGGATGAGTGGTATCTAGTTAATATTAGTCCAGGCTCCCACTAGCAATGATGCAGGGATAGTTAGCAGGTTAAACGAATTTCTGGCAAATGAAATCAGGCAGCAGCAGTTTTTTTACATGTGAAGAAATTGCAAATCGCGGCAAAATTCGCGGATGCGCCGAGCGCCATTACAAAGGAACCGCAAGGACTACCGTTTTGGGGTCCTAGGAAAGCCTGGGATCTCAGCTTCCAAATGAAAGTTATTGCAAGTCTCTAGCCCAAACGGTTGCGGAGATATGAGCAATTTAGTAAAGGTCGTTTTTGGTTTTGCCAATTTTAAACGCACACTTTGACAAGTGACAAATTTTACTAGAATTGACAGGTGACAGCTAGGAGGCAGTTCTACTTAGGTTAAATAGATTGAATTAGATGAATTTTAAACTAAGAGATTGGTTCTACACAGTTCTGCTGGGTACTCACACTATATTCTTGAATTAAATGGGCCTCATCACGGATCTGGTCAGGGTTTTAGACTGGACTCTGGTCTGGTCTGGTCTCTCTGGTCTGGTCTCTTAGTACAGCACTGCTTTCTCTCTGGTCTGGTCTCTTAGTACAGCACTGCTTTCTCTCTGGCCTGGTCTCTTAGTTCTGGATAGATTGATGAATTTGAAGTCTGGATCTCTGGATGTTGTATGGAGGTAAGTATGGATTTTTCCGGCAGAGCGTCCCGCTGCAGATGGATTTGGAAGGTCTCTATCTGACCTGTCTGTCTGCTTTTATGTGTTTAGAATGTGGGTGTGTTCTAGCATCACTGACCCTACCTCTCTCTCAGCTTCTAATTGGTCAAACTTTCATTCGTCCCCTGATTGGCGAACTAAGTTGTGTCAGAGTGATGTCATTTTACAGCCTGCAGAAAGTCCACTCCTCCTGTCAACTTACACACAAATCTAGATTTGAAACAAATACATATTTGCAGAGGTACATATTGTTTTAAAATCATATGCACCCATCATGCATTACAGGAGGTATACCCTGTTCCAAATCTGCTGTTTCTAGGAGCTTGCATTCACCAATGGCAACTTCTAGCACTTTTTAATGTGCTAAACAACATTGGATCTTCATTAAATTTTATACAACTGTTCCTCACATATCTACCCACATACCAATGCATTTTCGTTTGTCTAGCTGAAACAGGGAGTCTGTAATATTAATAAACAATGGGGTTTTGCCCCAGAACATCACACAAATTCGAGTTTAGTCTTGAATTAAAGGTACATTTTTTAAATTAAAGCTCTCAAAGTTATACATTTCTGTCATTTGATTACAAAGAGTTATCAGTGTTTTTGTAAAATATATATTTTCCTTTCAATTCAGTCCTCAGAGTGTTGAAGTCCGCCTCCAAGACTTGGGTGGGTCAGTCCTCTGGGCAGGCAGGGCTTTGTTGACATTACACAGTCAAAATCAACATATTCCTTTCAGAGGAAAGGGGCCATTGTGTGGTCTCTGGGAAGCTCCCAGCCAGTCTGCCTTCTATCAATCAAGAGGTCATGTGAGATTCTAACTCCTGGTGTGAAGCTCTTGAGGTGATAGGGTTTCCCAGGCTTCAGGCCTCTGGGAACAGCATGTGGCTAATTTTTAATTAAAATGCAGCCTTTGAAGTCAGCTGAGTCAAATCCCTTTGTCAGCAACTGCACTCAATTCTCCTGTCAGAGTTTAGACCGCCAGCGCCCCCTTGAGGATTTTGTTGGTACTGCATGCAATTTTGGGATTTTCTTGGATTAATGCATTCTAAACAGGAATGGTTCTTACATGGTAGTAAATCCTTGCTTAACATTGTTTTGATGGGGCTCCTTACAGTAAGATGGTTATGTGGAACCCCACAAAAAGGGTTGAATCTTTAAAGTGGTCCAATGAGTCACGATTTCAGCAACTTTTTGACATCAGTAACAGTGGATTTTGTTAACAAAGACCTTTCTTTACACTGGTGGGTGGCAAGTTAGGTAACCATTTTGGTGTGCGCACAACTGCGCAGCTCTCCTGGATTCTGGGATGAAATGATGGGCGGCGACAGCGCATCCCCATCTTTACCCACTCCAACGATTTATTTTTGTTCTGGGGCAAAATGATGGGCAGCGACAGCTTAATCCCCATCTTTACCCCGTCTAATGATTCCACATGGGTCAAAACCCTCCACAAACCCCCCCGCCCGACTGCGCTTTGACTTGAGTCGAGGGGGAGTCGGTTGCAAGGGAGGTTTTGAACCCTGGCGCTGGTATGTCCACATTATCTTCTTCCAATTCTGTAGACGGCACAGTTCAGCATCTTCCTCTCCATCCGGTCAGATCGATCAGTTCTCCTCGCCGGTCCTGATGGGAAGATTGGGCGGTACCCCGGGCCCGTTGCGTCTCTGCTCCCGGTCTCCGGATCGTCCTCCTTGGCCCGTCTCCAGGTCTTCTTTCTCCTAGGACGACAAAGGAAGAGCGGCAATACCTACTCATAGACGTCTTTCCACCACTGTTGAGATAGTGGGGCAGCATATGCATTTTATCATCACGAAACATTACATTCTTATTTTGAAAAAATAAAAACAGTATAACTAAGAGACAGTTTCATGCAAATCACAATATTTTAGAGACTAGATGTGGTATGTTTTATGGTTGGAACTGAATTAGTCTGAGACAGTACCCGCTAGGATTCCAGAGGATTCCTCCAGTTGTTGCAGAGTGTGCCTGGGATGGCAACATTTCAACTGGTTTATGTGGACCCACTTGTCTTCCCCCTCTGCCGAACCGCCTTTGGGGATGTGGATTTTGTAGGCCACAGGTGAGATCTTGTCGATGATCTCAAAGGGTCCTTTCCATGTAGGCAAAAATTTGCGCTGCTTGGCCTGGTTCCTTTGGAAGTTGTATAGATAGACCCGGTCTCCCACCTGATATTCCTTCCTGGAAGTTTTCAGGTCATAGTGGGTCTTCATGCTATCAGCCGATCTTTCTAGATTCCGCTGAGCATAAGCAAAAGCATGTTGGAGGTGTTTCCTTAAATTCTCTACATACTCATGAGTAGTGGAGGCATTTATCAGTGTCTGCTCTTGGGTCCTGTAGAGCAAATGCTGAGGAAGCACCATCTTGCGCCCAGTCATCAACTCAAATGGTGACATTTTGGTTGCAGATGAAGGGGTAGATCTGATGGCCATTAGGACCAGAGGTAATCGGATATCCCAACTTGGCCCAGAATCTGCCACAAACTTTTTTAAGATGCTCACAATTGTCCGGTTATATCTCTCTACTGCCCCAGAAGAAGCTGGTCTATAAGCAATATGTAGCTTTCTCTTGACCCCCAGTATCTCCCACATCTTTGTCATTACTTCACTGGTGAAGTGGCTACCTCTGTCTGACTCAATCCTTTGAGGTAGACCAAAACGGGAAAAGATGTGGTTAATCATCAAGGCAGCTGCAGTTTCTGCCTTGCAATTTGGGGCTGGGAGACATTCCACCCACTTGGTAAACAAGCATGTGACGGTCAACATGTACTTATTCCCCCTAGCCGAGCGAACCACGGGGCCTACAAAGTCGATTTGTAAATCTGACCATGGCAGTGTCATTCCCCGCTTTTGTAAAGGTGCCCGGTGTGTGAGGGATGTCGGCTGAAATTGTGCACACACAAGACAACCCTTCAAATATTGGTTGAGGTCCTGGCCCATGTGTGGCCAGTATGCAACCTCTCTTAAGATTTCCAGTGTTGTGTGAAACCCCCTATGACCGGCGGTGGCCGCATCATGGGCGTGACTTAACATCAGGCTTCGGAATGAGGTAGGAACCACCCACTGATCGTGGCCAGCTTTGGATTTCCTTACCAGCAAACCGTCTTGGATCCGGAACATTTTTGGACATTTCATCAACACTCTTAGGTCCTCTTTCCCAATGTAATCGGTATCCGTCAGGGGAAAGTTCTCAGGGTCCTCAAGGTGCTGGTAAAATTTACCAATAATTGGATCCCCCTTCTGAGCGGTAATCAAATCAGCATCAGGGGTCTCCTTACTCCATTGTGCAATTGAAAGGTCGTTGTGAGCATTTGTCTGGGACCTAGTGATAGCAGTGACCTGGATTTCCCCCAACAGGGACTCAATCTCAATTAGATCCCCTTGGATGGCTCCGGTTTTGGCCAGCTGATCAGCTAAGTCGTTTCCAGTTTTGTCTGGTCCCTCTACTTTGGAATGACCCTTGATCTTTTTCCAATAGATGGTCATCTCATTCGAGGTGACCAGATCATCAATGTTTTGGATCAACTTCCCATGTTTCAAGGGTTTGTTGTTAGCACATAACATGCCTCTGGTTTTCCAATTAACCAGGTGCTCCACGAACCCGTTCCGTACATAATCCGAATCTGTGATTATGACCAGTTCGTGGAGTTGATGCTGGACAGCAGTGAGGATGGCCTGATGCACAGCCATCAATTCTGCCACCTGACTACTTCGGGGACCAATTTTGTATCCAGCGGAGGGTTCTGGGGACTCATTCACCCATGCATTCCCTACGCCAGCCACCAGTTCTTTCTCCCAGTCGTTGTCAACATGGTAAGAGCATCCATCCACATAGACAGTGGGCATTCCCTCACACTTGTCCTCTTCAAAGACTTTGTGGGGGGAATTAAGGTATGCCTCCATGTTGTCCTTTATTTTTAGACTTTCGTCCTCGAGACAGTTTTCTCTGGCACAATCATGCAAGTCAGCCAGACCTTGCGCGAGGGGACTCTTCTTGTTTTGGCCATATCTGACCTCCACAGGAAAGCCTTGCATTGACAGAATCCAGGAAGTAATTCGGGAATTACTCACATTTCCGGCCCGGATTCTATCACTTTGGAGATATTGCAGAGGCTGGTGTGGAGTCTCCACTATGATGTGTTCCCTCTGGATAAACGGGCGGTAATTCTTCAATGCCCACACCGTTGCCAGGAGTGCCTTCTCACAATCGTTGAATTTTTCCTCCACAGAGGATAAAGTTTTGCTCGCATAGGAGATTACTTTATTGACCTTGTCATGCTTTTGATATAATACTGCCGTCAAGCACGTATTAGAGAACCCTGTCTCCAGGAAGAACTCCTTGTTTCTGACCGGGTAAGCTAGGCAAGGCGCTTGTGAGAGGCTTCTTTTGAGTTGTTTTACGGCCTCGGCTTGTTCTGGACCCCATTCCCACTTGACCCCCCCCTTCAGGAGATGAATCAGGGGTCTTGTGATCTCTCCGTAGCCCTCAATGAACTTTCTGCTGTAATTAGTCAGTCCAAGGAGGCTCCTTAGTTCCCGCAGAGTTGTGGGGTCTTTCAGTTTCTGAAGTGCTTCCACTTTCTTTTCCTGGGGACAAAGACCCTGAGGAGTAATCTCATGCCCCAAGAAATTAACACGGGTTCTACACCACTGTGCTTTCTGAAAGGAAAGTTTTGCTCCGGCGGCCCTCAACTGTGTCAGAACATAACGGATCTCCGCTATGTGTTCCTCAACAGTTGAGCTTTTGATGAGGACATCATCTACATAAGCCAGGTTACCCCTTGCACCCAAGTCGGGCATGGCCTTGTGTAGAAAAATGTTGAATTCATTGCCGGAGTTGAGGTATCCGAAGGGAGTCCGGGTCCAGGTGTACTGCTGGCCCCCAAAGGTAAAAGCCAGCTTGTATTGGTCCTCCCTACTGACAGGCACAGTCCAGTATCCATTGGTCAGGTCTATTGCAGTGAATACCTGTGACCCCTGAATCTGGGCCAGCCCTTGGTCAATGTAGGGCAGAGGCCATCGGGAAGTATGGACCCGTTTGTTGAGCTCCCTAAGGTCGGCGCAGAGTCTCCACTGGCCGTTCGGCTTCAATATTCCCAGCACCGGATTATTGAAGGTGCTGTGGACTGGACGGATTATTCCCCGAGACTCAAGGTTCTTAATTATTTCAGTAAGGGACTCCATTGATGCGAGAGGCAAGCGATATTGCTTCACAAACACAGGAGTCATGCCAGGGTCCGTGGGGATTGTTGTTGTGTGGATGTCAGTGCGACCACAGTCATATGAGTCTACCGCAAAGAGATCTTGGAAATCCAAGAAGACTTGTTTCAACTTTTGCTTTTGTTCCAGAGTCACACAGGCATCAGCTAGGTTGACTCTCTCTTCCACCATCTGCCTGAAGCCTGGAAAGACTTCTGGTTTGGCTATCTCCGCGGCCTCCTCCAGCTGGGTGGAGAAGTCCCTGGTCAGAGTGCTGATTTGGACCGGAGGCTTCAGGTGGGAAAGGCAGCCTTCATGAACCTGGAAAATCACCTCATCCCTCCTGAAGTCACACGTCACATCTTCCTTACCATACGGGCAGGAAGTGTACACCAGGAAGTTCCCCCCATGCCGGGTAAAAATCCTGTCTGGTGTTGTATTGTCATCACTGTCACTGTCAAAACAGTCCTTGGGGATTGGTCCTAACAGTTCATTTACTAAGTCGATGGAAAAATGTCGGTCATCAACCGCCATTCCAATAATGGTGCCTGCGGCTAGAGTAATACTCTTTAAGTCGCTGTTATCCACCTCTATTGGAATGGTGTCATGTTCTATGTTGACTAATGGAGTTGGGTTTACCCCTAACCCTTGCAGTTGGAGAGAAGCATTTAGATGTATGTAAGCATCAGGGTTTTGCAAATATTGTCCTCTTTTAACTTTCACTTCCAGGGAGAATTGTCGGGTCCTTTCTGGAATGGTGACTTCCTCTTTAACCTGAATTTCAACTGCATAAGGTAGCAATTGAGCTGACCTAAATGCTTTTTCCGGATCATCAAAGCCCATGGGATTATCCGCTAATCGGGACCAAGCTTTGAAGTTTATTAGGTCCAAACTAATGGCAAAGCGATTGAGAATGTCACTGCCTAAGTAAAAGGCAGCAGTGACGTCTCGCACGACCCAACAATTGTGGACTATGCTCTTGTTGCCAATGGAGATTTTGAGCATACACCTGCTTGGCAGGAGATGTTTGGAATTAGGTGCTTCCAGGTCCATTTCCCATTTGTCTATCAGTTTGAAGGTGGGAATGGCTGGATCTTTTGGGAGTTGGCGAAACATGGCTTCGCTGATGAAGCTCTTACCGTTGCTCACACACACTCGAGCGAGAACAGAGTCCTTCCCATCATTTAACTGAACAGGGATGAACAACTGCTCTCCAATTTGCTGAATATCAGCCAGGCTTTGAGCTGATTTCACATCTTTCTGGACTATAGAAGTGGGAGTTTCAGATTGTGGATTGGTATAGAATTTCAAAGTGTTTCCTTCCAGCGTGGAATACCACTTTAGACTGGAAGGAAGGTTGATTTTCAGAAATAGAGAGGACCCCCCATCACCAGTCTGTTGTCCTTATGCTATGACTGTCACGTCTGGAATTTGGTTGTTCTGGAAGTGAAATTCTACTTGGTCAGATTTTTGTTCAACCATGTGGCAGGTGCCGTTTAAACTAACATGGTTGACACTCTGTTTTAATTTTATCGGTCGGCTAGTCTGGGTCCAGAGGATCTTGTTTACACAATCTATTAGGGGTGACAACCTTCTCAGGAGGTCATTCCCTAGTAAACAAGGGGTGCCCTCCGGGGTCACAACTATGACCGGGTGTTTCAACTTGTGTCGCCCGATCTTAATGTCCAAGTCTGCAGTCCCCTCAACGGGAATTTCCTTCCCGTCAAAGTTCTGCAGTTGTCCAGGAAGAGAGGTGAGAGGAATTTGGTAATTCTCTCCCCTTCCTGCATTCAGTTCATCAAAGGCCCTTCTGGACAGAAGGGTAGCTTGAGATCCAGTGTCCACCAGTGCCGAGATTGTACCCTGCCCCTGTACTTGTACCGGGGCATAATATCTTCCCTCCTTCTCCTCAAGGGGGCACAGATAATGCACATTTTTGGACAACTGGTGGGCTAACTTTCTGGTTTTGGACATCGTGAGAGAAGAATTTTGGGCAGAATTCTGTGGAGAGCCTTGGGAATCTGAAAGAAAAAGTTGGCAACTGGAGATCAGAGCCATTGTGGGTTCCCCTGGTTCCGGTTCTGGGCCGCCCCCCCCTTTTTGGAGGCAGTCCCCAGTATGGGTTTGAACCCGGGGATTTTCTTGCTGTTGGTTCTGGGATGAGATGGTGGGCGGCGGTAGCTCAGTCTCCACATCTCCCCAGTCTGGATTTGCATCCCTAGGGACCCATTTTTCTTTGGGAGGAGTTCCCCCCTCTCTGAAGGAGAAGATCCTTTTCCCAGGATCCTCTGAGGATCCCTCTCCCTCAAATTGGAAGATCTGTACCTCCTCCTCAAACTGAGTCTGTTTGGGTCTTTTGTTTCTCCTACCCCCCCTCTGCTCCTTAGGAGGCAGACTTTCAGGGGAAAGAGATTTTGTTTCCGGTTCCTGGGTTTCCAGGGGCTGTTTACAAGTGAGGAAGGAAGCTTCCTCCAAGGCTTTACACCCCCCTTCCCTTTGTGCCTCCTCCCTGGGAACCGGTGAGTTATCGGGGTGCTGCCCCCGTCATTGTTCTGGAGCACCAGGTCCAGAGTTGGGTGTGTTCTGCGCCGGCATGCTGATCTGAGGGTTCTGCTGCGCCCTCAGCATATGACCCATATCCCGCGCCATGTTTTGAACCTGGCGCTCTAACTGGGAAACCCGCTCAGGCTGATACGGGGCCCTGTTTTCTCCCCTGGGCTGATCCCGGGAAGGGTAGCTATCCCTCCTCTGGTAATACCCCGGGTTGGGAAGATTTGGGTACCCCTCCACCCTTGGCCTCCCCTCTCCCGGATTCAGTGGTCTGGGCTCAGGGAATTGGGGAAAGAAGGATGGATGGTTTTGGGGCTGAAAGTTGGGTGGATACCTGGGGAAAAAGTTCTGCCCAGGATTTGGAGAGTTTCTGCCCTCCGGTGGGAAGTTAGGAGGGAAGTTCCCTGGGTTAGGTGCTTGGCTGGATCCCCCCCCTTGGGCTGGAGGAGTCCACACATAACCCAGGATGGGTCGATTTCCCTTGTAGCGAGGACTTACATAGTCAGGAGAGCGAGGGACCCCATTTGTGGGGCTGCCTCCCTGGCTCCCTGTCTGTGACTGGCCCGAGGACCTTCTGGGCCTAGCATTATTAGGTGCAGGTAGGTTTTTAGGCCCCCCCATCTCCAGATCCAAAACGGGGGTGACCTTTACCTCTGCCACCTTGACAGCAGCAGGGGTGCTGTTGGCTTTGGGGTTTTTCTGGGCATTGCTTTTATTTTCTATGGGCTTCTGCACCTCATAGATCCGGGTAGCCTGTTCAATGACCCAGTCTAAAGATCTTTTCTCATGAAAATCTCTCACGAGCTGGGTCATTATATATTTGGGCAAGGCATGGAAAAATGTATTGACAAACTCTCTACTATCTGTGCGCACCCTTCTGGTGGTTTGCGCAAAAGCACGCTTTAACTCCTGCACAAATTCTCGTGGGGCCTGATCCTCCCCACATTGCAAATTGTAGGCCGCCTTGCGAGCCTCTTGAGGATTTCTGTGAACAGAAAAATGTTTCAGGATGGCCGCCTTATATGTGGACCATCTTAAATGATTTTGGTCCTCCAGCCCCGCAAAGAAACTGGAGTATTCCGGGGAGAATGTCCACTTTACATATTGAATACAGCTTTGGCTGTCCTTCAAATGGAAAGTCTCCATCATTTGTTCAAACAACTCTAAGTGCTCCCAAACAGAATACTTAGCGTTCTTATGGTAAGGCGTGATGACGCTCCTGATCGCCTTAATCTGCTTTAAGGGGTCCTTAAGCAAGGCCCTTTTTGCCTTATTGGCCTTTTTGGTTCGGGTAACCCTTGTCCATTCTTCCTCGGACTCAGAGGCACTGCTCCCAGAGGTTCCCGTCTGTTCTTCCAGGTTTTCCCGGATTCTGCGAGCCTGGGAATGGCTGGCAGAATGTGGGGACCTGGTCTCCTGTGTCCTGCGCAGTTCAGAGGAGTCTTCAGATTCCTCCTTGCTGCCAGGATTTGATGGGTACCCCCTCCACTGACCTAACTGGGCAGAGGTTTTCAGGATGCCCTTAATGGGCCTACTCTCCTGGGGTTCCCCATTGAACTGTACTGTACTTGGGTGCCCATACCCGGATGCCCACCCCTCCATTCCTGAGTGGTACTGGCCTATGAGCCCCATACTCTTAGCTGGATAGTAATCTGCCATCCCTGCGGCCCTGTGCTCATGTGCGCCAGGGGACATGGGGGTGGTAGAGTCCAGGGACTGGGGGAGATGAAGGCCCCTGGGGTTAGGGCTCCTGCGGTTATGGTCAGGAGTCTCTCTTTCCCAGCGGACCTCATCTCTATCCGCCCCTGCTCCCTGTTGCAATGCAAGAGCCTGCATTTGTGCTTTCAGTTCCTCTGTTAAGGCCTTACTCGACTCTATCAGTTTCTCCTGCATCGCTACCTGTTGCTGGAGCCTATCATTGTGTTGACAGAGGGCCTCATTCTCCCTCTGTGCTTCCTGGTTGGTCCTGGAGAACTGGGCCAGTCTTTGCTGCAGGAGGTTTACCTCCTGGGCAATGTCCCTATTGGCCTGCTCCTTTCTTGCCAGAGCCTCTTCCACCCTCCTGGTGTGCTCTGACAAGTTCTGGTTTTCTTTTTTGAGGTCACCCAGCCCCTGGAGGGCCAGGTGATTTTCTTCCATTTTCCTTTTTAAATGGCAGACTTCCTGGCCTATGGCGTCTCTTTCCTGACTAAGAGCCTGCATTTGTGCCGCCAGGTCGTCCCTTTGCCTTTGGAAGGCACCAGCTTTCTGGCGCTCCTGATCAAACTCTGCCTGGGTATCCAGGTCTTTCAGAATCAGTTTATTGCTCTCCTCCTTCACTCTATCTAGATGGCCTTGCAGGGTGACTACCTGCTCAGCACATGCCCTATTGAAGTCTAGCTGTTGCTCCAGCTTTTTCTGGCTTTGCAGTAGGGAGTCCAAACCTTCTTGGTGTTCCTTCTGCAAGGCCAGAAATCGGGTATCCTGTTCTGACTTTTCCTTTTGCAGCACATCCATATCCTCCTTTATTTTAGTGATGTACTGTCTGGTCTCATTTTCTGACTCCTGGCTTCTGTGCAGCCTTTGCTCAGAAGAGTCCAGATCAGATTGGGCCTTCTCTAACGCCATCTGTTGCCTTTTTGCCAGATCATGGCCTTCAGCACATTTATTCTGTATGGCTCCCATGTATAAATATAAATATGCCGCTATCCTAACAATCTTGTCGTGCTCATCTTTGGCCTTAGGAGCCATATATAGTTCACTCAGGGCCACGTGTAATGGACCCTGATCTCTATATATATCTGACCCTGTTTCAGTGACCTGTTGCGTGATGGCCTGCAACCAGACTGTTTGGTCCTGGTGAGTCCATTCACCTCTCACAAATAGTTTGTGTAAGAAGTGCTCTCTGGCTATTTTCATATCTACCAAGGTCGTCATTCTAGAGATTGGTCTCTGTCCTGACTTACAGAAGTTAGTATTTTAGTTTTGCAGAACAGAACTTTTCTTGGAGTGTCCCTTTTGAGGAATGCTTCACAGCGTAATGCAGCGTGGTGATCCGACCGGATGTATGTATCCCGTCAGTTAGCACACTGTATTAAGCTGCACAAATGGTAAATCTAACCCAAACGTCCGGCTCGAGCCCCCAATTTGTAAGAGGATTCAATTTAGCACTACAGCCAAGTTAACGCCTAGTCTAGAATACTGAATGAAAACCCTTATTGATATATCTTTAGGTCCAGTTCATGCGTTCTGGATGACTACCCTTGTATAACACCCCTCTCTTGGAATCCCCCTGACCCCACTGAGCCAAGAAGTAATTCTGTTTTGCAAGTTTAAAAGGTTTATTTGATAAATTAAAATATATATCACACTTTTTAATAAATTAATAATTGAATATCACACTTACTCTGATATGGTAAATATTAACAACGGAGAATCTGGCACTAGCACACTTCTTTATAATCACTAATGAGTTGACAGGAAATGGATAAGATAGCACACTGGTAAATAGGAACAAAAGTATAATGTGGTAGAGGATGCTTTATGTAAGCTCAGGTGGATGCAATATTCAATGAATGCAGTACAGAAAATACTCAATAGGATTTCAACCAAACAATGTAATCACTTTTCTCTGGCTATTCACTCCCCCCCTCTTTATGCAATGCAAGGAAATGGAAGGAAGCACACAGTTCTCAGAAATGCAATCAATGTAATCAGTTCAATCCAGCAAGCTTAAACAGAAGTTTGAAAACACAGGCAAATGCTTTGATAGGTGCTAGCAATGAATGAGAAATATGCTGGAAACGCTCTTAATTCCCTTTTAGAGGTTCAGGATGAGTGGTATCTAGTTAATATTAGTCCAGGCTCCCACTAGCAATGATGCAGGGATAGTTAGCAGGTTAAACGAATTTCTGGCAAATGAAATCAGGCAGCAGCAGTTTTTTTACATGTGAAGAAATTGCAAATCGCGGCAAAATTCGCGGATGCGCCGAGCGCCATTACAAAGGAACCGCAAGGACTATCTCTACCGTTTTGGGGTCCTAGGAAAGCCTGGGATCTCAGCTTCCAAATGAAAGTTATTGCAAGTCTCTAGCCCAAACGGTTGCGGAGATATGAGCAATTTAGTAAAGGTCGTTTTTGGTTTTGCCAATTTTAAACGCACACTTTGACAAGTGACAAATTTTACTAGAATTGACAGGTGACAGCTAGGAGGCAGTTCTACTTAGGTTAAATAGATTGAATTAGATGAATTTTAAACTAAGAGATTGGTTCTACACAGTTCTGCTGGGTACTCACACTATATTCTTGAATTAAATGGGCCTCATCACGGATCTGGTCAGGGTTTTAGACTGGACTCTGGTCTGGTCTGGTCTCTCTGGTCTGGTCTCTTAGTACAGCACTGCTTTCTCTCTGGTCTGGTCTCTTAGTACAGCACTGCTTTCTCTCTGGCCTGGTCTCTTAGTTCTGGATAGATTGATGAATTTGAAGTCTGGATCTCTGGATGTTGTATGGAGGTAAGTATGGATTTTTCCGGCAGAGCGTCCCGCTGCAGATGGATTTGGAAGGTCTCTATCTGACCTGTCTGTCTGCTTTTATGTGTTTAGAATGTGGGTGTGTTCTAGCATCACTGACCCTACCTCTCTCTCAGCTTCTAATTGGTCAAACATTCATTCGTCCCCTGATTGGCGAACTAAGTTGTGTCAGAGTGATGTCATTTTACAGCCTGCAGAAAGTCCACTCCTCCTGTCAACTTACACACAAATCTAGATTTGAAACAAATACATATTTGCAGAGGTACATATTGTTTTAAAATCATATGCACCCATCATGCATTACAGGAGGTATACCCTGTTCCAAATCTGCTGTTTCTAGGAGCTTGCATTCACCAATGGCAACTTCTAGCACTTTTTAATGTGCTAAACAACATTGGATCTTCATTAAATTTTATACAACTGTTCCTCACATATCTACCCACATACCAATGCATTTTCGTTTGTCTAGCTGAAACAGGGAGTCTGTAATATTAATAAACAATGGGGTTTTGCCCCAGAACATCACACAAATTCGAGTTTAGTCTTGAATTAAAGGTACATTTTTTAAATTAAAGCTCTCAAAGTTATACATTTCTGTCATTTGATTACAAAGAGTTATCAGTGTTTTTGTAAAATATATATTTTCCTTTCAATTCAGTCCTCAGAGTGTTGAAGTCCGCCTCCAAGACTTGGGTGGGTCAGTCCTCTGGGCAGGCAGGGCTTTGTTGACATTACACAGTCAAAATCAACATATTCCTTTCAGAGGAAAGGGGCCATTGTGTGGTCTCTGGGAAGCTCCCAGCCAGTCTGCCTTCTATCAATCAAGAGGTCATGTGAGATTCTAACTCCTGGTGTGAAGCTCTTGAGGTGATAGGGTTTCCCAGGCTTCAGGCCTCTGGGAACAGCATGTGGCTAATTTTTAATTAAAATGCAGCCTTTGAAGTCAGCTGAGTCAAATCCCTTTGTCAGCAACTGCACTCAATTCTCCTGTCAGAGTTTAGACCGCCAGCGCCCCCTTGAGGATTTTGTTGGTACTGCATGCAATTTTGGGATTTTCTTGGATTAATGCATTCTAAACAGGAATGGTTCTTACATGGTAGTAAATCCTTGCTTAACATTGTTTTGATGGGGCTCCTTACAGTAAGATGGTTATGTGGAACCCCACAAAAAGGGTTGAATCTTTAAAGTGGTCCAATGAGTCACGATTTCAGCAACTTTTTGACATCAGTAACAGTGGATTTTGTTAACAAAGACCTTTCTTTACACTGGTGGGTGGCAAGTTAGGTAACCATTTTGGTGTGCGCACAACTGCGCAGCTCTCCTGGATTCTGGGATGAAATGATGGGCGGCGACAGCGCATCCCCATCTTTACCCACTCCAACGATTTATTTTTGTTCTGGGGCAAAATGATGGGCAGCGACAGCTTAATCCCCATCTTTACCCCGTCTAATGATTCCACATGGGTCAAAACCCTCCACAAACCCCCCCGCCCGACTGCGCTTTGACTTGAGTCGAGGGGGAGTCGGTTGCAAGGGAGGTTTTGAACCCTGGCGCTGGTATGTCCACATTATCTTCTTCCAATTCTGTAGACGGCACAGTTCAGCATCTTCCTCTCCATCCGGTCAGATCGATCAGTTCTCCTCGCCGGTCCTGATGGGAAGATTGGGCGGTACCCCGGGCCCGTTGCGTCTCTGCTCCCGGTCTCCGGATCGTCCTCCTTGGCCCGTCTCCAGGTCTTCTTTCTCCTAGGACGACAAAGGAAGAGCGGCAATACCTACTCATAGACGTCTTTCCACCACTGTTGAGATAGTGGGGCAGCATATGCATTTTATCATCACGAAACATTACATTCTTATTTTGAAAAAATAAAAACAGTATAACTAAGAGACAGTTTCATGCAAATCACAATATTTTAGAGACTAGATGTGGTATGTTTTATGGTTGGAACTGAATTAGTCTGAGACAGTACCCGCTAGGATTCCAGAGGATTCCTCCAGTTGTTGCAGAGTGTGCCTGGGATGGCAACATTTCAACTGGTTTATGTGGACCCACTTGTCTTCCCCCTCTGCCGAACCGCCTTTGGGGATGTGGATTTTGTAGGCCACAGGTGAGATCTTGTCGATGATCTCAAAGGGTCCTTTCCATGTAGGCAAAAATTTGCGCTGCTTGGCCTGGTTCCTTTGGAAGTTGTATAGATAGACCCGGTCTCCCACCTGATATTCCTTCCTGGAAGTTTTCAGGTCATAGTGGGTCTTCATGCTATCAGCCGATCTTTCTAGATTCCGCTGAGCATAAGCAAAAGCATGTTGGAGGTGTTTCCTTAAATTCTCTACATACTCATGAGTAGTGGAGGCATTTATCAGTGTCTGCTCTTGGGTCCTGTAGAGCAAATGCTGAGGAAGCACCATCTTGCGCCCAGTCATCAACTCAAATGGTGACATTTTGGTTGCAGATGAAGGGGTAGATCTGATGGCCATTAGGACCAGAGGTAATCGGATATCCCAACTTGGCCCAGAATCTGCCACAAACTTTTTTAAGATGCTCACAATTGTCCGGTTATATCTCTCTACTGCCCCAGAAGAAGCTGGTCTATAAGCAATATGTAGCTTTCTCTTGACCCCCAGTATCTCCCACATCTTTGTCATTACTTCACTGGTGAAGTGGCTACCTCTGTCTGACTCAATCCTTTGAGGTAGACCAAAACGGGAAAAGATGTGGTTAATCATCAAGGCAGCTGCAGTTTCTGCCTTGCAATTTGGGGCTGGGAGACATTCCACCCACTTGGTAAACAAGCATGTGACGGTCAACATGTACTTATTCCCCCTAGCCGAGCGAACCACGGGGCCTACAAAGTCGATTTGTAAATCTGACCATGGCAGTGTCATTCCCCGCTTTTGTAAAGGTGCCCGGTGTGTGAGGGATGTCGGCTGAAATTGTGCACACACAAGACAACCCTTCAAATATTGGTTGAGGTCCTGGCCCATGTGTGGCCAGTATGCAACCTCTCTTAAGATTTCCAGTGTTGTGTGAAACCCCCTATGACCGGCGGTGGCCGCATCATGGGCGTGACTTAACATCAGGCTTCGGAATGAGGTAGGAACCACCCACTGATCGTGGCCAGCTTTGGATTTCCTTACCAGCAAACCGTCTTGGATCCGGAACATTTTTGGACATTTCATCAACACTCTTAGGTCCTCTTTCCCAATGTAATCGGTATCCGTCAGGGGAAAGTTCTCAGGGTCCTCAAGGTGCTGGTAAAATTTACCAATAATTGGATCCCCCTTCTGAGCGGTAATCAAATCAGCATCAGGGGTCTCCTTACTCCATTGTGCAATTGAAAGGTCGTTGTGAGCATTTGTCTGGGACCTAGTGATAGCAGTGACCTGGATTTCCCCCAACAGGGACTCAATCTCAATTAGATCCCCTTGGATGGCTCCGGTTTTGGCCAGCTGATCAGCTAAGTCGTTTCCAGTTTTGTCTGGTCCCTCTACTTTGGAATGACCCTTGATCTTTTTCCAATAGATGGTCATCTCATTCGAGGTGACCAGATCATCAATGTTTTGGATCAACTTCCCATGTTTCAAGGGTTTGTTGTTAGCACATAACATGCCTCTGGTTTTCCAATTAACCAGGTGCTCCACGAACCCGTTCCGTACATAATCCGAATCTGTGATTATGACCAGTTCGTGGAGTTGATGCTGGACAGCAGTGAGGATGGCCTGATGCACAGCCATCAATTCTGCCACCTGACTACTTCGGGGACCAATTTTGTATCCAGCGGAGGGTTCTGGGGACTCATTCACCCATGCATTCCCTACGCCAGCCACCAGTTCTTTCTCCCAGTCGTTGTCAACATGGTAAGAGCATCCATCCACATAGACAGTGGGCATTCCCTCACACTTGTCCTCTTCAAAGACTTTGTGGGGGGAATTAAGGTATGCCTCCATGTTGTCCTTTATTTTTAGACTTTCGTCCTCGAGACAGTTTTCTCTGGCACAATCATGCAAGTCAGCCAGACCTTGCGCGAGGGGACTCTTCTTGTTTTGGCCATATCTGACCTCCACAGGAAAGCCTTGCATTGACAGAATCCAGGAAGTAATTCGGGAATTACTCACATTTCCGGCCCGGATTCTATCACTTTGGAGATATTGCAGAGGCTGGTGTGGAGTCTCCACTATGATGTGTTCCCCCTGGATAAACGGGCGGTAATTCTTCAATGCCCACACCGTTGCCAGGAGTGCCTTCTCACAATCGTTGAATTTTTCCTCCACAGAGGATAAAGTTTTGCTCGCATAGGAGATTACTTTATTGACCTTGTCATGCTTTTGATATAATACTGCCGTCAAGCACGTATTAGAGAACCCTGTCTCCAGGAAGAACTCCTTGTTTCTGACCGGGTAAGCTAGGCAAGGCGCTTGTGAGAGGCTTCTTTTGAGTTGTTTTACGGCCTCGGCTTGTTCTGGACCCCATTCCCACTTGACCCCCCCCTTCAGGAGATGAATCAGGGGTCTTGTGATCTCTCCGTAGCCCTCAATGAACTTTCTGCTGTAATTAGTCAGTCCAAGGAGGCTCCTTAGTTCCCGCAGAGTTGTGGGGTCTTTCAGTTTCTGAAGTGCTTCCACTTTCTTTTCCTGGGGACAAAGACCCTGAGGAGTAATCTCATGCCCCAAGAAATTAACACGGGTTCTACACCACTGTGCTTTCTGAAAGGAAAGTTTTGCTCCGGCGGCCCTCAACTGTGTCAGAACATAACGGATCTCCGCTATGTGTTCCTCAACAGTTGAGCTTTTGATGAGGACATCATCTACATAAGCCAGGTTACCCCTTGCACCCAAGTCGGGCATGGCCTTGTGTAGAAAAATGTTGAATTCATTGCCGGAGTTGAGGTATCCGAAGGGAGTCCGGGTCCAGGTGTACTGCTGGCCCCCAAAGGTAAAAGCCAGCTTGTATTGGTCCTCCCTACTGACAGGCACAGTCCAGTATCCATTGGTCAGGTCTATTGCAGTGAATACCTGTGACCCCTGAATCTGGGCCAGCCCTTGGTCAATGTAGGGCAGAGGCCATCGGGAAGTATGGACCCGTTTGTTGAGCTCCCTAAGGTCGGCGCAGAGTCTCCACTGGCCGTTCGGCTTCAATATTCCCAGCACCGGATTATTGAAGGTGCTGTGGACTGGACGGATTATTCCCCGAGACTCAAGGTTCTTAATTATTTCACTAAGGGACTCCATTGATGCGAGAGGCAAGCGATATTGCTTCACAAACACAGGAGTCATGCCAGGGTCCGTGGGGATTGTTGTTGTGTGGATGTCAGTGCGACCACAGTCATATGAGTCTACCGCAAAGAGATCTTGGAAATCCAAGAAGACTTGTTTCAACTTTTGCTTTTGTTCCAGAGTCACACAGGCATCAGCTAGGTTGACTCTCTCTTCCACCATCTGCCTGAAGCCTGGAAAGACTTCTGGTTTGGCTATCTCCGCGGCCTCCTCCAGCTGGGTGGAGAAGTCCCTGGTCAGAGTGCTGATTTGGACCGGAGGCTTCAGGTGGGAAAGGCAGCCTTCATGAACCTGGAAAATCACCTCATCCCTCCTGAAGTCACACGTCACATCTTCCTTACCATACGGGCAGGAAGTGTACACCAGGAAGTTCCCCCCATGCCGGGTAAAAATCCTGTCTGGTGTTGTATTGTCATCACTGTCACTGTCAAAACAGTCCTTGGGGATTGGTCCTAACAGTTCATTTACTAAGTCGATGGAAAAATGTCGGTCATCAACCGCCATTCCAATAATGGTGCCTGCGGCTAGAGTAATACTCTTTAAGTCGCTGTTATCCACCTCTATTGGAATGGTGTCATGTTCTATGTTGACTAATGGAGTTGGGTTTACCCCTAACCCTTGCAGTTGGAGAGAAGCATTTAGATGTATGTAAGCATCAGGGTTTTGCAAATATTGTCCTCTTTTAACTTTCACTTCCAGGGAGAATTGTCGGGTCCTTTCTGGAATGGTGACTTCCTCTTTAACCTGAATTTCAACTGCATAAGGTAGCAATTGAGCTGACCTAAATGCTTTTTCCGGATCATCAAAGCCCATGGGATTATCCGCTAATCGGGACCAAGCTTTGAAGTTTATTAGGTCCAAACTAATGGCAAAGCGATTGAGAATGTCACTGCCTAAGTAAAAGGCAGCAGTGACGTCTCGCACGACCCAACAATTGTGGACTATGCTCTTGTTGCCAATGGAGATTTTGAGCATACACCTGCTTGGCAGGAGATGTTTGGAATTAGGTGCTTCCAGGTCCATTTCCCATTTGTCTATCAGTTTGAAGGTGGGAATGGCTGGATCTTTTGGGAGTTGGCGAAACATGGCTTCGCTGATGAAGCTCTTACCGTTGCTCACACACACTCGAGCGAGAACAGAGTCCTTCCCATCATTTAACTGAACAGGGATGAACAACTGCTCTCCAATTTGCTGAATATCAGCCAGGCTTTGAGCTGATTTCACATCTTTCTGGACTATAGAAGTGGGAGTTTCAGATTGTGGATTGGTATAGAATTTCAAAGTGTTTCCTTCCAGCGTGGAATACCACTTTAGACTGGAAGGAAGGTTGATTTTCAGAAATAGAGAGGACCCCCCATCACCAGTCTGTTGTCCTACTGCTATGACTGTCACGTCTGGAATTTGGTTGTTCTGGAAGTGAAATTCTACTTGGTCAGATTTTTGTTCAACCATGTGGCAGGTGCCGTTTAAACTAACATGGTTGACACTCTGTTTTAATTTTATCGGTCGGCTAGTCTGGGTCCAGAGGATCTTGTTTACACAATCTATTAGGGGTGACAACCTTCTCAGGAGGTCATTCCCTAGTAAACAAGGGGTGCCCTCCGGGGTCACAACTATGACCGGGTGTTTCAACTTGTGTCGCCCGATCTTAATGTCCAAGTCTGCAGTCCCCTCAACGGGAATTTCCTTCCCGTCAAAGTTCTGCAGTTGTCCAGGAAGAGAGGTGAGAGGAATTTGGTAATTCTCTCCCCTTCCTGCATTCAGTTCATCAAAGGCCCTTCTGGACAGAAGGGTAGCTTGAGATCCAGTGTCCACCAGTGCCGAGATTGTACCCTGCCCCTGTACTTGTACCGGGGCATAATATCTTCCCTCCTTCTCCTCAAGGGGGCACAGATAATGCACATTTTTGGACAACTGGTGGGCTAACTTTCTGGTTTTGGACATCGTGAGAGAAGAATTTTGGGCAGAATTCTGTGGAGAGCCTTGGGAATCTGAAAGAAAAAGTTGGCAACTGGAGATCAGAGCCATTGTGGGTTCCCCTGGTTCCGGTTCTGGGCCGCCCCCCCCTTTTTGGAGGCAGTCCCCAGTATGGGTTTGAACCCGGGGATTTTCTTGCTGTTGGTTCTGGGATGAGATGGTGGGCGGCGGTAGCTCAGTCTCCACATCTCCCCAGTCTGGATTTGCATCCCTAGGGACCCATTTTTCTTTGGGAGGAGTTCCCCCCTCTCTGAAGGAGAAGATCCTTTTCCCAGGATCCTCTGAGGATCCCTCTCCCTCAAATTGGAAGATCTGTACCTCCTCCTCAAACTGAGTCTGTTTGGGTCTTTTGTTTCTCCTACCCCCCCTCTGCTCCTTAGGAGGCAGACTTTCAGGGGAAAGAGATTTTGTTTCCGGTTCCTGGGTTTCCAGGGGCTGTTTACAAGTGAGGAAGGAAGCTTCCTCCAAGGCTTTACACCCCCCTTCCCTTTGTGCCTCCTCCCTGGGAACCGGTGAGTTATCGGGGTGCTGCCCCCGTCATTGTTCTGGAGCACCAGGTCCAGAGTTGGGTGTGTTCTGCGCCGGCATGCTGATCTGAGGGTTCTGCTGCGCCCTCAGCATATGACCCATATCCCGCGCCATGTTTTGAACCTGGCGCTCTAACTGGGAAACCCGCTCAGGCTGATACGGGGCCCTGTTTTCTCCCCTGGGCTGATCCCGGGAAGGGTAGCTATCCCTCCTCTGGTAATACCCCGGGTTGGGAAGATTTGGGTACCCCTCCACCCTTGGCCTCCCCTCTCCCGGATTCAGTGGTCTGGGCTCAGGGAATTGGGGAAAGAAGGATGGATGGTTTTGGGGCTGAAAGTTGGGTGGATACCTGGGGAAAAAGTTCTGCCCAGGATTTGGAGAGTTTCTGCCCTCCGGTGGGAAGTTAGGAGGGAAGTTCCCTGGGTTAGGTGCTTGGCTGGATCCCCCCCCTTGGGCTGGAGGAGTCCACACATAACCCAGGATGGGTCGATTTCCCTTGTAGCGAGGACTTACATAGTCAGGAGAGCGAGGGACCCCATTTGTGGGGCTGCCTCCCTGGCTCCCTGTCTGTGACTGGCCCGAGGACCTTCTGGGCCTAGCATTATTAGGTGCAGGTAGGTTTTTAGGCCCCCCCATCTCCAGATCCAAAACGGGGGTGACCTTTACCTCTGCCACCTTGACAGCAGCAGGGGTGCTGTTGGCTTTGGGGTTTTTCTGGGCATTGCTTTTATTTTCTATGGGCTTCTGCACCTCATAGATCCGGGTAGCCTGTTCAATGACCCAGTCTAAAGATCTTTTCTCATGAAAATCTCTCACGAGCTGGGTCATTATATATTTGGGCAAGGCATGGAAAAATGTATTGACAAACTCTCTACTATCTGTGCGCACCCTTCTGGTGGTTTGCGCAAAAGCACGCTTTAACTCCTGCACAAATTCTCGTGGGGCCTGATCCTCCCCACATTGCAAATTGTAGGCCGCCTTGCGAGCCTCTTGAGGATTTCTGTGAACAGAAAAATGTTTCAGGATGGCCGCCTTATATGTGGACCATCTTAAATGATTTTGGTCCTCCAGCCCCGCAAAGAAACTGGAGTATTCCGGGGAGAATGTCCACTTTACATATTGAATACAGCTTTGGCTGTCCTTCAAATGGAAAGTCTCCATCATTTGTTCAAACAACTCTAAGTGCTCCCAAACAGAATACTTAGCGTTCTTATGGTAAGGCGTGATGACGCTCCTGATCGCCTTAATCTGCTTTAAGGGGTCCTTAAGCAAGGCCCTTTTTGCCTTATTGGCCTTTTTGGTTCGGGTAACCCTTGTCCATTCTTCCTCGGACTCAGAGGCACTGCTCCCAGAGGTTCCCGTCTGTTCTTCCAGGTTTTCCCGGATTCTGCGAGCCTGGGAATGGCTGGCAGAATGTGGGGACCTGGTCTCCTGTGTCCTGCGCAGTTCAGAGGAGTCTTCAGATTCCTCCTTGCTGCCAGGATTTGATGGGTACCCCCTCCACTGACCTAACTGGGCAGAGGTTTTCAGGATGCCCTTAATGGGCCTACTCTCCTGGGGTTCCCCATTGAACTGTACTGTACTTGGGTGCCCATACCCGGATGCCCACCCCTCCATTCCTGAGTGGTACTGGCCTATGAGCCCCATACTCTTAGCTGGATAGTAATCTGCCATCCCTGCGGCCCTGTGCTCATGTGCGCCAGGGGACATGGGGGTGGTAGAGTCCAGGGACTGGGGGAGATGAAGGCCCCTGGGGTTAGGGCTCCTGCGGTTATGGTCAGGAGTCTCTCTTTCCCAGCGGACCTCATCTCTATCCGCCCCTGCTCCCTGTTGCAATGCAAGAGCCTGCATTTGTGCTTTCAGTTCCTCTGTTAAGGCCTTACTCGACTCTATCAGTTTCTCCTGCATCGCTACCTGTTGCTGGAGCCTATCATTGTGTTGACAGAGGGCCTCATTCTCCCTCTGTGCTTCCTGGTTGGTCCTGGAGAACTGGGCCAGTCTTTGCTGCAGGAGGTTTACCTCCTGGGCAATGTCCCTATTGGCCTGCTCCTTTCTTGCCAGAGCCTCTTCCACCCTCCTGGTGTGCTCTGACAAGTTCTGGTTTTCTTTTTTGAGGTCACCCAGCCCCTGGAGGGCCAGGTGATTTTCTTCCATTTTCCTTTTTAAATGGCAGACTTCCTGGCCTATGGCGTCTCTTTCCTGACTAAGAGCCTGCATTTGTGCCGCCAGGTCGTCCCTTTGCCTTTGGAAGGCACCAGCTTTCTGGCGCTCCTGATCAAACTCTGCCTGGGTATCCAGGTCTTTCAGAATCAGTTTATTGCTCTCCTCCTTCACTCTATCTAGATGGCCTTGCAGGGTGACTACCTGCTCAGCACATGCCCTATTGAAGTCTAGCTGTTGCTCCAGCTTTTTCTGGCTTTGCAGTAGGGAGTCCAAACCTTCTTGGTGTTCCTTCTGCAAGGCCAGAAATCGGGTATCCTGTTCTGACTTTTCCTTTTGCAGCACATCCATATCCTCCTTTATTTTAGTGATGTACTGTCTGGTCTCATTTTCTGACTCCTGGCTTCTGTGCAGCCTTTGCTCAGAAGAGTCCAGATCAGATTGGGCCTTCTCTAACGCCATCTGTTGCCTTTTTGCCAGATCATGGCCTTCAGCACATTTATTCTGTATGGCTCCCATGTATAAATATAAATATGCCGCTATCCTAACAATCTTGTCGTGCTCATCTTTGGCCTTAGGAGCCATATATAGTTCACTCAGGGCCACGTGTAATGGACCCTGATCTCTATATATATCTGACCCTGTTTCAGTGACCTGTTGCGTGATGGCCTGCAACCAGACTGTTTGGTCCTGGTGAGTCCATTCACCTCTCACAAATAGTTTGTGTAAGAAGTGCTCTCTGGCTATTTTCATATCTACCAAGGTCGTCATTCTAGAGATTGGTCTCTGTCCTGACTTACAGAAGTTAGTATTTTAGTTTTGCAGAACAGAACTTTTCTTGGAGTGTCCCTTTTGAGGAATGCTTCACAGCGTAATGCAGCGTGGTGATCCGACCGGATGTATGTATCCCGTCAGTTAGCACACTGTATTAAGCTGCACAAATGGTAAATCTAACCCAAACGTCCGGCTCGAGCCCCCAATTTGTAAGAGGATTCAATTCAGCACTACAGCCAAGTTAACGCCTAGTCTAGAATACTGAATGAAAACCCTTATTGATATATCTTTAGGTCCAGTTCATGCGTTCTGGATGACTACCCTTGTATAACACCCCTCTCTTGGAATCCCCCTGACCCCACTGAGCCAAGAAGTAATTCTGTTTTGCAAGTTTAAAAGGTTTATTTGATAAATTAAAATATATATCACACTTTTTAATAAATTAATAATTGAATATCACACTTACTCTGATATGGTAAATATTAACAACGGAGAATCTGGCACTAGCACACTTCTTTATAATCACTAATGAGTTGACAGGAAATGGATAAGATAGCACACTGGTAAATAGGAACAAAAGTATAATGTGGTAGAGGATGCTTTATGTAAGCTCAGGTGGATGCAATATTCAATGAATGCAGTACAGAAAATACTCAATAGGATTTCAACCAAACAATGTAATCACTTTTCTCTGGCTATTCACTCCCCCCCTCTTTATGCAATGCAAGGAAATGGAAGGAAGCACACAGTTCTCAGAAATGCAATCAATGTAATCAGTTCAATCCAGCAAGCTTAAACAGAAGTTTGAAAACACAGGCAAATGCTTTGATAGGTGCTAGCAATGAATGAGAAATATGCTGGAAACGCTCTTAATTCCCTTTTAGAGGTTCAGGATGAGTGGTATCTAGTTAATATTAGTCCAGGCTCCCACTAGCAATGATGCAGGGATAGTTAGCAGGTTAAACGAATTTCTGGCAAATGAAATCAGGCAGCAGCAGTTTTTTTACATGTGAAGAAATTGCAAATCGCGGCAAAATTCGCGGATGCGCCGAGCGCCATTACAAAGGAACCGCAAGGACTATCTCTACCGTTTTGGGGTCCTAGGAAAGCCTGGGATCTCAGCTTCCAAATGAAAGTTATTGCAAGTCTCTAGCCCAAACGGTTGCGGAGATATGAGCAATTTAGTAAAGGTCGTTTTTGGTTTTGCCAATTTTAAACGCACACTTTGACAAGTGACAAATTTTACTAGAATTGACAGGTGACAGCTAGGAGGCAGTTCTACTTAGGTTAAATAGATTGAATTAGATGAATTTTAAACTAAGAGATTGGTTCTACACAGTTCTGCTGGGTACTCACACTATATTCTTGAATTAAATGGGCCTCATCACGGATCTGGTCAGGGTTTTAGACTGGACTCTGGTCTGGTCTGGTCTCTCTGGTCTGGTCTCTTAGTACAGCACTGCTTTCTCTCTGGTCTGGTCTCTTAGTACAGCACTGCTTTCTCTCTGGCCTGGTCTCTTAGTTCTGGATAGATTGATGAATTTGAAGTCTGGATCTCTGGATGTTGTATGGAGGTAAGTATGGATTTTTCCGGCAGAGCGTCCCGCTGCAGATGGATTTGGAAGGTCTCTATCTGACCTGTCTGTCTGCTTTTATGTGTTTAGAATGTGGGTGTGTTCTAGCATCACTGACCCTACCTCTCTCTCAGCTTCTAATTGGTCAAACTTTCATTCGTCCCCTGATTGGCGAACTAAGTTGTGTCAGAGTGATGTCATTTTACAGCCTGCAGAAAGTCCACTCCTCCTGTCAACTTACACACAAATCTAGATTTGAAACAAATACATATTTGCAGAGGTACATATTGTTTTAAAATCATATGCACCCATCATGCATTACAGGAGGTATACCCTGTTCCAAATCTGCTGTTTCTAGGAGCTTGCATTCACCAATGGCAACTTCTAGCACTTTTTAATGTGCTAAACAACATTGGATCTTCATTAAATTTTATACAACTGTTCCTCACATATCTACCCACATACCAATGCATTTTCGTTTGTCTAGCTGAAACAGGGAGTCTGTAATATTAATAAACAATGGGGTTTTGCCCCAGAACATCACACAAATTCGAGTTTAGTCTTGAATTAAAGGTACATTTTTTAAATTAAAGCTCTCAAAGTTATACATTTCTGTCATTTGATTACAAAGAGTTATCAGTGTTTTTGTAAAATATATATTTTCCTTTCAATTCAGTCCTCAGAGTGTTGAAGTCCGCCTCCAAGACTTGGGTGGGTCAGTCCTCTGGGCAGGCAGGGCTTTGTTGACATTACACAGTCAAAATCAACATATTCCTTTCAGAGGAAAGGGGCCATTGTGTGGTCTCTGGGAAGCTCCCAGCCAGTCTGCCTTCTATCAATCAAGAGGTCATGTGAGATTCTAACTCCTGGTGTGAAGCTCTTGAGGTGATAGGGTTTCCCAGGCTTCAGGCCTCTGGGAACAGCATGTGGCTAATTTTTAATTAAAATGCAGCCTTTGAAGTCAGCTGAGTCAAATCCCTTTGTCAGCAACTGCACTCAATTCTCCTGTCAGAGTTTAGACCGCCAGCGCCCCCTTGAGGATTTTGTTGGTACTGCATGCAATTTTGGGATTTTCTTGGATTAATGCATTCTAAACAGGAATGGTTCTTACATGGTAGTAAATCCTTGCTTAACATTGTTTTGATGGGGCTCCTTACAGTAAGATGGTTATGTGGAACCCCACAAAAAGGGTTGAATCTTTAAAGTGGTCCAATGAGTCACGATTTCAGCAACTTTTTGACATCAGTAACAGTGGATTTTGTTAACAAAGACCTTTCTTTACACTGGTGGGTGGCAAGTTAGGTAACCATTTTGGTGTGCGCACAACTGCGCAGCTCTCCTGGATTCTGGGATGAAATGATGGGCGGCGACAGCGCATCCCCATCTTTACCCACTCCAACGATTTATTTTTGTTCTGGGGCAAAATGATGGGCAGCGACAGCTTAATCCCCATCTTTACCCCGTCTAATGATTCCACATGGGTCAAAACCCTCCACAAAGTATCCCTGAATATATAACAAGCCAAAATGGGCCTTAACAGTACTAGGATCCCGGAATATACAACAAGCCAGCATGGGCATTAACAGTGCAAGGATGACCTTATATAGAACAAGCCAGCAAGGACCTTAACAGTGCAGCTATCCATGAATATAGTACAAGCCAGCATGGGCGTTAACAGTGCATCGATCCCCGAATCTAGAATAAACCAGAATGGGCCTTAACAGTGCAGATTTCCCAGAATATAGAACAAGCCAGCATGAGCCATAACAGTGCTGGTTTCCATGAATATAGAAGAGGTGAGCATGGGCCTTAACAGTGCAAGGATCCCCGAATATGGATGAAAATAGCATAGGAATTAACAGTGCAAGGATCCCCGAATATAGAACAAGCCAGCATGGGCCTTAACAGTGAAAGAATCCCTGAATATAGAACAAGCCATCATGGGCTGTAACAGTGCAGGTTTCTCTGAATACAGAACAAGCCAGCACAGGCTTAACAGTGCAGGTGCCCCAGAATATAGACCAAGCCAGCCTGGATCTAAACAGTGCAAGGATGCCCGTATATAGAACAAGCTATTAAGGACCTTAACAGTGCAAGGATCCCCGAATATAGAACAAGCAAGCATGGGCCTTAACAGTGCAAGGATCTGTTAATAGAAAACAAGCCAACATGGGCCTTAACAGTGAAAGAATCCCTGAATATAGAACAAGTCAGCATGTGCTTTAACAGTGCAGGTTTCCCTGAATATAGAACAAGCCAGCATGGGCATTTACAGTCCAAGTTTTCCTGAATATACAACAGGTCAGCATGGGTCTTAACAATGTAGGTTTCTCTGAATACAGAACAAGCCAGCACAGGCTTAACAGTGCAGGTGTCCCAGAATATAGACCAAGCCAGCGTGGGCATAAACAGTGCAAGGATGCCTGTATATAGAACAAGCCATCAAGAACCTTAACAGTGCAAGGATCCCCGAACATAGAACAAGCAAGCATGAGCTTTAACAGTGCAAGGATCCCTGAATGTAGAACAAGCCAACATGGGCCTTAAGAGTGCAAGGATCCCTGCATGTAGAACAAGCCAGCATGGGCCTTTACAGTGCAAGGATATCGAACACGCTAGCATGGGCCTTAACAGGGCAAGGAACCCCGAATATTGAACAGGCCGGTATAAGCCTTAACAGTGTAAAGATCCTATCGAAAATAGAACAGGCCAGCACGGGCCTTAACAGTGCAAGTTTTCCCATATATTGAACAAACCAGCATGGGCCTTAACAGTGCAATTTTTCCTGAATAGAGACCAGCTCAGCATGGGCTTTGACGGTGCAGGTTTCTCTGAATATTGAACAGGCCTGCATGGGCCTTAACAGTGAAAGG
The DNA here is from genome assembly GCF_040938575.1 of Ambystoma mexicanum. NCBI lineage: Eukaryota > Metazoa > Chordata > Amphibia > Caudata > Ambystomatidae > Ambystoma > Ambystoma mexicanum. The sequence continues at coordinate 223,682,684 of NC_090927.1, read as the reverse complement.
ACCCCAGATATAGAACAAGCCAGCGTGGGCATTATCATTGCAGGTTTCCCGAACATAGAACAAGCCAGAACTAGGCCTTAACAGTGCAAGTTTCCCTGAATATACATCAGGTCAGCATGGCCTTTTACAGTGCAAGGATCCCCAAATATGAAACAAGCCAGCATGGTCCTTAACAGTACAAGGACCCCCGATTATACAACAAGCCAGCATGGGCTTTAACGGTACAACAATCCCCGAATATAGAACAAGCCAGCATGGGCTTTAACCGTGCAAGGATCCCTGAATATTGAACAAGCCAAAATGGGCCTTAACAGTACAAGGATCCATGAATATAGAAGAAACCAGCATGGGCCTTAACAGTGCATGGACCCCTGAATATATAACAAGCCAACATGGGCTTTAACAGTACTAGGATCCTGGAATGCACAAGCCAGCATGGGCATTAACAGTGCACGTTTCCCTGAATATAGACCAAGCCAGCATGGGCCATTAACAGTGCAAGGATGCCTTTATATAGAACAAGCAAGCAAGGACCTTAACAGTGCAAGTATCCACAAATATAGAACAAGCCAGCATGGGCCTTAACAGTGCAAGTATCCACAAATATAGAACAACCCAGCATGGGCCTTAACAGTGAAATTATCCCCAAATCTAGAACAAGCCAGCATGGGCCTTAACAGTCCAGTTTTCCCGAATATAGAACAAGCCAGCATGGGCCATAACAGTGCCGGTTTCCCTGAATATAGAACAGCGCAAGGATCCCCGAATAGGGATCAAGCTAGCATGGGACTTAACAGTGCAAGGATCCTTGAATATAGAACAGGCCAGCATGGGCCTTAACAGTACAAGGAACGACAAATATAGAAGAAAGCAGAATGGGCCTTAACAGTGCAAGGATCCCCGAATATACAACAAGCCAGCATGGGCTTTAACGGGGCAACAATCCCCGAATATAGAACAAGCCAGCATGGGATTTAACAGTGCAGGTTTCCCTGAATAGAGTACAGGCCAGCATGGGCCTTAACAGTGCAGGTTTCCACAAATATAGAACAAGACAGCATTTCCATTTACAGTGCATGTTTCCCTGAATATACAACGGGTCAGCATGGGCCTTAAAAGGACAGGTTTCCACAAATATAGAACAAGCCAGCATAGGCATTTACAGTGCAAGTTTCCCTGAGTATAGGACAAGCCGGCATGGGCTTAAAGGTGCAGGTTTCCCCGAACATAGACCAAGCCAGCATGAGCCTTAACAGTGCAAAGATTACCGTATATAGACGAAACCAGCAAGGACCTTAACAGTGCAAGGATATAGAACAGGCCAGCATAGGCCTTAACAGTGCAACAATCTCTGAATATAGAACAAGCCAGCATGGGCTGTAACGGTGCAACGATCCCTGAATAGAGAATAAGCCAGCATGGGCCTTAACAGTGAAAGGATCACCGAATATAGAAGAAACCAGCATGGGCCTTAACGGTGTAAGTTTCCCTGAATAGAGTACATGCCAGCATGGGCCTTAACAGTGCAGCTTTCCATGAATATAGAAAAAGCCAGCATGGGCTTAACAGTGCAGGTTTCCCAGAATATAGAATAAGCCAGCATGGACCTTAACAGTGCAAGGATCCCTGAATATTGAACAAGCCAAAATGGGCCTTAACAGTACAAAGATCCACGAATATAGAAGAAACCAGCATGAGCCTTAACAGTGCATGGATCCCTGAATATATAACAAGCGAACATGGGCTTTAACAGTACTAGGATCCCGGAATATACAACAAGCCAGCATGGGCATTAACAGTGCACGCTTTCCCGAATATAGACCAAGTCAGCATGGGCCATTAACAGTGCAAGGATGGCTTTATATAGAATAAGCAAGCAAGGACCTTAACAGTGCAAGGATATAGAACAAGCCAGCATGGGCCTTAAAAGTACAAGTATCCACAAATATAGAACAACCCAACATGGGCCTTAACAGTGCAATTATCCCCGAATCTAGAACAAGCCAGCATTGGCCTTAACAGTGCAGGTGTCCCCGAATATAGAACAAACCAGAATGGGCCTTAACAGTGCCAGTTTCCCTGAATATAGAAGAGGTGAGCATGGGCCTTAACAGTGCAAGGATCCCCGAATATAGAACAAGCCAGCATGGGCCTTAACAGTGAAAGAATCCCTGAATATAGAACAAGCCAGCATGGGCCTTAACCTGTGCAAGGATCCCCGAATATAGACCAAGCCAGCATGGGCCTTAACAGTGCAAGGATGCGCATATATATAACAAGCCATCAATGACCTCATCAGTACAAGGATCCCCGAACATAGAACAAGGCAGCATGGGCCTTAACAGTGCAAGGATTCCTGAATATAGAAAAAGCCAACATGGGCCTTAACAGTGCAAGTATCCCTGAATATATAACAAGCCAAAATGGGCCTTAACAGTACTAGGATCCCGGAATATACAACAAGCCAGCATGGGCATTAACGGTGCAATGATCCCTGAATAGAGAATAAGCCAGCATGGGCTTTAACAGTGAAAGGATCACCAAATATAGAAGAAACCAGCATGGGCCTTAACAGTGCAAGGTGCCGAGTACATGTCCGCATGGGCCTTAACAGAGCAGATTTCCATGAATATAGACCACGTCAGCATGGGCCTTAACAGTGCAAGGATACCTGCATATAGAACAAGCCATCAAGGACTTTAACAGTGCAAGGATCCCCTAACATAGAACAAGCCAGCATGGGCCTTAACAGTGCAAGGATTCCTGAATATAGAAAAAGCCAAAATGGGCCTTAACAGTACACGTAACCACACATTTTGAAGAAACCAGCATGGGCCTCAACAGTGCAATGATCCCCGAATATAGAACAAGCCAGCATGGGCCTTAACAGTGCAAGTTTCCCTGAATATATAACAAGCCAAAATGGGCCTTAACAGTACTAGGATCCCGGAATATACAACAAGCCAACATGGGCATTAACAGTGCAAGGATGACCTTATATAGAACAAGCCAGCAAGGACCTTAACAGTGCAATGATATAGAACAAGCTAGCATGGGCCTTAACAGTGCAGCTATCCATGAATATAGTACAAGCCAGCATAGGCCTTAACAGTGCATCGATCCCCGAATCTAGAACAAACCAGAATGGGCCTTAACAGTGCCGGTTTCTCTGAATATAGAAGAGGTGAGCATGGGCCTTAACAGTGCAAGGATCCCCGAATATGGATGAAAATAGCATAGGAATTAACAGTGCAAGGATCCCCGAATATAGAACAAGCCAGCATGGGCCTTAACAGTGAAAGAATCCCTGAATATGGAACAAGCCATCATGGGCTGTAACAGTGCAGGTTTCTTTGAATACAGAACAAGTCAGCACAGGCTTAACAGTGCAGGTGCCCCAGAATATAGACCAAGCCAGCTTGGGTCTAAACAGTGCAAGGATGCCCGTATATAGAACAAGCCATTAAGGACCTTAACAGTGCAAGGATCCCCGAATATAGAACAAGCAAGCATGGGCCTTAACAGTGCAAGGATCTGTGAATAGAAAACAAGCCAACATGGGCCTTAACAGTGAAAGAATCCCTGAATATAGAACAAGCCAGCATGTGCTTTAACATTGCAGGTTTCCCTGAATATATAACAAGCCAGCATGGGTCTTAACAATGCAGGTTTCTCTGAATACAGAACAAGCCAGCACAGGCTTAACAGTGCAGGTGTCCCAGAATATAGACCAAGCCAGCGTGGGCCTAAACAGTGCAAGGATGCCTGTATATAGAACAAGCCATCAAGAACCTTAACAGTGCAAGGATCCCTGAACATAGAACAAGCAAGCATGGGCCTTAATAGTGCAAGGATCCCTGCATGTAGAACAAGCCAACATGGGCCTTAAGAGTGCAAGGATCCCTGCATGTAGAACAAGCCAGCATGGGCCTTTACAGTGCAAGGATATAGAACAAGCTAGCATGGGCCTTAACAGTGCAAGGAACCCCGAATATTGAAGAGGCCGGTATGAGCCTTAACAGTGTAAAGATCCTATCGAAAATAGAACAGGCCAGCACGGGCCTTAACAGTACAAGTTTTCCCATATATTGAACAAACCAGCATGGGCCTTAACAGTGCAATTTTTCCTGAATAGAGACCAGCTCAGCATGGGCTTTGACGGTGCAGGTTTCTCTGAATATTGAACAGGCCTGCATGGGCCTTAACAGTGAAAGGACCCCAAATATAGAACAAGCCAGCGTGGGCCTTATCATTGCAGGTTTCCCGAACATAGAACAAGCCAGAACTAGGCCTTAACAGTGCAAGTTTCCCTGAATATACATCAGGTCAGCATGGCCCTTTACAGTGCAAGGATCCCTGAATATGAAACAAGCCAGCATGGTCCTTAACAGTGCAAGGATCCCCGAATATACAACAAGCCAGCATGGGCTTTAACGGTACAACAATCCCCGAATATAGAACAAGCCAGCATGGGCTTCAACAGTGCAGGTTTCCCTGAATAGAGTACAGGCCAGCATGGGCCTTAACAGTGCAGGTTTCCACGAATATAGAACAAGACAGCATTGCCATTTACAGTGCAAGTTTCCCTGAGTATAGGACAAGCCAGCATGGGCTTAACAGTGCAGGTTTCCCCGAATATAGACCAAGCCAGCATGAGCCTTAACAATGCAAAGATTACCATATATAGACCAAGCCAGCAAAGACCTTAACAGTGCAAGGATATAGAACAGGCCAGCATGGGCCTTAACGGTGCAAGGATCCACGTATATAGGACAAGCCAGCATGAGCCATAACATTGCAGGTTTTCCTGAATATAGAGCAGGTGAGCATGAGCCTTAACAATGCAACAATCTCTGAATATAGGACAAGCCATCATGGGCTTTAATGGTGCAACAATCCCTGAATAGAGAATAAGTAAGCATGGGCCTAAACAGTGAAAGGATCACCGAATATAGAAGAAACCAGCATGGGCCTTAACGGTGCAAGTTTCCCTGAATAGAGTACAGGTCAGCAAGGGCCTTAACAGTGCAGCTTTCCATGAATATAGAACAAGCCAGCATTGCCTTAACAGTGCAAATTTCCCAGAATATAGACAAAGTCAGCATGGGCCTTAACAGTGCAAGGATGCCTGTATATAGAACAAGCGATTAAGGACTTTCACAGTGCAAGGATCCCCGAATATAGAATAAGCCAGCATGGACCTTAACAGTGCAAGGATCCCTGAATATTGAACAAGCCAAAATGGGCCTTAACAGTACAAGGATCCACGAATATAGAAGAAACCAGCATGGGCCTTAACAGTGCATGGACCCCTGAATATATAACAAGCCAACATGGGCTTTAACAGTACTAGGATCCTGGAATGTACAAGCCAGCATGGGCATTAACAGTGCACGTTTCCCTGAATATAGACCAAGCCAGCATGGGCCATTAACAGTGCAAGGATGCCTTTATATAGAACAAGCAAGCAAGGACCTTAACAGTGCAAGTATCCACAAATATAGAACAAGCCAGCATGGGCCTTAACAGTGCAAGTATCCACAAATATAGAACAACCCAGCATGGGCCTTAACAGTGAAATTATCCCCGAATCTAGAACAAGCCAGCATGGGCCTTAACAGTGCAGGTTTCCCGAATATAGAACAAGCCAGTATGGGCCATAACAGTGCCGGTTTCCCTGAATATAGAACAGCGCAAGGATCCCCGAATAGGGATCAAGCTAGCATGGGACTTAACAGTGCAAGGATCCTTGAATATAGAACAAGCCAGCATGGGCCTTAACAGTGCAGGTTTCCCCAAATATAGAACAAGCCAGCATGGACATTTATAGTCCAGGTTTCCCTGAATATACAACAGGTCAGCATGGGCCCTAACAGTGCAGGGTTCATTGAATATAGACCAACCCAGCATGGGCCTTAACAGGTCAAGCTGCCCGTATATAGAACAAGCCATCTAGGCCCTTACCAGTGCAAGGATCCCCGAACATAGAGCAAGCCAGCATGGGCCTTAACAGCAGAAGGATTCCTGAATATAGAAAAAGCCAACATGGGCCTTAACAGTACAAGAAACCACAAATATAGAAGAAACCAGCATGGGCCTAAACAGTGCAAGGATCCACTAATATAGAACAAGCCAGCATGGGCCTTAACAGTGCAATGATCCCCGAATATAGAACAAGCCAGCATGGGCATTAACAGTGCAAGGATCCCTGAGTATATAACAAGCCAACATGGGCCTTAACAGTACTAGGATCTCGGAATATACAACAAGCCAGCATGGGCATTACCAGTGCAAGGATGCCCTTATATAGATCAATCCAGCAAGGACCTTAACAGTGCAAGGATATAGGTCAAGCCAGCATGGGCCTTAATGGTGCATCGATCCCCGAATCTAGAACAAGCCAGAATGGGCCATAACAGTGCCGGTTTCCCTGAATATCGAAGAGGTGAGCATGGGCTTTAACAGTGCAACGATGCCGAATATGGATCAAACCCACATGGGCATTAAGAGTGAAAGAATCCCTGAATATAGAAGAAACCAGCATCGGCCTTAACCTGTGCACATTTCCCTGAATAGAGTACAAGTCAGCATGCACTTTAACAGTGCAGGTTTCCCCGAATATAGAACAAGCAACATGGGAATTTAAAGTCCAAGTTTCCCTGAAAATACTACAGGTCAGCATGAGTCTTAACAGTGCAGGTTTCCCTGAATACAGAACAAGCCAGCATGGGCTTAACAGTGCAGGTTTCCTGGAATATAGACCAAGCCAGCATGGGCCATAACAGTACAAGGTGGGCCGTATATAGACCAAGCCAGCATGGGCCTTAAAAGTTCAAGGATCCCTGAATATAGAACAAGCCAACATGGACCTTAACAGTACAAGGAACGACAAATATAGAAGAAAGCAGAATGGGCCTTAACAGTGCAAGGATCCCTGAATATACAACAAGCCAGCATGGGCTTTAACGGGGCAACAATCCCCGAATATGGAACAAGCCAGCATGGGCTTTAACAGTGCAGGTTTCTCTGAATAGAGTACAGGCCAGCATGGGCCTTAACAGTGCATGTTTCCACAAATATAGAACAAGACAGCATTTCCATTTACAGTGCATGTTTCCCTGAATATACAATGGGTCAGCATGGGCCTTAAAAGGACAGGTTTCCACAAATATAGAACAAGCCAGCATAGGCATTTACAGTGCAAGTTTCCCTGAGTATAGGACAAGCCAGCACGGGCTTAAAGGTGCAGGTTTCCACGAATATAAACCAAGCCAGCATGAGCCTTAACAGTGCAAAGATTACCATATATAGACGAAGCTAGCAAGGACCTTAACAGTGCAAGGATATAGAACAGGCCAGCATAGGCCTTAACAGTGCAACAATCTCTGAATATAGAACAAGCCAGCATGGGCTTTAACGGTGCAACGATCCCTGAATAGCGAAGAAGCCAGCATGGGCCTTAACAGTGAAAGGATCACCGAATATAGAAGAAACCAGCATGGGCCTTAACGGTGTAAGTTTCCCTGAATAGAGTACATGCCAGCATGGGCCTTAACAGTGCAGCTTTCCATGAATATAGAAAAAGCCAGCATGGGCTTAACAGTGCAGGTTTCCCAGAATATAGAATAAGCCAGCATGGACCTTAACAGTGCAAGGATCCCTGAATATTGAACAAGCCAAAATGGGCCTTAACAGTACAAAGATCCACAAATATAGAAGAAACCAGCATGGGCCTTAACAGTGCATGGATCCCTGAATATATAACAAGCCAACATGGGCTTTAACAGTACTAGGATCCCAGAATATACAACAAGCCAGCATGGGCATTAACAGTGCACGTTTTCCCGAATATAGACCAAGCCCGCATGGGCCATTAACAGTGCAAGGATGGCTTTATATAGAACAAGCAAGCAAGGACCTTAACAGTGCAAGGATATAGAACAAGCCAGCATGGGCCTTAAAAGTACAAGTATCCACAAATATAGAACAACCCAGCATGGGCCTTAACAGTGCAATTATCCCCAAATCTAGAACAAGCCAGCATGGGCCTTAACAGTGCAGGTGTCCCCGAATATAGAACAAGCTAGCATGGGCCATAACAGTGCCAGTTTCCCTGAATATAGAAGAGGTGAGCATGGGCCTTAACAGTGCAAGGATCCCCGAATATGGATCAAGCTAGCATAGTGCAAGGATCCCGGAATATAAAACAAGCCAGTATTGGCCTTAAGAGTGAAAGAATCCCTGGATATAGAAGAAACCAGCATGGGCCTTAACCTGTGCAAATTTCCCTGAATAGAGTACACGTCGGCACAGGCTTTAACAGTGCAGGTTTCCCCGAATATAGAACAAGCCAGCATGGGAATTTACAGTCCAAGTTTCCCTGAATATACAACAGGTTAACAATGGAGGTTTCCCCGAATGTAGTACAAGCCAGCATGGGCCTTAACAGTGCAGGTTCCCCTGAATATAGAACAGGTGAGCATGGGACTTAACAGTGCAAGGATCCACAAATATAGAACAATACAGGATGTGCCTTAACAGTGCAAGTTTTCCTCAATATTGAACAGGTCAGCGTGGGCCTTAACGATGCAAGTTTCCCTGAATATTCAACATGCCAGCAGGATCCCTAACAGTGCATGTTTCCCTGAATAGAGTACAGGTCAGTATGGGCCCTAACCGTGTCGGTTTCCACGAATACAGAACAAGCCAGCATGCACATTTACAGTGCAAGGATCCCTGAATAGATTACAGGCCAGCATGGGCATTAACAGTGCAGGTTTCTACGGGCATGGCAGCAGCGCCACTGATGTGGCTGCTCTACTAATGGCCTCTGTGAGAAGTCCGATGTCTAATCGATAATACCTGGATTCCTCAGACTCTGCATGTCGGTGAAGCTATCCCCCGTAACAGGAAGGCATCAGGCATCAGCTGTCTTGATGTCGGGAGATTTCATACAGAACTGATGCCTGAAATACGCTGCAGAACCCGTACCTGGGGCTCCAGCATGCGAAGATGGCGGATGGGTGTAGGAAATCGGAAGACAGGAGAGGTGGCCCACCTAGAAGTTAGCGCAGACTGAAACCCCCACTGCGGTCTATAACGCTGCCTCGCTCCAAGGGACACTGCTCACCAACCATCTGGGGGTGAATCCAGCACACAGAGAGTGCCCCGGTTTTCCGGAAGTGACCGTATCACCGGCGTGGAGTGGCGAGAAACATCCCGCTCCTTCCCCCACACTGAGGCACGGCGTGCAATTCAGATCTCGAGCAGAGGGGCCACTGTATTGTACCCAACCGAGAAGCCCCAGTGTCTGGCTGAGTAGCAGAACCCTCCGGGATGACCCAGCCACTCTGGAACATCAGCTCGGAGGGTGGGAGGCAATCCCCTGCCCCCCACACCAGGTTAAGGTGTGTGACCAGAACCACAGGTGAGGTGCAGGGCCCAGGGTGGCCACTACATTATAAACTATTAATCCAGGAACCCAGGGTGGGGCTGAGCAACAAAGCCCAGCGGAAGACCGTAGAGGGACGCACAAGTAATATAGCCTGTGAGTCATCCTCCTGAAACTTGGAGACAGAGGCCAGCGGCTCCCCCGTCACATACCGCACTGCGATCTCAAGGGGAGAGGGAGACCTCATCAAACTGCCGGTGAGCGTGTGGCCAGGGTGGGGAGGCACTGACAGTGCGCAACTTTCCTCCTTTGGGGGGTAACGTTCTGCTGAACCAGTAGAGCAAGGAGAGAGATACCTGCCCCCCTCATCGCATTGCTCACGGGGTGCTAAGTGGTGTAATGATCTAGTAGGTGCACCAATTAAGGGAAGCGAGCTGTAGGGATAAGAGGACTACTCCCTCCCCATGCACTGCAAGTATTGGGCCCTCATAGAAGGCGGCACCTCCTCACTTTCTCCCCTGGAAGGTCCGGGGCTCTCCCCTTTCTGCACCGCCAGCTACCTTTACCCACTGAAACTGCTCCTACGCCACTGGGACAGCCAAGCAGGATAGTGCGGTAACCAGAAAAATGGGGAAACTGGACATCTCCTCAGCTGACTCCCCCCCTCAGAAAGTGGACCACATAACCACTTAAACCTGGATGCACCCCAAGGAGCGCTGTAGTAGCCCAGAGCCGGAAGTTGAGCGCTACCCATTAACATCCTTCGAGTGCCTTTTTCACTAACTGGAACTGGGCAGGGCGCAGAGAGATAGCATCAATATGGCCAAACACCTTGAGGCGCCGAAAAGTGGTGATATCTCCACCATGTTGCTCCCCGGGAAAAAAGGAAAGAAACTAGAGACAACTAAATCCATGCCTCAAGCATCACCGGGTGGGACCAGACAACTTGCCACCAAGGAAGATATACAGGCCTTTATTTTGAATATCAAATCAGAATTCCGCTCCTGTATGACAGAATTTACCACAGAACTCGAACATACGGACCAAAGAGTGACGGAGGCAGAGCAAAGGCTGGAAGAAGTGGAGGACCTGACTATGGAACACGCAATGTCACTCCTGGACATCCAAGAACAGATCCAGGCCCTAACGGACAGGAATGAGATTTTGGAATAGAAGCAGGAGGACCTGGATAACAAGGCCCATCGAAATAACCTACAAATTAGGGGGGTGCCGACGTCAGTCCCAGGCCAGAACCTAGCGGAATACATAGGGCACCTATTTCAATCTCTACTTCCAAACATCGAGAAGCCCCAGCACTTCCTGGGTCGCACCCACAGACTGTGCCCCTGAAGAGGCTTGGACACTGACCCCCCACCGGAGGTGATTACTCGAGTCCACTTCTCTATGACGAAGGAGGTAATAATGACAATTGGCCGCTCCCATGATGAACTGTCATTTCAGGTGTGCCTCCTGCACATTTTCCAGGATCTAGCAGCAGTGACTACAGAAACGGAGGGCCCTGCAACCTTTAAAACTGTTCCTGCGAGATCAGAATATTAGGTATCAGTGGCTGTTTCCCACTGCGGTCTAGTTTTCCTGCAAAGGAACCTCCCGAACGACTGCACATTTGGAAGACATACAATCGATCCTGAACCTCCCCTCGCCGGACAAAGGAGGTGGCTCTTCTGTTGCCTGCAGTGGGGACGCTGATGAATTCCCCAAAAAGCCAAGACGCGTGGCCTGGTCAATGATCCAGAAGGGTCAGCACAGAAGATAAAGGGTCCCTACAGTCTGACCTACCTCGGGCCACGGATGACGGCGGTAGAGACCAAAAGCTATATTGCCTTCACCGGATGCCCCGGACGGCCGGCCCAACGGAGACTACGGAAACAGGTTACAAAATGTCAGTATTGGTACGCTTCACATGGTTTAACCCCGACTCCAAGGTGGATGTCACCTGAAGACCCTTGGAGTGTACTGCTGAGGAATTGTGGCAGTCGAACAGTTGTGAGTCCTGAGTTCGGACTCAGTTCACAGTTATGTTGTTTTTGGTTAAAAGAAAATTCAGCTGGGGCAGCTATGCAGAAACCTTTACTTTTTGAATGGCAACTTCTGAGCACTTGACTCCAAAATCACCTGGCTCCTCTGGTAGGTTCAATTAGGGAGTGCTTGGAAACTCCAGTCCAGGAGATGAACTTTGTCACCCTGAATGTCAAAGGCCTCAATTCTCCGGTGAAGCAGAAGTCCATATTGAAACAATTGAGAGACCTAGAGGGAACAGTGATATTCCTCCAGGACACTCACCTATTGCCGGAGGACCATGCCCGTCTGAGGACCAGAGATTTCCTGAAGCAGTTCCTGGCCTCGGGGGACACCAGAAAGGGGCGACAGCTATTCTGTAGGCCAAATATGTCCTGTTCCAAGAATTAGATTCTATCACAGATCCGGGCGGCCATTTCATAGCTGTGAAGGGGATGCTGCTATGTCAACTCGAACCGTACTTCTTGACACGTCAGGCGCGTCAGCGCCGGCGCGTCTGAGACAGTTTGTGGCGGTTCGTGGCGTGAGTATCTGTGTCTGCCACTCCTTTATTGGTTTTTCACTGCTCACTTTCAAATTTTTATATTGGTTCACTGACCATTCATGGCGTCTCGCTGTGAACTCGTCTCTTCAATTGCACGCAATCGGAGAAATAGGCTTTTGCTAAACACTCGGGACAATACTGAATATGGTGTTGTTCACACACCAATTTCTGGATCTCTTGAACACACTTTTAGTCCTTGTGAGCCGTCATCACCAGCGGAATCTAACGACCGGTTACATTCTATTCCATCTGGTATTAGCACATCAATAGGGACTGGAACGAAATACATGTTACTCAATACTCGCTCTTTAGTCAAGACTGTCATGAGGTTGCTGACTTCATTGTTCAGAACAAAGTGGATATATGTGCTCTCACCGAAACATGGTTGCACGATACTGCTTTCCATTCCTTACATTTGGCTACTCCCTCTGGCTACTCCTCTTTCCACTCTGATAGACTGGAAAAACATGGTGGGGGCGTGGCAGTAATTTACAGATCTACTATTAATATACATAAATCCAGGGAACTAGTCTTCGATCAATGTGAAACTCTCTTTCTTAAATTGAGTCTCACCTCAACAGCCTCCCTCAATCTTCTCGTACTCTATAGACCACCTACTGATACCCCCCTCTTTGAAGAACAATTGTTGGCTTTTATTGGTAACTTCTGTAAGCCTCATTCACCTACCATCATACTAGGAGATATCAACCTTTGGGCTGATAACCCCCTAGATGTGGCATCCACCTCCCTAGTTGATTCTTTATCCTCACTATCCTTCACTCAGCATATCAAAGTCCCCACCCATACAGGTGGTAACACATTGGACTGGGTAATAGCTAAAAATGTCCCCATTAACAATATTAATGTAGATCAATGTATCTGGTCAGATCACTTTTCTGTAAGTTTTCAGACAGATCATAACTATACTAATAGTTCCAATAATCTGCCAATCTATCCTGTCAAGGAACATACGCAAAATCACGCAAGACGACTTTCGTACTACAGTTATACCTCTACTACCATCTCTAGAGATGTCCATGCCACTTGGTGATTTTGTAGCAAAAATAAGATCTGCTCCTGATACTGCACTGGAAATATTGGCCCCACTCATACCATCCAAGGAAAAAAAAGCGCCCTATATACCTTTTTCAGTTGAAATAACTGAGGCTCGCTCGAAAAAACGCCAATTGGAACGACAATGGCACAAACAGCCCTCCGAGTCCAACCTTAATTCTTACAAGCGGGCTCTCCTACATTATAAGTCACTTATCCGCTCCACGAAAGAACTGCACCTCAACTCAAGGCTCTCTAAAGCCAAATCTAGCTCTAAAGAGCTCTTTAGCATCCTCCAGGAGCTTAAAGGTTGCACCTCCACATCACTGTCTCCAGCGGACAGCGCCTGGTGTCAAAATATCCATAATAGTTTCACAAATAAAACCTTAACGCATCAAAACAACATCAGTGCTCAGGTTAAACTATTATCTAAAACCACAATTACGTTGGATAACTTGGACTCCTCCAATGATCCCGCTGTTTTCACTTTTAAATCTGTATCTATAGAAGATGTCATTGATACTGTTTCCAAACTGAAACCAACCTCCTGTAAAGGAGATGTCTTTCCAGCCTCCTTACTCAAAGATCATATCCATACTCTTGCCCCATGGATTACCACTTTTGTGAATAGATCCTTTCAGGAATCTTATGTCCCTGAGAACATAAAGGAAGCATGGGTTACACCTCTACTTAAGAAGGAAAACTTGGACCGTGCAGAGGCGGGTAATTATCGTCCAATTACCAATGTTCCCTTTTTGGTGAAAATTTTAGATAAAATCGCGTACTGCCAATACCAAAATTTTGTCGAGGAACATGACATACTGGCGTCACAACAATCTGGGTTTCGCCCTAATCATGGGACTGAGACTGCGCTCTTAGATTTAAAATCCTATATTGCCGGTCTTGTTGACAAAGGTCATACAGCCCTGCTGCTTTTATTAGATCTATCGGCCGCATTCGACTTAGTCGATCACCAGCTCTTGGCCGATAGACTAATCACAATTGGTAAATGTTCTCCAGAAGCTTCAGCTTGGTTTAAATAATTTCTGGGCCCACGAAACATGAGGGTAACAAAGGATAATGCTCATTCTATAGCATCCCAATTGTTATGCGGTGTCCCACAGGGCTCATGTCTTTCCCCCTTACTTTTTAATATTTACTCACGTCTTCTCTGCGCTCTTTTGTCAACCATGGGCATTTATTTTGCCAACTATGCCGATGACACGCAGATTGTTGTCCAACTTACTGGTGAGTACTTAAAAGATGCAGAACATATTAATGCTATCTTTGCTGAAATCCAGAAGTGGATGGCATTTAACTCATTAGCCCTTAACAACGCTAAGACTGAGCTGTTGATCTTAGGCACCCAGCAGAGATTAAAGAAACTTGATACAAAGTATGACAACTTCCTGATAGGCCAACACGTCATTGCCGTTTCTGAATCTGTAAAAACTCTAGGGGTCTTTTTTGACCCTCAGTTATCCTTCACCCGTCAGGTCAATTACCTTAAATCTTCCTGCTACTTTTATATCCAGCTCTTATGGCAGATTTGTCCGTTTCTGTCTAAAGAAAATCTTGCCTTGATCGCAGCTGCCATTGTAAACTGCAAGCTGGACTATTGTAATAGTCTGATGATTGGTACTTCGCAGGCCAACGTGAAAACCATGCAGATTATTCAAAACAGTGCAGTTCGGGCTGTAATGGGCCTTAAGCGTAATATGCACATTTCCGATGCCAGGCGTAGCCTACACTGGCTGCCAGTTAAACAGCGCCTAGATCATAAAGGTTTATCCATAGTCTTTAAATGTCTGTTCGGTCAAGCACCATCTTATCTTACAGCTAGACTCAGAAAGAAGCAAGTTACCCGTTCTTTGCGCTCTAACAGTAACATCATCTTGGCTCAACCACCATTTGCCCTGAAAAGATTTGGCGGTGTTAGTTTTGATTCTTGGGCTCCGGCTCTATGGAATTCACTCCCTAGCTATTTTGCTAACAGCGATTCCATAGTTACCTTTAAGAAGCAACTAAAGACCTTCTTGTTTCATAAAGGTTAGGACACTCTTAACTTTTCCGACCATGCACTTTGATATCTGGTTTTCCTTCTGTCATTCCTCTTCATCATGATTGGCCTGTGTGATGACGGGCCTTCCTTGGTCACTGTCTTTCTTTGTGCTACTTGTTTGTCATTGTTGTCTGTTGTCTGCTCTCTCTCTATCTCTTCTGTGAGCGCCCTGAGGCCTTTGGGTTAGTGGCGCAATATAAGAATCTAGATAGATAGATAGATAGAACTGCATTCACTGGTTTCTATCTACGCTTCGAATGACGGCCAGGAACCCTTTCTGTCAGATGTGGAACCTACCCTCCTCCCATTCTTGGAAGGCCAGATCATTATCGGAGGCGACCTCAATGGGGTTCTCGACCCAGATAAGGACAAATCGCATGTGCCAGCCCCCAGAGACTACAGAATTGCCCAGAGAATTCTCCACCTGTTCAGATCTCTAAGTGTGGTGGATGCCTGGAGGGTACTGCACCCAGAGGAAAGAGACTATGCTTTCTTTTCACATATCCATCGCACTTCTTCATGCATTGATTTGCTCCTGGTGGCGCTGCAGCTTTTATCCTTCGCAAATAAGGTGGACATTGCCCATAAGAGTCTCACGGATCATGCCCCGGTGTCGCTACAGATCAGATCCTGGAACCCGACTCCCATATCCAGACCACAGTGGCGCCTGTACGGCCCGATATTAAACGACCTGGCCTTAAGAGATGAGGTGGCACATGCATTCCAAAACTACTTTTGAGAAAACCCCACGGAATTGACTTCCCCAGCCACAACATGGGACGCTATGAAGACAGTTATTAGAGGGCACCTAATAGCACACACAGCGGCATATTACAAAAGGAAGAAACAGGCAAGAGATCAAGTGGAGCAGGAGGTAAAGGACAATGGAGGTAAATACAAGACTGGATGGTCGTCTTAAGTACATGTTGCCCTGCTGGTGGCACGTAATAAACTGGAAGCCCTATACACGGAAGAAACGGCGCAGACCCTGCTATCAGTTAAACAGCCCTACTATGCTACAAGTAATAAGGCCAATCACCTCCTAACGAAGAAATTGGCAAAAACTAGAAGGCAAAACTTATTCCTGGCCTCCGGAATTAAACGGGGCTAACTCAGTATGGAGAACAGGAGAAATTGCAGATTGCACAGAATCATTTAATGGAGAATATGGCCACATCGGACAGGCCAATGGAAGCGCAGAGGCAACACATTGCAGCTGCCTCCCTACCCCAGCTGATGCACGAAGATGAGGAGGCGCTGGAAGCTCCGATCCTACTGGAGGAAGTGGACGCGGTAATGTATTTATTTTATTTATATGTTTATATAGCGCTGCAGCCCGCAGGCATCAGAGCGCTTCACAAAAAGACAGACTGGAGTACAAAGACGGGACAGTCAAAATTACATGTAGCAGACATTGGAACAGAAATGAGCTAGCTGGCTGGGAATAGGAGTATTATTTAAAGAGAAATGTCTTGAGTAGCTTTCTAAAGATTAGATGATTAGTTTCCAATCTCAGCCCCGGGGGGAGTTTATTCCATGTGAGGATTGCCTTGGTCGTGAAAGCCCTACCTAATCCTTTAGCTTTTTTGGTAGGGAAAACTCGCAGGAGGCCAGATTTATTGGACCTCAAGTTGCAATGTGATTCATACCACACAAATTGCTTTTTTAGGTAAGTTGGTGCTTTACCATATAAGCATCGGTGTACTAGGGTAATGGCTTTGAATGTGATGCGATCCTCGATCGCAAGCCAATGTAGGTCCTTTCTATCTTTTGTGATATGATCTCTCTTGGATGTATTAGTGATTATTCTGACAATGTCGTTCTGCACCACTTGGCATTGTTTTAAGCATTTATTGCTTGCGCCAAGGAGTAAAGAGTTTCCATAATCTAACCGGGAGAGAATTGTGGCTCTTGCTATTGTCGCACTATTTTGTGGGCTCAGTAAGGGTCTGATTTTTTTCAATAGTTTCAAGTAATAGCGACAATTCCTTTTGAGGTAGGCAGTGTGGGCTTCTGCTCCCAAGGATGCCTGAAGATAGACGCCTAGAGTTTTGACTTTTTCTGCTATAACTATCTGTGTCTCTTTGATCTTAAAATCGGTGTATTGTGGACTAAGTTTTTTTCTAGCATGAGGAGAACCGAAGATCATAAGTTCTGTCTTGGAGGCATTTAAGCACATCCAATTGTCTTTCATCCAACTCTCAATGATGTTGTAGATACTCGAGAGTTTTTCACTGTCCTGTTTGTAGTTACCGGTAAGTTCAAACACCAATTGGGTGTCATCGGCAAAGTTGGTAAAGAAAATACCGAGATGGGACAGAAGTGAGCATAGGCATCGCATGTATAAATTAAATAGTAGAGGGGAGAAGCTAGCGCCCTGTGGAACTCCACAGTTTACTGGTTTAGATTTTGAAGAGTGTTTTCCCCAGACGATTTTAGATTGCCTGTCCTGCAGAAATGATGACACCCAGTCTATGGCTTCATCAGAGCAGTTTCCCGATTGATCCAGGGCCTCTCGGAGCCTCCGGTGATCCAGTAGATCGAAGGCTGCCGAGAGGTCCAGTAGGATCAGTAAACCAGATTTACCTTGATCCAGGATGCTTAGCATTTCTGTTTGCAGATCTAAAAGCGCTGATTCAGTGCTATGGGCCGTCCTAAAGCCCGATTGTTGTACGTAATTAAATCCTTGAAAGCCTGCACCCCAGGCCCAGATGGCATTTCTCCTAGATTTTATAAACTGTTTAGCGGCCAGCTGCTCTCCACCTTAACGTCCCTTTTCAATTCTTTCTGGGAGGTGCGAAGTGTAATACCCTCAATGAGAAACTCTAACGCAATCTTGGTCCTGAAACCGGGGACGGATCCAAAGGATTGTGCCTCGTACAGGCCAATCTCATTGATGAATATCGATGCTAATATCTACTCCAAGGTGATAGCAAACTGCCTAGCTCTGGTCTCCCCCGATTGATTAACCCAGATCAGACGGGTTTCATACTGGGCAGGAACAAGAGAGATAACATTAGGAGGGCGCTAAACCTGATTGAACTGGCCATGTAATACAATGAGAAACTGGCTGAGGGGACGACGTAATCCAGGCTCTGAAAATGCAGGACTCGCCCCAAAAAGTCTCAATGCACGCCGATGATGAGCTCCTATCTATCACTAACATCCTCTCTTCCCTACATGCGGCCTTGTGGGAGCTTCACACGTTCGGGCAGATGGCAGGATTTTACATTAACTTTGGGAAATCAGTGGCTCTGGGAGTAGGCCTGTCCGCACAAACGGTAAGGGCGGTCCAGGCTATCTTCCCGATCCGCTGGGATACGTATTCTATAGCTTATCTAGGGGTTCACTTGATAGCCTCCCAAAGGGACCTCTGAGGGGGTAACTTTCCTCCCTTGATTAAAGCATTGGAAAAAGACCGAGAAAGGTGGGTGGGACAAGAAATCTCATTGATGGGACGGATTAATGCCTTCAAAAAGAACCTCCTCCCCTGGCTACTATATTGCTGATCATCCCTACCTATTGAGGCCCCCAAGGCTGCACTGGAAAGACTGCAACAAAAAGTATTGGGTTTTATTTGGCGGGGGAAGAAATCTAGGATCCATGGGAGGGTGGTGATGGAGGATCCGGGGTGGGAGGACTGGGGGTCCCTAATCTTCTGAAATATGCCGAGGCCACCCAACTAGCTCATTTGGCAATGTGGTTGGTGGATTCTCCGGCCCCACAGTGGTTGGAGATAGAACAAGCACAATGCGCCATGCCCCTCCATTTCCTGCCGTTTGTCACCCTCTCTTTGCGTAAACAAGCGACGAAAGCTACTCTGAAGATGTGGAATGTGGTTCTCTGTAGGAAAAAGATTGCTTGAGGGGTGGGCCCACTGACCCCTGTCTTTGGCAACCCAGTCTTCACACCGGGTATCCCGCAGGGAGCATTCAAGAACTGGAAAGAGGGGGGCTTAATCACTCTGGGGCAACTCAACGCTGAGTGCCAGCCGCGCTCGTTCGAAGATTGTAAAAAAGAATTGAAACTCACCGAAAGATATCGGTTTGCATACATCCAGCTCCGACATTGGATTGCTCACTCCGAAATAAGAGGGAAAGCCACGCGGCCCGTAAGCCCACTGGAACTTAATATTGGGGAGCCCATACACAAGGAAGGGATTTCAAAATTGTGCAGACTGTTGAGAGACGACCTCCTGTCCCTGCACCGCCAAGACTACATGAACCGTTGGGAGATGGATCTGGGTCTTCAGTTGGATAACAAGGCCTGGATCGAAATTCGGGCTAGAAGTCGGGCTTCATCCAAATGTGTGATGAACAATGAATGTGCCCTGAAACTGTTGTTCCGGTTGTATTACCCGCCATTGCAAATTCACCACCTCCAGGACGTGACCCCTGCCCATTTGTTGGCGGAACTGCAGGGCGCAAGGCTTGTACTTCCATATGTGGTGGAACTGCCCCCTAATACAGACTAACTGGGAGAACATTATACAGGTTATTCACAATATTACTGGTAGTCGCCTCCCACTCAGCCCAAAGACCCTTCTGCTCGGACCACCATGCGAAGGGGCATACCCAAAAGCAGGGAAGCGGTTGAAATTAAGGACCAATATGTTGCTGGAGGCGTGCATTACTACTGCCTGTGACATTTTGGTAGCCAAGAGAGTAGCAGCTGCAAAAGAAGGAAAGCTCCACCAATTCCAAGCAGTGTGGGCACCTTTATTGGAATATCACCAACATTTCCCTGCCCTGATCTTCAAACCACGGCTTATACAATTATACCTAGGCCTCGAGGTACATAGGTGAGAGAGATGAGCTGAAAGACTGAGGACAACGAGCAGAGAGAGGGGGAGGGAAAAAGGGGAATCGTTGTTGTTTGTCTGTTATAATCAGAAGTTGCCCATCGCTGAAATGTAATGTTGTGGCTCCAGCTATGAAACTAATAAAAAATATGTTTAAATAAAAACAAAAAAAACAGCACAGGTTTCCACGAATATAGAACAAGCCAGCATGGGCATTTACAGTGCAAGTTTCCCTGAATATACAACAGGTCAGCATGGCTTAACAGTGCAGGTTTCCCCGCATATAGACCAAGCCAGCATGGGCCTGAGCAGTGCAAAGATGCTGTGTATAGACCAAGCCAGCAAAGACCTTAACAGTGCAAGGATATAGAACAGTCCAGCATGGGCCTTAACAGTGCAAGGATCCATGAATATAGGACAAGCCAGCATGGGCCTTAACAGTGCAATGATCCCTGAATATAGAACAAACCAGAATGGGCATTAACAGTGCAGGTTTCCCTGAAAATAGAACAAGCCATCATGGGAAATAACATTGCAGGATTCCCTGAATATAGAACAGGTGAGCATGTGCCTTAACAGTGCAAGGATCCGCGAACAGGGAACAAGCCAGCATGGGCTTTAACAGTGAAAGAATCCCCAAATATCGAAGAAACCTGCATGGGCATTAACAGTGCATGTTGTCCTGAATAGAGTACAGGTCAGCATGGGCTTGACAGAACAGGTTTCCCCGAATATAGACCAAGCCAGCATGGGTCTTAACAGTGCAAGGATGCCTGTATATAGAATCAGCCAGCAAGGACCTTAACAGTGCAAGGATATAGAACAAGCCAACATTGGCCTTTACAGTACAAGGATCCACAAATGTAGAACAAGCCAGCATGGGCCTTAACAGAGCAATGATCCCTGAATACAGAACAAGCCAGCATGGGCCTTAACAGTGGAATTATCCCTGAATATAGAACAAGCCAGCATGGACCTTAATAGTGCAGGTTATCCCGAATATATTTAAACAAGCCAGCATGGGCATTAACAGTGCAGTTTTCCCTGAATTTAGAACAGGTGAGCATGGCCCTTAACAGTGCAAGGATCCCAAAATATAGAACAATCCAGCATGAGCCTTTACAGTGCAAGCTTCCCTGAATATAGAACAGGTCAGTTTGGGCCTTAACAGTGCAAGCTTCCACGTATATATAACAAGCCAGCATGGGCCTTAACAGTGCAAAGATCCTAAATATAGAACAAACCAGTGTGGACTTTACCAGTGCAGGTTTCCCCGGATAGCGAACAAGCCAGCATGGGCCTTAATAGTGCAGGTTTCCATGAATATAGAACAGGTGAGCATGGGCCTTAACGGTGCAAGTTTCTGTGAATATTGAACAAGAGGAAGAGGTGAGCATGGGCCTTAACAGTGCAAGTATCCCAAAATATAGAACAATCCAGCATGGGCCTTTACAGTGCAAGCTTCCCTGAATATAGAACAGTTCATCGTGGGCCTTGACGGTGCACGTCTCTGAATATTGAACAAGCCAGTATGGGCCTTAGCACTGCAAGTTTCCCGCATTACAGAACAGGTCAGCTTGGGCCTTAACAGTGCAATATTCCACGTATATAAAGCAAGCCAGCATGGGCCTTAACAGTGCAAGGATCCTCAAATATAGAACAAGCCAGCATGGACTTTAACAGTGCAGGTTTACCTGGAAAGAGAACTAGTCAGTATGGGCCTTAATAGTGCAGGTTTCCCTGAATATTGAACAGATCAGCATGGGCCTTAACGGTGCACGTTTTCATGAATATTGAAAAAGCCATCATGGGCCTTAACAGTGCAAGCATCTCCAAATATAGACAAAGCCAGCATGGGCCACAACAGTGCAGATTGTCCCGAATATAGAACAAGCCAGCATGGCTGTTAACAATTTAGGTTTCCCTGAATATAGTACAGGTGAGCATGGGCCTTAATAGTGCAAAGAACCCAAAATATAGAACAATCCAGCACAGGCCTTTACAGTGCCAATTTCCCTGAATAGTGTAGGTAAGCTTGGGCCTTAACAGTGCAGGTTTCTACCAAAATAGAACAAGCCAGCATGAGCCTTTACAGTGCATGTTTCCCTGAATATAGAACAAGCCAGCATGGTTCCTAACAGTGCAAGGACCCCAGAATATAGAACAAGCCAGCATGGTCCTTAACAGTGCAAGGATCCCTGACTATAGAACAAGCCAGCATGGGCCTTAACAGTGCAGGTTTCCCCTAATATATAACAAGCCAGCATGGGCCTTATCAGTGCAGGTTTCCCTGAATATAGAACAGTTGAGCATGGGCCTTTACAGTGCAAGTATCCCCAAATATAGAACAGTGCATGTTTTCCTGAATAAAGAACAAGCATGCATGGGCCTTAACAGTGCAGGTTTCCCTGAATATAGAACAGGTGAGCATGGGCCTTAACGGTGCAAGTTTCCCTCCATACAGAACAGGTCAGATTGGGCCTTAACAGTGCAAGCTTCCACGTATATGTAACAAACCAGCTTGGGCCTTAACAGTACAAGGATCCCCAAATAAAGAAAAAGCCAGCGTGGACTTTAAAAGTGCAGGTTCCCACGGATAGAGAACAAGCCAGCATGGGCCTTAATAGTGCAAAAGGTTTCCCTGAATATCGAACAGGTGAGCATGGGCCGTAACAGTGCAAGTTTTCATGAATATTGAACAAGCCAGCATCAGCCTTAATAGTGCAGGTTTCCCTGAATATTGAACAGATCGACATGGGCCTTAACGGTGCAAGATTCCCAGAATATTGAACGAGCCAGCATGGTCTTTAACAGTGAAAGTTTTCCTGAATAGTACAGGTCAGCATGGGCCTTAACAGTGCAGGTTTCCACCAAAATAGAACAAGCCAGCATCTGCATTTACAGTGCAAGTTTCCGTGAATATACAACAGGTCAGCATTGGCCTTAACAGTGCAAGTTTTCCTGCATATAGAACAAGCCAGCGTGAGCTTAATAGTACAGGTTTCCAAGAATATAGAACAAGCCAGCAAGGACAGTAAAAGTGCAAGGATATTGAAAAGGCTAGAATGGGCCTTAACAGTGCAAGGATCCGCACATATAGAACAAGCCAGCATGTTCCTTAACAGTGCAACGATCCAAGAATATAGAACAAGCCAGCATGGGCCTTAACAGTGCACGTTTTCCCGAATATAGAACAAGCCAGCATGGGCCTTAACAGTGCTGGTTTCCCTGAATATAGAACAAGTGAGCATGGCCCTTAACGGTGCAAGTTTTCATTTATATTGAACAAGCCATCATGGGCCTTAACAGTGCATGCATCACCAAATATAGACAAAGCAAGCATGGACCACAACAGTGCAGATTGTCCCGAATATAGAACAAACCAGCATGGATGTTAACAGTGCAGGGTTCCCTGAATATAGAATAGATGAGCATGGGCCTTAGCAGTGCAAGGATTCCAAAATATAGAACAATCCAGCACGGGCCTTTACACTGCACGTTTCCATGAATATTGAACAGATCAGCATGGGTCTTAACGGTGCAAGTTTCCCAGAATATTGAACAAGCCAGCATGGTCCTAGTTCAGGTCAGCATGGGCCTTAACAGTGCAGGTTTCTACCATAATAGAACAAACCAGCATGGGCATTTACAGTCCATGCTTCCCTGAATATACAACAGGTCAGCATTGGCCTTAACAGTGCAGGTTTCCCTAAATATAGAACAAGCCAGCATGGGCTTAACAGTGCAGGTTTCCCCAAATATAGAACAAGCCAGCAAGGACCATAGCAGTGCAAGGATATACAAAAAGCCAGCATGGGCCCTAACAGTGCAAGGATCCATACATGTAGAACAAGCCAGCATGGTCCTTAACAGTGCAAGGATCCACACATATAGAACAAGCCAGAATGGTCCTTAACAGTGCAAGAATCCCCGAATATAGAACAAGCCAGCATAGGCCTTAACAGTGCAGGTTTCTCCAAATATAGAACACGCCAGCATGGGCCTTAATAGTGCAGGTTTCCCTGAATATAGAACAGTTGAGCATGGGCCTTTACAGTGCAAGGATTCCCAAATATAGAACAATCCAGCATGGTCCTTAACAGTGCAAGTGATCTTGAATATAGAACTGGTCAGCGTGGGCCTTAACGGGGCAAGTTTTCATGAATATTGAAAAAGCCATCATGGGCCTTAACAGTGCAAGCATCTCCAAATATAGACAAAGCCAGCATGGGCCACAACAGTGCAGATTGTCCCGAATATAGAACAAGCCAGCATGGCTGTTAACAATTTAGGTTTCCCTGAATATAGAACAGGTGAGCATGGGCCTTAATAGTGCAAAGAACCCAAAATATAGAACAATCCAGCACAGGCCTTTACAGTGCCAATTTCCCTGAATAGTGTAGGTAAGCTTGGGCCTTAACAGTGCAGGTTTCTACCAAAATAGAACAAGCCAGCATGAGCCTTTACAGTGCATGTTTCCCTGAATATAGAACAAGCCAGCATGGTTCCTAACAGTGCAAGGACCCCAGAATATAGAACAAGCCAGCATGGTCCTTAACAGTGCAAGGATCCCTGACTATAGAACAAGCCAGCATGGGCCTTAACAGTGCAGGTTTCCCCTAATATATAACAAGCCAGCATGGGCCTTATCAGTGCAGGTTTCCCTGAATATAGAACAGTTGAGCATGGGCCTTTACAGTGCAAGTATCCCCAAATATAGAACAGTGCATGTTTTCCTGAATAAAGAACAAGCATGCATGGGCCTTAACAGTGCAGGTTTCCCTGAATATAGAACAGGTGAGCATGGGCCTTAACGGTGCAAGTTTCCCTCCATACAGAACAGGTCAGATTGGGCCTTAACAGTGCAAGCTTCCACGTATATGTAACAAACCAGCTTGGGCCTTAACAGTACAAGGATCCCCAAATAAAGAAAAAGCCAGCGTGGACTTTAAAAGTGCAGGTTCCCACGGATAGAGAACAAGCCAGCATGGGCCTTAATAGTGCAAAAGGTTTCCCTGAATATCGAACAGGTGAGCATGGGCCGTAACAGTGCAAGTTTTCATGAATATTGAACAAGCCAGCATCAGCCTTAATAGTGCAGGTTTCCCTGAATATTGAACAGATCGACATGGGCCTTAACGGTGCAAGATTCCCAGAATATTGAACGAGCCAGCATGGTCTTTAACAGTGAAAGTTTTCCTGAATAGTACAGGTCAGCATGGGCCTTAACAGTGCAGGTTTCCACCAAAATAGAACAAGCCAGCATCTGCATTTACAGTGCAAGTTTCCGTGAATATACAACAGGTCAGCATTGGCCTTAACAGTGCAAGTTTTCCTGCATATAGAACAAGCCAGCGTGAGCTTAATAGTACAGGTTTCCAAGAATATAGAACAAGCCAGCAAGGACAGTAAAAGTGCAAGGATATTGAAAAGGCTAGAATGGGCCTTAACAGTGCAAGGATCCGCACATATAGAACAAGCCAGCATGTTCCTTAACAGTGCAACGATCCAAGAATATAGAACAAGCCAGCATGGGCCTTAACAGTGCACGTTTTCCCGAATATAGAACAAGCCAGCATGGGCCTTAACAGTGCTGGTTTCCCTGAATATAGAACAAGTGAGCATGGCCCTTAACGGTGCAAGTTTTCATTTATATTGAACAAGCCATCATGGGCCTTAACAGTGCATGCATCACCAAATATAGACAAAGCAAGCATGGACCACAACAGTGCAGATTGTCCCGAATATAGAACAAACCAGCATGGATGTTAACAGTGCAGGGTTCCCTGAATATAGAATAGATGAGCATGGGCCTTAGCAGTGAAAGGATTCCAAAATATAGAACAATCCAGCACGGGCCTTTACACTGCACGTTTCCATGAATATTGAACAGATCAGCATGGGTCTTAACGGTGCAAGTTTCCCAGAATATTGAACAAGCCAGCATGGTCCTAGTTCAGGTCAGCATGGGCCTTAACAGTGCAGGTTTCTACCATAATAGAACAAACCAGCATGGGCATTTACAGTGCATGCTTCCCTGAATATACAACAGGTCAGCATTGGCCTTAACAGTGCAGGTTTCCCTAAATATAGAACAAGCCAGCATGGGCTTAACAGTGCAGGTTTCCCCAAATATAGAACAAGCCAGCAAGGACCATAGCAGTGCAAGGATATACAAAAAGCCAGCATGGGCCCTAACAGTGCAAGGATCCATACATGTAGAACAAGCCAGCATGGTCCTTAACAGTGCAAGGATCCACACATATAGAACAAGCCAGAATGGTCCTTAACAGTGCAAGAATCCCCGAATATAGAACAAGCCAGCATAGGCCTTAACAGTGCAGGTTTCTCCAAATATAGAACACGCCAGCATGGGCCTTAATAGTGCAGGTTTCCCTGAATATAGAACAGTTGAGCATGGGCCTTTACAGTGCAAGGATTCCCAAATATAGAACAATCCAGCATGGTCCTTAACAGTGCAAGTGATCTTGAATATAGAACTGGTCAGCGTGGGCCTTAACGGGGCAAGTTTCCCTGAATATTGAACAAGCCAGCAAGGACTATAGCAGTGCATGAATATAGAAAAAGCCAGCATGGGCCTTAACAGTGCAAGGATCCACACATATAGAACAAGCCAGCATGGTCCTTAACAGTGCAAGGATCCCCGAATATAGAACAGCCACCATGAGCCTTAACAGTGCAGGTTTCCCCGAATATAGAACAAGCAAGCATGGGCCTTAACAGTGCAGGTTTCCCTGAATATTGAACAAGTCAGCATGGGCCTTAACAGTGCAAATTTCCCCAAATATAGAACAAGCCAGCATGGGCCTTAAAAGTGCAGGTTTTCCTGAATATTGAACAAGTCAGCATGGGCCTTAACAGTGCAAATATCCCCAAATATAGAACAAGCCAGCATGGGCCTTAAAAGTGCAGATTTTCCTGAATATAGGGCTAGCATGCATGGGTCTTAACAGCGCAGGTTTCCCTTAATATAGAACAGGTTAGCATGGGCCTTAATGGTGCAAGGAACCCCAAATATAGAACAATCCAGCATGGGCTTAACAGTGCAAGTTTCCCTCAACACAGAACAGGTCAGCTTGGGCCTTAACAGTGCAATCTTCCATGTATATATAACAAGTCAGCTTGGGCCTTAACAGTGCAAGGATCCCCAAATATAGAACAAGCCAGCATGGACTTTAATAGTGCAGGTTTCCTTGAATATAGAACAGGTGAGCATGGGCCTAAACGGTGCAGGTTTTCATGAATATTGAAGAAGCCAGCATGGGCCATAACAGTGCAAGCATCTCCAAATATAGACCAAGCCAGCATGGGCCTCAACAGTGCCAATTGTCCCGAATACAGAACAAGCCAGCATGGGCGTTAACAGTGCAGGTTTCCCTGAATAAAGAACAGGTGAGCATGGGTCTTAACAGTTCAAAGATCCCAAAATATAGAACAGCTCAGCGGCAACTTACTCGCCTTGGAAGCAAGACGACATGGAGCCACACAGGTTCGATACACGGGTCCGCGCTTAGAAACGTCTGGGTATTAAGCATGTTATAAATAACCTATCATATCATGTTAATCCAGCTTGGGCCTTTACAGTGCAAGTTTCCCTAACTATAGAACAGGTCAGCATGGGCCTTAACAGTGCACGTTCCTGTGAATGTTGAACAAGCCAGCATGGGCCTTAACGGTGCAAGTTTCAAAGAATATTGTACAAGCCAGCATGGGCCTCAACAGTGCCAATTGTCCCGAATATAGAACAAGCCAGCATGGGCGTTAACAGTGCAGGTTTCCCTGAATAAAGAACAGGTGAGCATGGGTCTTAACAGTTCAAAGATCCCAAAATATAGAACAGCTCAGCGGCAACGTGCTCGCCTTGGAAGCAAGACGACATGGAGCCACGCAGGTTCGATACCCGGGTCCGCGCTTAGAAACGTCTGGGTATTAAGCATGTTATAAATAACCTATCATATCATGTTAATCCAGCTTGGGCCTTTACAGTGCAAGTTTCCCTAACTATAGAACAGGTCAGCATGGGCCTTAACAGTGCACGTTCCTGTGAATGTTGAACAAGCCAGCATGGGCCTTAACAGTGCAAGTTTCCCTCTATAGGGAACAGGTCAGCGTGGGCCTTAACAGTGCAAGTTTCCACGAATATATAACATGCCAGCATGGGCCTTAACAGTGCAAGGATCCGCGAATATAGAACAAGCCAGCATGGGTTTTAACAGTGCAGGTTTCTCCAGATAGAGAACAAGTCAGCATAGGCATTATTAGTGCAGGTTTCGCTGAAAATAGAACAGGTGAGCATGGGCTTAACGGTGCAAGTTTCAAAGAATATTTTACAAGCCAGCATGGGCCATAACATTGCAAGGATATCCAAATATAGAGCAAGCCAGCATGGGCCTCAAAAGTGCATATTTCCTTGAATATAGAACAGTGCAGGTTTCTCTGAATATAGAACAGGTGAGCATGGGCCCTAACAGTACAAGCATCCCAAAATATAGAACAATCCAGCATGGCCCTTTGCAGTGCAAGTTTCCCTGAATAGAGTACAGGTCAGCATGGGCCTTAACAGTGCAGACAAGCCAGCATGGGCATTTACAGTGCAAGTTTCCCTGAATATACAACAGGTCAGCATGGGCCTTAACAGTACAGGTTTCCATGAATATAGAACAAGCCAGCATGGGCTTAACAGTGCAGGTTTCCTGAATATAGACCAAGCCAGTATGGGCCTTAATAGTGCAAGGATGCCCGTATATAGAACACACCAGCAAGGACCTTAACATTGCAAGGATATAGAACAAGCCAGCATGGGACTTAACGGTGCAAGGATCCACAAATATAGAACAATTGTGTGGTACATTTATCGCACAAAGTAGAACTCACCCACAACCAAAAACCGCATTTAAAACAGTGCCACAACGATGGCTGTGCTTTTGTCTAATGGGCACATGTGTGCCTCCCAAAGAATGGCTCTGCATCTACTTTCCTTTCAGTTAAATCAAGAGAAAATTACCTGCATTCAAGACGGCCATGCGTGTGTTTTTGCCTTTCACCTGAAAGTTCACAAAGTTATGCACTGCTTTGAAAAATAGCCCTATGTGCTTCCTTCCCTCTGAAATCCCAAAGAAAGTTAGGCAATCCGGCCCAAACATATCCTTGGCTGACTGTTTATTCACATGAGGAGCAATAATCTCACATTGTAACTGACACAGCTTTGCTTTCCTTTGATGTGAACCACCGCGTGCAAAACACTGAAAAAGGAAAGAAACCGATTGGTTTTTCTCTTTAATCTGTGACAGCAAAGGACCCTGTGCAGTATCTCTCCATGCTTGTGAACTCACATTACATACAAGCCCAATCAAAAGGATCAATTAAAAGAAGGTCCTCTGGCCTGCAGATCCGCATTGGAACATTAAATAGGGAATACGGCTACACACATGGAATCTGTTTCTTTGAAAATGAGGAAAAAGGATGTTTAAAATACAACGTCAAATGACAATTCTTGCTTGCAAAGAATTGTAAGCGAACATTTTGAGGGCGGCGGGCTCGCAAAGTCATGTATATTTTGTTCTCCCCCCACCAGACCTCAATCAACTTGGCAGAGGCTCTGGGAATACCAGTTAAACTGGTTTGGCTGGAAGTCTTGTCCTCCCACTTTCGCACATATGAGTGAACTAATTCAGCAAGGACATGTGAGGGGGCTGGCGACGTGAGTATCCACTGCTCTCCCAGACTGGGAGACTGCACTGGAAGAAAAAACAAAGGAGCCAAGTGGAACTAGTATTTCACTGAGAGGTGCGATTTGCTCTTGCACCCATTCCCAGGACAAACTGCAGAGCTTCAAAGGGCATCATAAAAGTCCTTTGTGCAGACTGACGCAGGAAGATACAATTTGGCTGCGGGGGTTTGTAGCACTTCCCATACCTGTGACTAATCTACGCCTTTGAGAGTAAAGGACATTTGTATTGTAAGACATTTTTCCCAGCACCCTGAATAAACAGTAATGTTATATTATGACAGTTTTTCATGGGATTTTTGGACTAATAGAAAGAGACCCAGTGCATGTTTCTAGCCGTTGTGAACTGAAATGGCCATGAAAGACGCTTTTTGCAGTGAATACAAATGGCCCAATTAGGAAACTAAGTGGGAAGATGCAAGATGCTATTGGGAATATGTGTAGCCATTGGAGGAATTTTAGATATTATGTAGTTCATAAAAATGGTGAAAATGTGCTAAAGGGCGATGAAAGCTCGCACAGAGTCGGCGATTGGATTGTTCAATTCCCTGTGACCTATTGAATCTGCATATTTACTTTTTGTGGCTAGTATAAATTTGAAGTTTTGATCGATAATTCATTTTTTGGTAAAAAAGTAGCTTTGAGAGACAAAGAAAGGTCATAAATGCAAAAACACACATGATGTCATTTTCCCCTGAACCAATTGACCCGGGGTTTGTGGAGGGAACACTGCTAGGCTACCCTATCCCAGGAGAGGGGTAAGTCCAGAGTACTCCCCCCTCAGATTGTAAACCAATGATGTCACTTTGGCTATATAAGGGGGAGATAGGGAAACACAGGAAGAGAAAAGCCACTGAAACCCCGACTTCAAGATCCAGGAAAGCAGAGATACAGCCATCTATCCTGATCCAGGCACATACACCAGAATCCAGGGAGAAAGAAGGGGAGGCAGCTGATCCTATTCGGTAGAGCCCAGTGACCAGATCCCTTCCCTAGCTGTCCAGCTCCCATTCCGCTGTCCACAGTAACCAGTCCTTGCATACCTGTCCAGCACCCAATCCAGGAGAGCCCAGTGACCAGATCCCTTGGCCCAGCTGTCCGAGAGTGACCAGACCCCTTAGCCTAGCTGTCCAGAGACCTCGCTGACTGTTCAGAAACCCTAAACTCAAGCTTACATTGTAAGTATCACATCACCCATTCCCCAAATTGCATATCCCGCTCTTTTGACCCTTGCACCCCATTGCATCCAATTCAAAATCCCAAATTGCAAGTATAAACTGTTCACCTTTCCAGAGGCAAATCTGTATTAGCCTGTGCATGTTAGTGTATTCCTCTGATAAGTCCTTCCATAGCCTGGTAAATCCTCAGGATTATTTTGCAATTAAATCAATTAATTCCCCTATAAAGAGATTCACAGTGAGCTGGTTGCCATTCGAAATCAACCACCACATGTCAAGTGCCATTCTCTAATAATTATAGCCATAAAAATATAGTCTCTACAGAAATAGTCTTTGTTTAACAAAAAACGAATTTGCCAGTGCATTGTGCTTTCCTACCAATTTGAATATACATTAATTCCCATGGAAAAACCCACACTGTAATCCCATTAAGAATAATCCATTTCTATGAGAATCCTATCTGTTAAGTGCCTCTGTTGCTTGTCCTGAAAACCGATTTTCAATTTTGACAGCCCAGCCCTTTCTATGGCTGCCTGTCATTAAGAGCCCTGTGTAGAGAAGAATTGCCATTCTGCTTGTGTGTTTTCTTTTGCATTCCGTCTTTTTCCAAAAATCGATTTTCTTACCGGGGGTCACATTGCCTTGCTGCCATGCTTATTAATCTGTAAGCTTCCTTATTTCTCGAATGTAGCAACATGAATTTCTGTCCTAGCTGTCCCATCACAGTGGTAAACTGTGCAAGTAGCAAGTGTGTGATGCTGGAAATGCATCGGAGGGACAGGGCCTCCGTATCCTTGTCCTTTACTGCTTTTTATTGTGTGTTCTGTCATGTTTTCCATGCAGGTGTTCATGTGGGACTCCTGGTGGTGCAGCTCTCTCTTTTGGTTTTGGTGAATGGGCCCATGGGATACCCTTATGGCACCCATGGGTGGGGGTACAACCCTGTGCCCCTAGTGTATGTTTTTCGGCACCTGTGTGTGACCCACAGAGCAGGGTACGGGCTGGTGGAAGCTCTGTGCTGAAATGACTGGTGCCCTGAGCGTCCTCCATTTTGGGATACCCAGGCCCTGTCATTGGAATCGGTAGATTCCTGATGGAAACAAGATGGCCCTTGTGGCCTCTTGCCTTCCATCGCCTGTCACCTTGATCTTCCCGAAGTCCCGGGAAGCCCTGACTCTGTCCCTCCCCCCTGACTGGCTGTTGCGTGGAAGTTCCATATATGGTAGCGTGGGGAAGTGCTGACCAGACTGGCTGGAGCCTTCCCAATGACCGTATGTTGTGGGTACGCCTGTGGGTGAGACCTGGGTGAATGGAGTGTGTGACGAATATGCATTCTGTGTTGTGGATGTCTAGTATCTGGTGTTTGACACAATGACTGAGACAGCCCTGTCCGAAATTGGCATGAATGCAGTGTGGAGTGTTGAATGGCTGGGTACTTGTCCCAATACCCATAACTTGTTGTGAATGTCTGGAGAGAAGTGAATGGCCTGAATGCACTATGCACCTGATTGGCTGTCTGCCTGCATGAATGCCCTTCACCGTGATTGGATGCTTGAGTATGACCCAGCGGAATGAATGGGAGATCAACAGTATATCTGGGGACCTCTCACTGCTAGGAATGGTGCTCAGAAGCTGAAGTCCACTACGACGAGTAACTGGAGTAACCTGAAGCTTGACCATGAAGCCCTGCTGGACGAGAAGAATTGCTGTTGCTCTTCTTCACAATCCGAAAGCTGCTGTGTCTCCAAGGACTGACCCAGAGAGGACATGGTAAGGCGCCCTCTTTCCGAGCTACGAGGGACCATCGTGCACCAGCTGATCTTTGCCAAAGCTCCCTGGTGGACAGACCTTCGACAGGCTGCCGACCCTAGATGGGGACTGCCGCGGAATCCCAAAGAGAAGCGCCCGGACTGTTGTTCGCCACTGTCGAGTACCGCCGTCGCCGACCGGAGCCGCCGTGCTCCTGTTTCCTAAGAACTTTTGAATCCAAGGACACTCTCGTCTGCATTGCCGCCTTCTTATCCCGCTGGAGAAGGCCTCATAGTCGACACGCTGAGGAGCATCCGCCGGTGGGTTTCCCGCCCCCCAAAGAACACAGAGGCACAGACGACTCGACACCCTTGCTGGGCCACAGTTCTTCAAACTCTTTGAGCTCCAGAACTATCGACACAGAGGTGCCCCGCATGCCTCTTCCTTGCAGGACGTTTACGCTTCCCCATCAACGAGCACCGCTAGGAACGAAGCTGCCACTTCACCGTCGTAGCTCACCCTGTTCTCCGTCGGACGTTCGACGACCCGTGACTCCTGCCTTAAAGGGAGGGCACTCAAGAAGGGCCATTGATTCCCCGACAAGGAACGCTACAACGCCAGGTACTTTGGCGTTACAGAACTATTGGAAAGTCTATTGTGAACAATATATGGACTGGGATTGTATCTTTATTCTACAGGTTGCCCAGGTGGGGGGATCTCCACACAGAGCTGTGTTTAACGGTAGTGACCAGTATTTCTGCCAATTGTTCGTATCAACTGCTTTCCTCTTATCTCTATTGTTGGTTTACTTTACGACTTGATTTGTGTGCCATCTAACTGCACAGTTGATGCACTTTAAAAAGATCTAATAGTAATTGTCATGGGTTTTGACCCATGTTGAATCAATAGACTGGGTAGATGTGGGGATGAGCTATCGCCGCCCACATTCACGCCAGAATAGGAGAACTGCGCAGTTGGCACGAGACCACTCCAAAGATACAACCTTCTTGTGGGGAATTCATTTTCTTAATCCCAAAAATGGTTGCATTACCAGTACTCACCACTATCAGAAAGCCGGCGTTTTAAAACCATCAGACTTTTGTGTAAAACTGAACAAATGAAACAAAACCAGACCAAGGAAAGACTTGCTAAGAGGTGGATACAATGTAAAACTATATTCTGAAATGACTTGAAGGAAGTAATTATTTAATGTATATGTAAAAATTGTCAGTTTGATTTGAATGTAGAAAACTGGGAACAAAAAGTGACATTTAGCTGAAACCTGGCTTAATGAAACTGAATTCTGCCTGACAAATACTCCCGACAGGAGTTGATACTGGATCAACAGCTGTGTTCCCAGGCCTGGCTGCCAGGCCTGGCTGCATCCTGAGGTCACATGGCCCTGTTGATTAGATTAGGGGTGGAGCAGCTGGGGACTACAGGGAGTTGAACAAAGGCCTGTCCTGGACTCAGGCAAATGTTATATTGGGGGGCCGTAAAGTGACTTCCTCTTATGGGAAACTGGGAGGGGCAG
The DNA here is from genome assembly GCF_040938575.1 of Ambystoma mexicanum. Lineage (NCBI taxonomy): Eukaryota > Metazoa > Chordata > Amphibia > Caudata > Ambystomatidae > Ambystoma > Ambystoma mexicanum. The sequence goes on along the minus strand of NC_090927.1, from coordinate 223,648,584 downwards.
TGCCTCTGCTAGCAGCTGAGCTTGGGGGAAGTGGATAAACCAGTTATTTCACCCTGTGATGTGGGAAGCCACACCTCTTTTTGACCAGGGCATAATTTTAAAAAGATAGATAACTCAAAGTGCGGACTTGTCAGAATTATATAAGTAATATCATTATTTTTGTGATTTTTCTGTGAATATTTTGAGATGCGTTAGGACCCTGTGGTGTATTCTGGGGGGTTGCTAGCGGAAAATAGGGTCTCACTCCAAATGTCTGCATGTTAAAAATCTGACACTTCATCAATTAATGTCCATACTCCTTGCGCACATGTGTGTAAATTTGGGTAAATGTCCAATCTTGCAAAACCATTTAAAAAGCGCAAAATGTTGTCATTTTTTAATGCAAGCCCCCAGGAAGATCAGAGGCGGACAAGCATGGACCATAAGGAATATATAATGTGCACATGTAATTTCAACAAATTGTATATCTGGGAAGGATGTATTTGAATCAAATATAGATTTGTGGGCAAACTGACCAGGGGAGGATCCTCTGACCCATAAAACCTACAGCATCACTCTGACTCACATTTCCTTCCCCCAATCATGGGAGAGGGGAGAATTGGGCCAATGACAAGTAGAGAGGGGCAGGCTTAGCTAGGCCCAGGCACACACCCATTTTCAAAAGACATAAAAAGAGCCACTGGAAGCTAGAGAGGACATTCAAATCCAGTTGCTGCGGAGCGTTTTGCCGGACCACACAACATCCAGAAGATACCAGTTCCAGACTGACTCCAGCTACATACTCCAGAACCTAGAACTTATACTTTATAACCTAAATCAGAGGCCTAAAACCACAAGCTGAGTTCTCTGCAGCAGGCCTCAAATCATTGCAAGCTACTCACAGCCGGGCGAGCTGCTTGAATCCCTTGCCAAGACCTTTTGCCAGGACCAGTGCAGAGATCCAGGAGCCGTGCAGAGACCGCTGTATCCGGACAGACCAGACCAGAGATCCAGAGTGACCCAGACCGCTGTGAGCAGAACCAGAGAGCTGACCCAGATCACTGTGAAGTGCCGAGACCAGAACCGGAGTCCAGTCCAAAACCTGACCAGATCCGTGGCGAGGCCTATTTCAAATTTATATTGTGAGTACCTAGCGGAACTGTGCAGAACCAATCTCTTAGTTAAAATAATCTAATCCAAACTATTTTAACCTAAGTAGAACAGCCTCCTAGAAATCGTGTCATCTGTCATTTGTAAAGCTGCACAACTGTCACCTGTCAATTCTGAAGCTGCAAGCTGTCACCTGTCATTTTGAGTTTACTTTAAATCCGAAAAACTGCCTTTATTTATTTGTCAGTATCTCTGGAACCGTTTGGGCTAGGAACGAAATTTAACTTTCCTCTGAAAGCTTAGAATCTCATCTTTCCAACGAACATATAACCGACTTGCTACCTAACCTTCTACTTTTGCCATAATCACGATTCACGCACTCGCAAATTTTACCGCGATTTGCGATTTGGTTAAAAATCCAGCCACGTGTAACCATCAGCAGTCGTTTCTTTCCTTGCTAAAAATTTGTTTGCCTCTTAATCACCATCTCTGAATCATTGCTACAGTGAGCCTGAACTCATCCCAAGTATCTCTCACTCACCCTGAACCTCCTAAAGGGAATTAAAAGCATTTTCAGCATATTTCTCTCTTCATTGCCACCACATTCAAAGCACTTGGGCCTGTGTTTTAAACTCATACTGGTTTTCTCTAGGCTTGCTGGGGGGGAACTGAATTTCGTATTGTATTTGAGTGCATTCCTGAGAACTGTGTGCTCCTCTTTCCATCTACTTCCATGTCTTACATTGCATAGGGGTGGGGGGTGAATTTCCAGAGAAAAAGTGATTATATTATCTTTTGCTAAAATCATCTCAAGTATTTCTGTACTGCATTTTATTCCTCATTGCTTTTCCCTTGAAATCATAAAAGTATTTTTTGCTACTTGATCCATCCTATACTAACTCCTCATTGATTATAAAGAGGTGTGCTAGTGTCAGATTATCCATTGTTGATTAACATTATATTTATAAGGGCGATATCGATTATTAATTTATTATAAAAGCGTGGTATCTATATTTTGTCTTATTTCTCAAATAAACCTTTTAAACTTGCAAAACAGAACTACTTCTTGGCTCAGTGGGGTCAGGGGGATTCTAAGAGAGGGGTGTTATATAGGGGTAGTCATCCAGAACTCATGAACTGGACATAAAGATATATCAATAAGGGTTTCCATTCAGTATCCCAGACTAGGCATTGACTTAGCTGTAGTGTTGAATTGAATCTTCTTACAAATTGGGGGCTCGTAGCTGGGGATTCCGGATTAGATCTATCACTTGTGCAGATTAATACAGTGTGCTAACTGACAAGATACATACATCCGGTCGGATCAACACGCTGTGTTACGCTGTAAAGCACTCCTCAAAAGGACGCTCTAAGGGAAAGGTCTGTTTTGCAAAAATAAAATACAAACTTCTGTAAGTCAGGAAGGAACTCAAATTCCAGAATGACGACCTTGGTAGATATGAAAATAGCCAGAGAACACTTCTTACATAAGCTATTTGTGAGAGGTGAGTGGACTCATCAGGACCAAACGGTCTGGCTGCAGGCAATCGCGCAACAGGTCACTGAAACAGAGTCAGATACATGGAGAGATCAGGGTCCATTACATGTGGCCCTGAGTGAATTATACATGGCTCCTAAAGTTAAAGATGAACACAACAAGATGGTTAGGATAGCAGCATATTTGTATCTATATATGGGAGCCATGCAGGACAAATGTGCTAAAGGCCAAGATCTGGCGAGTAGGCAACTGCTGGCATTACAGAAGGCCCAATCTGATTTAGACTCTTCTGAGCAGAGACTGCACAGAAGCCAGGAGTCCGAAAAGAGTAGACAGTACGTCATTAAAATAAAGAAGGATATGGATATCCTGCAACAGGAAAAGACGGACCAGGATACCAGAATTCTGGCTTTGCAGAAGGAGCACCAAGACAGTCTGGACTCCTTACTGCAGAGCCAGAAAAAGCTGGAGCAACAGATAAATTTCAACAGGGCATGCACAGAGCAGGTAGCCACCCTGCAATTCCAACTAGACAGAGAGAAAGAGGAAAGCAATAAATTGATTTTGAAAGACCTGGATACCCAGGCAGAGTTTGATGAAGAACACCAGAAAACTGGTGCCTTCCAAAGGCAAAGGGACGACCTGGCGGCACAGATGCAGACTCTTAGTCAGGAAAGGGATACCTTAGGCCAGGAAGTCTGCCACTTAAAAAGGAAAATGGAAGAAAATCACCTGGCCCTCCAGGGACTGGGTGACCTCCAAAAAGAACACCAGAACTTGTTAGAGCACACCAGGAGGGTGGAGGATGCTCTGGCAAGAAAGGAGCAGGCCAATAGGGACACAGCTCAGGAGGTAACCCTCCTGCAGCAGAGACTGGCCCAGTACTCCAGGACCAATCAGGAGGCACAGAGAGAAAATGAGGCTCTCTGTCAGCACAATGATAGGCTCCAGCAACAGGTAGCGATGCAGGAGAGACTGATAGAGTCTAGTAAGGCCTTAACTGAGGAACTGAAAGCGCAGGCTCTTGCATTGCAACAGGGAGCAGGGGCGGATAGAGACCAGGTTCGCTGGCAGAGGGAGACTCCTGAGCATAACCTCAGGAGCCCTAGGACCAGAGGCCTTCATATCTCTCAGTCCCTGGACTCTGCCAACCCCATGTCCCTTGGCGCACATGAGCACCGGGCCACAGGGATGGAGGATTACTATCCAACCAGAAGTATGGGGCTCATAGGCCAGTACCTCCCAGGAATGGAGGGGCGGGCATCCGGGTATGGGCACCCAAGCACAGTGCAATTTAGTGGGGAACCCCAGGAGAGTAGGCCCATTAAGGGCATCCTGAAAACTTCTGCCCAGTTAGGTCAGTGGGGGGGGGTACCCATCAAATCCTGGCAGCAAGGAGGAATCTGAAGACTCCTCTGAATGGTGCAGGACACAGGAGACCAGGTCCCCACATTCTGCCAGCCATTCCCAGGCTCGCAGAATCCGGGAAAACCTGGAAGATCACACAGGAACCACTGGGAGCAGTGCCTCTGAGTCAGAGGATGAATGGACCAGGGTTACCCGAACCAAAAAGGCCAATAAGGCAAAAAGGGCCTTGCTTAAGGACCCATTGAAGCAAATAAAGGCAATAAGGAGTGTTATCACGCCTTATCATAAGAACGCCAAGTATTCTGTTTGGGAGCACTTAGAGCTGTTTGAGCAAATGATGGAGACTTTTCATTTGAAGGACAGCCAAAGCTGTATTCAATATGTAAAGTGGACCTTCTCACCAGAGTACTCCAGTTTCTTTGCGGGGCTGGAGGACCAAAATTATTCAAGGTGGTCCACATACAGGGCGGCCATCTTGAAACATTTTTCTGTGCACAGAAATCCCCAAGAGGCTCGCAAGGCAGCCTACAATTTGCAATGTGGGGAGGATCAGGCCCCACAAGAGTTTGTGCAAGAATTAAAGCGTGCTTTTGCGCGGACCACCAGAAGGGTGCGCACAGACAGCAAAGAGTTTGTCAATAAATGTTTCCATGCTCTCCCTAAATATATAATGACCCAGCTCGTGAGAGATTTTCATGAGAAAAGATCTTTAGACTGGGTCATTGAACAGGCTACCCGGATCTATGAGGTGCATAAGCCTATCGAAAATAAAAATAACGCGCCAAAAACCCCAAAACCAACAGCACCCCTGCTGCTGCCAAGGTGGCAGAGGTAAAGGTTGCCCCCGTTTTAGATTTGGAGATGGGGGGCCTAAAAAACTGCCTGCACCAAATAATTCACAGCCCAGAAGGCCCTCGGGCCAGTCACAGACAGGGAGTCGAGGAGGTAGTCCCACAAATGGGGTCCTCCGCTCCCCTGACTATGTAAGTCCCCGCTATAAGGGAAACCGACCAATCCTGGGTTATGTGTGGACTCCTCCAGCCCAAGGGGGGGGGATCTGGCAAAGCACCTAACCCAGGGAACTTCCATCCCAACTTCCCACAGGAGGGCAGAAATTCTCCAAATCCTGGGCAGAACTTTTTCCCCAGGTATCCACCCAATTTCCAGCCCCAAAATCATCCATCCTTCTTTCCCCAATTCCCTGAGCCCAGACAACCTAATCCGGGAGAGGGGAGGCCAAGGATGGAGGGGTACCAAAATCTTCCCAACCAGGGGTACTACCAGAGAAGGGATAGCTACCCTTCCCGGGATCAGCCCAGGGGAGAAAATAGAGCCCCGTATCTGCCTGAGTGGGTTTCACAACTTGAGCGCCAGGTCCAAAATATGGCATGGGATCTGGGTCACATACTGAGGGCTCAACAGAACCCTCAGATGAGCATTCCACCGCAGAATGCCCAAACTCTGGACCTGGTGCTCCAGAACAATGACGGGGGCAGCACCCCGATAACCCACCGGTTCCCAGGGAGGAGGCACAAGGGGAAGGGGTGTGTAAAGCCTTGGAGGAAGCTTCCTTCCGAACTTGTAAACAGCCCCTGGAAAACCAGGAACCGGAAACAAAATCTCCTACCCCTGAAAGTCTGCCACCCAAGGAGCAGAGAGGAGGTAGGAGAAACAAAGTACCTGTCATGATCTCTGCTTCCAAAAGGTCAGGGTTTTCCCAACTCCCTTGGAAGCAGATCCATAACCCAGGTTCCGAGGGCCAACCAGTCCCAATTGGGACCTTTTGGACCCAGTCCTGGCGCCAGTGGCACCAGGCTCATAAATGTGCCCAGTCCCAGCGCTGGAAGCGCCGGGCTCATGATGCTTGGGTGGACTTACCTGCAGCAGACCATGCTGCTTACTTGCCTGCCAGCTGAGCCTCTGATCCTCTTCTGTTTGGAACTACTTTTCCTGTTGGGTGGGGCAGGAGCCACTCCCTAGATTCAGAACACTGGAACTCTTCTGGAAAGCAGGAACTCTTTTCTTACCTAGGCGTGGCTGTGGAAGGAGACACCTAAGCACTACAGGAGGCTATTTAAACCACACCCGGTGGATGAATCTTGCTTTGCGTTATTCTGCATCCTCTGCAGCAGAACGCTCATCGTGTCTTCTGCATTGGATCCTGGGCCTAAGGAAAAAGGCTTACCATCCTGAATCCAGTCTTCAGCAACACCTATAAAGACAAGAAAGAACAGGTTAGCATTCCGGCATCTGAAAGACAAAGGCTTACCTACTCTTCGTGCGCTCCGGAGGTCTTCACACTGCATTCCGGCATCTGAAAGACAAAAGCTTACCGACTCTTCGCACGCTCCGGAGGCCTTCGGCGCTGCATCCTGCATCTGAAAGACAAAACAAGGTGCGTTTAAAGACATTGGGGAACTTTGATACTCACGTGCCATTACTCCTTTCCACATCAACCCCAGTGGGTATTCCGGCACCCTGCAGCCGCTCCGAACTCGTACCTGCAAAATAAAAGACAGTTAGAGCGCATCGTGAAGCAGGCAACAAGCGCTTACTTACGTGCTTCCAAGCGCTTCTATTCATCATACGGACTCCATCTTCAACTCACTTCAGCCCGTCATCCGCCATCGCCGGAACCTGCAAAACAAGAGACATCATTGCTAAAGACTTTAAAGACAATAGAATTACTCGAAACTTACCGTTCGTGCAGTAAACGACGGACAGCAGTCCTCTGAAGTCAAGAGGCCTGCGCTACCGATCCAGTAAAGAAACTGGTTACAGCACCCTGCCCCGAGGCAGATGGAGAGCTCGGCATTCACTTACCTAAGGTGAGAGCGTTAACCTTTGGGGGTCTACAGGAGAGCAAAAAAGGGAAAAGATAGGGACACCCCAATAACCCCAGTTCATTAATCCCATATTTTCTGTCTGCAGACATCTTACTCTTGAAGTCAGGCATACAGTGCACAGAGGTCCAGCCCAAAGAGCCAACCGGGTGCTACACATCACCTTTGAAGATACGGTAGTCGCCCAGTCAAGACCGGCGCCTCTGCGAGAATCAGGTGAGCGTTACAGAACGCAAAACTCTCGCCCAGGCGCTATGGAAACCTCGGATACTGACCATCTAGCCCGGTTACTTGGGGAACTAAGGGCAGAAGTGCATGCAGCTCGTCAGGAAACGAATGCTCTAAGAAGGGAACTAATTATTTCCAAGGAGAGAACAGACGGTCTTGCTAGACAATTGCTACAGTCACAAGCCGGACAAACCCCGTTACCCGCATCAGGGGCAAATCTTCCTTCAACATCCTCTATGAATCCAGTGCAGATCAACCTACCTGGGAATGTACCTCTGGCTCCGCCCGAACGATTTTCTGGTGACCCAAAGAGGTTTGCAGTATTTATCAATCAGTGCTGGTTGCACTTCTTATGCCGGCCAGCAGCCTTTCCAACTGATCAAGCTAAAGTAGCTTTTGTACTTTCGTACCTTAGTGGCAATGCGGCAGACTGGTCGATCCCTCTAGTTAATCAAGATGATCCGGTTCTCCATGATTTTCAAGCCTTTCAGCTTAGTATGGAAAAACTGTTCGCAAGACATTCACAGGGGCAGGCCTTGGACAATGAGCTTCTTTCGTTGCGACAGGGTAATCAAGACCTTTTGGCTTATATTGCATCTTTCAATAGACTAATAGTGGAAACTCAATGGCCTGAGGACAAAAGGATTACGCTGTTTTACAGAGGTCTACGTGGAGAGCTCAAAGACGTTTTAGCCCAAGTAGTGAATCCCCCACAAGACTGTTCGGATTATATAGACTTGGTCGTTCAAATAGATCATAGACTGCAGAACAGGAAGGCCGACCGTTCCAAGTTTGATGCTCGAGTATTTTCCAAACCGCCAACTCCTTCCAAAGGAGTAGACTCCGGGGAACCCATGCAAATCGGGGGTCTGAAAGGTCCTCTAACACAAAAGGAGCGGGAAAGGAGAAAACAGTTGCAATTATGCCTATATTGCGGAAACTCAGGGCACTTTCTTCGAGACTGTCCGGTGAAACCTGCCAAGAAGGCAGTAGGAGCTGCAGTTACCAAAGTTACAAACTCTGAGCAGGGAAACGACCTCGCCCGACAAGAATAGAGGTCCTCTTGCCGAGCGTGAAAACCAGTTCCGTGACCTCGCATTTCGTGATACCTATGGTCCTCATTAGCCCTGATAATCCGGATCGATTACATGCAATTGAAGCTTACGTCGACAGCGGTGCCATCGGCAATTATGTGGATCATGAAATGGTTTTGAGGATGAATCTAACTCTTTGTCCCAAGGCTGTAAAGGACGTCATTACTACAGTGGATGGTACGGAGATAGCCTCCGGGCCAGTAACGCATACCACTCAAGAGGTGACGCTAGTAAGTCAAGATGGACACCATGAGAAGATCGTGTTCGATGTGATCAAGGCCCCTCAGTTTCAGATTATTCTAGGAATACCTTGGTTAGAGAAACACAATCCTCTGATCGATTGGCGAGCAAGAACGGTCCAGTTTCCAGAATGTGTCTCTACTTGTCACCCTCCACCTGGTGTTGCACTGGCAGCCATTTCTTCAGAGACTCCCCAGTTACCTCCCGAATACCATGAATACCAAGATGTTTTCCGGAAGGATCAGGCTAACACTCTACCTCCTCATAGGTCTTATGACTGCCAGATAGACCTGATACCTGGATCTACTCCTCCTTGTAGTAGAATTTATGCCCTCACCGAGCCTGAGAACCTTCACCTTCGACAATACCTGGATCAATACCTGGCGAATGGGTTTATTCGTCCTTCCAAGTCCCCTGCTTCTTCAGCTTTGTTCTTCGTTCCAAAAAAGGAAGGAGACCTTAGAACTTGTATCGATTATCGCTCCCTGAACCAGATCACCGTTAAGAATAGATATCCGTTACCTTTGATCCCTGAACTCCTGGACCAAGTCAGAAAAGCATGCATATATACAAAGCTGGATCTTAGAGGAGCTTACCACTTGGTACGAGTAAAAGAGGGCGATGAATGGAAGACTGCCTTCCGCACCAAGTATGGGCTATTTGAATATCAGGTCATGCCCTTCGGACTTTGCAATGCCCCGGCCGCCTTTCAATATTTTATGAACGATGTCCTCAGAGAGCTCATAGATGTGTGTGTTGTTGTTTACATTGACGACATCCTCGTTTATTCTTCATCGGAATCTGAACATCGGAAACACGTGAAAATGGTCCTCGAAAGATTGCGTCAACATTAACTTTTCGCTAAGTTGGAAAAATGTGTTTTCAACGTGACTGAAGTTGAATTCTTGGGATTCATATTATCACCTGGCGGAGTACGTATGGATTCAAAGAAGGTCGATGCAGTTCTCAAATGGCCATCACCATCCTCCGTAAAAGGTGTGCAAAGCATGTTAGGCTTCGCTAACTTTTACCGCAGGTTTATCCCCGAATTCTCTCGAATAGTCCAGCCCATCACTGCCTTGTTAAAGAAAAACAAACGTTTTGAATGGTCTACCGAGGCGGAACAAGCTTTCCAGGATTTGAAGACTAAATTTATCTCTGCACCAATCTTAAAACACCCTCGCCCCGAACTCCCCTACATCGTGGAAACTGATGCTTCAAGCCTTGCCATGGGGGCAGTTCTATCACAAAAGGACCCGGTAACCAATCAGTTGCATCCCGTGGCATTTTGGTCCCGCAAATTCTCGCCTCCTGAAATCAATTACACGATTACTGACAGGGAACTTCTGGCTATCAAGTCTGCCTTTAAGGCTTGGCGGCATTATCTGCTGGGGGCCCGACACACCGTTACTGTGATTACGGATCACCGAAACCTGCAATATTTGAAAACCGCAAAAGCCCAATCCTCTAGACAACTCCGTTGGGCATTATTCTTTGCCGAGTTTGACTTCATAATTACCCATCGACCTGGTACAAAGACGGGTAAAGCTGATGCCCTTTCTCGGATGGGAGTGGAAGAACACTTGATCAACCCTAAACCTGTACCAATCATTCCCGAACAAAGAATTCTGGGTGTAATCGCCACAGAATCCATAGAGGAAGTTAAGGATAAAGCCAGGCAACTTGTAACTCCAGCAGACATACAGAATTGGCATCTGCAGGGAAAGGACTTTGCAGTAAAGGACAACTTATTGTATTTCCAAGAACGATTATACCTACCCAGCACAGATTTACAGAAAAAAGTAATCTCCTGTTATCACGATTCTTTAATGGAAGGTCATCCCGGTATGGCCAAGACCTCAGAAAAGATCAAGCGCTACTTCTGGTGGCCGTCTTGGAAAAAAGATATTAGAGACTTTATAATGTCTTGTGGAGTATGCGCCCAAAACAAGAGTCAAAAGGAAAGACCAGCAGGCCTCTTACGCCCCATTGACATCCCACCTCGCCCTGGGCATACGCTTTCTATGGACTTCATCACCGATCTACCTCCATGCTCCGGATACAATACGATTCTAGTAATCGTGGACTTATTCTCCAAGATGGCGCATTTCATTCCGCTCAAAGGCTTGCCAACAGCAGCAACTCTGGCCCGAGAATTTCTCGAAAACATCGTCCGACTACACGGTTTTCCTTCGGTTCTAATTTCGGATCGAGGTAGTCAATTTATTTCTCATTTTTGGCGAAGTTGCTGTCGGTCGGCTCAAATTGATGTGAGACTATCGACCAGTCACCACCCTCAGACCGACGGACAAACCGAGAGGACCAATCAAACTCTGGAACAGTATTTACGCTGCATGCTGCAACAAACTGAAAAAACTTGGAAAGACATCCTTTGTATTGCCGAATATGCCTACAATAACTCTGTCCATTCGGGAACTGGGAAAACACCGTTTTTTCTTTTGTACGGCAGTCACCCTCGAACCTCGGAGTTGGATCCCCTCCAAGATCTTGAAACACCAGCAGTAGACTACCTGCATTCTACAATCACCCAAGCCTTTAAGGAAGCTGTTTCTCACCTTCAAAGGGCTAAAGAACAATACAAGAAAGGAGCAGATCAACATCGGAAGGAAGCCCCTCAATATCAAGTAGGGGACCAAGTCTGGTTATCCACCAAATATCTACCTCTAAAAGGGCCACGCACATTCAACCCAAGATACCTTGGTCCCTATTCCATCACTACCATAATAAACCCAGTAGCGGTCAAGTTGGACTTGCCCCCTCACATGAAGATACATCCGGTCTTCCACGTCTCTCTATTAAAACCCGTGCAACCTCAAACCCGACTAACTAAATCTCCAAAACCCATCCTAGTTGATGGAGAACTCGAGTTTGAAGTCAAAAGCATTCTGGACTCCAAGATCTCCAAATCTAAACTATTTTACCTAATTGACTGGAAAGGCTACGGCCCCCAAGAGAGATCCTGGGAACCTGCTGAATATGTCCACGCTCCTCGCCTAATCAAAAGATTTCACCGAACATTTCCTGACAAGCCAAAACCCCCGGAGAAGCCCGGTTTGGGAGGGGCCTTGAGGGGAGGTACTGTCATGATCTCTGCTTCCAAAAGGTCAGGGTTTTCCCAACTCCCTTGGAAGCAGATCCATAACCCAGGTTCCGAGGGCCAACCAGTCCCAATTGGGACCTTTTGGACCCAGTCCTGGCGCCAGTGGCACCAGGCTCATAAATGTGCCCAGTCCCAGCGCTGGAAGCGCCGGGCTCATGATGCTTGGGTGGACTTACCTGCAGCAGACCATGCTGCTTACTTGCCTGCCAGCTGAGCCTCTGATCCTCTTCTGTTTGGAACTACTTTTCCTGTTGGGTGGGGCAGGAGCCACTCCCTAGATTCAGAACACTGGAACTCTTCTGGAAAGCAGGAACTCTTTTCTTACCTAGGCGTGGCTGTGGAAGGAGACACCTAAGCACTACAGGAGGCTATTTAAACCACACCCGGTGGATGAATCTTGCTTTGCGTTATTCTGCATCCTCTGCAGCAGAACGCTCATCGTGTCTTCTGCATCGGATCCTGGGCCTAAGGTAAAAGGCTTACCATCCTGAATCCAGTCTTCAGCAACACCTATAAAGACAAGAAAGAACAGGTTAGCATTCCGGCATCTGAAAGACAAAGGCTTACCTACTCTTCGTGCGCTCCGGAGGTCTTCACACTGCATTCCGGCATCTGAAAGACAAAAGCTTACCGACTCTTCGCACGCTCCGGAGGCCTTCGGCGCTGCATCCTGCATCTGAAAGACAAAACAAGGTGCGTTTAAAGACATTGGGGAACTTTGATACTCACGTGCCATTACTCCTTTCCACATCAACCCCAGTGGGTATTCCGGCACCCTGCAGCCGCTCCGAACTCGTACCTGCAAAATAAAAGACAGTTAGAGCGCATCGTGAAGCAGGCAACAAGCGCTTACTTACGTGCTTCCAAGCGCTTCTATTCATCATACGGACTCCATCTTCAACTCACTTCAGCCCATCATCCGCCATCGCCGGAACCTGCAAAACAAGAGACATCATTGCTAAAGACTTTAAAGACAATAGAATTACTCGAAACTTACCGTTCGTGCAGTAAACGACGGACAGCAGTCCTCTGAAGTCAAGAGGCCTGCGCTACCGATCCAGTGAAGAAACTGGTTACAGCACCCTGCCCCGAGGCAGATGGAGAGCTCGGCATTCACTTACCTAAGGTGAGAGCGTTAACCTTTGGGGGTCTACAGGAGAGCAAAAAAGGGAAAAGATAGGGACACCCCAATAACCCCAGTTCATTAAACCCATATTTTCTGTCTGCAGACATCTTACTCTTGAAGTCAGGCATACAGTGCACAGAGGTCCAGCCCAAAGAGCCAACCGGGTGCTACACATCACCTTTGAAGATACGGTAGTCGCCCAGTCAAGACCGGCGCCTCTGCGAGAATCAGGTGAGCGTTACAGTACCCAAACAGACCCAGTTTGTGGAGGAGGTACAGATCTTCCAATTTGAGGGAGAGGGATCCTCAGAGGATCCTGGGGAAAGGATCTTCTCCTTTAGAGATGGGGGAACTCCTCCCAAGGAAAAATGGGTCCCAAGGGACGCCAATTCAGACTGGGGAGATGTGGAGACTGAGCTACCGCCGCCCATCATCTCATCCCAGAACCCACAATACCGAAATCCCCTGGTTCAAACCCATCCTGGTGACTGCCTCCAAAAAGGGGGGGGGGCGGCCCAGAACCGGAACCAGGGGAACCCACAATGGCTCTGATCTCCAGTTGCCAACTTTTTCTTTCAGATTCCCAAGGCTCTCCACAGAATTCTGCCCAAATCTCTTCGCTAGCAATGTCCAAAACCAGAAAGTTAGCCCACCAGTTGTCCAAAAATGTGCATTATCTGTGCCCCCCTGAGGAGAAGGAGGGAAGATACTATGCCCCGGTACAAGTACAGGGACAGGGTACAATTTTGGCACTGGTGGACACTGGATCCCAAACTACCCTTCTGTCCAAAAGGGCCTTTGAGGAACTAAATGCAGGAAGGGGGGAGAATTACCGAATTCCTCTCACCTCTCTTCCTGGACAACTGCAGAACTTTGACGGGAAGGAAATTCCCGTTGAGGAGATTGCAGACTTGGACATTAAAATTGGGCGACACAAGGTGAAACACCCGGTCATAGTAGTGACTCCAGAGGGCACCCTTTGTTTACTAGGGAATGACCACCTGAGAAGGTTGTCACCCCTAATAGATTGTGTAGACAAGGTCCTCTGGACCCAGACTAGCCGACCAATAAAATTAAAACAGAGTGTCAACCATGTTAGTTTAAACGGCACCTGCCACATGGTTGAACAAAAATCTGACCAAGTAGAATTTCACTTCCAGAACAACCAAACTCCAGACGTGACAGTAATAGCAGTAGGACAACAGACTGGTGATGGGGGGTCCTCTCTATTTCTGAAAATCAACCTTTCTTCCAGTTTAAGGTGGTATTCCACACTGGAAGGAAACACCCTGAAATTCTTTACTAATCCACAATCAGAAACTCCCACTCCTATCGTACAGAAAGATGTGAAATCAGCTCAGAGCCTGGCTGATATTCAGCAAATTGGAGAGCAGTTGTTCATCCCTGTTCAGTTAAATGATGGGAAGGACTCTGTTCTCGCTCGAGTGTGTGTGAACAACGGTAAGAGCTTCATCAGCAAAGCCATGTTCCGCCAACTCCCAAAAGATCCAGCCATTCCCACATTCAAACTGATAGACAAATGGGAAATGGACCTGGAAGCACCTAATTGCAAACATCTCCTGCCAAGCAGGTGTATGCTCAAAATCTCCATTGGCAACAAGAGCATAGTTCATAATTGTTGGGTCGTGCGAGACGTCACTGCCGCCTTTTACTTAGGCAGTGACATTCTCAATCGCTTTGCCATTAGTTTGGACCTAATAAACTTCAAAGCTTGGTCCCGATTAGCGGATAATCCCATGGGCTTTGATGATCCAGAAAAAGCATTTAGGTCAGCTCAATTGCTACCTTATGCAGTTGAAATTCAGATCAAAGAGGAAGTCACCATCCCAGAAAGGACCCGACAATTCTCCCTGGAAGTGAAAGTAAAAAGAGGACAAAAATTGCAAAACCCTGATGCTTATATACATCTAAATGCTTCTCTCCAACAGCAAGGGTTGGGGGTAAACCCAACTCCATTAGTCAACATAGAACATGACACCATTCCAATAGAGGTGGATAACAGCGACTAAAAGAGTATTACTCTAGCCGCAGGCACGATTATTGGAATGGCGGTTGATGACCGACATTTCTCCATTGATCTAGGAAATGAACTGTTAGGACCAAACCCAAGGACTGTTTTGACAGTGACAGTGATGACAAAACAACACCAGACAGGATCTTCACCCGGCATGGGGGGAACTTCCTGGTGTACACTTCTTGCCCTTATGGTAAGGAAGATGTGACTTGTGACTTCAGGAGGGATGAGGTGATTTTCCAGGTCCATGAGGGCTGCCTTTCCCACCTGAAGCCTCCAGTCCAAATCAGCACTCTGACCAGGGACTTCACCACCCAGCTGGAGGAGGCCGCTGAGATAGCCAAACCAGAAGTCTTTCCAGGCTTCAGGCAGATGGTGGAAGAGAGGGTCAACCTAGCTGATGCCTGTGTGACTCTGGAACAGAAGCAAAAGTTGAAACAAGTTTTCTTGGATTTCCAAGATCTCTTTGCGGTAGACTCATATGACTGTGGTCGCACCGACATCCACACCACAACAATTCCCACGGACCCTGGAATGACTCCAGTGTTTGTGAGGCAATATCGCTTGCCTCTCGCATCCATGGAGTCCCTTACTGAAATAATTAAGAACCTAGAGTCCCGGGGAATAATCCGTCCAGTCCACAGCACTTTCAATAATCCGGTGCTGGGAATATTGAAGCCAAACGGCCAGTGGAGACTCTGCGCCGACCTTAGGGAGCTCAACAAACGGGTCCATACTTCCCGATGGCCTCTGCCCTACATTGACCAAGGGCTGGCCCAGATTCAGGGGTCACAGGTATTCACAGCAATAGACCTGACCAATGGATACTGGACCGTGCCTGTCAGTAGGGAGGACCAATACAAACTGGCTTTTACCTTTGGGGGCCAGCAGTACACATGGACCCGGACTCCCTTCGGATACCTCAACTCCGGCAATGAATGTAACATTTTCCTACATAAGGCCATGCCCGACCTGGGTGCGAGGGGAAACCTGGCTTATGTAGATGATGTCCTCATCAAAAGTTCATCTGTGGAGGAACACATAGTGGAGATCCGTTATGTTCTGACACAGTTGAGGGCCGCCGGAGCAAAACTTTCCTTTCAGAAAGCACAGTGGTGTACAACCCGTGTTAATTTCTTGGGGCATGAGATTACTCCTCAGGGTCTCTGTCCCCAAGAAAAGAAAGTGGAAGCACTCCAGAAACTGAAAGACCCCACAACTCTGCGGCAACTAAGGAGCCTCCTTGGACTGACTAATTACCGCAGAAAATTCATTGAAGGCTACGCAGAGATCACTAGACCCCTGATTCATCTCTTGAAGGGGGGGTCAAGTGGGAATGGGGTCCAGAACAATCCGAGGCGGTAAGACAACTCAAAAGAAGCATCTCACAAGCGCCTTGCCTAGCTTACCCTGTCAGAAACAAGGAGTTCTTCCTGGAGACGGGGTTCTCTAATACGTGCTTGACGGCAGTATTATACCAAAAGCATGACAAGGTCAATAAAGTAATCTCCTATGCGAGCAAAACTTTATCCTCTGTGGAGGAAAAATTCAACGATTGTGAGAAGGCACTCCTGGCAACGGTGTGGGCATTGAAGAATTACCGCCCGTTTATCCAGGGTGAACACATCATAGTGGAGACTCCACACCAGCCTCTGCAATATCTCCAAAGTGACAGAATCCGGGCCGGAAATGTGAGTAATTCCTGAATTACTTCCTGGATTCTGTCAATGCAAGGCTTTCCTGTAGAGGTCAGATATGGCCAAAACAAGAAGAGTCCCCTCGCGCAAGTTCTGGCTGACTTGCACGATTGTGCCAGAGAAAACTGTCTCGAGGACGAAAGTCTTAAAAATCAAGGACAACATGGAGGCATACCTTAATTCCCCACACAAAGTCTTTGAAGAAGACAAGTGTGAGGGAATGCCCACTGTCTATGTGGATGGATGCTCTTACCATGTTGACAACGACGGGGAGAAAGAACTGGTGGCTGGCGTAGGGAATGCATGGGTGAAGGAGTTCCCAGAACCCTCCGCTGGATACAAAATTGGTCCCCGAAGTAGTCAGGTGGCAGAATTGATGGCTGTGCATCAGGCCATCCTCACTGCTGTCCAGCATGAACTCCACGAACTGGTCATAATCACAGATTCGGATTATGTACGGAACGGGTTCGTGGAGCACCTGGTCAACTGGAAAACCAGAGGCATGTTATGCGCTAATAACAAACCACTGAAACATGGGAAGTTAATCCAAAATATTGATGATCTGGTCACATCGAATGGGATGACCATCTACTGGAAAAAGATCAAGGGTCATTCCAAAGTAGAGGGACCAGACAAAACTGGAAATGATTTAGCTGATCAGCTGGCCAAAACCGGGGCCATCCAAGGGGATCTAATAGAAATAGAGTTCTTGTTGGGGGAAATCCAGGTCACTGCGATCACTAGGTCCCAGACAAATGCTCACAATGATCTTTCAACTGCCCAATGGAGTAAGGAGACCCCTGATGCTGATTTGATTACGGCTCAAAAGGGGGATCCAATAATTGGTAAGTTTTACCAACACATTGAGGACCCTGAGAACTTTCCCCTGACGGATACCGATTACATTGGGAAAGAGGACCTAAGAGTGTTGATGAAATGTCCAAAAATCTTCCGGATCCAAAGCGGTTTGCTGGTAAGGAAATCCAAAGCTGGCCACGATCAGTGGGTGGTTCCTACCTCATTCCGAAGCCTGATGTTAAGTCACGCCCATGACGCGGCCACCGCCGGTCATAGGGGGTTTCACACAACACTGGAAATCTTAAGAGAGGTTGCATACTGGCCACACATGGGGCAGGACCTCGACCAATACTTGAAGGGGTGTCTTGTGTGTGCACAATTTCAGCCATCATCCCTCACACACCGTGCGCCTCTCCAAAAGAGGGGGATGACACTGCCATGGTCAGATTTGCAAATCGACTTTGTAGGCCCTGTGATTCGCTCGTCTAGAGGAAACAAGTACATGTTGACCGTTACATGCTTGTTTACCAAGTGGGTGGAATGTCTCCCAGCCCCAAACTGCAAGGCAGAAACTGCAGCTGCCCTGATGATTAACCACATCTTTTCCCGTTTTGGTTTACCTCAAAGGATTGAGTCAGACAGAGGTAGCCACTTCACCAGTGAAGTAATGACAAAGATGTGGGAGATACTGGGGGTCAAAAGAAAGCTACATATTACTTATAGGCCAGCGTCTTCTGGAGCAGTGGAACATTACAACCAGACAATTGTGAGCATCTTAAAGAAGTTTGTGGCAGATTCTGGGCCAAGTTGGGATATCCGATTACCTCTGGTCCTAATGGCCATCAGATCTACCCCTTCATCTGCAACCAAAATGTCACCATTTGAGTTGATGACCGGGCGCAAGATGGTGCTTCCCCAGCATTTGCTCTACAGGACCCAAGAGCAGACACTGATAAATGCCTCCACAACTCATGAGTATGTGGAGAATTTAAGGAAACACCTTCAACATGCTTTTGCCTATGCTCAGCGGAATCTAGAAAGATCAGCCGAGAGTATGAAGACCCACTATGACCTGAAAACTTCCAGGAAGGAATATCAGGTGGCGGACCGGGTCTATTTATACAACTTCCAAAGAAACCAGGCAAGACAGCGCACATTTTTACCTACATGGAAGGGACCCTTTGAGATTATAGACAAGATCTCCCCTGTGGCCTACAAGATCCGCATCCCCAAAGGCGGTTTGGCAGAGGGGGAAGACAAGTGGGTCCACATAAACCAGTTGAAGTGTTGCCATCCCAGGCACACTCTGCAGCAACTGGAGGAGTCCTCTGCAATACCAGAGGGGACCGCTCCAGATTAATTCAGTTCCAACCCTAAAATATCCCACATATAGTCTCTAAAATATTATACTCTTGGAAGCCACTATCTTTGAATGAGAACTTGTATCTCAAAAGTAAAATGTTAGGTATGTTAAAGTATAAAAATGTATATGTCTGCCACACCATTAATAGTGGTGGAAAAATGTCTACGAATAGGTATTGCCGCTTTTCCTTTGTCGTCCTAGGAGAAAGAAAACCTGGAGACTGACCAAGGAGGACGACCGGGGACCGGGAGCCGAGCCCCAAGGGGCCCAGGGTACCACCCAATCCTCCCATCAGGACCAGCGAGGAGAACTGATTGATCGACTGGAGGGAGTAAAAGATGCTGAACTGTGCCACCTACAGGATTGGAAGAAGATAATGGGGACATACCAGCGCAAGGGCTCAAAACCTCCTTTGCACCTGACTTCCCCTCGACTTGAATCAAAGCGCAGTCGGGCGGGGGGATTTGTCATGGGTTTTGACCCATGTTGAATCAATAGATTGGGTAGATGTGGGGATGAGCTGTCGCTGCCCATTATTCTATCCCAGAACAAACTAAATCAATAGACTGGGTGGATGTGGGGATGAGCTATCGCCGCCCACATTCACGCCAGAATAGGAGAACTGCGCAGTTGGCACGAGACCACTCCAAAGATACAACCTTCTTGTGGGGAATTCATTTTCTTAATCCCAAAAATGGTTGCATTACCAGTACTCACCACTAACAGAAAGCCGGCGTTTTAAAACCACCAGACTTTTGTGTAAAACTGAACAAATGAAACAAAACCAGACCAAGGAAAGACTTGCTAAGAGGTGGATACAATGTAAAACTATATTCTGAAATGACTTGAAGGAAGTAATTATTTAATGTATATGTAAAAATTGTCAGTTTGATTTGAATGTAGAAAACTGGGAACAAAAAGTGACATTTAGCTGAAACCTGGCTTAATGAAACTGAATTCTGCCTGACAACTACCCCCGACAGGAGTTGATACTGGATCAACAGCTGTGTTCCCAGGCCTGGCTGCCAGGCCTGGCTGCATCCTGAGGTCACATGGCCCTGTTGATTAGATTAGGGGTGGAGCAGCTGGGGACTACACGGAGTTGAACAAAGGCCTGTCCTGGACTCAGGCAAATGTTATATTGGGGGCCCGTAAAGTGGCTTCCTCTTAGGGGAAACTGGGAGGGGCAGTGCCTCTGCTAGCAGCTGAGCTTGGGGGAAGTGGATAAACCAGTTATTTCACCCTGTGATGTGCGAAGCCACACCCCTTTTCGACCAGGGCATAATTTTAAAAAGATAGATAACTCAAAGTACGGACTTGTCAGAATTATATAAGTAATATCATTATTTTTGTGATTTTTCTGTGAACATTTTGAGATGCGTTAGGACCCTGTGGTGTATTCTGGGGGGTTGCTAGCGGAAAATAGGGTCTCACTCCAAATGTCTGCATGTTAAAAATCTGACACTTCATCAATTAATGTCCATACTCCTTGCGCACATGTGTGTAAATTTGGGTAAATGTCCGATATTGCAAAACCAGTTAAAAAGCGCAAAATGTTGTCATTTTTGAATGCAAGCCCCCAGGAAGATCAGAGGCGGACAAGCATGGACCATAAGGAATATATAATGTGCACCTGTAATTTCAACAAATTGTATATCTGGGAAGGATGTATTTGAATCAAATATAGATTTGTGGGCAAACTGACCTGGGGAGGATCCTCTGACCCATAAAACCTACAGCATCACTCTGACTCACATTTCCTTCCCCCAATCATGGGAGAGGGGAGAATTGGTCCAATGACAAGTAGAGAGGGGCAGGCTTAGCTAGGCCCAGGCACACACCCATTTTCAAAAGACATAAAAAGAGCCACTGGAAGCTAGAGAGGACATTCAAATCCAGTTGCTGCGGAGCGTTTTGCCGGACCACACAACATCCAGAAGATACCAGTTCCAGACTGACTCCAGCTACATACTCCAGAACCTAGAACTTATACTTTAGAACCTAAATCAGAGGCCTAAAACCACAAGCTGAGTTCTCTGCAGCAGGCCTCAAATCATTGCAAGCTACTCACAGCGAGCTGCTTGAATCCCTTGCCAAGACCTTTTGCCAGGACCAGTGCAGAGATCCAGGAGCCGTGCAGAGACCGCTGTATCCGGACAGACCAGACCAGAGATCCAGAGTGACCCAGACCGCTGTGAGCAGAACCAGAGAGCTGACCCAGATCACTGTGAAGTGCCGAGACCAGAACCGGAGTCCAGT
The DNA here is from genome assembly GCF_040938575.1 of Ambystoma mexicanum. NCBI lineage: Eukaryota > Metazoa > Chordata > Amphibia > Caudata > Ambystomatidae > Ambystoma > Ambystoma mexicanum. The sequence continues at coordinate 223,627,825 of NC_090927.1, read as the reverse complement.
CCAAAACCTGACCAGATCCGTGGCGAGGCCTATTTCAAATTTATATTGTGAGTACCTAGCAGAACTGTGCAGAACCAATCTCTTAGTTAAAATAATCCAATCCAAACTATTTTAACCTAAGTAGAACAGCCTCCTAGAAATCGTGTCATCTGTCATTTGTAAAGCTGCACAACTGTCACCTGTCAATTCTGAAGCTGCAAGCTGTCACCTGTCATTTTGAGTTTACTTTAAATCCGAAAAACTACCTTTATTTAATCGTCTGTATTTCTGGAACCGTTTGGGCTAGGAATGAAATTTAACTTTCCTCTGAAAGCTTAGAATCCCAGCTTTCCAACGAACCTCCTTAATCACGATTCATGTACTTGCGAATTTTACCACGATTTGCGATTTGGTTAAAAATCCAGCCACATGTAACCATCAGCAGTCGTTTCTTTCCTTGCCAAAAGATCGTTTGCCTCTTAATCACCATCTCTGAATCATTGCTAAAGTGAGCCTGAACTCATCCCACGTATCTCTCACTCACCCTGAACCTCCTAAAGGGAATTAAAAGCATTTTCAGCATATTTCTCACTTCATTGCCACCACATTCAAAGCACTTGGGCCTGTGTTTTAAAACTCATACCGGTTTTCTCTAAGCTTGCTGGGGGGAACTGAATTTCGTATTGTATTTGAGTGCATTCCTGAGAACTCTGTGCTCCTCTTTCCATCTACTTCCATGTCTTACATTGCATAGGGGAGGGGGTGAATTGCCAGAGAAAAAGCGATTATATTATCTTTTGCTAAAATCATCTCAAGTATTTCTGTACTGCATTTTATTCCTCATTGCTTTTCCCTTGAAATCATAAAAGTATTTTTTGCTACTTGATCCATCCTATACTAACTCCTCATTGATTATAAAGAGGTGTGGTAGTGTCAGATTACCCATTGTTGATTAACATTATATTTATAAGGGCGATATCGATTATTAATTTATTATAAAAGCGTGGTATCTATATTTTGTCTTATTTCTCAAATAAACCTTTTAAACTTGCAAAACAGAACTCCTTCTTGGCTCAGTGGGTCAGGGGGATTCTAAGAGAGGGGTGTTATATAGGGGTAGTCATCCAGAACTCATGAACTGGACATAAAGATATATCAATAAGGGTTTCCATTCAGTATCCCAGACTAGGCATTGACTTAGCTGTAGTGTTGAATTGAATCTTCTTACATAATGGTGGTACCATGTAGAATTGTATATATTTGCCATTATAGATAACCGAGTACAAAGTGCATTATACCAAATAGAGAGCGGAAGTACAGACCCCCCCCCCCTCTGGTCCCTCACAAAGTGTGTTCCAATTATGCCATTTTGCTCACAAATAAGGTTTTCAAAATCTTTCAAAATCTTTTCTGGTCTCCCATCTGGGGGGTGGTGGGCTGAATTTTAAATCTGATTTATCCCTCTTCATTCTGACTCCTTGTCACTGCCTTCCATCCACAAAGAATTTAGTTAGCAGAGGTTTGGGCGTGGGTCTTGCAAGGGGAGTGCTCAACATGAAGGCAATCTGTTATTTTTAAAAAAGATTTTGCTTATGTTTGTTATTAAAGATTTTGGTATATTTTGTTAGGAGTTGAATTAACTGTATTGTGGGAATCTTTGCATTTGTATTGCCAAACTGGTGGTTGCTGCCCAATTATTTGATTTGCTCTGATGTTTAATTGAACCATAAAGTTAATAGTTAATACATTTCCTATTGTTACACACCGGCCTGGTTCCTGGTCCATTGTGACACGGGTGTTTGTTAAGGTGAGTGTGAGACGGGTTGGGGGCTTACTCAAATCCAAGAATCCAGGATTCAAATAAAAATAAAAAAGTGTTTTTATTGTGCGCCACATTCATTGTCCGTGAAAGATAGCCCTTGCTGGAGTGTGCCGTGTTATAAAACTGATACACAAGCCAGCATGGGCCTTAACAGTGCAATGATCCCTTAATATAGAATACACCAGCATGGTCCTTAAAAGTGCAAGTATCCCAGAATATAGAACAAGTCAGCATGGGCCTTAACAGTGCAAGGATCCCCGAATATAGAACAAGCAAGCATGAGCCACAGTAGCAGAGTAGTGGAAACTGCCATCAAGCAAAAACAGGCTACCATGGGCCGCATCAAGGCAAGCTTCACTCAAATGCAGGACAGATCAGCATGGGCCACAGCAGTGCCAGCCTCCTCATACAGAACAGTGCACTGTGAGTGGCAGCAGAGCAAGCCACACTCTCATAGAATAGGGACAAAATAGGCCACTGTAGGTGTAATACTTGCCTCAACTGCAGAACGTCAGCATAGTCTGCATTATTGAATGCTTCCCTGCCAAAGCATAGGTAACCATTGGGCTCAGCCCTGGAAACTTTTCTCACGTCTGGAATGTCACCATTCGTCTAATTAGTGCAAACATCCCCCACAGAGAACCATGAAGCAGAGGTTCAGCATGGAGCACAGGAGTACAAGCTTTCCTCACATAGAGTCGGTACAGTATGGGTCCCAAGATAAGACACACACAGCAGTGAAGGCTTCCTTCACATAGAACAGGGTACCATGGGTGTCAGCAGTGCAGATTCCTCACAGGAATAGTCAACAGAATGGGGCTCAGTGGTGCAGGCTCCTCTGACATAAAGCAGATAAGGCATGGACCTCCTCAATGCAACCTCCCCTTACATAGAAGAGATCACTGTGGGCCGCAGCAATAAATGCTTTCCTCCTCGAGATCAGTACACCAGGCACTGCAGAAGTACAAGCTTCAATCACATAGGACAGGCCACCATGGTTGCAAAAGGTATGGACCGCAGAGTGTAAAAGCTGCCAGGGATAGTAGTGGGTCGAGCAGCATATCCTGCAAGACTAATTGCATTGTCTTTACCACTATCACCCAGACACTGCCCTTTTTTATCTCTTCTTCATCCCAATACCTTAACAAATTAGGTGACCAAACCTTTACTACCCTCCTTGGGGGAAGGAAGCTCCTCCCTCCAATCGCTCAATAGTTTTAGAGAAACCTCCTCCCCTCAATTCATCTGTTTTTTGCAGTCTCCGACAATTAGGTTTTCACAGAGTTTTATATCTCCTACTTCAGGTGAGGCACCCGTGCCTCGGCCCTCATGGTAGAATCTTGCCTCCAGGATGGGACAGAGCATCGGACACCCGTATTGCATGCGCAGCACCATCCAACACAAACCCTCCCAAAACTTCAGTATACAAACAAAGGTGCCAGAGATATGATGAGCGGGCCGCAGGAATACACAAGAGGTGGCCCGGAGGGAAGATTTCCTTTATGTTAGTGTGTGCAATGCTCCTCTTGGAGTTGCATGCTCATGGCAGATGGAGATCTGCTTTCTGTTCCATGCCGCACGGCAGTAAAAGTCCCTTAAGCCATGCTGGTTCCCTCCTCAAGCACCTTTCCCCAGCAGTTCAAAATGACTGTTCCATTGGAACTGCTCCAGGCGAGAGAGGGCAGAAGGCAGGGGACATATTCTTGTGGACCCCTCCAGCTGCCCCGCCTCCTCCACTCACAACCCTGTTATCAGTGGGCCGCTGAAGGGCCTTATTAGGAGGGTGGATATTAGGTAGGATGGGTCAGCAGTTGCAGTGCCTTCTATGGGGTTCTCCAGTATACAGGATCCTGTCAAAGCAAACATAGACCCAAATGATCTGTCACTGCTGGTGGACTGTGAGGCACGATCTCTGAAGCTAACTTTATTCTGCTGAATGATTTTGTATTGGAAACCTAAGTTGCACTTTTTTGTGTCTATGTTCTGGGATATTGAATTGCCGCTGCAACTCCAGAGCTCTGTATTTTTAGAGCAGCCAAAATATCATCCTCAGTATGTAGAGAGGCCCAGAGAAGGTCGCAATCCCCAGGCTGTGGCCAGCGGCATACCCTTGGAGTCAGATTTACCTTCTGTAGTTGTGCACTACATCCAGGATGCAAGTTTGGATCTGTCCTGAGTCCTGTCTGTGTCCTGGGTCTAAGAGTGGGGGCCCTATTGTAGATCAGTTTTACCTAATGCAGCCTCACTTCCCAGAAGGTGGTCTAGAGGGTAAGGGGATTCCGCCATGGGTGGATATCACTTTCTTGGCTCGGTCCATCTTGAGGGATTTCAGGCCCTTCATACGTCATTGGAGGAGGACTCTGTCTTCTGCACACTTGAGAAGTTGGCCATGAGGTTGGCAAAGGGGGGCAACTGAAAGGTCAATTTCGCTACTACTGCCCTTCCTGAAACTGCCTTGTTTTGGCTAGAAGTGGGAATTCAAAAAACATAATATTATGGTCCACGCTGCTAAATGATGAAATTAGAAAATTATTAAATTCTCCAACTATTGCGTCTATCCATCCAGATATCACGTTCAAAGTTGTTCCATTACAGAACTGAATGCAATTATTAAGTGATGTGTTTTAAACTCAGGAAATATTTATTCAAATGGAATATAAAAGAACATACAAAAAATGCACACAAATGAACACTTGTATATAAATGATGAATATACAAAATCAGCAGAGTTGTTTTGAATAGAGACAAAAACTTAATGGATTTCAATACAAAAAAAGCAAAATACAGTTTCACAATAGATAAGAAATACACTAGGAATTCTGCATGCAATTAGCAAACTTGGTGACTGTCAATTGGCAAACTTGGTGACTGTTGCAGGTCTGCCTACATGTGTGAATGCATAATAGTCATTATCTATTGTAGTGCCCCAATCGGTTTTTTGAGCATCTGCACACGTTTCGGCAATAAGCCACCTGCTTGGCAAAGTATGAAAAGCCTTCCTCAGGCCTAATAAAACGGTATCCTAGCGGGAAGCAGACAAAAGAAAAAAAGGAGCTAGTCATCGATTGTGACTGCATTCAGATTGAGGGATGCTTTTTGAATTGCTCCGTAATGGACATTCCCAATAGCTTACCCATAAACTTGATGGGTGGTGTGGAGTGGGGCGTGCCGGTAGTGACCTCGCGAGTGCAGTCCATGCAGTGGAGAGGTATGGGAGACAGCTCGAATTTCCACGTTAGTGTGTGGTTAAACAAAATGAACCTTTGTCAGAAACAAGTGTTTTTCTGTTTAAAAAGGACAGTTGTTACTGGTGCCTTAATATCATAACAGTACAACTTTTATTGCCGTTTTTTGAAGGGTTAGACATAACACAGGATGGGCGCATACCTGGTTTACCTGGTGTTGGCATCAATATCAAAGTTCCAGTCTTAATGTATGTCAGTGTGGATGGATTTTAAATTCCAAACACCCTATCGGTAAAAATAAAGTGGAATGGATATGTTGTAGCATGTTAACATTACTAGCACATATGATTCATTTCGAGGATGTAGACATACCTTTTCCGAACAACTGAATGTGGGTCGGAATACAGATAGCGAGACAGGAGGATTTCTTGAAATTCCTTAGTCACTTAGCTGGAATTCGTCACAAATGTCTGGGAGGCCTCAGATCACCCCCTCCCCATTAAGCAGAAACCCTCTCCCTTCAAGTGACCTTACAGATACCAGCCCTCCAAACCCACCTCTGTTGCCCAGCAAAGGGATTTTAGTGGAGGGGGTCCTAGGCAGAGATAGCTCCTATGCTGCTCAGCCTTTCCAGTTGGCCAAACCACCTCCTCCTGCCCTTCAGGCATGACTTCCAGGCCGATTTATTGACAGTCTTCATCCAAGTCTTCTAGAGGGAGGTCATCAATGACATTTCACCCAGGGTAGGGTTGGAGGTTGTTTTAACAAAGGGGTGTGCGCAGTGTTGCAAGATGGGCTGTTCCTTGAATTCACCACCTTGCTGCCAACAGAGCTCTGAATGAAGACAGCGTTCTGCTCTAAATTTCCCACATTTTGTTTCAAGAGGGCTGTCAGGGCTGTCCTAGCAGCACAGTGAGGCCTGCGGCAGCTACTCCATAATGATTTGTTCCCTAAGAAATCAAGAGAACTCTGTCCCTTTATCTAATTGGTGGTGGACAACTTTATCATCGAAATATGGTTCAGGATAGAGACTCTCCAGTCGATTATCCCTCTCATGCCCAGAGTGGGACTTTCCTGTCCATCATTTCTGGTAGACTCCTATCTCGAAGTATAAATCACTGTATGAAATCATCTGGTTACTGTCATAGCATCATATATTAGGCATATTAGAAGTTTGACATATAGGATGCCTGTCATGAAATTGCTATACTGAATCTTGCATCAAATATCGCTAGAAGTACTATTGTCTACTTGGAATAATGAAGTGTCACTCTTTTGTTTTCCACCGAGGAATGTCCAGCACTCACTTGGCATATGAGAACAGAAACATGTAGGGATATTTAGGATGCAAATGAGTTTATATATACAGTATTGCATTCTCAGTGTGTATATGTTATAGAAAAGTTTAAGCAAAGTGTTTGTGTCTGTGTTTGGTTACACGTGATCAGGGTTCTAATTGTGAGAGTATGGACTTCCACGCCATATTTCTGACTTTGTTTTTTTACTGGATGATTTAATACAATTATTTATAATTTTTGTATTCATTTTCACATTGGTCAGTCCATTCTTTCAGGACTCAATATTTGTTTCAATATAAAGAAGACATATTTACTGTTGAATAAAGGTTGCTCCTTTCTTTTATTATATATAATATTGATGTAGTACCCAGACAGTAGGAAAGGTGGATTTCCTGTGTTGAAACTTTTTCTGGGCCATACCAATTATACTAATCAGACTCCTATCTCCACATTACCATTGGGTTCATTCTCGTGGGACTCGGGATAACCCCTGCCTGGACAACTGGTTAATTCTTGCATCTTCCATATAGAGCATCACTCGGAACATGTCTACTGTCTACCAGACCCCACTAGGGCTCAGATGCAAGTTCCATGTTCCCACTAGGTAGGTATAGGTGAAGGCTTCAAGACATTGCTAGGTCGTGCGTCTTTTCCCCAAAACAGAACATACTATATTCAGCTCCTGTTGCTATCTCTCATCCCCAGGTCTTCAGTTCTGGCCTGGGCTTGGCGGGAGGGCCAGGGGAGAAGGCATCTGCAGTATTTATTGTCCTGTGAGCCACGAAACCCCTCGGACCTCTGGTGCATATTTTGGAATTCTAGTGTTGAGATTCCTGGGACTATTCCCAACTGATTCCTCTCAGCCCTGTCATCGGCGGTTGTCTGCAATAATGGCTTTCTTTGCCATCCACCTTAGTGGATGGCCACTGATTCACACTATCTCTTGGTTCCTCACTTCTGCCGCCAGCTTGGTAACCATTAAATTGGTGCCAGCCCAGTGCATTGGGTATCCAGCAGGGAATAGGGTTTTGCCCAATTAGTATTGCCAGTCCGCTGGCCACTGCTCTGCGTCAGTTGTTGCCTAGCACTCCTAGTATTGGTTGGGACAGTCTAAATGGTGGCTAGCTCCTAACATGCTCATTTCCCTAGTCCGGGTCGCCTCCGGAATGATGTCCTGTGCAGAGTAGCATGCATTCTCAAGGCAGTTGTGTATCTACCAGAAATGGGCTCTGGGAGTACCATTTCCCTCAACCATTTCTTTTCATCTCCTATGGATTAGTCCCTGACTCGGATCTCCTTCGGGTCAATCAGCAGAAAGATAGGACATCCTTTCTTGGATCTGTTTAGTTTTTGCCAGTCCCTCCATTGCCTGAACACTGTGCCTGGGCTCGGGAGAGCATGGGTTGTTCTCGTGATGCCGTGGCCTCTGGATCTTCCGATTCCTTTTTCTCCTTTTTTGATTTCTGATCTGGTACAGCAGGGTGGTGGCATCTGTCATTCTGTTGGCCCCTATGGGCCCCGGAGGAGTGGTTCCCGCTGATCCACTGGATATCATTGTAGCCTCACTGGGAGGTTCCATCTTGTCCTCTGCCCCATCTGACTTCAAATTCCTCCGCACTTGGCTCTGGAAAGACTCTGCTTAACAGCCTGGTGGTTACTTTGGAGAGGCTCAAGATTAGGGGAATGGCCCATTTTATGGCTGTCGATGTCCAGGATAGGCATATTTCTTACCACACTAAGAATCTAACGTGAGACCTTGACCTTCTTTCTTGGTGTAGTCCTGTTCTTCCTCGAGTTCCTCAGGGACGTCACACGGCCTGGTAGTGTTCCCTCTTTGCTGCCCAGTTCACAGCCGTTGCCTTTGTAACAGCCTTGGGGACTGCTTGGGAAGAGAGAAGGTCTTGCTTGTCTACTGGGGTAGATCTCGTTGACCCAAATGCCTTTTATTTCTCCTTGGCCTGCTTGGGATCTCCATGGTTTTCTTTTGGCTGTTCATGGATACCTTGAAAGCTATTTTGGACATCACTTTTGGGTATCTGTCATTCCAGCCTGCCTCTTCTTTCTGGTTGTTAACACCACTTATTGCCTTGATGAGTTGGAGTCTCTCTTTTGTGGCAGTACTTCATTTGCTTCCTTCCGGAGAGTCTAGTCCTCTCCGCTCTCTGGAGTTTTCCCCTTGGTCTTTTCGGCTGTCCACCTTCACGAGGGCGGTAATTGTAATTGTTTATTTGTAAAGCGCTTATACACAAGTGAAGTGCTTCAAAGCGCTTCAAGGCAGGAAGGGAACAAGGGAATATAGAGTCATTCTTAGGCCTTGAAGTTTCCGAAAGATCTAGCAAAAATTACTAGCATACTAAGCCAACAACATTTCAGATAGTGCAAGTGCATGACAGAGAGTGAGGCGATAAGGGGGAGGAGAGGAGAAGAACATACAGAAACAAGAAACTACTGTACTAGGCCTAGCGAACTGCATTCTAGTAATGTAAGTGCACAGACAGGAGGTGAAAGGAAGGGGGAAGGGAACAAGTGAACCCAGTCCAGCAGGGCCCTGGTTAACTGCAGGGAGGTTCCCCGTCACATGGAATGAATTCTAGAAGTGCAGTAGTGGTTGGTAGAGTGCAGAAGCCTGGGAGCAAGTGTGAGGACTGCCGGGGGAGCCTGAGACCTGTGTGGCTCTGGAGGTGCAACAGGCGACCAGTCAGTAAACAGAGCAGAGTTAGGGAAAGAGGGAGGAGGGAAGTAGGGAAGAAAAGAGAGCAGGTTAACAAGGGAGAGGGAGAAGGAAAGAGGAAGAGAAGAGGAAGGTCTTGAGGAGTTTTCCGGAACTTAAGGAGATCAGGCTCAAGACGGAGGGAGGCAGGGAGGCTGTTCCACAGGGAAGCACCTGAAGAGGATAATGAGCTACCCCCAAATCTGTTTTGAAAATTGCCTGACCCACAGAGAGTTGGAAGAGGACGAGCGCAGGGCTCTAGAAGGAGAGTATTTACGAAGAAAGCGATGCAGATAGTGAGGGCCCCGGCGCCAGAAAGCCTTGTGGACTATGCAGAGGGTCTTGAACTTGATCTTTGCAGTCATGGGGAGCCAGTGGAGGGATTTCATTGCCAGAGAAATGTGGTCCTGGGCTTGAGACCAAGGATAAGTCTTGTGGTTCTGTTCTGGATGAGTTGTAGATGTCGGAGAATAGAAGTAGAAAGATTGAGAAAGAGACTGTTGCAGTTGCCCAGTCTAGAAAGAACCAGGGCTCTGCAGACAGTAAGCCTCCGGGGGAAAGTGAGAAAGGGTAGAAGTGTCTAGGTGTCACTCTGGTAAGAGTACTGGGTTGAGGCTGAGCATTCCCTTGGTCCTTTTGATGTGGGTAAGACAGTCTAGTCTTACCTCTTTAGTACAGCTTCCCTTTGTTGGTACTTGACCCTCTCGCCTGGTCACTTTGGCGGCACAGAGCCTTCAGTCACAACTATTGGCTGTTGGATTTAGCCTACAATTTGTCCTCTATGATTAACCAGCTGACATCCTTTTGTCATTCAGTCTGATCTCTCAGGGAGGTCGCGGTTTCAGTTTTTTTTCATTTGTCCGGCATCTGCCAGGCTGCCACTTGGGCATCTCTTTTCACATTTTGTTGGACACAACCATCTCCCTTTTTTTGTGGGGTCACAATCACCTTTGTTTCACCCATCCTGAGTGCTCACCACTGCTTGCAGTGAGCAGTTTCTCACGGAATGAGGTCACTAGTGCACACGTGGGTGTCCTCATTTTCTGTTCAAAGTGATCTGGCTCTGCTAGCTATATCCTCATTTGTTAAGTACTGGTACGAGGAAGAGGGACAAAGGGGTAATTCCGAGATTAGTTGCCAGTAATCTTCACTACCCTGAGTCCTACTCTCCTTGTCCCAGTCCTACTTCCTGACTCCAGGAGGCTTGGACCTGATCACCGCCTTGGATATGCATTTGGATTGGAGGGAGGAGGTTACTCTTATCTGGTCATGTCATTTGAGTTAGGTGACACTTTCCCCTGTGGTGGGTAGTAAAGGTTTCGTTATTTTTACAGTGAGACCTGTCTTTACTTTACTTTATTACATTTGTAGTGCGCAGCCATAGACCCATAGGTGTGAGGGCACAGACAATAGACGGACGTGACATAAAACTAGCAGCGACCGTACTAGGATCACTGAGGGGACAGAAGGAAAGAGTGTCAAAGAAAAGTACTAATTAAAAAGAAAGGTTTTTAGTCCTTTCTTGAAATTACACAAAGCTGAGGAGCCTCTCAAATGGCTCGGCAGAGCATTCCAGAGCGAGGGGGCCGCAAAGGCAAAGGCACCCAGTTGCGCTTTTTTGGTTTTAGATCTTGGCTGATGGAGAAGATTATAGTTATTAGAGTGCAGATTTCTAAGGCAAGATTTTTTTCCTATGTACCTTTGTAAATATGGGGGCATCGTTCCCATAATGCATTTGAAGGTAATGACCAAAAGTCTGAAGGAAATACGGGCCTCCACCGGGATCCAATGCAGGGCTCGACGTGTTTCTGAAACATGGGACCGATCAGAGAGACCAGCTACAACTCTAACTGCTCCGTTCTGCACTACCTGGAGACGGTTAATAGTAGATTTGCTGGAGCCTGCCAATAGACTGCAGCAATAATCTAGTTTAGCTCCTATAATGGCTCGAGCAATAGACTGAGCGTTCTGTTTGGAAATGAACGCTCTCAAGTGAGCCAGCAGTTTGATATAGTAGGCGGCAGATGCGACTGTGCTGGCTACATAGGGCTTCATATTAAGCGACCGGTCCAGAAACACTCCCAAGATTTTTACTTTAGGGACGGTGGGGATTTGAACATCCCCTAACCAGAAGTGCTTGTAGGCAGGGTCCAGTTTAGCTAAAATGCCCTCGGGACCCACTACCATGAGTTTGGTCTTTCCACGGTTGAGTGCGAGGTTGTTTAGCATCATCCACTGTTCAATGATGGAGAAAATGCGATTGAGTTCCCTCTCATCCAGGTCATGCTGACCGGTGAGAGGGATGACACATTGTGTGTCATCTGCATAGTTCGAAAGAGGATACCATCTTGAGAAGTGGGATCACGTGTTAAGGACTGGGACGAGGAAGAGTAGGACTCAGGATAATGAAGATTACTGGTTAGTAATCCAGGCATTAGCCATAGGCAATTAATCCCTGGCCCTGAAAATGCTTACCTTGCTTCAAATGAGGCAGACAGCAAGCCCCTGCAACACCAAGTCTTCTAAGGCTGTCTACGAGCCAATAGCAGGCAGTTCTGAATGCAGCAGGTGGTCCTAGACCACAGCAAGACGGAGCTGCTCAGCGACACATATGCTCTTTCAGAACTTAAGTCCTGTAAAGACTATGGGGTCTCAAGCTTCCTTGATTGAGTGCAGCGTTAGACCAGCAATTTGATCACCTAGAACCTGCTCTGCACTAACGACCAATGACAGCTCCAAGCGTCCGCTCTATTGTGCAAGTAGGAAGGTCATAAGGCCTGAGGCAATGAAAGTAGGGACTAATGTAAATTTCCAGTTATTAATCAGGGAATTACCTCTCCCTAGTCCCTCTTGCTCGCCATACCCCTTATTTATTGTGGAAACAGCAAGCAGCATGCACCCGAATTCAACCAAAACACCCAGATAATACCATCGCAACAAATTAATGCGTGCATCTTTCCCAGTATTGTTTATCTGCCTCTCACCCAGCAGCAGAATTAAATGAACTCTAGCCTAAGCCTGTAATCAGCACCAACCTTCATGTAGCTCAGTTGAAGGACACATATTGGTGCTGTTTTCTCTGCAGGGGCGGTACTTTGGTGTTACAGAAGTGGACAATAGGCCTGTTAATAATGCCTGCTATTCATTGGCATGCTCGGACACACTCACAGAGTGCCTGCTTCACTGGTCGCTTTGTGAGAGTCTGCCGCTCTTTCCTGTAAGTTGCGAGATCTGCGTTTTTTTTTAAACATCAGCGATATACACAATCACTTTTGTCTGACCAGTTGACTGTGGTCTACTTTTATTTCCTTCTCCCCTGATGATATTCTAGGAGCTAAGCGGCTTAAATCTGCATCACCCTTAGATGCGATTCCCCTTGGGACCCTTCAGGATATCATTCCGCAAGTCATCCCATGGATTTCTCCGGCAGTTACTCTCTCCTGTTCACTGGGACTTATTTCGGTCGAACTAAAACAGTCCCTCCATATTCCACTCTTGAAAAGCCCTCGTTTGACCCCATTATACTTGCTAAAATCCGCCCCATTTTTCATTTCCCATTCATCATGAAATTACTGGAATCATGTTTACCTCCCCTGCTTACCTCTTTTCTAGAACACTCTACATTTCTTGATCCTTTTCCAGTCTGGATTCTGTCCTGGTTGGGGCATGTAAAGTGTCCTTGTCTCAATGTTGGAAATCTTACTCGTCTGGCAGACCAGGGGGGAGGTGGGTGTCCTGATCCTTTGAGATCTATCAGTGTTTTTTGACACAGTGGACCACGCTGTGTTGCTGAACCACCTCACCCTGGCCGGCCTCTCGGGACAGGTCCTTTCCTGGTTTGCGTCCTTCTTGACGGACAGGAGCCAGATGCTAGCTCTATCTCCTTTCTCTTTCTCTTCTAAACTGCTTTCCTGTGGGGTTCCCCAGGGCTCTGCCTTTTCTCCCTCTCTGTTTAACATCTACATCCAGCCTCATGTTTTGCTCATCCACTACTGTGGCTTACAGTGCTACTCCTAAAATGATGACACACAAATCATTGTCCGGCTGGATTTGGATAAGCGGGACACAATGTCTCAGCTTAGGGGTTGCCTGGCGGCAGTGGGTGGGTGGATGGGCAGTAATTGGCTGGAGTTTAATCGAGACAAGACAGAGGTACTGGTGGTCAACAGCCCCCCTAACCTAAGCCCATGCTCTGATTTCCATTCTTCTTCTCCAGCCTGGTCTTCAGCTTATTGGCCCTGAGAGCTTGCCACTCGTCCATCACTGGTACCTGAGTTTAAAAACATAGGCTTTAGATTCTCGTTGTCTCTATCTACTGAAGCCCAGGTTGGTGACATCTGTAAGGCTGGCTATTTCCAGGTAAGTTCTTCTAAAGATCTTGGCCTTTCTTCCCATCCAGCTGTGCTCTCTGGTGGTTGCCTCTCTTACTCTTACCCGCCTAGAATATTGTAACTCCATGTTCCTCGCCCAGCCTCAGTATTTATTGCACCATCAGCAATTGCTCCAAATACTACTGACACCCCTTACGGTTCCTCCGTACGCTTCATTGGCTGCCGGTCCAACAGCGGATCATCTTTAAATCTCTCTGTACTGTCCACCGGGCCTTTCATGGCCTGGGGCAGAGTACCCACAGGAAAGCTTTCAACCATATGGCCCGATGCGTTCTCTTCTCTCCCAGGATGCTCACCTTCTCCCTGTTCCCTGTTTCTGCTTAACAGGAGACGGTGAGCCGCTCTTTTTCCATTGCGGGGGCTAGGCTGTGGAATTCACTGCTCCTATTCTTAGAGCCATAGAAGACCAGCTTGTCTTTCGGCGTGTTGTGAAGACTCACTTGTATTAGGTTGCTCTCTGCCTCTGTTTGTATCCTCCAGTGCCAAGATGCCCACGGCATACGTGCGCTTTATAAAAATCAGTAACATAACACTCCTATTCAGAGAATACAAGTTTATTGTGTAGCTGCACATTGTGAAACCAGTGTCTGTGAGAACACACGCAACCTTTGAAGTAATTGGCTGCCTACAGTTCTGTTTTTTCTTTGCAGTTAGTGAAATCTTTCAGTAAAGGCCTGATTTCAAGATGGGCAGTATTGCCTCTGGTAATACCACCAAACTGACATACTATTACTGCATGATTCAGAGTCATTTTGAGTACCAAAACTCCATTGGGGACATGTAGTGTTACTGCACACGATAATCCTTTTGTGTAGAGGGATTTTCCTCAACACAAAAACACCAGAAAAAGAAGAGTTTCAAGATTTAAGCTTGTAATATGGCGAAGTGGAAATACAAGCAGTATTTGCAAAACAGCATGTTGAACCACTACCGCCAAACAAGTAATGACCCCTATGGTTTCCTGTGTAGTCCAGGATGTTCTCAGCCCTTGCTAACTAAGCAAGGAACAAGACCAAAAAAGATGGATGAGGACATTCCCTTTGTAAATGGGGAACAAGGTTGCAAACATTGGCCTCCATCAGTGCTTTAGGTGGCCTACAAAATCGAGTCGGGGCTCTTAGGGGGGCATGGCAGAAAAGAGGTGTGGCCTGGCAGGTGTTGGCACCACAATTAAGAGGTAACACTTGCCTCACTTGAATGCCGCCTGTTAGGCCACGCCCCCGGAAAAGCCCTGGCTCAATTTAGCAAAAGGGCAGTGGCCTAAAAGTCAGCATTCAGATCAGGTAAGTGTTGCTGCTTTATTGCGACACACGACCCCTCCTGCCATGCACCACTTTGCATCAATCATCATACTCGCACCTGGCACGCAATGGTGATGATCCCAGCATTTCTAATGCAAAGGGTGTCTGTCAGGGGGTCAGTGACGTAATAAAAAGGCAGGTACACCTTTTTTTCTAAAGCCTGAAGCTCTCAGTTATAAGCAAGAGCTTCAGGCTTTTGAAAAAAAAGCCTTGGCTTCTTGTGGGCTGGGATTAGCAGAGGACTTTAGGGAGCCTGCTGTGGCTAGTCCCGGCCCACTGAAAGCCCTGGCCCTCATCTCATATTTGCCAACCATACGGATTTAGGTGGTAGGATGCCGCTTTTTAAGCAGTCGTATCACCTACCGATTTTCATGTGACAACTATGTATTTACAGGCCTGGCTGCCTCTGTCTGAGGCCCAGAGAGCTGCAGAGCACTGCAGCATCTCCAAGGGGCGTGTTAATGGACCATCTTGTCATTATTTTGATTGATGACAGAGAGTGAGCGTGCGCCTGGCCAGGCCGGCGCACACTGCGGGCAGTCTTAGTTTCAGAGTGTGGTGACGGCACTGCCCATGAAATCCTGCACCTGTCAGCTGCCTGCCAGGTGTCTTCCGAATCCACTCGTAGGGTGAGCAGCAGTATTCTTTGGAATTTGAGCTGAGCTGTAACTCTGCTGCAAAGCCGGTTCATGTCCATATTCAAAGGTAACATCATTATACTTTGGTTGTTGTCACTTCTGACATGTGTCTGGAGAAGGCCACTCTGAGGCTACGGTTCACCCCTCCAGAAAAAAACAGTCCGCCTCAGACACAGCAGTATTAAGCTCTGCCATAAACACTCTGAAAAAGTGCGCCCACCTCCTGGCACCCCACCAAGCCAACATAGGTCCAATTCCCCTTTCATCACGCGTACGCTTCCCTCGAGCCCCCATGCCCCATTAACCTAGCAGGAGAGAAGAACCACCTCTTGCCCACTTCGACCTGACAGTGGTTGGTGTGTGCTACAGGGCATTGTTCTGCATCAAACCCAGAGCAATGCGCTTGGTTCTTATTGATTAGAAATCGTCCACCAATCACCTTTCGTTTTAGAGGCACATGTGCAGGTCACATTATATACTCAGTCTATGCAAGGGAAGGGTAGAAAATGGAGGGAGCTACTGAGCTGCTGCTTATAGCTGGAATGGAGGAAGATGCCTGCTTTGGAGCTGACGACGGAAAACGTCCGCAAAATGGAGGAGGCAGCAGGGTAACCCCTGCGGGGTCATGCCGCCAGGAGCGGGGGCCCTCACCCAGAGGGGTAAAGGACAAAAGGGCGAAGCGGCGCCAAAGCTGAATGGGCCGGAAAGCCCGCGAAGGACAAACAAAAGGAAGGGGGCGGGGCTGTCAGGATATAAGCAGGCGGGACCAGGGACCAGGCATCTCGCTCCTGCACTGGGACCCGGTCGCCGCCACCTGACAAGGACAAGGAATTTCGTTTCGTGTGGTGGGCCTGGAAGATGTTCGGGATGTTCGTGGTCCAGGTTCCTGGTTCCTGGTGCACGAAATGGAGAAGAGGCGTTCGAGGGAATGGAGGGTTCCAGTGCATGCCGAGGTACAGTCCCAGTCGTGGAGAGAACGGCGTATGCAAACCGCGCTTTGAAGGTAAAAAGTGGGGCCCTAGATTGCAGGAGTCAGGGTAGTGGGCTTGTGCGGGTACAGGCGCGGGTGAGCGAGGAACCTATGTGCGCAAGGGGTTAAGGCGAGGTGTGCCCGCTGTTGATCCTCGTAAGAGGAAGGAAAAGCATGGCTGACGGTAGGCCTTTAGAGAGGCACGCCGGGGTGGATACCGGGGGCGATTAAGCACGGGATGGGTGTCTCGGGGGTAAGCTGTGATTCGCCCGGGGCCCGTTGTAAATTAATTAGGCAAATTTATAGACACCAGGAACGCGGGAAGGGGGTTCGTTTACCCCCCTCCGAGGTGCGCAGAGTTCGTGCAAGTAGGCGGCGAGGTCAGAGGAGGGGCAGGCACACAAGATGTTCGTGCATGTTTTAATGGCCTTCACGCAGCACAGCATATCCCAATACGCCAGGGAGTTGGATGGCGGGTAGAAACCGCCGTTGGGGGTGCGCAAACTTAAGGTGTACACGGGATAAGCATGGGGGATAGCTCACCGCCAACGTGCACGCATTGCGAACAAGACGACACGAAGCAGCACAGGTCAACTCCCCGGGCCCGCGCATAGAAACCTCGGGGTATTAAGCACGGGATAGTTAGGCAACGAAGGCAGATTCTCGTAGCAGCGCCTCGATGCCCCCGGAGCGCTATAGAAGGTAAATTAAATAAATAAATACGCAAGCCTGCAGTCCATCTAGATGCCCTTTTTACGTGCGGGGTGGGTGAAAGAAATTCGCATAAACCCAGCGGTAATGGTAAAGTTGGGCGTGCAGCACATAAAAGTAAGTTTTATGGCGGCGTTTGAATGTGCTAATCTCTGCACGGATAGCGGGATTGACGGGTTAGAAAGGGCGAACAGCAGCGGCGTTCGGGTGCACGCCAGGTTGGCGGGGGTTTAATGGTTTCGTAGGGAGTGCCATAGGAGGCTCAAAGGAGCTAGTAAGAGGAAGGAAACGACGTGGGTATTGGGTTTTGCGGAACAAAGACGGCTCTTTGTTACGGATATCGCTCAAGGGTAGAAGGAAATGTCGTGCATTTAGGGACCTGTCTGCCGCGGCTTGGTGGCGCCACGAGTAACGGTGCGTTGTGGGCGCACACAATCAATGCAGTTACTGGGGTGGGCGCACATTCACAGAGGAACAAGGTGCATTCAAATAAGCAAGCGGGGGGCATAGGCGGGTGTTGAAGGTTGACGGCTTAAGTTATATAACAAAATGGCAGGATAGCACACGTATATACGAAGGTTTAATGGCTCACCTTTCAATGATGAGGAAAATTAATGGTTTAGAACACTGCATTCGTTATGAATGTTATGCATATGAAGGTTTGTAAAACGAGCAGGTGGAATGCGATTGCGCGCCTTGCTAGCAAGGTGCATGGAGTGTGGCCTTTGACCACGGGGTTGTGGTAAATGGAAAGACTATCCATAGGGGGAGCTGGTGAGGAATGCATTGGGTTGCCACATTGCACCTACGGGATCTTTTGACTTTCAAGGGGTGCGAACTGAATCAAGGTTCTGAGCGAGCATTGTATTCCGGGTCCAGGGCGGCACAGATGACGGTGTTCGACGGTAGATGTTAAATGAAGAACGTGGCTTGTTTAAAGGGCGGCAATATAGTATGAAAGGGGGCTCGCGTTACTGGGAAAGAAAGCATTGTGTCTAGAATGGGTTGGTCATGGGCGGCAGTGGTGCGTTGCGAGGTGGGACCAATGTAACGGGAGGTAAGCGCATTACTAGGCAGGAAGGTGGGAGTTTAGGTCAAAACGCGCTGTACTGGGGCTGCCGGGTACGACGGCTCACACCGGCATGCAGAAAGTCCTTTTTAGACGCTTTTATGGGTTTCGCCACCACATTACTTGTCCGCGCCGAAGGGAGTACAGGTATGGCAATTGGATCGCACTTATATCAATGTGATTGGTCACACTCAAGGGTGGTGGTATGTGGTAGAGTGGCGGCGGCACGGGGAGGCCACTACGGTAACAAGTGCAGTCGAAAAGGCGACTTACATGTCATTTCTTCACCAGGCGATAGGGAGTAGCGGCCAAGGGGCCCGCACGGTGAAGCTGGCGCAGGGTAAACAGTTACATAGGAAAAGACGACCTAAGTGTGTGATTCATAGTTCATGGGGTGGCTGGGCTAGATCTGCGGGTCAGGAAAGAGATGGTTTGACCGGTTTTACTGATGGTAGGTAAAGGAGCTTGTGGAAGATTGACTGATCGGATTGTTATAGGAATATGAGAGAAAGCGCATGTGTGTTTCATTGATGTCAAAATGATCACAAGCAGCGTAAAGAGTTAGATTGACGTGGTACAGGGCTGCCAATTGTGGAGGGGTTCCTGGGACGAATCCCGGCAGGGACAAACCCAACCTTGCATCTTTCCGAGGTCGATAAATGAGCACCACACACCGTGGGTAATAATAAGCAGCGCTCAAGTAACTGAGGGTTCGTGGTGCTATATAAATGCTAAGTTATGGGGGTCTTGCAGCACGTCTGGGGTAGAGGCGCAGTGGGGATTCCTTAATGGGGAGGGGATTCCTTGGGTGATTTACGGCCTCAGCTCCACTCAATAGGGGAAATGTGTCAGTAGAAGGTCCTTACATTGGTGAGCGGCAAGGGGGCTATTTCATGCACATTTGACTCATGGACCGGGCTAAGGGGACTCCTAAGGGTGTAGGTACGCCAGGTAACACAACCAGGCCTCCAGAATTTCGAGGGCAGTTGTGTGGATTAAGGCCTCTCTGGAACACCTAAGGGACGTGTTCATTGGCCAAAAAGGTGTCCTGAGGTCTGGTAAGCCCGGCCTCTGGAGGCACGGAAGTTTATAAGGGTTGCCGGGTTAACACTGGCAAAACAAGGTTGGGGCTCTCATACACGGAAGGGGCGCAAGTTCAAAGGACCCCCAGGGCGGCCGTAGGTGGACCAGCGGCAATGCCGCGGTTCAATAGACTTCGAAATTAGTTGGGCGGCGGCAAGGCCACAGTATTAATGACCTACGTGTGGGCTCGTTACCGCAGGGGTCGCATGCGTCAGGACAGGGCCTGAAACGGGCAGCAAGGTGAAAGAGCGGAATCTAAGGGCAGTATCAGGTACGCGCCCCATCGAGCGAAGTGGATAGTGGAAGGTACATTGGGGCTAGAACACGTGGGCCACGCTGAGTACAGGAGTGCAAGGAAGGAAGACACGCCGTACGCTGGCTACAAGTTAACTGTCAGGAAGGCCAGTTCTATTTTGAGTCTTGAGATGACTGCGTACTGGAGAGTGTGCACGAGTGGGAGATTAGAACACGGATAAACGTGGTTCTTTTACATTGGCGGCTGGCCCAGGGGGCAGCCGGGTTTTCAAAGTTGTGATTGGGGGCCATGAGTCAAGTATCACCACCCCATCAGGCATACAGGGGGGTACATCGTTAAACATTGGGAAGGGGGTTTGTTGTTGACCTGGGCATCAGCTGCGGGGAGGCAGGCTGCTGGGGCTATGGCAAGAGACCTTTGGCCGGCGGAAGGAAGGGAAAGGTCCCATCCGCAGATGATTAAGTAAGGGGAAATGGGCCGGACAGGACAACGGAACGGGGAACCTCCCATTTTTAAGTATCGGTCGACTATATCAAGGAGGAAGCCCAAGCAACTCGTAGGGAGTAGGGGTCAGGGGAATTGGGCGAACACGATAAGAAATATGGAAGGGTAGAGCCTTCCTTTAAAGGAAAGGGAGGGATAAGAGTGAGAGGAGGGGCAATGGAGGCAAAGGGGTTCGGGAAGTCACGCAGGAGTAATGCAGCCCGACCTCACCCGCCAGGAAGGCGCTCTCCCAACAGGGTAACTCCTGCAAGGGCAGGCAGAACAAGGGTAAATGGGTTGGGGGCTTTGGTGAATAAAAGTGGTGAGGAACCGACTGCCCCAGAGCAGGCCCGTCCTGGTTAAGGCTGAACGAGATGGAAAGGTGACGGGTGGCAGGGGCTGGAGTACCCCGGAGCAGGCCCACCCTGGTTAAGGTGGAGCGAGATGGGAAGGTGGTAGGGGCAGAGGTGTTCCGGAGCAGGCCCGCCCTGGTTAAGGTGGAACAAGGTGGAAAAGTGGCAGGGGCAGAAGGGTCCCGGAGCAGGCCCACCCTGAATAAGGTGGAGCAAGATGGAAAGGGGGTAGGGGCAGAGGTGACCCCGAGCAGGCATGGCCGGAAGACATCAAGAAAGTGGGGAGATGGTCTTCTGGATGTTACAAACGATATATCAGGCTCGCAAAATATAAGTTAACCAAGCCGTTCCCTCCTTTTATCGTTTCACAGCAGCAAAAGGAAGGAGGAAACGTACCGTGTAGGTAGTGGGGGCACTCATTCATCCCAAAGGCTAAGGCGAGCCGGACGCAGCAGCGGGTGGCGCTGACGGCCGGCGAGTTCATGAGCGAGTGGCACAGGGTGCCAGGGACGAAGTGGGCTCAGCTAGAGGGGCAGCTAGGGAAATTGCTGAGTGAGCGGCAGAAGCCAGAGGTGTGGGTAATACGCTTGGGAGGGAACGACCTGAGCAACCTGAGGAGGAGTGTCCCGTGGGGGCCATTACAGGCTCATTGAGGAAATCACAGCACAGGGGGGCGAAACTGAAAGTAGATGGTCGGAAGGTATTCCCCGGGCGCAAGGGAGGCATGTAGCAGTTAAAAAAGCAAGGAGGAAGCTGAATGGGGCCGTTGCAAATTCTGCAGGGGCAGGGTGTTACATCAGAGCAGGCTGGGCTGGATGGATGAGGAAACACCCATGTACTTCCTAACGGACGGAGTATACGCGTCCATGAAGGGAATGGAGCTCTTTTCTGGGCATTTCTACCAGATTACTGGAATTATGAGAAGGAGACAGGAAGGAGGGGAGCCACAGTGGGCGAGAACCCACTCAGTGGCGTGGCGGTGTTTGGGCAACCAAGCACAAATGAGAGACTCCGGACGAGCCAGAAGGAAACAGAATGGGTCTTCGCTCTTCTGGACCAGCGCCTCTTGGGGGCCTAAACGGCGGGGGCGTCTGGTAGGAACAAACAAGGCTCAGCTTCCCCCCCAAAACAAACGGCGCTCTCCCCACCCACGGACCCCTGCACGGGCAGGATAGGAACAGGTACAATGAGTCGGGGGAGTTGGGGGCCTACTATACCAAGTATAGGGGGAAGCAAAGGGAAATCCGGCAAGCAAGCGCCACCCGCACAGAATGAGGTCACTATTGTGTACAAATACTTCTGTTGTCATGGAAATAAAACTGCGGCCAATTTTGCCAATTGAACTCTTGTGTCATGCCAATTCATGGGGGTTAAAAACATTGTGTGCATGCGCAAAGATAATTGGGAGTAAAGGCAAATGGACGGCTGCAGGGGTTATGGAGCTGACGACGGAAAACGTCCGCAAAATGGAGGAGGCAGCAGGGTAACCCCTGCGGGGTCATGCCGCCAGGAGCGGGGGCCCTCACCCAGAGGGGTAAAGGACAAAAGGGCGAAGCGGCGCCAAAGCTGAATGGGCCGGAAAGCCCGCGAAGGACAAACAAAAGGAAGGGGGCGGGGCTGTCAGGATATAAGCAGGCGGGCCCAGGGACCAGGCATCTCGCTCCTGCACTGGGACCCGGTCGCCGCCACCTGACAAGGACAAGGAATTTCGTTTCCACCCACCCACCCACGAAATACAAGGAGGAGGACACCTGGGTTTTGCTGTCGCAGGGCACCCAGGTCAGAGGATGACGAGTTGGCGGTGTTTGGGCAACCAAGCACAAATGAGAGACTCCGGACGAGCCAGAAGGAAACAGAATGGGTCTTCGCTCTTCTGGACCAGCGCCTCTTGGGGGCCTAAACGGCGGGGGCGTCTGGTAGGAACAAACAAGGCTCAGCTTCCCCCCCAAAACAAACGGCGCTCTCCCCACCCACGGACCCCTGCACGGGCAGGATAGGAACAGGTACAATGGGTCGGGGGAGTTGGGGGCCTACTATACCAAGTATAGGGGGAAGCAAAGGGAAATCCGGCAAGCAAGCGCCACCCGCACAGAATGAGGTCACTATTGTGTACAAATACTTCTGTTGTCATGGAAATAAAACTGCGGCCAATTTTGCCAATTGAACTCTTGTGTCATGCCAATTCATGGGGGTTAAAAACATTGTGTGCATGCGCAAAGATAATTGGGAGTAAAGGCAAATGGACGGCTGCAGGGGTTATACACATACAAGAAACCTAAATAAATACATTCATGTTGTTGCTACCGCGCATCACACGTTTGGAGGTTATCTTTGATATTTTACACACGTTTGTGGTGGATAGAGGTTCCTGCTTTGGAAAATTAGCTGAGCGTTTAGAACCATTGAGATTTTATTGATGTTGAATATGTTCTGCTAATTGCCTTTCCCCTGCAATAAGAGTGCGGTGTGCACTGTGAAGTAAAGGAAAGTATTACAACTTGTGGATTAAAGAGGCTCCACCTTTGTATAAGGAGATGGTAAAGGCTCTGGAAATGCTAATCTGGGGGTCCCTTCTCCGAATTGTGGGACATTTGCTGCTTTCTTTTTACAGGCTAAACCACAGGCCACATTGAATACCTTTAGCCATGTGGTACAGGAAGCCACTTGTGATGACCAATTGTTTGGTACCGTCACGGGCTGCTTCTCGGGATGAGGGTTAGAGCTGTTTCAAAAGCAATGAAGTGGCGTTAACGAACGGCTGAGTGCAGGCACTCATGTTATACAGGAGGGCCAGTTGTGGTTAGGGCACTACACTCAATCACTAGGTTCTTTGCTCCCGCTCCTCTGCCCGAGGGGAAATATGCCTGAGAAACTGCTTTCTGGATAGTTACATGCTATATGAAAGGCAGAGCCACCACATTAGAGATCCGCCTATATTTATAGCACTCATTTAGCACCTTAAAACATTCACGTTTTCTGTGTAACAACTTTGCGGCAAGTTAAGGCAATTATCTATTTTTTGCTTCACATCGCATCATCCAGTATGTACTCCATCTGGGGTACGGACTAAAGGGCACAGCAATATATTTATCTCTATATTATTTTTGTTCTAGGGATTGCCTTAGAAACGTAATTTGCAGGTGCCCTTGCAGCCTTCCCTTGGGGTATAAAAGTGTTATCACCTCCCTTTTTAGAGCCATTCCTCCACAGCAGACACTTGCAGACATCGAAGGATTTATAGATTTTCAGTGGGTGTTTTCCTGTTTCTGCTCCCTGCTGGGTGGCCATCTCCCCATAAGCATTATGTTGAACTTTCCTATGATCTCTACAAGGCCATATGCCACTTGGGGCCATTTCCTGTGATGTCATAAGGTCAACGTTCACATGACTTTTTCTGTGATGTCATGCCCTGCCACTTCATTGGGTCACATTAATGTGACATCATTTCCTATGATCTCATGCTTATGCTAATTACTATTTTTGAAACTTTAAGATTCCTACAGATTTTGTGTCACAGAATGTTGGCATGTATGTCATCTGTATGGAAGAATGGGGATTTGCTCTCTGGCTAAGGATGTCACCCACCCACCCTGGCCCAAAGTAACTTTCTTTTGGGCAATCACACCTGAACCAGTGGAGCATTCACTTAGTTCTAATTTAGAAAGTGGTCCGTGATACCCAGTTCCTTCTTAATGTACCATTCGTCCTAAATGTCATGATTGCTTTTGAAAAAAAAGAACTGTTTTTGCTCGAGGAGCTAAGTAATCAAATGTGCTTGTTTCCTGTCCTGCAGGATTTTCGAAGGACTCGACTTTGTGCGAGAGGAAACTGAACGGCGTCTGTCGGCAGGAGCTGTGCCTCGTGGATGAAATGCGCAAAGGGCCCTGCAGAAGAGGGCGGTACAACTGCTGCGTGTCCCTGACGGCTGTGGAAGCGTGGGACAGGAAATAAGAGCGACCGAAGGAAAGCGGAAGCATTTTAACATCGCCGACTAGTCCACGGAACCCGGTGCAAGATTGCGGTTGCACAGCCTAGTCGACTCCATCCTTTCCCAGCAGCTCACTGCACTCTCCTCCCTTCCTGCCGGCTTCATGTATCCAGCCAAACACGTGCTCCAAGCTTTTGATATTGGTGCACAGTACAGCACAAATAAATGCCAAGATGTAGGATACCTCGCGTAGAAGAGTGGGAGAGGAAACCTCCGGCATCTATCTTCCGGCCCCTCTCTTTCCTCATTGAATATATAATCACACAGGTCCTTGTAACGTGATTATTGCCTGCACGCTTCCAATAAACGTAGTCTAAGCCATGCATGAAGCTTGCGTTTGAATTATGTAGCTCAGTTCATTAAGACGGGATGCAAATATCTAAGGAGAAGGCTGGGCCTAGGATTTGCGGGGCCTTGGGGGCCAAAAAGATTTGCAGGCCCTCTTAGTTTGCATATGTATTGACATCACCGAAAATGACATCCCAAAATGATTCTGATACTCGAGAGGATCATGGGAAGTTATATTAGGAGAAGTTGTCAAAAGTAAGGCACTCAACAAATAAACTTTGTGATGTACAATATATGAATTGTCACTGTTATATTTTGGGCAATCTCATAAATACGTTTTTTTTGGAGTAGCAGACAGTGTGAGCAGCAGACTCACTTTTAGGACATTCCGATTGGGCAGGCATAGTGAGATAAAATGGTTGACCTGGGAGAACACACTCTGGTTAAGTGGCGGCGCCAAGATTTGAGTCCACTCTGCAACTCGGGCACTTGAACACATCTCCCCAGCTGCTAGAAATATTGTTTTCCATGGGTCCTTGTGCAACTTTGGTTTGAAAATACCATCTGTCTTTGGAATGCAGTCAAACAAAAATGTGAATATGTTTTGCTAACAGAAGTTACCTATTTTTTGCAGTGGTTTAATGATTGGTTTCGTTTTTGTGGTGTATATATTTGACCATATTCTTCAAACAAAAAATATGCTTTTAATTCAGAAGCAACAGATGAGGATAATTATGCATGCCAAAATAAATTAATCTGCGTAGATTTGTTTAAATATAAGGCAGGTTAGACAATTTACTAATGTCTCCTGCTGTGATTGCAGATTCCAAAGATGTCACCATGCAATGTACCGCTTTTGCAGGACTGCTTTTTAATGTAAACGAAGATGAGCCTATTTGCTGGTCAGGCCTTGAGGTAGTGAGAATAAGCAATCAATCATGCAGCACTTTGAATCTTTACACAATCAGCACAGGCCTGGGACCAAGGAAGCACCTCTCCAGTTCAGCAACCTCTCTTCTCATGCACTTGTGCCCGGCAAATCATAGCCCACTAGCTCATTCTTCCTTTCTCCTACTCACCTCCACATTTGGCTTTCAACAATAGTTTGGTAGAAGGTACCTTAGATGTTTTTCACTGTCTGATAAAGCCATTTTTCATCAATGATGTGACGGAAATGTAACATTCTACAAAAAAATAAACACTTTTAGTGCATGAAATAAGTACACATGAAAGTAAGGGCACTAGTTTAAGACTTTTTATGTTATGCATTTTAATGGTCTTGGAAGTAGGAATATGTTTAAGCAACTATCTGGTGCTTTGTCTGTGAATTCTAAATAAAAATGACACTTTTGCGGCTATTAAAACCGAAACTTACGGTGGTCAGATAGCACAGCGAGTTGAACGCCCATCCCTGATATCTGTGTGCAGCCTGCTGTGGCAGGTTTCCAATCCTGGCAAGGTCAACTCAGCCTTTAATCTTTCAGAGGTGGATACATTGAGTAACACTCTGTGGGATAATAATGTCATCTGTTATTTCAGTGCCCTGAGATCCATGAGTCTGCACGCTATATAAGAAATAGATATTATAATTCCTTTTCTAAAACAATGGTTACTTATATGAAACTATCCCTAATTTTCACTCTAAGTCCTCCATCATAACAAAGAGAGGGCTAAAAAGCCAAGTATTTGTGACTTTGCAACGTGTTATGCAGCTTGTACTGGGCTTCTCTGAAAGTTATGGTGGAATAGGTGGGAATTTGTCCACAGAGCGACAAATGGGAGGTGGTGTAACTTTGCTGAAAATGTTGGGGGGACATGCCAACTGAAGGGAAGTGGTGGGGTGAAGGGAAGGTGGATGGTGGCTCTGATGGACCGTTTCGGGCAAATAGTTAAAAAAGATTTGGTCGAATGGTAGATTTGACCAAATTCGGTCACCACCGTTAGTTCAAAGCCAAAAATACTGAACATGAAGAGCAGTGGTCGCAGGGGTGGCCCCCTCAGCCCATGTTCAGTATTTTTGGCTTCAGCGGTTGCGGGCGAGTCCCCCGCTTCCTCAGCATTGGTTGCAGGGCACCCCAAAAAACTAAAAGGAGAAAAGGGACGCTGAAGCGTCACATCCGATCTCTGTTAAAGGGATGGATCTGACGCAGCAGGTTACAGGAGAGGCAGCGGATGGAGAAAAGGTAAGTGGGGAAGGTTTATGGGTGTGCAAGCGGTTTGAGGGGACCTGGG
This sequence comes from Ambystoma mexicanum, assembly GCF_040938575.1. Classification (NCBI taxonomy): domain Eukaryota; kingdom Metazoa; phylum Chordata; class Amphibia; order Caudata; family Ambystomatidae; genus Ambystoma; species Ambystoma mexicanum. The sequence continues at coordinate 223,601,068 of NC_090927.1, read as the reverse complement.
TTTGGTTTTTTGTACCGAGGTAAAAACATATTTGCAGCGAAAATGACTACAGTTAATTCCACTGTGATTTTGTACGTCAGTCAAACAACCTAAATCCCTTAGGGATAACACTAAACTACTACACCACAAGAGTCCATTGTTGACTATCTGTTATAACTTTCATAAGACTGGTGGCGTATCTTTAAAATTCAATTGGGCTCCCACACATCTTCAGCCGGCCTGCCACGCACCCAGTGACACAACATAACATTCACAAACTTAATTCTACTAGAACATACACACAATGCATTATTTATCATTCATTCAAACATAAAAGCCAACACACACATGTTTGCACACACTCTCAGTCACACAAAAATGCACCCAGCACCCCACTGACATACACTGTGTGCACACAAAATTTATATGTACATTTACAATAACACATGGAAACAGTGGCACAACGTCCATCGAGCAGACCGGACTTTATCACCCCCTGACACCTGAAAATTTGGGCAATGTTGACTTTACATAGTTGAACTATAAAGCCATGGCCTAAAGGACCAGATTCACTGGAATGTCAGCAATTTGTCTGACTTTTCCTGTCATTGAAAGGCAGAAACCACTGGTTAATGCAGTGCAGTGGGTGACCAAGTATAATCATTATAGATTTTTAAATGCCATATATCTCCAAACTTGGGTTCTGCACAGCACCCTATATGTCTACGTGCTGATAGATTTCTTCTACAAGATTCTGACTAATTAAAATTAAGGTATGTTTTCCTGTGCGCAAATGGCTCAAATCAGTGGAGTACCGAGCGGGAGAGTCGCAAGGGGGTGGTCAAGCTGCCCGCCCGTAGCTCTTTTAAGACCCAGACTGGGACATTTGTCATTGGGACACCTCTCCCATTCGGCACCTCAAAGATGGTACCCAATGGCAAAAGTGTCCCACTGGCAAGACAATATGTGATGAGCAATTCCTGTTCAGCACACTCATTGTCCTGGCAGCAGGACATCTTACCCATTCCGAACGGTAGAGGTATCCCGCTGCCAGGCCAATGTCCCAAAGAGCACCGGGTAGCAGAGGGTCCTCATGTTGCTCTTTATCAACAGAGTATTACAATGTGAGCCATTAGGCACTGACGGGAGGGAGGGGGGTACTATTAGCAGGGACTTTTGTCTCTTTAGAAATGTGAATGGGAGGGAGTGATCAGAAGTGAGAAGGGTGTATAATGTTGCATGCTTTATGAAATAATGATCATGGCTTTAAAACCCAAGGAGGATTTGTTAGGCTCACATTAATCTGCATGATGCTATTGTGGCTTTGCATGCAGAATGGGGAGAATGAAACTAAAGCCATATTGCTCAACATATTTATATGACAATGTATATAGTGTATGGTTAGTTTACTATGCAATGCTAGTTTATTAAGTAATGTGGTTTGCTTCCAATGCATTGCTATACATAATTACGTTATATGTATTTTATAAATAATAAGCACATAACAAGCAAAACCTTAATAAATATCTATATCAACTAAGCCTGGAAAGATGAGCACAGTCGCTTAAATTGTCCACATCCCAGTTTCACCATTTAACCAAGTGTGTGGTCCTGGGCAAATTATTTAATCACATTGTGCATTACCTGCAGCTCTGTAAGAGATTCTCATTCGCTTCAAAGCTTATGTTAATGTATCATGCTATTTTAATGGAAAAGCCTAATGACTATGGAGTTGCTCCACATATAACAATAGTGCAATTTAGGTATTTTGCACCACACAGTTATTTGTCACTTGGCTCATTTATGGCAACTTATTCTAAAGTCACTTCCATGGTGCCTCCAAGTATCAGAGTCTAATGATGCGCCTTCCAATGTCCTTTTCTGTGAAGTCACTTCAGTTGGTGCAATCCATATGATAATTAGGAAGTTTGCATGTATTTTGCCTCAGAGGGATTGGACAGAGCTCCACAACAAACATACACAAACACAATTAAAAATTATTAAAAAATAAAAATAAAAATAAGTACCTCGGCTCTGCTTTCAAATGCTGCCCAGGCCACATCTCATGTTACACCGACCTAACCTTGTCGCACTCACGCGCCTCCAGACAGAAACCTGGAAGCTGAATGAGCTTCCTCATTCCTGTCTGTGTGTCGGACAAACACGAAGCCAGAAAGCGATGCCCTGTGCGGCTGCGCCTCGGAAGTGCTGTTGCTAGCATGACAGTACAGGCGCAAGGCCCTGCAACACCCAGTTTAGCACCCTGGCTGCTGACTTTGAGTCATGCCAGCCAGGGTGAGGGTCTAAGCCACGCAGGGCATCGCAGCCCTGAATGTGTTGCAGCACGGCTGCCAAACATCTCTCAATTATGTAATGAGACAGCACAAGCCTTGCTGAGCACCCCAGCCGGGCTGGCGCTGTCCAATTACATAATTGACGATTTCTCCCCCCCACCCTCCCTCCAAAAGATGGGGGGGACAAAAGGCATGCCACAGAAGTTGGGGGGGACAAAACCCCCTGTTCCCCCCTATAATTACGCCCATGTAAATGGGATTGGGAGGTGAGACAGCAAGGCCTCGCTGGGACACGCATAAAACAGCCCCATGCCTGGAACAGTATTGCCCCTTTATGATTGAAGCTGTACCACTTGTAAAACAGATGTATACACAAAGCAGATGGTACCTAGGGGACCTGCACGAGCACAGGCACTGGGGGAAGGCACATACTGCCCAGGTCCGGCCATGCCTGTGCAGCTGAAACCTTTGCAGCTGTAACCTCATCTCAGCCCCAGGCCCTCAGGGGAAAGGTTACACTCAGATAAAGGCAGTAACTGTGTTAGAGTATCTGTTGAGGACCATTATTGCCATGCACACCAGAAACTATGAGTACTGTGTGTCCAGAGAGAGACAACCCTGTGAATATTCAGTGGCTTGAATCCAAACGACAGCAAAGACAATAGTTTGGGCTTTTGCAGTTAATTACAGTTTGCATTTAGAGGCATGAGTTTGGATCAGCACCTTAAAGAAAGTGCCCAACTCAAAGAAGATGCAAGTTAAATGGCCGGCCATGACATTACTTTTATTACGTGCACCGTCAGCCTCTTTTGGCTGGTTAAATAGTTTTAACATTTTGCATTGGCAACAAAAGAACTATTCCTGCAGCCTACAGAGCCCGCTATGGAGGCGTTTGAGCTCTATACCTTTCTGCCTGTCATAAGCAATATTGTTGAAACACACCTTCCAATCCTGACCAATGGTGTAGCCCCTAACAATCTATGCACTACAGGGCCAAAACCTAGGGCTATACCACTCCAAAATATAGTACATACACACATGATGAAGGAGACCATGTGTACGGGGGGAATACACTGCTTGATAAGTATTGTTTGCAGCAAGAGGAGACTATTGTGCTGTACCAAGACCCGCCACCAGTCACCAGCCATGCCGACGCAAAGACGGCATCAACATTCATGATATTGCGCTAGTTATAATTGATGTAAGGAAGATCTAATGGCCTGAAAGCCATACAATGGGCCTCATTACAGGTTTGGTGATATCTCGCTGGTAAATCCACGAGATACCACCAAATGGAATTACCGTTAGTGCCCCTCGGTCTGGTAGTATTACCAGCGGATTACAAGTGGTGGTTTGGCGGTGTTAGTCTTGATTGACGGAGGGCATTTTGGCAGTACTACCGCTGGCAGTGATAGTACTGACATGGGCGCATTTTGGCGGTAAGGCGGCGGAATTACCTCCAGCTTTTTGCTGGAGGTTTTCCCTACACCTCACCATCAAACTCGTAGTTGGCGGTGCAAAAAATGCAACGGTAACGGAATTACCACAACATTTTTACTGTACCATCCAATTTATAATGAGGCCCAAATATGCCTATTTCTGAGTGAAAAACATTTGAGCAGCATTCATGCCTTCGCATTTAACTCCGGGGCAATTGAAAGAGTTGCTCCTCTCACTGCATTCTTACACATGTCATGTTTTAAACAGTATCCGTATATGAAAGGGAAATCCCCTTATTTAGTACTTTGTATATACAAGGGTATAGCAAAATCAAATCCATCAAATAATTTGATGTTTTAAACAGAACTTAATTTCCATGCATTCCTCAAATCCCCAAACAAGCCAGGCCGAGTTGTGAAATGTAAAACCACCAGATGCAGATCCAAATAGAGGCTTAGGGAGTGGTGGTTTCAGCATAAGAGCGAAATGTTAGTATCCTGTGTCACATGTTATTCTTTCAGCTTCCATCCCTCTTACAAACTCCATGCGGAGAGAGCAAGCAGGAGAGAAAGAGACAGATAGAGATACACAGACAAACACAGAGAAGGGAAAAGAAAAAAGATAGCTGAAATGATACAATGGGTAATAAAAGAGAGGCAGAGGGAGACAATGATTGTGACTGAGAGACTGGATAGGAAAAGGTAAGAGGTGAGGGAATAGAGACAATGGACTAGGGATAAGATCCTAGCACGAGGGTCTAGTGAAAGGGTCTAGGATGAGGGATTAGGGCTGCCATGAAAAATTCGGATGAGAGGCCAGGATGAGGGACTAGGAAAAGGCTAAGGACAAATGTTAGGACAAGGGACTAGGAAAATAAATTAGGACACAATAGTAGGAGGGTAATGTGGGACTAGGAGGAGGCAGAGGGACTCAGAGCGAGGTCTAGAACGTGAGGATGACATTGAACTAAGAGGCAGACAGGGAATGAGGCGCAAGTCCATAGACTACGACTAACATAAGTGATTAAGACGAGAGACTAAAATGAGTAACTAGGATGAGGGACTAGGACAAAGGACTGAGATGAGAGACTAGGACAGGGACTAGGATAAGAGAATAGGGCATAGGATTAGGATGAGGGGCTAGGATAAGGAATGAGGGACTAGGACGAGTGACTGGGATGAGGAAGTAGAACCGGGGCTAGGTTTAGAATGAAGGACTAGGATTATGGCTAGGGTCTAGGATGAGTGCGTAGGACAAGAGACTAGGATGAGAGACTTGGATTAAGATGAGCTATTACAATAAGGAACTTGGAAGAGGGACTAGCATAAGGGACTAGGAAATGGACTACTATGACGGACAAGGACAAGACACTAGGACTACGATCAGAGACTAGGATGAGGAAAATGGTGCTAGAATGAAGGACTGAGATGAGGGACTAGGACAGGGTGTGCGGTTGAGGGTCTAAAATAAAACATCAGGTATAGGAAGAGGGAATTGTATGAGGGATGAAGGTTATAGGTCAAAGGTTCGAATGCAAAGGATCGGATGACAAAAAGGTCGAATCAAAAGGACCGAAAACAAAAGGGTCGATTTTCTTTTTTTTTTTTAAACACATTTTTGTGGGGTCACCCCCGAAAACCCCTTTTTTGTGGTAAAATCCACTTTTTTTCCCAAAACGGAAACCCAACAAAAAATATATTTAAAAATCAAACAAAAAAAATCGACCCTTTTGTTTTAGGTTAAATTGACTCGACCCTATGGCATTCGATCCTTTTGGATTCAAACCTTTGACCGGACACCAGGGATGAGGGACTAGGACAAAAGACAAGTTCTAGGATGTGAAACAAAGACTAGGATGAGTGACTAGGACTGGATTGAGAGATTTGGAGATGGGACAAGGACAAGAGATTGGGAAGTGTGACTAGGGATGAATACTAAAGATGAGAGGCGGGGGACTATAGTGATTGAGGACAGGGGACTAAAATGAGACTAGAGTTTAGGACTAGGAACAGAGACACGGATGAAAGACTAAGACAAGCGACTGGTCCAAATATGAGATAAGACCCGGCACTAGTATGTCGATAGGAGACTAGAATGAGGGACTAATATGAGAGTCTAGGGTGAAAAGCTAAAACCAGGGACTTGATACTAGAAATATGCTGAGAGACTAGCAGGAGAATACAGGACTATATGGAGGACTTGAACAAGAGAGTACTATGCTGGGCCTGGACTTGGGTGAGCGACTAGGATGAGACTAGGACAAGGAATTATAATATTGAAATAGGAGAAGGGACTAGTATGATAGGCTAGGACTTGGAAGAGAGCCTAGGCTGAGGTAGGACAAGAGACAAGTGCGTGGATGAGAGATAAGTGTGATGATGAGAAACTAGGACTAGGGTGAGAGAATAGGGCAAAGGATAAGGACCGGATTAGGTACTCAAATGAGGAAACCAAAAGAGAGATTGGAATGAAAGACTTGGGAGAAGAGACTAAGGGTGAGAGTTGAGGGACATGGATAAGAGATCTGGACAAGAGACTAGAGATGAGTGAACTGAAATGAAAGACAAGACAACAACAATCAATGAACTGAGGCAAGCAAGGAATAGGATACAAGGCTGACACTAGACACTAAAATGAGAGATTAGGGCTAGGAAGGGGGACAAGGATGAGAGACTAGGACAAGACACTAGCGCAAAGAGATAGTATGAGGAACTAGGGTGACAGACTAGGATTAGATACTAGGATGAGTAACTAGAATGAGGGAGCATGATGAGAGATTAGGGACTAGGTTGAACAACCGGGATCGGTTACTAGGAGGATGAGGGCCTAGTACTTGGATGAGAGACTCTGATTGAATATATTCTGCACCCTGGAAGAAGTCTATCAGTGAAAGGAAAGTAACCTTTCCTCAGAGTGACTGGCTGTGAGGTCTCGAACATTCCATATATTTTGAGATTTTTAAAGGACAGTCCCCAAAGTGATGGATATGAAGCCCGGGGTATTAGAGAAACATAGCAGAGCCATCTATAGTTCAGACAAACTAATAGATTTTTTTCAGAAATCTGTTGCTAATGTCTTTTGACTCGCTAGAAGAATCTGGCAGACATTTTTCAGATGAAAATGTCTGGCACACGCCCCCTAAACTGGATAATATGGAGCAAATCCCTCAAATAGTTCAAAAGTTATTAGCAAAAGAAGGCAACGCTTTTTTCAGCCTCCTACCAGTCATCTTTCCATTGAGAAAAAGGTGCTTTCAATGAACACATGCAGAACAAAAATGCTGGATGGTTTTGCGCCAAATAAGAAACAACTTGGACACAGATTCTTTTTTTTTGGTTTGATGTAAATCAGCTGTATAGATTTCTTTTTAAATCGGCAGAGATGGGGTTGCCCATCATCCCCGAAAACCTTTATATATCTCCCATGGTCCTGAGCTGCACTGAGGTTTTTCAGGAATGGAAAGCCTCCATGTGTCTTTGTTCAATGGAAGCAATTCCAGCAGTAATGCTGCTGGTAGACGAAAAACAAAAGGGATCCAAAGGATATCTGAAGGAGGCAAAGGGATGGTTTCACATCAGGGTCGGGAGGAGAAAAGAGGAACAGTAGTTTGGGGGCACTTTGGGAGGGCTGGAGAACAGTCCATTTTGAGTCTGATCCTTTCCGTGTTACCATGGGAACATTGAAAGATGCAGTTGGAAAAACAATGTGTTTGGGGAACATGTGGAAACCTTAGATAATAGGTGACGGTCAGACGGAATATATACAGTGGGGGGAGCTAAAAAGGAATGAAGCGATGGGGAAGACTTATATTTTTAAACATTTGAGCATTCCTGCAGTAATCAGGAAACGCTGCATTACCGCAGGGAGGACTATTGTGGCAACACAAGTATGTTAAGTAATCTTGGGAAATTACCCGGGGACCAAGGCCATGGTTCTATAGTCTAATTGGGGTAACCTGGACAAGGGCCACAGCCACAAACCGTGGAAAGTGGCCATGGCTGAAGGCTAAGGCTTGAGGGATTTGGTTATTTACTAGTGAGCGGCAAATGGGCCGCAGCATAACCTGGTCTTTTTGCCTAATTGGTGCAATATGGACAGGGCTTACTTCTGAAAGTGAGAAGGGCGATGGCCAGTGTCCATGCCCAGTGGGCTACGGTCTTTTATATCAATTGTTGCAGAGCGGGCAGGCAGTGGCAAGTGGGTCATGGAGAAGATATAGTATAAACAACAATTGGAATTCAGTGAAAAACCTTTAGTTAAGAAAGAGTTAAAATTATTCAATTAATTGTAGTAAAAGCCATGATATTCAGTGGGTGTGGGATAGGTAATGACAACCTTAACTCGGAGTCCCCCATAGATATCACTCGTGATATCATTTTTGATCTCAGTGGGAAATCAGCTCTGAGCAATGGCACAGACTCCCAGTTAAGATTGTCATCACCTCCCACCCCAGCTAAATTTCATGGGTTTTGTGCTGAATTGGATCATCTTGTCTTAACTAAAGTTTATTTAACTAAATGTATATGAATATATATATTATACTTTTCCGCCAGCCCATGGCATAGTTAAGGTTAAGACGAATTGTATATGGAGTTTCAGAAAAAAACGTATGCAAATAATTTTGAAGGTTTGTATGGAAATGTTGGACAAATTGCACAGTAGAATTTCCAGGAATGCGCCTCTCCATGGACAATTTCAAATGTTTTCATGGTCGGCTTCATATTCTTTAAAATGTGTTTTTAATAGCTTTTAATATAGGGTTTCCCCAAAGACGAAAAAAAGGATATGTTTGTGTCCCAAATATCTCAAAATTGGGCGCTTAGGTTTTTGTAATTTGTGGCTTGTACCTAGATCGCATAAGGTACACTGAAAACAAAATGTTGAAAATCAACTTGCCCAATTTTGAGACATTAGGATTTTGAGGTGTGAGCCAGTCTGCTGCACCAGGCCACATCGTTGTGCGGAAGCTGGAGGAAGTGTCTATTTTAGACGTGAAACACCGCGGAGTGGTGAGCGGAGCTATGAGCCTGAGGTGTGAGCCAGTCTGCTGCACCAGTCCACATCGTTGTGCGGAAGCTGCAGGAAGTGTCTATTTTAGACGTGAAATACCGCGGAGCGGTGAGCGGAGCTGTGAGCCTGAGGTGTGAGCCAGTCTGCTGCACCAGTCCACATCGTTGTGCGGAAGCTGCAGGAAGTGTCTATTTTAGATGTGAAACACCGCAGAGCGGTGAGCAGAGCTGTGAGCCTGAGGTGTGAGCCAGTCTGCTGCACCAGTCCACATCGTTGTGCGGAAGCTGCAGGAAGTGTCTATTTTAGACGTGAAACACCGCAGAGCGGTGAGCGGAGCTGTGAGCCTGAGGTGTGAGCTAGTCTGCTGCACCAGTCCACATCGTTGTGCGGAAGCTGCAGGAAGTGTCTATTTTAGACATGAAACACCGCGGAGCGGTGAGCGGATCTGTGAGCCTGAGGTGTGAGCCAGTCTGCTGCACCAGTCCACATAGTTGTGCGGAAGCTGCAGGAAGTGTCTATTTTAGACGTGAAACACCGCGGAGCGGTAAGCGGAGCTGTGAGCCTGAGGTGTGAGCCAGTCTGCTGCACCAGTCCACATCGTTGTGCGGAAGCTGCAGGAAGTGTCTATTTGAGACGTGAAACACTGCGGAGCGGGAGCGGAGCTGTGAGCCTGAGGTGTGAGCCAGTCTGCTGCATCAGTCCACATCGTTGTGCGGAAGCTGCAGGAAGTGTCTATTTTAGACATGAAACACCGCGGAGCAGTGAGCGGAACTGTGAGCCAGAGGTGTGAGCCAGTCTGCTGCAGTCCGCTGCGGACGCGAAGCCAAAGCCGAATGGAGCCAGAGGTACGTCCCCTAAAAGCTTTGAAAAGTCCCAAAACACTCCTGAAAGACTCCAAGTTGAAACAACCATCTAATTCGGAAGGGAAACTGAGCCCGGGTAAGAGGAGGAGGAGCAAGTCCGACTCGGCCCCCAGACCGAGGGCCACTCCAATGGCGTCGCCATCTATCATAGATCTGTTACATACGCCTCAGCAAACTTCTAAAAACGCCGTAACTTCGGCGCTGACGAACATTCAAGACTCGGCGTATGAGTCGGCTAAGAACATCAAAACAGGAAATTCGAACTTACCTGCGGGGGAGTCCGTCATGGCGGCGGTCTCCCAGTCGGTGCCGCTGTCCGGGATGGACGGGGAGACGAGAGCAGATGATCAGCTCTCGAACGCGCGTGCTCTGCTGACGGAGGACGCGCCTGTGCCTGGGTCCGTCCCCGTCTCGTGGGGTCTTGAACCGAGTCCGGTTCTTAGGCTCGGAGAGGGGCCGGGCGCGGCTGTCAACAGAGACTCATGTGGGGTAAAGGTGGCAGGGAATGAAGAAACAATAACGGATGAACTTGAAAAAAATGAAACACCACCTCAGCGAAAAACTACTGAGGGGGGGGAATAAGTCCTGTGGTGGAAGGAAAAATAGCGACACAACCGCCCATTGGAACAGCAAAGAAAAACTCTGTGCCAAATGCGATATCCATTCAAGCTTTGCTGCATGCTACTGATCAGGACAGCGAGAAAACTGAGCTAGGCCTGGGTAAAAATCCGGCAAAGACTGCTAAGCATTTGAGAGAAGCCAGAGACATTGTGATAATTGCCGATCCTGACAAAGACACGGAATCGGATGAAGAAGTTTCAGAGAGTGAAAACCATTCAGAGGGAGAGCCAGAAGACTCTAATAAAGAAACGGACGGTGAACAACTGAAAACTGGTTCTGGTCCTAAAAGAAAAAAAAGAGGTAAACCAAATACACCAGCAAAAACCAGGCCACAAGGAGCAAAAAAAACGGCGAAAACAAGAGCGCAAAAAAATACTATGCTGGGAGATCAAAAAGCAAGAAAAGTAAACAAAAAAGGGCTGCCAAACCCTCTGTTATCACGCCAGTTAAAAGCTTTCTTTACACTGCAACATAAAAAAAAACAGAGCATTGATACGGAAGTATCAGTCGCGGAGATGCTAGAAATAGCAATCCAATCCCAGCCCACACAAAAACAGAGAAGAACCGAGCCGCCTACAGTAAGCAAGAGACAAACAAGTCCGTCCAAACTGCCTTTTGCAGGAAAAAGCCATGGCACCTATAAATGACTTAAATATTGACATCGAAAAAGCAAAGGGACCTGAGACTCAGGAATCGATCCTCTCGGGCACACATGACCTCCCAAAAGGTAGGATCGAGATTCCCCAGACCCTAACTATAGAGGAGATCCTCGTCTCAGATAACGACCATGAAGAAGAGGGCTCAAAGGGGGTGCAGTCCGATTGGGAATCCAATTGAATGAACCATACACACCAGGACAGAGAGGAGCGTTTGGCTTGGACAAAGCCTCATCTGTCCAGGAGGGTATCTTCTGTTTCACCCCCCTTAGCGACGAAATTTGGATCACCAAGAAACCCCTTTAACAGCGACAGAAATTTAACATCAATAGGGGAATGCCCGGACTTAAACCCCTCAGCACCTTTGAGAAGACCAGACAAAACTCAAACCTCACCGAAAAAGAGACGACTCAGTGAAATTGCTGTGGCCCTACAAAATGAATCGCCAAATAAGAAACCAGAAATGATTGCCATCATGTCGGCTATGACCATTGTCTTGGCACCCTTCTGTAAGCTGTACGAAACAATTAAAGATAACGTACAAGACAATACAGCAATCCTCTCCAACATAATGGCGAAATTAGCCCAGATGGATTCCCGTTTACCAGCAAACGCTGATGTTATGCTCAACCAGAAACTTCAGTACGAAAGGAAACTAGAAGCACTGGAAAAAAAGATCAAGAACATGAAAAATTCGACTGGGATCCAATTGGAAAGAGCGATATACAGTTCCCAGATATTGCCAAATCAGAAAACTATGTGGGAAACCAAAATTGAAGCACTAGAAAAGAAGATCGAAAGTTTGGAAATTTTGAATGAAAGGTTCCCAACTATTTCTATGACCTCGGAGGATGGTGTAGACGAGTCAGTGATACAGGCAAATGGAAAAAAGAAAACTGTGTTGATTTTGGCGCAAGATAAATCAGAAGGGAGGCTACAGGCCAAAGCACAAAAGACGCAGCCCGTAAAAATTGATCTGATTGAAAGGAAATCTAACTCAAAGAAGGACGTCAAAACGTTGGTTAAAGAAGATCGGAGGGGGCCGGGTCTCAGCGAACCGCTGGTGAGCAAAAATCGACAAGATGCAAGCACTAAACCAGAGGTAACCGGCCCTTTGAGATCTCCAAGAACAATAGAGGAATTCCTAGGATGTACCGACTTGATGAATATCTCTACTCACTCAGAAAAAGGGCCACTTGAACCAAGGGAAGCCGCCACAGAAGTGGGGGTGAAAAAGCACACAGATCAAGCTGAAACTCACACAGCAAAGCCCAAAAGGGACAGGGATGGACGAAGCCAGAGCGAAAAGAGTGAATCAAGTCTGTCAGCCGTGCAGGGAGCTGTCGCCAAACCAGCGCCGGATAATGAGAAGCTTCAGACAGAGGTGTCTAGAACAAGAAGAAGCCCACCCAAACAGCGACCACCGCGTGAACGAGAAGACATCCTAAGAAGTCCGTGGAAGTATCGATTAGAAAAAAGTGAATTAGGAAGTAGAACGGTTTCCAAAGAAGAGATACGAGTTTTCAAGCTAGAGCAAAGGGAAGTGGAGAAAAATTTCCGCATTCTAAATAGACCAACAATACTCCAGATAACAAAGAGAATGAAAACCTTGAAAAAGATTAGGACAGAGGACCTTGTGCTTGTCGAACCCTGTCATAGGGAAAAGAAGGCATAAAGCATTTATACATCTGAAAGCAGTCGCCATCAAATATATTGATGAGTCAGTCTATGAAGAATTCGACCAACTAGGCTTTTCCCTGATGGAACACAAAAGAAATATGGAGAGCCAAGCCCCGAAGAGGAAAAGACAGAGAAGCCTAAACGTCAAAATCACTACAGATCCAAAACGGAAGACTTATACCAGCAAACCCGAGGGTATAAGACTCAGCAAATGCAGGAGACACATAGACGCCCATACTACCAAGGCCGGGGTGTAAAAGGCCACTCAGAAAGGACGGAGAGAGATCACACAAACCAAATTTATTATCAACACACTAAGAAACAGTTCGACTGGACGGAGAACCCCACAAGAAACAACAAAGAAGATCAGAGATACACCGGACACCGTACCAGGTCGGATTGTGAACGCCCAGAGGATTTAATAAATAGATATGACACGCACCAGGAAAAAATGGAAGATGAAAGACAACCGAAAGGCCCATGGAAGTGGCTAATGTCAAATTGGTCGAAAAAGAATGGTAAATAGCAACGACCAGGGTTAGCTTGTCGCATCGATTCCAACAAAAATTTCAATGACAAAAGCAACGAGCAACCCGTAAAGGAATCCTACAACTTGGGCTCATGGAATACGAGAGGCCACATGCACCTCACGACACCCGGAGATGTCGATCTGGGTGCCTATGATATTCTCTGCCTACAAGAAACCTGGCTCGTCTACCAACCAGTTCTCGACGGGTTCTCTGTGTTGATCTCCCCTGCAGTCAAAGTCCTGCTAGGTAGACCGTCATCGGGTCTACTCACTGCTATAAAAACAGGTACGGGACTGAGTGAACCTAAAAAGTGGAAACAGTCCTACGAAATGTTAGTCACCTTGACCTCGCAACTCCAGGGAAAGGCCAAAATGGAAAATGGCTTTCATAAGACGGTGGCCATAATAAACTGTTACTGGAATCCCCAGCGAATGTCTACAAAAACATTCTGTAATAACATCTCTGAAACGATCGACCAGCTGTTTGCAGAATTCGATAAAATCGAGCTCATCATATGCAGCGACCTGAACGCTAAATGTACTGAGGCTTTGGGCGACAATTACTGCTCTAGCGTGCAGCGGGGAGGCCTGGATCCCACCATCGAAAGAGGCAAAGCCTGGAATGAAGTTGTCAGCCAAAGAAATGTGCAAAATGTTGCGTCTTTGTTCCCAAACCATATGAACAGCCCGACATGGGAACGCAACGGATCCAAAGCAACGTTGGACTACATCTTCATCTCCAATGGTCTCATGCACGGGCTGACTGGCTTTAAGGTCCAAAAAACCATCCATAGTGACCACAATCTACTCAGCTGCACATGGCGCACCACAACCATGATATCGAAAACGTACAACTGGACGATGGAGCTAAACCTTCAACAGACCCGTCTACGCTTAACCAAACAAGACATTGAGAAAATTAAATATACCTGGGAGAAGAGAGTAAGCGACCAGGCATGGAATGACAGGAAAGAAAGACCGAACTACCTGCCGTTACTTCTAGCATTCCAGGTCAAGGGCTCAGAGAAACCGAAGAACCCTCTAGACAACAAGCATACGTACGATAAGACGATGGTGGAAAAAAGAAAAATTGGTCATCGTTTGCGAAGAATAGCAAAGAAATCGAACGGCGAGCTCGATTGGAAAAATTGGCGTATGGAAATTAAAGGCTATAAAAATTGGCGCAGACAACACAGAGCCACACAATATCAAAATGACGCCGAAGCAATGATGCAAAAACTACAAACTAAAAAATCAAGCGAATTTTGGGGGTTGATAAAAGGATGAATGGCTCCCAGTCTGCCTCTATGTCGAATGCAGTATCCGAAGAAAACTGGATCCAATACTTTACTGCAGAATTTGACGGCCCCACCATCGACACTCAAGGGTCAAAGCAAAACCAGGTGACAACGTGGGTTGACCTGTCGAATACTGCAGATATCGAGACATCGATACAGAATTTGAAAACATCTAGAGCCCCGGGTCCTGATGGACTCACGAATACAGACCTAAAAATGTTCCCCTTAAAATGGGCGGAAATGATTAGCAAAATCTTTTCGGAATGCGGCAGAACGAATATGGTGCCGGAATCGTGGCAGAAAGCGGTGATTGTCCCGATATACAAAAAGGGGCCGAGACAAGAACCTGCGAGTTATAGACCTATCGCCCTACTGGACATTTTAGGCAAACTTTACGCTACCCGCCTCCTCGTCCATTTTCGAGCATGGGAAAAAGATAGCCAGGCCAAAGATCGGCTCCAAACTGGCTTTCAAAAAAATGGCTGCACGTCTATCAATCTTTTAATACTTAACATCCTGAAAGCAAAAGTCAAAGAGGGGGCGCCTAAAGTGTACCTAGCTTTCGTGGACTTTCTAAGGCGTTTGACAAGATTGACAGACAAAGTCTGTGGGCAAAGCTACAAGGTTGGAACTGTCCTACTAAAATATTGGAGCCCATAAAAGCACTCCACTCGAACACCAAAGTCAGGGTTAAACTTAACAAGCAGGGCATGCTCTCAGAGGAGATTAATGTCAAACGAGGAGTAAAGCAGGGGTGCCCGTTGGCGCCGGTACTGTTCACAGCTTTCTTAGGCGACTACCAACTCTCTGAAGAAAAAATTCAATCTTTCCCCCCCAAAATCGGGAAAATAGAGATCCCGCGGTTACTTTACGCAGACGATATCATTGTGATCGATCAGACGAAGGTGGGCCTACAAAGAAAACTTCGTAATCTGGAGTCTTACATTTTGGAAAATAATCTTGAACTCAACAAATCAAAGACAAAGGTAATGGTGTTTGAAAAAGTCCCCAGTAAAAATACGAAAAATTTAAAGATCTTCCTGGATGAGTCCAAAATCGAAATTGTAACCAGCTTTAAATATCTGGGGATACAACTGGACAGTTCGGGACTGGAAAAGAGTCTCCTTAATCAACTTTGGGAAAAAGTGAAAAGGCTAACGACCCAAACAAGAGCAGTGGATCGCAAATGTGGAAAATTCTCCCTGATTCCGGCAATAACTTTCTATAACGCAAAAGTTGTCCCAGCTTTGACTTATGGAACGGAGTGTGCGTTATACTTCCGGCGAAATACCTGGACCAAAATTGAAGGCCATCTCTGGAAAATGGTCCTAGGCCTACCTAAATCAACCGCTATGCCAGCATTAAGGAGAGAGTTGGGGCTCATATCATTAGCTTCAACGGTTGATCAAAGCGCCATGCACCTCTACAGACGAATCATCATGTCAGACACCCTACCCATTTATAAAATCATACGGGAAGAGATTGAATTAGGCAAGTGTGTTGCCTTGAACAAATGGGTTGAAGCCAGAAAAAACGATCTGAGCATAATTGAATGTACTGAGAAAGAGCTGAAAGAAAATCCAGAATGAATAAAAAAAAAAACAGAAGACATGGACTGGATTGTGACAACAGAGAAAGCGGTGGGGAACAAACTTTTGAAACATCTACCCCCCACTTTCAACAAGGGGAAAAAACCCCTGCAATATTGCGTTAAGTTCCCTAATAAGAAGCTGAGAAACTCGGTCATGAGAGCCAGACTCAACCTGCTCCCTACAAGAGAGATCATAACAACTAGAGGAGATGGAGTCGAGAAGCGCTGCCGATTATGTAAAAATGATCTTGCTATCGAGACCTTAAAGCACCTCGTGGTAGAGTGCCCCTACACGATTGAAAGCAGAAAGCTATACCTCCCCTCGTTGGCTGAAAACATGTGGATCTTCCAAACGGATGAACTGTGGAACAGACCAATCTCGGGCGAGAATACAAGATGGACCCAGGCCCTGGCCAAACTGATCGAGCTAGTGTTTGAACAGATAAACAGTCTTCGGCCCGAGGGGGGCTTGGTCCTGGGTTCTGATTCAGCTTAAAGATGTTCTAAATCCCTCAGGAAAGTTTTCCCGATTATGACAGAGGCCTGGCCAGCCCCCATAGGGGAGGTATTTTATGCGACCCTCCGTTCTTCTTCTTTTACTTTGCGCTAGATCTGGAAGGTTTTGACAAAACTCAGTTTTTACTGAAGAAAGTTCAAATAAAGAAAAATAAAAAAATGTATCTGCTTATTACACATTAACAGAATAAACGTGCATCTTTGATACAAACTGTACACGTACATGTAATAAATGTACATTACACACATGCACACTACTATGTGTATGAAAACTTAGATCGAGCCAGTTGGATTTGTAGTGGTATGGAGGGAGGGTTTACACTTCGAGTTTTATAGTTGAATTTGTAGTGGTATACAGTGATTGTTTGAAACTTAAAACTCTTACCACCCATCATACAGAGCGTGTGAATTAAGACTTGGGTACATAGTTAGCTATGTGAGTGAAACAACATATGTGTGTACACCGCAGGTTTTGATTGTCGGTTCGCACAGTATCTAAAACAGAAGCTCCAAAGAGGACAATTTTTCTGACTAGACTGGCACAGAAATGCAGGTTTTCTTTAAGATAGCCACTAGACCATATTGAAACACTGCACAACCACATTATCGTTTTCCACACTTATGGAATCTAATGTGGGGTGTAATGATTCCTCCATGATTAGCCTGTCAGGAGAGTTTTCTGAAAGTGACCCCCCTGGAACAATGTACTGTAGAGTTTAGTTCTTGAAGTCTATTTTCCATGGTCTCCTGAGTGTGATGATGCAGTAAATGCTCATGATTTCAATAGGTTTGTTTTCCCCTCTATTACAGAAGTGGGCCAGATGAGTATTTTAAATGTGTTTGGGAGTGATTGGCTGAATGAAGGAAGAGGAAGGTGCAACAATTGGCCGGAAAACACAAGCTTATAAGGGAGGGATCGGAGGATGGTTTGGAGTAAGTAGGGACAGTGTGGCACAGGGGCAAAATAGGGAATTGGGATAGATATTCAGCCTTTAGATTTCATTACCTGGGTCACCTCTTAAAGAGACAGCCCAAGAAATTCCACACCAGAACAGTAAACGGCCCGGAGAGGGTAGTCGGGTGCCCGCGTGGGATCAGGTAAGTGTGTGGAGTGGGAAGGGCAGGGGTTTTAGGGCCATGTTTGCTTCAGGTCCACTGGTTGGGAAGTGTGGGTGTGAAGTGTGTGGAGGAACGGGGGAAGGGGAAGCTGTGTCTGCTTCAGGTTGGGTGGGTGGGGAGTGGTGGCGGGATGGTGCAGTAGCACAATGAGTGGTTCAGGGGAGTAAAACAACCACGTTGGAAAGAAAATCCTGACCTTTGGGGACACTCAGACATTGGCAAAAAAAGGGCAGTCTATTGATGCAGTGGTATGCATTGGGTGGGATTTTCACAACTAGAACCTTGTGATATTACAAATTGTTTCAAAATTAGGAAAGTTAAATGTTTGTTTCTAAAACTAAGTAGGATGAGGGCATTGTAGGAGAGATTCGACAGGGAACTACATTGCTGAGTACGGTAGCCTGCCTGATTTCAGCATACTTTCTTATGGGTACGACGTCATTTCATCAATAGTTGTTTTTTCAGCAGGAGTTTTTGCGAAAACACTTTGCCAAACAAAATCATTGAAATTTTGGAGGGGGGTGGGAAAGGACAGCTGAGGATTAGGGGGGTCAGAAACAGTTAAACATAGATGGGGGAGAGAGGTTCGGGGGGTATCCCCCAAAAATAAAAAAATAAAAATGTTGATGACTTTTCTCGGTAAAATGGATTTGTAAAAAGACCTGTCGTAAAAATGCCTGTCAATGATATGACATAGAACCTTTCTAATGACTTATTGAAAACATGCATAGAATAATACAGAAAAAAGAATATCTGCCAGTGATTTAAGAATACATTCTGCCAGAAATGTAAGTTTGGAACTCCTCTCCTTTTGTCACATAGACCAAGCTAGGACTGTAGCAAACGCACTATGTTTAGATTCTGGACATCCTGAGGAATCAGTGGAAGACAGACCTCATATCATGGTTGGTTTGCCAGGTGATTTCCAGAAAAAGACGGGGAAAGATTTTGCATGACTTAGCCTAAAAAGTTAACATTCTCTTCTACTTTCCTCACACACAGGAACATGTCAGCGAGGAGTCATGAAAGTATGTATAATGTACGTTTTCAATGGCTTTCAGATCACCTCAAGCATGAAACCATAAAAGGCGGATCTGAGCACTTGTTGGTTTGCGGCACCTCTCCTTTGCCGACAGATATCAACTCCAATGCAGTCATGAACCATAGCAATTACCATATTCGTTTTGAACACCCGATGGAAACTATGGGAAGGGGTCAATATCATCTCTCCTGATTGATCGGCCGGGAGAGCATGCTGAAAGAGCAGTTTCTGTATCTTTACCAGCAATTCCTGTGCAATGTAGGATTGTGCTAAGCCACTTTAATATAGGACAATGTTAGCCAGGTAGGTAAGAACTTGGGTGACCTAGCTAAATGCCAAAGCTCGATGATGCCAAAACGTGTTTGTGATTGCCTGTAGCCTTCTGCTGCTGGGGACTGGCTTACCAGATCTGGCAGGGCTGCCACTTCTGGAGTAGGGTTGGGTTCAATGGCATTGGGCCTCATTACACGGAAGGCGGTAATCCAGGGTGCTATTAGCACCCTGGACCATGCCGGTAAATTACCGGCACCGCCTTGGCGGAAAGGGGATTTACCGCCCCATTCCAAGGTTGGAGGGGCGGTAAATCCCCTTTCCGCCATTGCCCTTCCCCATTCCCATTTCTGCCCCATAGGGCTCTATGGGAATGGGGAAGGCGCTAATTACGGCACCGCAATTTTGCGGTGCCGTAATTAGCTCCGAGGTCCCTTAGCGGGTTGGTACTTAACGCCTGCAAGAAGCAGGCGTTAATTCCTCCAACCCGCAAAGGGACCTCGTAGTACGGCGGTAAGGGTTAACGGTCACCGTTGCCATTAACGGTGACCGTTAACCCTTACCGCCGTCCGTGTAATGAGGCCCATTAGGTTGATTCCCTTTTATCTTGACACTTAAAAGCTAAGTGATGTAACATCCTGCCAAAAGAGATCTGCTGAGATTTGAAGGCATTCGGCTGAGCCTTCACATCAGATGTTGTGTACTCTTGAGTCCATAAGGAGGTGTGACCTGAGACATTCTCCATTTGTGGGCGGAGTTGTATGAAAAGTGTTCAGTGACCTCCGGAACATGCTCAGTGGAGATATCTGGGCCGCCCCGGTGTGTCCATGCATAGTGGGCTCTGCCCTCAGAGCCGGAGATGGCTGTTCCATAGTGACACCGCAAGCCATGTGTGTGGGTAACCTCTGTGAATATGGCAGCCGGCGTGTGGGTAACCTCTGTGAATATGGCAGCCGGCATGCTTAGCTCACCAAGACCGCACTTTTGAGGTACTGCACCCCTTTTGTTCAGCGGATATACGCCTGTAAAATATGTCAGCGAGCTAAGCTTTGCTAATATTTGTCTCAGATCTGCAGGTCTCAGGTTCAAAGCCTGGCAAAAGGGACTTAGCTTGCCATCCTTCCAAGGTCAATAAAATGAGTACCAATTTAGGTTGTGTATGAGCATTGTAATGCCATTTCTTCTTTTAAAACCCTTTTGTGAAAGCGATATATAAATGACAGAATATTATTATGTTTAAATGTGTGCACCTTGCATACTTGATTAGCTGAGGGATGCTTTAATATACCAACTGCTTCCAAAGCACATTAAGTACTCCTTACTTCACTCGCAGCAGCAAGTGTTACACATACCTCTCCTAATGAGATGCTGGTTTATTCCTTTACTGTACCTTTTAGTTACTTCAGTTTTCATCAACAAGAGGAAGAGGGTGGTGTGCCAGAATTACATTTCTAATTTAATATTTCATTTTGGGTAAAGTTTATTTGTAACTGTAATCTCTCGGTAAATTAAATTCTCCAAACCTTTGAGAAGCCTTTGCCATTACCATCTCTGTATTTTTACCATATGTGGGGAAAGTAGTTACTGAGGCCTAAAATGACCAGGATACCCATGATTTTTTGAAGTATTTTGTAAACCAGGAAGGGCAGAGTAGTTCACATCTCAGCATGCAACTTATGCCATCAGCACAGTTGTAATGACAATATTGTCACATATCCTGTGCTGTTGTGAATTGGATCTCACTGCTACTGGAACATAGGACTTTAACATTCACCCAAATGGGAAGGGGGCATCATCCTAGAAACATTCCATAATATCTGCTCACGCCTCTGACTCATTTAAGAATCAGAGACTGGAAGAAGACCAAATATACACTATTTACTAGCTTTCATCTGGTGTGGCGAGTACCAGGACTCTGCCCCTGCAAAGAGGCCACGAGGACTCTTTCCAGCTGCCTGACTTATGTACAACCATTCCTTGGAGATTTTCCTAATGACTGAGAGCTGAGAACCGACTGTGCTCTATATCACCATGCCACAACTCCTCCAAGAAAGCAGAGTGGCCAACGTGGATTATCTCCTCTGACAGTTCAGGAAAAGCCCCCCCCCCCTTGCAGCTCACCTCTGAGCACTATTCCTGTAACCTTCTCCAACGCCGGTTTAGCCAGCAAGAGGCCCTATACCTTATGTTTCTAGGGGAAGCCTATTAATTACTCATGTATTTCAGGAGGAGTGTCAGGCTGCAGGCACCTCCTACGGGTGTTAACCATTGGGAATAGGACACTTTTTCCCGAGGTTCTAGGTGGATGCCTCCATTTCATGAAGAGCTTTTAGCTGGATGCAGAGTATCAGGCAGCAGGACCATCTTTGGTCAAGCATCTAGGCACTGGGCCTCATTACGACCCGGGCGGTAATGGATTACTGGTACCGGTAAGGGCACTGGTGCCGGTAATCCCTTACTGCCCAATTACGAGGTCCCTTTGCAGGTCCCCACCAAGGAAGGGACCCGCAAAGGGACCGTGGAGGTAATTATGGTACCGCAATTTGCGTTACCGTAATTACCGCCTTCCCCATTTCCATTGAGCTCTATGGGGTCAAAAATGGGAATGGGGAAGGGCCAATGGTGAATGGGGAATTACCGCCCCGCCAACCTTGGAATGGAGCGGTAATTCCGCCATTCACCATGGCGGAATTGGTAAAATACCGGCGGCAACCATGGCGCAACTAGTGCCATGGTTACCGCACGGGTCATAATGAGGCCCACTGTCTTTCTGGTTCCCAGGGCTTTTGGAAAAACCGGGGTGCACCGTACCAGCAAGAGACTGAGCTGTATACTATAAACAATAGATATACAGAGCAATAGAGATGACTAAATCCAAGATGGCCGCCATTATTTCATTGAGTGAATAGGCCCTATGAAGGTTAGTCACATGACTGTTTAAGGTAACACCTCCCAGAAAGTTAAGAAATAGAGAAAGGATTGCATAACACTGACTGTTACACTTCGCCTGAAGAGGTCCCTGCTAAGGGGTGGAACGCATGGCGTAGAGCGGAGAGCCTTTAACTGCATATGCAATTTGTATGTTGTATGTCCATGCTGATTTAGACGTTTTTTATTATTAACTGATTTTTATCTAATAAATATGTGTGCACGTGAATGTTGGACCAAGTGCTCCGTTATTTTAGACTTGCCATGAAGTTGTTGATATATTCTTAAGACAGCTTTCACTAGCGAGTTGATTGGTGTCATATTTATGTATATATATTTATACATATATGTACATTCACTGAAAAAAGCTTAGTTGAGGTGCAGTTAAGTTGCACAGATTTAACACAACTAAACCCTTGAAATTGAGCAGATATTGGAAGTCATGACTAGTTTAACTCTGCGTATTCCTGCAGATGTCTCCCATAATGCTATGTAACCCATAACGCCATTTTCTATGTCATTGCAAATCCCTTTTCTTATAATTTGTATGTGCTCACGGGCTTTGCAACAGGAATGCTCCAAATTGACTTTTAAATCTGGTCAATTTATCTGCAATTTAACTAAAGTTTTTTCAGCGAATTTCAAGGGCTTTGTTATGTCATAGCTTTTTTACTGGCCAAACTGACCCCTTTGGCCATGACCAGTGACGATTGCCTTTGGCCGCGGCCACTGTATTTGTTCCCCCCAATATGTTTATTTTACACCCACTAAGTGGCCACGGACACTATACATGTCTTTTGGCCCAAATACTCGGCTGTGCCCATAGTACATTTTAAAACACTACCGGGCCACTAGCCATTGCCTTGAGCCATGACCAATCGACACAGCCTTCGGCCGTGTCCACTGTCCATGTTCCCCCAATATGTTTCTTTTGGACCCACTAGGTGGCCACTGGCGATACATGCCATGGCCACTATAATACTATACACCATTCACACCATTCTTAAAAACCTTTTCATTTTTTAAGGCGAAGGGGCTATCTCGTTCTCTGTCATATATTTAAAAAACTACAGGATGGTTGTGCCCCAAACCAGTCAATGAAATTAAGTCGACGTTTTTTGTGCCTGAATTATTTCTTATTTAGTCCAAATTTGCCAAGCGGGTTTCACGCTATGGCTGTTCAAAACCTGCACCCCCAAAATCACTATACCTGTAAAAATATCTTTAAAAAACACAAATACAAAAAAACCTTTAGCTGCAGATATGGAACTACACACACCCTTGGCTATCCATTGTCCTATTTAACCGTGATTATCGGAATAAATGATGGTGCAGACAAAATCTCTCCCTGCCTCTCCAAGCCAACACCAAGTATCCCCCCACTCACTGCCAGCTCCCCATACAACATTGATCTCCTCCTCACCTCCCCTACCCTCTCCCATTCCCCCCATAACACACTCTGTTTTCATGATTAGCATTGGGGGTTACAACGGAGGCTACAGAAAGCATTGTGTTGCAAACTCAGTCCCTTGACACCCTTCAATGCCAAAATTTCACTTGGTGTCACCTAGCCGCACCCCTCCCCCCCACCTCTAGCCCAATGTCATTTGCAGGAGTTTTGACCTCCAAATGTCTTTTTTTGCTCTTTTCATTTTCCGATATTCTGGGCTATAGCCACGGCTATCTGTCGCATAGAGAAAAAAGAAAGATGCCATCTGTTTCTAAAAAACCCTAGTTTTGGCAATTTAGCCGAGATATTGCTATCTATGTTGGAGAAGGGGGCTCCCCCTTCTCTGTCAAATATTTAGAAAAAACTACTGCATGGATATACTTCAAACCACAAAAAAGCCTCCAGTAAACACTTCGTGCCCAAGTTTCAGGCCTGGTCCAAACCCGTCCAGCGGTTTAGGCTGTGCGGTCCGGCAGAAATGTACCTTATTTGTCTATGGGAAAATGAATGTGAATCAGCCACATTTTTTTGTATTCTTAATAACGCTTTCATTTTTTGACAAATCTTTACAAAACTTTGGCCTACACATCCCTAATTAACTTCAGAAGTTCAGCCAAATACATCACACAATTCAAACGTTATTAATAATAGAATTTTTCGAGGTTCCTAAGGGAGTCCGACTCACCTTAACTCGAGGGCCGTGACCGCCGCCCGATAATTCAGTGAAAAAACCTTTTTTGATAGAGAGTTAAGGTGATCAGATTTAACGCAACAAAACCCCTAAAATTCAGCAATCGCATTTCGAGCAAGTCCACCTCAAGAATGCGCCCCTGTTGCGCAGTGTATGACCCCAATGATATCACAGAAGGCATCACTGATGGCATCACTGATGACATCACTTATTACATCATACACGGCACCAACAATGAGATCAATAATGACATCAAATATGACATTGCTGTTGAAAGGATTAGCATATTGTTGTTCACCTATTTGATACATATTTTATTTTATTACACTTAATAATAACATCATGACACAGAACAATACACTGATACAGAAGTATGTTATGACTAAGTGTGGCACATTCATTTGTCATCTTATAAAGTTTAAAATAAGAATATGTAACGTTATACAAATGGTTTGAATTTAATGTATTCGTATATAGTTATAATACCCCAGTGCAGGGAAAATACCTGATCCTGCTAAATCTATTTCAGGTACTTCAAACATAATATAATAAGTATATGTAGTAGTACAAAAAATAAGAATAGATAGAAGTGGAAACATGTGTAATAGTAAGTGCTATAAAAATAGTCAATGTTCACATTTAAATTTAGAATTCGCTCCACTCTAATATTACATGAACAATTCCTTTTCTAATTGATAAGTTTAAAAAAAAGTATCACATACAAAAGAAAGTACGTGCCCGAGTGCATTGTGATAATATATAATCTAAGAATTCGAAGTTTGGGTAATATGAAAAGCAATCTGTTTCTTATGCTACATGATTGTACACCGGCCGTTACATTTAAAGAAACAAGTGCAGAATACATTGTACTGCGCACATATGAAACAGTGATGTCATATTTGATGTAATTAGTGACTTCACCAGTGATGTCATCTGTGATGTCCTCATTGTGGTCACATGCTGTGCAAAAGGGGGCACATAGTTAAGGTGGACTTGCTCGAAATGCGATTGCTGAATTTCAGGGGTTTTGTTGTGTTAAATCTGATCACCTTAACTCTCTCTTCACTAAGGTTTTTTTCACTGGATTTAAAATGTTTTGTTGTACTGTAGTTTCTTCTGGGTTCACTACCCATGGCCCTCGGCTGTGTCCACTTTACATATTGCACCAATATGTTGTTTTGGGTCCCACTAGTCATGGCCTTCAGCTGTGGCCACTGTACATGTTGCACCAATAGGTTTATTTCAGGCCCACTAGCCATGGCCGTAGTCACCTTCGGCTGTGGACATTGGACTTGTTACACTAATAGGTTTCTTCTGAGCCCACTAGTCATGGCCTTCACTGTGGACACTGTACATGTAGCACCAATGGGTTTCTTCACAGCCCAATAGCCATGGCCTTTGGTCATGGCCACTAGCCATGTTGCACCAATAGTTATCATTGGGGCCGACTAGTACATGTTGCACTGCAAGGTTTCTTTGGGCCCACAACCCATGGCATTTCGCTCATGGCCAGAGGCCCCAGCGTTTTAAGCCATGGCCACTGTACATGCTGCACCAATAGGTTTCTTCGGGATCAATAGCGGTGGCCTTTGGCTGTGGACACTGTACATGCCACACCAATAGCTTTCTTCTGAGCCCACTAGCCATGGCCTTTGACCGTGGGCACTGTACATGTTGCACCAATAGTTGTTATTGGGGCCCACAAGTCATGGCCTTCAGCCGTGCTCACTGTACATGTTGCACCAATAGGTTTCTTTGGGGCCAACTAGCCTGGCCACCGGCCATGGCCACTGTACATGTTGCACCAATAGGGTTTTTTGGGGCCCACTAGCCATGACTGTAGTCGCCACAGCCTTTGGCCGTAGACACTGAACATGTTACACCAATAGGTTTCTTCTGAGCCCACTAGCCACTAGCCATTGCCTTTGGCCGTGGACACTGCCTTCAGCCATGGCCAGTGGCCTCGGCTTTCAGCCGTAACCACTGTAAATACTGCGCCAATAGGTTTCTTCGGGCCCACTAGCCTGGCCTCCGGCCATGGCCACTGTACATGTTGCACCAATAGTGTTTTTTGGGGCCCACTAGCCATGAGTGTAGTCGCCACAGCCTTTGGCTGTAGACACTGCACATGTTACACCAATAGGTGTCTTCTGAGCCCACTAGCCACTAGCCCTGGCCTTTAGCTGTGGACACTGTACATTTTGCACCAATGAGTTTCTACGCGGCCCACTAGCCATGGCCCTTGGTCATGGCCACTGACCATATTGCTCCAATAAGTATCATTGGGGCCCACTAGCCCTGGCCTTTGGATATGTGATCACTGCAGGTGTAAAATTACTTTTTTTCACTCTTTCTCCATTCTTGTGGGTTTCTCAGATATTTCCCCCGATAATAGCAAGAAATACCCATACAGTGGCAATGTACTACCCATACCTGTGGGAGTCTCCTGGTACTCCCCCGAACCTGCTTGAACAGCCAAAAACTCTTCCCTGTCCACACAGGCACTCACCAAATGCACCCCCCTTCAATTGTTTTATTCCTCCCTTGCCCTCTCTGGCCATCCTATCACTGTTTGGTTCATGTGACGTATTTTCTCCTCCACGGTCGACTTGATTGAAATGCGAGTGCTGAATTTCAGGGGATGAGTTGAGTTAAATCTGATTACCTAAACTCTCTCCTAACAAATGGCTTTTTACTGAACGTAAAGGGTTTTGCTATACCTCAGTTTCCTCAGCGCCCACTAGCTAGGGCCTTCTGCGTTCGCCATTATATATGTTGTACCAATAGTTTTCTTTTGGGGCCACTAGCCACAGCCTTCAGCTGTGACCTCTGTACGTGTTGCACCAATATCTTTCTTTTGGCCTGCTAGCCATAGCCACTGGCCATGTCACACCATCAATTGGTTACCAACCACCCATTGCCCCCTGCCCAGAAGATGTAGGTACTATAGATGTTAAAACCTTTTTTCGCAACTCCATATTCCCGTGATAATTTCACAGTAATAATTTCCAATAATAGAAATTCCTGTGGTAGAGGGGCGGTTCACTGATTTCTGCAATATCGGTAAACATTTCTCAGAATTAAAGTCTTCCACGCCCTCACAGAGAGTCAACATGTGTCCCCTTCTTCTTTCCAGGTCCCCTCTCTCCACTCCATTGCTTTTCCCTCCCTAACCCTCTCCCATCCACCGCTATCACTCATTGTTTCGTATGACGCACATTTATTTATGAACGCATCTTGTGGAGTTACTGCTGTAATCTAGCGAGATTCATGCAGTCTTCTACTGATGAACTGAAGAATTTCTACCCATGACTGGCTGCCCAACCCACCCCCAAATCCCCAACTTCACATGGTGTCTTCTTTCCCACTCCCAACCTCTAGCCTGATGTGATTGCTATTGCTCTTGTATCCAGCTAGAGCCTACGGCCAGGCCATCTAAGCGCTGTCGTTCAAAACAATCAGTGTTCCCCTTGGAGTGACTACATAAACAGAAGAGTTTTGAGTCTTTTTCTGATGCTGAGAACATTATTAGACTCTGTAAGGTTGTGTGGGAGTTCATTCCAAAGTTTGGTTGCCAACGCCAATGCCTGTTCAAAAACTGCACTTTTTCTCTATGGAAAAGCAAATGGGAGTAGGATGAAAACTGCCTTTTGTTTTCTTAATATTTTTTTGACAAATTGTTCTCAAAAGTTCCATTTTGGTGGGGACCTTGACAATCCCTTGGTTTAGAAAATGTCATCCAAATCCATCCAGCAAATCAAAAGTTATTAGCCCCTCTCAGTCTTTCTGCTGCAAAACAGCAATACCGATATAGGTTTTAAGGAGCAGGTGGCACCCCCTTCTTTGTCAAATCTTTGAGAAACTACTGGATGAATTGACCCCAAACCAGTCAAGAAGTTTAAATCAATGCTGTGTGCCCAAGTTGTTTCTTATTTGGTCCAAATCTGCCCAATGTCTTTTCGTGCTACAGCTGTTCAAACACTGCACTTTTTCTCTATGAGAAAATGAATGGTCTAAAAACTGAAACTGTGGTGTTTTATTTTCTTAATAACATTTTCATTTTATAAAGTATTGTTCCAATAATTTGCAGTTGGAGGCGGGTTGGCCCTTTGCAAACATTTTGTTTTGAAAATGTCATCCAAATCTATCCAGCAAGCCAAAGGTTTTTAGCAACAGAATTTTTTGGTGTGCGCTGCACAGATATGTGGCATTTTTCTCTATGGGGAAATGAATGGGATTAAGCCGAAAACAGAGTTTTTTTTGCTCTAATTAATTACTATTTAATTTTTAATGAATCATTCCCAAAATGTCCGGGCCAGGGTTGGAGTTTGGGAGGAGAAGCGAGGGGGAGGGGGACAAGACAAACCTTCTGTTTGCGACATATCATCCAAATCCATCATGCAAGTCAAAAGTTATTAGCAATTCAATTTTCAGATTTCCTGTTACTTGATACTTACCTCAACTATAGTGCTATGACCGCCGCACTATAACATATATATACATTATTTGAAAAAAAGAGTTTTTACACAAAAGTTTAGGTTAAACCAACAAACAAGTCTACAAACACCAGAAATAATACGTTAATGTAACAACACAATATGCTTTGTTAAAACATTAAGACATAATATTATATTATTTATAATCAGATATTATGGTAACCTTAACTCACCCTGTTTCTCTTTTGCAATATTTGTTTTTGCTCCAAAATGCTTTATGGTGAAAGTAATATAATGTGTTGTGCTGACATGTGTTTTTAATAAAAATGTTAAACTGTTTTCATTTATGTTTTAATGTGTATTACATTTGTTCTGCTTTTGTTAGTATTTATAGTTTGCAATATTTAATTCAGCACACATATTAGATGATTGCATTTGCTATCCTCAGTGTAATGACTATAAATGTTGTGTATAGATTGTTATTTGTAGAAGTGAATGTTACAAATCTTGTACTTGATATACAATTGTACCCTGTTTTAGTTGTTTAGTGTACGTTTTATTTTTTAACTTAATTTTGAATTTATTGTAAACGACCTTTTCCAAAACACTGAAATTACACATAAACACAAACATATACACTTTTGCAAATACACATTTCTGAACCACAATACACATCAAAAATTCATCATAGCCAATATAAAATCCTAAAATAATCATAGAAAGCTTGAGAGTCTTAAAAAAAGAATATACCTATTTCTCATTAATTGTATACTTCATAGTATTGGGCACCAATAATATTATTAAAAACACTTAGTTAGTGCTACTCATAATGCACTAATAGTGTTGTGATACCATATGCAAATAAACACAATAGAAATAAAGTGTGTTTTAAAGATCTATGCACAGAATATACATATGTGCAAATAAGCAACGTTCAGGTAAATACATAGACATCAGTGTTATTATTGGTCAACATTGAAATTATATCGTCCGTACTGCTCTGATGATTATCCCAGGACTACGTGCACATATACAAATACATAGTAAAAGTGCAATTGGGGTATCAGTGCACAGTTGATACGAATGTGCAAAGAAACAGTGTATGATATTATATGATATGATATGATGTGGCATTTATAATGCGCCTGTACCCAAGTGTTTCTAGGTGTGAGAAGACAAGTTGGGGGAAACAAAGTAGGACAAAATAACGATCTTACTGGGCCTTGTGTCATTCAGATCATGCAAGTGCGGGGAAGAGGAAAGGGGAGAAGTTCCATGGGGGAGTGGAAGGGGGAAGTGCAGTTAGCTCACAAGTGCAGCCAGCGGGTGGCTCATAAGTGCAGAGAGAAGGGACTGTAGGGTTGCAGATACAGACCCTTAAGTGCTTGGGGTGCCCGGAGGCAGTGCAAGGGCAACTGGACATGCAGGAGCCTGGGCCCGAGTTCAGAGGGTGACCAGGTGACCAGTGCACGGAGCAGTCAGGTGCATCAGCAGGTGAGAGGAAGAGAGAAAGCGGAACTGAAAAGGACTTCAGAGCAGGAGAGATACTATGCCTGGGCTTGAGGACAAGTACATGTCTTGCAGTCCTGTTCTGGATAAGTGGTAAAGGTAGAAGAGTAGAGGCAGGAAGATTTAGAAAGAGACTGTTGCAATAGTCCAGCCTAGAGAGGATCAGAGCTCTGCAGACAGCAAGGCTCTGGGGGAAAGTGAGAAAAGGAAGAATACCTCTGAGGAGGAACAGCTGATAGTTTGACTTCTTAGAGACATCAGAGATGTGAGGAGAGAAGGAGTGGATGGAGTCGAAGATGACACCAAGGTTCTTAGCCTCAAAGGAAGGAGAAGGAAGAGGCCCATAGTGGGCAGCCAGAGAGAGATAGAGAGAGGAAAGGAGGGAGCGGGTGTCCCAATGAGGAGGATCTCAGTCTTACTGGCATTAAGGCAGAGATCATTCATGGCACACCATTCCTGAATTGTGGCCAGACAGTCTGATATGAGAGCAGAATCAGAGGTGGCTGAGGGGAACCTGAAAGAGAGTTGAGTGTCATCCGCATAACAAAGCAAATTGGAGCAGAAAGTAGCGATGCAGTGGGAAAGAAGGTCCAGGTTGTGGTTGAAGAGCCAGAGAGAGAGGTTAGACCCCTGGGGAACACCCCATGTAGAGAGAGAGATAGAAGAGAAGAAAGACCCCAGTTGGACCTGAGATGGTCGGTCGGTGAGAAAAGAGGTCACGCAGGCCAGGGCCTAACCAGTAATACCAAGGTTGTCCTGGAGACGATTGAGCTGGATGGCATGGTTGACTATGTCAAAAGCAGAAGATATATCAATGTCATGCCTGCCAATGGCTTCTCCTCGACCTCTTGTCATTCAGCCCAGCGAACGGCTCTCCTGAACACTTATTAGCGTCCTGCCCCAAGAAACCGCCTAGAAAGTCGGGAAACGTCAAAGCTCGGCAATAGCAGGGGTCCCTGTGCCGAGTACCAAACAGGACTCCTCTGTCTACATGGCTTCCTCCATATCAGTACCAGTGTCCTTAGAATTTAACGGGACGACTTTACGATCCCTAGCTATGCTTGATTCAGGCGCCTCTAATTGCTACATGGATCTATCGTTTGTGGCCCGGTCAGCAATACCCACGGTTCCTAAATTGGTTCCAGAAGCAGTTCATAACATCGATGGTTCTTCTTTGTCTTCCGGGTTGGTAATAGAAGAGACCATCCCAATTAAGCTGTCCTTACCTGATGGTCACACAGAACTCTTGGTCTTTGATGTGATAGCTGCACCTCAATACCCATTGATATTGGGTTTGTCATGGCTCAAACTGCATAATCCTATCATTGACTGGACCACAGGCCTCATCCAATACCCCTCGGATTATTGCAACAATGAGTGCTTTCCGGGATCTAAAGGGAGCCGTTCTCCTGTGTTGGCATTCCTAGTGGGGGCTCCTAGCATCGGCTTGCTTACTAACAAGCCCATCCTGGTACCTAGAGAGTATACGGCATACGCCGATGTGTTTGATAAAGGTAAAGCAGAGGTGTTACCACCTCACAGGCCTTATGACTGCCCTATAGAATTGGTGGCTGGCGCCAAGACTCCTACAGGGCGTGTCTATTCACTTACCCAACGGGAGGATGAAGTACTGAAAGAGTATATCGATAAAGCCCTGGAAAACGGTTTTATTCGCTCTTCTCGGTCACCAGCTGCTTCGCCCCTGTTCTTCGTTCCTAAAAAAGAAGGGGACCTACGCCCGTGCATTGACTATAGGGCCCTCAATGCTATCACTGTAAAAAATCAGTACCCGTTACCGTTAATTAATGTACTCCTAGACCAATTGGGTGCTTCTATCATCTTCACTAAACTGGACTTGCGAGGGGCGTACAATCTCGTACGTATTCGCCAAGGCGACGAATGGAAGACCGCATTTAAGACCCGGTACGGTCTCTATGAGTATTTAGTCATGCCTTTCGGATTGTGCAACGCCCCCGCAACGTTCCAGTATTTTATGAATGATATCTTCAGCGACTACATTGACCAATTCATGGTCGTCTACCTAGATGACATCCTGATCTATTCGACCTCCATGGAGGATCACCTCACACATGTTACCAAAGTACTTCAAAGATTGAGAGAAAACCGCCTATTCGTTAAAGCCGAAAAATGTGTATTCCACACTCAAGAAGTTGAATTCCTAGGGTATGATATCACCAATAAGGGGGTGAGAATGAGTCATTCCAAGGTCAAAGCAATCCTGGACTGGCCCGTTCCCAACTCAGTCAAATCCTTACAATCCTTCCTGGGCTTCGCGAATTTTTATCGGAGATTCATCCACTCTTTTTCTAAGACAGTAGCACCACTCACAGCCCTGACTAGTCCCAAAGCTTCATTTCACTGGTCAACAGAGGCACAAAAGGCCTTCGATATGTTGTAAAGAGGCCTTTACATCAGCCCCTGTACTACAGCATCCAGATCCTGAGACACCCTTTATAGTAGAGGCTGACGCTTCCAGTTTGGCTATAGGGGCTATCCTCTCACAGGAATGTACGTACACTAGAGAGGAACACACAGTGGCGTTTTTCTCACGTAAATTAGCCCCTTATGAAAAGAACTACACTGTCACAGAGAAAGAGCTACTGGCGATAAAAGACGCTTTCTTAACATGGAGACACCATCTTCTTGGGGCAAAACATTCGGTGCTTGTGTATTCAGACCACCGCAATCTCCAAGAAATAAAATCGATGAAATGCTTAACTGCTAGACAAGCTTGTTGGCACTCGTTCTTTGCCCAGTTCGATTTCCATATCTCATATCGTCCGGCCAAAGACCACACCAAAGCAGACGCATTGTCACGTCTCCATTCTGGTCGGGTCGATGGTGTCGATCCAAAACCCACTTTATTGGCAGAAACCGTTATTTGCAGTTGTTCTGTTCAACCTTCCCTCAAACAGGATATAACCAAATGGGTCTCGCAAAACCCACAAAAGGTTTTGGAATTGAATCTGGATGTCAGCGATGGTCTCCCGTACTACAACGGTCTTTTGTATTTACCCACGGATCAGACCCGTCTCAAGGCAATGGAATGGAGTCATGACTCATTAGTCGCGGCTCATCCCGGTCAAAAGAAGACTTTGGAATTGGTTCAGCGATGGTCTTGGTGGCCAGGTATGTCACGCGACGTCATAGACTACGTTTCTTCCTGTGCTGTATGCGCTCAGTGTAAAACCACATCGAGAAAACCCATGGGATTGCTGCAGCCTTTACTGGTGCCACACAAACCTTGGTACATGGTTTCTATGGACTTTGTCGTGGAATTACCTCCCGTACAGGGATTTAACACGGTGTGGGTTGTCGTTGATTATTTCACTAAAATGGCCCTGTTCATCCCATGTCAAGGTATTCCTACGGCCATTGTCTTGGCGGATCTCTTTTTGAAACACGTCTTCCGATTTTTTGGTCTTCCTGCAGTAGTGATCACAGACAGGGGATCACAGTTTGCTTCGCGTTTCTGGAAGGCTTTAACATCTACACTTTTGATGGACGTGCGTCTATCTAGTTCTTATCACCCTCAGACTGACGGGCAGACTGAACGGGTAAATGGTGTCATGGAACAGTACCTACGATGTTTATTGCTACAACATCAGACCTCCTGGCTTGCCGTTCTGCCGGCGGCCGAATTTGCGTATAATAACTCGGTGCATGCCTCTACTGGCGTATCGCCATTTTACGCGCTATATGGTCAGCATCCTCGTTCCATTCCTGTTCATCCTACATTGCCCGGTTCAGTCCCTGGGGCAGTCAACAAAGTACGGAACATCACTTCCCTACAGACCAGGATCAAAAAGAATCTGGAAGAAGCCCAGGCTCGCTCAAAACGGCATGCTGACAAACACAGACTTGTCGCTCCTCAATACAAAGTTGGTATGTCAGTCTGGCTATCCACCAAACATCTGAAAATACCTGGAAAAAAGAAGCTGTTACCTCGTTTTGTAGGTCCTTATAAGATTACCAAAGTAATAAACCCTGTGGCTGTTCGTTTGGAACTGCCTTCTCGTTGGAGGGTTCATCCTGTGTTTCACGTCTCTCTCGTTAAGCCTTTGACCGCTGGAACACGATTGCCGGTTAAGCCTCTGGCAGTCTCGGTACGAGGTTCGGAGGAGTACGAGGTGAAGGCTATTCTGGATGTTAAGCTGCGTGCTGGGGTTCCACACTATCTCATTGATTGGAAGGGTTACGGCCCCGAGGATCGTTCCAAGGAACCCTTCTCCAACATCCATGCCCCCGCTCTACTGCGCCGGTTTCACGCTTCAAGGGGGGTGGGGCGCTCTTTGGGGGATGGCACTGTCATGCCTGCCAATGGCTTCTCCTCGACCTCTTGTCATTCAGCCCAGCGAACGGCTAGACCGTTCTACACTCGCTGGCGGCTGTTTAACAAACTGCCCGGCAAAAGAATACATTGACAATTTCCCGTAGGATTGGTCATGACTTTTGCTTTGGTTTCATACCTTCCTTGTATTTCACCTTCATTTGCGTAGTGCCTCTTTAAGGACCTTCCGGCATACGCGATAGCCAGCTGACAATGCGTTGGTCATGTGTTACGCGTTGTTCAGCTGACACGTACTTTAACCCGGAAGTTCGGGTGTTCGGCGCTTCTGATCGTCGTTAGTTCTACGCTCCGAGCCGTTGCTCTTGCTTCTTTCCTTGCTCCTCCACAGATTACTCTGGCTGCTCGACCTCCTATTGAGCCGCCCACCTGGCTGCATAACATCGTGACGGCCACCTGACTATTCCGAACTCTGCAACCTCCCGAAGCAGCTCCTGCAGTCTTCCCCGCGGGGCCATTATCCGGTTCTGGCTGCCCCCGCTGTCTTGGCCGCATTACTCTGTGACTGTATCCTGACTATTCCGAACTCCTTGCCTATTGTGGTACCTGCGGTTCTCCCCGAGGGGCTGCGCTCTATGAGGGCAATTTCTGTAAAGGACTTACCAGCTTGATTTTCCCTTCTCCTTATCCCACGAACTTCCATAATCACTCCAATCCGAGGCTCTGTTCTTCTCCTTCATACATCAAGTGCACTGAGACATTATTGGACGCTATCCTGCGTGCACCATCTCGAATCTAGTGTGGCCCTCGTTTCGTGCGGGTTAGATTTTCCCTACTAACCTTCCTTTCCCTGTCGTTGCTTAGGATTCTTCTATTTGGGATTACTAAAGACTCAACAGAACAGGTTGATTGTTCCTACTTACCCCTACATCTTCAAAGAAAACAGGTCAGTGGTTTTCGAACCGATACTTACTGTCATTTTGTTTTCATCAGCTCCTAAAATCATCCTTATCTTTTTCCTAATAGGCTGGTGGTTCCTTTATACTTACTCGCCCTTTCCGCTGATTCCTCC
Organism: Ambystoma mexicanum; assembly: GCF_040938575.1. NCBI lineage: Eukaryota > Metazoa > Chordata > Amphibia > Caudata > Ambystomatidae > Ambystoma > Ambystoma mexicanum. Next base: position 223,565,765 of record NC_090927.1, on the reverse strand, counting down.
CTTGGGCTGTATCCTTAACAGTCAAAGAGTGCCGTCAGTTGGAAGGTCGCTATTCACCAATTACGAGGGACATCGAGTCATCTCCTGAAGACTCTACGTGTATCCTTTTGATAAAATCTACCCTACATGTATCCTTTTATGCTGATATTCTGTACTATTGTTGGTTATTCTAGTTACCAAAACCGAATTCTAACAGAATCAGAAGCCTAAAATGGAGGGTTCAGATCCCTTAACCGTACTTACTCAGCTGGTTGCTGACCTGAGACAGGAAATGATATCAGCTCAGGATACATTGCGCCACCGTATGGACATGCTGCAAGATTCCATGCACGCATCTCCACAGGGGGTGGCAGGCTTGAATCCCGTGGCCTCGGGTTCGGGTCTCCAGGCCACTCAAAGGGACCCCGTACAGGTGCTCATGCCAGCCCAGTTTCCTTTAGCCCCTCCGGAGAGATTTATGGGGGAACCTAGGAACTTTCGCACCTTTGTAAACCAGTGTCGGCTTCACTTCTTATGTCGACCCAGCTCTTTCCCAGATTTGACCACTAAAGCAGCATTCGTGCTGTCCTATCTAGGGGGAACAGCTGCCGCATGGGCTAATCCTTTGCTCGAATCAAACAGTCCTTTGTTGTATGACTGTGACGCTCTATTGTTGGCCATGGGCAAAATATTCGATATGCGACACGCTACCCAGGCTACGGATCTTGAACTATTGAACTTACAGCAAGGCAATCAAAGCTTATTGGCCTACCTTGCTCGGTTCAATCAACTCACAGCAGAAACCCAATGGCCTGAGGACAAGAAGTCAGCAGTCTTCTACAAAGGCTTATCTGAAGAATTGAAAGATGCCTTGTCAGCGGTCCCTGTGGTTCCGTCAGCATTTTTGGATCTCCTAGATCTGGTGCTTCAAATAGACGCCCGACGATCCGCCAGGAAAGGAGAAAAGAAACCCTTCATGGCAACACCTGGGAGTTCTGAAACTTCTCATACCGCAACCTGCGAACCTGAACCTATGCAAATAGGCGAAGTACGCGGCCGTCTGTCTGTTTCTGAACGTGAAAACCGCCGCAAGAACAACTTATGTATGTACTGTGGCTCTCCTGAACACTTATTAGCGTCCTGCCCCAAGAAACCGCCTAGAAAGTCGGGAAACGTCAAAGCTCGGCAATAGCAGGGGTCCCTGTGCCGAGTACCAAACAGGACTCCTCTGTCTACATGGCTTCCTCCATATCAGTACCAGTGTCCTTAGAATTTAACGGGACGACTTTACGATCCCTAGCTATGCTTGATTCAGGCGCCTCTAATTGCTACATGGATCTATCGTTTGTGGGCCGGTCAGCAATACCCACGGTTCCTAAATTGGTTCCAGAAGCAGTTCATAACATCGATGGTTCTTCTTTGTCTTCCGGGTTGGTAATAGAAGAGACCATCCCAATTAAGCTGTCCTTACCTGATGGTCACACAGAACTCTTGGTCTTTGATGTGATAGCTGCACCTCAATACCCATTGATATTGGGTTTGTCATGGCTCAAACTGCATATTCCTATCATTGACTGGACCACAGGCCTCATCCAATACCCCTCGGATTATTGCAACAATGAGTGCTTTCCGGGATCTAAAGGGAGCCGTTCTCCTGTGTTGGCATTCCTAGTGGGGGCTCCTAGCATCGGCTTGCTTACTAACAAGCCCATCCTGGTACCTAGAGAGTATACGGCATACGCCGATGTGTTTGATAAAGGTAAAGCAGAGGTGTTACCACCTCACAGGCCTTATGACTGCCCTATAGAATTGGTGGCTGGCGCCAAGACTCCTACAGGGCGTGTCTATTCACTTACCCAACGGGAGGATGAAGTACTGAAAGAGTATATCGATAAAGCCCTGGAAAACGGTTTTATTTGCTCTTCTCGGTCACCAGCTGCTTCGCCCCTGTTCTTCGTTCCTAAAAAAGAAGGGGACCTACGCCCGTGCATTGACTATAGGGCCCTCAATGCTATCACTGTAAAAAATCAGTACCCGTTACCGTTAATTAATGTACTCCTAGACCAATTGGGTGCTTCTATCATCTTCACTAAACTGGACTTGCGAGGGGCGTACAATCTCGTACGTATTCGCCAAGGCGACGAATGGAAGACCGCATTTAAGACCCGGTACGGTCTCTATGAGTATTTAGTCATGCCTTTCGGATTGTGCAACGCCCCCGCAACGTTCCAGTATTTTATGAATGATATCTTCAGCGACTACATTGACCAATTCATGGTCGTCTACCTAGATGACATCCTGATCTATTCGACCTCCATGGAGGATCACCTCACACATGTTACCAAAGTACTTCAAAGATTGAGAGAAAACCGCCTATTCGTTAAAGCCGAAAAATGTGTATTCCACACTCAAGAAGTTGAATTCCTAGGGTATGATATCACCAATAAGGGGGTGAGAATGAGTCATTCCAAGGTCAAAGCAATCCTGGACTGGCCCGTTCCCAACTCAGTCAAATCCTTACAATCCTTCCTGGGCTTCGCGAATTTTTATCGGAGATTCATCCACTCTTTTTCTAAGACAGTAGCACCACTCACAGCCCTGACTAGTCCCAAAGCTTCATTTCACTGGTCAACAGAGGCACAAAAGGCCTTCGATATGTTGTAAAGAGGCCTTTACATCAGCCCCTGTACTACAGCATCCAGATCCTGAGACACCCTTTATAGTAGAGGCTGACGCTTCCAGTTTGGCTATAGGGGCTATCCTCTCACAGGAATGTACGTACACTAGAGAGGAACACCCAGTGGCGTTTTTCTCACGTAAATTAGCCCCTTATGAAAAGAACTACACTGTCACAGAGAAAGAGCTACTGGCGATAAAAGACGCGTTCTTAACATGGAGACACCATCTTCTTGGGGCAAAACATTCGGTGCTTGTGTATTCAGACCACCGCAATCTCCAAGAAATAAAATCGATGAAATGCTTAACTGCTAGACAAGCTCGTTGGCACTCGTTCTTTGCCCAGTTCGATTTCCATATCTCATATCGTCCGGCCAAAGACCACACCAAAGCAGACGCATTGTCACGTCTCCATTCTGGTCGGGTCGATGGTGTCAATCCAAAACCCACTTTATTGGCAGAAACCGTTATTTGCAGTTGTTCTGTTCAACCTTCCCTCAAACAGGATATAACCAAATGGGTCTCGCAAAACCCACAAAAGGTTTTGGAATTGAATCTGGATGTCAGCGATGGTCTCCCGTACTACAACGGTCTTTTGTATTTACCCACGGATCAGACCCGTCTCAAGGCAATGGAATGGAGTCATGACTCATTAGTCGCGGCTCATCCCGGTCAAAAGAAGACTTTGGAATTGGTTCAGCAATGGTCTTGGTGGCCAGGTATGTCACGCGACGTCATAGACTACGTTTCTTCCTGTGCTGTATGCGCTCAGTGTAAAACCACATCGAGAAAACCCATGGGATTGCTGCAGCCTTTACCGGTGCCACACAAACCTTGGTACATGGTTTCTATGGACTTTGTCGTGGAATTACCTCCCGTACAGGGATTTAACACGGTGTGGGTTGTCGTTGATTATTTCACTAAAATGGCCCTGTTCATCCCATGTCAAGGTATTCCTACGGCCATTGTCTTGGCGGATCTCTTTTTGAAACACGTCTTCCGATTTTTTGGTCTTCCTGCAGTAGTGATCACAGACAGGGGATCACAGTTTGCTTCGCGTTTCTGGAAGGCTTTAACATCTACACTTTTGATGGACGTGCGTCTATCTAGTTCTTATCACCCTCAGACTGACGGGCAGACTGAACGGGTAAATGGTGTCATGGAACAGTACCTACGATGTTTATTGCTACAACATCAGACCTCCTGGCTTGCCGTTCTGCCGGCGGCCGAATTTGCGTATAATAACTCGGTGCATGCCTCTACTGGCGTATCGCCATTTTACACGCTATATGGTCAGCATCCTCGTTCCATTCCTGTTCATCCTACATTGCCCGGTTCGGTCCCTGGGGCAGTCAACAAAGTACGGAACATCACTTCCCTACAGACCAGGATCAAAAAGAATCTGGAAGAAGCCCAGGCTCGCTCAAAACGGCATGCTGACAAACACAGACTTGTCGCTCCTCAATACAAAGTTGGTATGTCAGTCTGGCTATCCACCAAACATCTGAAAATACCTGGAAAAAAGAAGCTGTTACCTCGTTTTGTAGGTCCTTATAAGATTACCAAAGTAATAAACCCTGTGGCTGTTCGTTTGGAACTGCCTTCTCGTTGGAGGGTTCATCCTGTGTTTCACGTCTCTCTCGTTAAGCCTTTGACCGCTGGAACACGATTGCCGGTTAAGCCTCTGGCAGTCTCGGTACGAGGTTCGGAGGAGTACGAGGTGAAGGCTATTCTGGATGTTAAGCTGCGTGCTGGGGTTCCACACTATCTCATTGATTGGAAGGGTTACGGCCCCGAGGATCGTTCCTGGGAACCCTTCTCCAACATCCATGCCCCCGCTCTACTGCGCCGGTTTCACGCTTCTAGGGGGGTGGGGCGCTCTTTGGGGGATGGCACTGTCATGCCTGCCAATGGCTTCTCCTCGACCTCTTGTCATTCAGCCCAGCGAACGGCTAGACCGTTCTACACTCGCTGGCGGCTGTTTAACAAACTGCCCGGCAAAAGAATACATTGACAATTTCCCGTAGGATTGGTCATGACTTTTGCTTTGGTTTCATACCTTCCTTGTATTTCACCTTCATTTGCGTAGTGCCTCTTTAAGGACCTTCCGGCATACGCGATAGCCAGCTGACAATGCGTTGGTCATGTGTTACGCGTTGTTCAGCTGACACGTACTTTAACCCGGAAGTTCGGGTGTTCGGCGCTTCTGATCGTCGTTAGTTCTACGCTCCGAGCCGTTGCTCTTGCTTCTTTCCTTGCTCCTCCACGGATTACTCTGGCTGCTCGACCTCCTATTGAGCCGCCCACCTGGCTGCATAACATCGTGACGGCCACCTGACTATTCCGAACTCTGCAACCTCCCGAAGCAGCTCCTGCAGTCTTCCCCGCGGGGCCATTATCCGGTTCTGGCTGCCCCCGCTGTCTTGGCCGCATTACTCTGTGACTGTATCCTGACTATTCCGAACTCCTTGCCTATTGTGGTACCTGCGGTTCTCCCCGAGGGGCTGCGCTCTATGAGGGCAATTTCTGTAAAGGACTTACCAGCTTGATTTTCGCTTCTCCTTATCCCACGAACTTCCATAATCACTCCAATCCGAGGCTCTGTTCTTCTCCTTCATACATCAAGTGCACTGAGACATTATTGGACGCTATCCTGCGTGCACCATCTCGAATCTAGTGTGGCCCTCGTTTCGTGCGGGTTAGATTTTCCCTACTAACCTTCCTTTCCCTGTCGTTGCTTAGGATTCTTCTATTTGGGATTACTAAAGACTCAACAGAACAGGTTGATTGTTCCTACTTACACCTACATCTTCAAAGAAAACAGGTCAGTGGTTTTCGAACCGATACTTACTGTCATTTTGTTTTCATCAGCTCCTAAAATCATCCTTATCTTTTTCCTAATAGGCTGGTGGTTCCTTTATACTTACTCGCCCTTTCCGCTGATTCCTCCCTTGGGCTGTATCCTTAACAGTCAAAGAGTGCCGTCAGTTGGAAGGTCGCTATTCACCAATTACGAGGGACATCGAGTCATCTCCTGAAGACTCTACCTGTATCCTTTTGATAAAATCTACCCTACATGTATCCTTTTATGCTGATATTCTGTACTATTGTTGGTTATTCTAGTTACCAAAACCGAATTCTAACAATCATGGAGAATGAGGACAGAAGGGTGATTAGAGTCAAGATTAGAGAGCAATTCTTCCCGGGTCTTCAGGAGAGCAGTTTCCCTGCTTCTGGCAACTCTGAAGCCGGACTGGTGGCCATGGAGGCAACCAACAGATTCAGTATGTAAATTAAGCTGGGAGATGGCCAGCTTTTCCAAGAGTTTGCCCAGGAAAGGACTGATGGAGATTGGGCGATAGCCTGAGAGGAAGGATCGGCCGAAGGCGTCTTTAGAAGGGGTGCACAAGAAAGTGCTTAATGGGGGAGGGGAAAGTTCCAATGGCAAAGGAGTCATTGCAGAAATCAGTCAAGGCTAGAGCAAGAGTGTTGATGTGGCCCTTGATAGTTCTGGATGAGCAGGGGAGAACCTGCTTCGATGAGACTTTCATAGATCGGACTTGTCTAGAAACATCATATGTGGTGAACAGGGGAAAGGAGGAGAAAGGAGTAGTAGAGATGGCCTTGGACAGGCCAGGAGTGGTAGAGGAGGAGGAAAAGGAGGCAGAGGAAGAGAGGGTGGACAGGATGTCCTGAGTTTTAGTAGTGAAATAAGAGGCCAAGGCTGTGCTGAGGGCCTGAGAGGGAAAAGGAGAGGTAGAGACTGCAGCAGGATTGGCCAGCTCCTTGCAGATTTTGAGAAGTTCAGCCGAGTTGTTGAATGCAGCAGAGATGCAGGTGTGGATGAAGGCTCTCTTCTTAGCTAGGACACAGAGTCTGTACTGCATTTGAAGCAGGCGTCAGGCCAGTTTGTCAGGGCGTGCACCCAAGGCTCTCCACTTCCTCTCCACCGCCTTACACTTGCGTTTAAGGGCAACAAGGTCAGAATCGTACAAAGAGTTGCATTTGGATTTGGGCTTCAAGCGAATCCTCATGACAGGGGCAAGGCCACCCAGAATGTTAGAGCTAGAGAGATGAAGGTTAGAGAGGTCTGTGGGTTAGAGAGGGCTGTGACAGAGTGTGAGTCTGGCAAAAGTGCAGGAGGAAGAGAGAAAGTAGCAGCAAAAGCCTCAACTGACACACGCTTCATGGGTCGGTTGACAGAGAAGGTAGGTGGCAGTGCTGGAGTCAGCTTGACCTGCAGGGAATAGAGAGGTGGGACTACCATGAATGGATAGAAATCAGTATTCAGCGAATGTACGTACAATTGTCAGTTGCAGGGTGCAAGAAGACTTGTGTCTATAATTGATCCAGCAATCACTGTTTCTGATCAGCATCTGAGTAATTTTACTCCTGCACCAATTTTCTTTTCTATTTGCTTCCAAACCTTGTAAACCTTGTAAAGTACAATGTGTACCGAGACTGAAGGAGAATTTAAACAATAATTCCAAAAATCATCCGATTTTATAGAGTCATTTACAAGGCTCTAATAGGCACACATGTAGAGAGCACTCAATGTTGCACACTCTGTAAATGTAAATAGATGTTTTCCAGTTTCCAAGAAGCCATGAAGTTTACAGACACAACAATTTATTTCGTTTTAAGATAGTTTCAACTGAGAACCCAATAATGATAATAATGGAAGTTGATATGTTCATAGTCACAATAAAAGTGTGCGTATTTCAGGAGTGGGACTCTGAATAATATACAGTTGTGGTCTTTTAAACGTATGCACTACTCTAGGCACGTGCCTATGACCGAAATATGATCGTCATTTTTGTTGCAGTCCCATAAATCGTATTTTGCTTTGAATGAGCCTTTAATCACCTGATAGGCGTCATTTGCTTTCCAATTTGGGAACCAATTTATCATTTTGAATGTTAACATTGCAAGGTCATCATAACTATTACCTTCAGTAAGACTATTCCTCCTGCAATTAGCACCCAAGATCTTCAAAAGAGGGCATGCTGGTGCTAACTTCCACTTTATGTATAATTCTCCCCTCTTCTTCTCCACCTCTCTCCATACTGAAATCAGCCTAAGTTCCAATGCAACAGTTCCATGGATACTGAAGGTCTGATTTTCAAACTCGTCCTCCAAAAGACTCCCTCCACTTGGTTAAGCCACCTTAGATCTTTAATTCTCAGTCCTTCCAGACCGTATGTTATAGCACGGCAGAAACACTGTCTGTATAAAGTTAATATTCCCTCTATGGAGTAACCTGCAGCCTGATGTGCAAACCTGCAGAACATATGAGTTAGTATGCTAGCTTTTCTTTTCTTAGTACATATAATATGAGCGTAATCCAACACTGCACTGTTTTCTTTTTACAATATGCTTATTGTTTAGTAAATTATATTTATTTACAGTGATGACATGTACCTCGTTAATTGATATTGTTGTATATGAAAGGTATAACACTTGAAGGCTTATGTATATTTAGCTATTGTAGATGTGTTTTTTTAAAACATTCAGTGTTTTTTTATTGCATTTTATTGGAGGAATTATACTTGTGCATATTATATTTTAAGTTTGTTACTATGTAGACATTTTGTATTACACAAATATTTCATACTTTCTTTTAACATTTATTATAGGTCTACATTTAATGTACATTTGAATGATTTTACATTTTATATTACTTGTTTTTATGTGTGAAGTTATCATACTTTTATGTTAATATTGTTTGCTTTTGAGTGTTTGGGTGAGTTAAGGTTACCATATTTGATTTTGATATTTTTTTAATGTAATAGTAAAGTTTATTATGTTGTTACTTTAATGTTACTTCTGATTTGTTGGTTTCACCTTACCTCTTTTGTAAAATGTTTTTTAAGTTAACTTTAATGTGCATTTTAAATACGTATAAGAGGCGTATATAATATTTCATTTCGGACTTGAATGCAATTTACAGTTCCTGAAAACCTATATCAAAGTAAGCCCTGGATTTCCTGTCAGTTGTCAAAAGATTTAAATTGCATAATCTAAGACTTTTTTTCTTTATTATTATATGGTTTAAAAAAAACTTTAACGAATTAACAAGTTAAAACATAGTGCAGAATTCATAGGAAAAGACAAAAAAATAACAGAACAAACAATTAAAACAGAGCCATTAATAACAAAGACTAATCACTCCAATTTGTGACTGGGATGACCAGTGAGGTAGTGCGACCTGCTAGATATATGAGGCACAGGACATCATGGCTATCATGGATAAATATCTCCTGTAATGGCTTTCTCATAGGCCACGTAGGTTAGTGCATGATGTCAACAGATGTTCCAAGGTTTCCACGTGGGTATCACAAAATCTACACAAACTCAAATCATCCAACACTAAATTAAAGCATATTAAAATCTCTTTAGTGAGGACTCGGTTCCACCGGAATCTAATAAAAAGTAATCTGACAGATCTTTCTGGGTACACAGCAAGATACGGGACAGCCATGCCTACTGATTTGAAATCAGTTCTCAAATGTTTTAATGAAACATAGGAGTGAAGAAAATCAATTGTGTTAGCCCAATCTTGCCTGTACAATCAGTTTTTAACCCTTACTGGATTAGTTATGAGATCAACCAGCAGAAGATCCCAGTTCTCAAGTATTTGGCCACAAAAAACTACCAATTCGCACATAAAACCAACATTTCCTCCTACCAATACAGTATTAAGTTCTATATATAGTATAGGAAGACTGGTTCGACTTAATAACTTGTAATAGAACAGCAAGTATTTCCACTGTAGCTGGCTTTTCAATGATAACAGTTCAAGTTCATATCAAATGGCGGCAAGAGGGGTACCTTGAGAGATTTGAAGAACTCTCCTCCACCATTTGCCTTCAATAAGTGACAAGAGATCTAGGAAAACTATTTTCCCTTCATAGAAGGAAGGGAGGATAGAATACTTGCCATAATGAGAATCAACCCGTACCAACTGATTGCATAAAGCCAAACCACTTGAGAACAACCATTCACTTACGAGAAATGAATGCTGTTTGACAAAAATAGGGAATCCCAAGTAAATAAAGCCATTCACTTTTTACCAAAGGCTCTTGGTCAGTTTGCCAAATAAAGGACTTTGCACTTTGTTTGTAGGTGCAGTGCATTATTTTTGTTTTTTTCTGATTGAACTTTAATTTGTGGAGCTCGGCATATCTAGAGAATGCTCACAAGAGATGTTGTAGACAAATCAGAGTTAAGTAAAACATTTAAAAATCATCAGCATATGCAAGCCATGGTTTGATGTGTTGAATATTTGTGGTTGTAGGGCTGCCAGATCTAAATACTTGCCAATGCCACTCAAATAAAGATTGAATAAACAAGGCGCAAACATGCAGCCCTGCCTGACCCCTCTTGTGGTGGGGATGCTACAAGTCAATGTACCGTTGTGATCTAATAAGACTTCTACATTTGATTTGGAGTCAAAGCCAATAATGAGCCATAAGAGGCCCTGTGGGATTCCCCATCGCTGCAACTTGGTCCACAAGAGACCTGATTCGACCGTGTCCAATGCAGCTGAGAGGTCTATTGTGGCCATGTAGACAAATTCATATTTATGATGTTCTACTTGCCTCATGATTGCTTTCAACAAAAAACCATTGAGTGTAGTCCCATGATGTTTAGGGAAGCCAGCCTGCCATTGGGGGATTCAAGCAATTGATGTTTGCCCTCGTTTCTAAATGTTGAAGAAGCAGAGCGGCAAAAATCTTACTGTCTGCATCCATTATTGAAGTACGACGAAAATGTAAAGGGTCGGACTGAGAAACCCTCCAGGTTTCTGGACAAGTGCAAGTTGCAGCAATGTCATTAAAGAGAATATTCAATATGCTCGACCAGGTAACTGGATCCCCCTTAGAAAGGTTATTAGGGCCGGAGGCCCGCAAGGGACTCAGTTTATGTATAATTTTCGACAATTTGATCTTTCCAAGTAGCCATTGAGCAAGCACAAGAATTTGCAGTCGTAAGGGACAAGTTTAAACCTGTGTCCACTGAAAATTTCTGCAAAATAAATTACCCATTTCCTTTCTGATACAGAAGAGGTCGTATGTTCAGGCTGAGACCATGCAAGGTCATTCGTCATGTACCAAAAAGATCTTGCGTCTTTATTCCTCAAAGTAAACAGCATTTCTTCGAAATCATGCTGATGAATGAAACTCCAATTATTGATCAGCCAATTTTCATATGACTGTTTAGCTTTTAAAATGTGCATACTTTTCCCAAATGTACTGAGAGACACATCTGACCTAATATATTTCAGGTTTTGACGCAAGCACTTTTTTTCCGTGAGCCACATTTGATCGAAAACATGGAGGTGCCTCCTGGAGGAACCACCGCTCCTTCAGAGCTTACTTAGACTTTGAAAAAGTATGTTACCCAGGAAGTCACCATATGTATCCACTACAAAGGTGGAATACTTCCAATCCATTGACGGAGCGGACACAATCTCGTCCCCCTACTAATGGTGCCCTTGTTTCAGGTTACACAGTTTCCAGCTGGATTTACTGTTACTTTAAGAGCAATAGATAAAAATTGCTCATGAGTGCACTGAGTAAATTGAAAAAAACCAATGACAAATAACTATGGTCACCCTATTCATTTGAGACTATAAAAAGGTGAGTGCATCTGTTATACAGCCCCAACTGGTAAAGATGTAATCTATTGTTGATTGATTCAAGCCATTTGTCCAGGTGTAATTACCTGCAATGTCATCTCTAATGGAACCATTCAGCGTAGTCAGGCCCAGACCATAAAGTGTGTGCGACCAACCCTGTCCATGATGTTTTTTCCTGGGACCCAAGCTTAGAAGGTCCATCATTGATTGAATAGTCAGACAGCTGGAGTTAAGGTCCCCCAGTACTATTATCTGGCTACGAGGATGGGTCAGTTGCCGTTCATTAATGATGGCCATCATTTTTTCCACAAACAGCCCAAGTTGACCAATACCTATGTGCCAATAGATGTTCAAAATCAAGATGTCAATATGGAGTAGCAAAATCAAGTTCATGTCTGTTCCCAATGCACCAAATACTATATCCTGAAAAGATACTAGCGGTAAAAGCTGAGAAGAGCGCACCAATGTGAGCAGGCCGCCTGAAGTATGCACTAGATGACCCTTTCTTGCCGATTGAAAAGAGGACGTATAGCCATCTAATGTAAGGCATGTCGTCATCCATATTTCTTGAGGAGAAATCAAATGGTGTTGTTTTAACAATTGACCCACTATCGGATTAGTCAGCAAAGCTGTGTGACCTCTTGTGTTCCATGATAAGAGAGTCACCAAAAGGTCCAACTATTGAGGGTGAGGTAAATTGAGCAGAATTGAAGTTTCTTACTGTTGGTGGAACCCTAGATGACCAAAATCGATCATGTTGTTGGTCTCGGGATGGTAAGGTATTATTAGTCAGATATGGCAATCAGGGATAGCCACTATGACTCCTGAGAGAAGCAATAATCTTCTTTGGGGCCAATCCTGTGCATCCACCTTTCATCAATGAACCACCAGTGGTCTTGCAGAAGTCATAATAGGAAAGGCCAAAACCAAAAGTCCTTATCGTTTGCAATTCGCTCATCAACAGGTCTTAAAGAATTTTTGATTTTATAAATAGGATTGCCCGATCCATTCTATAGTGGTCCATGAAATCCACAACTGCGAAAATCATAGTCCCCTTGGTACAGTTCATGTGAAAAAATGACATTTATTTCATCTCCTGAAAAGTAATATCAAAATCAGCCCTGAATGATGTTAGTTATCAGATGTAAACTGCAAAACGTACGAAATATTAGACTCATACGCTTCTCTGTACAGTTTATGTGAAAAGAGCACATTTATTCCATCACCATAAAACTGACATCAACGTTAGCTGTGACTCTCCTTTGATGTGAGTTTCGATGAAATGCTAATTGTGTATTGTATGAACTTTAAAACTCATACGCTCCCTGTACAGTTTGTTTGACTTGCCTTTGATATCAGCTTTCAGGATATATTCATTCTGTAATGTACCAACGGTAAAACTCATAGGCTTTGCGTACATGATCGCAGCGCATGTTTTAGGTGCCTGTGTGGTAGGAGTATGTGTTGTAAGAGTGTGTATCACAGGACCATCTGTAGTAGTAGCACATGCCTTAGAAGCGCACGTTGTAGGAGCATGTGTCATAGGAGCATGTGTGTGTGTAATAGGAGTATTTGTAGTAGTTGCATGTGTCATAGGAACATGTATATGAAAAACAAAATCAAGGCCAATAGACTGTTTTCACAGCGGTGATAAAAACCTTTTTAGTGTTTTGTGAGGAACTAATTTTATTTTTATGGTATGGAACAAATCCCACAGGGCAACCATATTTTAAAGAAGCCTGTTTAAAATCCTTTATTTTTAACAAATCATCCAGTATTTTTACTCATGGCAACAATACATCTAAAATTCAAAATAACATTTCATCAATTCAACAAACAACATTTCATTTAGAGAAGTTAGTCCATCATTAATTTGCATGGTATAATGTATCCAGCATATTCTGTAAACTGCTGATTATCAGCTGCCACCTTCTTAACAAGGAAAATGTTGACACATTGTCTTTAGGCCTAGCGAGGGTCACTCATCAAAGGGCTCTTCCTTTTTTTTTTTGGGCTTCATCAGGACCGATTCAGTTTTCCAAATTCCATCAATAGGAAACCCATTTGTTCTTGGTTGTGACACAATATTCCAAAGTCTGATATGTGCTGTTATCTTTTCCACTTTCTTCTTCAATTGTTTTGCATTTAGCTTATTGGCCCTTGAAGGAATCAATCTGAGGAATCTTTCTGGGTGGAGGGCCCATCTGTCTTTCATGTATTTGGAATAGTTTAGGTGGTCATAGCATCTCTTAGTGTCAGCCTCTGACTCGTGCTTGTTTTCGATGTATATGTAAAAAAATGTAATGATTTGTTACGAATAAAGGATTTTAAACAAGCTTCTCTAAAACACCCCCATGCATCGCGACCCCCAGACGTTCCACCCGGCTGCCTTAAGAAGGTAATTCCTTTCACGGGATGTAGAATCACTTCATCGACAGTGCCCTCAACTTCCTCTCTTGCTCACACACGTTCCACGTCAGTGGGGCAGAGGAGTCCTCCTGCTGCATCGCAGGCTGTTGATTCACTGCAGCAGCCATTGCAATAGCTGAATGGTGCTTGTAAAATGACTTCTGCTTCCATGGTGAATACCATGTCCTTCTAATTATAGCAGTGCAGAATGTTCACACTTGCCAAGAATCTGTCTTTTAGAAAAAAGATTACCAGAGAAACCTACTGAAGGAAGAAAACTCTTCCATGTCTACAAAGTAAGTATATTGAAGCAATTATAATAACATAACTATACTATGTATTATCCTAAAATATCCACTCATACTATACTCTATGATATTTTCCACTTCCTCCTTCCATTCCGGCAATCACACTCTTTTCCATTACAGCACACCATTCCTCCTTATCTTAGAACACCACCACTCTCCAACCCGTAACACTACAAACATGTTATCACACATGCGCGCGCATTTGGAGGAAGTGCATTTGTGAAGTGCGGTCGGCCTTGGAGGAGCCCGAATGCCCGTTTTTTCTGTGCACAAGAAACTACAAACTTTAACTTGGTAAACATACTGGGAAAGAAGAGACTTATTAAGGACACTATTTCTAGTGCCAATTGTTATTTATACCCTCTTGTTCTAGTTATTTCCACAGTAACGGGCCTAAGCCCCGCCCCTTTTCCCCATAATCCTCTTAAACAGCGGGCCGCGCGCATTTGGCGTGCGCGCATTTGGAGGAAGTGCATTTGTGAAGTGCTGTCGGCTGTCTGCTGGCTGAGGGTCTGAGGGCTGGGGGCTATAGGCAATTACAATTGCAATTTGTCATTTTTCAGGTAAAAACGTGCACTGAATGATAGATTTGCACATATTATTGTGAAATTGAAATTGAATTGTATTCTTGCGGAAAGGGAAAAAAAAAAAAGAAAAAAAAAAGGGGACATACATAAGTAATTGTCATAAGTTAACACTAAGCTATTACTGTCATAAGATAATATATTGATCATAAAATGGTGATGACGCTGCGCACCGGGATGCCGTCAAAGGAAGCCATTACCGTGTGTGTGCATGATGCCATTTCCACTCCCAAAACGTCCTCAAGAACGATAAATCTCGCACGGGTTAGCAAATCAACATCTAGCTTGAGAGCCTGTTCGGCAGTAGCCGATATTAGAAAATACTGTACTATAGGGAATAAAAGTGGAAGTAATAGTGAGAGTGCTCAACCAGTTGGGCTTGATGAATTGTCAACTAAACTGGATTTAACAGACAAAGATACTCAAGAGAGTTGTGAGGAAATTCATGTGCCCCTACCTGACTCGCTAATTGCGGCAGGTTTACTGGATGTAATTGACCAACAAGGAGAGGGGAGGGTTGGAACCCCAAATCAAGGTGGTAGAAAGCGTACTGGCTTACAAATCACTGCAGACTTAAGTAAGGATGAAAAAGAACAGGATGTTTTTATTGATAATACCAAGGATGGAAATGTTGAAGTTGTGAGTTTGGATGACACACTTAATAGAAATAAAGTTAGCTCACCAGAAACAAACCAGCCTTTTGACTTTAAACGGGACTTAAATGCCAGTATAGATAGGCAGGAGCTATACCAGTCACCAATGATGTTCTCTCCAACAAATAATGCTTCATCTGTCTCTTCCTGTTCCTTTGCTCAACCAACCCCGCGGCGAAATCACTCTGCCCCAAATGAAAAGATTCAGGCAATACCGGGAAGCTTTGTTATAGGACTTGAAACCTCTTTGTAAACTATGAATGCAGCTCTCTTTTCACTTACACGCCTCTATGATACACTAGATATGAAAATTAACGACCAACACTCCCTTTTAATTAAATTACTTCAAAAAAACGCAGCAAAAGAGTCCGTTTGTGGATGCTGCGAGAAGGAAAAGAACAGACACAACAATCGAATTATAAGTATAGAATCAAGAACAGAAGATACAAAATTACAGGTTGATGATATACTTCTAATCGATTGTACTCAAGATCAATTGTCTGCATTACAATTAGGGGTAAAAAACAAAAATAAAAATACAAAGGCAGGAAGTTTAACAGAATTAGTGCAGGAACATAAAATTGATAAATTAATCAATGTGGGCGATCAGGAAAGCTCTATGAGAAGTAGTATGGAAGAAAAAAAAGAAGAGTGCATAGTTGGGCAATTCTGCTCCAAAAAAAAGAAAGATAAGGCAAAAAACTTGGAAATCCCTGACAAGCATCCCCTAATACAGAAAGAAACTAGCGATGCTCAACTTATTACAGGGGTAGCAGAAAATGAAAATACGCCGGTGTATAACATCTTTGACACAAGAAAGAAAGAATCTAATACGAATGTCAAAATTACTACAAAAAAATCAAAAAATGTTTCCACCGTTGCAAACTCTAAAATCACAGGAACAAAGCAATTTATAAGTACCCTAACTTTGCCGAAAACAGCGGCAGCTGTAGCTCGCACGGCTATCGCAAATAAATATTGGAAAGCGATATCCCAAAAAGCGAGCCAAGGACGAATGACACAAAATACGCCCACAGAATATGAACCTTTAAATAATCTAATTCAAATGGCTGATCAGCAAAAGGAAGCTGAAATTTGCAATGCCAATAAGGAGTTATCATGTGAGGCGAGTAGTAGTGAAGCAAGTGATGTACCAAATAAACCATCGAACCAGATAAATGATGGCTTGACTAACATTGAGAATCAGCCTATAAGAGAGAAACAGGATAAGGCTAGCAATGGTGTTGAATGTAATGACTACAAAACAGCAGCAGGATAAGCTGATACTTATGTCAGAATGGAAATCAGAAATAGAGCAATCCTTAAAAAGAATCATTGCTCAAGCAAATATGAACGAGAATCCAATGGGAACTGGCTTGGGTGGGGGAGTTCATACACCTGTGAGTAACATGGTAACACACAATCAACCTCAGCCTAAAACACACTACACAACTAAAGCTGGGTATCGAACGCCAGGCAGAGACGTTAGCACAAAATGTCTGATAATGCAGTGTCGACCTCAGCCTTGTCAAAGTTTTGACCTAAATAGGCAATCTGTGCTAAATATATTTGCTGAGGTTCAGACTCTTGAAGGGATAAGTTCATGTGATATAGACCAGATAGAATTCCCTCACCGAAATGATCTGTCCATGATAAAGCTATGGATGAAATCCAGCTTTGTCAAAAATGCAGTATGGGAAGCACGAGATGATCTCTATGAATTGGGTTTTATTTTGATAAACCCAGCCTTGTGGGAACAACAACAACCACCTATCTCCAGAAACCAGTCTGTGCCCAAAGTAAATGTATATCAGAAAGGCCAAAGTTGTAATTCACGATCAAATGTCTCAAGTTCAAATGGACAAATGGTAGAGAGAGAGCTGAGAATGAATAGCAATTAACTAGTCCAAAATCTAAAAACCCTAGCGATAGCCTCTTGGAATACAAGAGGCTTTAAGCATCTTACCAAATCCAAAGATAGCTTATTGTTGAATTATGACGTTTTGGCTTTTCAGGAAATTTGGCTCGCAAAGGCTCCAGTGTGGGACAATCATGTGTTAATTCTGAATCCTGCTATCATGCCAGTCAGAGGTAGACCTATGGCAGGTTTAATGGTAGCTATAAAAACATCCCCCAATATGCAAATTGAACATTGGTTCTCTCCTAACAGCTTTTTACAATTGGTAAGGATTACATTTAAGACAGAAGATATTGGATTATTAAACATCTACTGGAATCATTCTGGAATATCCGAATCTGATTTCTTTGAAGCCATGGACGAAACATGAAATCTAACAATCCTAGATCCGATTTGTAAGCATGTAATAATAACTGGTGATTTGAATTTAACATGTATAACCCAAATGGGAACAACTCTGACGCCGATAGCTAAAAGATGGAACGCTTATATGGCGGAACAAATGTTTGTAATGCTAAATGGTGCTAAAAAAGGTGACATGCCATCTAACACCACGTGGCATAGAGGTTCACAAACAGCAACAATTGATTACACCTTTGTAAACCGAGACCTGTTCAATTATATAACTGAATTTCGAATTATATCCCAGAAAATAAGTGATCATGACATCCAGTCCATAAAATGGACCTGGGAAATTCATGACAAATTATACGATTCATCTCTAGCTTGTAACCTAATGACTAATTCAGCTCAAAATAGATTTCATTGGACTCCAGCATCTTTACAACTTCTATTTGAAACATTAGATCGGTCCCAGCATAATAACACAGTTCATGGCTCTAATACCTGTCCTTCTTATGTCGAAGAAATGCAGATCTTCAGGACCAAGAGAAATGATCACTATAGTAGCAAGCCTAAAAATCTGCATACTTTTGACATTGAGGTAGCTACTCACCAATCTCGATATAGGGCTGATAGAAGGAAAATCATAAAAGAAAATTCTCTTGACTGCTCACGACAACTGAATACATTAAAATGTAAACACAAGAATTGGATAAGAGCAAGGAAAGCTCTCATGTATCAACATGATGCAGAGGTTATGTTAAATTATCTTCAAGAGAAAAATTCAGCTAAAATATGGTCACTTCTAAAACAGACGCAGATAAAAGTTCAAATAGTGAACCAAATGAACCCTATTCCCCAAGAAGTATGGTCTACCTTCTATAAAACTTTATATGCTGACACTATCACTACTAGATATCAAGATAATTTTGAACCAAGCAAGACAGAGAATCTTGTCTTTGACATTGACGACATCTTATTGTTCATTGCAAAATTGTCTACATCTCGTGCTCCGGGCCCAAATGGTTTGTCAAACTTCATGCTAAAAAAAAATCCAACTGCATGGGCACAAATTCTAATAACCATCTTTAGGCAAATTGTGTCAACTCACTCCATTCCAGATTCATGGAGGAAATCCATAACTATTCCTATCCACAAGAAAGGGGATAATCAACAACCTAAGAATTATAGACCTATATCTCGCATGGATATACCGGGTAAAATTTTTGCCCGTTTATTATTGAGAGACATCAATAATTGGCTGAATGGGGCGGGAATTAGAGACCCAAATCAAACTGGCTTTATGCCAGGAATGGGGACAGCCATTAATCTGCATATTTTGGAAGCATTAAAGAAACAAGAGTATCAGAGAGGGCAGGCAACATACATGGCTTTTATTGATTCAGTATGTAGAAAAAGGCTAATCAATAAGTTACAGGAAGCAAAGTGTCCGAACTATATTATATACTGGATCAACGAATTACACTCTAAAACTACAGTACAAATCAGATTAGCCTTAGATGGCACCCTATCAGACCCAATTGAAACATTTCGGGGACTAAAGCAAGGATGCATCTTGGCAAGTACCCTGTTTAACTTCTTTATGTGGGCAGTGCAATATGATTTTTTGAAAACAACATCTGATGCTCCCCGTTTGGGAGGGCATGCAGTCCCCTGGCTATTCTATGCTGACGATTTAGTGTTGCTTTTGAAGACGCCAGGGGGCTTGCAAGCACTCCTAGATACACTAAGCAATTATGTTGACGCAAACTTGCTTACAATTAACCAAGACAAGTGCAAAATCATGATACTTGAGCCAAAGAAAAAAAAATAATCTCCACAACCAGAAAGTGGCAAATCCAGAACGTGAATATAGGTGTCATCTCTGATTACAAGTACTTGGGAGTGACAATTAGCAATAACCAACAGGACAAACCATATTTCTGTGAAGTCGAAACCAAGGTTAATACTGGTATAGCTCAGTCTAAGATAATACAAGGCAAATTTGGCAAATACTTCCAGCCATCACATTTTATAAGCAAAAGGTCACACTGATAATAACCTATGGTGCTGAAACAAGAGAGATCGTTCCGGAGAATGTGTGGCTAAAACTTGAGGGTCGTTATTGGAAAAAAGTCTGTGGCCTTCCAATGTCTACCTCTATGTGTTTAATACGACATGAACTCGGTCTAGTATCATTGTATGCAATTTATACATGGAAAATCTTGATGCTGTATCGTAAATATAACATGGCTACTAGAGAAAATGGAATAATGTATACAATGAGAGGACATATGTTAGAATCAGTGAACCCCAAAATTGAGAAATGGAGAAAGTGGGTAAAAGAACTAATGAATATATCTGGTATTGATCTTGAGCTACTCATTAACAACCCAAAGAGGGCAAAAATGAAACATGAATTGTTTGATTGGATAAGAAATCGAGAGGCATGCATAAAACTACGAGTGTTTACACAACAAGCTTTTGCAACCAAAAAACTTCATGTAATGGAAAACGACTTAACAAAGTTTCCAGATGCCAAATCCAGGTATACATATATGAGAATACAATTGAATATTTGCCATATGAATCAAGTGCAGTTCATGAGAAAGAAAACAGCCAATGCCAATTGTAGATTTTGTCTTGTTCCAACAGCAATGGAGACACTAAAACACTTATTCTCTGAATGTCCTGCCTTATTACAACAAAGATGTAAAATGTTTAAACATTTGTTTGAGAGTGAGTCCAGCTTGAGTGAAGACATGTTCTGGAAGATCTTGTTTAATAGTCAATCTGCCAAATTGAACATTGCAAGTGTTGTGTTCATTGAATCACTAGCCTTGTCGGATTGAAGTGATACTATTAATCTCAACTCCAAAGCGATACAATTTTAATTTGAATTTTAAATGACACAAGTGGTCTAACATGCTGTTTCAATCTGTGGCATTACATAATGAAATGGATTGATGTGGACATGCTTTGGTGCTTTGCTGCTAAATTGAACTTCCTAATTTTCTAATGTTATTATATGTTTTAATAATAATTGGGCATATCAAATACTTTTGTATATTGTAATCTAATGATGTAATGTATAATTCTTTTCTAGTTTTTTTGTTTCTCTTTTTGAAAGGCTGTATTTTACAGCTAAATCAAAATAAAACAAAATAAAAAAAAGTTATCACACAACCCCCATCAACTATACGTAGCCAGGAGGGGATTTGGGGACTTTCTTTATAAACCACGTTCCAATTATAATCTGTATCATTAACCCAACACTCCACAGTTCTACAATCTCTCCCTCTGCACATCTGTTCTACCACTCCTTCAATCACCTATACATCTCTCCCCCTCATGTTACTTCCACAACAACCTTCTTCCTCATCCCACTACCCACCATCCATCTATGCCTATACCACCCTCCCTCATGTAACTTCACTAACAACAATTCATCCATTGCTGTATTTCCCCTTCATCATAACATTACAGAAATCACATTAGTTTCCATTATCCCTACATCCCTATTCCTCATACCACTCACCACAGGTGTCAACCTCTTCCTCTACAAATATTTCAGTCCATAGCTCCCATTATCTGTACATTCCTCTTCCACATCCTACTACGCAAGTATAATCTATATTATTACTCCAACACCTCTCTACCTCATCCCAGCACCCAACATTAATCTATATCTTTATGCTTACTGTGAGGGGTCGGAGTAAGGAGACACTGACACGGGTAGATAGTTTGCCCAAATGCTTTTATTCAAATAATAAGAGGGTTGGGAAAAAGGCCTCACTATTCCTAACGCTATTAGGGGTTTCCCTGCCTCAACAAAACTTGTTAAAGTGACAGTCGTCAGGATGACAAAAGATAAAATCCACCGTCCTGTCTCAAACCCTAACCTGACCCCCACACTCTAAATATTGCACACACCTACTACAAGGGAAAATTAAAAATGTCTCTTGGCTGCTTTCCTGCAGCCTTCCTCAATTCAATTGTACCTAATCCCAAAACCTAAAGAAATGTCACCAACTCAAAGTCATATTTGCTTTCTTTGCCAATGGGGACAATACTCTTCCCCTGGTCTTTCTTGTGGTGAGCAATTGTTATATGTGAACAAGCAGCACTTTAATGTTTTCCCAGAGTCTCTGTCAGACTTGGTACAGAAATGCCAAGGGGGACAATCCACCTCCCATGCTCTTTCCTCCAGAGTGTTACCTCCCTTCCAGCCCTTTTTAACAGTCTTGTTTTTCCTATTTAGAAAGAGTGCTCCCAATGAAAATTCCAGCAACTCAAAAGGGAGCGATTTCCCTTCCCTTTGATAGCTTAACACTCAAACATACTTGGTTTACTCTCCTGCCAAGTATTGTCAAATTATAATTCACAGAATCACTAGGACGAGGAAGAGTAGTCCATAAATTACCAGAGTATTATTTTTTTAGTAGCTTTATTTTCAATAAGCATGTGTACTTATTCTTAACATGTACCTGCTTTTGTATTTCTTGTCTGATATTTAACTGGCTTAACTATCTTCCTTAATTGCCAGAAACCCACTTTCTTCCACCCCTCCCCTTTGAATGTATGTTGTCAGATGGGTAAATTACTCACTTTACCAGCTTGCTGTTTGCCCTTCTGTCAGTTTGCTTCACGAGACATTGGCCTTGCCTTCTCTCACTGCTGTTTACTCCAACTGTGAAAGACCCGCTCCTCTGGATGCTTTTTCCTCCAGCCTGCACTGGAGTTGGAAGCTGGGACTTGGTATGCCTTGCTGGCTCTGTGCTTCCCAGACATGCCGGGTGTTGCCGTGCTGCTCCTTAGTGGACATTACCCCCGATGAAAAACCTCTCCTTGGTGAGAGGTCCTCTACACGTCTCTCAGTCTGCTGAGGACTGTCTGATGTGGTTTCTTTCCCTACCGCATCAGCTCCCGAGCTCAAGGCTTGTAGAGCTCCTTTGCTCTATAACAGGCCGGCCGGTTGCTTTTTATGTCAGTTCTGGTGTCCCTTAGCAAGGGCTCCAAATCCCTCGCAAAACCTCTCTGTCCTCAACGATGTCCAACCAATCATGGCACAGCCCCTCTGCTGCTCTGGGAGTGTTGCACCCTTGAGGTTCGCACACTCAGTCTCTCCCACCGGCTGTGAGCTGGTTAGGAATCGAATGCCATTTGCATTCAGTCACCTGCAATTAAGTACACTTTCTTCTCCTTTCTCCTTCATAGCTTCTTGCTCCTTTAATACCTTTCTAATTCTTCTGCTTCTTTCATTCTCCCACATCCAACAATCCCTACTACTGCTTCCATGACCACTGCTGCTGCCACTGCTACTTCAACAACACCTTTGTTGTTGTCCGCTCTTTCTTTTATGGTATTGTCAGTATCCTTAAAGAAACAACAACTAGAATGTTGGTAGTGGCCCATTGCCTCACTCTGTGGCCTCCTCATCCCAGTACTGTACATTCTTGTCACCCCTTCTGACTTAAGAGTGCAGAATGGCAAGTGAAGGTAAACTCTTTTGGTTACATTGCGTGTTAATATCTAGAGAGGAGTTTGATGGCAAAAATATAGTGACGTCATTGTTAGATTCGTCACAAAACACAAGTCTCCCTAATTTCACTTCAATAACAACAATGCATTCATTGCTGTATGTCCCCCTTCATCATAACATTACTGAAATCACATTAGTCTGCATTATCCCAACATTCCTTTTCCTCATACAACCTCACAATTATAATCTCTATTCTGACTCCCAAGTCTCTTCCTCGTCCCTGTACTCAATATTAATCCATATTATTATCCATACACTACTCTTCCATATCCTTCTATAATAACACAAAGAAAAACCTTCCACAACATTAAAGTATACGCTTTCTTTTCTCCAACAGATACAAAACAATGCCTACTAAACTCAACTCCGTAAAAAACAAAGAAAGGTTTGAGCAGGTAAAAAGAAGAGAAAGTCATATACCCACTTGTCACTAAAACAATGTATAGAAAACCTACAATGGAGAAAACAAGTAACTGTGCTCATGCAAAGTACAACAGTCACCACTAACAAAAGCATTGCTTCTGCATCAACAAACAAAAGTAACCAAATATGTAGTAAAAAAGTTACAACTGAAAATGAACCTCAAACATAATGCCAATGTAGTCACAATAAGCCATTAAATAAAAACAAGTTTTTACATAAAAAGTTCCGCCACATAGTTCTTAGCAATCTCATAAAAAGATTTGCAAAGTGTACGTTCCTCAATTCTAAATTACCTAAGAAAACTGCTACTTGAGGCTCTGATTGACAGCTCATGCAAACTAAAAAATAATGGTTTATACTAGTTTTAAAAAGAATAACAAACCCCTAACAAAATTAATTGTATAACTACAAAAAAGGTATAAACATGTGCAATATGAACATACATAACCTTTCATACTTCTTTGTTGTTGAAATGTTTCACACAAGTAGCACAGAACTGTATTTCGATAAAGAGCATATAACCAACAACAAACAAACTCAATTTCCATAGACACTAATGGAGGAAGCTATGAAACAGCAGATACCTGTATGCCAAATACACCTTAATAGAAAAATCTTCCCCAACAAACTTTCAACCAAATGTTCCATATGTCCACACAGGTCGCCCAGTGTACAAATGGCCGCGTAGTTCAATATGCAATGTGCGCCAACAGTCGTTTAAATATTTACGACAATTCACAATGTTCAAATTAAAGACAAAAGTAGAATCAAAACTGTACAAAATATGCACATCCACACTGGACTATAAGGACATTCATTAACCTGCATTTCAGGAACCACTTGTAAAAGCACATTCCAACACATATAAATGTTAGCAATACACCATTATACAATGTGGAACCTTGTGCATAGGTTCTATAATGCTAAATGTTCCTCTATAGAACTACAAAAACCCAATGACAATCTCCTAAATGGAACAGCCCAAGAAGTCCTGAGACAAATAGAACACATACAAAGTAAACATTTCATAACTGAACAAGAATTGGAAAGCACAGTAAACTTACAAAACATTAACCAACAACTTCCTGACGCTAACCTTCTTACAAACACATACAAAAATGAAACAGCAAAGTTTGAAAACAAGTCTGCTGAAATTCCAAACAAAGTATGTTTGTGTTGTTGCAGAACTTTCTATAAGAAAAGGACAACAATGCAAGATAGAAGAGAATGAGGAATCACAATGGTTGCAATTGGCCCCGTATTTAAGAGCAGAAAATAAATACAATTTAACTGATCCTTTAATAGTTTGAATATCACATTTAGGTGTTTTTGCATGTACTGCTGTATGTTGAAACCTAGACTTGTTTCCCTATTCCAGGAATCTCGGACCTAGGTGGTTTTGCTTGTACTGCTGTATGTTGAATCCTAGGCTTTCTCCATTTATCTGGGACACTTCTTCTATATCAGCAGTATTCAAACTGTCAAACTGTGGGCGTAACACCCACAGCCTGAAAAAAAAAGGATACAAATGGATCGGGCTGCCCGTTCCACAGCCCCTGACACACATACTTATTGCGGCCGGGGCCGGTCCTTTGTGGTTTCTCAAACTGCATTAGGAGCCTATTAACGAAAACAAAACAGACAAAAGAAAAAGCACGTACCTTCTTTTGTCGCCATGACCAGCCCCTCCCATCTGAATGTAGAGCAGGAAATCTCTAATGATGGCTCATAAGCAACATAATGGTTTCCTGCCCTGCTTTCAGATAGGAGGCAGTGGTAGGGTGGGTGGGCCAATCCGTGGCAACCAGCTTCTCTGAGTTTGCATTTTGCAAGGGTCCCAAGCTTTGCTGTCGGCTAAATCTTGCTGATTGACAGCCAATAAGGATGGAAGGTGCCACTTGCTCCTACAATATATAATGCTCACCTGCAGCTTCAGTGATCCTGCTTCAGCTTGCGTCCATTGACTCTGGAGTTGCATGCTGGCACACAGTGGTCGAAGTGTACAAAAAGAAGTAGTGGAACTATGTTCCCTACCGGCCTGCACCGCTACCCACAAACCCCATTGCTGATCCCCCTCCCATGCACAACACAAACCCCAAAACACATAAACCTCCTGTTCAAGGGCACGTCCAGTGCAGTGCACTGAAAGTTAAGTTTCAACTTCTTCCTACACTTTTGTTTTAAAACGAAACCGTTCAGGAATGGTTCGTTTTTAAAATAAAAGTATAGGAACGGTAAAACGTACTTAAAAGAAGTAGAGGAGCACCGCTCCCGACCGCTCATGCCCACTTCGACCACTGCTGGCACAAGGCTCCTGCTTTTCTATTGTTTTACTTTCAAAAGGTAAGTGCCCAGAAACACGAGGAAAATGAGGCATCAGGGCCTCTGGTCTAGTTAATAGAACAGAGGGCCCCACGGTCCTCGTTTCTCCTGCAGCAGCAGTGGCCAGGGAAGGCGCCAGGGCATTTCAAACTGTTCATTTGAGAGGGGCGAGGAGGAGGGAGCAACTGCCCCCACGTTGCCAGTCAGAACTCATTGACCTCAGCAATGTATTCAGTAATCTGTTTTTTTGGTCTGGCACTTAAATGTGCCCTTTGCATTACAAGCTGTGTGCCGCAGACTGGTTCCATTCTAAGCAGCAGTGGCCAGGGAAGGTGCCACGGCATTTCAGATTTTTAAAATGAGAGGCGCCAGGGCATTATAACCTTTTCACATGAGAGAGGCCTTCACTGAGTCTGTGGGGGGGTGGTAGCAACTGCCCTCATGTTGCCAGTCAGAACTCATTTACCTCCGCAGTGTATCCAGTTCTCTGTTTTTTGTTCTGGCGCTTCCAATGTGCACTTTGCATTGCAAGCTGTGTGCCACGGACTGGTTCCACTCTAAGCAGGGGAGAAATGAGGACTGTGGGGGGCTCTGTACATGCTGATAGGACAGAGACCCCCGGGTCCTCATTTCTCCTGCAGCAGCAGTCGCCAGGCAAGGCACCAGGACATTTCAACCTTTTCAAACCAGAGGCGTCAGGGCATGTCAACCTTTACAAGTGAAAGGCCCTTCACCGAGTCTTGGGGGGTGGGGCATCACCTCCTACAAGATATGGTACAGTATTATCACCTCATTGCCTTCTAACACTGGTTCCTCCACATCAGCCACTTGCTGACATAGAAGGGGTTATAGCTGTTCAGTGGACATTTAGTGGTTAAGAACCTGCAGGCTTGCCATCTTGTGATAAACTGCAGCTATTAACCTTACCTTTGTCACCATTGCAAACCTCACTTCTCCCACAGCAGCAACAGAACCCACTTGCCAGTGCCTGATAATCCCCAAATTCTCTTTCATTTTTGCAAAGCTGCTAGCTATTATCATTTTATTTTTATTCACTGAAAGCTGATCAAGCATTTTAAGTGTGGACTTAATTAACTGGATGCTTTACCACACTATTTACAATCTGAACTGGAGGTGTGTTTACAATGTTGAGTGTTCCAAAATACATCGCCTGGTGTGCTGCTTTGGGTCAAGTGCCCCCCTTTAACCTGTAAAAAATGATACATTGTCTGGTTGACATACTAAGTGATTTGTGTATTTTGAAAAGTAAACTATAAGACCACTATGACTCACCACCCCACAAACACCCAATCCCACCTTTGGTGGCATTCATGGGGAAGTTGGAATGCTGAGGGAAGAGCCATAGTTGGGTACCTTGCAGACTTTCGGTTGTACAGTTATTTTGGAGTGCTGTAAATTGGAGGGGCTGTGCTTTCCAAAATGTTGCTTGTTTTTTTTTTTGTGAAGTGATGGGTAAATCAGCTTTGGTTGGGTCTGAAGACTTACTGGAGGCAAAGGTAGAATGGATTTCTTAGAGGACCACCACGTAATGCCCCAATGGTTTGTGGCCAGCACAAGCAGTCAACAGCGTCCCTTGCCTATCTTTGGATTCTGGAAACTACCCAGATCTTCAAACCGGGACCCATAGGACATGCAGAACACCACATCACTTGTGGTGCACTATTGGAGGACTATGTTTTTTCCAGTCCAAATGTTTGCTCAACAGCCTTCTTGTGCATGTGTGATTTTGTCACAGCTACATTTTTTGCATTTTTAATTTAGAATGATCATTTTAAAATCATCTGTACCTCATTCGGTACGTAAATGCATGTTATCAACAAAGCATGTGAAAATCCATTAATATGGGAGTTTACATTTTTTCGTAGGTGAGGAACCCATTTTGAAATGATGCACTTCCTTTTGCCCAAAAACAGTAGTGTGAAAAGCAAGGCAGACGCAGAGATTGACGCAGGAAAAAAAACCTGCAAAAGCCAGGAAGTATGATGCCACATATTTAGACCCTGGATTTACTTCCATTGTGATCGGAGGTGGAACGAGGCTTCCGTATCTGGTGTGTGGAGCACCTTTAGCCAATGAGAGCCTGAAACCAACCAAATTAAGACACCAATTGGAAACAAAATGTTAGGATCTCATTGGCAACAGCAGAGATTTCTTTGCTCGCAAGTTACAAGTAATCAGTCAGCAGAAAAGTACAGTGCAAAATATTGCTTCTACTCCAGCCAGTGCACTGAAAGCATCTTATGACGTTGGCTACCTCCTTGGAAAAATTAAAAAAAACTTTAATTGATGCTGAGAAAGTCGTTCTACCATCAGCCATAGTAATGTCCAGTAGAATGGTTGATGGAAGTATAGCAGAAAAGCTAAAAATGATTCCTCTGCCACTGCACAATTAATCACACAAATACAAACCAGTATCTTTGCGTTACAGTTGGATGAGGCAACAAATGTATCTATAGAGGCTCATTTAATAACCTATGTAAGGTACTGTTGGGCAACAACAATATTGGAAGACATTTTGTTTTGTAAGGCCATTTAAAACAGGGCAACAGCATCAGAACTGTTTGACATTTAAAATTATTTTATAAGTAGCCACAGTTTTTGATGGGAAGCCTGCATAGGAATCTGAAGAGATTGTGCGCTTTCAATGTGTGGAGATGGATCGGGGTTGAAGGCCAAAGTGTTAGCAGTCGCTCCACATGTTGCATGGACACACTGCATAATTCACTGTGAAGCGCTTGCTTCTCAGAATATGGACAATGAACTTTCTGATGTACTCAATTCAGCTCTAAAAATGCCATGAAATAACAGCCGACAAAAGCACGTCTCTTTGCAATTCCATGTGCAGAAATGGGGTCAGCACATGCTAGTTTTGGGGGGCGCTGTTGAGCGCCGAACAAGAAGCTGCCTGAAGTTCGAGCTCCGTGGCAGTCAGATCACACGATCCTGATCTGGCGCCTCTACGACCTAAGACTCGACCCAAGCTGTCACGATTTACAAGCTGCTGGCCCAGGGACCCCCCCGTCCAAATCCCGACGTAAAACGGTGCCGGGGACCCTGTAATCAGGCACCGCTACGACCATCCCCCATCAGCGGCGCACCTATGTGCCAAAATCTTACGGAGGCCCGACGAGAGATGGCACACCTCCGCAGCACTGAACAGAGGCAGGGATCGGGGGCGGGCTGAGCGTGCACTGGGGCTGCGCATCTCCGTCGTGGGTGGACGTGGCCGCTGAAGCTGAGCCCCATGGGTGCTGGACCGGCGTCACTTCGGCGAGGCGGCCGCTCCGGCATCGGCCCTGCCCAGCCCTCCTCCTCGGCTGCTGCGCTCCATCGGAGAGGCGGTTCGGTGGTGGGCCTCCCCCCCACCGTCAGCGAGACTTCAACACACGGGGTGGAGCTGCGATACAGCAGTGGACACCAGGTACCATGCTCCCCTGACAACGTGCGCTAAGCTGCCAGATCCTTGTGGCCATAAGGTACGTGGAGGAGGTGGGCCCCATGAACGCCCCTGTGGAGTGACACTGCTTCACCTAGGCCCTGCAGTGTTCCACGGATTGTCTGCCAGCAGTGCCCGGCCTCGAGGCGAGATAATAACACTGCGCCGCCCTGGGGGGGACACCACCCGTGAACACTCGATACAGAACGCACTGCGGCCCGATGACTTGCATCTGAGAATATACTGTGGCCTGGACTCTGTCCGGCCCCGCTCCACCTTTCCTTAAGGTGCCCCTGCGGCGCGGGTTCGCCTGAATCCTCCCGCTCCATCTACGCGCGGTCTGGACCGCATTGGACTCTTGCAGGCCTTAGCCCCTGGATACATCATTGTGGCCTCCCATCTACTTGGACTGTACGCCCCACACATTAACTGGAGCCTCCCGTGACCCACATCACCTACTCTGGAAATCACGTCCCGACCTTCCTATAGGCAAATACTTCAAGACGGAGAGACATTCGCCCTCGTCCCCTCAGCAAACACAACTGGATACTTGCGCCTGAGCTCCTGTCCTCCGTGGAGGTGGATTGGTGACACCGCGTCTAACCCTTCGGTGACCTGTGACGGGTGCCTCTGACTACACACAGGTGGATTTGGGTCCCCATACCCAGCTCGCCTGTTACAGGTCGCATTCCTGTAGGCTGCATTGGTAGTCACATTCACTGTGTGGGCGAGGGCACGGTCGCCGGACCCTGCTATTCACCTACCTGATCCTCTAGGTCCCCCCTCCTGGGGTACAATAGGCAAATAGGGCTGCCTGCCGCTGCAAGCCAATTCAACCGTCTGCACAATCTGGGGGACCCCCTTCTCCTTACAGGGACGAATACAATATCCTACTGTTATCCCGGGCGGCTGCCTGCGGCGTGGGTGAATGGCTTGGTCCCCCAGGGAGCTGTATCTTGCCAGTCCCCCTCTCCCACTGACCGAGGTGCCACCAGCTCTCCCTCACTCCGCTTCACCCTCGTCATCGCCACAATAACCAAAGGGGCTGGGAAAAAGCAGAGCTCCATCAATATGTTTGCAAAGACTCCGGTGAGATCGTCGGAGGAGATCCCTGAGCAGGCCCCTATTGACTCATCATCCCTTGTCACCCCGGAATCCCAGAACATGATGGAATTCATCCGCGAGGGTTTCACCACACTCCATTCGAAATTAGATGACATGAATGGCACCATATCCTCCATCAAGGCCCATATTGAAAGGACTGACAGTCGTGTGTCGGAGGTCGAGACTAGGGTGAGCCCCGCAGAGGATGGTCTGGGTGCCCTACGTGCTGAGGTCACCGCTCTTTCCAACCGAGTTCTTGAGGTGGAGAAGAAAAATTAGGATCTGGAATCCCGATCGAGGCGTAACAACCTCCACATTATCGGTGTTCCCGAGAATGGTATCAATGAACCGATGGAGGACTATGTCGAACATACTTTACTGTCGATCCTTGACTCACCGAGGCTCTCCCCACAGTTTGCTATAGAGCGGGCGCACAGGGCCCTGACAGCCAAACCTAAGCCGGGTGCTCCCCCATGACCCATTATAGCTTGGGTTCTGAACCTCCGAGACCGTGATGCACTCCTCAGGGCCGCAAGACTTAAGGGAGAGCTTCTGCTGGATGGTGCAAGGATACACCTCTACCCTGACTTCTCGGTGGCTGTCCAGCAGAAGCCTAAGACTTTCCTAGCGGTGAAGAGAAGGCTCAGAGATTATGGAATTAAATATTCCATGCTATATCCCGCCAAACTGTGCATAGAGCACGCCAACCAGGTATTTTTTTTCACGATCCCAGAGGGGGCCTCCAGATTCATCGATGAACATTTCCCAGGCTGACCCTCCCCTCCAACCATGTTTCTACAACCGCTCAGTTGTCCCTGATGGGGGGTCTCTGACACCGACCACCCCCCTGCGCCAGGAATATATTAGTCTTTTACTCCTTAATTAGTTCAACTTGGTTCACCTCTACAAGTTTGTGCCGCACTTATATGTGCAAAGATATTTTCCAAGTTACCTACGAAGCTTCATTGTAGGCACTATGTTTTATCCGGATCTGCCATTGGCCCGGAGAAGCGCAACCAGTCCGGCCCACAGGCCCCCAGGCGTTGATGCCACTGGTTTGGATTTGGTTAAAGGGTTTTGGGATTGTCATTCCTCTAGTTGGGGGAGGGATGTGGGTGGTGGTGGGATATTAGGGTGTTATGTTATAAAAAGCTTGGCGTTGGCAGCGGAGGCGGATCACAGGGTAACGTTGAATGACTGGGGCCACAGGGCTGCTAAACCGGTCGACTGGATATTAACACTCTCTGGATACGAACACTGTTACATCGTTGACTGAAAATAACCTGACTTTCATGAGCTGGAATGTGCGGGGACTGGGCAATTTTAAGAGAATGAGACACCTCCAGCTGCAGGCCGAGCGTCATGGGACCAAGATCCTTTTCTTGCAAGAGACACATGCCTGCGCCGAGCAATGTGTGAGATTTGCCAAAACGTGGGGCCCCCAAAGGTACTTTACCAACTTCTCTACCCAAAGCCGTGGGGTCATGACTCTTATCCACAAGAGTCTGAAATTTGCTTTTATACCCTCACAGATAGACCCTCAGGGCAGATACGTACTACTCCATGCCACACTTCAGAACAGGGAGGTGGTCTTAATGAATATTTATGGCCCTAACATAGATGACCCGGAATTTTATGCACATCTCACATTCCTTCTCGATGGCTTCCCTCTAGTTCCCGCGCTTTGGGGGGGCGACTTCAACACAATTTGTGATGTAGACTACGATAGATCTGGGTCCAGGCCCTGCCAACTCACCAAGGCAGCCTATACTGCGCTGTCATCCCTGCCCCGCCTCACTATGGTTGACGCATGGAGATTCCTCTACCCTGACTCTCGCGCCTACTACTTCTACTCCTCGGTGCATGACTCCTATTCCTGAATTGATAGATGGGTGATCTCCGATGTGCTGATAAAGAATGTGATACAACTGATGATTCTCCCCAGAACCCTATCTGACCACTCGCCAGTGGCCATTACCATGGGTTGGGGTCTGGACCGCGACCGTACTAGACACTGGAGGATGAAACCCCATTCTCTCCTCAACCCCTTGTTCAGCTCCGAGGTCGAGGCAGCTATTGAAGAGTTCTTTGAAATAAATACAGGTTCAGTGTGTTCGCAGGCCATTCTATGGGAATCCTTTAAGGCTTATATTAGGGGTATAGCACTGTCCAAGGAAAATGGCATTCTCAGAACAATCCGTAGGGATATTGCTGAAATCGAATCCAAACTATTGATCCTGGAGGCCCAATGCTTGCTGCTCTCAACCCCTGAGACCCTGGCAGCTATAGAAGTGGAATTGACACTTTCCGGTACCTGGCGGATCGTGAACAAAAATTCTTAGATAACCCTGGCCTGGCGAGGAAATACGGAGAGGGCGAGCGTCCTGGCCGCTTCCTTTCTAGGCTCATCTGCCATGAGCTGGGGGATCCACATATCCCCGGTATTCAAAGGCCCGACGGCTCTTTGGCTTTCGCATCACAGGACATCAACTCAGAGTTTTTTGCATTTTATGAAGCCCTGTACTCCAAATCGGATGAGGCCTCGATGGCGGAAGTCACCTCCTATCTCGATGCCCTCCACCTGTGGGCTCTTTCCCCTGAGACTGTTGGGTCCCTTGACTCTCCGCTCACCCCGGAGGAGTTCTCGGATGCCATAGACTCCCTCTCCTCGGGGAAGGCTCCCGGCTCCGATGGCATCCTGATTGAATTTTACAAACGCTTTAAAGCTCTTCTACTCTCTCACTTAATAGCTCTCTGGGAGGAATCAGTTGAGGCGGGCATATTTCCCCCATCACTTCAAGAAGCCACAATAACTGTATTACTTAAACCTGGCAAATCTCCCACACAGTGCGGTTCGTATCGTCCGCTCTCGCTCATAAATTGTGATGTCAAAATATACGCCAAATTGTTAACGATAAGACTTGCCACCCAGATCAAGCGGGCTTCATCCCAGGGTGCTCTACCTCTTTGAACCTGAGGCATCTTTTTAATATAATTAGCAGAATAAGTCCCAATGTACACGCGGTAGCCGCCACTCTC
Organism: Ambystoma mexicanum; assembly: GCF_040938575.1. Classification (NCBI taxonomy): domain Eukaryota; kingdom Metazoa; phylum Chordata; class Amphibia; order Caudata; family Ambystomatidae; genus Ambystoma; species Ambystoma mexicanum. The sequence continues at coordinate 223,532,368 of NC_090927.1, read as the reverse complement.
GACATGCAAAAAGCGTTTGATTCGGTTTCTTGGAAATACCTCTGGCGGGTCCTCGTACAATGCAAATTCGGACCCACCTTTCTCTGCTCGGTCAGAGTGCTTTATTCAGATCCTGTGGCTAGGGTCTGCACTGAAGACCGATGTTCCCCTCTATTTAGGATCGCTAGGGGGACGAGACAGGGTTGTCCGTTCTCTCCCCTGATCTTCGCTATAGCAATAGAACCTTTTGCTGATATGCTGCGCCAATACCACGCACATAGAGGGCTCCGTACTGCGGGTCAGGCTGACATAGTGTCCTTGTACGCTGATGACGCACTGCTTTTCATATGTTCCCCCTCCGTTAATTTATCCCCGATATTGAAGGACGTCATCCACTTCGGTCGTATCTCGGGCCTCAAGGTGAACTGCTCAAAATCCACTCTCTTCCCACTCACGGATTGCACCCTCCCTCGTCCTGATACCCTGGGGTTCATGTGGGCTCAGTCAAAAATCACCTATCTGGAGATAGAAATAACACGACAGTTCGAGTCGACCTTCGAGGAGAACTATCAAAATTACCTTACGCATCTGGCGACCAAGACATTAGCCTGGAGCAAGTTACCAATCTCCCTTGCAGGCAGAATAGGGATATTGAAAATGATAGTGTTACCCCAACTACTCTACAGGTTCACCAACAGCCCCTTATGGCCAGGCGAGGGCTTCTTCCGAGTATTGACTCCCACTATCAACTCCTTCTTATGGCACTCGGGTGCGGTCCGACTTAAACTAGGTAGCTTGTCTACCCCTATGGCAAATGGTGGCTTTGGGGCCCCTGATTTTCTTAAATACTGGCTGGTTTCCCAAATTCAATACACATCGTACTGGTTTAACACGACGGACCCCCCTCCACATGTCAGACTTGAAAAACGAACAGTTAGTGACCGGGACATCCGCTCCCTGCTGATACAACCCGTCCCCTCGGCACTGGACTCACTAGACCGGGTTGCTTGTACATCCTTGGCATTAACGAAAATATGGAAACTGTTCGATACTGCCTATCCATTCCATGGCAACCTCCCGCTTTGGAACTTCTCCCGGGGGTCCCACGAGTACCGCCACCAATGATACACCGCTGGGCTGAGGCGGGATACGAGCTGCTTCGAGACGTCTTCGAGCAGGGCAGCTTTGTTGAGTGGCCGGACCTCCCATTACCCTTGAGACGTGGCCCGTGTGCATTGCTCCAGTACTCGTCCCTTCGTAAAACCCTTAAACGAAACTACCCCATGTTCCCAGCGTTACTGCCAGATGACCCAGCTATTGAAGAACTGACTTCCCCTGTACCCACCAGAGGTAAAATATCTAGGCTGTACACCATAGCGCAATCCAGATCTACTCCGAAATTCACTAAACTGAGGTGAGCATGGGAAGACGACCTCGGGGTGGAGGTGACGATGAACGCTGGGCTCACATGTGTGCCCGTATACACCGGGTATCCTTTAACTCCTGCTTCAAATTGATTCACTTTAAGGTACTGCATAGGTTTCATTAAACCCCGAACAGATTACATTGTATGTTTAGTGACCACTCCCCAAGATGTCCCAGATGTGGCCAGGATACTGCCGACTATATTCACATGATTTGGTCCTGCCCCCACATTTCTCAATTCTGGGGTATGGTGTGCTCAACCGTATCCACTATTCTCGGCCATCCTATCGACCCCTCCCCAATAAAGTGCCTCTTCCACGACTTCTCTGGACTCCCCCGGGACTCCAAAAAACTGGCTGGCCTTTGCATGCTCCTTGCAGTACGTTCCATTCTACTCTGTTGGCTACGCCACACACCCCCCCACTCATGCTCAATGGCTCAGGGCAGTCACATGGGCCTCAGACACTGAGGAAACCTGGTCTTACCTACAACCCACTCACTCAAGACCCATAAATATCTGGCTTAAATTCCGGTCCTATATGTCTGAATTAAATGCGACACCGGATGCATCTTCCCCAGCTATTACCCCTACCCAACTAGGTTCCCCATCCGGAATCACAGCTCCCTCACGTCGCACTTACTCCGCATGTGTACTTGATGAACATGTCCATATTGGAAGCAGTTACTGTATGTCTGTATTATTTCAACTGTAACTACATTGTAATTGCCCTGTGTGTTGCTCGCCTGTGTTGTGCTGCCAAGCTAAATAAATAAAAGTTAAAAAAAAAAAAGAACATGCTGGTATGCTATTTCACACAGAAGTTAGATGGTTGATCAGGAGAAGAGTGCTGCAATGTGTGTTTGAATTCCGAAACAAAGTGTGGCAACTCCTTTTGGATGTGGACACTGGACAAGCAAACCTTCTGTGTAAGTCCCGCTGGCTTGGGCTCTTGGCATACCTTGCTGATATTTCCTGTAAGCTATATACCCTCAATATGTCTTTGCAAGGAGCCAATGCCAATTAATTTACAATAAATACAAAGGTATTTGCCTTCGAGAGCAAGCTAGACCTCTGAAAAAGAGCATTTATAGCTGGGATAGCAGTTCAGTTTCCATTGCTTGCATAAGCAATTGAGGAAACCAAGTCCAACTTGCTGCATGTCCTAGCACCAATCACACGTCACCTAACGACAATAAGGTCCAGCTTTGATAAATCCTTCCATGAAGAAAATGCTGGCATTAATGACTGGGCGATGCAGCCTTTTCTGGCAGAGAAGGTGGTCCTTCCAGTTGATACACAGGTGGAGCTGCATGAACTTCAGTCTGACACTACCCTGCAATCTGAAATTTAGGAACATTTCAGTGGGTGACTTTTGGCTGAAGGTAAACCTGGAGTATCCTACATTGGCAGTTCTGCTGTACAGTCTCACTTATCATTTGGAGCTTCTTACTTGTGCACAATAGGGTTTTCAGCATTGGCTGTACTGAAAACTGCAAACCGCACAAGGCTGGAAGTGGAGGACAACCTCAGAGTGGCGGTCTCAAAAATAAAGCCACACATTGGGCCTCATTATGAGGAGGGCGGTAAGGGGTTAACATCACCGGTAAAGGTGCCGGAGCCGTTAACCCTTTACCACCTTATTACGAGGTCTGCTCACGAGACCCGCTAAGGCCGCCTGGTTTTACCAGCGGGTCTCGCGAGCAGCCCAGCATGCTAACAACGGCCCAGTTATTTATGGGCCCTTTGCTAGCATGCTCCCCATTACCATTGAGCCCTATGGGGGCTCGAATGGTAATGGGGATGTACTGGGTCCGGGTTCCTTGAATGAGGGATTACTGGGCCCTCCAAGGTTGGAATGGCCCGGTAATTCCTCATTTAAGGAACCCGTACCCGGTACCCGGTAAGGGGGTAGCCATGCCGCTAATAGCAGCATGGCTACCTCCTAACTCGTAATGACCCCCATTGACCCACTTTCTGCAGAGAGACAGGCCCACCCTTCCCATTAGTACTTGCTCTGTAAAATCAAATTGCATTCTGCTGAATATACTAATAGGAATGTATTTTGAGAAAATAAAAGCCCTACTGTAGAATTTTGTGTTTACATGCACAGTTTCTATCTTTGAATTGCAAGGGTATTTTCCTACTCTCTTGGAATGTCTCCCCAACAACACATCCCTTCAATATTATGGCACCACGCATTCTGCAGCCATCTATATAAAAGAAATAACAACAACACAGAGGGGCTGGGTAGATGGGGCGAACACATTTATTTTTGCTCAGGGGGTCCTTGGCATAAAATGCTTGAAGATCACTATTCTAGATGGTTGCATTGCTGCTGTGTTGAAGTTGCTTCTTGCTTCACCCACACCCCTCTCAGGCCTCCCTTGGCATTCCTCTCCCCTTCACCCCTTCTCTCCTCTTCTCTCCCTCATCACCTGGTGAGGACTCTGGACGGCCCGCTCCATGAGAGTCTCATCCTAACAAGCTTTTCCCCCCTACTCCTACAGAACTATCATGGACAACATTGCCTCCATTGCTCTAGCCTTGGCGGATTCTGTTATCATTCCTTGCCACTGGCTCCATCCCGCTTCTCCTCCAGCACACATTGTTCATCCTTGCCTCTAAGTGCAAGTGAACCTTTTCACTTGCACTTAATGTACCCTTCTCCTCCCTCCCGCCTGTGCTTTATCATTTCTCCCCTACCTACACTTCCGCTCCCCTTCCCCTGCCCCTTCTTCTGTTACTGCACTTGCACGCTCCACATTGTCTCACAACCTAGTAGGATCGCTATTGTCTGCCTTCTTCCCTGTTCATCTCTAACCTTCACTTCCTGTACCCTCCCAACCCTTTTGTTACTGCACTTGCACGCTTCAAATTGACTTAATACCTAGTAGGATCACTATTGTCTGTCTTTTTCCCTGCTCTTCCTCTCCTCCCCCCCCTCTCCCCTCCTTTCAGTTACTGCACTTGCACGCGCTGAATCGTCTCATGACCTAATAAGAACATTACCATTGTCTTCTTCCCTGTTCACCCAACCTTCCTTCTCTACCCCCCTTCATCCTTATCACTGTACTTGCATGTTTTGAATGTCTCAAGACCTAGTAGGAATGTTATTGTTTTTGTTTTCTTCCGGTCCCTCCCCTTCCCTTGTCTTGGTGTGCCTTGAAACACCCTTTGCCTGTTTAGGCGCATTATAAATATCCAATAAATAAAAAAATAAAAAATAAGTTTAATGATAACCAAATTCAGCTATCAATAATAACTTACAAATATTTCCACTTTGAAATGCTCTCCAATAACCTAATCGATGTGAGAGTATCATAATTTCGGAAAAGTTCGCTCCAAGCTATAATACGCCTGCAACCCGAAACCTCCAAATTACCTCCATCATAATTGCTCAAAGGCATTTGGGGCAAGGAAACACTAGGAGTAGGACGACCAGTACAACAATCTTTGATTGTACTAGTTAATGGTGTGTCCACAAAAGACAAATAAAGTGGCGGCAACTAGTTAACTTAAGCAAAGTTAAAGAAGCTCTAGAGTATCTGAAACATAACAATGAATACTACAAAGATATAAGCATAGAAGAAAACTTAAAAGAAACAACACAAATATATGAAGACTGTTCAACTTGAATGTGTTGATCCTATCACTATGGGGATCATTCTTGGCCAGTATATAATGCACTCACTATATTCCAGAGACAACATGGAAGATGAATTAGAAACTTATCAAATGCATCAAGCCAAAGGGTCCCCAGTGAGTATATGGGAAAAAAGGTTTAGAAGCACATTGTTTTTTGCAGTACTCTTCCCTACAGGAAAAGGAGAAAGACATGATGAAAGACTCATAAAAATCAGCGCATCAGAATATCATTCTCTACGAATGTATTCTGAAGAGCCAAGAAACCTGCAAAATATTGAATACTTTTTCCATCTCTTGTTTGAAATTGAACTAGCAACTGTATGTTACGGAGTTGCACAGACACTAAATTGGAGGCACCCATTTTCTAAACTTATCAGCTACTGAACTCCACAGTATGTTTGTCTTCAAGTTGGTTGTGTGAAACGCCAGAGGGTTTTTCACATTCTAGTCCCTGGGGATCCTTACTCAGGTGTACATGGAAAGGCCATCTTGTTCGGATCCCGACCCTGGGGGTGTACAAGCAAGGGAGAATAGCTTAGGTAGGGTGTCCTCTGGCAGTGGGGGTGAAGCACCTGATGGTGAGACATGGGTGTCCAGTCATTTGGTCAACTACAAACTGGTCGACTGCAATTTGGTCGACGTCATTTGGTCGAAAACCAAATGGTCGAATTTTTTTTTTTTATTTATATATGTGTTTTGTGGGTTTTCGTGTTAAAAAAAAAAAAAGAAATAAAAAAAGGGGGTTGGGGGGGGACCCCCCCCCAAAAAAAAAAAGGGGTAAAAAAAAAAAAAAAAATCGACCATTTGGTTTTCGACCAAATTGATTCGACCAGTTGTCCAGTCGACCAATTGATTTCGACCAAATGACTGGCAACCGAGACATGGTATCCCCTTTCTCTTTAACCAATCTAACCCCTATCCCTGCTTATTTTATGGGAAACTACAACTCCCATAATTCTTCACCACTTCACATTGACAACACTACTGAGCTGAGGAAGATGAGGAATGAGGCCAGGCGGATTACCTCTGTTGACTTGCAATGGATCTGTCCCTCTAATAAGATCACACAGAGTCAGGCACGTAATACGACTTACATACACCTGCCACTTGTTAACACGCCCTGTGAAGATAAAAGGTGGTACGTATAGGCACACTGTAGGCGAGGCTGGGTGCAAGAAGGAACAGGTCTTTCGGGGCTGATGCAAACCAGACTATGGAAGTTGGAAGGCCAGGGGGCTGATCGGCTGCTGCGGAGAACAAGAGAGAGCCATATGAGAATTCCATCCTTTCGGGAAGCCGTAGGCATTCCACGACTGAAAACGTGTGAGCGGAAAAGAGAAACTTTCAAAGCACTTCCAGGCGGCCCGCTACCCTCCCGGGTGAACGACAGAGTTGGGGAGGCGGTCTTAACAGCCTTGACTGTTACGGGAAAAGCATTGAAGACAGAAGCCCAATTAACATGACCAGTGATTTATCAAAGGCAAACAAAAGCTGCGTTTGTGTTAAGAGCAAAATAGGCATGTAACACGAGTTGAAGGTTGCGCGTGTGCCGATAAAATGCGTAATGAAGAGAACAATGATGGAATGCTGAGAAAAGTATACAAAGTAAAGATTGGTCCTGAGAAGCGGAATCATACATTCAAAAGTTACTGTGAAATGTTCAGAATAATGGAAAGCAGGAAATGAAGGCAAGAATGTAACCGCGATCCCAAACGAGAGTTGATTGAGTGAAAAGCAATCTATATGAACTTTGAAAACTGCCAAGAAGGCAAAAGTAAAGAGGACGGGAATTTTGAAGGATTCCAAGAGGGCAAAGTAAAACTACAAATACCAAAAGGCATTGGTGTTACGTGTGAACTTATAAAAGATGCCAAGAGGACAAATGTAAAACTACAAGTACCAAGAAGTATTGGTGTTGCATGTAAACATTGAAAGATGCAGGAGGGCACAAGGAAAGTGAATACGGAAACTACCAGTACCAAGGAGCATTGGTGTAGTGAAGATCGTTGATTGTCAAATTATTTAAAAGGAGGTCAAAGTCATCATTCATAGGTCTACATACAATCCTTATAGTTTTGAAAAAAATCTTCAACAGAAAAAGAAATGAGGGTAGATGGTCGGGAAGGGAACCCTCACAAAGAGAAAGACAGGCTCGAGCCCGGCAGAGGGAAGCCTGTGCTGAACTGTGATGAAGAGAAGAGTTGAATGTGAAAAGAGAGGCAGGCTCGAGCCCGGCAGAGGGAAGCCAGTGTTGAATAGTAGCAAAGTGAAAGCCAAGAGAAGAACTTTGTATTTGTGGTAAGGCGGACAACGCCTAGAGAATTGATTAGACTGTCAAAAGCTTGACGTCCAAGCCTGAACTGTTGAATTGTACCAGCAAGTCAGAGTGTGTACGACTGACTGTGCCATCTACCCATCCTTTTTAAGAAACACTAGTGACCCCGTGTTTCTGAACGTGGGGAAGGGAGTTTTTACCTAAGCCATTCTGACATTTCTTTTAAGACACCATTTTTCCTTTTTGTATTCCATTTACACATTTGCCATTTGAGAAGGAGGGCAAGGTTAGTGTTTCTTAGCATAGGCCTTTTTATTTTGACTAGACTGACTTGGACTGGTTTGTTTTTTATTTTATTGTCGAGATTACTCCCATTTTAGAGTTGGGCCAGTTAAAAGTGCACCAACCGCAGTAAACTACAAAATAAAGGTTTTCAAATCTTGCATCTATTGTGTCTGTGTCTACTGTTGATGCCATGCCTTCCTTAGAGTTGTATTTTGTGATGTTGCAATAACAAACATTGACCTGGGTGGGATGGTTCTCAGGAAGTTCTGATGATATTGTGGACTGTTCATTGAGGGCCTTAGGGAGTTCCTTGATGGAATGGGAATACTTGTCCCCAAGAGGGGAATACTTGCTGCCACTGCTAGGGGGAATGTTGCATAGCGGGCTCACCTCCCTAGCCTCACAGGTAAGGGCTCCCCTCTCGGCAGAAGTGACAAGATCCAGTGAATCATCACAGCTGACATTCCTTGTATACTAGAATACAACAGACTGCATGCACTGTACACTCCACATCTAAAATGTACCTCAAAAATGAAAACTTTTAAACTTTTAAAAAGACAACTAGTAGGAACAGAAACCATAGCAGATGTCCCCATAATCCCTGTAAAAAAAGAACCAAGAAATGCAGGACCTTCAAACCAAAATCAAATTCACTGGTCCTTTTAAATTCAGCAACACAACTTGAGTACATTTCTATGCAAATGTTGCAATCAATATTCTATTCCAATTGCGGACAATATGTATTTACATTGCTCAGAACAGCTATGTTTATAAATCCTCACCCTTCACGAAATGCCACTAACAATCCTGACACAATCCACAGTGTCTCAGGGATGAGACAGGAATTGAACCACTGTGCAAGAATTGTTAAATTCAACATAAACACACAAGAGGATCCACATGAATTCTTAAAGTACTTACTGGAGGTACTAGAGCCAGAGTACATCCCCATGAATGAAACCTTACAAATGTGATATACTTGGCAACATACATGCTGTCTCTGTAACCCTTGACCCTTTGGCCCACTTGCTCTCCACCTTCTCTCCTCACTTCCAGTGCTATGCTGACAACACACAGCTCTCCTTTAGGCTTCCATCATCTACTGCCTCTCTTTCCTCTATCATACCTGACTGCTATCCAGGCTTGGTGCTCTGCTGACGATCTCTGCCTTAATGCCAGTAAGACAGAGATTCTTCTCCATGGAATGCCTGCTTCTATTCCCCCCACCCTATTTCCACCCTCCTTGGGTCCCCTCCCCTCACCCTCTTGTGAGGCAAAAAACTTTGGGGTCTTCTCTGACACCCCACTCTCCGTCTCTCCTCACCTTGCCAAGATGGACCTTGCCAAGATGTCCAACTTTTAACTCCACCTCATCAGAGGCATACTCCCTTTCTTTACCTTCCCCCAGAAGATCAATGGAGGTCATTACGAGGTTGGAGGTAACCATGGCGCTATTAGCGCCATGGCTGCTTCCAAAACCTCAACGACTCCGCCCTGGTGAATGGAGCTTTTACTGCCCCATTCCAAGGATGGCGTGGGCGGTAATTCCCCATTCACCAGGGCCCTTCCCCATTCCCATTTGATCCCTCATAGGGCTCAATGGGAATGGGGAAGGCGCTAATAACGGTACCGCAAATTGCGGTACCGTTATTAGCTCTAAGGTCCCTTTGCGGGTCCTGTCCTTAACGCCCGGTAAAACCAGGCATTAAGGGAGGACCCGCAAAGGAGACTTGTAGTAGGGCGGTAAGGGATTACCGGTACCGGTGCCCTTACCGGTACCGGTAAACCCTTACCGCCCAGGTCGTAATGAGGCCAAATGTCTTTAGAGTTCTGGTTCTCTCTAGGCTGGACTACTGCAACAGCCTCTTCCTCAATCTGTCTCTTTCCTCCCTTCGCTCTCTTCAACTAATCCAGAATAGGGCTGCAAGAATTATCCTTGGCCTCAAGGCCAGGGACAGCATCACCCCAACACTATAATCCCTCCACTGGCCACTGGTGACCACAAGGATCAAATTCAAGACCCTCTGCATCATCCACAAGGCTGTCTGGGGCCTGGGACCTCACTAGATACAGCTTTCTCTCCCTAAATACCTCCCTGCTAGAGTTCTGTGGTCCTCTAGCTCCATCTCTTTGCAGGTCAGATGTTTCTCCAAGCAGAGGGTGGGAGGTAGATCCCTTTAATCAGCAAGAGCCGCCCTCTGGAATGGCCTCCCTGCCCCCCTCAGACTTGAGCCGGATCTCCTGAAATTCCAGGAACTCCTCAATACTTTCCTTTTCTCCTCCTCTTTCTCCATCCGCCTCCTTTGCTAATGCCCCTCTGCAGCTGCTACTGGTGTCTGGTCCCGTATGATCCTTGTGGGGGCTGGGCCCACCTTTTGGCCAGTCTCCACCAGCATCCTTAACCAGCACTTGCCCTTGGGCACCATTCACGGACTAACCAGAATCTGGTCCACCCTGTCCATCCCACTTGTTTTCCATACCCCCCTTTTGGCACTTGCCTTCGTGGCTCCCCTCAGCACTTGCGCAGCCCGCTGGGCCCCCCACTTCTGCACCTCCCCATCTCCCTTCCCAGCCCTGCCCCTCTACCTCCACCGCCCCCCGCGCACATTTTTTCTCTGCACTTGCACAGTAAGAATGTCACAAGGCCTAGTACGACTGTTACTGTTTTTTTCCTATGATCCCCCCCTTTTTGCCTTGTGGTGCCTGGAAGCACTTGTGTATAGGTGCCATGCAAATGTCCAATAAAATACAAAAATTAAAATAACCATGTTTCACAGGAGTATGTCCCTAATGAACGATTTGTGTATGTCTCTATACAAAATTGTAATGCAGTTCCATTTCAACAACTTTTCCAAAATGCAAATCATGGCATATTATGCTCATGTTGCTATTCAGACACTCTTTCAAACATACAAATAGATTCACATGGCAAATATGTAATATTAATGCTTTTAGATACAATACAGATAGCAATACACATAACTGTAAACTCAGTAACTTCTCACATGCCCAAGTATTTCTTGGCATGAAAGCATTCACAACAGTAGGCATAATATGGTACACTGGTGCCACAACCACTTCAGGCCACTATACTGCATATGTAAAAAAAAAGAAGTGGTTGGTTTGAATGTAACGTCATTTACATTACTCAAAAACAAGGGTTACCAGCAAATCTAACAAATGCCTATTTAATATTGCTTAAACTGAAATTGTGTCATTAAATTACGCTTTAAATTCACATTTCCAGTACTATACAGTTACAATATGTCAATGGGTCTCTAACTACTTTAAAGATAAACAAACACACAAAACAATATTCCTTAATTACATAACACTTAAAACATGCACCACTAATGTAATTACCTAATACAGCCATACTACCACTATACCACTTTCTACACATACAAAATTGTATTAACATTAATTGACCCAATGATTACAATATGTTAATACAACAGCAGTGTATCACACACACAAATGTTGTTGAAAACATAGTACATACAATGCACTACTTCTGAGGGTCAGAAAATGTAAATGTAAAAAGATTGTATATGTATGTATAATTGGTTATTTATAACGCACTTAATAACAAAGTGGTTTCTAAGCATGGACACAGGATTCAAACCTGTGTTGTCTTGCTTCCAAGACAAGCGTGTTGCCACTGAGCTACTACCTTCCATACCATGATCCACAACTAACTATATTGTATTTTCTTTACAGACAAAGAAACACAGATGATCCCTTGATACCATGTCGAACTGAGCGCACTATTTTAGCCATGGTCAGTGGCAACATTGTTGCAAGCATTAAACCCAAGGTAAACATACTATTTTCGCCATTGCCAATTGCCAGATTGTTCAGGCAATGCCCCAAACAATCTGGCCACTAGCCATGGCCACAACAATATGTACTGATATTACTACTATTACTACACCCATACTCCCATGCAACCATTCTCTGAACAATATTCCCTTGTCACCATGTACAACTAATCACACTATTATACCCGAGGGCAGTAGCCAGGCATTCACCTCAAAGTAAACATACTAGTGTGGCAATGGCCAGAGGCCAGATTGTACCCAAGGCCAGTAGCCACATTGTTGCAAGCATTCAACCAAAGTAAACATACAATTGTGCCCATTGCCAGTAACCCAGAAATCTAAACCAAAATAAACATACTATTGGGCCAATGGCCAGCAGCCACATTGTTACAGGCATTCAACCCAAGGTAAACATACTATTGTGGCCATATTCCCTTGTTCAAAGCGTGACCTGTTGTATGTTGACAGGTAGTCCCAAGATGCATTCCTCTGTGATATAGCGATCCCAAATAGTTGTAGTTATAAGATCAATTCAATCAATAAATATTTATCTGTAGCCAGTAAGGGCATTACCTCTTTACAAATGAATATGTAATATTGAGCAGTAAAGATGAACAATAAAAAAGCTTCAGTCTTTTCAAATTCAATTAGTAATTATTAACAAAATCTAGTGAAAGGAAGTATTCAAAAAGAAATTACAATTTTCACAATTTTGTAATTTCTTTTTTAAAAATTGTGAAAAAATTGTAATTTCTTTTACAGCATGGAGTCTGTTTCAAAATATTTCACACTCTTCACGTTGTTCAATTGGCCAATCATAGACCACGCACTATGTATGAGAACATTACATGGCTTTCTGATTGGCTCAGAGGAGTCCCCAGACACCGAATCAGGAAGTGAGTCTGCTGACCGGACAGAGATATCAAAAGTTTTCTTTTGCCCTACAATTTGAGCATTTAAAAAAATCTACTGAACGTGTTTACACCAAAGACTGCTGCTCCTTGCACAATTTTGGTGCAAATCCATTCAACGATTTGTGCTGTAGACGTGTTGCAACATTTCTTTCTATCCATGTCTATCTGTATTTCTTAGGTTTTTGGACCTCCCTATAACTTCACCCCCCCCCTTGACAAAACCACAAGGAAAATCATTCAGAGTTGGCTATATACTTGTTTTTCAAAGTGACGTGAGGATTCGTCAAACTGTGCCAAAGTTATAGCCCACCCAAAAACTGCTCTTCCTATGGAAAGTGCAAGCTAACCATAACTACAGGGTCACTACCGCTAGCTGCGGAGAGGGCCGGGGGGCAGGAGTGCAATTTCCCCACGGGCCGCTATTTTTGGATTTGAAAGATCGTTCAAAGAACGTTTCTGCTTGGCTTATGTCCGTAGACAGTTTTCACTGCCTGAAAGTCCGCAGGCCAGGGGAACTGAAAGCGGCGTGAGCCGAGTTCGTTGGGAAACAGGTGAGGTGCAACATTGTTGCAAGTGCCTGGGCTGCCTTCCGGACAACCGTCCTTCGCCCAGTATGTTACTCATGTATGGTGTGCAAAGCAGAAAAACAAGGTAAACCGCTCGATTAATAAAGGTAAGCTAAGCAACTCTTCTAGCAAATAAATTGTTATCCGAACATAAAATGTCCAATCCTGTTTGGCCCAATGATTTATTTAACATATGCAGAATTCAGCAAGTTGGGTCTGCATTTTTTGAAGAGTGTGGCAGCTGATGTTATGACTCTGATTACAGTACTGCTGAAATAAAACAGATTCTAGCACTCACAAGTGAAACAGTTCCTGCAAAATCTGTTCTCTGATGCTTTTCTTTTTTTAACCAACCTCAAATGAGTGTTAGATGTGGAAGCACTGCAAAACCCCAAAGCTGTTCAATACAAAACTCACCTCACTTTATATGACACTCCGACATTTAGGGCCCGATTCATGGTAAAGTGTACATTGATCCCGCAAAACCCTTGAGCGGAGAACGGCTTTGCGTGTCTCTGCGGGTGTGCAATTTTGTGCATGCTATGTGTATTCATGGAATGATTCCCGCTAAGTAACCCTACGCGCAGGTATCGGCCGGAACGCCCTGACATACCCCCACGTAAAGCAAATCCAGCCACATACACCTACCTTTGCGGGTTCCTCGGCCGCAAACTCATGCACCTTGGTAATACTGCATGGGGTCCCCAGCAACCAAGCCAGCACCCCAGCGATACCACGTGCTATCCCCCGTAACTGATACCAGTATCCCGACAACATGCGTACCATTTTCTGTCACTCAGGTAATTCTTTGGTCAATCTGTGTGCGAACTGGTGTAAACCTCGGCTGCACCCCGCTACTCTGTGTACGCACACCCCTAACTGCAAACGGCACCGCAACTGCATGCACGCACACCTAAATACCTGATCGGACCTTACCTTAGTGTAACGATTACTATGCGATTGGGGCCTTGCCCCTGCTTTTACCTGGCGGTGTGATCAGGAGCTTTGCGTGCTGATTTCCCCAACGTGATGTTGTACGGCCAGATCCATGAGTACGCTTGGTTTTGCGTGATGCTGGGCATGCGATTTCCTCATGCAGCCCGTCCCTCAACATGCCCACATAATGTCTTGTTCTTCATCCTTCAAGAGCTGTGCAAGTTACAGTTGGCTGAATGCCAGGGAAATCAAATGTGGTGCCAGAGATCATACTGTGTTCGGCACGAGAGCAAGGACTCATTTTACTACATGTGTGGTTAAGCAAGCATATGTAGTGTAATGTGTCCACCTGTGCTAGCTGCTTTTGATTTTTAGCGTTTACTACTGATTCTTTTACAACTTTTAATGTTTATCAAATCTAACTGCATTTCCTTAAATGTTCATTCTGTTTCCTCTACTTATTCATGATGCACCATCACTGAGTTTGATGATAAAAGCAGATTCTAATATACCCACGACTAGTCTCGGGAGGATAGCTCAGTGGGAACGTGCTTGTCTTGGAAGTAAAACGACACGGAGCAACACAGGTTCGATCCCCTATCCGCGCGTTATAAATAACCTATCATATCATATGGTACTCCGTTATCCTCCTCAGGAGGTTGAAAGGCCCATTTTGCAGTGTTGAGATTTTTTGTCAGAAGCTTGATGTTCATACATACGTCGCTGATTGATTGATTATTTATATCGCGCCTATACTCAATGATGGGGGCACTGATAGTGCACTGATTTTTACCAGCGTGTACAATATGAAAACAGAAGTGAGAAAACAGATAGTTAGACCTTTTAATGTGACACTGACCGCTCACTTTTTAATTGCAGATCATGAACTTATCCTGTGTGAGCTTAAGAAGTTTTTTTTAGATGGACAAGTAAATATTCTGGTTTCCTAAACTCTTCTGAGCTCTCCCGGTTTTGTTAGATCCGGCAAGTGAGGCAATCGTTATAAAGGGATTTTTGTACAAATTAATGCTATTTTAAAAAATATATTTTAAAATATCTTTTTATTGCCATTTCATAAACATAGTATGGTGCACAATTTTTAATGCCGATTTGCTTTGCCATGTACATATTAATCATTCCTTTTGTACAGGGGTCAAATCCTAAAAATTAAAGCGGGGGACTCATCAACAAATGCAATGGGATGTGATATCGCCAGAAATTATCATATCAAGGTGAAATATGCACATTTGATTAAATTGGCTTTGCATACCCACCCAAATTGCACAGGACGAATATGTCTTTCGTAAAATCAACACACACACAAAACCAAGAGAGGATATTTTCTTCTAATAGTGTTTTTGAAAATGTTAAAAGGTGTGCATGTTTTAAACTCCAAGAACCAATACACATGTTTTCCCTGGGAATTGCAGTACCGAAATGAGACATTTCACCTTTAGTTGTTTGCTATATTTCATCAAGTTATTAAGTGCAGTGGTGAAGTGTCAGGTCTGCAAACCTGACAACTGCGCTTTGATCCCCGAGGTCGGCTTTAATTTATAAATTCAGGACATTCATTGCTTCTCATTTTGGAGGAGGAGGAGGAGGAGGAGGAGGAGGAGGAGGAGGAGGGGGGGCGCAATCCACTTGAGCCCTGCTTTTGTATCAATTTGAGAAGCATGAAAAATAATCCTCTTTTAAGCGATGCGTGACCTGAGTGGCATTCAGATTACACCCAGCACTCTGAAACACATGCTCGACCAATTTACTATGCGGAGACTAGGCTGTCCAAAGTGCCCACCAGTCTCTCCTTTCTTTCTCATCATGATTGTTGGGGGTGCGAGAGGGGCGTCTAGGTTCCCCTTTTTTCCCAAAACACATCTGGGAATTATTTGGCACCTTTGTTTAGGCTCAGCAGAACAAAGGCGCACATGGGGATGGAGTGGATGCAGGGAGCTCTCATAGCTGCTGAAAGGCCCGATGTCAACACGTGGGATACGTTCAGCCAAAAAGACTGCAAACGGGCGGTGTGCTGCACATTCATGTCGGTGAGAGCATGTGTCCTTCCTCTCAGACAGAACACATGATTGTAATGCCGGTTAGGCCTTGTTGTGCTATGCACGTTGTGCTGCAGACTCATATCAGTGAAAAAGGTTAAATACCCTCTGAGGTTTTGTAAAACACTTACCTTTGACATAAGGGCAGTATTCACATGCTCCGTCAATGGCAACTCCCATTTTGTGTGGAGTACATACCTTATGATGCAACCTGTAAATATAAGACTGATATAACATGGTGTTTCTTTTGTACGATTAGTCATTTGTAACCTATTTAAAATCACCAGAGAAAGGTTCGAGCAAGTGTGGGTGGAGTGATTGAGTGTGATCAAGTAAATGTGAGAAAGAGAGTAAGTGTGGGTGGATGAGTGAGCGAGTGTAAGTGAGATCCTTTAGAAAGGTAACACTCTGCAGAAACATGAGCTCACTATTCAAATAGCATTTTTGGTATTAAATAATACTTGTGAATTAAAATACTGGGGAAACAAAATTGTAGTGACGTTAAACAGAGCCTTTTGGTTTTATTAGGATGTAAGTGCTATTCAACAAACCAACAGATCCCTAGAACTCAATATAAAAAACAAGCATGAATCAGTGATGTCATCAATGACATTTGTGATGTCATCTTTGATTTCCTGGGTGTTAGTTTTAGCAGTGCACGGTGGTGGCGTGAGTTATGGTTGCTTAGCTTACCATAACATGTGATGTCATCAGTGATGTTAGTAATGACATTTGTGATGTCATCTTTCATGTCCTGGGTGTTAGTGTTAGCAGAGGACAGTGGTGCGGCCAGTTATGGTCGCTTAGCCTACCATAACTGGCGAATTTCAGGGGTTTTTCGGTTTTACTTTGAACCATAATGGAATGTTGGAAAAGTTTTTTTAGTGAAGTGCAAAGGTTTTTGGTAGGGCAACTTAACCATAACGTCCCCTTAACAAAGTTTTTTTTAATTGAATTTTATGGGTTTTTAGTAGGGCAACTTAACCATAACGTCCCTTTAACAAAGTTTTTTTTTTACTGAATTTCACAGGTTGTCAGCAGAGCAACTTAACCATACCGTCCCTCTTGCAAAGTTTTCTTTCTAAAGATGATCGGTTTACAGTAGTGCCACGTAACCATAATGTAAAGCAATTTCCTACTTATTTAAACACCTTGCGGAGAATACCACTTGACAATATGCTGGTGTACAGCACGGTAACGTGTCCCAGAATATGTAAACACTTAACAGTAAGATGTTTGTGTCGTGGACAATGTGGAAACAGATTTCATATTGATATAGGAACGTCCACCTGCAACATGTGCCTTGCACAGCGCCAACACATATTGGTCGTTATCCATTAACAATGTAGTGCACATTGCATACTTTCAACAAAACCTTTAGTTATCTGAAAATGACATCAGCTAATGCCATCCATCCTCCCCAAGAAACAACAGCACTACTGTAATGAAGGAGCATGACAAACACAGCCCCAACCTTAGAAATAACAAACGCACAATATTTTTGCACCGGCTACCCACTCCCCCATATCATTGTTTGATACGTCTTTCCTAATTTCCATTCGCAAATGGCCTTATTAGCTGTCCTACCAAAAAAGAAAGCCACCCGTTAACAAAGTAAATGTTGCGTTAAGAACCACCTTTCACAGTACAGGACATAGACGCAATAAGATTTGACAATAATAGTATAGATGTGCAAACCGCGTGTGCTACGGAAAAATGGGATTTCTGGTTAAACAAAACCCTTTTTCAAGATGGCCACCATCGAAAGGAAAGGCGGTTGATCCATACATAGCCCCTATTTGCTTTCCATGACAGCAAGGAAAAAGCAACCGTATGTACCGTGATGCAGAACCTGTAAATGAACATACAGCGACGTTTAACGTGGTACATTACGTTTCAAAATGATACAATTGATTTTAAAAGAAAACGGTAACATTTTAGAATGTGGAAGAGTGTAGATGTGCAAAGTATTAATGTTTGCTACGGAAAAATAGGATTTCTGGATAAACAAAATCTTTTCTCAAGATGGCCACCATGATACACGTGATTTTAAAAGAAAACGGTTACATTTTAGAATTTGGAAAGTACTTTTATTTAACAAACAACTGTCAGAGATGAACGGACTAATTTCATTTGCAAATAATTTGTAGCAATGACTCCAAGTGCCAACAGTGAAAATGTTCATGGAGAGACACATGCAGTTAATTTCGTATACGCAAAGTATGCGTTTCTGTTGAAGCACTCCATTTGTTTGCACAGGTATTTCCAACACGGCAGCATCACCTTTGCTTTACACCACCATAAATGATAATAAGTCGCTCCTTGTTGCTAGTTCAGCGTAGGGACAGAGCGGCCCTGGCCTGTCATCCCATGACATTAAAATGGACAGGCACCCGGTCACCAGCAGTTGCATCTGGCGTAGAAAGAAGCCATCACTCGGCATCTGGAAACCGTGGCACTCACAGTACGGCAAAATATGGCTAGGAGGAAAACGTAAGACAAAATGTGTGTCAATACCGAACCTTTAGGAAACATTTCCAAAACAGACACAAAGATTGTGGAAAATACTACACAAATGTAAGTGGCCAAACTTGACATTTTAAAGAAGTATTAGAGTTCACCATGGGGACATATAATGACACCCTACCAACGCATATAAACAGCACTCGCCGTAAGGGTTAAAAAAAGGACAACTACACAGTGACATGGTAATTTGGTTATGGATGCAGCCTGAATGGACAAGCAAGAAAAAATTACATGTTGTAATGTTACACAAGCCCAAAAGAACGTGCAAACTGTAACAAGACCAAAAGAACATTTAAAAGAAAAAGAAATAACATTCACCAACGGTGACTCTAGTCTTAGCTTGCAAACGCGAACAATGTACACTCTGTAGTATTGGAGGAAAATTACAACTCTGCAAAAATATACTTCAGTTACATTGTCACAATTAGTGTACTGTCGTCAGCATTAAACTTACGTCATCTTCAGAGCCTCCATTATTTTTGGCAAAGTCACACAGAAAACTGTTTGCATCAAAGAATATTTGTGAACTGATATTTCATGTTCCTTACAAGCGTTTTTAAACTATAACCTTATCACATACTATTTTTTTTCCAACTTTGATTCCTTGCGTAGCTTTTAAAGTTTCACTTTCGCTCAAGGTCAAAAAACAATAGCCCCTTATGAATTCACTTGAATGCGTGGGCCTACTGAGCTTGCAACCAAAAAAGCAAATGAACTGACCTTCACTCAGAAGGCACATACATTCTCACTTTGAAACAACATAGACTCCAGGTGACCGCCTCAGATTTCAAAACATAGGACGCCAGTCCGACTTCAATATAAATCTGAAACAATACAACACAGATGCAGCCATTGCTCGCCATGCATTGACCACCAACTTCCACTTTACCGGATGAATTCGATGGCAGGAAACCTGCCCACAACCAACATGCACCCAAGACTTCAGGCCCTCCCCACAACCACCTGAGTGATGTGCGGGAGTATGGGCGTATCTATGAGTGTGGTATGCTTCAGTGGTTGTGGCCAGAGGCTATACTCCTAGCTGTATGTCCCCAGATATTACAATGTATGTGTGTGCAGTGGCTTATACCTCCAGTGGCCAAGACTCTACACACTCCCCACCTGATTGATAAGCAATACTACAGGTGTATCCATTGCTTTGACATGCGGCAGTGGTAGTGACCAGGGCGTACAGTCTTGGATTGTCTGGACCAAGCCCCTATACCTGCTGCAAATTTCGTGAAAATCCGTCCAGCGGTTTGACCTGTAGCCGTGCGTAAGTTTTCAGTCTATGGGGAAAAAAAGATGTTTTGGAACCCCCCTTATAAATTTTCCCCCCCTGGACCAAACATCACCGAACTTTGGAGAAAGATTCAAAATGGCCCATATACCCTTTTTTGCAAAGTTTGGTGAGGATTCGTCCAGGGGGAGCTGAGTTATAAGCCGCCCAAAAAGTGCTCTTCCTATGGAAACAGCAACTTAACCATAACTACACTACTACTACTGTGGCCGTGTAATATATACACACACATATACTACCAGGTGTACCGGTGCTTCGCACAGTAATTCTTACGTCAGTCTTAGCTTCTGTGTAGACAATATTGCAAGTGTTCCCTGTATGAGCTAGTATGGACAAATTGACTTTGCTTCCAACTCTGGAGCAAGCCACATAAAGCGGACCATGAGAAAAGCATGAATCCCATAAACCAATTCCAGCTACTCTGAGTGGGAGCGTTGAGATTGCGCAGCAACATTATTGGTGTCCCGATCTACAGCCGAGGCAGCAGTGACCTCAACATCAGTGTGGTACGTGTAGGCTGAAGCGTGTATGCTTCGTACTCTTGAGCTGGCATAGATTCATCAACTTCCGTGGAAAATGAAGTTCCTGTAATTATCATTTGAGATTTGCCACAAAATTATATGGCATTTATAACGTGTCTGTACACAAGTGTTTCTAGGCTCCACAAGACAAGGGAGGGAAGACATAAGGAGGACAGGACAAACGATCCTACTAGGCCTTATGTCATTTGCATGGGCGTAATTTTAGGGGGGACAGGGGTGTTTGGCCCCCCCAACTTTCATGGCACACCATTGTGTCCCCATTCATTTGGCTGGGGCACCTTTTCTTCAGATGTGATGTCCCCCCCCCAACATTTTCAGCAAAGTTACTCCACTGGTCATTTGGATCATGCAAGTCGACAATAGAAGTGCAAGGGGAAGGAGAGGGAGAAGTGCAAGAGAGAGGAAAAGGGGGGAGTGGGATCAGGGCTCTAATTAAGTGCAGCCAGGGTAGTGCAGCTCTAGGTAAGTGCAGGAGGCAGGGGGGCTCTAGGGGTTACAGTAACAACCCATAAGTGCGCGGTGGGCCAGGAGGCAGTGCTAGGAAGACTGGTCATGGAGGAGCCTGGACCCAGTGAGAACTCTGTGGGAACCAAACAACCAGTCAGCGCAGCCGACAGGTAAGTTAGCAAGGGAGCGAGAGAGAGAGAAGGCAGAGGAGAAGAGGAGGGTCTAGAGCTCCTTCCGGAACTTCAAGTGCTCTGGCTCAAGCCTGAGAGGGGCAGGGAGGCAATTTCAGAGGGAGGCACGTGCAGAGGAAAGAGATCTACCCCCCACTAACTACCTGGAGAAGAGTCTGACCCTCAGAGAGTTGGAGGTAGCTGAGCAGAGGGCTCTAGAAGGAAGCTATTTCGGAAGAGAGGGTTGGATGTATTGTGGGCCCTGGGCCCAGAAAGACGTGTGGACAATGCAGAGTGTCTTGAACTTAATCCTTGCAGCCAACAGTAGTGGAGAGAGTTCATCACGATGTGACGGACAACGTAATTGCGGATCCTGTTGAAGAGACATGCATCGTTTCCTGTCACCCGCGTGACTACAAAAGCACAGTTTTGTGCTCCCTGCATGACTTCAAAAGTGAGTGCTGCTAATGTCAGCTATAATGCTGATCATGTGGAAGGTTTGTAACAATGAACTACTGAAGTTTTTATGAACTGCTGAACTTTAGGAACAATGAACGTAGAACTACGGCAGAAATACGGTGCAGAGAGCCATATGGCAGGAGCAAGCAATGCAGACCACTTTAATAAAAATATATGTTATACTTTTTACACTGTCTACACCATGGAACCTACCGACATGCCAAATTTTAGGTTTGTAGCTTGTTGGGAAGTGTGTTGAACATTTTGAACAGACACACACATCCACAAATTTCCCTTATATATATAAGTCGCCGCCCTATAGTTAAGGTGAGTCGTGAGTTACATAGGAAATCAAAAACATTAATTGTTAATAGCTTTTGACTCATGCGACTGCTGTGGCTGAAATTATGCAGACAATTGTGTATGCCCCCCGCACCCTTTACTTGAAAATTTGAGAAAGATAGAAAAGTTACTAAGAAAAACAAAAAAAGCACTTTTGGCCAACTCGCCATTAATTTTCCCGAAGACAAAAAGGTAAATTTCTGCTCCACCGCACAGTGAAAACCGCTGGATGGATTTGGACAAGGTCTGAAAGAACTTGGGCACAAAGCATTGACTTGCGATCCTTTTGTGGCTTGGCGTTAGTCTGTCAGGTAGTTCTTTTAATATTTGACGGAGAAGGGGGTGTCCTCTTCTCCCAAGATTAAAGTGATATCACCCTAATGCATTGCGGCAGTGAGGCTTTTCAGAAAATAAAAAGCTGCCATCTTTTTTTCTGATGTGAGGGCTAGCCGTGGCTATACCCCCAGTATCAGTAAAGAAAAGACGAAAAATAACATTTGGAGTTGCAAAAATTGTAAAATGGCATCAGGTTAGAGGTGGGGGGCGGGTGGGGGTTGAGAGGGCCTAGGGGAGGGAACCATGGGGACTGAGTTTGCAGCACTAAAGTTTTCCCGCAGCTGCGGTTATCTGGTCTGATAAATGCAGCTACTGGAGAAAATGAGATCGGGAAAGCAAAGTGCATCACATGGAACAACAAGTGTTTGAGGGGGTACGGGAGATGCAAATGGGAGTTTGTGGGAGTGGTGGGACCTTGCCACGATGAGAGGGGGACTTGGTGAGTGAGTGGGAGTCCAGGGAAAACATTTTATTCTGCCGTTTTTCCAGATAATCGTGGCTATACGAAACTCACGATAATCGCTGCTATATGTAGTGCATTGGTATATGGGAGACCCCCCCATTATTAGAAAAACAAAATGGTCGACCACATTTAAAATGATCAAACTGTGGTCAGTTTAAGTTACACGGATACAAACAGGTATGTGTGTGTCTCTACCTTTTAAGGAAAGGGGATACAATATACTCAAATAATGGGAAGAAAATCACACCACAGCATTGAACATCATGTTTAGGATGATAAGCACATTCACTAAACAAACTCATGACCGATTTGTTAATGAAACACAAAAGGTTCAACACAAAAATGCTGTCCTGCATCTCCTGGAATTGATCTTTACAAATGACCAACGAATGGGTGAAATAATAAAACACTTTTTTAGAGGAAATTAACCACCAGAAGCAAAAACAGATTGGAAGAGATCAGCTGGGTTATATGGAGTGGAAGGGACTTTATCTTTCAATATAGTGGGCAAAAATACATTAAAATAGCCCATGAAATGAGAGCAATTTCTGAAAGAGGTATTTATTTATTTATTTTGTTATTTGCAACGCGCACCCAACTCTGAGGCATCTGGGCGCTGGTTTTTTGTAAAGACACTACAGCATAAAGTACATACATGCATGCATAGCTATTTTAAGTAAAGTGTATGGTTAACAGTTCTGGTGAGAATTCAGAGTAATGCATACGGTTAACAGTACTGGGCAACAGAATAAGACCAAGACTCTGGTGGGGAAATGTCTGGGAGATGTACGTTCGGTCGGAAGGATGGAAACGGGCACAACACTGGCTGGTTTGTTTCCGTTGAGATATTCCAGAGCACTGGCTCATACATCCATAGTAAAGCAATGATGTAGGGAAGGTACCTGGATGGGCGAAGGAATTGGAGGCCTTTCAGAGGCTGTGGGATGCATAATAAGCATCGGTGGGTCAAGATGTTATTTGGCAGCACTGTTCCCAGGCATTACGTCTGCTGAGGGCTAGGTGGATTTGGGGTAAATTCACAAGACTGGGGTGCCAACCCTCCTACAGCCCAGGTTGCAGCCCCTGCTTTTCTTGCTTTTCCCTTTCAGTTCCAGGATTCTCGGTGGTGAACAAAGCTCACATTTAAGACCTTACAACTGCTAGGGGCATCGTGAAAGAATTTCTCCTGGGCCATTTGCAGCCACAGGGTCTTTTAACTGCATGTATGTATTGTCTGCTATGCGTGTTGCCTCTGACACCTTACTTTCCGACTTTGCCTCACAAGGGCAGGGGCCAGAGGCCAGGTCAGTGATAACACCTCTCTAGTATGGGGAACTTCGATGAAGCAGCAAGGCTAAGAAACCATGGAGCCTATGGATCATCTCTCTGTGAGTGATAGAGTACCTCTTTTGGAGAATAAGTCTATAGAGGAAGAGTGATCATTGATATCCAGGTTTTCCATGGTTTTCCCAAGAAAATGAACAGGCCTTCTTATTGATGACTCCCATTAATGGGAACCCAAAAAAACAGGGAGAATCGCCTGCAGTTAAGGGCAGCTTGCGGGTATAAACTGGATGGGATATCCAGACATATTGCATGACCTATTATGAACAACAGGGTCGCATTAATCCTATCATTCCTGGATACATTAATATGTAACAACTATACAGTACAGAGAACATAAAAAACAGATTTACGGTTACAATGTGAAGTTAAACAAGAGGGACTGAAACCACAAAATCATGGAATTGTATTTAATAGTTCTCAACTTGACTTAAAAACATGTGCATGTGCAAACAACTGCATCTGTCAAAACATATCTCTACAATGCATGCAGAGTATATGCAACACTAACCTCAGATTGCCATAAACTGCATTAAAATCAATGACGATTTCAAAAGTTGTATCCTGACGGTCTAATTATATCCAGTACAACAGTCAGAAATATCATTTCTTATAGATTTCACATTTACATGAGTAAAAAGCCAGCATGTTTCTGTCCCAGAGGTCTAATAGTCAGTTGTCTACATCATTAAAATGTAGTTGCAAATCATTATTTGAAATTCTTATTTCCTCTGTAGTGTATAAAGGTATAGCCAGGTGCCTTACTTGACTGACAGATCAGATACCAATTAGATCAAGTGGAAAGTCTCAGACCATTGCGATGTCTAGTTGTGTACAGGGTTCCACAAGGGTCCATCCTATCACTCATTATATTCAAGCTATGCATGGAGCCTCTAGGAGTTCTCTTATATGCCCCAATATCTCCATACAACAATCACTGACAATGCACAGCCATACCCAAAAGTCTGCTGCATTGAAGACATAGCGCGCCTAAAATGCCTGTCTGGAGGCCATTCAAGCACAGATGATGAGCAGATATCTGAAACTCAATTCCCAACAACACTGAGTTTGAGATTCTCCTCAACACAGCTAAACAAATGCTCATCCAATCATGCCTATCTGACATGAATCTTGAAAGGTCTGTGCTCAGTCTACTCCAGAGAGACAAATAGCTGGGCTTCACCATCGACTCCAACCTATCATTCAACAGCACACCACCAAAAAAGCAACACTGACTGTTGTCAACTAACTCTAATACACCAAATAAAACACTCCCTTCCCCTTCTGGCTTCAGGACCTCAGTCCAGTCACTGGAAACATTACATCTAGACAGGTGAACGCACTCTAGACAGACGTCCCAGTGTCAGCACTTAGTCCCTTCAAAGCGGTACAAAATAGAAAAAAGACTAACCGTTACCACCAGGAAGTTAAGCTCTCTCTCACGCTAAGGGAACTTCATTGGCTGCCGATACCATCCCGAATAATGTTCAAAAGCACATGCATTGCACTCATGGCAGTATCAACCCGGGCACCATCCTACCAAGCTAAATAAGATATTTATCTCTGGAGGACAGAGCAATTCCAGAAGCCACAATTATTGTGATACTGGAAATGAAAAAATGCCAGAAAGACAGGAACTGGAGGCAGGTCTTCTCCTGTTATGCAGCTGCACTGTGGAACACCATTCCACCAGTTATCAGCATGGCGCAGATACTACTATCATTCAGGAAAGAACTACAGGCATTACTGTTCAGAACGTTTGTTACAAGGGGGCTTTTTTCACAGATCACACAGAGTCTCACGTAGAAAAAGGAATCGTCTTTTATTAGTTACAGCATAGATAGGATCAGAGCACAGTTACAGGACACAGGTACATTGGGGAACATCCACCGCCACCCTCTCTCTAAGCCAGCCTCGGACTAACTATCATCCAAGGAACATCCAGCAGAGAACACTCACACCACATCCTGCTCCCAGGCACTCATGACATCACAAATCTGCTGAGCAGAGCAGATAAGAAGAAGGTACATCACAACACATCCCCCCCTTATGTGAAATGGAAAATTAACACACCAAAAGAGACATACACATCAACCATAGCACCAAAAACAATTGCACATCCTTCAGAACTACCATTCCAGTTCCGCCATTTCCAAACCTTGAGTATAGCTCCCCTCAGAGACCAAAACCCTAACACCGTCCTCGAATGCCACACGCTGCCAGCTGACATGCCAATAATCAATGAAATGCTACTGACTATTGGCACTCGGTGCAGCTCCCTGATATGTATACCGCTGTGGCTTGCAAAACCTTCTCTGAGCAGCGCCGCATTGAGCACCCAGCCCTGGATGTTCCTCCAGATCCTCAAACACACGGCCTTGCAGTGACCATCAGCACCAGGATTTTCCTTTGAACAACAATCTAATCCAGGTGAAGCCATTCATGTCAAGAAAAAGGCTCACCATTGTACTTCTTGTATAGTTACTTCTAGACATCACACATTATAGTCTTCTTCGTTGTACTATAGCAGTCATAGCAGATCTTCACTTATGGCACCTGGCAACTCTGACCCAACCCATACGTCCAGCTCACTATCCTTGAACTATCCTTGAAAGCACAATGGGGCAGATCAAAATTAGCTCTTCCAATCAGCAGCACTCACAATACTGCAAAGATGGCACCTTCATGGGAGGCTGGTAACCTCAGCATATTTTCGGAAAGAGGGTACCTATATTCTTTCTTTAGGTTGGGGGCGTGGATGTCCTCTGGCTGTCCCTCCCAGCATAGCACAGTTCCCCTACTAAAAAAGAGAGGGAGCTGGGTACTGAACCAGGAGGCAAATATATCTATCTGACTGGATCCCCAAAGGGACTGACGTGGCCAAAACACTGTTGGTGACCCCTGCCACTCTGCTAGCTCCCACCAATGTCCTGTTGGACAGTCCGGGGATAAAAACTGCCCGTACCTTCAGCTGATGGGCAATGAAAAAGTCACAAAACCCAGAGTTTGTTGATGTAGTGGACAACTGATTGATTGTCCATCAATAGAGTGATAGCGCAGAACAGTGTTTTTGACAAAACAAGGAGCTGCAAAGGATCCCCCAGGAATCTCTAAACAGTTGATATGCCTTTGAGACTCCTCAAGTGACCACCGACCTCCAGTGGAAACACCACCACAGCATGCACCCAACCGCTGAGGCTGGCATCGGACTCAAAGACAAGACTGGGACTAATACCAAAAATCACATGCCCATTCCATGCATCAATATTGTGGAGCCACCATTCTAACTCTTATTCCACTTCGAAAGAAATGTGTACCCAGTCGGCATACCCTGTGCCCTCACAGAGATTCAGAATCTGCAACCATTGCACATCCCTGTAGTGCACAGAGGCTGGAAAGATCACCTGAATTGAGGCCTGCAGGGTGCAAGCAAGTTCCCTCCTGATGTTAGGCACTTTCTCCTCAGGAAGGCGAACGGTAGCGAAATATACTATGAAGTCTCACAACTGCAGGTTTTGAGGAGGCACACATTCTAACTTCTCCCAAATGACCAGAAAGCCCAGGCATTGCAATAGATTGATTGTCATGTGCAAGTGCATCAACAGAACCTCCCGCGT
Source organism: Ambystoma mexicanum (assembly GCF_040938575.1). NCBI lineage: Eukaryota > Metazoa > Chordata > Amphibia > Caudata > Ambystomatidae > Ambystoma > Ambystoma mexicanum. Next base: position 223,504,921 of record NC_090927.1, on the reverse strand, counting down.
CTGGGCCATAATAAGGATGTCTTTGAGATAAATCAACAGCCGGACTCACTGAAGCCACCAAAAACCTATAACTAACTGCAAAAGCTTTGAAAAACACCATGGCATGGATGACAAACCATCACGCACGGAGGAAAAATGATAAATTTGGCACCACCAGTGAAAACAGTTTAAGTGGCCCATGTTCCGGTGTGATGGAACTCGTGAGATATGCGTCCTTGAGGTCCAAATGGACCAGCCAGTCGCCTTGCCTCAACACGTCACATGACGATGCAATCGTCTCCATCTTGAAGGAATATTAATGGACAGAAAGATTCAGAACATGTAAATTGAACACTGTGGGAAACAAGTGATCCTTTTTCTGGTTATAAAAAGTATCACTGAAAAAAGTTGGCCGGATGCAGACACCAGGGCTCTATGCTTGCTTGTTTAGCCATTGTCTCAACTATAGATCCACTGATTTTGCTTGCACTTGATTGACACACAGTGACCCGGGATGGCACTTCTGATGGGGCATCCCAAAAAAGGCGATATGATAAACCCTGATCGTGTCCAACACCCAGAAATCTGTGGAAATGGAAGCCCAAGTGGTGAGAAAAAAATCACAGTTGACCGCCCCACTGGAGTATCTGGGAGAAGCTAAACAAAACCGACCTCCGTAGGCATGCTGTGTTGACCCGTGCCTGGTTCCTCATCCACACTGACCTCTTTCTGGGAAAGCTGGGCTCTGGAATGAAACTGCGTTTGAGCACCCCGGTGGTTCTGGAAGGCTTGCAGGAATGGTCTGCCACTGCCACGAATTGTGGCCCTGCACTTGCTGTTACCTCTAAAAAAAGGTAAACTCCCTCAATTTTTTGTTTAAGGGGGGTCAGTGTCTCGGAACGGGAGAGCAAAAGTAGATACACTATACAGAAATTAGACTATTGACTACCCCGCTCAGTATCAATACAGGCTAGGCTTGGCGATATATCATATAATATTATTTCACTTGTTAGTTACCACCTTACAAGTTAGTAAAACAGTTGGAAAATAATGTTGCTACTGCCATGTATGACAACTGTCCATGTCACTTATACATACTCAACAGAACGCTAAAATAATCATCATTCATAAATGAGTCCATATCAGTTTATTTTTAAGACCAATTTAGAAAAAGTTTAAAAGAGGGCGAGAGCAGAGGTACACATGTATATAACAAATCAATAGTACATGAACTACTCAATCCATTCCTAAAAGCAATGTCATCTGTGAAGGGTTAGCTAGATTAATGAAGAGCTGACGCAGTTCACTTGAGCAGTGTTAAGATATAAGACTTCAATAATTCAGGAGTCTGTTGTCAAGTCTCTACACCCAATGGTTTTTCGCGGCCTTCTTTAGGACAGACAATTTCTTTTAGATCAGATGAAAAACCTCTTTCATATACCCCATAATAGGTATAACGCAATCTAAAAACAAACATACAAAACATTTTTTAAGTAACAATGGTTTTCTCGTTCACAAGTATCTTCATAACATGTAACATACAATATATATTTATGCTCTTAAACACACACTTATTATATTGTTAAAAATAAGAGAGATTACTAATTTACAACTTTCTAAGCAAAATGTGACACTCTTGTCCCACATAGGGCACACCAAACACAATATATCGCCAAACCTTGACTTACATCCTGAATGGACATGAGCTCAAACCTCGGCTCAATCATAGCCGTAACAGATCATATTTTCTTATTTCTTCTCACTGGGTATTCACAGATGAACCCTGGTTTTTTCGCATATTCCAGCCTGTGTTAGGAACCTGTATTTTATAGGGAATACATCTCCTTATTTAATGTTCTAAATCATTTGCCATGAATCACTTACTATAGACACAATTAATGGTTTCTTTCAATATAACCACTTAATCTCAGTTGTTCCATGGTTATCGTGACATGAAATTAAACACATCATTTATGCTTAATGTAACTCCAACGGTTCTCACTGGTGTGCCTCCTGTCATAGTTATGTAAGTCACCATTTATAAAAAAACATTTCTTTTTTCTTTTAGGTAATGTCATCCGCAATAGATCACTCACTTGAATCTGCTTGATGTTTGAAACTTTGTTCCCCAGCGGTTTATTATCAAACTGGTGTAAACGAACGCCCTTTGGAACGCCAAATATTCACGTCCTCGGGTCTGCCTCAAAACGATAGCCTGCAGAATTGTAAGGAAACGGAGTCTTAATGTATTCTGCTTCCAATTATATACACAAGCTGTTTTGCAGAACGTATTTGTCAAAAAACCAAGCGGAATAGTCTTTTTTGGACCAGGGATGCCGCATTTGATATGTTCGCTCGAGGGGGCCTACTGCGCCCCGCTGTCCCTCATAGCCAGAGGCATGTATTTAAACAGTGCCTGTGCCTAATCGTGGACCAATTCCCCACACTACGCAACTTGCTTGTAAGACAGGACGGGCAAACTGACACACGTCACAAAGCGGAAATGGCTTACCTCGTTATAGCAATCTCTTCCACAACACCACGGAAAATGGCACCCGATCGGTCGCGTTCTCGCTTTCGAGTGCCGGCTGGGCTTTTTCAACTCGTCTCAGTGGTCATGTGATTAATCACGTTTACAGGGCAAAATGTACCACTTGTTAAAGGGACAGCGATTCTTAATCTCGTGCGCCGCATATAAACATAAACAATTAATGCAGGAAGACGATGCAATTCAAAAAAAAAATTACAAAAATTGTTTAACAAAAGTTTTTTTCTTTTAAATATTGACCCGTGGCAGTTGTTCTTAATTACCATAGGGGATACTGCAAGGGCATCTCCCAATGGGGGGTGGTCTTAACTTTATTTATATATAATAAAGGATGCATTCGCTCTGTGTCGTATCATAGACTGTTGTGGAACAACCTTTGTTAGCTTGAAAAATTCTTGCGAGCACAAGGAGGACAGAGAGAAAATCTCAATTGTCTTTGAGACATTACTCAACCACGCTTATTGGGCGTCTGGTTGGATGTACCCGCCTCATTAGAAAGTAATAAGGGAATTCCATTCAACAGCTGTGTTCAAACCAGTGTTAGCCATGTTAAGGGAATAAATCCACCATTGTTCACTTAAACTCAGGAGCATTTCCCTATTTGCACCTCTTTCAGTTGCAGGAATGGTTTGTAGCAAAAACCAGAATATGTCAGTATATTTATGTTTTTTCAGTTCATAATGTGCAACTAAGGGTTTGTTGGCTACCTTATTCTTCAAACAAGATTTGTGTTCCCACATGCGGTGTTTTACGCACCTTTTGGTTTTTCCTATATAAATCAAATTACATGGGCACTTTATTCCATAAATTACCCATGATGATCCGCAGTTGGAAAAAGTGCGGAACGTCCACACTTTTCCATTCAGGTCAATTGATTTTAGATGACTTGTAAATGGGCAAGCCACACATCTGCCACATTTAAAGTGACCAATGACCGGCGGAAGGTGCAACAAAGTAGTTTGATTAGGTCTCACCTCTTTTTTTGGATAGGTGTGGTCTACTAAATCTCTGACATTCTTTTGTCTCTTAAACGCAAACCATGGTTTGACAGGTTCGAAGTCAGGAGTTTGTAGGATATGCCAGTTCTTTTTTATACTCCTTCTGAGTTTATTAATAATGGGGCTGAATGTTGTCTCACGTCATTTTATCCTGTTGCACCTTAGGTTCCGGATGCAGGCATCTGTCTCTATTCAAGTGTTTTGCCCGCTTGAAAGCTGCATGCACTATTTTTTTAGGATAGCCTCTTGTTTTAAGCCTATCTTTCAGATCTACACCTTCTTTCACATAATCTGAAATATCCAAACAGTTTCTCCTAATACGAAAAATGTTCCTATTGGGAGATTTTGCCGCAGGGCCAAAGGATGGAAACTATTAAATTGGAGAAGAGTTTCCTTGTCTGTAGGTTTTCGGAACAGACTAGTGGACAAATGACCATTGTCAGATTTTCGAATAGGTAAATCGAGGAAAGGAATCGAGGAAGGGTCCCATGCCATGGTAAATTTGATAACCACATTCTGGTTATTGAGACACAGTAAAAAGTCCTGCAGGGTAATTGCATCACCCTTCCACATCATAAAGATATCTTGCACTTGCTAGCCACCTGACCCCTGTATAGACCGGCCTTCCCAGAGACCTGGGGATGAAAACATTTTCATAGTGAAGTCTGGGCCTTGTCAAGGGAAGTAAAAGTGGCCACAAATTTGTCAATCTCCTTGATCGAACCATCACAAATAGAACGTCCTCAGATTCCCCTGACACCGGGGCATTGGTCAAGTCAATCAATTTGTGGTATATCTTCATAATAACACCTTCATGGTGTTCTTGTATCACAGATGAGCTGGTGTCGCCGAGAAAACACGAAGCCCTCTGAGCCCAACGAGATATGAAGTCTGGGTCCATAGGCTCCTCAGAAGGCGCGAGCCTCTTTTGCGAGGTCAAGGATTTTCAATATTTGGCCAATGGTGTCCAATAGATGTTCCTGGCACACGGCTCAATCCTTATCGGCTCCCTTTGCAATATACCTTCCATAACAAAAGAAGAAAAAACTGTTTAGGGTCTACGGAAGGCACCATATGCTGCTTGCCTGCCAAGAAGGGCTTTGGACACTGCCCCCATTTTCCTTCTGTAGCCATTGTCCAATTTCATCTGCAAAAAGAACTGGGCATATATCTCCACATGTGGCAGCACAAACTGAAGAATTAGGGTGAGTCAACCCAAAGAGACTGCACATGGGTTCCTCCATGGGTTTAGCCATGCCTGAGATAGATGGGCCCTGCCCTGTTAAATCCATAACGTCACCAACTGGAGGAGTATTGAGATATTCAGAGAGTAGAGGGGAATCTGGGTCATCCCAGGTGGGGACTCAGTCATCCTATTGAAATTTATATTTTATTTCTATCGTGCTCGTACACAAGTGTTTCAGAGCGCGGCAAGGGAAGGAAGGGGAACAGGGGAGAGCAAAACAACGATCTTATTAGGCCCAGTGCAGTGACATTGAGAACGCACAATGGGGGAGGGGAAAAGTGCATGGAAGGGGGGAGAAGTGGAAAGTGCAGAGCAAAGGAAAAACATATAAATAACAAATAAATAAATAAATAATAAAGGCAACAAACAGTGGTAGTGCAGCCAGCAATTGGCAAGTGCTGGGTTTAAGGCAGCAGACAGGAGTAGGTCTGATAAGTGCAGGAATAAAAAGGTGGGTGGGACTGTATGGGTACAGATACAGACCCCAGTGCAAAGGGTGGCCCGGAGGCAGTGCGGGAGGGTGGCAGAGTGAGCAGGTACCTGGGCGCGGAGGACAGAGGGTGGCCAGGTGCACAGTGCCAAGAGAGAACAGATCAGCAGGGGAGAGGGGGAGCGAAAGCAGAAGAAAAGAGGAAGGTCTTCAGGTGCTTCCGGATCCGCAGATGGTTCTCCTCGACTTTTAGAGTGGCAGGGAGGCTGTTCCAGAGGGAGGCACCAGCCACAGACAGAGATCTACCCCCAGCCTGTTTCTTTGAAAAACGACTGACCCTGAGGGAGTTGGAGGTAGAGGAGCGAAGAGCTCGAGAGGGGTGGTATTTGTGGAGGGATAGCTGAAGGTATTTTGGACCCAGGCCCCAGAAAGCCTTGTGGACAATGCAGAGGGTTTTGAATTGAATCCTTGCATCCACTGGGAGCCAGTGAAGAGATTTCAGAGCTGGAGAGATACGATCCCAGGGCTTGAGGCCAAGGACAAGTTTCGCAGTCTCGCAGTCTCACCCTCTTTGACGGACACTAGTCTTCCCCTCTGCCTGGTGGTCCATATTCTGAGAAGAAGTCACCTTTCAACTTTCCACCTAACACTGCATTACTGCTGGTGAAGCTAAACTGTAAAGATATGCCCATACCGGGTATTTCCTGCGTTGGCGCATGATGGTGCTTGCGAGATGCCTTGAGCAATATAGTCTTCTTCCCTATGTCATCATTTGCAGGACCCACATCATCCCATGGCTTTTCGGCCAGTCTTTGCTTTACTGCAGTGGCGACCGATTCCCCAGAGGTAATAGCCAAAGAGGCCACAGATTCTTTAATGGCCACTCCCACCTGATCGCCAATGTTGCCATCGCAGGCCTGCACCATGGAATCATTAATACACAAAGCTAGTTTTTCCTGCCATTCTGTTGACCCCACCTTGCTGCCTTCCTCTCTGTGCCAGCCATGCTCCCAGGTTTGGAGGATTGGGCAACACCAAACACTGCCCAAGAGAAAAAAAACGCTAGAAAAATAAATTGCTCTCCACTTGCAGACCCAAGCACAGTATACCAATTCCTAACAGTTTCTCGTCCCCTTTATATCTCTGGTGTTTCAACGTCCTGATGCCGGATCCTGTCCTCTGCACTTTTGTCAGTCAACTGGGACATCACTGCCAGCCCTAATGAGGCTATCATCAGGCACGGGAAGGGGAGTGGGTGCGGAGGGACGGTACTATCGTGGGGCGGTTTGAAAAATAAAGAGCGAGATGCAAACCTAATCCACAACCCCTCTGCCACTGACACTCTCCAGAAGAAGGAGGTCGAACCATTAACCAACAATGCGAAGTTTGCACAAACCGGACCCTTACACTTGCCATCAGTCGAGCGGGTTAAGCCCACATCCGAAGCAGAATCGTGCTCCCAAGACCCACTGGAACTCAGCACCTGCGCTCCTCATACCATAAACATCATCACCTTTTCCAAAGAAAACAGTTACAAATGTCATTTTTATCATTCTCTAGGAGCAGCAAGAAAAGAGGATGGTCATGGGAACCAGGTGGATGTTATGAGAATGACTGCACCCTGATTGGAGAACTATAGAGGGAGGTGCACGAGTGAGGGTTTATGTGCGCAGTAGATATTTTTTTTCTCTTACTGTTTGAAAGAAAGAAAAGAGCAGTGCATAATAGGAGCCTACATGCCATATCTTAGAATATTGAGCAAATGCTATGTGCTATTGCGCAATACCTAGTTGGGAGGCAACAAAAGAACACAAAATATGGTGTCCCAAAAACCTACTTGTGGGACAATATAAGACACCATATAGAAACAAGTTACAACTTGGAACAAATGGGGCCTTAGTACGATTATCGCAAGCCGGGGGCAAAAAGGGGTCATCACCCCTTACAGGATTGTAGCAGAGGTCAGGACCAGCAGTCGTCATAAGGCTGGGTCGCGCGTTAAACAGGCAAACAGGGGGCACACTTAGCCTCTGCCCTTTGCCGGCTTCCCGGGTAAGGCTACCATGGGGGATGGGCTCAATTCCTAGTTTCTGCATCATGCGACCTGCACACTATGCAATCTGGCTGAGGGCACCAGAGGAGGGGAGAGATGGCACAAGGGACCGGGGAAGCCTCGGAGGGGACAACAGCTTAGCTGCGCTCCATGAGAGAAAAAATACTGCAAATAAAATCCCCAAAGGGATTTCAAAGGCTGCCACTGCAGCCCTTACCTTCACTCCAGAGTGAGCACAAAGAGGAAAAGGCCACGGGAATCCAAGTTTATCAGAAATCAAAAAGGCAAGTCCACACGTGTAGTCAACATTGTCAAAGAGTCAAACACCAGGTCGAGATTGCATCAAATGCACAATGAAGTAGAAAACATTGTGTAGAGTGCCGATGGTAAAGGCAGATCGCCTTTTCCAGGTCTGAATGAAAAATGGCTGTGGTGCATGTATCTTGCCACTAGAACTGCTAGGAGATGTAGTTCATGGCTCAACTATGCCAAGCAGTCATGGGTGTAAAGGCCTGAAGAGTACTCTTTCTACAAGCAGGTAATTCTGGATGGGGCACATACTCCATCGAATGCGCATACCTGGCATACCCAGCCCCGGAGGTAAGCAGGAGTGATTGCCACTGGTCAGCAGGTACTGTGCAGGGTACGGATGTTTGCAGGTACAGAGGTAGGTATCGGTGCTGCTACTACAGTTCTCTACATAGTCAATTGGTCTGCTGGAATCCACTACTGGTTCCTTGTCCATTGTAGTCAGCAGAAGAATCCCTGCACCAGGACTGATGAGAGCTGAAGGAAAGGGCACAATCTGCACAGTGGACAGTCAATGCCTCCCACTCCTCAAGTGTGTTTTCCCAGGGTTTTCCAATGGACATGAGCTGCTCATATCCTTACCTATATTACCAATTTCACTGTCTCCTTTGTATTTTGTGCTTTATTTTGTCTGTTGATACCTGGTACAACCACCGCATCAGCCTTTGTGAGAAACACTCACCTTTTTGCTCTTTGTGCACCTCATTTTTAGTTTTGGCACATTTGGTGGTGCTAGCACTACCTGTGTGGCAAATCATTCCTTACACAAGGAAGAAGAAGGGATGGTGAAAATCAGTATATCTGGTTGGCATGGTAACTGGCAATGCTCACTACATCACAAGTGTTTATTTGTGTGTCTCCTGCAGCCATTTAAACCAATGAAGGGGTATATTTTAATCATCGTGCCAATCACAAGTCCCATTGGAAAGCGTGAGATTTCATCCCTTTCAGCATCATAGTGATCCTTCACTTGCTGGTACTCAGCTCCAACCCTCTAAGGAAGCATTTCCTGATTCTAATGTGGTCACCCATACTTGTGAAATATTGTGGGCCTGTAATGTACTATAATCAGGGAGGCGTTTTTCTTGATCCTAAAATGGCTGCCTGTTCTCTGTGATTTTGGATGTTGACTAGGGCAGGCAAGTGCTTTGCCCCCCTTTCTCAGCCCCCAGACCCCTTTTGTATCACTTTCCTCTGCCCCAGACCCCTTTCTTTGGCCCCCAAACTCTTTTTGTCACCCCTTTTCTCATCCCCAGCCCACTTTTCTCTGCCCCTAGCCTGATTTCCTCAGCCCCAGCGTGATTTCCTCAGACCCCTTTCCTCTGCCCCCAGACCACTTTCCTCAGCCCTCAGGCACCCTTCCTCAGCCTCGAGACCCTTTTCACTCCTTTCCATGGCCCCCAGACCCTTTTTCACTCCTTTCCTCAGCACCTAGACCCCTTTCATAGGCCACTGGTCTCTGTACTTTGACCCCGTAGACCTTTTCATCTTCCCCAGACCCCTTTCCCCATCCATCAGACCACTTTTCACCCATTTCCTCAGCCCCAGGCCCAGTTTCCACCCCATTCCTCGTACCCTAGAGCCTTTTCACCTCATTCCTCAGTCCCAGACCTCTTTTTTACTCCTTTCCACAGCCCCAGACCACTTTTCACCCCATTCCTCAGTCCACAGTCTGCTTTTCTCAGCACCCAGACCCCTTTCTTTGGCCCCAAGATCTCTTTTTAACCGCTTTCCTTGGCCTCCAAAAAACTTTTTCACCCCTTTCCTTGGCCCCCAGATCCCTTTTTCACCCTTTTCCTCACATCCCAGGCCCATTTACCTCTGCCCCAGAGCCCTTTCCTCAGCCCAGACCATTTGTACACCCTTTTCCTCAGCCCAGACCACTTTTTTACCCCATTCGGCAGGCTCAGACCCTCTTGTACCCCTTTTCCTGGCCCCACAACTCTTTTTCACAATTTTCCTAAGCCCCAGTCTGCTTTTCTCGGCCCCAGACTTCTTTTCTCAACCTTTTCATTAGCCCGAGATCCCTCTTTTACACCACTTTCCTTTGCCCCCAAATCTTTTTGCACCCTCTTTCCTTGGCCCCCAGGCCCATTTTCCACCCCTTTTCTCAGCCCCAAACCCCTTTTCTTGGCCCCAGACCCTTTTTCCTGGTCCCCTAGATCCCCATCCACCAGACCCATTTTCCTCGGCTCCCAGACCCATTTCCTCGGCCCCCACACTGCGTGTTAACCCTATTCTAGGTCCCCAGCCTTCTGACACCGTCTTCTTGCCCCCGTTTTTTGTTGCCATTTCCCTGTCTCTGCTCGCGTTTGTCCCTAAGAGCCAAGCTAGACCACCTGCCTCGTTTGCGCCCCCCAAACCTGACCCTCTTTTGTGCACCCCCACCACTCTAACCCTTATTTGTGCATACCCTCAACCCAACCATATTTTGTGCTCCCCCAGCATGCTGGCCCTCTTGTTCTTACCACCCAACCAGTCTCTGGGCAACTCTCCCTCCTCCCCTCCCTCTCATCATCTCTCTTGCTCTCTTTTTTCTCATTCAGACCCGAGCATATATCTCACTCTCGCTGTCTCTTTCCACCTCACTAACCCTCTCAAGCCCATCATTCTTGCTGCCCTCTCAACCCTCTTATGTGCCTACCCCCGACCCCCTTTTGTGCTCCCAGCATCGACCATCTATTGTGCTCCCCCAGCAACTCAACTCTCTTGTGCGTACCACCAGCACCACAACCCTCTTGTGGGCAACCCCAAACGTTTTTTCGTGCTCCTCCACCACCCTGACCCTCTTTTGTGCTTACTCGCGACCCTCTTTTGTGCTCCCAGAGCCTGATCTTCGTTTGTACTCCCAATACCACCCTGCTCTTCTTTTGTGCTTATCCTTAAAACCCTGATCTTCCTTTGTGCTCGGGCACAAAGTGTATTCTACTCCACCTCGTACCCCTGCTCCTGCAGGTTTGCGGTCTGCCTTTTCTTTGTCTTTCCTTGTCTTGCCCATGTTTTTTTCTCGATTTCCTGCATCTTGCTCAGGCGGGTAGCCCTCCGCCTGGGGGAGGCTGGTCCATGGCTTGTCTTTCACCGTGAGTTCTGCTGGTGTCTGCTCTGTTGCCTCGTGGTGGGTGGTCCTGTAACTTCACGGCATCTGGCATGTGATGACAGTCTTAACATGCCCACTCCATCAAGTGATTTCGGGACTATGGTTTTGAGTCCTTCTACGTCCCGCGGTTGGTGGGGTATTGATCGCACCATCTGAGTGCCTGGTGGGAGACCATGGATGACTTTGGATGGTTCGTACTGGATGTCGATTAGGGCAAGCGCTCGTGCCGACAGATAGCTGGGAAGGCTGCGCCCTATGGCGGGGCTCTGTATCACATGTATGACGGTGGGTTCTCTGTGGTCTCTGTGAGTTGGGTCACAGTGGAACTGCCCTTCTGGCTATAGCGATTGTGTTGCCCCCCCCGGACTATGTGGGCTTGGGCTTTGCCCGGGGTCTATGCTTCCGCTATATTTTGATGACGTTGCTCGTTCGTAACATTGGCTGTGTCCCCCGTGTCCACAATGAACAGATTGCGCAGGTCTCCTACCCGGACCGTGACCTTGCGTGCCGCTGTGTCATCTGATGTGGTGCCGAGTAGTGTCACATTCTCTCTGCTGTATCTGTAATGGGGGTTGTAGTGGTTCCCCCCAGTTCCGGCATCTCGTAAGGCGCTGGACTTCCATAAGGATCATGATTCTCTTGCGCGGGCTGAGAACTTGTGCCATATTCCTGATGAGGCCTGTGCCGCCCTGGGTAGCTCAGCTCTGGGTTGAGTGGGTTCCCGTGACTGCGTGGGCCCGGGTGGATAGTCGTACGCGTTGGAGTGACGCTCGGGTGGGTTGATGCACCTGTCCTCGATGGCTCTTTTGACGACCGGCCATGCTGTCGGCGGCATCAGGTACCTTTCATGTGGTGGCCAGTCATTGGGTCCTCTTGTTCGTTCTGGTCGTCTGGGCAGGCTAGATGGCGGTGCCGGTCGGTATGCAGGTTTGGCGGGAAGTATTTCTCTGCACATCGCATGCATCTCCGTCCAATGGCTGGGCACGGTCCTCTGTGGGGGAACCCATTTCCGCACCTGTAGCACTGGAAATGGGTGCGGGGTGCTGTACCTGGATTTGCAAAGGCCTGGGCGGTAGCACCTGCTACTCCTGGTGCGTTATCCTTCACTGTTATGGCTGGTGGGGTGGTGCTTGTGACCCTTTAGGGAGTGTGGCATGTGCCTCGTGTTGTGCTCTCTTCTGATGGCGGACGCATGTGCTGGTTTGTGATGGCAATGTTTGCAGGTAGTGCTGGTGTAGGGTATGGTCCCTGGGCGTGGGCGGAGTATGGTGAACTCTCGCCGTCTTGTAATGGTTACCCAGGCACTGGGGGGTCCGGTGCTGTCTCTCACTGCGCTCGTGTACTCAGCTGCTGTGCGCGGTGGGGGTCCCACCCTCCTTACCGTCTGCTTCCAGCTGCCGGATTCTCCTGCTGTAGCACACGTGTCTTGGGACGTGATTTCCAACTCTCCAGTGGCGGGTGCGCAGACGGCGTCTCTTTCTGCACCGCACTGCTGGGTTCTTGCACCCGTCCTTCAGCTGGGCCGGGTCCACCTCGCCCATCACTGTCACTCTGTTGGGTCGGGACCACTGCACCCATCACACTGCTGGGCAATGTCCGCCGTGTCCGTCACTCTGCTGGGCCGGGTCCACCGCCGCAGCCACCAACCGCACCGCAGCAGCATGGAAAACTGCTTTCAAAGGAGCCAAAGAGGAAGGAGGATTTTCCCGAATGAGGAAAATCCTGACTCTGAGACTGGAATTTCTGCATTTAAAAAAAAATTAAAATCAAAGGTTGGTCTGATGAACGAGACACTAAAAGATATTCGTTTTTGGACTGATTCAATTTTAAAGAGTGCTCAGACATCAAAGTCTCAGTCTCAACAAGGCAATCTCATAAGCCAGGGTTGTCCACCTCCAGGCCTACAGGGCCGGATCCATGGCAAGTTTTCAGGATATCCCTCATTAATATTCATGTGATAAATTTACATACATTAATTGTAAATGTATGCACATTTTTCCTAATGAATATTAATGAGGGATATCTTGGAAACCCGTCTGGATTCCGTCCTTTGAGTCCCATTTTTGGACAACTCTGTCAGAAGCGATACATACCCTTTTCAGATGAAATTCTTAAATATTACTGAGCGTCATCTACACATTGAAGCATTTCAATATCATTTTTAGAAACCAAATTGCCAATAGGCTCCATATGTGAGTTAAAAAGATGTGGTGAGTGGATCAATCCCCAGGGAACACCATATGGTGTGAGAAATGGATTGCAAGGATTATGCCCTATCACAACCAAAGCTGCCGGCTATTAAAACATGACCGGAACCACTCGAGTACTCAGCCTCTAATTCCCAACCCATGTGTTAATATATAAAGAAGTATGTTGTGGTCAATAGCGTAGAAGGCTGTTCAGGAATCTAGCAAAATTAATAAACAGGCACCACCAACATCCAGAATCCTGTACACATCATCAAGAATGCGTAAAATAGCTGTCTCTGTGCGGAAACTAGTACGGAAACCAGACTGAAAGGTGCCAGTACCTTGCGAACAGAAACCCACTCATTCAGTTGGTCTGACATGGTCCTCTCAATAAGCGTACCCAAAAATGGTAGGGAGGAAACCGGTCTATAATTAAGCAGCTCCTCCACAATCAAGTTCCCTTTTATTTTAGAAATGGCGATAAACGACCAGTTTTTAAAGAATCCAGGGAAACTTCCAGAACAAAGCAAAAGATGTGCTAGGTCAGGGGTGTTGCTAGGTCTGGAAAAGATCTGAGGCTACACTAATGTCGGGACTGTCAGGACTCGGGGCTAGCTAGTCTTTTGGTTGTAACTCCTGAGCTTCTATCCAGGGCTACAACCAAAAGACCCAGGGCTATAGCCCCCTCAGCCCCCACCTAGCAACACCTCTGTGCTAGGTGCCTATAAAATGGAAGAAAAATAGAAACATTTTCTTTTACCTTAACCGCTGGTTGCGGATCATCGTAGAAAGGTTGCTTTGGTTCTTGCCATTAATACGTTATGTTTGTCTTCATCAGGGAGAATGCGAGAATACGAGCAACTGATTAGCAAGTTGAAGTTGCCCTTGAAGTAAGAAGACGCGGTACGCGCTTAGAAACCTCTGGGTATTAAGCGCATTATAAATAACCAATTATATATATATTTCTGTCCGAGAAACAGATATTTTGTTCGCTTAGGTAAAAGAGGGTACACTGTTACCTTCAAGAAAGAAAACAATGTTCTCAATTGTTTGGCTGCCGCTTGAATGGCAGAATTATGGTAGTGTTTTGCTTCTGCAATCATTGTGGTGTAATTGCAGCTTGTCTGTTTTAAAGAGCAGAGGAGGAGCGCCTTCGATGTTCGCAATGGCGCACCAATTGCCTTTTATAATTAACTTGAACTCACATTTTCAAATAACAGTGTTCTTCTCTTGTCCTAACAGTAAATGGTCGGATCAATCTACCTTGACAGAATCAATTTCCAACTTAAAAATCATAAGGACTGATCACCCAATCAAGGGTATCGCCCATAAAATGCGTGGGGAAGGACAAATTCGATGAAAATCGAATAGCTCCAAAAAAGATAAAACATCATTATTTATTTATTTTATTTATTGGACATTTGTAGGGCGTCTATACACAAGTGTTTCCATGCACCACAAGACAAGATGAGGGGGGGAGCAAGAGAATCAAGAATGTAGAACAAAAAATGGTTATATTGGTCTTGTGACAAGTCTACCGTGCAAGTGCTTGCGAAGGTGGTACGTGCAGGGTTGAGGGGGTAGAGGGAGAAGTGCAGGAGTGGGGTACCCCCAGGGAAGGGGGCACGGAAGTGCTGGGCGTGCCAAGGTGGTAAGTGTCAGAGGAAAAAGGGGAAAAGGAAGGATGAGTGTGGTAGGCAGGGAGGCCCAAGTTGGGCTAGTCTAGGGAAGGGAGCTTGAGGGCAAGTGCTGGCAAAGGATGCAGGGGGAACTGGTGGGGGTTGGTCTGGCCCCTGTATGACTCTGAAGGGACCAGTCCCCAGTCGCAAAGGCAGAGGGAGAGTTAGCACGGGAGGGGTAGAGGGAAGGAAGAGGAGAAAAGAAAGGTCTTGAGAAGATTCCGGAACTTTAGAAGATCCGGCTCAAGTCGGAGGGGGGAGGGAGGCTGTTACAGAGGGAGGAGCCAGTCGAGGAAAGGGATCTACCTTCCTCTCTCTGATTGGAGAAACATCTGACCTGCAGAGAGTTGGTACCAGAGGACCGAAGGACTCTGGCCGGGAGGTATTTAGGGAGGGAAAGCTGGAAGTAAAGAGGTCCTAGGCCCCAGACAGCATTGTGGATGATGCAAAGGGTCTTGAATTTGATCACTGGGGGGCAAGTGGAGAGACGCAGTCCCTGGGCTTGAGGCCAAGGATAAGTCTTGCAGTCCTATTCTGGATTAGTTGGAGGGGGCGAAGGGAGGAAAGATGCAGATTGAGGAAGAGGCTATTGCAGTAGTCCAGTCTAGTGAGAACCAGGGCTCCAGAGACATTAAGCTTCTGGAGAATGTGAGGAAAGGTAGAATGCCCCTGAAAAGGTGGAGCTGTAAATTGGACTTCTTGGCAAGGTCTGTGATGTTTGGAGAGAAAGGAGAAAGAGGAGTCAAAGATGATTCCAAGGTTGTTTGCCTCACAGGTGGGCGAGGAGAGGGGACCCAAGGAGTCTGGCCAAAGTGAGGGGGAAACAAGCAGCAGGTGTCCGAATGAGTAGGATCTCTGCCTTACTGGAATTAAGGCAGAGACCATTGGCAAAGCACCATGCCTGAATAGCAGTCAGGCAGTCAGGTATGAGGGTGGAGGAGGAGGACGAGGTAGAGGATGGCAGCATGAAGGAGGTGTGTTGTCTGCATAACACTGGAAGAGGGGAGAGAGTGGAGATCAGGTCAGCCAGAGGGGTCAGGTATATGTTGAATATATAATGGAATCCTGAGGGATGTTACAGGTACAGAGTGTGGGTGAGGCGAGAAAAGGACCCATTTGCACCCGAGAGGGTCTGTTACAAAGGAATGAGATAAGCCATTCCAGTGCCTTGTCCATGATGCCTATGGTATCATGGAGACGGTTTATTAGGATGGAGTGTTCGACTATGTCAAAGGCACAAGAGAGTTTGTGGAGGATCAGAGGGAAAGTTGGAATCCAGGCTGGAGAGTACGTATTCACGGGTGTTCAGGAAGGCAGTTTCTGTGCCTCTGGCAACCCCAATACCGGACTGGTGGTCGTGGAGGCAGCCGGCCATTTCGGTGTGGAGGCTAATTTGGGGGATGACCAGGTTCTCCATGAGTTTGCCCAAGAAAAGTTTGCCCAAGAAAAGAGATAAGGCGATAGTTAGCTGAGCCAGAGGGGTCAGAAGATGTCTTTTTTAGGAGAGGGTGTACAAGAGAGAGCTTGAGGGGTTGGGGGAAGGTGCTAGTGGCAAAGGAATGGTTGCAGAGTTCAGTCAAGGTAGGAGCGAGAGAGTCACTGTTGTCCTTGATAGTTCTGGAGGAGCAGGGGAGCACCAGTTTAGAGGAGACTTTCATAGAGCAGACGACTCTAGCGATCTCATCTGGTGCAATGGGAGAGAAAGAGGAGAGTATGGAGGAGTCAGGGGGGCCAAGGGAGGAGAGAGAGGGAGCCGGCGTTGCCCAGCAGGGGCACCGGCACCTACAAGCAGAGTTTCCCAGCAGGGGCTCTTCTGGGCACACAGGTAGAGTTGCCCAGCAGGGTCTCTACAAACATGGGTGACAGCCATTGAGGACAGCGTTGCCTGGCAGGGGCACTGTCCTGATGGAGGGCCCCGCAGGGCAGGCCCTCAGCCAGCGATGCAGCACTTGTAATAAAGACACAGCACACCGGAGTCTGTTGGTTCCACGACTGATGAGCTGGAGGCCGCTCAATCTTTTTATTGATTCAAGTCATGTGGTCACTGCCACGAGGAATGAGTACGAGCCCTGGGAGATACCATGCTATCAGGAGGGGTGACACACCACACTGATTAGATTTACTCTGCTAGCAATTCGTTTTTGCCGTTGGGAGTCTGAAAGATGAGGTGTGCACCGGGTTGAAGCGGGAATCGTAGGGTTTATCCTACTTGCCACATTGCTCTTTCACCGATCCAAAGGTTCCTTTCCAAAGTAATTGATTTGCAGTCACCTATGTGCACCTTGGCGCAAATGCTGGCATACAGAGCACTGGGACGCCTCAAAGTTTCAATGTCTTGAGGCAGCGTGATCCTTTGCTTCCTGCCGCGGTCCCAGTGCTGCATGAAGAACAAGCAGAATTCGATAGCTGGACTGCATATCTGGAGTCACCTTTGCGCACACAGGCGCAGACGCTGGTGCATCAAGCGCTTAGCCAGAAAACATTCAACCACTTTAAATGGGTGGTGGAGGAGCCAACTGCCACAGTGAACGGAAGGGTAAATAGACAGTAAGCACGCTGTCACCCCTATCAAACCCACCAAACACCAATGGCAGCACGCCTGGCCAGTGCGGAATGAAATGGCAAGGCAGGCAGGTTGGGGGAGAAAACAATCAACATCCCACCCCTCAACACCTCTCCATGCAAGGGCCTCCTCTTGGCAGCCTGTCTGCCCGGCTCTGTTCCCCAGCACCAGGCTCCAGTTCTCCACTCTGACCTGGTTTCTGGCGTTTGGCACACAGCGTTGGCAGCACCTGCTCGAGTGACTCGAAGAAAGGACCCTGTTACGGGGCCGCAGCTCCCCCGAAGCCGCTTCGACATCTGCTCAAGCAGCCTCCTTTTCTTGGTTGTGGGAGAGACAGCTACATGGACCTCCAGGTCCTGGTAAATGTGCCTCCCATGGGATTTCAAGATGCTATGCATTTGGGGAGGGCTGAAGGTTGGATCAGTATCTTTGAGATGCAGGGTTCTGGACGTCAACTTAACTGCATAATCTTGTTGTAGGGTACTGCCACTTTTCCACTTGTGGGTACTATCCCAAGGTCATCATGATGCTGGCATGTTGCATATGGGTTCTCAAAACTGGGGATCAGCTCAGCTGAGAGTAGGTGTTCACATCAGCTCACAGAAACACAGTGATCAATCCAGGAACTGCTTTACTAGGGGATTGCTTCCACCTAAGACTTGCTAAACCTTTGCATAGCAAAGTGAACAGCTGCTGTATGCTCAGGACACCTAACACAAGTTCATTTCTGAATAGAAAGGTGCACTGGATGTCTTGTGAGACTGCAGTCTGGATAGTAACTACGCAATCTCAGGACTGTGTGAAATCCCTCTTTTCACTAAAACTGTAAAGCCCCATCTTGGGCACCTTGTCTTTCCTTTAGTAGTCCTGGGGTAAGATTTAAGGACCTCATTAGATGTTTGCCGGTGCGGAAATAACGTGTTGGTATTTTCGTATACCAGCAGGTTTCTGCACCGGCAAGCTGCGAGTTTGCCGTTGGGGTACCTGATTTACCTCCAGCCAAGAGCTGGAGGTAAGACAGGTGCCCCACCAGCAAAAAACAGCCAGAATTACCAGAGACGGTAATACCGGCAAGCCCACCATGGACTCCATGCAATGGGGATTAAGCACCCTTGTCGGCACTGTAATCTGCTGGTAATACTGGCAGACCAAGTGCTGGTAACGGTAATTCCGTTCAGTGGTAATCTGCCGGATTTAACAGTGGGATACCACCAAACTTGAAATTAGCCCTATTAGACTCTCATCCAGGTCATATTAAATAGAGCATAGTGACACATGTAAGCCACTAAGTAAATGGCCCATTTGTAGAATTGAAGGCAAGATGTGGGAGTGGGCCTTCTTGGGCAGAAGCCAGGGTCATCCCAAAGGTCAGCTCCAAGGATGCACATATCCTCTCACTGAGCCATCATTCTTAATGGGATGTTCAGGGAGGAGAAATCCTGAGATGAGTTTATCAGGTTGTCACTGGCTGTGTCACTGAGGGCCGTTTTACAGTGTCATTGTCTACTTTAGCTGGGATCAGGAAGAGGTTGGGGAACCACTCGCCCATTTTGTGAGGGCTTAATGTCTCCAGTAACACACACGTCAATGCAAGATTTCAAGTTTTTCAATGTATGCTGTCAGGGTCAGACTGAGGCATGCATTCGATCCAGGCTCAATGAAAAAGTGGCCACCATCACACATTACAATTCGTTTCTTTTCAGTACACACTGCTTGTGCACCACCCAAGGGGGTGCTATTGGTAAAATATGTTAAAAACAATACATTTGAAAGCATATTTGCTTAGTAACAATGGTTACAACTAGTCTAGTGACTTATGAAACATTTCTGGCAAAAAGAATTTCCCATTCAAGCCTAAAAAACTGTCCCACACTAGAATCATGGGAAGGCCCTTCAGGCATGCCCCCATTTCCCTACATGCCATTCCGGTCCTGTATGCTCTCTTGACAGAGGTGATGGCTGGGGGGAGTTGACAATCATCCCTTTCTACGACCGAGTAAAAAGTCCTCAAACAGGCCTTTGTGTTCCACGAAAATATATGCTGAAAGGCCTTACTCTCCACAACAGTTACATCTGGAAGCCTAACAAGCGCTGTGGGGGAAGTGGGGGTTGGGTGGGGGGTGCATGTTCACATGTCACCTGGTTTAACTCTCCATTGTCGGATTCAAAAAAGCAGCACACATTTTATAGTATATGAAATATTAATCTCCTGAGGAAATACTTGCTGCCACCATTCTTCCCCTTGAAATGGACTTAAAAGAAGTCAAAATACAAAGTCATCTGTTCATTTAGCTGTTCTGCTGCACCTCACCAGAGAGGATCAGGAACGTCATTTCACCAAATGCCAGGGGTAGTGGAAGTGACATTCCATGACCCTTGGGCCCTGATGGCATCACAGGAAGTGATGTCATTTGACCCCACCCCGAATTGATATCACGGAAAGCGATGGAACACGACCGCATCACATAGCATTGTTTATAATTACACTATGAAAAATATGGTTACAATATCACTATAACATGACATACATTTCATACAAGAATGGATCACCATATGTTTCTGCAGAAAAAAACATGCTATGAGTGCAACTTGCGAAAAGCACAATACATAGTCCGAAATGGATTCTTCTTCTACTCTAAATGCTTTTTGGAGTTTTTTTTTGTGCTCTGCATTGTGAATTTGAGGTGCTTAAGAACACACTAAATCAGTGACTCGCCCGCTGACGTGTGCCTGAAATAAACCTTTAATGAGTCTAGCAATTATTGTATAGAATTCCAGAAAGGCAAAGGATTGGTTATTCTTATTCTTTCTTATTTAGGGTCACTGCTCAAAGTGTTACACTTGTGGATCAAGCCTATACAAGAAAGCCACCCATGCTAGAAACAGAGTCACATGACATTAGCCACATCCCAGGAGCTTCAATTTGCGAAAAAGAAAATGTTTTAGTTTTTTTTTAGGGTTAGCAAGGGAGACCTCAGGGGTTGCAAGTGCGACCCCTGGTGACCCTAAGTGACGTCCCTGGAGAGGATGCAGTAAAAACAAAAGCATTATGTGTTTTCCAAACATGTACTGAATGAACTGTTTACATGCCTCTGATGACGCGCTGCAACATCCGAGTATCCTTGGTCACGTGCTGCTCCTTCTGGAACATCCAGTGGACTCGATTCTGCGCCTTCTATCATTCATGCCGCTGATTTCACAAACTTCAAAGAACATGATGTCCCTGCTGATGCTGGGCTTTCGCATATGGTTCCGTCCGAATGTTTGGTTAATATTCAGAGATGTTCTCTTGTAATAAAAACAAAAATGTATCTATTCAAGTAAGTCTTGCTTTCTTTAAAAAAAAAAAAGTTGGTTGCCAATAACACCCTATTATGCCTCTGTAACAGCATTTGCATTGCAGCGTTTAGTTTACCTACTTTGTAGGATCACAGACAGCTTCCTTTGGCAAAATTATTTTTTTATAATGTGTGTATATTGTTGCAAAATGCCTCTCGGTGATATGCATTTCCCCCACTGTCACTTGGGCACTGTAGATTAAAGATGCACATTTTCTTTTTATGTTGGATGGAAATGCTTCTTTTGCCTTTTGATGGATGGTGTGCCTGTTCCTACATCCAGGATGTCAACCAGGGTAGTTTAGTTGTTTCTTTTTGTGCTGCATGTGCAAAAACAATTTGTGGAGTATTTCAATCAATATATTACACGGTTTAAAAAGCAATCAGCATATACCACCTTCTGCTT
Source organism: Ambystoma mexicanum (assembly GCF_040938575.1). Lineage (NCBI taxonomy): Eukaryota > Metazoa > Chordata > Amphibia > Caudata > Ambystomatidae > Ambystoma > Ambystoma mexicanum. The sequence goes on along the minus strand of NC_090927.1, from coordinate 223,484,086 downwards.
TCTAAAATAAAATCCACCGCCATATTAGCATTTCCCCAGTTCATACAAATTGCTGACATACAAGATCAAAGAATTCAGCCAATGAACATGTGGAAACCATGTCATTAAAGTCATATGCAAATAAAGTGTGAATCACAGGGCTAAAATAACATTCTGTTTTCTAGTGATGACTTGAAACGTGCATGAATCATACAGCAACTCAACGAGACAATATATGAAGCGCTAATTTAACATCGTGAGCATAGAGAGAATGATAGAAGCGAGAGGCAACTTATTCATAATGGATGGCGACCTGCCACCTGTCTGCCCTTTATGGAACAGGCAGTATCACAGAAAACAGCCCAGAGGATCGCTGCTCTCCCTGCCAGAATCTTGCTGGTAATTCTAGTGCATGACCAATGGGCCTTGCCATGGCAAAAATGATTTAAAATGACAGTTACGACACATTGTTTGCAATGGCATCAACATATGTTTTACAGTGGCAGTGCCGGCATATCCTGCGCACTGTTAGTGACCAGGCACATATTTGAATGTTGTATGTGTTAAAGAATTACTTGTACATTTTATGGAGTTTTGCCCAATATGAATCAACAATGATTTAAAATGACAATTATGACACATTGTTTGCAATGCATCAACATTTTGTAAGATCACAGCAACATTGGTGGCTATGGAGACGTTGGTGCCTCTCGCGATGTGTGCTATTCCATCACATCATCTTAATAGCTGTCTAGTCCGCTACCAAGATGGCGCACGCCATTGCACACGTCAGTTCAAATCTAGCGTGGAACACGAGCACAGCGCGTCTCAACTCCTGTGAATACTGACACTGTCTTCCCTTGTGCCTGTCTTTTAGTTCCTTCCTCTCCTACCTGACTTCTCAGAACCGGCTCTTGCTGTCTTGTTCTATCCTTACCTTATGCTGGCTCATTCTTCGGCCCTCCTTCCCGGTACCGGTCAGTATCAGAAAAAAATCCTTCAAGCCTCCTTTCTTCAGCAGACTGATGACCACAGCGTGTCTACAATATTGCTGTCTCAGCCTCCAGAGGGTTTTTCTGGCTGGCCCTTTTCCCTCTGGATACAGCACCAAACCTTTAACGCACCGTCTGTTTACACCCAGACTCTGTATTCAAGGTTTAAGTGCTATTTCCATTCCCTTCTCCCGCTTCATGAAGCTCCAAATAATGGTAAGTGGGCTATTTATTTTAAAGATCTCAAAATTTGAGATGCCCACACAAAAAATACATTTATTTTTATTTTGACATTGCATCATGGCGCAAATGCAAGATCTTGTCCACGCTATACAATCCTTATCTCAGGAGGTGCAAGCACTAAAAGAAGAGAATGCCACTCTGCGTCAAATCATGGTTGCACGAGAACCATTGGGAGTGGAACCTCCTGTGTCCTCCCCTAACATGGAAAAATTCAATGGAAGTCCAAAGAACGTACAGGATTTCCTAAATGCCTGCTGTGTGTATTTTTCATTCCGTCCTCTCTCTTTTTCCTCCGATAGAGCAAAAATCGGATTAATTGGTTCCAACCTAAATTAGAGTGCTCTTGCCTCGGCCACAACTTTGGTCACAGCTTATATCCTGTAATTAGGGACTATGCTTCCTTTTTGCAGTCCTTTAAGGAAACATTCGGTCGACCAGAGCTCACTTATGACGCACAAGAATCCTTATTGGATTTTACGCAGGGATCATCTGACATAATGGTTTATGTTACCAGATTTAGGCAGCTGGTGGTGGAATCTGGATTGCTGGAATCAGTTCAGTTGACTCTATTTAGAAGGGGTCTGAACGTCGACCTGAAGGACGAGTTAGCCAGAGTGTCACGTCCCAGTTCCTTCTCAGAGCTGATAGCCCTTGTCCTACAGATCGACTAACGGATGATAGAAAGAAAAACAGAAAGGAATAAATCACGCACTCTAAGACAACCTTCGTTCATTGGAGAGACTGGCACTCATGAACCCGAACTTCCAAGTAGGAAGAACAAGGAGTCCTCCCTCAGATGAAGAACAGAAACGAAGAAAGGACAAAGGACTGTGTATGAATTGTGCATCCGAATCACACCTTCTTCATGATTGTCTGGCAGCACCACCAAGACAGCAGGAATAGGAGAGATCCAGCCCAAAGTAGGGACTATGGTCAGGAAGGTGTCAAGGAAAGGCCCTATAAACCCTATATGCTGTCAATGACTCGGCTGTGTTGTTAGTGGTTCTGCAAGTTATTCTGGACACACCTTCAGCCAATATAGAAACCATGGCCCTCATTGCCTATGAGCCAGCTGGCTTGTTCATGCACACTGAATGGGCCTGGAAGCATGCTATTTCACAGGAAGAAAAAGATGTAGCGCAACCTGTAGAAGGCATAGATGGAAACCCACTCAGCTCCGGACTCATCACCACCAATACTCTTCCCATAAATATTACAATCAACAATCATTGAGAAACCACCATGTTCAATCTAATCAGAGCTGCTCATTACCTGCTCGTCATAGGGATAACCTGGCTCCAACTGCACAATCCCGCCATTAACTGGACATCTCATATTGTGCAGCTAGACTCCCTCTATTGCAAGGAGCACTGTTATCAACATTATCCAAACAACCATTCTGACCAAATAACCCCCACTGTTCATGGACCTACACATGTCTCTATTGGAAATATCTCCTTTGTATCTCCAGAGTATCAGGAATATGCTGACATCTTCGAGGAACAAACCATACAGACCCTTCCGTCACATTGAGCTTATGACTGTGCCATTGAATTACAGCCTGAGGCTGTTATTCCATTCTGCAGAATGTTTGTATTATCTGAAACCAAGAAAAAGGCATTAAAAGACTAACTCCAGAAGAACTTACAAAACGAAATGATAACAGAATGTAAGGCACCATGCGGTGCCTCTCTTTTTTGTTCTGAGAAAAGACTGTCAAGAGCTACATCCTTGTCTCGATTATAGGGGTCTAAACACTGTTACTGTCAAGGATAAATATCCGTTACCACTCATCCACGATATCCTAGAGGCGGTCTGAGGAGCAGTTGTGTTTACGAAATTAGATCTTTGAAGAGTTTACCATCTTATCTGGATACGCAAGGGTGATGAGTGGAAAACAGCGTTTATAACCCCCTTCTGACTCTATAAATATAGCATTTGGGCTAACCAATGCCACTTCTGTGTTCGAACGGTTCGTAGACCACATATTTGTGGATCTACTTTTTGTGTCAGTTATCTACTTGGACGACATCCTCATCTATTCTGAATCCACTGACTGTCACATCATGCATGTCAAAGAGGTCCTATCTCACTTGCGGAAATACCAGCTCCTGGTTAAACCCGAAAAGTGCTTTTTTCTGTAACCAGTATTCCCTACCTCGGCTACATACTCACTCTGGAAGGCAAACAAATGGAAAAACAAAATCAAGGCAATAATTAATTGGCCAGTTCCCCGTATCCATGAAAGAGATACGTTTTCTTGCACTGTGTAATTTTTATCGCAGATCCATCGATCAATATGCCACCCTGATTGTATCCATTACTCGTCTATTAAAGAAAAACACTCCCTGACTGACATACAATAATCTGCCTTTCATACCCTGAAAGAATCTTTCACTTCTGCTCCTGTTTTGTGTCAACCCAACGTCCAGAGGCCTTTCATCGTTGAAGCTGGCGCTTTTGATGACGTCTTGGGTGGCATGCTGTTACAGGAACAAACCAATCACCTGCCACACCCATTGCATACCTTCCCCACGCCCTAACCAATATTGAAAGGAATTATACGGTTCTGGAAAAATTACTTTTGGCCATCAAAACAGCATTGAAAGAATGGAGACATTTACTACTTGGTGCACAGGTTCCCTGATGAAGAACAAACTGATCACAAGAATTTAAAACTCTTGCAAAATATGACGTTTAGAAACAGCCAACAGGTAGGTTGGGCCTATTTATTTGTCAGGCATGAATTCACTATTACGTGTATCCAAGACTCTGAAAATAAAGTAGCAGACGCTCTATCCCGTAGGGACAATCATCTTCCCCACGTTTTCCAAAAAAGGCCTATGTTCTCTCCTAACAGCATTATCATCCACATCAATATCTTCCTTCAAACTCTCAAGGATGACACACATGTATTCCTTCAAACCAATCCTAAGGAAGAGACACTCCTACTTAAGGATGGGATTCTTATGAAAGGTAACCAGGTCTTTATACCAGCCACCACCTTGCAGTAGCAAGTCATGACTATGTGTCACAGAGGAGGTCGTAAAGGAGTCAAAACTACTCACAATGTTGTTTGCCAATATTTCTGGTGGCCCACGTTAAAATCCGACATTCATCAGTACCAATTGGAAAACTTCACCAATCAGCTCTCCCTTCCAGACCTTGGAAAATAATTTCCACAGATTCATCATGGATCTACCGGTTTCCCAGAGCCACAACGCCATCATGGTGACAGTGGACACCGTCACCAAACAAGCACATTTCTCTCCTTTGCCCAAGATACCTAATGAAGGAAAAGGACTCCTTGTCACTCGATTCTTCCACTATTAAGGCTTTGGAACCTGGTGGTTTTCAATTGGGCATTCCAATTTGTTTTCTCAGCCCTCACTGCCACACGCTCCTGTTACCAGGGCTAACACATATCATGTTACCCTTGGTTGAAGCAGATATTTTGCCTCTTGATTCTCCTTGTGCTAAGATTCTAGGAGACAAACATTCGCTGGACGTGAGCTCTGAGATGGTAACTCTCCCAAGTTTACCTGTTTTTAAAGCATTGCGTTCATCTACTGGACGTGCTAACAATAATCATTACCATGCCAGTTCATAATTTGGCCTGTGTGCTCCTTAATATTCGTAATTGGTCAAACACGCAACAGAGGTTGCTTCTTACATTATTGACATGAACATAGATATTTGTGCAAATCTTGGGGGCACAAGTCAGCCGACCCCTCTCTCAATATGGCCGTTCCTGATGGTTATACTATGGTTAGACAAGATCGAGAGGGCGGTGGTTGCCCTGATATTCAAGTCCTCATTAAACACTTAGGAATCTCGAGGGTCAATTATGAATCGTATAGAGTCCGTCCATGTAAAAATCAGTTTTAATGCAGAATCCACCATGAATTTTATTCTTATTTATAGACCGCCTTCTTTGAAGGAAGATTTTACGCAAGCACTTTCCAACTATCTGCAGCCTATTTTAAAGCCTAACTCAAGATTCCTTCTTTTAGGGGATTTTAATTATTGGTTGGGCAATAAGGAGGATAAGGGAGCTGCGGACCTTGAGATCGCCTTGACAAACTTGGGATTCGAACCACTGAATCGCCTGCCTACCCACAATCTTGGTCACAGTCTTGATTGGATCTCGGCCGCAAAAGTCATGACCAAGGACCTCTGCTTAGTTCCTTGTCCTTGGTCAGACCATGCTTTTAAAAAAATGTTATTCAAGTAGCTTTTCCTGTAAAAATGAAGAGTAGAGTGACAGAGGGTGTTCTAAGCAGAAACCTTAAACAGCTCACATGGGTTAGAATCGAACCCTTGGTCTGCCCTTCTAATCATTTCATTCCCTGTGACTCGGCTACAGGAATGTTGAGATTACTCCAAACTAATCTTGAGGTGATCACCAAGTCCTTGGTCCCTCTCAAACATAGGAAAAAGAGTGAAGGGGCCCAGAATAAATCCTGGTTTTTGTCTCATCTAAATAGATTAAAATCTTCCACCATGAAATCATTTTATAGTTGGAAGACTAACCCCTCGCCTCAGGCTCTGGCAGTATATAAAACGGCAGCTAAAGTCTATAAATTGGCTATTGTGGAAGCGAAGAAAGATTTCTTCAACTCCAGGATATCAAACGCTCATTCTGAGGTAAAAGACCTTTTTAATATACTTAAAGAGCAAGAAGTCACTGGTTCTTCTATTATTAACCAACCTGTCAAGGATGCCACCTGGTGTCAGGGTATTCAGGACGCCATGGTTAACAAACTGTACGGAATTAGGTTAGACATAATGCACAGTAAAGAGGTCTCTCTTGGTGGGTTAAGGACATGGGTTCATTTAAACAAAAAGTCCATCCATTCCCCAATTTAACTTCTCGTCTATTTCAGAGGAGGAGATCTGTGTAATCGTAAATTAACTTAAAACTGCGTGCTGCAAAGGGGAACCCTTCTCAGCCTCAATAATTAAAACTTGCCCTCCGGATTTGTTGACTGCCATATCTAGGTTTGTTAATGCTTCATTGACTGAAGGTCACATGCCTGTAGACCTTAAACAAGCTTGGGTGACCCCCATCTTAAAAAAACCTGGTCTACCTCAGGAGGTTCCTCTTAACTACAGGCCTATCACTAACACTCCTTTTTTGCTGAGGATTCTTGATAGGGTCGCGTATGGTCAGATTGCCCATCACTTGAATACTTTTCTGGTGCTTAATCCTCGCCAATCCAGCTTTAGAGTCGGTTTTGGCACGGAAACAGCATTATTAGAACTTAAATTGAAGCTGCTGGAATGCTTGGACATGGACCTTGCCTCCATGCTTATGCTTTTGGATCTCTCGGCCGCCTTCGACCTGGTTAACCATTCTATACTGGTCGCCAAGCTAGAGGTGATAGCTAACATCTCTCTGGCTGCAGTGCATTGGACTGCCTTCTTTCTCAACAAAAGACAAAGTAGAGTTTTCTCAGGGGCAGTAGAGGCCTCTCCAGTCGCCGTTGATTTCGGCATTCCACAGGGGGCTTATATCTCTCCCTGCCTCTACAATATTTTCATGTTGCCTTTGTTTACTCTGTTGGATCAGGAGGGCATCATGTTCACCAACTATGCAGACGAAACTCAGTGTGTTGTCCCCGTGATGGGTACTTACTTGAGTGATGAGGCAGAATTGAACAGAGTATATATTGTTATTGAGAATTGGATGGTCAAGAACAATTTAGCCCTGAATAAGGGCAAGATGGAACTCCTGATTGTAGGCTCTCAGCTGACTTGTTCCAAATTAGGTCCTTCCTATGAGAGTTTCCAACTTGGTGATGTCAAAATAACCCCCTTAAATAAGGTAAAAACACTGGGTGTAGTTCTCGACCAGCAACTCACTATTAAGGCCCACGTATGGAGTATTGTGTCATCTACAGTTTATTATATCAAACTCTTAGCCCACCTCAGGCCCTTCATCAGTCAGCCTAATGCTGAGACAATAGCCAGAGCAATCATTGGAGCAAAAATCTATTGCTGCAGCCTGTTGGCCGGCATCAGTAAAACAGAGGAAAAAAGACTTCAGGTCATCCAGAATGGGGCTGTAGGGGTTGTGATGGGGCTCCCCCGCCGTGTCCACATGTTCACCGCTAGAAGGGACTTCACTGGCTCTCGGTGGGGTCCCGGGTGCGCTACCGTCTTTTAGTTAACACCTTCAGGGCACTATGCCTAGCTACCTGCAACACTTTATAGTAGAAAAAACCTGAAGTAGATCCCTTAGGTCAAGTAACCAGAAACTCCTTTCTATTCCCAGATGTAGAACTAGAAAGGTAGAAATGGGTTCTTTCTACATTTCAGCACCCAAGGCCTGGAATGAGCTCCATTGGATCTTAGGTGTCAGCCTAACCTTGATTCTTTTAAAAAGAAACTGAAAACCTGGCTGTTTGCTTAACCCCAGACTCTTCACCCTTTGCTTTTCAGTTCTTCCCTGCCTTCTCATTTCATGTTTGTCAGCGCCTTAATGCCCCCAGGTCCAAGGATAGCGCTATATAAATATTCTAAAGTAAAAGTAAAGTAAATGCTAGTGAGATGGCATGCATCCTTCTCAAGGAGAAATTCTGGTTACAGGGATCACCTTCAGTAAACATATCTGACAGGGCCTCACAGAGCACACATCCCGTTTCTGAGCTCTTATATGTTCTAGACTGGGTATTCAAAGGGCACTGTCCTCAGGTTACTAGCCCGAAAGCAACGGCCATACAAAGGGTACCAACCAGACCAAGGAGCATTGCCTCTGTTGTTTTTTCACTGCCGTTCAAGACGACTGGGTTGCCCTTTTACCTACCACAGAGCTAGCTTATAACAACTCATTGCACTCTTCCTTTTAGACATTGCCCTTCTGTGCCGAAAGATACCACCAATTGGCCTTTCCCATTCCTAAGATTGCTGTGCCCAGTGTACCCTCCATGGATCAACAGATCTCCGCCATTCAAGCAGGACATAAAACAGCCTTACTACATCTACAAACATCACAAGAGCAAATCAAGCATTATGCTGACAGACATCGCTCTCAACAGCCCTCCTATTCTGTTGGTGACAAGGTTTGTCTGTCTAACAAAGACCTACCCCGTATATTGAAGCCTTCCAAACTCTCCCCATTGTACATGGGCCCGCTTGCCATTATGAAAGTTGTCAACCTGGTATCCTTTAAACTTTCCCTACCTTTGTCATGGCAAAAAATAGATCCGGTTTTCCATCGCTTTTGAAACCCTTCCTCCCATCCAGGGAAGGACATACTAAGGCACCATCACCACCGGTTTTAGTGGACAGTACCCATAGATACATGGTTCACAGGATTTGTGACTACTGCTTTTTCAGGGGGAATCTCCAAAACTTAGTCGACTGGGAAGGCTATGATTCGGAATGCTCCTGGGAACATGTAAACCATGTTCATGCCCCCAGACTGGTGAAAAGGTTCCATCAATTGCATCCCTGGAAGCCCAGACCTACATGGCATGGCAGGGGACATACTGTAAAATCATGGGAAATGGGTCGATATGATGACGTTGGTGCCTCCTGCGATGTTCTGTTCCATCACGTCATCTTGATAGCAGTCTAGTCCTCTACCAAGATGGCGCACGTCCCTGCTTACGGCAGTTCAAATCTAGCTTGGACCATGGGCGCAGTGCATCTCAGCTTCTGCGGGTACCTACGCTGTCTTCTACTGCCTTCCTCTACTCCCTGACTTCCCTGGTTCCTGTGTCCTGTCTTCAGTTTGCTCTCAGAAACCAGCTCCTGCTGTCTTGTTCTAACTTTACTCTGGCTCCTTCCTCGGTCCTCCTTCCCGGGATCCCTCAGAATCAGAACAACATCCTTCAAGCCTCCTTTTTTCAGCAGACAGAAGACCAGAGCATGTCTACAATATTGCTTTCTCAGCCTCCAGAAGGCTTTTATGACTTGCACGTTTCCCTCTGAACACAGCGCCAAACCTCTGACGGAGAGTCTGTTTACACTCAGACTCTGTATTCAAGGGTCAAGTGCTGTTTCCATTCTCTTCTACCACCTCCAAATAGCAGTAAGTGGGCTATTTATTTTAAAGATCGCACACATGTGTTTTATAGTGGCAGTTCCGGCATATCCCGTGTACTGTTGGTGACCAAGCATCTATTTGAATTGTCCATGTGTTCGAGAATTACTTATCTGTTTTATGGTGTTTAGCCCAATATGAAGCAAAAACAGTGCTCATAAATTGCATCATTTCAACTAAGTATTGAAAGGCTAAAAGTCACCTGCCAGAACTTAAACATATGCATGCAGGTTCCACACACATCTCTGTAGATCTCCTGGTTTGTGCACATAGTCCAAGGGATCAATCCTATCAACTGTTCTCCCATCCCATGGCTCTCCTCAGTGTTCTCTCTCTGTATTCACCACATTGTTTTGTACAGTGCCCTGTTACTTAGTAACTAGGGCTAAGCTATATTAACCACATGCATGTCAAAATATGTACATACAAAAACCACTGCTCACTTTTCTCACCTAATTACTGAATTTGTACTCTAGTTGTGTACAGCATAGGCTGAAACAGAACGATCGAGTCATGTTTTGTAAATCCTGGGATTGATAGCGCATGTCATTTTACATTTTTGTTAGTATTATGAATGTAAGTGGACAAGCACACGAATTCAGTGCAGCTACCACTTTTCCACATTTACTTAGAGGTAAAAATGTGGCTAGTGCCTGCATTCCTGTATTGGGGAACGCATAGAGATGGGCTCCTTCGTATCACAGCTATTTCCATCGTAATCATTGATACAATTGGGCTACTACTGCCTTAAAACAGAGAACACAGTTTCTTCAAATAAAGAAAACACAGCTTTACTATAGACGGTAACGCGTACTGCTTTTTTTCCTGGAATTCACACGGATTGTTTTTTTACACACACACAGGCACACAAAGACACGCAGACACACGTATGCACACACACGCTGAGCAAAGCATTATAACAACAAGTAATGCTGAGCAAATAAATGTAAGGCAACACAGCGAGATTGAAAGTATAACAGCCCCAGCTTTCTTTCAAATTGTATACAGATATATGCACCCCTTCCCTTTCTAATCAGTCATCATTTGCACCTCTTGGTGACAATGGCCACAACGCACGTTTTCCATTTACATTTGTTATTGATAGGAACCCCTTCTTGGGACACTGCCCCAAGCCCTTCAAGCCCAGATGCAGCCCCCCCCCCTCACCGTGCACACAGTTAATGAGTGTTTGCCAAGCAGGAAGAGGAGAGAGAAGTGGGCAGGGGAAGAGACCAGGGACTTCAGACACCGAAATAAACACACAGTGCTCATTTTGGTGTCTGATGCGAAGAGCTACTAGGAAGCCTCAGACAAGCTACCAGTGGCTCACAATCTACTGGTTGGAGACCCTGGGTCTACAGTATCATTATAACACTGGCAACGAGTTGGTCTTCTTTCTGATCATGGAAATAGACTCGAAAAACAGAAGTGGGTTATGAAGCTGCTGCGGGTGGGTGAAGCCAGCAGAGACCCTCTGCCCTTCAAGTACAATCCCAGCCACCAAGGAAGTCGCAGAAGCATGGTAGGCTGCACAAACAAGGAAAGTCACGGAAATGGTGTGGAAAGGACAAGGAACCATGTTCCCAGAGAAATGAAGGAGACTTTGGCTATCTTGATTTCGACAGAATGCCAATAATGGGAAGCGCTACCTGCTCACAAGCAATGCTAGGCATGTTGGAGGAGTCTAAGCACCAGGAAGTTGATGTACTTGGGACTGCCTTAGTTGGTTCAGGAAAGGCGCTGTGATGACTTAGCTGTCTGCCCATGGACAAAATGAGGAGGTGCAGCACTGAAAATCATGGAGATCATTGTTCACACCTCTGTGTTTTGTGGAGTTCTGTGATTATTCTGGAGCCCCTATAGATCAGGGGGGCAAGTGTGAGCAGCATCGGCTGACTGTGGTAGTAAGGGGGCAGTTATTAACGGGGAGTTACGTTGCCAACAGTGGCCAAGTCCAAGTGATGATGTGTAAGTTGCTGAGGACCAGCGGAGCAGATGATGAATCACGTGGGCGATCAGGCGGGTGCGGACGTCAGAGGCTGACTGAAAAAAAGGACCCAAAGGTGTCTCCCTGCACCAGAGAAGTTCCTGGATAATGACGACACATAGGTGCTGATGGCGGCTGGGGAGTAAGAGATTTGTGTTGTGGTGCTGACAAATTTGGCACAGAGGTGTGATGCAACACTAGGAATCAGCGATGGTGTGAGTGTCATCAAGGTGTAAGGAGGAAAATATCTGCCTTATGGAGTAGACTTGTCTGGATCTGCAGCAGAGCAGATTAGATGCAGAGTTGTCGCTATAAAGAGTTGCACAAGAATGGCGGCATAAAGGAGAAGTGGGGGCTGTATATATGCTGATTGTGGAGGATGATGGACATTTTAGTTTCTAAGAGGTCATTTATTTGTGTTTTTAAAAAAATTGACTTGCTAGATTTGGGTAGTAACTTAAGATGTGGTTAGGGGTTTAATGGAGTTGCAGATGGATGGGTATAGTGTGAAGAAGTAGTGGAAATATTTTGGAACAGTTCCAGAGTCATTAACTACATGAGGATTTACAGGTTTAGAAATGCAGAAGAGCAGTAAGGATGTTTAGTATAATTCTCTATAGGAAACAGATTGGAAGTATGACTAGTGTGTTAGTCGAAGGTTTAGGATACATAAAATGTGCAGGTTAGCGCTGCCGAAGCAGAAAATGGACTCTAGGAATTGGATGTGAAACTAGAAATGCCTTGTTGTTGTTTGGCATTTCTGGGGTGTGTGGTGGTTATGGACTGAAGTAATGGAGACACTGGTGGAGTATAGTGCACCTCAGTGTATTTTGCACAATGTGGTTAGAATGGATAAAAGAATAGTGTGCCTGGATTCAGGTGCCTATTGAATATTTCAGATCTAAGGATGTTAAAGTTTATTTTGTGCCACATGAATAGTACCAGATGTTGTTTTGTGCTATATGAGTAGTACCGGATAAATGGAGTAGAGAAAATAGAGTTATTTTGTATGGCGTAGTACCGGATATGGACTAGAGCATGCTGATTGTTTAGTACCATATGATACTGGATAAGTGGATTGCATGTAAGTAGCTTACAGGCGGGATCAGTCAACGCTGTTGTTACAGGGCTTCCGTGCTCTCAGAGTATAAGTATATATGACTACCTTTGGAAGTGGGTCTGGAAGCGCTAGTGTGCGGATTGACCTCTAATCACCTTAACGCAGAGCAGGCCCACCACTTAAGAAGCCACTTAAGAAGCTAGCACACGTTTGTACATAAAGCAAGTTAGCGAGCTAGATGACGCTGTAGAGTGAAATTAACCCGAGTATCCCTGAACCAGACAAACACTTCACATTATATACATTTTGCAACAGTTATAACACTCCCACATATTTTATTACAAATTATCCCCCACACCGGTTTGGACAAATCTATACAAAAGAAATCCAAGCTTCTCTAAATCCCATGTTCTCATAGCTCACATTAATTTATCCACCATCATCAGCTCATATTTGTAGCACACACCTTTCCTGGAGTCTTCCGTGGTAGGTCGTGACATCATCACATAGTTACAGATTTTAACATAAACATAATTCATTATAAGTTCCAGCTGGCCTGGGATCTTCTAACCCCAGACGTGATTGCTCATGATTTGCAAGGACACTTTAAACTATATAAGAGGCGGGGGAGAATACATTGGTTTCCTTTGAACTGGTGATAACTATCTCACCCACCCAGACTTGCTGGTGTCCTTGTTTCATTATAATCTAAACAACTACCAATTCAACATGCATGACCTCTGTACACAACCTGAGAAAATACTTGAAACCCATTCCTTAGCGCCTGGATGCCTGAAGGCTTGTGCGCGGCTTACAAGTGAAATAAGTAAATAAATAAAGTATCAGAAAACACTGCCCTTAGGTGTCTCTTCACCCCAGGTTTAATGCTCAGCCACGAACAGATAGACGGACCTATCTGAATAATGAATAACAGGCTCTCATGTACTTCAAAAGATTGCCTCTCCTTCCCGCAAGAATGCCAAGTCATAAAAACCCAACCTGGCTGTAATTGACCATCGGATAATGTCGCGGCTACTTATTGCCTTCCCCCAGCTTTTCAAGCAACAGAAAAGTTTCCAGTTTCACTGGTAAAAAAGTGATGCACAATAATGTTCCAACATACAAGATTACAATGCTAGGATTGTGCTCCTTTCCCCTAGGCTTCTTCTTATCTTAAGTCACTGTATAATTCATGAGGATATATGTCTTAGCTTCACAGTTCATCTATCCTACCAGCTTGGCATGCTTTGCTACCAAGCGTAGGATTCTTTTTTATCAGTTTTAGGGTTTTGACCCTACTATTCATACCCTCTTACTCTTGGGTGCGGGTGCCAGACTCTATTGTATTATACCCACTTGGTTCACTCTCCTTCCAAGTATACAACTTTCTCTTGTTTATTTCAGGGTCCCAGTCCCTCTCTTTCTTCAGGGTCCCAGATCCTATCATTCTTGGGTGCAGGTCCCAGACTCACACTGTTGCGCTGTATCTGCTTGGTTCACTCTCCTGCCAAGTATACAACTCATTTGCTTCAGGGTCCCAGACCTTTGTTTCCAGTTTGCTCCCCAGGACCTCTAGCAGCACCCGGGCAACCCACATACCTGTTTGCTTCCTTCTCTGAGGTGCCAGCGGCTCCCGGCAGCTTTGACCCTTTTGGAGGGTCTGGTAGCATTCAGGTGTCCAGAGGGGTCTGCAGAGGCTCTGTAGTCTGATGCTTTTACCCGGATGCGTGTTCTGTCTCTTCCACGCTTTGACGTGCCATGGGAGGCAGAGAGTATTCACGTGGTAGCAACCTAAGTAGTCCTCTCATAATGGACCACGGTCAGGTTCTTTCTTTCCTCTGGTTCGAGCTTCCTTTGCGGGTAGAGTCAGCTGCTTCCATGCATGGCTTCCGCTTTTCCTCTTCGGGGGACGTCTCACTCTCTCTCGCATACCAGCTGCACCTGACCGTGAGCTTTTACTGCCATCAAACTCCCACGTGGGATTCATTTATTGCTTTGGGCCAATTATTGACATTAGGAAGCTAGACCATTCGGCTCTGCGTCTCGCGAGTGATCGTTGGACTCCCGGCCATCTTCTTCAGCTATATGAATGATACTTTATACTTTCTGGGTTTTCAGTCTTGTCATGTAGGTTAGGTTGACTGAGTTGACAACAAAATACTATCCTGGGAGGGAGAAGGAACATTTAGGCCCTCATTACAAGTCAGGCGGTGGACCATGGTGCTATTAGCACCATGGTCCATGCCGGATTCCGCCATGGTGGATGGCGGAATTACCGCCCCATTCCAAGGTGAGTGGGGTGGTAATTCCCCATTCACCATTTGCCCTTCCCCATTCCCATTTTTGCCCCATAGGGCATAATGGGGATGGGGAAGGCGCTAATTACGGCACCTTAAATTACGGTGCCGTAATTAGAACCAAGGTCGCTTAGCGCCTTGGACTTTAACGCCTGCAAAATGCAGGCGTTAAAGTGTGAATCAGGCGTTAAGGGTTAACGGCGCCGACGGCGCTGTTAAACCCTCAACGCCTGACTTGTAATGAGGGCCTTAGAGTAGAATGTATTCAAGCGGGGTGATACCACATTCTATGGTAATTGAGTTCCCAAATCCCATAGGGGATTACTTCCCCATGGGATCCTCCCTCGGTGCACCACCCCCAGGGGCATTATTGTACTGTGGACGCACTGCTCTGGCCACATAGGAAAGGTCTCCCCCTAGGGGAGAAGGGATGACATCCTCATATTCGTCAGAGGGTGCTTAAACTGCTCATTCTATCAACAGCCCTTTCATAGGTTGTGTGCAGTTAACAATGTTTTGTCCTTCCCACACTGTGACGAAGGCAGCCTTTGGTGACTGGGAATGGGCGTGCGACCCCAGGGGGGACCGGTATTCTAAATAATTCAAGGTCATTGGTGGCTGGTGAACATTTTCAGTGGTGGGGCATCCATACTGCACCCGAATGAACAATAGGAACTGAGCATAGTGTGGAATCAATGACTGGGGGGGAGGGGCAAGGGGGTCCCTACGAGAATTCATTTTAAATAATGAGTTGAAATGATAAATATTAAAGCACAATGGGGTAAACAGCAGCAAAATATACAATAATTGTATTCTGTAACACATTACCAAAGCATGGATAGTATAGCTCAGTATAGCTCAGTGGCAATGCGCTCGTCTTGGAAGTAGGACAACGCTGAGCAACACATGTTCGAATCCTGGCTCTGTGATTAGACACCTCTTCGGTATTAAGCGCGTTATAAAAACAAATATTTTAATTACAGAAGAGCACTTTACAACCTTTTCATGATGCCAGTAGAATAGTTGCCTGTTTTGCCACTGTAAGACACTTTCTTGATTCTGCCCCCACATCATATGCAAGAATTTCCACTGTCAAACTTTTATGATGCTGCACCCACAGTATAAGACTACATTTCTGCTGTATAACACTTTCATGATTCATGTGCTCGCAATATGTGCAATCATTCCCACTGTAAAACACTTGAAAGAATTTGGTGCCACTGTATATGTCACCATTACCACTGCAGAACTGTCATGATGCTGCAGCGGCACCCACAATCTATACCAGCTCTGTAAATTGTCCAGGGAACTTTCCTAAATGCTGTCTTGCTGTAGAGAAGTGAAGCACACATGCTCCCCTACAGTGCAGTAAAAGAAACCTTTGTCTTGAGGACAATGGAAGGGAGGTGAGAAGTGTGCATCTCCGATACCCACCCCCTCAACATGATCATATTTTAATGCACAAAGGGTCAGAATGTACCTTTTTAGCATTGAAATAAATGTACAAAATTGGTATAAACCATTATTATACACTATACATTACCACCATCAATATGAGAGTGGAAATGGATAGAAGAATATGTCAACATTCCCACACTAAAACAGGTCCATGATACTGGCGCCCACAGTATACATCATCATTGCTATTGTCATACCTTTATGAGGATGTAGCTGCACCCACAATAATTGTAAAATGTCCAAATAATTGTTTTAAAGTTGTACTGTCCAGAAATGAAGCACAAGTGCTTCTATTCAAAATTGTAAGCAGAACCTCTTGACTTGGGGACAGTGGAATGGGTTGTGAAAGTGGGCATCTCAGATGTTTCACATTTTAAGGTATACATCAGTCATAATGGACACGTTGACACCATTGATACCAGGGTGGAAATGGATGATCAAAAGAAATTGAAATTACAGCAAGTGGTATTTTCGAAACACCACTACTATTACCACTGGGTTAGTAGTATTTTTTAATTGGATGGCTTTGTTTGAATACCCCACAATGTTTGCGGAAATTACTGCCATTTTTATGACACATAGGTTACGGTCTTCCTTGGTAAACACACTGGGCTTCTTTAATTTTACAATCCCTTTAAACCCTATTTTTGCATACCTATCTTTGTTCCTCTACAATATGGCACCCGCTCGATTTGTAGCGAGTCATTGTTAGTGCTTTTTCCATTTCTATTTCTAATTCAGTCATATCGCCAATGGAAATGGCATCACATGCTTTTCGTTCTTAAACCTTTCCCAAAATGGCACCTGGCATTACCATGGAGACGGATGCCGATGCGTACCGCTCAGTACCTGCTTGCACTCTGCAGAACTCAGCTTCAGGTAGGCTCCCTCGCTTGTTATTTCTACACTAGGGACCTTCTACAAAGTGCCCCATACATGTTCTGAACTTCGTCCCTTTTTCTTTCCCAGTCTCCGCGATAGATTAAATCTTTTCGACCCTGATGTCCATTCGAAGCTTCTCATGAGGAAGTGAAAATCCTGTGTACTTCACTGCTGAATTTGTTAACGGTGAACCCGATTTTGCTGATTATATTTCCCTGATGCTTGAATCATAACCTTTGGGGTATGTTGCTGTCTTATCAGCACCCTTTTGTATTCATCACTGTTTTCCACTCTGTCTTCTATTTCTCGACGGTAACCTGAATCTTTGGATTTCTTTACTTCCTTTCTACAGTTTTTCTAATTTAATACCGATTCCTGTGACATGACGAGGTCTCGGCAAATTTCCGCACTGTATCTCTAGTTGAAGAAGATACCACTTATTGTTATGAATATCTATAGGTGAGCTACTTTTGCCCTTTTCTTGCAAATTTACATTAACCTCTCTCCTTCATTTACTTGGTTTGAGCTTTCTTGTGACATTAGTTCTTTACTGTTCACCAACTTTTGGATTCTTTACTCTCAAGTGACACTCATGTTGACTTTATACTCTTCCTCAACTCTCTTCATTGCCCTTGCTTAGTCCAGAAGTCATTCACCTCACCTCACGTTGGCGCTTTCCATACTACGTTTTCCAATACTTACCCATAAGATTGGAATCGCCTTTGCCGTCCTACAGCTTTGCCTTCCACTTTGCCAAGCTAGGACCTGTACCATTGTGATACCAAGGTTTTTTTTTCCTACCACGTTGATTCACCTTACTCCTTAACTAGGTAATTATCGTTTCTTCTGATTTTCAGATTGATTGTTTTTAACCAAAATATAGGGCTGTTCTTGATATCTAAGAGGCACAACCACATAGGATTGGGCGCTGCCCACTGCTGTTGACTGTACAGCACATTTTACACCTATCTGAGAATGGATTAAGATGTTTTCTGATTATTGTTTAAACAAATAGCAAGTGATAGGCACATTTGCTGCTCAACTGATTGTTGAATAGAATCCCCTTTCTTTTCTGTGTAAAACCTATATAAGAAATTGTTAGGGTTATCGCAAACCACCCACAACTAGTTGTTCAACAATGTATGGACAATTTAGCACGTTATATGTATTGTATGATACAACTTTGCTTATGTTCGACTCAATTTCTTTTACAGTCCGTTTTAGGCCTATGAAGAAGAGGACTTTCTCTTTGAAATGCGTCGCCACTGAGAACGGACCACTGTTGATGTTTCTTCTATCCATTTTCATCTCAATCGTCTCTTTTCTTGAAATTGTACTTTGTGAAAATATACTTTTACATTATTGTTTTACAACATCTTTATGTGGAAGTCATTATTATTGCATAAAACGTATTAGACTTAATTCATAGACTATAGTAGTTGGTTTATCCAACACAAGACAGTGTGCAGGGGACGGGAGGATTCATAAATTGAATCTTCTCTTCTTTTCTTCTAAAGGGAACCAGACATAGGATACCTCTAAGAGATAGAGGGAGCTCATTCCGCATATGCAGGGGTCGGTAATGCTCCATTCTGGATAGTCTGCAATTCTTTGATTTTAGTAGCAGAGATGCCATCTTGCAAGATATTACAGGAATCAAGTTTAGTATTGATTAAAGCTGATGCGATGACCGCTCTGTTCCCCACAATGATATAAGGGCGTATTTACCATAGCAGGTTATTTAGGTATGCACATGATGAGCGTAGATAATGTATATGCTTATTAAAGAACAGTTTAGAATCAAAATAAACTCCCAATGTGTTTACATTGGGAGAAACTTTGATAGAGCATCGAGCTATAGAGAAAAAACCATATCATGGATCAAGTTTCCCAAGCATGTGAGATGATCCTAAGATCAGTAGCTCTGTTTATCATCATTAAGAGCAAGAGAATTCCTAGACATCCAAGATTTTATGGCAGAATAGATATTATTGATGACAATAATGCTGTAGTCACCGGATAATACCAACAATACGCGTGTCATCTGCATAGTTAGTATAGCAGACCCCCATAATGTCAATCAGTTCATACAGTGGTATGGTATACATATTAAAAAGCATGGAGAAATGGCAGAATCCTTGAGGGACATCACAGATAAGTTTGATCGAAGCAGCCTGAAAATCCCTAACTTCTACTCTAGCTTTCTGAGGACCCAGGAAAGGGTATATCCAATAAGCAGTAAATTTGGAGCATCTGCCTATTTCCAAAAGTCTCTAAATAAGCAAAGAGTGGTCTTACAAATCAAATGCCGCAGGCAAGTCCAACAGCATCAAGAATGCAACATGACCCTTGGTCGATGATATTTATGATGTTAGATTCCAAATCAAGAAGAGAAGTTTCTGTCCCATATCTGTGTCGAAAACCGCATTGAGGTGCCACAATCGAATTGCGAGATTCCAGAAAGTCTTGAAGTTGAACAAATGCTTCCCTTTCCAATATTTCAAAAAAAAGGAACATGCGTAATTGGATGATAGTTACCTAGTATCTGTCACGACTAGCTGGCACCGGCGTTCCCTGTGGCGACGCTGGAGATTGTGTGCACTCGCCGTTTTCCCCTCTTCCAAGATGGCTTCTCATCCTCTGGGTTACGGTGCAGTGTTTTCACGTTCACAAGTCAGATGTCCTCTGACGTCATCTCGTTCTCTCACGGATTCCGGATATGGTCCAGCAGAGCCGAAGCCCAGAGCGTCGCTACTCTCTACAGACGCTACGTGAGTTTGCAACTAGGGGGTTTACTATTCTATCCCTCATACCTATGCTTACCTTTTCTTTTCTACTATTTCCTACAGCCTTACCATCCTGCCTAGCCTTCCTGTTCCGCAGTCCACAGATAGTCCACCCTTCCGAACAAATTAGGTACTTACCCAATCATTATATTGATTCCTCTCGTACCTGGTTCCTTCTCTCATCTCTCACTTACTTATTTTAAATCAGGACTTCGCCGAGGTACAGTGACCAGATCCAGTGAATCCTGTAAATCTTGAGGAGCTGCAGCCAGCGGAGACGCGACCGATCCAGCTTCTCATCCGTTCCAGCAGGGTTTTTTCCCCCAGGAGGGTTTCCCTGGGATCCCTTGCACACCCCTTCGGTTCCCTTTTAGGGAGGAGGGAGGTGTTAGGGGCCTCAGGGGACTCCCCAATTGCCTCGTAAATTGCTGCACGAGACAGGTTAGTGTCAAAACATTACAGCTAGCGACGCCCAAATAAGAGGAAGAAGGCTTAGATACACATCATGACTACTTTGCAGGCAGCCTTAGATCAAGTGCAGCAGTTGACGACCGCAGTACAAGGATTGTCCCACGAGGTACAAGCCTTAAAGCATGAAAATGCAATCCTTAAACAGCAAATGTTAAATAAGGCCCCCACTAGTTCAGAAATTCCTCCTGGCCCTCTACCAGGCGGGAAATATGACGGAAACCCGCATTCTTTAAGGGAATTTTTGGATGCTTGTACGGTGCAATTTGCTTTTAAGACATCATTCTTTCCCTCAGACAGAGATAGAGTGGGATATATGATTACTCATCTGACGGGCCCCGCGCTAGCCTGGGCCACGCCTATTGTCACTTCCAATAATGCCATATTGGATTCTGTGCCTGCTTTTACGGCGAGTCTAAAAGCTATGTTTTCTCGGAGAGAATACAATGTCTCCTCTCAAGAGAAACTCCTAGATTTCAAGCAAGGTTCTTTAGGAATCTTAGAATTTATTACCCGCTTTAAACAAATGGCCTTAGGCACATCCTGGGCCGATGATGCACTTATTACATTGTTTAGGAGAGGGGTTAATGAGGAGTTGAAGGATGAATTGGCTCGAGTTCCGAGACCAAACACCTTAGCTGAACTAATCTCATTAACCATGCAGCTGGACTATCGACTGCAAGAAAGGCACGCAGAGAAGAGGAAAGGGAGAAGTCATCGCTCTGCGCCAGAATTAGTATCCTTCTCTAAAACAGCTACAGCAGACGAACCTATGCAGTTAGGCACTACACGGGGTCCTCTGACTCAAGAGGAACGCGCCCGTAGAAGAAACCAGGGACTATGCATGTATTGTGGCTCTTCTGATCATACCGTGCACGAGTGCCCAGTCGCTCCTCTCAGAAAACCATTTCGTTCGGGAAACGCCAGACCTCAACCGTAAGAGGACCTACGGTCGGGGTAACTGATACAGGTTCCCAATCTCCTACAAGGTTGTCTCCCTCGCTGGACATGGTAGTCTTGCGTGTCACTTTTTCTTTGCCAGATGAAAACATTGTTTCTGTCCCAGCCTTGGTTGAATGTGGAGCAGCTGGTTTGTTCATGGACGATTTTTGGGCGAGAAAACTGAATATTCCCCGATCTCCCAAAGCTATCGCGATACCAGTTGAAGGCGTAGACGGAACCCCACTAATATCGGGACCTATCCGAGAACAGACTCACACTTTGACAATGCTCATTGGTTCACATAGGGAGGAAGCCGTATTTGATATAATAAAAGCAGCTCACTACCCTGTCATTCTGGGCTTGCCCTGGTTAAAACTACATAACCCATACATAAATTGGGCAGCCGGTTCCATTTTTTTGGGATCTGAATATTGTACCCAACAATGTCTTACTGAAGGATCAGTTAGATTTTGTGCTCCTTCATCGAACCCTGTGGCCTCTCAAAGGATAGTAGACTTGATTAGTCCTGTTCCTCCTGAGTACGAAGATTTTCAGGACATTTTCTCCTCTTCCCAATTTTCTGAACTTCCGCCTCATCGGAGAGATGATTGTTGCATCCGTTTAGACTCCTCTCAGCCACTCCCCTTTGGAAAGATGTACATCCTTTCCGAGAAGGAAAAATTAGTCCTACGGCAGTATTTGGATACCCACCTCAGAAACGGTTTGATCACGGAATCGACTTCCCCTGCAGGCGCATCATTATTCTTCATAGCTAAGAAGGACACGGACGAATTACGTCCCTGCATTGATTATAGGGGTCTTAATAAGATCACGATTCCCGATCGATACCCAATGCCCTTAATACTGGACATCCTAGAAGCAGTAAAAGGGGCAACTATTTTCACAAAGTTGGACCTCAGAGGGGCATATCACCTCATTAGAATCAAGGAAGGGGATGAGTGGAAGACCGCGTTTCGTACCCCTTTTGGACATTTCGAATACCGAGTAATGCCCTTCGGACTCGTGAATGCCCCGGCAGTTTTTCAAAGGTTCATTGACCATATATTCTCAGACCTCCTTCTTCATACGGTAGTGGTGTATCTTGACGACATATTGGTATTTTCCAGGAATCCTAAAGAACATCACTGACACGTATGTCAGGTATTACACCGATTACGAAGTAACCACCTCTATTGCAAGCCTGAAAAGTGTATATTCCATCAGACTACAGTCACGTACCTGGGGTTTGTTTTGTCCCCTACTGGAATTTCCATGGATCCTCGCAAGGTGACCGCTATTCTGGAATGGTCCTCTCCTAGTTCTGTCAAGGAACTACAGAGATCTATGGGGTTTTCGAATTTCTATAGGAAATTTATAGCCGGATTTTCATCAATCGTTCTGCCCCTTACAAGACTACTCAAGAAGGGAAAGCCTTTTTATTGGACAGAAGACGCCCAGTCAGCCTTTGATACTTTGAAGACTCTCTTTACTTCTGCTCCTTTCTTACGAATCCCAGATCAAAGCTTACCGTTTATAGTTGAAACTGATGCCTCCCATTTTGCGTTGGGGGCGGTGCTTAAACAAGCCTTTACTCAAGGACCAGAACACCCTGTGGCCTTTCTGTCCAAGACCTTTTCTTCCTCTGAGATCAATTACACGGTGTTAGAGAAAGAGTTGCTGGCTATAAAACGGGCCTTTCAGGAATGGAGACATCTCCTGTTGAGTTCCCAACATCCCATTGAGGTCCGCACCGACCATCAGAATCTCAAGAGTTTACAATACGCTGAGACTCGTAACAGCCGGCAAGCAAGATGGGCCCATTTTTTCTCTCCCTACAATATCACTTTCACTATCATTCCAGGTAAAACCAATCTTCAAGCTGACGCTCTATCTCGTAGAGATCCTGATTGCAAATCTGGTTTTCAGACCGAGAGATTGTTTCCTCATGCTACGTTCATATCTATGGTCCAAGACTTCCTCCACTCTGTAGCAGCCCAAACTCTAGTCTTAATGGACTCCATTAGAGGTCAGGCAGACAAATGGGGACTAAGTCTCGAAGACGGATGTTTCTACCGGGGTCATCAGGTGTACATTCCCTCACTCCTGCTCCGAACGGAAGTCATGCACATGTGTCACGATTCTATGGTTGCTGGACATCGTGGAATAGCCAGTACCCAAGAACTCATACTGAGACATTTCTGGTGGGAAACCTTAAGAAGGGACGTGACTGATTACGTCTCTTCCTGTGTAATCTGTTTGCAAGTCAAGGTTCCTCGCAGTAAACCATTGGGAAAGCTGGCTCTAGCCCAAATACCTACTCGTCCTTGGCAATTGATTTCCACAGATTTTATCGTTGACTTGCCTGTGTCTAAAGATCATACAACCATTATGGTAACAGTGGATTATTTCACCAAATTGGCTCATTTCCAGGCTCTACCCTCAGTACCGACAGCTCCACAGATGGCAAGACAGTTCATAGACTCCATCTTTTCCCGGCATGGTCTTCCTGACAGCATAGTGTCAGATCGAGGTTCCCAATATATTTCTCGATATTGGCAACAAGTCTGCTCTGCTTTAGGCATAAAGAGAGCCTTGAGTTTGGGATACCATCCTCAAACTAATGGGCAGACTGAACGTTTAAATCAGACTCTGGAAACGTATCTGCGCTGTTTTGTATCAGCGGCACAGGACAATTGGAAGGATTTGTTACCCTTGGCAGAGTTTGCCTACAATAATGCTCCTCATGCTTCTATCAAAACTAGTCCCTTTCATTGTACCTATGGGTATGATCCTTCCTGCTATTCCTCATCTCTTCTCAGAGCTTCGGCCTTTCCAGATGTGGACGCCCTAATGGGCGACATTCAACAGGGACATCTTTTGGCCAGAACCGCATTACTGGAAGCTCAAGAGCATTCTAAACGCTATGCTGACTTGCATCGTTCATTGACTCCAGTGATTGTCCCGGGGGATTTGGTCTGGCTCTCAGCAAAGTTTCTGCCCAGACATCTGGTTCCCTCTAAATTGTCTCCGAAATATTTTGGTCCTTTTACAGTATTGAGAGCAAAAGGTTCTTTGGCTTTTGAGTTACAGCTCCCACCTTCTTGGTCCAGGATCTACCCAGTTTTTCATGTTTCGCAACTCAAACTTCACAAATCGGATCGTTTTGGTCGATCTATAAGGGCCTACACGCCTCCAGTGGCTACTACGGAAGGTCCGGAGTTCGAAGTCTCGGGCATTTGTTATTCCCGTTATCATCGCGGTCGACTGCAGTATTTGATCCACTGGAAGGGTTACTCGGTGGCTGACCGTACGTGGGAACCGGCTTCAGCAGTTCACGCCCCCTTACTGGTTCGCCGTTTCCACGGGTGTCATCCGGGCAAACCAGGAGGTGTTACCCTCGGAAGGAGGCATACTGTCACGACTAGCTGGCACCGGCGTTCCCTGTGGCGACGCTGGAGATTGCGTGCACTCACCGTTTTCCCCTCTTCCAAGATGGCTTCTCATCCTCTGGGTTACGGTGCAGTGTTTTCACGTTCACAAGTCAGATGTCCTCTGACGTCATCTCGTTCTCTCATGGATTCCGGATATGGTCCAGCAGAGCCGAAGCCCAGAGCGTCGCTACTCTCTACAGACGCTACGTGAGTTCGCAACTAGGGGGTTTACTATTCTATCCCTCATACCTAAGCTTACCTTTTCTTTTCTACTATTTCCTACAGCCTTACCATCCTGCCTAGCCTTCCCGTTCCGCAGTCCACAGATAGTCCCCCCTTCCAGACAAATTAGGTACTTACCCAATCATTATATTGATTCCTCTCGTACCTAGTTCCTTCTCTCATCTCTCGCTTACTTATTTTAAATCAGGACTTCGCCGAGGTACAGTGACCAGATCCAGTGAATCCTGTAAATCTTGAGGAGCTGCAGCCAGCGGAGACTCGACCGATCCAGCTTCTCATCCGTTCCAGCAGGGTTTTTTCCCCCAGGAGGGTTTCCCTGGGATCCCTTGCACACCCCTTCGGTTCCCTTTTAGGGAGGAGGGAGGTGTTAGGGGCCTCAGGGGACTCCCCAATTGCCTCGTAAATTGCTGCACGAGACAGGTTAGTGTCAAAACATTAAAGTATCAAAGGGTCCAGGTCATCTTTTTTTTAAGAAAGTGGCATGATCCACGACTCATTTATAGAAGCAAGGACTAAGGATTCAGCAAAAGACGAATTTATGATTCTCGTAGTCCAGAGGATGAAGGTCTTAGAGCCCTTGATAATAATGGCAGGACATGTTTCCCTTAAGCGTGAGGTAGGTTTCATACCCCTCAAGATCAGAAGCACTTTATCTTCTGTCAATTGATGAAAAACAAACAAACCTTGGCATAAAGAGGGCCATTGCACAGTAGTCGCACAAGCATCAGCAGGTTGCATGTATTTTAGAAAAAAGGTATCCCCATTTTATTTCTAAGCAATCACATGGAGATGACACGTGCAGAGCGCTCCAGGTGCCACACATCAGATGACCATTCCTTCTTCTTTGTTTCTATTCTGATACCACTAGAAGTAAAGCCCTGCAAGTTACAGAATGAAAAGCCAACAGCAGGATTCAATCTGCCGATCCATCCAACATGGAAACATTTGAGAACTCTTCACATGGACAATAGTTTCTGAAAGTATGCATTTAAGGTTAGAAGTGTTTGCATGTTTACAAGACTATACTTACACTTAGTACAAAAAGAACACATTCCAGCTAGAAGCCTTCCCTGGAAGCCTACATGGCCAATCTGTTTATCCCACCCCTTTCCACTGAACCTTCCCCAACCTTACACCCCCACTGTGTGACTTTGCCTTTCCCCCACTTGCAGAGCAAGAGTAATTAGAACATTTGCTCCACACATGGCACACAGTAAATAGAAGCTCGGATGTAGCCCAAACGCCAGAAATCTACATCCACCTGATTTTGTGCAGCCCAAATGAGTAGGGGTTGGAGACATATCCGAATCTGGAAACCCTGATAGGGATTGGGCTGGGAATGGAAGGAGTGACCAGAGGGAGTATTATCAATGGAGTGACATGAGTTGTCGTGCAATCAGGTTATACAAGATAAATAGGGCATTGTCCTGTAAGGTTCAAGCAGAAACCTGATCGGATGAATGCGCTACACAGGAAGGAAAAAGGAAGCTGAAGTACTGTGTACCCTTAAACCAATCCTAAAGCCCACACACTGTGTACAATATAATTGAAAACGTTCAGCCCACACTAGAAAACAGTGGTGAGACGACAGGATACTAATATTTCTTCGCGTGACATGGAGATCAACCATACCAATGGCTTGAGCATGCAGACCACCGAGCCATCTTGCTGGTGATAAACACAAAGGAAACGGGCTACACCACCTCCACGAGACACACACAGATCCCTGCGGAGCCCGTGGCAACACTGACTTATGTCATGTCTCCCATCATTTTATTTTCACCTGCATTATAACAGTGTACATTTGAATGTACCTGTAGGACTGCTGTCAGCTGCTTTATACTGTCTGCCTGTGGCGCAGAGGCTGCAGGCCCTCTCATTTTCATGCCAACGGTTTTTGAACTCTTTAAACTTGCAGCTGTTTGCTTGGACCAGGGAGCCAAAAGAAAATGTGACTGTGCCGGTACACGACTGTTCACGTTTGAAAGTTAAGCTTCCATTAGCGTGTAAGGCAGCTAGATCGAACCATTTCACACACTTTATGAGAAAGGGTACGGCTGTGCCATTCAGGGAACTTATTTGAAAAGTTCTGATATCCTTCAATGTAGCAAAAATACACCATAAACGTAGTGTAGTTAGTTCTTTGTTTTCCTTGCATCTGAATAAGGCACCAGTGTGGTCTTAGGAGCAATGCACTATACTCTTTGTGCTTTTTCGGTACATTATAAAAATACCTTTTTTTTTACTCTACCATGTCCCTAGTTTGACCTCTACTTTCCTTGTTCATTTGCCTTGGGTGATATTTCATTATTTCTGTCATAAATAAGCTTGACTTTTTTTAATACCAACTTTTGCACACAGCAGATCCCACAGCCCCTAAATATGAGCACATTGCATGGTCAGCAAGTCTGCCATCCAACCGTGTGGTTTGGGCGATATCAGTTCTACAGAGTTCCCCCAAGTTAACACACTTTAGAATTATCTATGGGTTTTGCGAGAAATGGGTATGTCGGAAGCTTGTTTTGTATTGACGCTTCATGGAAGTGCTCCTTTGAGACAGGCCTAGCGGTCAGTGGTCC
This sequence comes from Ambystoma mexicanum, assembly GCF_040938575.1. NCBI lineage: Eukaryota > Metazoa > Chordata > Amphibia > Caudata > Ambystomatidae > Ambystoma > Ambystoma mexicanum. The sequence goes on along the minus strand of NC_090927.1, from coordinate 223,456,689 downwards.
CCTGCAGATAATATGAGTTTGAGATGACCTACATTTAACTTAAAGGTCAGTTTTGAAAGATTGTGGAAATCAAGTGTTGGTAAGCGCTTGTGGAATGGAGGCATAGGGGGGCTGAGTGTGTTACAGAGGTGCAACTGAGTAGGTGTATGTGTTTTAGGAACACGCTTGAGGTAACCAAAAGTGGTCTAATGGTAGTGTAAATGAAAATTGCTAAGCGGGAGAACCAGACATTAGATGCGGCTAAGCCTGTAGGTGGGTATTTAGGAAAAAGGGGTAACATGCTGCTTTCTCCTTGAATGTTTGTGATCTTGCAAGTAGTGGATTGAGCAAAAGGTGTTGGGGAAAGAGAGAGACACTGGCAACCCATTGAATGTTCAGAATTTTTGGTAGTCACATAGACTTCTTTGAAGTACAACTAAGATGCATCTGGTTGTGTGATGGGCTTGAAATGTGCTTTTGCGACATAACATAACAGGGCTTTATGAGGATCCCCATCCATCATGGCCGCCATCATAACAATAGAGATAAGACTGGCAGCAGTGGCCTCCTTCCTTCATTGATTTCCCTGGAAGACCAGCATGAGCATGACATACTCTTTGTGTGGGATCCGGAACAGCCCGGTACTGCTGTAGATCAGTGGTCTTCAAACTGTGGGACTATCCCAAGGGTTCAGGGATGTGTGGCTATTTTAACCGGCCTTGGCAAATATTATAAGTCTGTCTTTGTAAATGTTAAGGGTTAACTGTTGTTTGCACTGCACAGGCTTTAGAGAATCAATCTAACCATCTTCATTTACAAAGCCAGCCATATTGGCTTCAACAAAGGTTATTTCCTTTGTTCTAATTGTGTGCATGCGCGACTGTATATGTAGCGGTTGTCGGTGCATGTGTGTTGTGTGTCTGAACGTTTGCATACACTAAATTATATAGAAGCCAAACCTACACATTTTGTTAAAACTTGTTTGTCTTGCTACTTTGTATACCAGGTCCAACCTCTGGCCTGTTCGTGACATACACCATGCGTTATCTCAATGGCACTGTCCCTGACTCTCTTCTCATCGTGATACAAGCTTTGCCTTTATAGAAGTTATTTTCTTGTGCAGCACGTTATTGTCATTATTTTTAATTCAGGGGACTGCTATCTGCGGCTCTCCAAATGTTTTGTATAATGTCTTCCATGATCCCTCAGCATTGGCTCTGCTGCCAAGGGCTGATGGGAGCTGTAGTCCAAAACATCCGCAGAGCCCAAGGTTGCAGACCCCTGCTTTAATTCGACGTATTTTCTTTGTTTTGATTCCAAAGCCTTTACAATCACATCCACAACCACACACTCTAGTACAGTTCCGAGTCCTGCCTCTGAGTGCAATCATAAAGCAGACTTGAAGACTGCTTGATCAAATGTATTTAAGTAGGTAGACCTCTCACCTTGGGGTCAGCCTCGAACTGCCTTTACTTTTACGTTTATCTGTAAAAGCAAAATGCCTCATTGGGACCCGCCTATAAGTCACAGTACCTGGTGAAGAAGTAACGTAATTCGAAAGGGGGGTTAGGTGGAGGGAAGGACGAAACATGACATTCCCTGAAAACATTAATATAAAACCAGAAAATGTACCCAGATCCTCTCTTCAATGAGACGAGTAGGTCCACGAACTTCACTGGGTATCAGGTAATATTGTCCCCATATATAATGTCGCCATACATATAGTCACCTGGAAACGGCATAGCCGACATTATATATGGGGACAATATATGGGGTAAATGGGAGCAGGGATTGCGGGGGTGTCCCCAGATCCCTTTAAAAAAATGTCAGGGGTTGCTGAGGTGTCCCCCACATGTTGCCAATGATAATGTCTCTGCAAAAAAAAAAAAACATTCTTGCATGGCGACATTTTTACGAGGGCATTATCACATGGAACCCTTCACAGTGAAATCTTTTTTTAAAAATCTGTTTCTTAATTTTCAAATTTCTATTTCTGCGTAGGATCTCTGCTTCTGCCACACTCCATCACTGGACGTCTCTCAACCATTGTTGAATCAGTGTGCCCTGTGGACTTTCCCAAGCTGTGGCTATGCGCCTCTTTGCCAACGCTAATAGAAGTTATGCCATTCCTCTCCAGGTTTATTGTCTCTTTCCTCCTGGAATAATCCCCCACAAACATATCAGTGGTGTCCGACATTGTGACTCCATAACAATTCATTAACTCTGGTCATTGCCTCCTCCCAGTATGTAATTATTATAGGGCGTTCCCACACCATGTGCCAAAATCCTGCCTGCCCCACACCGCAGCGGGGGCGCTCATGTGACAGAGAAGGGTTGATGGCATGTAACTTTGCTGGGGTCATAAACACCCTGTGTAGGAAGAACAATTGCATGAGCTGGAACCTTGCGTTCTGGGACACCTTTGTACTTGCCGCCAGATTCTAGACCATTTTATTTCTGATATTGGGAGGCCTACATCTCTTTCACATTCATTCTTCATGTTGAGATCGAGCTGTGGTCGTTCTGCGTGTAATGCTTTGTGTAACTGTGATATCTTTCCCCTTCCTTCCCATCCTGATGGGATTAGAGCCATGAGCAGGCTTTCCTCTGGCTCCTCTGCTATACCCACCCATAGATGTGCTAGTTGTTTGACCAACCTCCCATAGGACAGAAAATGCCCCTTTGACATACCATATGTCTCCCTCCATTGTTCAAATGTCATCCAAGTCCCGTCCACAACAAAGTCCCCTAGTTCAGTGCATCCCTTTTCCTGCAACACCCCTAAAGCCATCTGCTTCAATGTGAACAAGATGGTCTAAGAGCATCCAAACGCTAGTTCTATACGGTAAGCCCTTACTCCTTAGTGTCTTGACCCATTTCCTCCAATTCTCCTGTATAACCCAGAAGATATTCATGGCACCTTTTTCGCTGCTGGGTGCCAATAACAATTCAACCTCTTGTCTATCTTTTGGTATCTTGCCTAACAGTCTAGAGATCTCTCCCTCTGCTCTATCTCCCTAGGTACCTATCGCCTGTAGTTGCGCCACTTTATCAGCCAGTAAGACAGCTCCACGGGTAAGCACTCGCTGCTGTGACCTATGTGTGATCTGCAGGTCGGAAGTTCAAATCCCGGCAAGGCTAACTTGGCCTTTCATCCTTCCGAGGTTCACAAATGAGTCCAACTTCGGTTGGGATGATGTAGGTTAATATGTTCTATGTACAGCGCTTAGGCATAATCACTAAATAAACAAATCATACTATAATAAAGTTAAAAGACTGGTAAGTTTAGCCCCCCCTTCCTGATAAGTGTGCGGTAATAACTACAAGGCCACTTTGCTCTGCCCTGTGTTCCACAGCTATTCCCCCATCTTCACATCCAACATCTTGAAACATACCTTTTTGATCCCATATGGGATATTCGTAAAATAATATGAGTCTCAGGAGAATCACAATTTTGCACAGGGCCACCCTACCGATAAAAGACAACAGTAAACCTCTTCAAAACTTCACTGCATCTCCTATTAGTGATAATGTCCTGTCCATGTTATAAACAAATGAATTATCTGAATCCCCAAGTATACGAATTATTCCATCTCCTAATTTACACCCCAGTCTGTTGAGGACCTCCGCTCTCTTGTCTGTATACCCCCTCTGGCCAAAACAGCACAGATTTTTCCTTGTTGATCGATAATCCAAATAATTTCCCAAAATTACCCAGGACCTCCAAAATAATAGGCATGTTGTTTAGAGGTTTATCAATGTAAATCGTCAGCGAATAGCGATTTGTAATGTGTCATGCCCCCGCCACTATCCCTGTCTCTCATATATATTGCCTTAAGTAGCAGGCCTGGGGTACCAGTGCCATAGCAAATAGTATTCGCGAAACCAAACAACCTTGTCATGTGCCTCTCAATAGTGACCACCGCTCAGACAACAAGGTTTCCATTTTTACCTGAGCCATCAGACTATTATCTAAAAGTCGTAACCACCTCAACATCCAGTTACCCATGACAAATGCTTCTAGCACCTTAAACAGCCACACCCACTTCATTGAGTCAAACACTTTAACCGCATCCAATGAGGCCAGTGCTAGGTCTGCATTGGACCACTGCACCAAATCCATCACATGGTGTACTCAACGTAAGTTGATCGTGGTATTACGGCCCCCACAAATCCACACTGGTCATGGTGTATCAAGCTCAGAGCTACCCCCGAGAGTCTGACTGCCAGTATCTTTCCCAAGATGTTAGTATCCGCATTCAGCAATGAGATGGGATGATACAATTCACAATGATTCTGAATTTTGCCTTTCTTTAGAAGGACAATGATTAGTGCTTTCCGTATTTTCTCTGGACTGGTTTCTGTTTCAAAAGCGTGGCCATACACTTGTTTTAGTTGTGGTATCAACACTTCAGCAAATCTAAGATAACATTCTACAGGAAGGTCATCACCCCTTGTTTTTTTATTTCTTTGCATAGATTTGATGTCTTGCAAAATCTTTAGTTCCTCTATGGGTGCCTCCAAGCCCTCCTGAAGTTCCTCCACCAAGTTAGGTAGCCATACCAATTCTAATATATCTGCAGCGCCTTCCTCCGAATATGTGCATCCACTAGTATATAGCCGTTTATAATATGTTTGGAACGCCCCGTTGGGATCTTTGAGGTAAGATTGATGTGTTTCAGGACATCTATTGAGATTCTCGGAGTAGGGTCATCCCTAATCTCTTCATCCATAGATCTGCCAGGCACCTGGCGACTTACACCAACACAAATATATTTGTCAGTTCATCGTTCAGTGACCATGATTTTTTTCACATGAGAGATGATTAATGGGCAAGGATCATCGTGAGACATGTCCTTGCAGGTTGGAATTTGTCACACCAACACTGCGCCGCCTATGTGGACTGCGTATATCTTGTGTTTTTGTAGTCTTCCAGAAATTGACTGAGCTTTCATGTTTGTGTAGCGTTCCTTCTGGTCCCCATTAAATGCGCTACTAAGCCATTTGCCTGGCAGAGTTTCTTTGATGGTGGGAATCTAATAAATTCTTCAAATGTTTGCAGTCTGCTCCACTGTTTGTGGGACCCATGTTGGATTTCATGACTTTTGGAATCCTGTAGGCCAAGAAGACATAGTCTATCTGGATATCTAATAATCTGGAATTACAGACAAAGCTTCAGTAGATCCACTTCCACCTAACACATACACATCACCTCCGCTCTTGCCCAGCTCCACTGGCTCCACGTTCTCCAGAGAATTGTCTTCAAAGGACTCTGCATTGCATTCAAATCCATCAACCTCAAAACTCCATTTTATCTTCCTGACAAACTCAAACCCATCACCTACGACAACACCAGCCAAGCCAGCCACCACCCTCTACACATTCCACTCTGCAAACTCACATGCACACAAAAACAATAATTTACCCAGTGTGCACCCAGGGCATGGAACGCCCTACCTCTCCACATATGCACTGCATCCTCCATCACCACTTTCAGAAAGAGTATCAAAACATACCTGTTTCCCCATACATAACCCTGCCCTCCTCCACTGCTATCACTTGTCTGTCCTAATCTTCCAATCCTTTCCTGAAAACGTTTTTCTACTTCTTTTTTCAACTCCCACCTTTTCAATATTTGAACCATTTAAGGTGCTCTGAGATCCTCTGGGTAGGGCTCAGTGCTAAACAAAAATAAAAATAAACAAATAAAAATACATGCTATCGCGTGTATCTTGGGATATCGATAACCACCAACACAGAGGCTCTGTTGTCTCATGGTCCATAGAAGGCAATTGCATCTTTTCCCCAGATGCCTGAAAGGAAGGGGTGGCCTGTGTAGAGGGTCAGAGCATTTATGTATGCTCATGCTTCAGAATATGTGACATTACCAAGTCTGGAATCGACCATCTTGTCAAATGTGGAGAACCTCGCCTTTTGCCTCATGAGATCTTTCGTGGGTATACCCCCCACCGCCCCCCCAAAGCCTCCTTGAGCAACATCTGACAGCTTTTGTCAAATTATTGTGAGTTTGACAATTCAGTTGTTTCTGAGAAAGAATCTTTGGTAGTATAGAGGTTGTAAGGCCAGTAAGATGGTGGGTTCCACTTCAGTTGAACTGAAGATCTCCTGCAGTGTAGTGGAAAGGGGGTACACATTGTGAATGATGCAATAAAAGTATTAGTCTGTACTGGGGAAACCAGTGGGGGCAGTAGATATAGGATGTTAAGATAAGAAATCAGCTGGGTTGCAATCTTTCCAAGGTTTTTGCAAGTGAGAATGGCTTGATGGTCTGTCACAATGGTGAAAGGCTTGCCCATGTGCCAAAATCCCTATCTATGTTAGTAGATGGTGGCATCACAGGGGAGGGCCTTGTCCTGCCACAAGCGACCTGGTCTAGCATGAGGAGAAAGCCCTGGCTACTTCCACTGTGCGATGCACAGAGGACAGGGGCTTGTCACATTGCAACCATAGAAGCCCCTTTCCTTTTTAGGGGCAGCAATTCTGTGGGGATTGAGCACCTGCACACACAGCCCACTTGTGCTGGTGCAAAAACCACTCCTGAATATTCCCAGAGTGGTAGTGGACACAGATCTTGAAGTTGCAGTTTAGCGGATACTAGCAATCCATCCATGCCAGGGTACTACAAATTCCACTCTTCCTATATTAAGCCTACACACCTGAGTTCCCTTAACACAAGGAGATGTTTGAAGGCAGAGCAAGAGGTGTGGAAAGTGGAAGGAGGAATGCTAAAGAGTAAAGTCAAGCCTTTTCCAAGTCCAACACCAGGGCTGTAAGCACCGACCAGGGGTTGAAACGAAAAGCCAATCCCCATCCTAGCTAACACACCTATGTCCTCTAACACCAGAGAGACAGAATGGCATGCAGGCCCAAAGTCCTATAAAAACCCAAGATCTGGGTCAGACAGAAGAAGTCGGAGAAGGATCTAGAGAAGGACCATGAGCTGGAGACATGAGACAGAAGGTTTGGAGACGGGCCGGAATATAGTTAACAAAAAGGCAGAGGAATCTTCACCAGGTGAGTGGTGGGAGATCAGGAACACGTGAGAGTAGATGGTGGACCTGTAGATAGAAAGGGACACACCTCATTCAGGTACAAAACTTGTGGCGAGATGCCAGGGAAGTGTGAGAGATTGGGACAGGTGAGTGGTGGATCAGACCCCTGGAAGAACAATAGATAATGAGAAGCATAGTGAGAACCTAGATCAGATTGTAGGACTGTTTCCTATCATACCATAGTTCCCATCCTTGCTGGATGACATGCCACTCATGACCAGTCCTTACAGAGCCCACCCATAGGTTCCAAGTATATATCTAAAACCTGGGACTGAGAACCAAGGAGAAGAGACCCGAAGAACTGTGGGTAAACAGAGTGTGGGAACCCTTAAACCAGAGGCTATGGTGAGAAGATCTCAAGAACTGGGAGGAAATAGGGTAATAGGGCCCCTGAAAGTCAGACCTTCTGAGAACTGGGAACTGGGAACATATTTTGTGTGACCACTTGACTTCCCAGAAGGACACTTTCTTTTTCACGTGGTCCCAGAGCACTAGCTCACCACTGGAAATAACCCTTTTGACCATGTTTAATTTAATGCAGACCCTATGCATTTGTTATTTTGATGGCCACTTGTACACATTTGTTAATAAAAGGCTGTTATTTGAATTTCCTTGTCTGGCCTCTTTGTTGATCACTGTTAACCATGCGATACCATAGAGAAAAGGTTGTTAGTGTTCACCAGCCAGGATATATTAGGCTTTCCTTTTCTACTTGTGTGCATGCACGCTCTGTGTTGGTGAGGTTGTGGCTGAAGTAGGAAACACTTTTTCTCAGGGTGGTGACCAAAGGTTCATATCAAACTAGGATTGCACCCAAACCAATGGGAGAAGCGAAGACCACCAGTTTGGTATACAATTCTGAGTTCAAATAAGCCATTCAGTTTGTGCTGGCTGTCCTTGACGTGATTCTGTGAAATACTACCTGACAGCCATGGCCTACATGTTGTCTCACCCTAAGTAAGTAAGACTGAGGCATGGGGCCCCGATCACAGTGAAGTCTCAGATTAACCTTGTGCAGTAACCAGCAATTACTTTGGAATTATTTAAGTGAGGTTATGTTCGTGCGCATCGATAATGACAAAAGAATGTCCACTTTGGATGGGTCTTGACACATTCCGTCCTTGGAAAAAATGCACCCATAAAATGTAAGAGCCGACTTGTTGAACTCACATTTGTTCTTGTTTAGTCTGAGATAAACCACTTCCAGGGCCATGCACAATCACCTGTGGGTGTTATGACGGAATGTCTGTGAGGTTCGCAGACATGAATGACATTGTTGTAGTTTAAACAATCGGGGATGTGCTGTATAATTTTGCAGATTTCTTCCTAAAATACTCCAGGGGCAGAAGACACACAGATGTATTGCTTGCATCAGTGCCACCACTATGAGTTGTAAACGTGGTGATATATCTGGAATTGTGGATCAGTTCCAGCAGGTGGGAGCCTTTGATAACATTGTGTTCGGAGAAAACTGCTGCTCAATTGAGCCTGTGAACCATGTAATTTATGGGAGGACTGGTGTGTCTTGTTGAATTCCTTGGTTGCGTATGTGCATATCGACAAAAATGCATATTTCCCATTTTGAGTCCTTTTCACCATTAGTACAGTGATGGATACGTAATGCGTGGGGCCAGTAACAGGGTCAATAATGTTGTAATAAATTAGTGACTGCAGTTCCGCTTCGGCATGTTGTTGCACAGGATATGGGATACCCCATGTCGTGTTTGGCTACAGGATTTACATCTGAACTATGTGTAGTTTGATTTGGCATCCCTTGAATTAGCCAAGGTCTTTAAAGAGGGACAGAAAGTGATACTTGATGAGATTAGAACCTGTGCTTTGGGTGTTTTCTGTGAGGCTGTATATGAAGGGAATCAGCCCTAGTGTAACGCTCACCTGATTCCCACGGAGGCGCCGATCTGTTCTGGACTGCTATGACCTCTTCTAAGGTGATGCGCAGGACTCGGAAGACAGACTGGACCGGACCCCCAAACCTCGCCTGTCTGGCCCGTAGAAGAATCCTTCTGTAGATGGAAAAGGGGATTAACTGCTGGATAATGTGTCGGATTCCCCCCCTTCCCCCTCTCACACTCCTCGAACCCCCTCCGCGATTCCCCGTAGAGTCTCACCTTAGAGTCTGAAAGGACGAGCTCTCCATCCTACTTCCGATGCAGGGGCGCGTTGATTTCCAGTTACTTCACTGGATTTCGGGTTTGGTGAGTATTCAACTCCGCTTGACTTTTCCGATATGAGGCTGTAAGTATTCAGTTGCAAAAGTTCAAGCCTTAATTGTCCGTTGTCCTTTTCTCTATTTCAGATGTAGGATGAAGAATCCGCATAGAGGAATGGATTCGCCGAAGGTAACTCTGGTGAGTCTTTTTGATGGATGGTTCCCTTAGTGATCTTGCTTTCACCCACTAATGCGTGTGTCTTTTTCCCCTTAGGGGCCGGGGTACGGAAGTGCCAAAGAAGCGGCGCCGACCCGAGCTGTGGAAAGATTGTCCCAACAATAATCAGGTAAGTCTTAGGTGGAAGAATCAGGCCTTCCTCGATCTGTTCCTTCGCTCACCTTTGTTTTGTCTCTTTTTCCCCTTAGGGGCCAGGGTACGGCAGTGCCAAAGAAGCGGCGCCGACCCGAGGTGTGGAAAGATTGTCCCAACAAAAATCAGGTAAGTCTTAAGGTGGAAGAATCAGGCCTTCCTCAATCTGTTCCTTCGCTCACCTTTGTTTAGTCTCTTTTTCTCCTTAGGCGCTGAAAGGCGACGGATGGTGCCAATGGTGGCTGAAGAGCCCGAGGGCACCTCGTGAAGGTGAGTGGAACGCGGCGCTGCAGCGAGCGATGCAATGCGCTTCTAAAAATAATGTCTTTTCTCAGGATCGTCGGAGTGATAGTTCCGGACTCCGGATGGAGGTAGGTAAAGTTCAATTATTCACCTTTCTCTCCTTTCCTTCCTTTTCAGGTGTTCCAGGTTGCAGGCGGGCGTGGCTGGAGCCAGGATGCAGGAGCAGACACGGGGAGCTTCCAGCTGCTAGATGCAGAACAACACGAAGCGTGAGCTGCTGTCTGGGCGTGGTTTAAATAGCCCCCAAAGTAGTTCCAGGTAAGTATTCTTCCTCAGCCACGCCCGAGTGGTAAAATAGTCCCATAGGTAAAATAGTTCCTTTCAGACCTCAAGGAGGTCTGGATCCGGCAGCATGGTCTGCATCAGGTAAATCCATCCAAGCACTCCCATAATGAACCTGGCGCCTATGGTGCCAGGACTGATGCCTTCTATGAGCCTGGCGCCAAAGGCGCCAGGACAATGTCCAAAGAGCCCCTATAAGGGGTTGCTGGGTCCCTCCCTGGGGACATGATGTCTGCTTTTGGGGACGCTGGCCCTGAACTGGCTTCCCGGGAGTAGGCATCATGACACCTAGTTGTTTGGCAGAAAGTTGACATCTTGTTTAAGGACATGGATCTGAAAACTAGCTGTCACACCTTGTTATTGTAGCAAAGCGTTCACCTTTGTAAAGCTGGTCATTTTCCCGGACCCGTATGGGTATTTGTTGTGTCACAGCCAATTTGAATGAGAAGCATAAAGACATGGGCCTCATTACGGGTTGGCCGGTAACCCTGCCGGTGCTACTGGCAGGTTGCTGCCGGACTTGTAAAAAATTACTGGCACCTGACTTCCCAGTGCCACCAGGCTATTCCAAGCCTGGCAGCCAGGAAGTCAGGCGCTGGTAATTTCATTAATCTCCATTCCCATAGAGTCCCAGAGGAAGTCAGTCCCAGAGGACTCTATGGGAATAGGGACACAGGGGCACCGGCACTGTTGCTAATGGTGCCGGTGCTCCTGTGAAAACTCTGCGGCGGGAGGGCTCCCATCCGGCAGAGTTGTAGTGTGCCGGGCCAGAAACAACATTCCCGGCAAGCTTACCGGCACCGTTGTTTCCAGACCGGCACACTTATAATGAGGCCCATGGTATTGAGTATCTTAGCTGTGCATAAGATTGAGCATTATCTAAAGCTGTGTAGTCTTTATGCACTATGGCATGTAAATAGTGAAATGTATTAAACTGTATTCAAGCGATGAGGACAAATCAACAAAGACTTGACCATTTACTGTGAAAGTCTGTGCTTTGCGCCTGCCCAATCAGTTGTTTTGGAATGTCTGGGTACAAGATAGCTAACAAAGCTTCTGGGCTACAATCCAATGGTATGGGATGTGTTCCAATAGTTTTTTTGTTTTGGTAAAAAGGACCCAATGTTCATATTCACAAAAACTAAGCTCTGATCCACTACAATGGACTACAATGCTTCCGGGCAAAGGGCGGATGAGATAGAGATTGCTGACTGATGAGCATGGAGATAAAAAACCTTCAGGCTTTTAGAGACAAAAAGGCATCAGGCTTCTGGTAAACAACTGTGCTAAGGCTATAAAAGGCCAGTTTCTAGGACGGGGCAGGCGGAGCTGTTCATGAATACTGAAAGAACGCATTCTGACTGGAGAGCAGAGCTGGAGAACCACAAGCAAGCTGGAAATACGCCCTCCGTTATGGCCTATCAAGAGGGATGGGGTTGATTAACACTCCTTTTTTCTGCCTGGATTTTGAAGCAATTGAAATTTTATTGTTGGGCTCCAGAGATTCAGAAAACATTTCATTTTGCTTTTTGAGCGAACTACTATTTTTGATTGAGGTGCACAGGTAATCACAGGTAATCCTACCTATGGTAATCAGCTCACCACCCATGGAACAATTTTATTCAGATTTCGCATATGTTTGAATCATGATCATTTCCAATTGACACTAAGGGCCTCATTATAAGGCTGGCGCTCCCGTAATGAAGAGGGCCGGTACGGGACCGGCCCCCTTCATTCCGGGAGCGCCGATTACGAGCTTCCCATCGCGGGACCCGGATCGCACACCTGGTAAAACCAGGCATGCTTTCCGGGTCCCGCAAGGGGAAGAGGGAGGCAATAACGGCCAGATGTAATCTGCCCATTATTACCTCCCTCCCCATTCGCATTGAGCCCTATGGGGGCTCAAATGGGAATGGGGATGGGTTCCTGCAAGGAGGAATTACCGGGTCCTCCTATGTCGGAGTAACCCGGTAAGTCCCCATTGCAGGAACCCGGTAATGGAGCCTGGAACGGAGGCAGCAATGGAGCTAGTAGCTCCATGGCTACCTCCATTCTCGTAATGAGACCCTAAATTTTTAAAGTCATTTTGACCTATTTTGCTCCTTTTTGCTAACTGACCATGATGTTTTCATAGGTGATTTTTCCAATTGGAATTGATATTTTGGGGATTTGTGGATTGTTCTTTGATTTTAAAGACAAAAGTCCTTCCTCCAGGACCAGGTTCCTGGCATCCAGCCTTCAGATCTCATCTGCTTACTATCAGAGGGCTTTAGAGTATGAGAGTCAGTTTTACCCATTTTTAATATCACATTGGGAAAGAGGAGAGATATTAAAAAGGCAGATCATTTATTTTATGAGGCTGCTTCATGCGAATGTATATGGTATTAAGAAGGCAGTTCATTTTGTGATGGGGTTTATTGAGAATTGACAAGCTATTGAGAAGGCAGTACATTTTATGAGGCTGTTTAGTGAGAATTGATGAGGTAGTCTCTGAAGACTGCTTTGACCAAACACTTTCAGGCACTTGAGTGCAAATTCTGGTTGTAAGGCTTGATTAAAGTGAGCTTAAGGAGTTCCCATAAGGATGTGTTTTCGGCGGGGAGGGGCAGACACTGGGTGGGAATGGCGATAGGGATTAGCATGGTCATGGGCATTCAATGGGAGAGGAAAATAACCAACCAACTCCTACAATCTTTTTGCCCCTTCTCACATGACATTTTTCCCTATCTGTACTCTGCAACAGTTTCACATTATGTGTGGCGCTAAAGTGCCACCTAATAGCCCAAACTAAAAAATGAGAGCTAGTCTCCTGAAAGGACTGTAAACCCAAACCCCAAAGTTCTATAATAACACAGTTCCTGGTTGGGGTTTCCTTTCCTGGCTGATGTACCAAAATCACTCAATTATTAATGTTGCAGGGTTTTCTCTTACCAGACCATACCATGCGGGTGTCCCTCTGGGCAGTGACTGCTGGCCTTGTCAATGAAAGCCTGTTGAATCCAATTCAGCCTGAAATATCCCATTTCCTGGTGCCATCTGGAAACAAGAGTTAGTAGGAACATGTTCCAGGAAAAGGATAAAGCAAAGATGCCACAGAGGAGGCTGCTGAAGCACAATTTAGGTGAGGGTGACCTGCAGGTGCAGGTGGCTAAGGTTATCACTCATGCGGATGAGCTGTATGGAATCCGACAGTGAAGGACCTCTGGCCAGAGGAAGGCTGCCATCTGAGCGAGCATACGGGACAAGGTCGTGTCAGTGGGCATTGTCCCATGGGACAGTGAAGAAGTGGAATAACCTGAAGGCCAGAGTCTGCAGCTTCATCGCCAAGTACAGAAGTGAGACTGCCGCCGCAGGAGGTGTCCCAGTGGAACCACTCACCCTAGCTCCTTGGGCAGAAAAGGCCAACTTAATCTTCCATATGGAAGGGATAGTGGGGAACAGCAGTCCCGAAGTGGGAGCAAGCAGCCAAGGAGATGCCAGTGAGTCTTTAAGTTCCCAATCCCATGTGAATGCACTGGCCAAAAACATGCATCCCCCCAGAATAGATGACCCCAATGCTCTGTGGAATGGGCAACCACATGGCAATCAGAGACTACATGCATGTGCAAGGGAAGGTGGGGTACTGTTGTAATAGACATTCATCGAAAGGGGAAATGGAATCATGCAAAGCATCCATGTGTGCTGTGAAAGTCCAGGTTGTGAAGTGAAACCCATGCGCCACAACAACAAACCATATTGGCAGGCCAATAGGCAATGAACCCATTCATGTGCCATCGGCATCCTCATCAGACACTACTCCCACTTTGCATTAGCTGTACTCATTGGCTTGCAACCGAATATGTCACTAATACAAAATGTGTGTAGGATGAAAATACTTCATGTTGCATGAGTGTCTTGTTAGCCCACTTACTAGTAGGCATGATGGCTGACAGCCCAGGAGACCTCCACCGCTGGCAGCACATCTCCCTTTCCCCTACACAGGCCAGTCATGTGAGTCGTAGGCAGAAGAGCAGGAGGGAGGCACCAAGGCCACCTGACACCAGCCACATGTTAGTCGTGCCAAGTGTGCAGACAGCAACAATCCCTACATGTGTGCACAGTGGCCCCGCCACTAGCACTGCACCTGGGACAGAAGGCACTGCATGCATTGCTGAAGGCGCAGCCACACCAGCAGCTGTGACTGCCATACCAGAGCCGGGCCCAGTGAAAATCCAAGAGGAGCTACATGGCACCACTGTCACACCTGCATCACCCATCTTCCCCCTGACACCCTCTCATCACTTAAGGCAGACAGCTATTACCAGCAACAGGCTGAGTGAGACACAGGGACTGATGGCACGCAAGAAGATAAGGAGGATGGCACTGGCTTCAGGTCGCCCTGCTTAAGCCCTAGATTCTACAAAGTCCACAGCAGCACTCACTGGCTGCAATCTGGGTGAGGCTGGACTCCATGGAGCAGCCACAGCTCCCTATAAAGAAACTTGTGGAGCTACAGGTGCAGCCCTACAGACCATCAGGGACAGCCAATGAGGATTTCCTGGTCCTTGAACCTCCAGTGTCAGCAGCTGTCCATTGCAACTGCTGCCATCATATCTGTGGACCAGAGGATGATGGAGTACACAGAGGGCATGTCGGCCTTTGCCGAATCCACTCATGCTAGCATGCTCCGTCCTCATGATGCAACACATACAGGCCAAGGAATCAGAGCTTTTCAGCTCCATCACCCCCACAGAGGGGTCATTGCCTGTGACTTCAAGGTGGTGCTCATTGCACAATCTGGCCCAAACAGTGCCTGAGCAGGCTGGCAAGGGCAAGAGACCATGAATGTGATGTGACGCTCTTTCACTGGGCACAAGGGAGGTGGGTGGAAAGGGCTTTTGGGGTTTGGGGAGGAGGGTGGGCATGGGTGTTGGGGATGGGTTCTCAGCACAGTTGATAATTAAAAAATACGTTCACTAGAAGAAATGTGAGGACAGTAATTTTTGTGTTAATGGGATTTGTTCAAAATGTGCATATCTGCTAAAATGTGATGGATGTGAAAAGTAAAATGTCTAAGGAAATGTTTCTATTGGTTCTTGCCAGACCGCATGTCCGTCCCTGGCTGTCTCATGCTCAATGTGCGGCAGCACTGCACCTGCAGACAGTGCATCATTGTCTGCTGGGCGTGGCATGTCTAGATCAGCGGGCAGGGGGACATTGCGCCTGAGGCAGATGTTGTGCAGCATGGCACAAGCAATACATATCTAGTACATCAGGGCCCCTCCATTACTATCCAGGCACCGAAAACGTGCCTTTAGCAGGCCAAAGGTCCTCTCAATGCAGAGCTTGGCCCAGACGTGTGCCACATTGTAAGCCAGCTACTGTGGTGTATGACGATTAAGCGCAGGTGTCATCAGGCAAGGGAGCTGGGGGTAACTAGAGTCACATGCAAGAGCATAGGGCACCTGGGATGGTCGCAGTGTTTTGAGGATGCGTTTCATGGTGCATGTCTTGTTGATGGACGTTCTATTGATGCAGTTATGTTGCATTTGTTCAACATGGTTTTCATTTCCAGTAATTTAATAATGTGTAAAATATTTTTGATCCGCCAAAAAACGTATTTATTTTAGTCCACTGAGGGGGATGTTTGCAGAGAATCATAGACTACTTTAGTCACTACCCGATAGTGCTCAAAAGCTTAAAAGAAAGGGGGACGTATGTGACGATGCTCCCTTCTTGGCTCTTAAGGTGTGTATGAGGGTGGCTAAATGGGAATGGGCTTCACCACACACTGCGTGATGTGGGGCCCGGGTGGGGTGTTGCTATGTGGATGATCCCCTGGTCTCCCCAACAACAAATTGAGCCTGGGTCATGGGACTGCCACATGACCTATACTGCCGCTCGTAGCCTTTTAAGAAAGCAGACTCTGAATTCTATATTGAAATCTGCAGGCCTTATCAAAGAAGACCTTCATCTCTAGACCACGTTGGTACTACTACAAAGCTTGCCAAAACAGAATCCCTCAGAGACAGGCTCGCACTACCGTTGAGTAATTGCCACAGAAAGTGGAGCAGATGCAGTTTCTCCTGGCTCCACTCGTGGAGATGAGCGTGTGTATCCCAGCATGAACGCACAACTCTACCAGTTCTAAGATAGCAGGCCATTTTTTTTGCACTTGAGAAAAAGTTGAAAAAATCAAAGCAGATAGCCATATTAAGGAATTAGGTTGCTGCATCAAGACTGAGCATTCAACCAGCACCTGAATTGGGAGGATTGTCAAACCCAGCTCCAAGTCCCTACTGGAAGCTCGGCCCAGAGTGGGGCCGGGGGGAAGGAAGTTGTATAAAACAAAACACGCAGGCAGGAGAGCAGTGTGAGAGTTTGGAGTAGCAGGGCAACAAGTGGAGGAGCAGAGGTGTTTGAGGCGCAGAGGGAGTCGGGGGTGCAGGGGGAGTTGCTAGTGTAGTAGGAGCTGGAGGAGTGGGAGGATGGGAGACCACAAAAAAGAATAAAGGAGGAAAACAAAAAGTGGAGGGAAGGAATCAGAGGAGAATGAGGGAGGTGGAGGAGGGCAACATAGACAACCACCGGACGAGAGGAAGGTGGAGAAGTTGGAAATAGAAAGCAGAGGTAGTTGGAGAGACGAAGCAATAGAAATGAGAGATGGGGACAGTGAGAAGTCCCTTTGAAGCATAGAGGGAGGGTCAGATAAAGAGTAAGATAGCACAAGCCTATGAGAAATGGAAGGAGGAACAACCATGTGAAAGAACCTCGAAGAGGTTAGTCAGCATCCAGTTAAAAGGCTAGAAAAGAGGCCTAAGATTAGATTCCTGGGCATGAGTGAGCATTGGCTCAATGAGAGGGGGAGCAAGACTTGGTTCCGGGCCCTAGGACAGACAGATTAACCAGAACCCAATCAGGCAAGTAAACATTATCCTTTTCCTAGAGCTGAAACAAGAGCACCTGAGCCATATTGGAAACACT
This sequence comes from Ambystoma mexicanum, assembly GCF_040938575.1. Taxonomy (NCBI): domain Eukaryota; kingdom Metazoa; phylum Chordata; class Amphibia; order Caudata; family Ambystomatidae; genus Ambystoma; species Ambystoma mexicanum. Next base: position 223,439,549 of record NC_090927.1, on the reverse strand, counting down.
ATCCATTCAGTGTCTACTCAGGGTGGCAACCTCACTCACCAAGACATCATTCAACAGATACACTCTATACAAATGATTGTAAGTGACACAGGGGAGAATTCCAGAAGAGACTGTTGGAGAACCATTTTGCCAGTCTGACACTTTTAGTTAGTCCGACATGTACATAATTCCAAATAAACATGGTGAGACAGATCCTTGAGCTGCATCCTTTGTGGAGTTCACTTGGCTTTATAACAGAAGGAAAGGCGAAAGTTCATTAAATACCAACATCCGCCAATCAAATTGTATGACCTCTTAATATAATACAACAAAAGGGTGAACAACTTGAAATAAACGTCTATGCAATACAATGAACGAAGAACAGTGTCATTTCAAATGTCCTATGAACAGCCCAATTCATCCCATCTGACACAAAACATATTTCCAAACTTTTACATTATGCAGTGGGAAACAAATCTTACATTTGTGTCTTTAACAGAATCAAGACTTGCCTATAAGGTCTTTAGAAAACCTTCGTTCTGTGGGTGACCAGAGAAAAGCAAAAGACTCATTTAAATCTTACTCACACTCTTCACAGATGGCATCCTCAAATCAGTCAGGTACCTTCCCAATATCCTCCAGTAGAGCTTCAGCTGGAACCCTCAGGAATCCATAGTTACCCTAGTGTGCAATCCTGCCTGAATGAAAGCCCAACATACTCAAGGGGCCTCATTACAAATCTGGCGGTAACCCCGTCGGTGCTACCAGCCGGTTGCCGCCGGACTTGCAATATTTACCGGCGCCTGGTTTGCCGGAAACACCAGGGGATTACGACCCTGGCATTCCGGGAAGGCAGGCCCTGGTTAATGTTAATCCCCATTCCCATTTGAGTCCCATACGACTCAACGGGAATGGGGACCAGGGAAGCATTGGCACCATTCATTACGGTGCCAGTGCTTCTGTGAAACTCTGTGGGCGGGTACCGTTCTGCCTGCCAGGTCTGACTTACTGGCTTACTGGCACCGGACTGGCATGGTCGTAATGACGCCCAATGAGTCTGTGTCAGATAAGAAACAGCATTATGGGGTTTCCTGACTGCAATAAGCATCTGCCACCTAATATCCAGCAAGATATCCACGGTGCTCATTTCATAACATTTCAGATAGGAAACCACAACTATCTGAGGCTGATCTGTAAAACTGGGTGAAGTTATAATTTGAAAATTACATTTCATCCTTCCTGAAGTGTGGAAGGTCATTTCAACCAGGGCATGAACCTTCACAGGTAGGTCGAGGGCATATGTTGGCCTAGCATCAGATACATTTCTGCAGACCACTAGACATAAAAGCATTGTGAACTTGCAGGACAGAGCCATCCTGGATAGCGCTTCACAGTCCGAATACCACTGAAAAAGGTTTAAACCCATGTTCACATCCCACAGTACTGTAAATGTTGGGCCTGTTGGGCTGATTGTATGAAGTATAACACACAAGGAATCCGTGAAGAACACAATAAATTGATATTATTTAGTGTAGAAATAAATCAGGCTATAAAACGACTAACACTGACCCTAAACAGAAGTCCACCCTACCCCTGACAGGGAGTGCTGTCCCTAGGTCCGCAGTGGAGTGCCGCCTGTCTAAAAGAAAAGAGGATATATAGATGACATCATACTAATCTTTGAAGGGAAAGAAAGTGAACTAAACTCCTTCATCGTATGGCTAAATGAATGTAACCCACACTTACATTTTAGCCATGAGGCTAGTAAACTGGAAATTCATTTCTTAGACCTTCACATTATGACCAGGGAAGGTAACCTAATATCTAAGTTCTATAAAAAAAAATCTACAGACCGTAACTCTCTTCTGGCATACACCAGCTACCATCCTGAGATTTGCACGACAATCTCCCCTTCGGCCAATTCCTGAGGTACAGGCGCACATGCACCAACCCAGACGACATACTGATCAGGCAGGCTGTCTTAAAAAACAACATTTGCAGAGGGGCTATCCAAAGATAATTGTGAGAAACACATATAAAAGAGCAAGAAACATTTCCAGGGACATTGCCCTATAACAGTGACCTAAACCACCGCCCAGAGGTGACATTGTGGCCTTCTTAGATACTCTCCACTCTTCAACCAGCTGAAAAGAGAGATTAAAAACCTCTGGCCGATCCTGAACACGGGTTCTACCCCTCTAACTTTCCTTGTTTTGCGATCAAACGAAGGCAGTACCCGATAGACTAGTGCACACCCTGCAAAACAGAAAACACTGAAGACAAAATGAATGGACAACAGATATTATGGCCACAGTACCATTGGCAGGGCATGCACCAAGTGGACGGTGTTCTGTTTGTTGACAGACACGCCGGAGCACCAGCATCGATATTGGTTGTAAAACCCTATGGCTGCAGAAGAGTTTTACCAACTGCAACAGCACAGAGGTGGTATATCTGCTTACGTGCCCATGTGCACTACGTTATGTAGGCATGACTGCGCAACCAATAAAAAAGAGGCCTCTTGAACATAAGTCATGTATAAGAACACACAAGTTGGCAGAACAGATGGTATCCCATTTTGACGAGATGGACCATAGTGCAGAAGATTTTAAATGGACCATCCTAGAAAAAATACACCCAGAATGCCGTGTGGGTCATTTCAAATCCATGCTGCTAAAAAAAGAACAACAATGGATATTCTGCCTGGCTACCTGCAGGAATGGCCTCAATGAAGAAATTCAAAGGCACGATTGGCTGTCATGCAATAAGGCATGTATAGGCACTCAAGACTGGTACCCATTCACACGTCTCCAGCGTACATCTCCCTTGGTATTTTCGTGGAGTGCTGTAGACAAAAATGTGAATTAATGCAGATTTTGCATAGGACTGACACACCATATCAATTACCAACTCTCAAAAAACTGTATTAAAAAACGGTATAATAAGTAAGCATAGGAAATGTATCACAGCCTTTTTGATACAATTGACTGCCCATATATGATTGACCGCCATTGAACTGCTGTGTGGTCTACTTAAAAATAGGAGAATCTGGCAGAAATTACTGTATGGTTTCTCCTCCTTTCTAATATAGAGGTACGGTGAGAAGGCATTGTTGCTCTAAATAGCTTTGCTTTCCCTGACTGTTATGTTGTTTACTTTGAGCAGTCTCACCTGACTGTTGGGATTGAATCATACGGGCCACGGGAGAAGACACCCTTATCCTGACATGCAGTATTGCAGCTACTCAACTACTTTCCCAGGGCACCACTTGGCACCCTCGCAGACCACCCACTACCCTGCCAGATAATCGACGATGGCAGACCAAAACTACCTCGCTTTCGCAGAGGAACTAGTAGAGGGAAATTTGGCTAATCCCTCCCTTGTGGGAACCAATGCTACTATACATTCACTTACCAACACAGATGATTGGAATGAATTAGAGATTCTAAAGAAAAAACTGATAAAGGCTGAACTTCGTGGGGCATTATTGACAGAGTATTTCCGGGCCCATGCAGCACCTAGTGGCCTGATCATCTGCATTGAACCCAGAAATGCTCTGGAGAATCTGCAATTTTGCAAAAACTGGTCGTTTATTTTCAATAAATATACTTGCGATGGGTTGATTTTGATCATCAACACAGCGAAACTGTGTCTGAGAAGTTGATGCGTGAACTAAAAGAAACACTGGACGCGATTAAAAATTGTATGACTCTCCAGAACTTTAAAACCAAACTGATTGCAGTAGAAGCAAGTATGAAAGAGTTTAGAAACCTGAACCTCTGCCAAAAAGCTCATTAAACTTAAAAAAAAGTCTAACAGCATTCAGACATATTTGTATCTATCCCTACACTTCTGAGGACTGTTATACAACAGAAGCCAAGCAAGCAAGAAGAGATGCTTCCTTGCAAAACCCACAGTATTCTTATAGAGGATATACAGTCACAGTCCTGGTAATCCGAATGGAATTACTCCAGCAGTAGCTCTGACGAGGAAACACAAGCCGGACCCTCACTGGAAGACCCACAACAGGGTCGTCAGGTGCACTTCAATGCACAAGGGGACAGCAATATTGAAACCAATTGCCCTTTTTTAGACCAGCATAGCAACAACAGAGGCAGACAGCGGCGGCAGACCAAATACCCATGAGTCACCCAGAGCAGGGGCGGGGGATTCTACACCAGACCCCACATTGATCGTCGACTTCTCCACATACTCCCTTTCTCAAGCAGAACCAAAGATTTTACAAAATGGCCTTTCATCTGTGCCTACTGCAAAGTACGATGCCTTTCAAACAAGGATATAACTCACACAATGGATGCGAAAGATCAGGCTTAAGCAATTTTTTGGTACCGAAGAGATGGATGTACAGTCTGACACCACTGGTCTACGACCTCCGTCACTATTTTTGTCTCCATCACACATCAATACTCCTGAGTCTGTCACCTTTGAACAAGCTCTGTTTAAGAAAACTGAAGATCTAGAAAAAGAAATTCCCTTTGCTCACAATAACTGTTTCAAACAAGAACTAGCTGCCCTTACCGAATAGCTAAATTGAGATTAAATCGGCTGATAAAGGCGGTGCCACTGTCATTATGAGTACAACCGATTATCACAATATGGTAAACTCATTGCTTTCCGACTGCAACAGCTACTGGAAACTGCCCATAGATCCTACTCCAGCCATTGGGGCTCTGATAGCTCTAATTATCGAAGAAGCAGAAGCCGAAGGCTACATCAGTGGAAGAGAAGATGCTTTTCTCACACTCAGTCATCCACGAGTCCCGGCTTTCTGTGCTTTACCCAAATTCCACAAGGGAATCTATCCACCTCTGGGACGACCCATTGTGTCTGGCATTAACTCAATACTGTAGGCTTTATCCCAATTTGCTGTCTTCTTCATTCGATACGAGATTCCAAAAATTGAGTCATTTGTGAAAGACTCCACTGATATGTTGAATTTCTTGAATACTTATACATTTGATACAGAGACCCAATGGCTGGTCAATAAGGATATTGAGGCGCTCTACACCAAGATCCCTCAAGTAAAGACTTTAGCTGCATCTATACCATCTTCTTAACTCAACCATTAAGTTGGGCGATATGCCACCAGGATTCATAGCACACTGGCAGAAGTAGTCCTAACTAGGAAATTCTTTCTGTATGAAGAAACTTTCTACCAACAGATTTCAGGTACAGCCATGAGTGCAACCTTTGCCCCGAGCCTGGCCAACCTGTATGTACACCTTTTTGAAGATGAACACATATATCCAGTGACCAATCCTTTCATGTAGCATCTCGCCATTTGGCATTTATATTTAAATGACATCATACTAATCTTTGAAGGGACAGAAGGCGAACTACACTCCTTCAACGTATGCCTGAATGGATGTAACCTGCGCTTAAATTGTAGCCTTGAGGCGAGTAAACAGGAAATTCATATCCTAGACCTTCCCATGATGGCCAGAGAAGGTCTATAAAAAATCTATGGACTATAACTTTTCTGGCATATACCAGCTACCATCCCGAGCTTTGCAGAACAATCTCCCCTTTGGGCAATTCCTGAGGTACAGGCGCATATGCTCATATAATAACGTTTCAAATAGGAATGCACATCCTGCTGAGGCTGATCTGGAAAACTGGGTGAATATATAATTTTAAAATTACATTTCATTCTTCCTGAAGTGTGGAAGGTTGTTCATATGAAGGCCGATCAGCATTCTGTAAACTAAGGGTGTCCCCCAACTGGACTCCCATCAACATCATCATGCATTGTGGAAATGACAGAATGAGAAGAATGTGTTGTTCTGTGAGCCTTGCATTCCTCTGCTAACCAAGCCAAGAAGTTCAATAATACCAGCAAATGTGCTGAAACCGAATGCCCTCCATGCTCAAGGCACCAGCGAGTCCACGCTGACCAAGCAGATCTGCAAGATTTGCAAGTAGAGAGTGCTCAGCTATCTTTAGTAAGGCACTATGTCTTTCTCAAAAGAGCTAGTATTTTCCAGTGTGCCTGAAATCCTCCCTATCTTCAACACTAATGTCTCATGCCTCAACATTCGAAGTGAAAGACCTGAGTGATCTCTCAGGAGAAAAGGACTCTGGGGTAGTTTATTGGAAAATCTTTAGATAGTTCTAGTGGAACTGGATACCGAACATGTGTGGCCCAAAAAAGACAACACCAGTTTGAGTTCTGCTAACCCCTGATGCTCATTTTCAAGCTTCAACATCTTTGTGAAGAACCAGTTTGCAGAGGAAAGCCTGAAGGGCAGTCTCTCGAACTCCCAGAAACAATCCCCTCTGAAATTGTAGGAAGCAACAGTGAGGTTCTAATAGCGGAATCGAGAGGGTGGGCGTCCTTTAGTCCAAACTGTGCCAACCAGCCACTGGAAGAAGGGTGTGCCTGATGATATGGATGCCCTCCGTTTTTAAATGGCGATACACGATAAAGTTGTTAAAGTATAAGCCATTAAGCACCAGTTTTACTTTTTGCTTGCGCCGCGCTTGAAAGAGATTGCTGAGTAATCCCCTAGGGTATCTGACTGAATCTTATGAATAATGCCTGAGATTAATTCCAGTTGGAACCCCTTTAATGTTTGCACACCTAGGCATCCCTTCACAGCACATTCCAATTCTGAGCAAATTGTCCTGTCCAATCCTGTGCAAGTTAACCTCACCTGTTGTTGGGGCTTGTTGTCTGTCCAGTCTTCACCAACCATGACCAATGCTGCTCTTACCCAAGTAGAGGAAGAATATACCTGTGTTGGCTCCTGCCAATACTGAGAATCATTCCCACCTGCTTGGGGTCTTCTTTCCGGTTGGAAGCGACCAAGGGAGTGGACCCTTCATCTTCTGTTTCTGTAGAATATTTTGGATAGGAATTCCCTTTTAATGGAGCACTGTACTTCCCTCAATGCCATTGTTAAGGAGTTGCCAAGAAGATGATCCTGGGCGGTAGGCACACATCCGACGAGGCTAGCTTCTCTAATCTCTGGAATCTATTTGTAGCAAGATAAACTTATGCCTTTTTAAAAAAGAATTATTTTTGTTTTTAAGTCGTTGCACAAATCAACCTAAAGCAACAAAAACTCCCAATGATGCCCCTTACACCGTCTCCCCCACTAGAGATCTGGTTCAGACAGGTTTCATTATTGATGGTGAAACGCTAACATCATTCATTCTATGTTCAAATTTTTAAATCTTTGGCGGCACAAAGGCAGTATGTAGTCATCTTTCAAGAAGGACAGAACATGCTTCGAGTTCCTCTTAAAGACAGCATGGTCTTGCTGTATCGAGTATGTTACCCACTCTAAAGCAACATATTCCTATATCTTTCGTATCCAATCGTGTTCTGTGGGAACTTGGTAGACCTTCCATCATTGAGTAATTAGCAGCCATGCCAAGTATTTTAGACACTAACATTTTTTTAGCTCTGGAATGAGAGGCTATCTCTGGGTCCCACATTCCCAAAAGGTAAAAAGACACAGACTCTGGGAGCGGACAAGTGGACATCTTCTGAATTGAAGCTCTAATTGCCTTCCAGAATTCATGCAACTTTGGACATGTGCACCATTTATGTACCCAGATCCCTTTATCATTTCACCCCGCCCATCAGCGGGGCAAAGACTGGGGGAACATCTTGTGGAGTATAGTGGGGGTGTAGTGCCATTGTACCATCATCTTATACCACATTTCCCCAATCTGGATTGGCCCAGCCTGTTTGGGAATATTTCTCCATAGACATTCCCATTGCTTTCTGGATACTCCCTGGTTGACTATCCCCTCCCACCTACTTGTATTCAGCAATTCTATCTCAGTAGCTCTTTCCAACACAGTTTCTACAGTAAAGAGATTAGGTTTCTAGCACGTGTGTGGCAGCTGATATGGCTTCGATACATGTTTGCTGTTCTATCTACTTTGAGGAGCCATAATATTAAATCTAGAGGCCAACCAACTATTCCTGCACACATGTTAGTTCAGATTCTTGCTAGGTTATTAATGAACCATTACCTAATTACCAAGATCTGTGCTAGTTCATAGAAAAGCCTACATTTAAGGAAAGCAAGGCCCCCTCTGTTCCTTGGTGCCATTAGGACTATGTGCAAAACCATGGGCTTCTTACCCCTCCAGACTAATGCACTTATGTTAAGTAACTCTTTAAAAAAGGAATTGGCGATCTGAATCGGTAAGGCCTGGAAGTGTTAGAGGAGTCTCGGGAGGATTGTCATTTTGATAGTGGCAATCCTTCCCAACCAAGAAATGTATATGGGTCTCCATCTAAGGAGGTCAGTTTTAAAATTCTGTAGTAGCATAGGGAAATTGTCTCCATATATTGAACTAAGACATTAAGTGAGGGTAATCCACAAGTATCCCTCTGCCGCACACGTGAAAAGTGAGCTTAAGTGCGTCTCTGGAGATCGTGTCCTGGTAATGCTAGGTTGAGGATTTCTGACTTATCACGATTAACCTTTAGTCCTGCTACCGCCTGAAATGCTTGTAGTTCCATTTGTACCACTTGACGGGAGTTAGGTGAATCAGACAAGTGTGAGTAACATGCCATCCACAAATTTCTCCCCCCCCCCCAAAGGGGATTCCCTTGATGTCATCCCGCTTCTTAACTGTGTTAAAATCAGTTCTAAAAGAATTGCAAACAGAAGGGTGTTAGGGTTCAGCCCTGCTAAGTGCCTCTTCGCAAGAGGATCTTATCTGAGATGCTTTTGTTTACCAGTAGGCACGCCGATGGGGTAATATAGTTCACATGAATCATTTGTATACAGGATTCTCCAAAGCCCATGCATCTAAGAGTAGTGGACATGAATAACCATTCCACATGGTCAAAAGCCTTCTTGGCATCTAAGGCTAGGAGGACCGTCAGGGTAGCCTTCTTTTCCACCTTCTCAATAAAATGAGCCACTCTGCGATTGCTGTGAAAGGTTTGGCTGCCTTTCACGCATCCTGCTTGGTCTGAGCCTATTAGTTAATACCTTTCTATACATTTTGGCATCAATGTTAATTTAGTGGGGTCCTTTTGTGGCTTAGGGATTAAAATGATATTGGCTTCTTCCATGGACGGTGTAATCCTTCCTGAGGCATGGAAGGAGTTGATCAGGGCTGTTAGTATTGGTTTCAATTGACACCCACATTTTTATAAAACTGAGCAGGATGGCATCTGGATCCGGGGATTTATTGCTAGGAAGGTTTTTTTATGACTGTGATTAACTCGTCCTGAGTTGTTTCTGCTTCTAGGTATCCCCTCAGATCTTGACATATGTGCAGGAGGGACATGCTCGCTAGATACTCGCTTTGGGTTTCACGCGAGCAAAATTCTGAGGAGTATAGCATTCAGTCAAATTTGACAAATTTGGCTGTAATTTCCTTTGTCAAAATAGTCCTCGTCCGTTGCTCATTTTGCTTTTATCATCTTGGAGCTTCTTTGTTCTTGTAGGGCACTAGCTAATCGTTTTTCCGGTTTGTTTTCCTTAACATATTATAGTTATTGTATGTGCAATAGCGCTTTCTAGACTCATCAGGTTCTCATTAATTTTAATTAAGGCTTCCAGTTTTCTGTTTTACTGATTTTTACACGTAGATACAGACAAAAATCAATCTGTTTTCTGTCTGTAATTATTTATAAAAACGGAAAAATTGGGAAAAACGGAAAAACAGGTCTTTCTGTCTGGTTCTCTATGATCTTACTCGTACATTGCAGGCCAATCGCATTGCAGATTGGCAGCATGGAGAGTATAAAAGCTGTATACAAATAGCATTAAAGTTCTTCAAATTGCTGACAGCATATGGCAGCAGCAGTCACAGGAGCAACCATTAGTTATGGAAAAAAATATATCTGTATGTGTGCTTGAATAAATGCATTTTGTTATTCATATAAAAGCAGAAAAATAGTGGTTGCGAATTATCTTTGTGTATGACAAATAAATAAATACAGTTAAAAAAGGCCACAAAATAAATATGGATAAATACAAACGTAAATGGCAGAAAAATAAATACCATAAAACCGGGAGCCTTCATTTTTATTGACCTGTGGATCCTCTATTGGTCCTACGGTTGGCTCTGGATGGATTTCTCCCAAGCACTTCCCTTAGCTCTTGCAACACTCTTTCTCCCTCTGGGGTCTGCTCTAGGGCCTTCAGTTGCTTCTCCTTTTACAATTTTGGTGCTGTCAGTTCCCCACTAATAACCACCTTGAAATCGTCCCAGGTCACACTTTCCAGTGTGAGGCTTAATGGGATATCTGCAAAAAAGTTCTTTATCTTGTCTCTTAATTTTTGAGACGTGATTGGGTCTGAAATAAGTTCCACCAGGAAGCTCCGTTTCCACATCCCTGTGCTCTCTCGAGGGAGGGAAGATGTCTCTTACAGCGGGGCGTGATCTGACAGGGAGAAATTACCTATTATAGCCTCAAACACTTTGCCCATAAGTGTTGTTTAGATTCAAATGTAGTCAGTCCTAAAGGACTTTTGACTAGGAAAAAAGATAAAATCACATTCCTGATCCCTCAACTTTATCAATACGTCTCTAGGGTTTAGCCTTTCCATACTCCTTTTAAGATGTTTAAACATCACCCCACTGCTCCTGAGCCTATCTTGACCTCTGTCAAGCATTTTGGACCAAGCCACATTGAAGTCGCCAATCAGGATTAGGTCACCCTCTGCAAACTCTCCTAACTGGATCAGGGTCTCAAAGATGAATCCCTCTTGACCTGAGTAAGGAGCATACAAAGTGGCGATAGTAATACGTTGCATCCCCATTTGCACACATAAAAACAAGAAGGGCCCATGTGCTTCTTCTCAGACTTTGTCAACCTTCAAGTCTACATTATCCTGCAAGGCTACAAGGACTCCACATGTTTTGCAGGTCGTAGTTGAACAAAAGACTTGTGTGTATTCTCTAAATTTCACTCTATTCCGTTCTACATGGGTGGGTTTCCTGTAGGGCAACTACGTCAGGTCTACTATCATTGAGATAGTAGTCCACTTTCTTTCTTCAACAGGGAGTTAAGTCCCCTTATGTTTTGAGTTAGTATCTAGAATGTACATCTTTATGTTGCGTAACCTGTGTATGGGCTTCCTTAGTTTGTGAGTTTCTACAATTCCCTAGTGCCTCTTCACTCTAAGTTAGCATTAAAAATTCAAAAATTGTGCGGTCCCCTCCCCCGATCTCCCTTACACCCACCCAGCTTCTCACCAACCACCCCCAACAAATTACAAATCTAACAAACCTAAACTTGAGGGTAATGGTCCCTTCACCATAAGGTTCCTGAGCAACCTAAAGTTCAGGTATGGACTCTGATGACACTGCAGAAACTACATTTTGAAAGGCACCTAGGGCCCTAAAATTGATTCAAGCAATAACTAACAAGAGGCATAGCCTGGATTGTCTAACAAGTGGGGCCTGGAACCAATGTAGTGCAGCCCTCCCCAAGGGGAGCCCGTAAAGAGAAGGAAGATTGTACTCTGCCCCTGGCCAAATGAGTGACCAAGTGTAGCGAAGAAGCCCAAATCATTCTAGGTGGGTTCGGTGTGGTCACCCCTCCAGATATTTTTTAAATAATGGGTTAAAATGGCACATTTTACAGGACACTTTTGGTGATAAATTAGGTAAAAAGCCACGGTTTTGTATGGTAAATCCTGGAAAAAAAATCCATTGGATGCTGTGACGAATCCCAGGATGTTGTGACTGCTTCTGTAGGGATGAGCCCGTTCCCATGAAGGCAGGGAGGTGAGGCCGCTAACTGATAGTCCATCTGGGGGTGGGACTCAGCTGTGGATCTCATTGGAGAATGCGGTACCCACCTAACACCTACACCTCTCCTTCACCCCCACTCTCTCCACCCCTACCCTCCTATACCATATACTTCTATGACATGCAAGAAGTAGAAAGGACTGAGATGTGGAAGGAATGGAGTTGGCTATCATGAAGATCCAAGCCAAGAAACTGTTACGATGAAGAGGTGCAGTTCCGCAGGGGTCAATCCGAGGAGCTTGCAACTAACGACCATACTGGAAACCAACATAAAAACTGACAATGGACTCACCATGAAGGCAGAGCCTCATGGGGGTACTAAGAGCATGGCAGACACTCAGTGTGGAAACCCAAAGGGTGAAAATGGAACGCCACAAGGCAAGAGATGAGGTGTCCCAGGGACACGTGAAGAGATGGAGAACTGAAAGGCTGGCTTAGGAGAACGCCAGCATCGCAGCACTGCAGGACCATGCCGTGTGGCAGAGAGAGACCCGCCGAACAGGGTCAGAAGGCACAGAGGCACTGCAGCATGCCAAGGAGAGTCGCAGAGTGCCAGCAAGCAGGAGAGAGACACAGGGAAGCCTGCGACTGCCCAGAGGGCTGCAGCTAAGACCCTTAATGTATTTGGGTGGCTGAGCCTATGGTCGGGGACCCCCGAGGGTACAAGGAGTCCTTAAAACAGAGGTGCATGGAAAGTGGGGCAAAGAGGATAATGCCTACAGAACATCAACAAGAATATAATGAAGACACTAGAAGGCAGAAAGTAGGATCTGGACATATCACGTAACAAAGTTACCTAATCTTCTTTGTGACAGTACTTGGAGAGAAGGCAAGCCATGGCTGTAAATTTCAGAAGAGGGTGTGAAGAAAGCTGTGAGAGTGATTCCTGTGAATGCAGTACTTGGAAGGAGAGTAAAACAAGTCTGCATATGAAAATAAGAGACTCTAAAGAGAACTGTGAAAACAATACATATAAAAACAGAACTTGGCTTGGGAGTAAACAAAGTCCATGTTTCAGAATAAGTACCTGGTAGAAGGGAACCAGGTCTGCCAACCAGAGCCAGGGACCCACCACGGTTTGGAGAATTATCCAAACCAGTCTTCTTCATTGCAATGCCTGGTTGAAGGAAACCAGGTTTGCCAACCAGGGTCAAGGACCCACCACAGATTGGAGGAGTATCCAAACCGCTCTTCATCCTCGCATTGTCTGGTAGAAGGAAACAAGGTTTACTATCCAGGGTCAAGGACTCATCACAGTTTGGAGGAGCATTGATACCACTCTTCTTCGTGGCAGTACCTGCTAGCAAAAGAAACCAGGTGTGCCATCCAGGGTCTGGGACCCCCAAAGACAGAAGCCATAGAAAGGAAGAATGGGGAAGGGGGACACTCCCCCGCCAATTGTTGAACTTTGTCATAAACATGAGGAAAGCTGGCGAAGGGAGATATTCCCCTAACAGTTGATGAACTGTACCGGACACCTGAGGAAGGCAGACATTTCCCCAACAGTCGAGAAGTTTGAGAGCCTTCAAGCAAGAACCTCCTTTTGTCCAGGAAGTCATCTCTCTGGAGCAGGAAGATATATTTTATTTAGTTTAGCACATAGTGGGAGGGACAGCGATAGGATTCTGGCATAGAACATTGGACTTTGTCACTTTGGACATCCTGACTGTGATATTATTATTTTGGTTGAGGCAGGGATACCCCTCTTAGAGTTAGGGCAAGATAGGGTTTTCGTTTCATTGTTCCACTTGAATAAAAGTCTCTATCAACCACTATGACCTCTCCATGTCAAAGTCTTACTTCTGCACCCTTACGTATGATGTCAGGAGTGGGATTTGGCCTGGTTGATACAAACTGGGGAACCCTAAAATTTACCAAGCTTACAGACAAATCAACCACACCAACAGTAGCCCCCTGGGAATCAATTGGGTTCGACCTGTGTAGTAGCCAAGACTGTGCTATAGCACCAGGAGAAAAACAAATAATACCAACTGGCCTAATTCTGACTCCACCTTCTGGTACATATATCTGGTTAACGTCACAATCTGGGTTTGCCTGGAGATATAGATTGGATGTCATAGCTGGGTCGTTGGTCCCGATTACAGGGGTAATGTCAAAGTTCTTTTGCAGAATTATGGAAAATACTCCTATCTTGTTAAAATTGGGGATAAATTGGTCCAAGGGATCTTGGAAAGGCAGTATTCCCTGAGGCTTTAGAAGTTCCAGACCAAGATCACACCGAGAGAGGAACAAAAGGATTGGGTGAGGCTGACCACATTCTAGACCCAGACTCAGAAGCCCCGAGCCCTAGGACTGACCACCAAGATATAGAAATAATACCAGCAGAATGATCCGATCTTAGCTCAGGCCTTCCTCAAGGTAATGTCAGAAGAGGAAGGAAAGAAGAAAAAGGGTCCTTTCTTCTTTGTCAATCAAGGGTTATTGTACACAGGGTATAATACCACTGATGAAATACCTCAGTCCCAAATAGCAGTCGCGAGATGTCTCAGCATGGTGGTTCTGCAGACTGCACATGCCCACCTTACATCTGGACACTTAGGGGCCTCTAAAACCCAAAATCAAGTAGTCAGCAGGTTCTTCTGGCCCGGAATTTTTGCAGACATCAAAAACAATTATTGACATGCCCATTGTGTCAAAAGACTGTCCCACAGAAACCCCCCCCAGCACCCTTGCAACCCCTGCCCATTATAGACATCACTTTTTCTAGAATAGGGATGGGTATTGTCGGGCCTTCAGAATTTTCCGAACTTGGGAATCGTTATATACTTGTCATATTAGACTATGCAACCTGTTAGCCGCAGGCTTTCCCCATGCAAATCAATACCTTGCAGAAGATATTGAAACATCTCATCCCATTTTTATCCCAGGCAGGCTTCCCTAGAGAAATTATTACTGATCAAGGTACGACGTTCATGAGCAAGATCAAGGCTGAGGTGAAGGAAATCCTTAAAATGAAAACCCTCCGAACATCTACATATGCCCTCAGACAGATGCATGGTTGAACGGTTTACCCAAACGCTCAAAAGGATCCTTTAGAAACTAGTCAAGGCAGATGGGAGAAACTAGGACATGATGCTTAGGGAGACCTGAGATTGGAGGGAAGAAATTACATTACCCCTATCCTAAACAGTGCAGAGAATTAAAGAGCATTTGGCTCTGGTTAGGGATACAGTAAGTTCCAATCTGGGCAAAGTCCAAGAAAATCAAAAGGGCCAGTATGTGTCACGCCACTTACCGGATCCACGGGTCGGTGTCCTCGGGTCCAGCAGGCTCCCTCGTGGAGACTCTATCCACGCTGGCGAGTCCATCGGAGTTCCCCGATGTGGGTTCCCGGCTCCCTGGGCGCCACCTTTGTTGGTGTTCTGCGCATGCATGGTCATTGGTGTTCGACGCTCCGCGCAAGCGCAGTGACACAAGCTTGCAGTCCAAGCCTCGGTTAGGCCCCCGGGCTATTTTAGGGCTCCGCAGGCAGGGATCCAACGTGTCTCAACGCGGTTGGTTCCTGGCCGTGTTCTTCGCTCCTGGGATTGTGCCTGCCTTGCTTGTGCTCCCAGTTCCCTTTCAGCTTCCTTGCTGCTCAGACCCTTTCTTGCCCTGTGGGATCCCCTCCTTGCCTTGCTACTAGCTCTTGCCTGGGTCCTTCCTTGTTCCCTGCCTGGTTCTTTGGGATTCTTCCGGCTTCCTCCTACTTTTCTGGGTGTTGGTCCTGAGGTTGGCTTGTGTCCCATTCCTCTCCTGGTTCCTTCCTTGCCCTAGTGGGTCTGCCCTCTCTTCCTTCCTGGCCTATCTTCCGCCTTCTGCCCTGCCGGTATCTGTGCCTTGGACTTCATCTACACCAGGATTCCCTCTGCAGTCCTGTGCCTTGGACTTCATCTTCACCAGTGGTCCATCAGAAGTTACTACCATCTCGATCTGCATCATCTCGCCTGGCTATCAGTCATCCTGAGCTGGCACCGGACATATCGCCTGGCCTTCTCTGTCAGTGTTTACACTGTCTTGACATCACGATAATCAGAGAAGCGCCATCCGTGGCGTTGGGAGCTGGTTCAGCCCTGTCCTGTTGGCTACTGCCAGGAGGGTGCTGGATCGGTACCTTGCATCACTCATTCATCTAGTGAAGACCCACGGACAGACTGGCAGCCTCATCCCCTCGCTCTCCTGGAAGAACAGGTAGTCAGCGGTCACGAGATGCCTTGTATAACAGATTGAGACAGCTATCTTCCAGTCCAGACATGGATGAAATACAGGAATTGCGGTAGGAACTCCGGACCCTTCGCTTTGAGATGACCGCTCATCACCAAGAAAACATCTCCCTTCGGCAGGCCAATGGTCAAGGGTTGAATATTGCTCCACAGCCGGAGAATGCTATGGCCCATACAACTCCCATGAAGTTCGATGGAGACCTTCGTCGAGTGGCAGAGTTCTGTAACCATTGCAAGATCCATTTTCAGTTCTGATCAGGTCACTTCACTCAAGACAAGGCAAAGATTGGTTATATCCTTGGGAACTTAACCGGCAACACTCTAGCCTGGGCTGCTCCCCTGGTTTCCTCTAACAGTCCAATAGTCCTATGTTAAGTGATTTCCCAGCTTTTGAGAAGGCCTTCTTGGACATCTTCAAACTGCCAAACTTGGCATCAGTCACTCAAAATCAGCTGTTGGACATTAAACAAGGATCCAGCGATATAATCACCTACATCAGTCGGTTCCGTCAGCTGGCAATGGATTCTCAGTGGCCTGAGGTTACGCAAAAGACCTTGTTTCATTGTGGACTACGTGATGAATATAAGGACAAATTGTTACACATCCCGGAACCTGATATACTCCCAGCATTGGTGGATCAGGTCCTACGCATCGACCACAGGCTTATGGAGAGAAGGAATGAACGTCGTCAGGCGGAAAGATGTCAGCCTGTATTGTTAGCACCACCTTCAGGGTTGGCGGGTCCGGCCGACCTAGGTCCTGAGCCTATGCAGCTGTGGGCTATCCGGGGATCTTTGTCTGAAGCAGAGAAGAAGCGAAGGCGTTCGCAAAGCTTATGTCTGTATTGTGGAGGTGCTGGTCATTATCTGGGGTCCTGCCTATTGCGCCCTCCAAGGAAGTCGGAAAACTAAAGGGCCCGCTGTGTGATGAGAAGGCAGCGGCGGGACCGTTCTTCTGCACCAGACCTTCCACCCATGCAATGTGTGCCCTTGTTAGTTCTGGATGTTGGGATTGCATAGCCAGGGAAAAGCATAAAGACAGTGGCTCTTTTGGATTGCGGAGCGTCAGCAATTATATTGATGCAACATTCGCAGTTTCCAATGGCATACCTCTTCACCGCAAGGAACACTCAGCAGTAGTCGAGGTTATCGATGGCACCCAGCTGTCTATAGGTCCTGTTTGCCAGCATTCTGGGCAGTTACCCTTATCGGTCAAGGGGCACCAGGAACTGATATCTTTGGATGCGATAAAATCTCCCTTCTTTCCGGTGGTGCTCGGCTTGCCTTGGCTACTATACCACAACCCACAGATTAATTGGACATCCTGGAACTTGGTTTTCACTTCTGTGCGCTGTTCTCAGGAATGTTGCTCCCCAGACGCTTCTCCAACGCACTTTGGTGAGCGTTCGTCCTCTCCTGGGAATTCCTTAGTCCGCCTGTGCGCTACCCAGTCCATTCCGCAGGAATACGCTGGTTTTCTCGAGGTGTTTGCCAAGCCTGAAAACATACCGCTACTGCCTCACAGGCACTATGACTGCTCCATCGACTTGTTACCCAATGCAATCATCCCTCATGGCAAGATCTATTCCTTGGCTCCATCTGAGAAATGCGTCTTACAGGAGTACATCGAGGATTGCCTTAAGAAGGGCTACATTGTGCCTTCGAAGTCCCCTGCGGGATTTCCCATTTTTTTGTGAAAAAAAAGAAGGTACGTTACGCCCGTGCATTGATTACCGTCAGCTAAATGAAATCACATGCAAAGACAGATACCCGCTGCCGCTCATTCGTGATATTATTGAGTCCTTAAAATCTGCTTGGATCTTCCACAAATTGGGCCTAAGAGGGGCCTACCACCTGGTCCGAATCAAAGAAGGAGACGAGTGGAAGAAGGCCTTTAAAACTCTATTCGAGCACTATGAGTAGAGGGTAATGCCGTTCGGCCTATTCAATGCCCCGGCTGTATTCCAACGTTTTATGGATGTCGTCTTCTCCGATCTTGTCAGTGTGTTAGTATGGGTATACCTTGACGACATCCTTATATTCTCTTCTAGCCATGAGGCGCACATCGGACATGTTTTGAAGGTCCTTCTTAGATTGTCCTCTAAACATTTGTATGCCAAAGCTGAGAAATGTCAGTTTCATCAGGAGAGCGTGGAATCTTTGGGTTATGTGGTCGGCAGCACGGGAGTTTGGATGGATACTGCAAAACTACGTGCAATACAAGAATGGAAGCAGCCACACGATTTAAAGGCACTTCAGCGGTTCTTAGGCTTTGCAACTTTTTATCGGCGGTTCATTCCCCATTTTTCCCACTTGACTGCGATGCTGTCTCATTTGACCAGTGATAAGATACCTTTCTTTTGGGATTCTCAGGCTGAAGAGGCTTTTCAGGATTTGAAGAAAGCCTTCATGACTGCGCCCATACTGAAACTTCCAGATGATGAGAAACCTTTTCTAGTCGAAACTGATGTGTCCGACTATGCCATTGGCGCAGTCCTGTTACAGCGAGATCCAGATACGGAGGTGGAACATCCTGTGGTTTACTATTCTCGGAAGCTATCATCTAGTGAAAGAAATTACACAGTCATCGAAAAAGAACTCCTGGCCATAAAAACAGCCTTTGAGGAGTGGCGGTATCACTTGCTCGGTGTAGATATCCCGTAGAAGTACGCACCGACCACCGTAATCTCCAGTTCCTATGTTCCCTGCAATGTATAACATCCTGACATGTGCATTGGGCCTTTTTTTCTGTCAGTTTGATTTCCTTGTGACTTATATACCTTGTTCCCAGAACTTCAAGGCTGATGCTCTATCACGTTCTTTGGAAAACGACATCGAGAGAGCCAACGTCAATGAACCACTGATTGCCTCTAAGCATTTTCTGTCTATGTTGACCCCTCATCTTCAGCAACTCTTGGATGGTATATGGACAGATCCAGCCAGGTTTAAACTGCTACAACAACCGGAGGCCTGTGAACACAATGGGTTGTTGTTCTTCAAGGATCGCCTGTATGCTCCTACTGCTAGTTTGCAGAGGACTGTCCTTCAGAACTGCCCCAATTCTGTTGTCAGTGGTCATCGCGGGGTCAAAGCCACTCAGGAGTTGATGACCCGACAGTTCTGGTGGCCGGGATGGGCCAGCCAGGTTATACAAAATGTCGATTCATGCCACATTTGTGTTCAGGTAAAGACTTCACGCAAGAAACCTCTAGACCTTCTGCAACCCACTCCTACGCCGCCTTACCCATGGCATATCATTGCCACAGATTTCATCGTCGAACTACCGCCCTCGGGTGGGAACACATGTATCATGGTAGTGGTAGACTGCTTCACTAAAATGGCTCATTTCATTCCTTTTCCGAGTCTACTGACTGCCTCCCTGATGGCACAAAGATTTTTACACGAGGTGTATCGCCTTCACGGTCTGCCCGAGAATATTCTATCGGACTGTGGTTCTCAGTTCATCTCTTCTTTTTGGGACCAGTTGTGTCATCATTTGGGCATTCAGCGGGCTTTGAGTTCTGGATATCATCCCCAGACCAACAGACAAACCGAGCGTACCAACCAAACTCTAGAACAGTAAAATGCCACACAGGTCAACTGGTTGGAATGGCTAGACACAGCCGAGGTGGCATATAACAACGCAGTTCACTCTGCTACTGGACTTAGTCCCTTTGTTTGTTCCATTGGAGTGCACCCCAAACTGCTGCCTGTCCTTCCTGCAACGCCTAGCACCATTCCTACCGCTGATGCTATGGTGTCCATCATCCGTGAGCAACATCGTCTGGTGACCAGTACCTTAGCAGATGCACAAGCACGTATGAAGGCTCAGGCCGACAAACGGCAGACCCCCGAACCCGAGCTTCGGGTTGGTGACATGGTGTGGCTATCCTCAAAGAACCTGCCGGTCCACAATTTTCCCTTCAAGTGGGCTCCCCGTTACTTTGGCCCCTTTTTGTGTCCTGAGACATGTGTCTCCGGTGGCCTTTCGTTTGCAATTGCCCCGCTCTTGGCACATACACCCTGTCTTCCATGTCTCCTTGTTGAAGCCATGTGTGCCTGATGTTTTTGGTCGCACCTGTTCTCGTCCTGCCCCAGTTATGGTCCGAGGGGTCCCTGAGTTTGAAGTCCAGGAAATCTGCAACTCACAGATTCGACGTGGGGTGCTTCAGTTTCTGGTCAGCTGGAAGGGCTATCCGGCTTGTGACCGTACCTGGGAGCCTCATTCCTTTGTGCATGCCCCACGTTTGGTCTGTGACTTTTTCCTTCACTTTCCCTTGAAGCCTGGTGCCCCGGGTCTGACCGGGAGGGGGTATGGTGCCCCGCCACTTACCGGGTCCAGGGGTCGGGGTTCTTGGGTCTGGCGGTCTCCCTCGTGGAGACTCTATCCATGCTGGCGATTCCATCGGAGTTCCCCGGTCTGGGTTCCCGGCTCCCTGGGCGCTGCCATTGCTGGCGTTCTGCGCATGCACGGTCATCGGTGTTCAACGCTCCGCGCATGCACAGTGACACAGGCTTGAGGTCCAAGACTCGTTTTGGCCCCTGGGCTATTTTAGGGCTCTGCAGGCAGGGATCCAACGCATCTCAACGAGGTTGGTTCCTGGCCGTGTTCTTTAATCCTGGGATTGTGTCTGCTGTGCTTGTGCTCCCCAGTTCCCTTTCAGCTTCCTTGCTGCCCGGACCCTTTCTTGTCCTGTGGGATCCCCTCCTTGCCTTGCTACTAGCTCTTGCCTGGGTCCTTCCTTGTTCCCTGCCTGGTTCTTCTGGGATTCTTCCGGCTTCCTCCTACTTTTCTGGTGGTTGGTCCTGGGGTTGGCTTGTGTCCCATTCCTCTCCTGGTTCCTCCCTTGCCCTGGTGGGGCAGCCCTCTCTTCCTTCCTGGCCTATCTTCCGCCTTGTACCCTACCGGTATCTGTGCCTTGGACTTCATCTACACCAGGATTCCCTTTGCAGTCCTGTGCCTTGGACTTCATCTTCAACAGAAGGCCATCAGAAGTTACTACCATCTCGATCTGCATCATCTCTCCTGGCTATCAGTCATCCTCAGCTGCCACCGGACATATCGCCTGGCCTTCTCTGTCAGTGTTCACATTGTCCTGACTTCACGATAATCAGAGAAGTGCCGTCCCGTGGCGTTGGGAGCTGGTTCAGCCCTGTCCTGTTGGCTACTGCCAGGAGGGTGCTGGATCGGTACCCCGCGTCACTCATTCATCTAGTGAAGACCCGTCGACAGACTGGCAGTCTCATCCCCTCGCTCTCCTGGAAGAACAGGTAATCAGCGGTCACGAGACGCCTTGTATAACAGTATGATAAAAAGACAAGCACTCACTCTTTTTTTCATTGGAAAAAATGTCCTAGTCCTCCTTCCCACATCAGAACATAAGATGCTGTCCTATTGGTACGGTCCTCATGAAAAATCTAAGAACATGTCTTAAATCACAAGTCTACCACATACATCTCTTAAAAGAGTGGAGGAATGATCCTGTAGAACCATCCTCAGTGGTAATGACCAGTCTGTAAACTGAAGAAATTGGGTGCCTTAATTTAATAACTAATGACCTTCCTCTTCCACAATGGAAGAATCTCTAAGATCTTTTGAATCTGTTCCCTGATGCATTCAGCTGTCAACCCGGGAGAGTCAAAGGGATCTATCACCGTGTCTGCACACCACTTGCAAAGGTTATACATTTAAGACCATACCCAACACCGGAGGCTCAAAGGGGAAATAGTCATTCAAGAGGTGGAGATGTTAGTCGATGATATTATAGAGCCATCTCAGAGTCCATGGTCTTCACCAATAGTCTTGGTAGCCAAACCAGATCAATCGTGGTTGTTTTGTATGACAAAGTTGAATGCGGTGTCCCAGTTCGATAACAACCTGATGCCAAAGATTGACAACCTCATTGATCGGCTGGGCACCGCCGTTTACATCTCCATGATTGATCTGACCAGGGACTATTGGCAGGTCCCTATGAACCCTGAAGATAAAGGCAAAATGGGGTTCTCCAACCCTAGAGGACTATTTCAATTTAAGGTCCGTCCCTTTGGGCTTCACGGTGCACAGGCCGCTATTCAAAGACTAATGGACCAATTGCTTCAACCTTATGCCAGTTTTTTGTGGGGCCTACTTGGACAACATCATCACACAAAGCCAAACTTGGGAGGAACACATGATTCATCTCTACCAGATCACACGGGCCTTACGACTGGCTGGGCTAACCGTCAACCAAAAGAAATGCCACCTTGCTTAGTTGGCTGTAAAGTACCTGGTTTTCTTTGTGAGTAACGGGATGGTCCATCCCCAATTAGAAAAAGTTAAAGCTGTGAAAGAATCTCCCATACCTAAGACCAAACGGGACTAGGGGTCCTTCTTAGGGCTAGTAGGCTATTACAGAAGTTTCATTCCCAAATTGTCATCTATTACTTTATTCCTAACCCGTGGTAGAAGAGTACCAAAAAAAGTAGTGGAGCTGTGGTCTCGACAGAGGAGAGGGTAGGCAGAAGCATAGTTTTTATTTTTTATTTTATTGTTCATTTATAACACCATACCAGCGAGTGGTTTCTAAGCGCAGGATTGGATTTCAAACCTGTGGTGCGCTGCGTTGTCTTGTTTGCAAGACAAACGCGTTGCCACTGAGCTATCCTTCCTCCAAGGAACATGCAACATGTGAGAAGGTGTTGCAGCTGGGGCACTGCAATAGTCCAAGTGACTTGTAACTAATGCCCTATTACAACTTTACACTTGTACAAGGACATGAATGGACAAATCATCTGTACAGAATGTGAATATGGTTGTAAAAAGTAGAGGAATGGTAATCAGAAAAAAATAAAAGTAGTGGAACACCGTTCCTGACCGTTCCCACTCACTTCAATCACTGCCCTGTAGTGGCGTTTCTTTTTATAGTTTTATAGGGTGGTCGATGCATTTTTGTCACTGATGAGTCTCCTATATATTCGACTAAGAGTTGGGAAAAACGATTAAATGGTTTTATTTAGAAGCTTTTTACACTGAAATAAGGTTCATGGAAAGGCTGTCCTCTTCCCTGCTCCTGTTCGCCGTAGCACTCGAGGTACTGGCTTGTTTCTCAAGGCAAAAACATGGTGACAGAGGCATTAGGCTTAGATTCCAGTTTTCATATTTATGGATATTTATGGATAATGTGTTGGCATATGTCACTGATTCTGAGTTACACTTTGGACAATTATTGACGTGTAAATACATTTGATTATTTATTTTCTTAGCTGGGCGCTTGGGCCATACCTCCCTCTCTCATCTAGAAGTAGTAATTGTCACCCTAACCCAGGCATCTCTAGTGACTTGGTTAGTATATACAGAATATTGACCCTACAGTCTATTTTCTAAGCTAGGTGTTTGGGATGAGCTAAAGGCAATTGACTTCGCTATGTAGACTCCCTCAGGTACTTTCTAGATTAGCCCCATGCTATCAGTTTGTTAGTAGAGGATCCGAGGATGTGCATTCGGACATTCTGCCCCACGCAGTTTTCTTCCTCTCATGGGCTCTGATGTTCCTCTCCCTGTCTCGGTTCCATGTGTTAATCTCTCCACAAAAATATTGGCATGTTTTTTTTGCATCGCTATTAACCCATGGAACCTGCGGGGGACACCCCGCAACCCTCATATTTTTTTAAAGGGCGCCGGGGACCCCGCCACAACCCCTGCTCCCATTTACCCCATAAATTATCCCCACCAATATTATCGTCTATGGCCGTTCCTGACAACCATATATATGGTGATGTTATTGGTGGGGATATTATTACCTGATACCCCTGTCTCTACATACTACTCTACCCTCTCTATTCTCTGATCCCAACTCCACCCACTTTCCCTGCTTCTACTCCATGTGTCTGCCTTCTCTGTCCTTCTAATGTCTCTCATTCCTTTTATGATTTACCTCAACCCTTCAGTGTAACTACTCCCTCCTCCACCCTACTGCTTCCTCCTCCATACTGCTAGTCCCGCCCCACACTACTACTCACTCCTCCACACTTCAACTCCCACCTCCACACTACTACTATCACTCCTTCCCACCTTCTCCCTAGTCACACCCCTTTCACTCTCACAACCGCTTCACATTCACTCCCTACACTCCCTCTAATAATATCTCTCCTTGGTGTTACAGGTACACTCACTACTCTTTGCTATCCTTCCTCATACTGGTCTATTAGTCTGCTACTTTCTCCTCCTCTGTCCTGACACAAACAACCCAAAATGTCAGTTTCCTGTTGTCTCACTTATACCCTCCCCATCTTCTGATTGGTTTGCTGATCTAGGCCAATCTGGGCCTGTCTTCCCTGCCTGGAAGGGGTCAGTGGTCGTATGAAAAGAAGTAGTTGAACTATGTTCCCAGCTGGCCTGCACCCATTCCCCACAAAACCCATCACCACGCCTCCTCCAACACACAATACAAACCCCCAAACACATGCAACTGCTGTTTAAAGGAACATTCAGTCTAGTACTTCTTCCTACACTTTTATTTTAAAATGAAGCCATTCCGGAATGGTTTCTTTTTCAGATAAAAGTATTGGAACAGTAAAACCTAATTTTAAAAAGTAGAGGAGTACCGCTCCCAACCGCTCCTGCTCACTTCGACCACTGTTCTTAACTATTAAACTGAAAAAAGCAGAACCACAAAAGATAAAATGGGGAAAGGAAGATCAGGACTGCTTTGACTGTATTAAGTCGATTGTGTGCAGTGAACCCATCCTAAAAGGGCCCAATTTGAACAAGGAGTTTGTCCTCCAAGCGGATGCCTCGAAGTTGGGTCTAGGAGCAGTTCTGCCCCAAGTCTATGATAGAACAGAACATCCTGTGCTGTATATGAGCAGGGAGTTATTCCCTAGAGAAAGAAACTGTGCCATGATAGAACTAGAGGCCTTGGCAATCAAATGGACAATAGGACATCTCCGTTATTACCTCACCGGGAGAGAGTTCAGCCTAGTTACTGACCTCTCCCATCTCCTGTGGCTCAGCTTGATAAAAGACACCAGCTCTTAGATTATGCATTGGTTCCTCGACCTACAACCTTTTTGATTTAGTGTGGAACATCACCTGGGTAAGGAACAGGGGAATGTGAATTTCCTGTCCCAATTTCCTTTAGGAGATGAGGTAGCCAATATTGTAAGTGGAAGAATATGTGACGAATCTCAGGATGTCGTCACTACTTCCATAGAGAGAGCCCCTTCCCATGAGGCCAGGGAGGTGAGGCCACTACCCGATAGTCCCCCTGGGGTTGGTACTCAGCGAGTGGCTCTTATGGGAGGGGAAACCCAGCATGGGACCAGTGATGACTATCATGGGAGAACGCGGTGTCCACCTAACACCTACACCTCTCCTTTATCCCCACTCTCTCCACACCACCTTCCTACCCTATATACGTCTATAACATGCAAGAAATTGAAAGGATTGAGATGAGGAAGAATAGGGATGGCTGTCATGAAGATACAAGCCAAGAAACTGTGATCATCAATCAGAGGAACTTGCATGAATGGTCTAGATTGCAACTACAGACCGTACTGGAAACAGACATAAAACCTGACAACACACTCACCTGAAAGGCAGATCCTCCCTGGAGAAACCAAGAGCGTGGCAGATGTTCACTGCAGAGACCTGGAGAGGGAAACGGAACACGGAAGGCAAGTGGCAAGGGATCCCGGGGACACACAGAGACAGAGAACCAAAAGGCTGGTTGGGGAGAAGGCCAGCATCGCAGCACTGCAGGACCACGTGATCTGGCAGAGAGAGACCCGCCGAACAGTATCAGAAGCCTCAGAGCCACTTGTAGAGGACCAACTGTGTACATCTGCAGGTGATTCCGCCCCCCTGCCTCCCCTGTATTGGAGACATGATATCGTGCCATGCCTGACACCACCTTTAATACCAATATCGCAGCGTTTGAAAGGAGATACCCGTTGAGACAACACTACCAAATGTACCCTCGACGTGATGATAACCTACAGGAGGAAGACCCAGAAGGAGTATAAAAAGAAGCTAAATGGGTGAATTGATGATGTCATAAAGATGTGTGCAGTATATCTCAACATAAAGAGGTATGACAAAGTATGAGGCCTAACTGACAAACAACAACGGAAGAGGTCAAATGAATTATCAACCTAAACAAGAAGAAGACTATGAAGTAAATAAGATGTTGCAGAAAACAGAACTTCAACACTTATACAGATGCTGTAATGTAAGGTAGATGAAGTCATCACAGAGGCCAGCTATAAGTAGTAAATAGAATGCAGAGGAAGCCACCATTGTACAGAAGTGGACATTGGTATTGTGAAATAAGTAAGCCAGAAAACCATGAAGGGAGATGGAAAGTTGTGTCGCAGCTGACTAGCAGGCTCATGGAGCTCCGTGGCAAGGCTGTCTGGCCCAAAGTCAAGACTGAAGAAACCAAAGTCAGCTATCTATTCTGAAAATGAGCGAGCAGGCAGACGATGAATCCTCTCTTGTTAAGGTGCAAGAAAGAACACCAAGGATGCCAAGTTTTAATTAATTTTGAGCATTTAAAATGTACAAAATGGACAGGATCGTGGTCACCTGTCACGTGAGCCAAGGATGGAAATAGAGTTGGAACTTGGAGTCCCAGACACGATAGCGAGTGCCCTCACTCCTGTGCATTCCCAAATATGAGACAATTTCATGGCAGAAGGCATGGGCAATGAGAGATGCAGGGCTAATTGGGTGGTGAGGTAGTATCATGTCCCATCTCCCTGCAACTGGGTCTGGGCGTATGTGCTGCTAAATTAACCGAATGTTCCAGACAGGGCACAAGCGTGCCAACCAATTATATTAGTCCATATAACGAAGGACCTTAGAGTTTGTAGGACCAATGAGAAACTATGAATCTAATGTTTTGGAAAATGACATGTTTTAGAGGTAGGCATACATTGTCCACCTGATACTGGACAGCCAGTAACAATCCTAGCTCCTATACAATTGTATATCTAGATGTTACCTTTACCAATCCCGGCCCTTGATAGGTTTTCTCACTTTTGTCACATAGTTTGACGTCATTCTTAAGCATTATCACTAAAAGAATAGTGGAAATCATCGAGAGACTGAGCGTACGTTCGTTGATGTTCGTTGTAACCTCATTGTTTTAGATAACTGTAAATAAAACAGTACTTTGCCATCTTCCTGAGTTGGTTCCCTTCTTTGGACTCACAAATCCCATCCATTCCATATGCATATTCCTAAGGGCCATATGCTCACACTGCAGCTTGCCAAGGAGAGCCGCAGATCACTGACGAGCAGGAGAGAGACACAGGAAGCCTGTGACCGACGGGAGGGCTGCAGCCAAGACCTTAAAGGTATTTGGGTGGCTGAGCCTATGGTTAGGGGTCCCCAGCGGGTACAACAGCCCTAAAGGCAACAGTGCAAGGAAAGTGGGGGAAAGAGGATAAGCCCTACAGGGACATTACCAACATTATCATTAAGACACTGTAAGGAAGAGAGTAGGGTCTGTGACCGTTACAGGAAAAGGACATATCACGTAACACAGTTACCTAACCTTCTTCGTGACAGTACTTGAAGAGAAGGTGACCCAAGGCTGTCAAATATCAGAAGAGGGTGTGAGAGTGATTCCTGTGAATGCAGTACTTGGCGGGAGTCTTCATAGGAAAATAAGATACTGTAAAGAGAACTGTTAAAACAATACACATAAACCCAGAACTCGACAGGGGAGTAAACCAAGTCCATGTTTGAGAATAAGTGCCTGGTAGAAGGGATCCAGGTCTGCCAACCAGGGTCAGTCACCCACCACGGTTTGAAGGAGCATCCAAACCACTCTTTTTTACTGCAGTGCCTGGTAGAAGGGAACCAGGTCTGCCAACCAGGGTTTGGGGCCCACCACGGGTTGGAGGAGCATCCAAACCACTCTTCATTGCAGTGTCTGATAGACGGGAACCAGGTTTGTCAACCAGGTTCAGTGACCCACCATGGTTTGGAGGAGCATCCAAACCACTCTTCTACATCACAGTACCTGGTAGCAAAAAGAACCAGGTTTGCCACACGGGGTCTGACGAGAAGCGAGGGAAAGGAAAGTTGGGGAAGGGAGACTCTCCCTCACTACTTGTTGAACTGTGTCATAAACCTGAGGAAAGCTGGGGAAGGGAGACATTCCCCAAGAGTTGATGAACTGTACCAGATGCCTGAGGAAGGATGGGGAAGGGAGGCATTTCCTCAACAGTGGAGATTGAACTTTGAGAACTTTTAAACCAAGAAATGCCTTTTGTCCAAGGGATGGAAGATGGAATTGCACCAAAAGACAGAGAAGACAGAGAAAAAAAGAACAAACAGATGTTTTTCCCACATTCAGTATAGCTAGAAAAGACCAAACCTGAAAATACTGAATTAGGTGAGAAGGAGTTGTGGGGTGTTCCCCACTCCCCTATTTCAGTATTTTCGAGTTTGGGTGTTGCTGGGGTGTCCCCTGAATACAGGGAAATAAATGGAGGGACACATTTTAAAAAAACAAAAAGCTCAAATTGCAAAATGCGGCAAAGTGGGCCTCAACATTTTGCAATTCAAGCTTTTCGTAATCCTATATGATCTCGTACATCCATGGGAGACATCCCTCTGGAGCAGAAAGTTATCTTTTGTTTATTTAGTTTTGCCCAAAGTGTGAGGGACAGAGATAGTATTCTGACATAGGACTTTGCACTTTTTGCTTTGGACATCCTGACTGACATAATTATTTTGGCTGAGGCTGGGAAACACCTCTCAGAGTTAGGGTAAGATACAGTTTTCTTTTCGTTTTTCCACTTGAATAAAAGCCTCCATCAACCACTATGACCTCTCTGTCTCAGAATCTTACTTCTGCACCCTTACATTGCCAAGACACCACCAATGCACAGGAGCATTTTCCAACACATTTTATAATGCATTGCCCACTATATGCTAGTAATCTGCAAGGGTAAAATATGTTCATACTGATTGTTCGCATACATGGCCATGCTAGTGCACCTACATACTCCAGCACTCCTACATAAAAACATACTCATGTTTGCATTCCCATAATACCAGTAATGGTACTATAATAAAATATGTTCATGCAGGCTCTGCCAATATATGCCAGCATGCCCACTTAAGAACATACTGCTGTTGGCTTTGCCTTAATGCCAGAAAATGCCAGTAAAAAAAAGCGATGTCACTGTAAGAAAACCTGTCCATGCTGGCAACACAAATCTCCCTCTCCCCATATAAGAGCACTGACAATATTGTATTTGCCCTGTAATGCCAGTAGAAAATATAATGCCACAGTAAGAAAACATTGCCTTGAGGGCTGCACAAATGCCCCCTCCCATGTACGAACACTCGTCATGTTGTCTTTGACCTTGACACCAGTAAAATAAATACTATACTGCAGTAAGGGAACATACCCTCCCCTCCCACATGTAAGAAACCTTATCATGTTGCATTTGTCCCTGAAGGGAGTACAACATTCTGTGCCACAGTAGTACTCAGCCAGCACCACTGCAGTAAACTCCACCCTAAACCACCCTGGCATGGAGTGCCTACTCAGCTCGAGCTCAGCGGAGGAATTGGGGCTGATACAAGTCATCTGCGATGTCACGGACACCTTCATTGGATCGGGTGTCTCAAAGACAAGGTGGTCAAGTTACACATCGACATGACCATACAGCTCCAGGTGGCGTGATAGCGGAGAATGTCATTCCATATGCGGGACTTGGTATCGAAGGAACTGTGTGAATTGGAAAAGGCCAGAATAATCAAAGAAGTAAAAGGACCCATCCCTTGGGTCTGCCCCATGGTTGTGACCAAGAAGCCCAATCAACCAGGGAAAATATGAATTTGCATTGACATTCGAGTCTCGAACGCTGCTATCATCCGGGAGAGACACATTACCCCAACGCTGGACGAGATCATTGCAGACCTCACAGGGTCCAAAGTCTTCTCGAAGATAGACCTAAATGCAGGTTACCACCAGCTCAAACTCCATAAGGACTTCAGATACATCACAATGTTCTTGAAGTACTTATGACTGAGGAGATACAAAAGACTAAACTTCAGTATCTCCTTGGCACCTGATGTTTTACAGCAGACAATACAAACAGTCTGACACGGTATCCCGGGTGTCTTAAATGTCAGTGATGACATTCTCATCCATGCAGAAAACAGAGCGGAGCACATGAACAGTCTAGCAGCAGTCCTTGACTGACTAGACAAAGCCGGCCTAACCATCCACAAGGAAGAGTTAACCTTCCTTGGCTACATATTTAACAGTAAGCGCATGTCTGCAGACCCCACGAAGGTTGCCAATATCAAGGGAGCGATGCAGCCCACCACGCCCACAGAATTGCGCAGTTTTTGAGGAATGACACATACTGTGGGAGGTTTATTAACAACCTGGCTGCGATTTTGGAACCACTGCGACTACTGACCAAATCAGCTGCTAAATGGGAATGGAGCAAACACTGTCAAGATGCTTTTGAGTACATCAAAGAGTCCCTGTTTGCCAGCACCACCTGTCATGATGCCTACCCCCGGGGGTCCAGATCAAGTCCAGCAACCCCAGAAGCAGGCATCAAGTTATTCCAAGCAAGCCCAACAACCCCTGCTAGGGGCTATTTGGGTACAGTCCTGGCGTCTATGGCGCCATGCTGATATGGAGAGTCAGTCCTGGCGCCATAGGCGCCAGGCCCATAGATTAAAACTTACCGGATGCAGACCATGCTGCAAACTTACCTGATGCAGACCATGCTGCAAGAGCTCCAAGCCAAAAGAGGCTTGGAAGGGACTACTTTATCTAGGGACTATTTTTTACTCGGGTGGGGTCGAGGAGGAATACTTACCTGGGACTACTTTAGAGGCTATTTAAACCACGCCCAAAGAGCAGCACACGCTTTGCGTTATTCTGCATCCAGCAGTGTAACGCTCACCGTGTCTGCAAGTCTGCATCCAGTCTTCTGCCACGCCCGCCTCGAGTCTGGAGCTCCTAGAAAGAGGGAGAAAGAAGAAGAAAAGGTTAGAACAAGAGCAATACCTTTGATCCTTACCTGAATTCCTGATCCACCGCGCCTTCGAGCTGGAAGAAAGAAGTTATTTTATGCGCGTCGCCTCGCCTGCTGCAGCGCCGCGCTCAACTCACCGGCCTTCGCAGCATCTTCACAATCCACCGCATCCTTCTGCATGTTCCCGCCGCACTCCGGCACCTAAGGGGAACACAAGAACAGCAAGGTAAGCCAAGGGAATAAACAGAGGCAATATTAGTTACCCCCCATAGACTTAGCTGATTTTACCGCTGGGGGTACAATTCCTCTTCACGGGTCGGCGCAGCCTCCACCGCATCTTCGCCGCACCCCAGCCCCTAAGGGGAGCAAAATGACAGCAAGGTGAAACGAGGGACAAACAAGGGGAATCCTTCTCACCACAATAGACTTATCTAATTTTACCGCCGGAGGCATTATTCCCCGAGACTTCATAATTTCTCTCAGCACCTGAATAAGGGAGAAAGCCACAGGTTACATACAGACATTATTTTATTGAACTGTGTTGGACTGTACAAATCCTTACCTGAATGTTACCGGTTGCCACAAGGAACTCTTCGCTAGGGTCAAGCTGCAACCTGCAAGGAATCGGACAAGAGTGAAAGTCAGACATTTGAACTCTTATGAACTATATACTTATGGCATCTCGCCGGAAATCTCAGAGTCAATATTGTTCTGGAACTCACCAATTCCTTCGAACCAGTGAAGCAACTGGTTATCTACGCGCCCCTGTGCCCAATGCAGGATGGAGAGCTCATCTTTCCAAACCATCAGGTGAGACTATAAGAGGGGACATTAAAGGCGATCAGTGGGGAGAACAGCGGGGGTGGGGGTTAACACTCAACTCCACGGGTGGTTAATTCCCTTTCTCCATTTGCAGAAGAGTACTCCTACGGGCCAAGCAAACGAAGGTAGGTGGGCCAGTCCAGTCTGTCATCTCGGCACTACGCGTCACATTGGTGGAGACCGCAGCTGTCCAGTTCAGATTGATGCCCCTGTGGGAGCCAGGTGAGCGTAACAGAACGCGAAGCCTACCCACAAATTCCCACCCGGGCGTTATGGATACCTCAGAAACTGACCAATTGGCCCAATTACTAGGGGAACTGAGGGCTGAAGTGCATTCCGCCCGTCAAGAAACCAATGCTCTTAGGAGAGAATTGATTTTGTCAAAGGAGCGAACTGATGACCTTGCTAGGCAACTACTGCAAAGCCAGGCTGGACAAACACCCCTACCAGGACTCGGGGGAAATCCAGCTCCAGTGTCATCAAGTAACCCTGTGCAAATAAACCTACCAGGAACTATTCCATTAGCTCCGCCCGAACGCTTTGCCGGGGACCCCAAAAGGTTCGCCGTGTTTATGAACCAATGCCGCTTGCACTTTTTATGCAACCCTGGAGCCTTCCCAAACGATCAAGCCAAGGTAGCCTTTGTATTGTCATATCTCAGCGGCAGTGCAGCTGATTGGTCAATTCCACTAGTTAATCAGGATGACCCAATTCTTCGGGATTTTCAGGGCTTTCAAATGAGCATGGAAAGGCACTCCCAAGGACAGGCCCTGGATAATGAACTTTTGTCCCTACTACAGAGTAACCAGGACCTTCTATCCTACATCGCGCCCTTTAATAGGTTGATAGTGGAAACTGGATGGCCCGAGGTAAAACGAATCACGTTATTTCATCGAGGGCTTCGAGGAGAACTCAAGGATGTCTTGGCTCAAGTTGTGAACCCACCTCAAGACTGCGCTGAATATATAGACTTAGTGGTCCAGTTAGATCACAGACTTCAGAACAGAAAGGCTGATCGAGCCAAGTTTGAGAATCGGGTGTTGGTCAAAACCCATGCTAACCCCAAAGGAGCAGATGCTTCAGAATCCATGCAAAACGATGGGGTTAAAGGACCCTTAACCCAGAAGGAAAGAGAAAGGAGACGGCAAATGCAATTGTGTCTATATTGCAGAACTTCTGGGCATTTTCTACGGGATTGCCCTGTAAAATCACCCAAGAAGGTGGTAGGAGCTGCTGATAAAAGCCATATGGAGTCAGACTCGGGAAACGACCACACCCGACAAGCGTAGAGGTCCGCTTGCCAAGCTTGAAGAAGGATACTCAGACCTCGCATTTCATCATACCAATGGTCCTTATAGATCCAAGGCAGCCATCACGTATGCACGCAGTAAGGGCCACAGGTTACTTACAGACATTATTTTATCAAACTGTGTTGGACTATAGAAATCCTTAACTGAATGTTACCGGTTGCCACGAGGAACTCTTCGCTAGGGTCAAGCTGCAACCCTCAAGGAATCGGACAAGAGTGAAAGTCAGACATTTGAACTCTTACGAACTATATACTTACGGCGTCTTGCCGGAAATCTCAGAGTAAATATTGTTCTGGAACTCACCAATTCCTTCGAACCAGTGAAGAAACTGGTTATCTACGCGCCCCTGCGCCCTATGCAGGATGGAGAGCTCATCTTTCCAAACCACCAGGTGAGACTATAAGAGGGGACATTAAAGGCGATCAGTGGGGAGAACAGCAGGGGTGGGGGTTAACACTCAACTCCACGGGTGTTAATTCCCTTTCTCCATTTGCAGAAGAATACTCCTACGTGCCAAGCAAACGAAGCTAGGTGGGCCAGTCCAGTCTGTCATCTCGGCACTACGCGTCACATTGGTGGAGACCGCAGCTGTTCAGTTCAGATCGACGCCCCTGTGGGAGCCAGGTGAGCGTAACACCACCATGGCATACCAAGACACCCATCTACAAATAGAACTATACGTTGATGCAAGCCCAGCTCGACTGGAAGTTATTTTGCCGCAAAACTCCTGCATGGGAAAAATTCAACCAGTGGCATATACATCCTGGGCTCTGACCCCCATGGAACAACGTCACTCTCATATCGAGAAAGAGGCCATTGCCGTGCTATGGGGTTGCAGGCATTTTCACTTGTACTTGTACGGACAAAAGTTCAGAACACAAACGGATGACAAGCCGATAATTTCCATCTTCACATGCTTTGCACCTCACCCCCAGGTAAAGATTGGGAAGTGGCTGTTGCAGTTACAATAGTATGATTTTCACCTCCTATACTGAACAGGAAATGAAAACCCAGCTGATTTCCTGTCCAGACATCCCTGTGCTGCAACAGCGGCAAAAATAACAGAGTCCGCTGAGACAAAGGCGCACATCTGCCTGATCATACAAGCCATGCAACCCAAGGCAGTCAGTGTGACTGATATCGTGGAAGCAACAAACGCGATACTGACAGGGGGATGGAATTCCTTTCTGCAGAACAACCACAACTGCACCACAGCAGCAAAAAACTTCCTAGCTGGGGTAGTCATGGTTTAAATTGTCCATCACGAGTGAAGGACTCATATTTATTTATTCATTTACTTAAATAGTGCCGGGGCTCATATTAATTTTATTTATTTATTTATATAGTGCCGGTAACCCACGGGCATCAGGGAGCACAAAAACACAGAAAAACTTTCAATAGATGGGACAGAACATGGAAGAGAAGATTTAAAAGTTACTTAGTAGATACATATTAGCCCTTTTTAAACAGTAAAGGTTTCAATTGGGTACAAAAACTATTAAGATTTTGTTCCATTCAAGGTTTGCTTGGGAGCGCATTCCATATCTGAGCGGCCCTCGTTCGGAAGTCTCTGCCAAGTTCTCTGGCCTTTCTGAATCAGAGTGTTTTAATAGTTCCCAAGTTAGCCGATCCAAGAGCCCCGTTCGGAACGTAAGAAAATGTCCGGATCTTTAGGTACTTTGGGGCATGCCCATAAAGGCATTTGTGAACAATTTTAGCTGATTTGAAGTTGATACGAGCAACAATGGGCAACCAATGGAGGGATTCTCTCCCTGCGGAGCTATGTTCCCATCTAGGGATGCCCTTAATGATCCTGACTGCATCATTTTGGAGAATTTGCAGTCATTGGATACATTTCGTTCACGCCCCAATTAGCAGGGAGTTACAGTAGTCAATTACAGATAGAATAATGGCTCTACCGATTGAGGCACTGTTTTCTTCTGAGATAAAAGGTTGAATATTAATGATGTCAGCGTTAAAGAATACCGCTAGGGTCTGACTTTATCTGCAACTGTGATAACAGCATCTTTAATACGCCAATGATGGTATTAATGATCCAGTTTAGCACTAGCCCCATACCGTTACCACTCAGCTTGCAAGACAGGATCATCACCCTCGCACACGAAGGCCATCAGGGAATCATCAGAATGAAGGTGCGAATACGGAACTGAATGTGGTTCTCACAGGTGTATGCCAAAGTGGAATAAATTGTGTTGTCATGTCTCCCATACCAAGCCACAGGTGCTCCATCAAGACCTGAGCCAATCAAGTCAGCCCTGAAGGGCACCTCATAATGGGAAGCAGTTAGCATTGATTTCTGCTCCGTACAGGAAGGGGTATATCTCCTCATGGCCATCAACGTTTATTCCCGCTATTCAGAAGTGGAGGTTATCTCATCAGCACTTGAGAAGATGTTCGCGACACACAGGCTAATCAAGTCCATCAAAAGTGACAATGGATGACCTCCACAAATGCCACCACGTCATCAGACCTCGATGGCCCCAAGATAACGGGGATGCCGATCGGTTCATGAGGACAATCACCAAGGTCCTCCGGATCGCAAAGTCTCAGAATGCCCCATGGAAATTTGAACTAACACTACATGCATCAACTGACACTCCCCCTGGCTGACCTCTTGTGTGGCACTACGCTAAACTCATCCATACCACACCACTGCTGCAAACAAAAGGAGGTACATGATCCACGGCACACACATGTGAACAGAATCAAAGCTAATAAACAGATGAGTGACAAACAGCGAGCCAAGGAGTCCCACCATAAAGTCAGGGGTGTTAGTCCTCCAGAACACCTCAAGAGCAAAACTAGAAAGCCCTCATGTCTCCCATGTCAAGCCACAGGTGCTCCATCAAGACCTGAGCTAATCAGGTCAGCCCTGATGGGCATCTCACGATGGGAATCAGTTAGCATTGATTTCTGCTCCGTACAGGAAGGGGTATATCTCCTCATGGCCATCAACGTGTATTCCCGCTATTCAGAAGTGGAAGTTATCTCATCAACGGCGGCAGAAGTGGTGCTGCCGAGCACTTGAGAAGATGTTCGCGACACACAGGCTAATCAAGTCCATCAAAAGTGACAATGGATGACCTCCACAAATGCCACCAC
Organism: Ambystoma mexicanum; assembly: GCF_040938575.1. NCBI lineage: Eukaryota > Metazoa > Chordata > Amphibia > Caudata > Ambystomatidae > Ambystoma > Ambystoma mexicanum. The sequence goes on along the minus strand of NC_090927.1, from coordinate 223,403,336 downwards.
CTCATGAGACCTCGATGGCCCCAAGAAAACGGGGATGCCGAGCGGTTCATGAGGACAATCATCAAGGTCCTCCGGAAGAGAATCTAATAAACAGATGAGTGACAAACAGCGAGCCAAGGAGTCCCACCATAAAGTCAGGGGTGTTAGTCCTCCAGAACACCTCAAGAGCAAAACTAGAAAGCCCTCGACACTACTACCGGGACAGTAACTCGACGAGAAGGGACCATGATAACCACTGGGCGAGGAAGCGAGTCGATAACAAGAAATGCATCATGGTTCGAGAGAATCCCAACAACAATGTGGAGAGAGAACTTTGATCAAGCAGACGAGAGGGGAACAGAAGAAGAAGAAACCATCAGAGTCGGCCAAGATCAAGAAGAAAGAATGGGGCACATACACCCACGGGAAGAAGGAGCGTAGCGACCAGCCTTAGTTCCAGAGGAATTCCAGCCGGCCAGCACTCCACCCTAGAGGGGGGCACAGCAGCACAACAGGTACCACCTGAGGGTGGCACCAAGGCCCCCAGGAAAGCTGGACTGTAATGTGAAGGACAGTAACAAGGGCTAATTTGTATATAGTTTGTCATGGGAAAGAAGAGGGATGTTATATCTACACCACGTCAATGCGCACGGCGGGACGTGGAATAAACAGAATGACGTTTGGACTTCTTTGCGGAAGCCGACACTGCACCTGTTTGGGAGTGTTTTCTTTCAGCGCTCCTGCAGCCTGCCATCGCTCCTGGCAAACACACACGGGGTAGGAGCTAGCAGGAACCTGTGGTTCCAATGGAACAATGGCTTCATATACAGACTAAACTTAGTTTAAGAATGATCTCAACAATTAAGTTATCATGAGTTCCCAAAGGACCAGCGGCTAGGTTTTGTGTTTAGGGCGTGATCTAGAATGTTCCAGAGTGCAAGACCTTGCACTTTGATCTAACGGCCCGTGCTGTTTTGAACTTTTGCTCATGAATTCGCTCCAGACGACCTAAGTGCTCACCTGCTGAAAGTAACCTAACAGTATACAAACATACAATAACCTAAATATTAGGGTGAGAATGCACCCGTTATCACTGATCACTATCAGACATGTAGAGAAATGTGGCGCGGAGAAATGGAGTGCTTCTCTCAAGAGTGAGAGCCAGGAGCAAGGACCCTGGCATCTCCTGCATGTGGGTGTAGGACAAGTACTGTGCTTAAACATTTACAACAGCCTACGACAAAACAGGTAATGCATGGACGTCTGTTTTTCCTCTTGGATGATGCTTGTGAACGTATTTCTTCTAGTGCATTTGCAGTGCTCAAGGGCGTAAGGTGCACGCGTGTGGTGTAGGGAGACTTTGCTACTAAAGGGTCTTCTAGGCTGGCCCAGAACCTTGGTAAGGCTCCAGGTGGGTAGAATCTCAGGGTGTCCTCCAGTTGATGCTACCATTTTGTGTAACTCCCCTGGTAGTGCTTATGCTCGGCGCACATGCCCCTTCACGTGGAGCCCTTATTGTTTCTTTGAGATGAAAAGTGTAGAAGCCCCTCCTTAACACCTAGGTCCACACACCCTCCACTCCCCACCTGACCCGGCCCTGGGCGATTTGCTCCCCCCTGTTTCGTGCCCTGGTGGCTTGTAGATCCCTTGTTGCCAGCATTCCCGCCATCCCCTCCCTGTGGTGAGCGCCCCACTCCTATGTATTGATCCCTTGAAACCTGCATCTGTCACTGTGTACTTCCCCCTTGGCTTGTAAAGTGCTCAGTTGCCGGCACTTCATAATTACCCTAATAATAATAACAGTAAAGGGGCTGAGGGGCTGCTAAATGTTCCAGCACACACCAGGGCACTACCAAAGCTTAGTGAAACGGAAGTGAGGAGGACGGCATTCTTTTCTTGTCTTAAGAAGTCTTTCTTCTGATACCAATGTGGGACAAGACCCACACAGTGTTTCATTTAAAGATCTCAACATTTGCTTTGCACATTGCCGGATGCATTACAGGCACATCCAAAGAGGAAACATATTTTCCTCATTATTTCTATTTGTCTTCTCTAATGAGCCCTGCACTTTAATATGTTTTCAGAATGTGCCTCCAGGCTTCGTGGAAATCCCGCGGCTGGATCCAGGCAGACACACCCACAGGAATCCACTCCTACCTGAAGCCACGACGGCCTTTTACTGGGGCTGGCGGCCAGCCCTCCTCTACTCCTTCTGGAAGGTTCCAGGCAGAGCAACGCGTGCCCGGACACACTGACGGACAGGTGGCTTGTTGACTGCGAGATCTTGGCAAATCCAACGGCAACATGAAGGCCCTGCACATCTTCTTCACAACGGTCATCTTCATGGCCGGCGTCACAAGTAAGTCCCCTCATTCCAGAAGTGGCAAGGGGGCGGTGTTAAAAAAAAACTCCATTGGTTTGCCCCAGCAGCTTTTTAGCGGCTCTAAAATGCATTGTATTGTTAATCGGAGTGACTGTTGTTGCAAGCGAGCGAGATATGAATTCACTGCAGAGCTAATTGACTAACGTGCTTTGTTAGCTGTCACATTCCAGGAAATACAGTGTTTAAGCCTGAGGATTATTAATGCTTTGTGATCTGTTCATTGTTCCGTTCTGTTCGCCTCAAGTAGTGACGGTTGTTTCACTCTTGTGGTCTGACTTCGTTGCAGCCATCTGCAGGCGCTTTGAGAAGATGGGTGCAGGCCCATGTGAGAACCCTCAGGCGGTGATGTTGGGGAATAGCCCTCGCGTCCACCATCAGCCGGAACTGTGGCTGCCTCCAACCCACCGCCAATTCACCTTTTCGTTTCCGGGTCGAGCTGTACAGTGGATATATCCCAGTGAGGAATCGCACCTCTTCTTGGCTTTAGCGACCCATCAGATGTGCACTTCCAAAACCCTCTGCATACAACAGGGGCTACTGTGTACAGCTGAATTCACACGGCGGGGGGGGGGGGGGGGGGGGCGGCGTGGACGGCGGCGTGGATCTCGTTATATCCCATAAAATCCTGGGCCAGGTTAACCACTTAATGACCTATACCAATTCACACCCTTTGAAGCCATCCCACCGAGCAGTATACTTCTACACGCCAAGGTCATTCAATGTCATCTTGCGGGGCCCCCACCTTCTTGCTTTTACGTTGCTAGGGTTTAACCCTACCGCCCTGTCCTTGGGGTATGTTAGGCGCTGGGGCGGTTACATCATGGGTCACTGCTCCTAGAAGTACTGTGTCTGACCCCAAAGTGAGCAGGCAAACAAAATCCATTCAGAGAACTGGGGGGCATCTTCTACCAGAACGACTCTGTCTTTATCTCTTAAAGGACAGTCATTATAGCTCAGGTGGCTGTGCTAATAATGTGCAGCGCTATGAGGTCTTCTGGTTGGTCAGCACTACATATGTAAAGCGCTTTGCTGCTCTCGAGCTAGGTCCGTTCTCTAAACAATAAAATAATAAAATATGGATACTTTGATATACCTATATATATATCTATTTATCGAGATGTATATATATATATATATATATATATATATATATATATATATATATATATATATATATATATATATATATATATATGCAAATACACAAACAAATGCATACAAAAATCGACTGAGGAATATGTTAACTTCAAATTTAGTCATTTTCTTCAACAATTGTTAGTGAGCCGTTTCTAATTGTGTGTATGAGAAATGGGCGACTACACCCTGAAATAATCACACCACAATACATATGTGTCATGCTAATGGGGCATTATAGAATAAAGCACATCTTTTTGTAAGATGGCTTTGAATACCCATTTGCTGTGTAAAGTATCTCCCACTACAATGATTCGAAGTTTCTTGTGCTTTGGCTGTGTCACACTTGTTATGTCCGGGTAGATTAATCACACTGTGGACACGTAATGTAGGGTTTAGAGAAGGGTTCCTAGTCTGTGCACTAGAGGTTCATGTTAACTTCCAGGGTCGCGGCCAAGTCCCAGAACCAGGATGTAGCTGACCCCTGATCTGTGATGTGTGGTGCACGGTATTGCTAGCCCTGCTGGGGTGGGGGGTCTGCCCTGTCTGCGCCGCCTGGCTATTGACTTCCCTGGGCAAAAGCCCAGCTGTTTCACTGTCCCTCGGGGTGCTCCTCTGCCCCTGGCCGCCTCCTCCACCAGTCAGGCTGCTGTTGTAAGAAAGACATGGCCGAGCTGCTTCTGGCACACCAGTCCTCTCGCGGTGTCGCGCAGTAAAGCGCTGCTCATTGTATATAGGTCCTGTGGGCTTTCTGTACACCGTGAATATATATTCATTGTGTACGCGGTTTTATAAGGCGCCTAGTGCAAAACTTGAATTGCCTCAATGCGCAGTAATATGGCAGGGAAGAAGGGTTGCACGAGGAGGGATTGGGGCAAAGGGGAGGGAAAAGGAACGTCATCATATTGAAAAGGTCCAGTTAATCAGCCTCTGGTGCTGCCCCCCCCTTCATCTCGCTGAGCCCCGGTTCTCATATCTCTGGAACTTAGAACCACTTAGAAACTGGGCGAAAGCCGGCATGAGGTGCGACATAAGGGCACAATTGCGAGAATTCACATATGATTTTAGTATATATGAAATGTATGAAAAGACATTTTAGGTAGTATGACATTTTTGTATTTGAAACAAAGGATTATTTAATTTTTTTTTAGAGCATTAAGGGTTGATTTTTAAGGAATTGGTTATAAATATTGTAAATTACTATTTGTGTAATGTGATTATTCTTTGTGTGTTAAAGGGTTTTATGTTTAACCACATTAACACGTAAATAAAAAATAAAAAAAGGACAATTAATTTACTGCCACAGAAGAACACACACAATGATCATAGCAGGCAGCTTTTAAAAAAATGATTGTTATTTTTTTTAGCCTACAGCACCTGGCATTCCCAGGCGGTCTCCCATCCAGGTACTAACTAGGCCCGACACTGCTTACCTTCCTGGATCAGACGAGATCGGGCACATTCAGTGTGGTGTGCAGTTTTTGAGCGAGATTGAAAAATAATTCAACACATACTTTGTGAAATGAGTTCCCTTCATCAGTCTGTGTACTTTCAATGATGTTTGCATTAGTTAAGTTCGGAACACACGTGGTGCATGGCCAGAACTGAAGGTGGTCGTGCACTGCTGTGATGAAACTGTGCCCCTGCCTCCTATGACATGAGGATCTCCGAAGACGTGCAAGGGCACGTGCCCGCATCTTCTCGCCGCAGGTATGAGGGATGCTGTGAGGGGCAGGCACACGTGTGCCTGCTTCTCCAACTCAGTGCATCCACAGGCAACAGGGATGCAGTGCTAAGCAGATGTTGTTGTGCCTGCTTCGCCTCCCACTCCCTGTCTCCCCAGGCGGGAGGGATGCAGTGCTGAGCAGATGTTGTTGTGCCTGCTTCGCCTCCCACTCCTTGTCTCCCCAGGCGGGAGGGATGCAGTGCTGAGCAGATGTTGTTGTGCCTGCTTCGCCTCCCACTCCTTGTCTCCCCAGGCGGGAGGGATGCAGTGCTGAGCAGATGTTGTTGTGCCTGCTTCGCCTCCCACTCCTTGTCTCCCCAGGCGGGAGGGATGCAGTGCTGAGCAGATGTTGTTGTGCCTGCTTCGCCTCCTACTCCTTGTCTCCCCAGGCGGGAGGGATGCAGTGCTGAGCAGATGTTGTTGTGCCTGCTTCGCCTCCTACTCCTTGTCTTCGCCTCCTACTCCTTGTCTCCCCAGGCGGGAGGGATGCAGTGCTGAGCAGATGCTGTAGCGCCACCTCTCCCCTCTTTCCTTCTTCACACGTGATGTGGACATATATAGATACTGTACTGCCATCTATTTTGAGCTATATTTTTGTATGAAGCCGTGACAAGGTCTGTAAAAAACCAGAACACTAAATAAATAAACAAACAAACGTAACGATAATAGCAGTATTTACAAATGACCAACATGAAGCAATGTAATGTAATTTGCCATTTGTATAGCGCCTTTTCCCATTGGTAGGGCCTCAAAGCGCTGTAGGTGAACACCCTCGGGGCATCCAAGTCCACGGTGTGGGGAAGTTGATCAGAGGAGTTTAGAATGTGTGTTGCAATTTTAACCAAATCGAAGTTGGGTAGAGGTGGCCAAATCGCTACTAAATACCCATATCGCGCACGGGTGCTAGAATACCTCTGGATAGTAGGCGAGAGTAGGAGGCTCATTGTGTGTCCAGCTAGACCACATTTGCGTTGTGGGCAATAGCTGCAGTCAAGTGGCGGAGGTGTTGTGCGATAGATAGTTCATTGAACATGGTATGTGATCAGAGGTGGATTTAGCACTCGGATGACGGGCAAATGGTGAGCAGGCCCTACCATGTCCTGGGCCGACACCTTCCCATTCTCTTCACACTAGCCACAATGCCCACGCCCTCATCCTTCCTTGCTGGCAGTCAGGCACGCAGTCTAAGCACTCGCTCACTGGTTCCGGCTAAACATTTGTCATTGTTTGTGGGGGCCTAGTTCAATAAGATTGGGTCGCCTTTGCTTACAATAGGGGGTGGTGGGCATCCTTGGGTTGCCTAAATAACAATGGATGGATACATATGAATGCTCTTTAATGTCAGGGGCAGGTAGCCTGATGGGAGCTGAAACACCAAACTGCCACTGAAAAGATAGTAATTGCAGAGTAAAGGCAAAGAGGTGCTGGATGCTGGGTGATATCAAAGCCAGTCTGTAACCTGCTGTAAAGCGCACATTTAAAGACAGTGACCAGCAAAGTGCAGCATGTAACATTCATACATGGAAAAGTGCACATTTAATGCCATGAAAGAAATGTGTTGCTGTGTAGTAGCCCAAACAGGGACAGCTGCTTGGGTGCCCCCCTTCCCCGAGGGTCTTGAACACATACACAGAACAACAAAATCACACTACTGTGGGACTGTTAGGCATACAAGGCACTGATATGTTCTAATTTGTCTTCTGGACCTGTCCAGCAAAAGATATGCAGAACACCAATTTGAACAACATGGATTGACATGATCACACACGACATCACAGTAAATAACATTACAAGTTTCCGTGAAATCAGTATTTGGCCCCAGGCTGTGATTTAAGTACTTGTCTACATATCTTCCCAGTGATAGGTCACAAATATTCTTTCAAATTCGGGTTTCCAAAAACAAAATAATTCGTTTTTCTATCAATGCTTTGAAAAGTGCACAAATCCCATAAGAAACCAACCTGGCATTATATACATTCTTATAGAAATAGATCACGCAAAAAGACATGTATAGTTTTATTATTATTATTATTATTATTATTATTATTATTATTATTATTATTTTCACCACCCTAAATGCACAATTGCAGTAGCAGCCTGCAAAGGAATGTGGGCCTAAAATGAATATCATTTGGTTTTAAAAAAGGTATTCATAGTAAAAGAGAATAAAATAAGGTAATCTGCTTGAGCCATTAATTGACACAACATGCAGCGTTATACTCCCCTTCCATTTATTATCACCCACCAATTGCACCTTTTAAAGCACAACAGGCCTTACCTAGGTGCCCATGTGCTTGGGTCATCAACTTCTAATTGGTTTATTTAAATGAGGTTGATACAAAGCTGGGGGTGCTGGGGGAGCAGTGGGAAAGGCCCTGTACTTCCCTGCACTTTTAACTGTCACACAAAAAGTGTGAGCTGGGAAGACGCTGATGCTGCTTCAGAGGAAAAAAGCCAGGCCTTATTCCTGTCCCACACTTGCTGTGTGCGAGACATAGGACACGGTTTATGAAATTGGGATAGTCCCAAAAAATGTAGTATGGACACACCCATCCCTTTTCTCCGACCTTGGGACTCATCCGGGCTTGTTTAGCTGCCAACTCGATATAAGGTGAACACGGCGAACTCGCACAAAGGGGATTTTCGTCAGCCAGGTGGCTCTTTTTGGCCCATTTCATTACAACCTTATCTAAGTGGCTGCATTTTAATTGTTTCCCTGTTCATTTATTGCAGCTGTGACTGCGTATAGGCGGGAAGCTAAGGCAAGCACCTGCTCACCTCACATCACAAATATGCTCCTTTCCCTCATGCATCCTTTTTCTCCCATACAGCATTCTTTTTGCCCTCCCTCTTTTTTCATTTCCCCTCTACTATCCCACTCTTGCCTGCTGTTTTGGAACACTATGTCATCCACTGTTCTTTCATCATTCCCCTAATCTTCCTGCCTTTTTCTTTCTCCATTTCTGGCAAATGTTATTCGTGATAAAGATCCCACTCTCCTCCTCATTTTGCTGCTATTCGGATACTCACCTGCCTTCCTTCCCTCAATTTTTCTTTCCCTCATTTACCCACGTCACACACCATTTGCCTTAAAATTGCTGCAACTCCACTCTCCATACCTCACTCATTTGCCTCCCTCCTCTCCCTTACTCCTGCCCTCCTGCACTCTTCATTTCTCCGACTCTTTACACCTCCTTTATTCTCCATTCTCCTTACACTCCTGAACCCCCTGCTCTCTATTTTCCCTCCCTTTAATCCTCTTTGCCCTGCATTTCCCCTCACTCTGGAGACTCATTAACTATTACCCCATTCTACTGCCCTTGTTCATTCTCTGTACCCACCCACCCTTTTACCTCACCTGGCTCCCTTCAATCACCTTGTCTCCTGCCTTCCCTCACTTTCAATCTCTCACTCACATGTCTGCCCTCCTTAATACTCCACTCCCCTGTCCCATCAGTGTTCATGTTACCTGCCCCTCCCCTACCTTCCTTGCTCACTATCCTGCCCTTATTCCCTCTCTATTTCCATCCACTGCCCTGCAGCAGGGCCTTGTGGAGCTGGAGAAGATATGGAGCTAGTGGGGTGGAGATAAGGGGTCTTTCAAGTGCCACAAGCAGTACCCACAAAAAATGTAACCCCTAGTATGATTTTGGATTAAAAGGTGAACTCCTTTAAGTCTGTGATGTTGAATGATATTCAAGTGCGTGCAGTAAGAATACTGGGGACATGCACAAAATGGTTCTACATGATGTGGGAATTATCCTGTGATATCATCTCCTGTAATGTCCCTTGCCATTGCCCGTTTTATTGGTCATTGCCTTGAACCCTATCCTTTCCAACATCAGCTTCAGGCTTGATCATTCAATATTACCAATATTGACAGCAAAACCTTGCAAAGAGGCCCAGATGTCTCTAGCTAGAGTCAGACCGCTAAACACAGAAAAAAAACAGAACTACCACAAATGAAGAATTTGTCCCTAAAGTTCATCATTGTGCAAACCTCCTGAGCCCCCCACCCCCCCTCTAGGCTACGCCTCCATGGCCCGCCCACCTGGGGCCCTCTGTCCTTTTTGTCCACTGGGCCCTTTGCCTTAAATCTGCCACTGTGTATGATTGCCGGTGCGCGCAGGTGGGTGGCCTTGCCTTAGGCTATATTCTATAAGCATGGAGTGTGATACGTACCTGTGTGTTCTGGAAGGTTCTTGGTTTCGTAGATGTGGCATGGCTTCTTTCTGTCCTGTGGGCTGCTGGAGAGTATTAGAGTAATCTCACCTTCATTCGTTGATTACATAGAAGTTTGTTGTTGCCCCGGCCTACCTCAAAAATGGTTAACTAACCCAAAGAGGACAGGGTTCGTCAGGGTGCTGGGGGGAATCAAGTGCAAATTCTAGTCACGAAGAAGGAAGAAGAGGATGTTTAAGAGAAGAAAGGAAAGATGAAAGAGTCACAGCAGCTCTGACAGAGAAAAGAAGCGCTGTGTAAAGGGTTGGAGCCAGAAGCGGAAAAAAGAAAAAACAAGATTAACAAGGAACTGTTAAAAGGAACAAGTAAGAGTAGCGAAGTGTACAGGCAGGCATGAAAACCGACACCAGAGAGGAAAGATAAGGGGGCGAGACCAAGGCTACATTTGAAAACAATACCAAACAAGCATGGCAAAGGCAATCGTTTTGATGTTTACTGCTTTTCTTTGCATTTCGCACCAGGGTACATGGAGGAGAGAGCAAACCTCCAAGGGAGGAGGCCACAAGGGAAGCAGGTGTGCAAGAGCATGCAGAAGAGCAAAGGAGGAAGCCATTGAGAGAGGGTCCCATCAATGATGAGCAGGAGGAAACACGAATGAGGAAGCCTGAGAGTGGGAGGGTAAGAGAAAAAGGGAGGGTGTGAGAGGAAGGATGAGAGAATAAGGGCTACGAGCAAAGGTAAGAGGTGGAGAAGATGGAATGAGGGTGCAAGAGACGATATCATCAAGGGTGCCGGGGGGAGAGGTAGAGGAAGGGTGCAAGGAGGAAAGGTGAGAAGAGAGAGTGACAGTGGAGACAGAGAGAGTGACGGTGGAGAGAGAGAGAGTTGAGAAGATGGAATGAGGGTGCAAGAGACAATATCATCAAGGGTGCTAGGGTGAGAGGTAGAGGAAGGGTGCAAGGAGGAAAGGTGAGAAGAGAGAGTGACAGTGCAAAGAGTGAGTGACAGCATGAAGAGAGAGTGACCACACAGAGAGCGAGAGAGTGAGAGTGCAGGGTGAGAGAGTCAGAGTGGAGAGAGAGAAAGAGAGAGTTACACAAGCCAAGAAAGAGAGACAGCAAAAGAGAGTGACAGCACAAAGAGAGAGAAGAATGACAGCACAGAGAGAGAGGGGGGACAGAGCAGAGAGACAGAGTGACAGCACAGAGAGTGACCGTGCCGCCAGAGAGTAAAATTGCAGAGCGAGTGACAGCACATAGAAAAAGAGTGTCAGTGGAGAGAGAGTGACAGCAGAGAGAATGAGAGAGTTACACGAGCAGATAAAGAGAGAGAGGCAGCAGAGGGAGAGAGAGTGACAGCACAAAGAGAGAGAAGAGTGACAGCGCAGAGAGAGTGGAGAAGATGGAATAGGGTGCATGAGGAGATATATTCAAGAGAGCCAGGGTGAGAGGTAGAGGAAGGGTACAAGGAGGAAAGGTGAGAAGAGAGAGTGTCAGTGCAAAGAGAGAGCGACAGCGTAAAGAGACAGAGAGTGACAGCACAGAGATAGCGAGTGACAGTGCAGAGAGAGTGACAGCGGTGAGAGAGAATGAGAGAGTTACATAAGGAACGAAAGGGAGAGAGAGTGGCAATGCAATGAGAAAGAAGAGTGACAGCGCAGAGATAGAGCGACAGCACAGAGAGAGAGCGACAGCGCAGAGAGAGACCATGCAGAGAAAGAGAGAGACAGCAGAGAGAGAGAGACAGCGCAGAGTGAGTGACACAGATCAGATAGAGAGTGACAGCGCAGAGGGCGAGAGAGAGAGCACAGAGAGACAGCACAGAGAGAGACAGGGAAGAGAGAGAAAGTGACAGGGCAGAGAGAAAGAGCACAGAGAGAGAGAGAGTGAGAGACAGCGCAGAGAGGGTGAGAGAGTACAGAGAGAGAGGGAGAGAGACAGCACAGAGAGAGACAGTGCAGACAGAGAGAAAGAGTGCAGAGAGAGATGAACAGCTTAGCAGGAGAGTCAGAGAGGGAGATAGGTCAGAGAGAGGGACAACACAGACAGTGACAAAGCAGAAAGAGTGACAGCGCAGAGAAAGAGTGACAGCGCAGAGAGAGAAACAGTGCAGATAGAGAGGGAGAAACAGCACAGAGAGAGAAACACCACAGAAAGAGAGAGAGAGCGCGAGAGGGAAACAGCGCAGAGAGAGAACCAGCACAGAAAGAGAGAGAGAGAGAGAGAGAGACAGTGCATAGAGTGACAGCGCAGAGAGCGACATGTATGGCCTTGGTAGATCTGAGCATTTTAGAGTTGCTACGTCTACTACATAAGTCTGTGTTATTTCACATTTACCCATGCAACTACATTAATCTTTACCTGGAAGCAAAATAAAGTGTGCATGGCTAAGCCCATCTATGCGCCATTGAAGTTCCGTTCCCATACGCACATCCTCAGCCCTCTACCCTCTCACTATGTGACAAGGGTTCCACGTCCGCCTCGTCAGTACTGCACCTCTGCCTCCCAGTACTGCACTACCACCCATTTCTCTTCTTCCAGTCTGCATACTGCTGAAGCATTTCTGCCGTCTCACCCGAGTAGGTGGAATGTACACTTCAAAGCCCCTGCAGTCCCAGGAAAACATGAATTCCCACGGGAATGCCTTGCCAAAACCCTCTCCCTAAAAATCCCAGCTCCCTCGATCTTTATAGACTACCTTCAGAAATTGCTCTAGGACACTAATATGCGTATTTTTATTCTGTCAAAACCAGGGAAAGCGCCACCTGGCACCCTCGCACTAGACTCCTCCATCCCCATTTGCTCACCCCTACCGACAATAACTCCCTCTCCCTGCTCCCCTAATTACAGCATCCACAGCCACTAGTCGCCATGTTGAACATTGCACCTGTGTTGGATCAATGTGGTTTCTTACGGAAATGATTTGAATTCCTTGCATAGAATCGTGTGGTCGACTTCGTCTGTCAATAAGAATCATTAAACACATTATCAGCAATATTCTGCAAAAGTTTAACGGTCACTTTATTTTCCCTCTTTGATGGATGACCACATATACTGGAATGCACATCTGTGTGATGCCTGGCAGTGGCCTGTGCCTTCAACAAATGCCACCACCAAAGCCCCCCACGTCGCTATCATTTAAAATGTGGCTGTTTTATTTTTTTTCAATAGCCACCCACGAGTGGGTTTTAGGGTAAGAGGGCCTATAGCTAAAAGCAGCACCCTAATGTCACCCGAATACTTACTAGGCACTTACAGCTTAGTCCACCCTGTTGGCCTATAGCCCGTGGGACTGCCACGGGGTCCTGTGTATTCCCACATAGCGCCTTCTAAGGCAAGAAGGACGCAGAGCCTGGAGCACTCGTTAACACCACTTTATTCCTCGGTGTCTAGCTGGCACTCTTCCTGCCCATGTCACTTCCCTTCATTCTCTCTCCCTTGTCCCCACCCCTTCCCTGAACACTAGACCGTTCATTATGACAGCACAACCTCCCTCCTTTCTAAACTGGCAGTCCCCTTTACTCCATTTCTTCAGTAAGTCGATGGGGTAGCCCCCAAACCCTATGTGGCCTATCCTGTCGATCTCCTTCTCGCGACTCCACGCTGGCACCTCCCTTTCATCACTCTCCGGATCCTCAGCATCTCCTTGAGATGAGGCATCTGAATGATGAGTATCCTCTTTACTGTTGTCTTGACTCCTGTTCCTCCAATCACCTCCTACCACCTTCTTAAAGTGTGAGGAATTTCTTGTCACCTGCCTCCCACACTAGAGGTGGTGGCCTAGCCATCATCCACAAAACTACACTGGATTTAAGAGTATCGACCAACACCAAACTCGAGTCCGCTGAACTACTATCAGTCAAACTCACACTAACACCCAATCAAACAGCCACCCTTCACCTAATCTACAGGCCCCCAGACCCTGCAACCTCCTTCATCGGCGAAATCTCTACCCTCCTCCGTGACAATGCAAAAACAAACTCATAAATTATTATCCTTGGAGACTTCAACCTAGGACTTGGCTACCCCAAAGATCCCATTGCACTAGAGTTGGAAAACACCCTCTCGAACTCTGGCTTCACCCTGCACATCCAAGAGCCCACGCACTCCAAAGGCAGGTTAGTCAGCTCTAACTGCAATATTAATGTCCTGGCCAATACCCCTGCCTGTGGTCAGACCACCACATAATCACTTTTAATATTGAAGCTTCCGCCCGTATCCCGACCTGGATAGCGCCTGCTCTCCCGACCAGAAACAAAAAGGACATAACCAAGGAGAAACTTCTCCCTCTGCTACTCCCTTCGCTTAAAGCTGCCACTGACTCCGGCAATGACCCCACCACTCTAGCTGACATCTATAACTGCAGCATGCTCACAGCTATAGACGTTATTGCCCCCATCAAACTGAGGAAGGCCAAACCACGGGCACACCTTAACTCTTGGTTCACACCACAGCTAAGAGTACTCCGCAAAACCAAACGCTGTGCCAAAAATCGTTGGAAAAGTCACCCTTCTGACGCGCACAAAGATGGTTTCTTCTTGGCATCGCTCACCTACAAATCAGCCATTATAGAGTCAAAAAAAGAGTCCCTCAATAATCGCATCCTGCAAGCGGACTCCAATTCCAAGGAACTCTTTAAGATCCTAAAAGAGCTTGAAATTCCCGTTACCCCCCCCTGACACCTGCATTAAAGATAGCAAATGGTGTGGTAACATTCAAGCCGCGTTACTGAACAAAATCACCACGCTTCAATCTACCCCAGCTGGGGCCCTCTACCCTGACTTGCCCAATCTCAAACGGTTTGCCTTCGCTCCACTCACCACTGCGGAGATGGAAAACATTATCCTGAGGATCAAACCATCCAACTGCCAGGGTGATCCCTGTCCTGCCCCAATCATTAAGGAATTGGCACATGATCTGGCCCCACTTATCACATCCTTCATTAACGCTTCTGTTAAAACAGGAACTGTCCCTGACAACCTCAAGGACACATGGGCGATCCCCCTGCTCAAAAAACCCTCCCTGGACCCGAGCATACCTACCAACTACCGACCTATTACTACTGTCCCGTTCGAAGTTCTAAATGACAACGGCAAACTGGCCCTGTTACTTCTACTCGACCTCTCTGCGGCATTCAGTTTGGTCAATCACCAAATCTTATACAAGCATCTGCAGTCTGCCGCCCATTTCTCTCTGTCAGCTACGGCCTGGATCAAATCATTTTTGAGTAATAGTTCTATGCGGGTCTTTTCTCAATCTGCAGCTGCAGATCCTTCCCCTATTTACTGTGGCGTTCCCCAGGTCTCTTGCGTGTCGCCAACTCTCTATAATGTCTTTACAAAACCGCTCTTTTATGTACTTGACTATCTGGCTGTCTCTTATACGAATTACACTGACGACACCCAGATACTCATTCCCATCACTGGAGACTACTTGGCTGACATTAAGTCCCTGAATGATGTCTACTTGGTCATCCAAGCTTGGAATGCACAACACCAACTATGCCTCAACGATGACAAGACTGAGCTCCTCATCTTGGGCACTACGCAACGCCTTAGTAAACTTGAACCGTTTTACCAATCGTTTATCATCGATGGCAACACCATCCAAGTCTCGAAAGACACGAAAACCTTAGGCGTCTACCTTGACGCCACCTTATCCCTTTCCCGACAAACAAATGCAGTCAGATCTTCTTCAGCATACACCTGCAAACTCATTGCAGCCTGCAGGCCATTTCTGACAACGCCAAACACGGTCACACTGGCCAGAACCATCATCATGGCCAAAATCGACTATGGTAGCACCCTCTACCTAGGAACTAGCCAAGAGAATCTGAACAAATTGCAAATCTCCCAGAACAACGCCATTAGAGCGGCTCTAAACATCCCGCGAAACCACCACATCTCGGAATCTAGATCCAATCTACACTGGCTACCTGTCAAACAGAGAATTTCACTGAAAGCCTTAGGCCTTACCCACAAATGCCTAGCCAACCAAGCCCCCATGTATCTCGCCACGCGCCACGCTATCCCGCCACGCGCCTACCCGCCCTCAAAGAACCGCCCAGACCCACTGTTTAACTATCCCTAGGTTCAAACTAAAAAAAGCGGGTGGATCAAGCTTCCCTGTCCTAGCTTCCAAGCTCTGGAATGCTCTCCCCCTCACCATTACATCAGAAGAATGCTTTAGTGCCTTCAAGGCCAAAACGAAAGCCTGGCTCTTCAATCAGTCTTGAAACTCTGACTTCTTATGTACCTGGGAGCCCTGCCCCAGTAAAGTGCCTGCTCTAATCTCTACTTTGTAAATGATGTATATAGCTGTATGCTCTGAATACTTTGCACTGTACCTATAGTTTGAATATATGTATGCTCGTTATGTAACCATGTCTAAGTTGCACCCTGATGCCTCCGGGCCTTATGGTGCGCGTTACAAATAAATAAACAAACAAACCCGTCGATTGGCCCCTTTCGCAGTCACCATTGATCCTTGCTATTGAACGATCACCATTGGGTCCTCGTTAAAACGCTGTTGAGTGTTTGTGTGTCTGCGGTTGTCGCATCCCGACTTCTCATGCTCTCATCTGCTTGGTAAGTCTTTGTAGGCTTCGGGACATAAAGTCTTTGCTTGTGAAAGGGGACTCATAATTAGGGGAGCATGGAGAGGGGGGTATTGTCGGTAGGGGTGAGCAACTAGGGATGGGGGGAGTCTAGTGGGAGGGTGCCAGGTGGCGCATTCCCTGGTTTTGACAGAATAAAAATAGGCATATTACTGTCCTAGAGCGATTTGTGAAGGTAGTCTATGAAGACCGACGCAGATGGGATTTTTAGGGAGAGGGTTTTGGCAAGGCATTCCTGTGGTAATTCATGTTTTCCTTGGACTGCAGGGGCTTTGAAGTGTACATTCCACCTACTTGGGTGAGACGGTGAGACGGCAGAAATTCTTCTGCAGTATGCAGACTGGAGGAAGAGAAATGGGTGTGGGTGCAGTACTGGCGAGGCCGAGGTGCAGTACTGGCGAGGCAGAGGTGCAGTAGTGGCGAGGCAGATGTGGAGCCCTTGTCACATAGTGAGAGGGTAGAGGGCAGAGGATATGCGTATGGGAACAGACATTTAATGGCACATGGATGGGCTTAGACAGTTCACACTTTCTTTTGTTTCCAGGTAAAGATTAATGTAGTTTCATGGGTAAATGTGAAATATTTCCGAGTTAAGCGTAGAGTTGTCGGACTTGACCACTTGGGGAATGCCATATGCAGTAATCATCCTATACAGTGCAGGAATGACGTGATGAGCTGCTTTGGACCCCACTACCTGGGCTTCTGGGAATCTCGAATATTAATCCACTGCCACCAACAAATATGGGTTGCCATTTATTAGTACAATGAAATCGACCACTACCTTGTCCCGGAACCTGTTTGGTAATAATGTCATCTGTAGGGGCTCTGGACGGGCTGGTGGTGTTATGATACAGCACGTAGAACACCCTTTAAGTAACTGTTCCACTTGAGCATCGAGTTTTGGCAACCATACCTTCTGCCTCAGAAGTCATGGTTGACACAATGCCGCAGTGTCCTTCATGTGCTAGTTCCATCAACTGGCGCCTCAGTGCGGAGGGTATGACTAGCTTGTTTCTGATGAGAAGAATACCTTCTTCTGACATAGAGAGTTCCCTGTTGACTAGTAGCAGATTCTTGATGTCACTCTGGACCTCTTGTTGTACCATCTCCATGTTCTTCTTGGCTTGCTTCCATCTACCCAATTTGAGACCCTCCCCAATGGAAAGAAAGCCCTTTTCTGTTCTGACTCCTGTAGTATTCGTAAGCTAATCACCCCTTTTGGAACAGCTTGTCGAAGTGTATAATGAATGTACATGTCGGCCAAGGATGGATATGGAATTTCTGGCTTTAGTGGATGTCGGGAGAGGAAGTAATCCAGGTTCTTTTCTTTGCCTGGCCAATGTACTATGTTGAAGGCATATGTCTGCAACCCCAAACTCCACCATGCAATTCATAGAGGCCTTCTCACCTGACGGTTGCCATAAATAAACAATAATGCCAGATGATCAGTTATTATGGTGAACAGCTTTACGTAGAGGAACACGTGGAAATGTTCAAAGGCCCACACTACTGCTAGGCTTTCTTTTTCAGCCTGTGTTTTTTCGACAGACTCCTAATTGCATGTGATACTATGTGCCATCAGTGAGATGTGTCTTCATCCACTTGTGCCAATATGGCCGCTAGCTCTATCGTGCTCGCATCCACCATCAAATCTGTTCTCCTCGTCATGTGAAAATATGTTATATTTTCTGCAGCTGATATTCCCTGGCAGATATTCTTTGCATGCGTCTTGTACTTACATGTGGCTTCAAAGTATCCCTTGCACGGCAATGGTGACTTCGATCTGTATGGATATATGTCCACCTCCAATGGGAAAGGGGCTTTTGCAATGACTTTGTAGACTTCTTCTCTAATCACATTCACAGTGGATCGGTGTCAACAAGGAACTAATTTGCGAAAGCAATATTGGACTATGTTCTGTTGCCTGATCGTTTCCCAGATCGTACCGGTAGCGCTTGCGTCTGTGAGCATCCGCTGACGAGTTCAACCTACTGTCCGACAGAAATTGTTCAGTTAGGTAGCGTACATGTAGTCTTGTCCTTCTGGGTTGACATGATGAGTGAACCGTTCGTCTTTCCGACGTTCATCGTTCTTCTGCTGACCCTTCTTCCCGTTGTAGGCTGTCTTTGTGTTGTCCAGACGTTCTAGAGGCTGTGAATATGGCCGCTGATGCCGCTACTGTCCTTTCTTTTATTCTTGTGGCCGGGGGACTGCCTTCCTCTCTTCATGGTGGGTTCCTTGACATCCAGTACACAACCTTGAAATGGTTTACCCCTCCACATGCTGATTCTAGTTGTCCAATTGGCAGGCAGGATCCTTTGTGTGGGATCTTGTATCAGAAACAGAATTGTTCAGCTGGAACTTGTGACAATGTTGTGTTCACCATGGCTGGCGGTGAATGAGTGATTTTCGTTTTGCTCATTGCTTCCACCAGTATTCCCACTGTCCAATCTGCTTGAGCAAGCATCAATATTTCCTCCAGTGATCATGGCTCCTAGAGTAATTTCTTTCGAAAGTTCGGTACTGACATCCTGCAAGCATTTGTGATCTCAACGCTTCGTAGTTTGAGTAATTATTAAATACACAGGATTTCATTGTTATCCGTAGGCGCATCACAAATGTGTCCATGGTTTCCCCTTTGTCTTGCATCGTAGTGTGCAAGACATGTCTTTCATAATCGACATTTGTTCACAGTGTGAAATATTAGGTCAGCGCTGTTCTCAGCCCCCGAAAGTTGTCGACTGTGTCTTGGTACTTCATATAAGATGCCTCCTGTGGCTGGTCCCACCGCTAGTGTCAAGAGAAATTTCTTTCTGTGGTCATCCAGGGGGCCCAGTGCATCATCGTATACTTAAAAGTCCCTTACACATATCACCCATCTCGTACCATGTTGCTGATTTGTGTCTCATAAAATGCTCCAGGTAAATGCAGTCAGAGTGATTCATGTAGTTGTGCTTGAAATGGGTTGGGAGGGGTCTCTGCCACTGTGGCTGGAAACTTATTCTGACATTGTGGCTTTTCTGTTGTTGTTTCTTGAACTTGCTCAGGTTTCCTTGTTTGACCTGTTATTGTGGACCTCCTGCCCTCTTAGGCATATGTATCTGTTGATATGAGCCTTTTGGAAGTAGGTCATGCCCCTTTCTGTGCCGGACCCACTATATTCCGCGCTCAGTATCGTGTTGCCCTGCTCCTATGGGGTCTGACGTTGTCGAGGCTCCTATCAACTCCTTTCTTGAGTTCATGATCATCGCTGCACCTGTGGCCAACGCGCAACCTCTGCGCTGTTCGGCTTTTGTTCGGAATTTCACAGCTGCACCCGTGGTTACTCTGTTCCTCGCTTGCGCTGTGTGAACTTCACCGGCGCCACACCTGCAGTATATAACTACTGTGCTGGCCCCTCAACAGAGCTTCACTGCCCCCTGGGGCAGTATTGGGCATGGCGCAAATCACGTGCCTCGTCGCCAGCATTGGCCTGTACCCCATGGGACTGCCACAGGATCCTGTGTATTTCCACATGGCGCCTTCTAAGGCAAGAAGGACACAGAGCCTAGAGCACTCATTAACACCACTTTGTTCCTCGGTTTCTCACCGGCAGTCCTCCTGCCCACGTCACTTTCCTTCATCGCCCCTCCCTTGGGCCCCACCCCTTCCCTGAACACTAGACTGTTCCTTATGACACCACAGATACAATATATTAATTATATTTGTGCAAACAATTACTTATTTGCAAACAGATTCAAAATACTTTTGCAAGTCATTTGGTCATTTGAGTTTCTCGAAAGACTGCAGTAGTGGGTTAGGATATCTTTCCTGCCACTCTGTCTGGGGGAATCTCCTTCTTCCCCAGATGGGCAGACAGAAGAGCGAACAACAATACACAGCAGAATATGTAAAGCTAGCACCCTTTTTCCCATTTGAGGGATGCAATCCTTGGTTCATAGCGGTAACCCTGGTTGTTTGGGAGAAGAATGGCATCGGTGCCCAACACTAATGATGGCACCACTGGCAGCCCCCAGCGAAGACCATTCACGTTTGTCGAGAAGAACACCTATGGAAATCCAGGTGTGGAAGGGAAGCTGGGCAGTGGGGTTCCTGTGAGGCACCCGAGATGAAAGCCACAGTGGAGGGAAGGAGGATTGGCTGGACCCGTGGCTGAGGTCGCAGAGGGTATGAGAGCTCACCAAGGAATAGACAGCACTGCGGAGGGGGCACCCCGCAGCAAAACAAGCAGGGACCAGTAGCCTGTGGGGCAAAATAGGACAGGAGGGGAGAGGGGCAGATAACAGGCTGATAGGCAGCAACCTGTGACTCAGGGGACGCGCAACACCTCTCCCCAGCACCTGCCTCAGACACACGGTGCCAGAGAGCATGAGGGAAACAATGGGTCCATACAGAAGACGAGAAGGTGCCAAGCACCAAAAGCAGGAGGCAGGAAACACCCAGGTAGGGAACAAAAGAGTGCCTCAAGGTGCAAAGTGCCATCAGCGCCAGTCGGCCGGGGGCTTGTCAAAACCCCGCCACA
The DNA here is from genome assembly GCF_040938575.1 of Ambystoma mexicanum. NCBI lineage: Eukaryota > Metazoa > Chordata > Amphibia > Caudata > Ambystomatidae > Ambystoma > Ambystoma mexicanum. The sequence continues at coordinate 223,382,795 of NC_090927.1, read as the reverse complement.
AGCAGACATAGCTTAGGGCTAGTCATCCACAATATAATGAGCTGCTCAAGCAGCAGAAAAGTACAATCCTGTTTGGGACTCCGCAGAATACTTTTTCTTCCTGAAACATTGACCTGTTTCAACACTGTAAGTTTTGCCTTGCTCCGCTGCACAATTCTGAAATATTTTTTGTTTGCTGTGGAGCATTTTGGTCCACTTGGTATTAGACACTGTGAGCTTCACCTTGCTCTGGTGCAACTACAGACAAGTCAAGAAGGCTCGTGGAGTGTGCCGTGGATGATATTTATGTTGCGGGGATAAGCAGCAATAACAAAGCTGCTGAAGGAAGGAGGGTTTTCAACAAAAAAGAAGCAGCGAAGGTACGATACAGAAAGCAACTCACTGAAGAATTGCAGCGAAGCAGTGGAGAGAGCCAAAAGCAGCAGCCAGTGAAGACAAGCATCAGTTCACAAAGGCAGTCGTAAAAAACTCACTGATTGCTGTCAGTGTAGGCGGAGGAGACAACCAGGATCTCTGTACAACAACGGAAGCAAGCAGGCTCACGGGTAGCAGACGCCGTGCCATCTGAGAGAGAGGCGGTGAGTAAAAGAGGAGTCAGCGAGGGTTGCTGTGGAAACTGGAGGGCGAAACTGACACAGCTTTCTGAGCGGAGAGCTTGTAAATTGTTGCAGCAAGCAAGAGCAGAGTCTGGTATTTCTTCGCGACACGCGCAGGACGCATAGGTGCGTTTTTTCGTTGCTCTTAGTGCAAAAGTAAACACTGGTAATTTGAAACAGTTGAGTGAACAATTTGCTACTATTTACAAGAGCAAATAAATTTTGCAGGAGCAAAAATCAACACAGAGCCAACACTCTAGTCCTGGAACCAAGACCACGCAGAACAACAGAGGCTCGACCCGATAAGAAGCCATAGTGCAAAACTAGGAAATGGAAAACAAAAAAAGGTCTAAACTCATGCAATGGGGTGATGAAGCAGAGCTCATACACGGCTCGGCATGGGTAAGGAAACGCCTAGACAGCGGTTCAAATGAGGAGGAGGATGATGCCATCATTGTAGAAGAGGAAGCAGGGGAGCCACAGAAGAAAAAAAGCCAGGGGAGCAAAACCCATGTCACAGCAAAGAAACAGAAAGTGCCAGTGCCGGGAAGGAAGATCAGCAAGCCAGCTAAAAAGAAAGCCTTTATGACTGAAATGTTGGAGGATTTTGCTAATATGTATCGGGTACAGCAAAAAATAGTAAGGAATGCCAAATTTGATAAATTAGTAAAAATTATGACAGAATTTGGGGAGAAACAGCGCCATACCCACTGGAACAGAGGTACCAGTGGAGCAAGGGACCGGTGAGTGGGGGGCCTACTAATGGCTTGGGTAGGCCCCAACCAGACCGTCAATGAGATGCCAGGGTTCAGCATAACAGGGCCAGTGGCAGTGGCCCCAGGGATAGAAGTATGAGCGCCAGCACCTGAGAACAATAGCACGGGCACTAAAGCAGCAACTCCAAAAGAGCAGAGCGAAATGTCACAAACACACACCTAGTAGAAAAGCTAAAAACTTTGCAGAGCGATATTTTTAACCGGTTCAAGGGGTCATTGGCATGGAACATTGAGCAAGTGCTAAAAGAGACTATTTGGCAAAGGGGATGTATGGAACTGTTTTCATGACTCGAAGCTCAGCAAAAGGCATATGGTGCTTTTAGGGATCCCAAAAAGATTGAAGAAAAAATCATAGCAAGAAAAGCTCAGGTGGAGCACAACTGGGATAACTGGCTAAAAACATTTGCAATAATGGCCATAGTAATTTTAGAAAAACACCAAATGAAGGGGGAATATTAATTGCCTATATAGATAAAGTCAGAGAAGTTAAGGAGGTTTTTGGGGGGATGTATGGCTCACCTATGACAAGAGATTCAGGAGAGCTATGTCTAAATGCCCAGAGATAGAATGGGATGAGGTCCAGAATAATTTGTATGTACTAAACGGAAAAAAACCATGGTGCGGGGAGAAGAGCCCAACACAGGGTAAAACAACACAAATAAGCAGCATTAGTAACCAACAGTGCTTTCCACGGGATTACACTGAAAGGTGATTGGCTCATTTCCAAGCTTGACTCTTTTTTTCTGTTTTGAAACGCGGCATTGTTTCGGAGCAGAAAAAAATGCTATTAGTACCCTGGTCTAACGGGCGGGGTACTAATGGCTATAAGCCCCTCGACAGCGGGCCAATACCGCCCACATTTTGTACATGCATGCTTGTACCTACACTCCTTGCCCAATGAGCAGTGCCCGTTTTCAAAGTTCCAACAGGAAATGTTGTTCCTGTTGGTGTTTCTGTGGCTTGTTGTTGCTTTGGCTGCAGGTCTTAGACCTAGCCGGCCATGGCTGTTTCTTCCAAAAGGGCTGTTCGCTACGCTCGGGCCTGTAACTACGGCCTGGGGGCATTACCTGGGGTGATATTGGCCCGCTGTCTCTGGGCTTATTGCCACAATAAAAGCAGCGAGCAGGGGAATCAAAACAAGGGCGAACAGCCGTTTTGGAAGAAACAGCCATGGCGGGCTAGGTCCAATACCTGCAGCCAAAGGAACAAAAAGCCACAAAAACACCAACAGGAACAACATTTCCTGTTGGAACTTTGAGAAGGGGCACTGCTCATGGGGCAAGGAGTGTAGATACAAGCATGCATGTACAAAATGTGTGGGAAAACACACCAGCAGTGGGTGCACCCGACTACCTAACAGGGCCCCCAAGAAAGAGGAACAATAAGTGTTTGAACAACAGCATCATATTAACCCTGAGAATTTGCATCAATTTTGGCAGTTTACCCAGACAAGAACACCAGACAGAACATAGAGAAAGGTTTTCAAGAAGGTTTCAGCATTCTATTTAGAGGCAAGGAATCCTTGAAGATACCAATAAATCTGAAGTCAGCAAGGGAAAACCCAGAAATAATTAGGAAGAAGATTTTAAAAGAACTACAGCTATGCAGAATTGGGGGACCCTGGGAAAAATGCCTTTTAAAGAATACATATGCTCCCCGCTAGGCGGTACCCTAGAAGGAACCATGACAAATGAGCATGATATATCATTTATCAAACCCACAGGGACAATCCCTGATGACGGGATTCCAGAGACAGAAACGGCAGTGACCTACACCCATTTCCAGGAGGCGCTCAGAATTATGAAGAAATGTGGGGAAGGGGCGCTAATGGCAAAACTAGATATCGAGTCAGTTTTTAGACTCCTACCAGTGAACCCCAAGTCTCAACTTTGGCTGGGTTTTACATTTGAGGGGAAGTTTTATGTGGACAGATGCCTGGCAATGGGGTGCGCAATATCATGCGCCCTATTTGAGCAATTTAGATCCTTTTTTCAATGGGCATTCTTAAAGCAAGTACCCGAGGCACAGGAAGTGCACTACCTAGCTGATTTCATGATAGTAGGTCACCCAGGGACAGAGGAATGCAAACATTTATTAACAAAAATGGTGGAAAGGGCAGTACAATGGAGCATACCTTTGGCAAAAGAAAATACTACGAACCCAGCAACTAACATAATTTTCTTGGGCATAGAGATAAACTCAAGAACAGGGGAATGCAGGATTCCTGGCAAAAAGGTAGACGAGCTACTGGAAAAAAGTCTGAAACTTGAGAGGAAAGAACAAAGGCTCAGTCAGGGAAATACAGTCTCTAGTAGGAAGCCTAAACTTTGCAGCCAGGATGATACCGCAGGGCAAAACATTTGCAAGGAGCTTGGAGCTAAGGAGAAAAGGGTATCAAAAACCACATTTACATTTAAGACTATGGGAAGATATTAAAAAAGACTTACTGATATGAGAGGAATTCCTTACAAAATTCAACAATACAACAATATGGTGCACCCCATTGAAAACGATGAATAAAAGGGTGCTTTTCACCGATGCTGCAGGGAGCAAAGGTTTTGGGACAATTATGGGCCTGGCATGGTTCGCTGGTGAATGGCCAGATACTTGGCATGCAGCAGGTTGGACCAGGAATATTACCCTTATGGAGATCATACCAATCTGGCTGGCATTGCACATCTGGGGTGACCAGCTGGCAAACAAGGAGTTAATCGCCTGGTCAGACAACATGGCAATAGTGGGATTATTAACAGAAGGACAACAAATTGCCAACTAGTGTTAAAAATGTTAAAACCAATGACCAGGATTACTCTGAACAGAAACATGGTGTTAAGAGCGAAACACATTGCCAGGACAGATAACAACACTGCAGATGCATTATGTCATTTTCAGTGGAGCAGATTTCACCAAATGGCCCCAAATGCCCGGAGTGATAGGACGGAAGTTCCAAAAGGACTGCTGGGAAATAATGGCAGACAAATGAATGCTGCATCAACACTTACGCCGAATGGCCGGGCCGGGATGTGCAGCCAACAACAACACACACCTCAGACATGGCGGGCAGTAGGAGTTCACTTCGGGCACACAACACAGACCCTGCAACGGGATTACTACTAGATCTGGCCAAGAAGGCATTGGCAACCAACACCACCAACCAATATAGTAAGTGACTGGAAAAGGTACTAAATGTTACCGGTTTAAAAAATGTGGATAGGTAACTACAACAGATATCAACAAATTCCCAGAGTGAGCCTACAGGCAAGGGGTAAAAAAGGAGTGGGCAAAAAGTAATCTAACAGCAGTGGCATATTTTGCAAAGACCCAGGGGGATCAGATCCAACCCGCAGTGCATTAATAGCATATGGGTTAAAGGGCTGGGGGAAAATTGAAGGGCCACAAAAAAATAAGAGGCGCCTGTTGGCTAACAACCATAACACAGCTTTTAGATACAATGGGCCTCATTACGACCCTGGCGTTAAGGGTTTAACGGCACCGTAAAAGGTGTCGGCGCCGTTAAACCCTTAACGCCTCATTACGAGTTCCCTTTGCGGGACCCGATCTTAACGCCTGCTTTTAGCAGGCGTTAAAGTAGGGTGCCGCAAAGGGACCTTGGTGCTAAGTACGGCACCGTACTTAGCTCCTTCCCCATTCCCATTGAGCCCTATGGGGTGAAAATGGGAATGGGGAAGGGCCCATGGTGAATGGGGAATTAACGCCCCGCCAACCTTGGAATGGGGCGGTAATTCCGCCATTCACCATGGCGGACCTCGGCATGGACCATGGTGCTAATAGCACCATGGTTTAGCGCCGGGGTCGTAATGAGGCCCGATATGTTACCACCCATATGAGGCCCTACTGTTTAAAAGTGCTTTTATTCTAGCATATTTCGGGGTGTTTAGGGTGAGCGAGCTCATAGCATCACGCACAAAAGCCAGTGATGGTTGGGGATATTGGATCTAAGGGTAAGAGCGGACAGCATCACAATTGAATTTCAGGCATCCAACACAGGATGCAAAAGGGAAATAAATATTTATTGCATAGAAGATTTTACCAACTGCCCGGTGTGCATCACTAACCAATACAACGACCAACGTCCAATAATGGGGGGTCGTTTCCTGATTGATATGGACACATCCGCCCTAAGCCAGTTCCAATTTAAAGTAGTGCTCATGAAGGCCATAGGTAAGGCTGGGTGGGACACTAAGGAATATGGCACTCATTCATTCAGAATAGGTGCAGCAACCTCAGGCTGGCAAGGGGGGCTAGGGGCGCAACAAGTACAAGCAATAGGGGGATGGAAATCGGAATGTTACAAACGGTACATAAGATCTGAGCTAATTTAATTTTTCTCCACACACAGATCACAACGCTCCCCTCAAATCAGCATGGATAATAGGACACTCTTTCGTGTTCAGAACAGGGAGATGGTTTGAGGAAATGAAAGACAGGACAGCCTTTCAAAAGACCATCACGTCGTGGTGGGGGTACAGAGGCCTACATTGGCCAGACATTTACGACAGGCTAGCTGGCCTGGTGGCTTTCAGGTACCCACCAGAATTTCTAATTATACATCTGGGGGGCAATGATCTAGTGGCCATGGGTAGAAAGCAACTATTGACAGATGTATGTACCTCGCTAACGGGCATAGCCCACAACTGGAAGGAGACAGACATTTTTTATTCTGCAATATTGCCCACGAAAACATGGTTGGGGGCAAACTCGTATAAGGCCATTGATATAGCGAGAAAGAAGTTGAACAGATGGATAGAGAAATTCTGCCCAACCAGAGGGATACATTTCATTAAGCATAGCGCAATATATTTAGCAAACCCAGAACCTTTCCACAAAGATGGAACCCATCTGTCTAAAAAAGGGATGGAACATTTTTACAGGTAAATAATAGACAACCTGGCAGAAAGAGGATGTAGGTAGCAACTTTTGGGGGAACCTGGAATGCCGACAACCCTCCAGGTGTGGTGGCACGGGCCAGGGGGCACAACCCTGGACCCCATGCCCAAAAGGGTACATTATGTATTATTGTGATGATTATGATGATTGTGTATTGTTACGTAATGTGCACTAAAACCACAGCCTTTTATTGCCAACACTTACACAATGTTGTTTGGTGGTCTCTGAGGGAAGTATGGGGAACAGTCACAAACCTTTTGCTTCCACAGATTATAGACAGCGCTGCGGAGGGGGCACCCTGCAGCTAAACAAGTGGGGGCCAGTAACCTGTGGGGCAAAATAGGACAGGAGGGGGAGGGGCAGATCACAGGCTGACAGGCAGCAACCCGTGACTCAGGGGAAGCACAACACCTCTCCCCAGAACCTCCCTCAGACACACGGTGCCAGAGAGGATGAGGGAAACAATGGGGCCATACAGAACAAGAGAAGGTGCCAAGCACCAAAAGCAGGAGGCAGGGAACAAAAGAGCACCCTAAGGTGCAAAGTGCCGTCGGTTAGAGGCGAGGGAACATTTTTAGCTAGCAGGCAGATGAGAGGTGCATAAACATTGTGTAGTAAGCATTTCATGTGTTTAAAATCTGCTCGTCCATTTCAGTCGGCTTGTATGTTATGTTGCATTTTCCAAGAATTCAATATGTTCAGATGAGGTCGTATTTTTGTTATCTCCGCTCGACGCTGATTGAACAAATTATTCATTTATTTTGAGTTAGGTGGCAATGTTACAAACTGGCACTATTTGAAACGCTTTCTGCTTTTAACATCCACCGAATTTTGGGTCATGAGGGAGGAGCTGTTTCAGGACTACTACACGTATTGCATAATCCAAAAAAGGAGCACGTGCGCAAGCTTGCAAGTGTGTCCATCTTCATTCCTTGACACATACGCCCTTTGGCACTAGAATACGTGTGGGAGGAGCTAAGAAAAGAGGAGGCCTCCTCCTTTGAAGAGACCAAACAGCCTCAAGAAGCAGTTGCTGCTCCCCCTCGTGTGATCAGTGGCGTAACAGAAAATTTGGGGGCACCCTACGAGTCATGCTGAGGGGGCCTCTCCAACTATTTAACAAATGAAGGGTTGTGCCACTCTCTGTGCCAGCCTAGATTACCATGCTTGTACAATACACGTGAACGTGCTGCTCCAGGTGTACGACGCACACTGCACCAGGAGAAAGTATATATGTGTTTTAATGCATTATACAGCACACTTTCTGAGAAGAATTGGCTAAAAGGCCAGAGCATTTGCAATTGTTTTGTAGGGTAACACCAATTCAAAAATCCAATACATGCAAGTCACCAACAGTTTACAGGAACATTAATTCTTTAATTAATATAATGATTTGCTATTAAAAATGCCCTGCCACAATGAAAACATGTCCATCTGGCTGCACAATGTAGACCAGTCTAGACACGTAATACCATATTACAGTAAAGCATGCCAGACCACATTTAGACATACCTAGACTGGTTTCACCAAAATGCCAGTCGAAGCAATAACACTTATCATGGTTATTTTATCAAAGATGCCCAGAAATATATACTATGCTGCAGCAAGAAACAGCTAGACTGGCAGCACCCAAATGCCAGTCTAGGCAGGTAATTACAATTAGCAGGACTTCTTTATCAGTGATGTCCAGTTAAAAAAAGTCACGTCAACTAAGAAATGACTAGGCTGGCTATACCAAAATGCTTCTCTAGCCACTAATACCACATATCATGCCGGCTTAGCCTGGACATGGATGACCATTAAGATTTATTGCACAATCCCTGTCCAACCCCACCGCCCCCACACATCCCCTATCCCTCCCACCACCTACCCCACCCTCCAAATTCAGCTTTTCCGCCCAGATCTAACTCCATGTCCCTTTTCCTTGTCCCGGCACTTACGTATAAGGCTCCTTGCCTCATAGGCAAGTACTGGGATGAGGAAGAGTGGGACTAGGAGTAATGAAGATTATAAGTAACGAAGCCAGGCATTACCTCATGTCCCTCTACCTAATCCCAGTACTTGTGTATAAGTCAAAGTGCCTCATACATGAGAACTGGGACGAGGAAGAATAGGGCTATGAGTAATGAAGATTACCAATAAGTAACCAAGGGATTAAACACAAGTAGTGGTGCAACACCATTAAGCTGACTGGCCTCCAGCCCCCTACCCCTTGAAATGTTGGGCTATGTTAACTCGACCTGGCTGACCTACAGAGCCGTTGCCGGACAAAACAGGACACAGATGTTAAACGGCACCTGGGTTTCGCTGTTAACAAGAGCCCAGCAATTACTAACATAAAGCATTTCACTGTTAGTACCTGTGAAATGCATAATTCTTTAGGCAATTGAAATCTTGATGTGGGTTTAGTACTTGCATGCCAGGGAAGTGATTGGAAGGGTAGGGAGGGCACAGGAGACCGTTTAATCTCACAGCAGTCCATAAGTGGGTGCTTTCAGACTTAAAGGAGATATTTAACTGCTTGTAACATTGAAGCTGCAATAGAATAGTCTCATTAGAATGCATAAATAAGTTAGATGCCCCTCACAAATATATTTTCCCCCTCCCCCACCACCTGTGAAGTTAGCACCTCTCCCAACATTTGAAGGGTTAGCACCTCCCACCCCCATCCCTGGAATTTAGGTTTCATTGCGCCGCAGAACACAAGCACAAGCATACACACCATTCACCATACACACACATGGAAACACCCACCCACCCATACATTTAAGTGTGTACCCTTTCATCAAACAGGCACACCCAGGCAGCCACCTATACTTTTAAGTGTGCACCCTTTCACCATACAGGCACACACACCTAGGCAGCCACCCATACATTTAAGTGTGCAGCCTTTCACCATACATTCACACAGGCAGCCACCTATACATTCCCTTAAGTGCCAAGGATGAGTATGCTTGTCCTTTTTGCGTAGACTTGCATAATAGCCTGTCAGTTAAGGGAAGTGTGCACCCTTTCACCATGCACTCACACAGGCAGCCACCAATACATTTAAGTGTGCACCCATTCATTATTCATGCACACCAAGGCAGCCACCCGTATTATTTAAGTGTGCACCCTTTCACCATACACTCGGCACACACACTCAGCCACCCATACATTCAATTGTGCACCCTTTCACCATACACTCACACAGGCAGCCACCTATAATAAATATCATCGTTAGCAATAATTGAATATTTCAAATAAATCTGAAGGGGGGAGTAGAAGCAACCGAAAATTTTGAATACTTTGGAAAACAGCATCATCTGATGGATCCTTCTTTCGTTATATGTTACCCTATTTTTGAAAACACAGGAACATAATTATTTGCAGCCTGAATTTCATCTTTAATGTACAACACAATGGCCCATGTCGCACATGTCCTTAATGCTTAATATGTATTTTTGTAGAAATGACATACTCCCTAAAATGAGGCTCTTATTACCCAACTGAAATGGCAAACATTTTATCAGCCTTGGAAAGATGAACAGATGAGGCAGCCCCACAGCTTACATGATACCAGCTACACACTAACGTCCTGTGTTACTTAGGAAGCTTAAATAATTGACGTATGCTTCAGGAGGGAGGTGGAGAGTGCAGGCTGGTGGGAATGGCTTCAAGCAGACCAGTATGCAACTATTTAGATGACTAAAAGAGTATTATGAGGTGTATCACTCTGTGGTGCAGTTACTCGGAACATTCGGAACACTTGCAATACACAGAACACTAAATCTGCATCACAGGAAAAAAGTCACTGCAGAAGACCTAGGGTCACTTGCTGGCCATTCCTATTTTTTACATGTATTTCATACAAATCACACACAAAAATCCTATTAACATATACATATATATTTGTTAACAAAAAAGTTCATATATCACTATTAAAAAAATATACTTAAAATTCAAAACTGCATATCATTGAATCACTGTGATTCAAAATAAACTATGTTTGCTGCAATAGCCATTTCTAGATATACCTCCTTCTTTCTAACAAGATACATCCAAATTGGTACCAGACATCGGAACAGTCTTATAATTAGCAATACTGTCGATCCAAATAGATTAAATCTTGAGATTTTTTGTACTGCAAATGTAACTTAGTCTTGACATGTATATCATGTATTTCGTCTTGCACTCAACATGTTTCTGTTCATCAACATCGATAGTATCGAACATTCTTCAGGAGTCATTTACTAATCACACCCAACGTGTTAGCAACACAGGCAAAGATGTCCTCCACCATCCAGGTAAAATAGTGCCACACCAGATTACAAATATTATTTTTAAAAAAGTCAATCTTTTTTCTTTAGCGCTTGAATGCCCAATTCTTCTCAAAGACACCTGCAAGTGACATATTTCCAGTTATTCTAGACTTAAATGAATTAGAACCATCCCATTTTAGGTTATGGGGTATTCCAAAGATTATAATGACCTTCTTTGTAGTGGTAGCTTTCTTCCAATACTCCTGATTATTAAGAGTAGGAGGGACCACAACCGTCTGTAAAAAATCAGATAGGGTCCTATCAGTAATGAGGAGAGTGTTACAAATAATAATGCCACCACGGCAACACCCCCACGGACCCTGTGCCCGCAGTAAGTCTGTTACCTTTTTAGTCTTTTGATGTCTCCCCAAGACTTTGTCACAGCAAGATTAAAGTATGACGTAATTTACGTTTATCGACTACTGAGTCAGCCTGAAAACAACAAGAAAGCCATTCTGATTTTGGTCACATTTCAATTGCAATTTTAAAACTTGCCATTTCTACAAGGGAACAACTAACAGTTTAGAAGGCTCACTGATCGAAACTCGAACATCAATCCCAGTGGAACTCTATTTCTTCCTTCCTTCTCTGCTCCTCCATCAGTACAAATTGTACAAACATCAGCGTCCTGCGGGAGCATATAGGGTATACCAATTACCTATCTACTCAGTCTCTGTCTACCTATTGACTCTAAATCAACGTTTATGCTAAACCAACTTAACTTTTGGTGTGGAAATGAGATTGTATATCTGTGACACTGTGTATTTGATCACTTGCCCTTGTGGTAAACATTACCTAGGGAAAATGATTTGGAAGGTAAAAACACAAATCATTTAACATAGGAACTGCCTTAAAAATTACGTTGAGGAAGTGCCTATGATAAAACATTTTGTGAAAATGAACCAAAGATACAATGATTTAGGCTGGAAGGTGATCCAGTAGCAGAAGATCCAGCGCGGGAGTAATATAGATAAACAACTGTTGAAAAGGGAACACAACTTATCTTATTAACAAAAAGTTGGAAGGTAGGGTTGAATGAAGGTATACAGTGGCACAAGGTTTGGCAACGCGAGGGCCCAGTCAACCATCCATGCCTGTTTACTGGCCTATTGGATGGAAGAGGAATCCTCAACAACAGCACGGATAGCACAACATAGCTCATAAAGCAAGTTCATAAATGCTTCATGATCATAAAATCTCTATATAAAATTGTGATGTCCCAATCAAAAACGCCACAAAACGTCTGAAATGCAACAATTAGCTCAGAAAATCAGAACAGCAGATGAACAGATGCTCAGAATACCAGACATTCACAACTTACCACCATGCCAACATCCTAACACCAAATAACTGTCACCTCTAGAACTATGGGTTAGTTCCCTATCACTGTCTATCACTGTTCTTTCTGCTTGTTACTCCCATGTTGTCATCCTGATGCGCAGTGCTTCTTAAAACCCTTTGCTAACATCTGAATCCCTGATTGGAAAGTCAAACCTTGCTGTTTTTGCTTTTTGCTAGAAAGTCACATCTTGCTGTTTTTGCCTTTTGCTAGAATGTCACATCTTGCTGTTTTTGCTTTTTGATAGAAAGTCACATCTTGCTGTTTTTGCCTTTTGCTAGAAAGTCACATCTTGCTGCCCATTACTAAATTCTCCGTATTTTTCTTGTATACTGTTGCTTCTCTGTAACTTGCCAGCCCAGTGACGTCACCAATCTCTTTTGTCACACACCTACATGTCTTAGCCCCCCCCACAGCTTCTCCATCCTCTCCTCGCTTCCACCCCCATGTCGCTTTCTGTTTCTCCTATCTTTTTCAACTGCTTCTCCATTGACTAACCTTCCCTTCTCACTAAGTCCGGTAGGAAGAAGTTCAAAAGGATATCTTGACCCTGGTCTTCCTATCGCCAACACCTACTCCAATACTTCCTCCTGCAGACCCTCACCGATATCCTCTTTGTGGTTCCTTTGCCAGATCTATGGACTCTTCATATGATCTCTGTGCTCTGTTCTATCTCCTCCTCTCCCATTAATGGTGGCACTCGCTGGGAAATTCTCATGACTTCCTTCGACTCTTCTAAAGTCATCATTAATGTCTACTTTAATGGCACTGTCATGATCCAAGGCCCTCAGGCCAATCTTCTCCTCTTTGATAGGTGCTTCCCTCGCCTCATTAATTTCCTCGCATCTCCTGCTGTCCCCTCCTCTCCCCCTTTGGCTACCTTGCCCTCTCTCTCCTACTCCTCTGCCCCTCCTAGGGCTCTTTCTCCTCGGTAGGGTGTACCTCTGATCCGTACCCCTCCCCGGAAGATCTTTAAGGCCGGCAACCTTCTTCATATTGTCACTCTCATCTCTCGCTCTGCTGTCAAACACTCCTTTGACATCTACCACCTCCTTGATGAACTAGACCTTGATGTCCTTGGTCTTACTGAGGCATGGTTCAAGGCCAGCTCTATCTCCTCCCTGATGGCTAGAAGGTTCTCTCTGTGCCCAGATTCTCCCGGTCCGGTGGGGGGGTAGCCCTGATCTTTTCTGAGTTTGAATGCCTGGTCTGTAGGCTCTCTCTCTCTCTCTCCTACCCATTCTCTTACTGTGGCTACCATCTACCGGCCTCCTGGTCAAATCACCTAATTCTCTCTGAGTGGGCGGACCTCTCCTCCTCCCTCCTGGCCTCTACCACTCAACTCCTCCTCCTTGGTGACCTCAATATCCATTTAGACTCTCCTTGTTCCTCCTCTGCACTCTTCGGTGACCTCTGCGACTCCCTCTCCTAGTGTCTCTGCGGCATCTAACAACTCAGCCGAACTCTTTAAAATCTGCAAGGAGCTGGCCAACCCTGCTGCAGTCTCTACCCCTCCTGTTGCCTCCCAGGGTCTTTGCAATGCCCTTGCCTCTCACTTTGTCTCAAAAACCCAAAGCATCCTGTCCACCCTCTCCACCCCTGCCCCTCCTCTCCTATCTCCGTCTGTGCTTGCTGACCCTCCTTCAGCCACCCCCCACCCTCCTTCTTGTCCTTTCCTCTTTTCTCCCCTGATGAGGTCGCTAGACAAGTCCGATATATGAATGCCTTGTCAAAACAGGTTCATCCCTGTTTCTCTAAATCCATCAAGGACCACATTGACACCCTTGGTCCGGCACTTGCTGATTTTTGTAACCACTCCTTTGCCTCAGGATATTTCCCTTCCCCTCTGAAGCACTCCCTTGTGCATCCTCTTCTCAAGAAGCCCAGAGCTGATCCTTCTTGTCCGGTTAACTATCGCCCAATTTCCATTACTCCCTTTCTTGCCAAACTCCTAGAAAAGCTGGCCATCTCTCAGTTTAACCTTCATTCCAATTCTGCTGGCTGTCTCCATGACCACCAGTCTGGCTTCAGAGCTGCCAGAAGCACAGAAACTGCTCTCCTGAATATCCAGGAAGCTATGCTCTATAACCTTAACTCTAACATTCCCTCTGTCCTCATCCTAAACAATCTCTCTTCTGCCTTCGACACAGCCAACCATATCATGCTGCTCAACCGTCTCCGTGATAACCTCGGTATCACTGATCAGGCTCTGGCCTGGCTTACCTCTTTCCTCTCTGATCGACCCTTCCAGGTCCACCTTGGGTCCTTCCTATCATCTATCTTCCTCTCTACCCGTGGTGTTCCCCAGGGGTCTAACCTCTCGCCCTGGCTTTTCAACCAATACCTGGCAACTCTCACCCCCTGCATTGTCATTTTCTGCTCAAGTTTCCAGTGCTACACTGACGACACTCAACTCATTTTCAGGCTGCCCTCTGCTAACCTCCTCTCCCTCTCTCATCTCTGATTGCCTAACTGCCATTCAAGATTGGTGTGCCGCCAATGATCTTTGTCTGAATGCCAGCAAGACGGAGATCCTCCTCATCGGCACACCTTCACCATCCTTTCCCCTCACTCTCTGGCCGGCCTACCTTGGCCATCCTCCTCCTACCCCCACCTGTGAGGCTAAGAACCTTGGGGTCATCTTTGACTTCACACTTTCCTTCTCCGCCCACATCTCTGATGTCTCTAAAAAGTCAAACTTCCTACTGCACCTCCTCAGAGTTACTCTGCCTTTCCTCTCCTTCCCCAGAAGCTCATGGACTTCCAAGCTCTGTTTCTCTCTAGGTTGGACTATTGTAACAGCCACTTTCTAAATCTACCTGCCTCTACTCTCCGCCCTCTACAAATAATCCAGAATAGGACTGCGAGACTTGTCCTTGGCCTCAAGCCCTGGGATCGTATCTCTCCAGCTCTGAAATCTTTCTATTGGCTCCCAGTGGATGCAAGGATTAAATTCAAAACCCTCTGCATTGTCCACAAGGCTTTCTGGGGCCTGGCTCCAAAATACCTGCAGCTATCCCTCTGCAAATACCTCCCCTCACAAGCTCTTTGCTCCTTTACCTCTAACTCCCTCAGGGACAGTCGTCTTTCAAAGAAACAAGCTCTGTCTTTGGCTGGGGCCTCCCTCTGGAACAGCCTCCCTGCCATTCTAAAACTTGAGAACCACCTCCGGTTCCGGAAGTACCTCAAGACCTTCCTCTTTGCTTCTGCCTTCGCTCCCCCTCTCCCCTGCTGATCTGTTCTCTCTTGGCACCGTGCACCTGGCCACCCTCTGTCCTCCGGACCCAGGTACCTGCTCACCCTGCCACCCTCCCGCACTGCCTCCGGGCCACCCTTAGACTGGGGTCCGTATCTGTACCCCCCCTTTTCTTCCTGCACTTATCACACCTACCCTGTCTGTTGCCTTAAACCCAACACTTGCCGCTTGCTGGCTGCACTACCGTTGTTTGTTGCCTTTTTTATTTATTTATTATAATTTATCTGTTTCTCCTTTACTCCACACTTTCCACTTCTCCTCCCTTACATGCACTTTCTCCCTCCCCTCTTCCATGCACTTGCACATTCTCAATGTCACTGGGCCTATTCAGATCGTTGTTTTGTTCTCCCGTTTCCCTCCCTTGTCTTGTCGCGCTCTGAAACACTTGTGAACGAGCACAATAGAAATAAAATATTAATATCATTATCAACCAGTAAACATGTAAAGATGTCAACTACCAATTTCCACAGCAGGGGGCCCATGTTCTGTATTATGCCCTAGTGTTATTTATGTTTCTTCACCAATCACTGGACCACGTTTCTGGCCAAATACTCTACTCTCACATCTACTGGCCACTCATACTCAGATATGCTCAATCCTTTGTACAGACACCCTACCCACAGACTTCCTCTGTCACTTGTATTATTTCCCATGTAAGTAATTTCTGTTTGAAATGACATACCAATGCTCAATAAATATAACTACAAATATATACACAAACAAATATAAAACTGGACTAAAGGGTCTTATGGTGGGAATTCCTGCCCATAGGATGTCAAAAACCTGGCATATGAGGTGAGTGCATCGGCGCATGATGATAAGAGTTGGCATGTATCTGGACATATCATGCCAGGGCCCAGCATATGGCAAGAGCCCAAGGATACACACTAAGGCACCCACTGGCCATGTTATAGCAATACATGACATATGATGTGAGTACCTAGATGCTTTAAATGTTGTAAGCCCCTTGTCTGTCTTTCGTCGTTGTCAGGTGTCTTGTGATTCTGTCTTCACATACATACTGAACTATAGTAGCTCTTTCCCATATTCATACTCTCTTTATGAATATCCTTTTAACAACTGGGGGTTTGCTCAATTTTGTGTTAAATCATATCAGCTCAATCAAAACATATTACCCTTGGTGCACCCACCTGTGCAGAGTACATTTCTTTCACTAACATCTTCAAATAGCAAGATCCGCACATATCAGCATTTCCGCTGATGGTATCTGCCCAGGAGGCTATCGTGATAAGCAAACCTATCCGTATCTTTGCGATAGGTTTTTGCTGAGGTTTCCCCACCAAGGAGCAGCCTAACGGTGGTTATAGGCTCGCTTGCAGCTATATGCTCGCTCACAAAGCTATGAGCACGGCCAGTAAATACCCATAATGAAATAATATACCCATATACTCATGTCCATCCATCTGTACACTTGAAAACAGATGGAACCCAAACAATTCCAAAAGTCTGGTTTCAATAAAAGAGGCATTCTTTTGTACCACTAACTACACCTGGCGTTTTCTTGCTATTTTGTTTCATCTGTAACCCCAGTGCACTTTGTCAGCCCTGCAATGCACCTGTCTGGCATGTCTCTTGATCTGTAACACAAGAGAACTGCCCAATCGATTTTGTTATGTTTGTAACTATTGTAATTCCTGATCTTGCTCAAGCAAAAGCGCCCAGATACCTCCCGGTTAGGCGCGCTCTATAAATAAATAACTAAACTAAACCAGATATAATGAAATTACAGTCAGAATCTCAAATTCGTAACACAACTTGCTGCTTGTAACAAAAAACACATTTTAAAAAGACGATAACAAACATTGGCAAAGCAAGAGTTTTTGCTTTTGTTTAGGCATTTGCCAGGCGCTTCTTTGATTTGCACAGGTATTCGCAGACTGTGCCAGCTATTGCAGTGTATGGCTAATGAGTACCATTGTTCAGCACTTATTGCCTTGATATGCCCAAGTACTCAGATCATATGGTGGCGAGGTTGAAAGCAATCTCCCGTTTTCTCACTTGCAAATTTATTCTGCTATAGAGTTTAAAACAGCAACCGACAGTCGCACCTATACTACATTTTGCAACTTCATTCTTGGGGTGACCCACTTGAATAATTCCAAGTATTGTGCTTTGACGCAAACAAAAATAAATTTGGTTCCACCCAATCCATGGTCACAGAAAACAACTCCATCCCTCATTTTTGCCTGTGAGTTGGAAGTGTTTTCAAAGGGACATATTGATGTACACACTTGTTTACTGCTTTGGTGCGCATAGACGGTAGCAATCTCTCAGGCGTTCTACATAATGCATGCTATTTTGAAGAATATTGTCTTTTTTGGTTACCCAGCTCGTATGAATGAAAATATTTTTTTTTATTTTTATTTTTAAATGTTTTATTGGTTTAAAATGGACAACAGGAATGACCAAACATGGCCATAACCACATAAACCTTTAACATTACTACATCATCATAAAATATACAAATTACTTCTTCCAAAATGTCATAAAATTAAAAGTTATGTAAACCATTTCCTTAATCCTTTTCATTCAATTCCCACTCCATCTTTAGAATCCTTTCAATCATGTTCAGTACCGCCATTCTTTTCCCCCATAATAACCCAAGCCCACCAATCATTTGGACTCAGAGTGCTGTCATTCATACCATACTCTGCTAAGTAGAGTTGTCTAATTTCTTTTAGGGATTCACAGGCAGTTACCCAGTGACACAGTGTCTGCACCATGTCTTTATCCCTACAAAAGCATCATTGGTTGTTTTTATGGCCGGCATTTTCCAGGCCACAGGACTTCTGCTGTGGCTAGAGTGTTTAACCTGCACCTAAGGAACATATCACGGTAGTGCTGGGATGGAAATTGCTGCAAACATCTCGGAAAGGGCGTTTAAACCTTTCTTTTATGCAGTTCTCAGACAGCTCAATTTAGCTTGTTCACACTGTTCTAGTGTACTTATCCAATCCCCATACTGCAATTTTCGCTTCACCTTAGTTGGATTTGCAGCTAAATCGCTCGTACTGATATCATTTTGTTGTAAGATCTTTTCTATCTTCGATTTCCACTGTGTTACATATTTATCCTGGTCTCCTAATCGCAAAGGGTGCTATATCTGTTTCATATCTACACTTCCTGTATAAGGCCACTGATTTCCAAAGAGCCATAGACTCCAGGGATTGTAGTTTCAGTTCTTTTCTAATCTCAGTAATGACCGCCAGAACTGACCCTCTAATTTCTCCCATGTCTCCCAGGGCAGATGTAAAATAGCCTCAGATCCATAGGTCAGCACTTGTGCTATTTTCTGTTTATAAATCGACAGAATGGGGATCATTGTGAATCTCCCCAATTTCCTATGGAAGACTCTTCCCTGGTTTGTTAGAGTCGTCAGTCTAGATCTCAGATGTATGAGATGCCCCATATCATTTACATTTCTGTTGATGACGATCCCCAAATAGATCATGGTTTCCACCACCTCAAGGTGCTCATCATTCACCTTCCACGTACATTTCTCTACGTTCTTTTTATGGGCCGAGTTCATGGTAAAGACCTTGGATTTTACAACATTCATCCTCATGCCATTTTCCCTTAAATAGAAGTTGAAAGCATGCATCCAACGCTGAAGACCAATTTGTGTTAAGTCTAAAAAGACTAAGGCCCTCATCACGAGTTGGACGGTAACACCAGCGCTATTAGCCCTACCGCCAAACATCCATCGCTATTAGCGCCGGATCACGGGTTTGGTGGAAAGTTTAGTGCCCATTCGCCATTGGGCCCATTCCGGAAATTCCTCATTCCCCATTGGGCCCAATGGGGAAAATTCGTGCTATTACCGCCGGTGGAATTCCCGCCGGCGGTAAAAGTGCCAAAAATTGGCAAATTTGCAGCAGATTTCCCCCCAGCTCAGAGGTGGGGGGAAATCGGCCAAGGACATGATCTGGCAGACCCTTAAATGCATCGGTAATAGCGCTACCGCCGCATTTAAGGATTACCGCCAGACTCGTGATGAGGCCCTAAGTCATCATGGAATACTATCCAAGGTACTGCTGTACTATTCACCTTTGGTGGGAAAGCTATAAAATCTCTCTGTGAGTCTGCCAAATCTGCAATATACCAGCAGAATAGAAGCGGGGCCAAGGCACATCCTTGCTTCAGCCCTCGGTAGGTGGGAATTTATTGTGACAGATGACCTTTGCCAGACAGTCGAATCCTAACTGAGCTATTTGTATAAGCACCTCAATGGCTTCTACCAGGTCCTTAGGGTAATTCCATGCTCTGAACTTTGCCCAGAGCTTCTCCCTGATGATTCCATCAAACACCTGTTCGAGATCTATAAACGCTAAATATCCCTACTCCTTTGACAAATCCTGTTTGTCTCGTGTCAAGGATGCCACTCTTCTCGGCCTATAATCTCAGATCTCTCAACAGGACTGTTGCGAATAATTTTCTTATTGAGTGAAGGAGGGCGATAGGGCGGTTTCTTTTCGGCACCGCCCTATCTACTTCCTTGAAGATGGCCACTATATTAGCCTCTCTCCGTGATGATGGTATCTTTTTATTTATCATAATCTGGGCAAAAAGGACTGGTAGGAATTTACTTCATTGGGCGCTATTTTTTTTCAGTTCCTCATTTGATAGACCATTGGGTCCCCCGGCTTGAGATGCACTCAATATTTTTATCATCATTTCTGCAGCTAAATCGTCAAAAGTGAAAATCCAAGTTTGGGGCTGTGACTCTTCCACTTTATTTACTCTCCACCTTGGATCTGCGAACAGTGTTGTATAATGAGCTACCCAATCCATTTCCGACTCCATGCTAATGATGTTACCTGATCTAGAGGTACCCCTGCTATTTATTAGTTCCCACAAGTTTCCGGTGCTTTTGGCACACAACACTTTTAGCATATATTCAGCGTTGCTTTGCGTTCTCATAATCCTAGTGCCAATGCAGCAGTTTCTATACTGCTGTTTAACTAACCTGATTTTCTCTTTTTTCAACGGCTTATTCCCCTCTTTGTTTATCTGCCTAATAGACTTTCTCAGCAATTTTCTCCTATTTACCAGGGCCGGATCATAATAATGTTTCTGGCCCACTTGATTAAAGGTTTTCCTCACTCCTTGTAGGCTGAAGTCCCGAAGAATACCCTGATATTCCACCCAGGTAGGATCTGCTAAAGCAGAATCCATGTATCAATTTACAATCAACGTCACTTCATGCTGTTTTAAGGCGATTACCTCCCCTCTCTAATTCCACCTCACCCATTTTTTCATCTCTTTAGCTCATTTCTGATGGAGATAGCTAACAGGTCATGGTCGCTCCATTCCTGTGGCATGATATTAAACTTCTCCACCTTCTCTCTTAAATTCTCTGAGACGAAACAAAAGTCGATACATGATTCCTGCTGTCCGTGTTTCCATGTACATTTCCCTGGCATATCTCCCGGTGTCTAGCCATTAAGCATGAACATATTCCTTGATTCCATAGTACTCATCCACTCACTTTCCCTTTCATTCCATTCATTCTTATTCAGTGGCTGGCCTGTCTTAATAATTTGATGTTTAAATCCCCACAGATAATAATTTTGGCATCATCCTTTTCCCACATCATATCGTCAATTTCCTTTCCAATACATTCCACTAACTTAGTTTCCTTGCTCATATTAACATGCCAATAGATTTTAATAAAAAATATTGACATTAACTGGGACTTTTGCTTTTGTTCCAAAATCATCACCTGTACATAGGGGTTGGAACATTTAGCTTTAGTAATGGTCCAACCTGAAGTTAATTTAACAAGAGTTAAGAGGCCCGAATATGGTCGGCCAATTAGCCCCTTTGGGGCCGGGTTCAAAAAGGCAGCATACCCATCACCTAGGGGCGTAGTCCTCAACGAAGTCTCCTGGAAACACAGCACGTTGAATCTCTCACGATCCAGAATCTTTTCTGAGAACAATGATTGTGATCCCCTTGTGTTCCAGGAGGCTATCCTTAGAGTCTCTCCCTCCCCCTTCAAATCAACCTATTCTTCTTGGCCACCACTTGGAGCGCCCGCTATCCAGCCCCATGATTCTTCCTCTACAATTTTCACATCATATTCTGATATTTTCATGACTCCCTTTTTTCTCTGATTTCCAATTGTACATTTTAGTGATTTCAGATTTTCTTTTTCGGGCAGGGCAGCTCTTTCTTTTGAGGGTTTTCAACGTTCTTCTTCTTAGAGGTTTCCCTCAGAATCGTTACTTCTCGCCAATTTGCTCTTATCCATTCTTGACAGTCACTAGGAATGTGTCCTTCAGAGATAAAATTAGATCTTTCTTGGCTTGGGCCGCCAAGTGGAGTATAACCCAATCGGTCCTGTTGTCCAAGACAAATTCAACGATACTAATGTCTCTCGAGGATATCTGGTGGGTAGGTATAACATAATTCAAGAGGCGTAAGCAATTTCTTCTGTTGAGAACTGGAATGTCTGAGCTACCCACAATTCTCTCCATGTATATTTTGCAAGTCTCTCTCCTGGGGCTCTTAGCCCTTTCCTTTTTTCCCCTTTATTAGATTTCACGGGTGGCGCTTTTGTATTCTCTTTTGGCCATGATCTTTTTTCCCCATCTTGCTCCCTAGGTTTGGTGGATTCTTTGGCTACCATCCCCTTTCTCTTCTCATCTATTGTTCTAAAAGTTTTCAATTCTTGTGATGGTGTTGAGGCTTTGTAATTTTTACTCGAAATATTCAATTTCTTCTGAAATGGTTTTATCATTGCCTCTAATTGATTCTCAATTTTTGTCCACTCAGAGTTGCTGACCTGTTTCCATCGATCATCTTCTTCTGCCCTCTCAAGTTCTTCTATAAGATTGCTAAGGTCGGCTTCTGATAGTTTGAGCGGTTCCTCCTCCAGCGCCCTTTCACCCAGCTTGACCAGCTTCATAATCTGGTTCTCATCCCCAATGGCCAGTTCTTTCCAAGCTCTTTTTGGTTCTGGTATATTATCTCTTTGTGCGGGAGAGCGTGAGTTTCTTAAAAACGCTCTCGAGCCATTTGATTTTCTCTTTGTAGCAGGTGGCATGTTTTTTGTTTTCTTTAAACATTGCTTACTTTTCTTAGCAATACTAACCATGACTACCTTTAACTTCTGCCACTTTAGGAGCTTTGAACATAGAGAAGATATTTCCTTCTTTTGACAGCATCAGGGTACTTTGTTTTTCCTGCACTGTCCGGTGGGTTCTTTTGGACCAGCTCTATCCTGCTCAGTTCTCAAGCCCTCCAGTTCCATAGTTCTCGGTTTCTGCAATGCATTGATCTGGGCCCACATCCATTCATCATTTAAAAGCAACGCCTCCATCATAACAGTTTTTTCTGTTGTCTCCCTCCTAGCCAGATCACACAGATGGTTTTGGCAGTTAGTCGAGACCTCAGCCTCTTTGACCATTCTGGCTTCCATCTTATTTGCCAAGGCTTCCATATCCGTCAATTTATTAGATATTCCCAGGATCATGGTACATTGCTCCTGCAGCCCAGTTGCTATTGAACCATATAATTTAGTAAAAGGCAGGAGTGATGTTGTAAGAGAGGCCATCATGAGCTGTTGAAGACAAGCCCACTCCTCTGTTCCCAGCGGGGGTTTGCCCTTTAATCTACCTTTTCTTACACAATCACAGCATTGATGGGACGAACCCGATGAAGATGTAGACGAACACTGCAAAGGTGGGACATTGTTCTCTTCAAACACTGAATCCCCCTCCTGCATACCCAATGGACTGCTATTCTGAGCCATTCCCTCTGTGAACACTTCCTCATACTCCCTTTCAGTTGATCCTCCTAGCTCCTGTGTCCTGTCCTCTGTCTGACAGCTATTTCTCACCTTCTCATATTCTGTTTGTTGGAAAGTCGATTTATATTCGACCCAGCGTTTTAATACACCCTCACACGAGTTTTGAGGCTTCCTTTCCGCCGCCTCACATTCCACCCTCAAATCAGCTTGTTTTAGAGATGGCTCTAGTATACGTACTTGCTCATTTACACAGGTCAGACTTAAGCGTTTTTGATGAGCAGTTTTTTTTGTGAGTTCTGCAAGTTCCTTTAACAGGTGGGTGGCTAAAACCTTCATTCTGACCCACTTCCAGGGGCCTGAGCTCATTGAGTGTCCTCACATTACCTCCTTCCAACAATGGTTGGCCCTGACTCACAACCACTAGTGTATCCAATTATAAATCCTTTGCCCGATTTTGTTCATCTCTCTTTTTTTCCCGGCAAGCTATTAAAATTAGGCCCAATGCTGGAAATGGGATTGGACCCAATCCTCTCTTCTATATTGATGTCCCCTTCCGACAACACTTCAGCAGTGTGATCACTTTCATCCATGCTTAGTGCACTGTTCACACTGTCTGTGTCCAGCACTTGAAGGTCCCAGGTTTTTTCAACCCCCGAGGTGACCAATCCATTATTGGCCGAATTTAGGGGCAATTTTTCCCTTTCCCTCAAAGCATTTACAATCTTTCCCCCGTCTCTTGCCTCAGTGCTCGTAGAACATGTAGTCCGATCACTGACATCATTCATATCAGCAGCAGCCACCAATTCATTTTCACTTTCATAGGCAGGGTTTCCAGCCTCAATCACTTTAAGCATACCAGCTCCCAGCCTTATTTGTCAGCGAGTTCCTGTGCCAAGAGGACTCGGCGCCTGCAACATTTCTTCCCGTGATTCAGCTGCACTCAGCCGGCGAACTCTGTCAATCTCCAGCAATCTCCACCTTTGCTCCAATCAATGCCTGTTGGCCCACTAGTCCTTGTCTAGGCTAGAGACGGCAGTTCCTCCTTTCCTAGTGGAGCTGGGATCAAAGTATAAGAATCCCACAGTCTCCCGGCTACACTAAATATGCTAAGTGAGAGATTTTACCAAGGAGTTCAGTAGAATAATAAGGCACTCTTTACCCTGCGGTAGTCCGCACTGCATATTTACATTCAGTGGAAGCTCACCCGCATTCGCCGGTAGTTCACAAGGTCCTCCGCTCTTAATTTCCCTCAACGCAGTGGTTAACTCCCCTCCTGATTTCAGCAATAGAAGGTGCGACAGGCTTTTGGGCTAAACATTTCCCAAGTGGCTCCGTGGTGCTACTACTACCACCACAGACACCTCATGTAGGAAATAGAGGTTTAAAGAGGATTGTATATGGTCACCGGCGTCTGCTTACATGTACCGTCCCCCAACCCAGAAGACGGATTTAGAAGAGCCTTAGCAAACACAAGCAAATACGAGCAACTCCCCAGAGGGGGGCTGCTCACTCACTCGCCATCTCCGCCACCTTTGCTCACTGCCACTCGCCGCCGCCTATACCACGGCTGACAGCTTAGCTCGATACAGGGTTGGTACGGTATGGAACCGGTATGGAACCGGCACAGCACGGTACAACACGGCTCCTCTCTCCCCACTTCCTTCCTCACGAGACTTCTTTCCTCACGAACAGTTTAGAGGAAAGAACCTCACAATCACGAATGCAACAGAGTAAAGCCGCACTGCGAATCACGTACGCCCTCTCAAACACAGCCGCTTCCGACTCAATTCCCATAGACCTCTTATCAGCATTCAAAAGAAACGAAGGTCGGCACATTCATTCAGATGTAGGAATCAATATATGCTGGATTGGTGAAAAAAACTCAGTGGGTTAATGCATTCGTGGCAGGGGTTTGTAAAGTAATAGCATTTATTCACGCCATGGGCACGCCATGGGCATCTCAAGCACCTCCCCTTCTGTCATGTCCCATTCTTCAGTACTTATTGTAAGCCAGTAAGTGATAAACAGGTTCATTTGACAACCCAAGTGACAGCCCGAGCAGCCCGGGGAGTCCAGTTAACCGAGGTGCACACCGCAGTACATGCACACTTCTTAATCATCGCTATGTACACATGGTCACCTCACTTGCTTCGACACCACAAAACTACGAGGAAAGGACCTCACTACATTCACAACGTTCACTACGTCCATCCGTTGTTCACTCATTAGCTTCTCAAGCCACACCAAGCCGTTGGCCATTTCCAACAATCTGACAATGTTGGTACATTTTCATTGGCTAATGGTATTTCATTCTTGGCAAGTAAGAACTGGTGTGCTATGTGAATGTGTAGAACTGAGGTGGCAAGTGACATTTTATGGCTTGCTAGGTGCTTGCAACTTGAACATTTATCCTCTGATTTTTTGATTAATTTGCTCCATCAGTAGGGCAAGAATAAAGACACTAGAACAGCAATTGATGCAACCCTAAGAAATCTCATCTGTGCTTTTTTGTTGCATTCCAACCCACAGACTTGTATATTGTTATTCATTATGTTTCAATAGCAAATGTGAAAATGTAAAAAAAAGAAACCCATTTATTGTGCAACTAAATAGGCGTGCCATCAGTCTGCGGTGTGGCCTTTGTAGAGGATGAAGCAACCCTTAACACATCAAAGGAAAAGCCACTATCTTTTAGACATGGTGTTCATGACCAGAAAAAACACAAATGCACCTCATTGAATCGCTTGGTGTATGTACACTCATCAATTCTGCAAGTCTCTGTTTATGGAATGTCTATCATTATGGCATTAATATAGCGAAGAAAGGAGAACATTCAGGCAACATGGATCCAATTAAAATAGATTTCCC
The DNA here is from genome assembly GCF_040938575.1 of Ambystoma mexicanum. Lineage (NCBI taxonomy): Eukaryota > Metazoa > Chordata > Amphibia > Caudata > Ambystomatidae > Ambystoma > Ambystoma mexicanum. The sequence goes on along the minus strand of NC_090927.1, from coordinate 223,356,977 downwards.
AAAAAAGATAATTCCTCAATATGAATTATGATGGGCGCTGCACTGTTGTTAAACTAATCTTGATATGTCTTTCCTACTTTTCGAGAATTTGTGCGGCACTCACTGCTTTCAAAGGCACTGACATTTAAAGCATCCTTGGAATGTGTAGGCACTTTTTATGTGGCACTTATTCCTGCACAAGGACTTCCAAACATGGACATGCCACATATCAACTGTACATATGCATGGGTCCCCCTTTTTGAGAGAATCACGAGACAAAATAGTCTTTCACATTATCAACGATTACCTCACAAAGTATGTCTTTCCACCACCATCAAGGCATGTGTGATCAATCAAAACTAAAGGTCAAAGAAATATCATTCTAATATATGCCCATTGATAGCCAATGATGTGCGAATGGACTATAGAAGTTCCTTGCAGGTACAGAACATTATTATATACATGACAGACACACACAGCACTTTAGTGTTTAAAAAGGACATTGGTCGCAGTGGAAAAAACATACTGTTAAAAAATAACAAAAGACCACACCACCATTTTAATTAAATCTGCTAATTAAATATTTGAGGATGCTCTACTGGTGCAATGTCCTTAAGCATTGTTTTTGCACATGTAGGAAATCCAGTTTTTAGAAGTTGGGTTTTATGAACAAGACTGATAAAGCGGAATGGTGAACAAACTCAAATTCCATTTTTTTTAGCACAGGTATGGTGACCCACTGTCTTTCTTCTCATGCAGGCCAACCCACGATGCAATTCACCCCCTTCCACTCGCATTGCAAAACCAGCAGTTCTTGTGCGTCACCTACCCCCATTGTCATTATGGGCCAGCACAGCTAGAACTGTCCTCACCTCCATGCCATTGATGCTGAAATGCACATTTCTGGGAAAGTATTTGGGGCACATGTTATGGAACATAATGCAAAGTGTGGCTAAATGCTGGGAGGCCCTTCAAATCTCTAGTGAGTCCTTTGTTGGACACAATCTTTACAAGGACTGTATAAGTTTGCAACCCAGGCCCCAACCATTTCTTCGTCCCCTGCTGTTCATTGCTTAGTGGTGGATGTGTGCAGGCATTATAGTTTGTTGTCTCCCATGAATCTTTGTTGGCAGCATGGTGCAGAAGTGATTGCCTCTTTTCAACAATTATGTCTTCTGATTGTCCACAATTGCAAGATGTCTACCAGAGATGATTACTTCTGGATTTTTTTAATTTCAGTAGTTCTTGACAGCCTTATTGTCCCTGCAGCCTTTACTTTCTTGGATAAATATTTTGACAGATGCCAAACGTGAAATTGATGCCATATCTGTGGTATTCAATCTCACATGACTTTGTCAAAACCCACATGTCTGTCGGTGGCTATTTGTTTGACTTGCAATCCTCTGGATTGAAGAAGATCAATAGATTTCACCAAACCACGCTTCTCTGTCACAACAGAGAAAGTACATTCTGTGACATGGACCACCAGAACAGCTTAGACTTCTTTTGGTGCACCAGCCTGGAGATGATAAGTGCAGTATGTAGCACTAAATCCAGGCCTGTCACACTGTCTTTCCCTGCTAATCAAAGTCTGTTTCCAGTGAGAACATAGCCCAGTGATACCTGCTCTTCTAGTGAGACATCATGTATTGCAGGGAAGAGGTATTTTCTCTGGTATTTGCAGTAGGAGTTCCTTAACCTGAATTCATGGCCTACTAAACAAAGTGCCCGCTGGAACATTCCCAAGCAATGGTTGATCTTACCATGACAGGCTGTAGTGTTAGTCTTTACAAGTAACTTAAATTACCAAGTTTGTTCCAATTACTTTTCTCTCAAAAACACTAAAGACTGACGTTGTTGAAATTCAAGTTTTCGATTCAAAACCCATAAACATTCATCCCTAAGACAAAATGCAACACAGAGTAACAGATATGTTAATTGCGAGATGTTCCCGAGGGTTATGTCAAATCTACTGACGTGTCTGCTGCTGTCATCCTGAAACATACAAAATCAGCAGGGCAAGAGAAAAAGGACACATTTTTTAAAAAGAGCAAGTTTCAGGGTGAAATTGTTACTACTCAGCCCAATCAATCCAAAGCGAGATTTTAGTGCATTGACGCCTCTAAATTGCAAAGCGCTGAAAAACGTAATAGTAATGCGCAAGCTAACTGCGTACGGCATGCATTCATACCGAAGACACTGAATTATTTTCTAAATGTTTTGTTACTGTGTAAGTACATGGAACACATGTAAGTACCTGGAACACATATTCAGGATTCTTTACCATTCTGTTCGACTCTGATTTATATTTTCAAGGTGCATTTATGGACTCTGAGAATAGTAATAGTTTATTACTGAGCTGAATGTTTTCTATGGATATAACATTTTCATTAAAGAAAACAATGCAAACAAAATAAAAGTGCCACCAGTAATAAATACATGGTGGCTCGTACTATGAAAACTCCTTTGTGTGTACAATAACAAACCTCTCTCTGGAGCTTGCCTAAAGTGACAGGTCATGAACTATGTGGCATCTGTTTAGTTGTTCACCTAATTAAATGAACCATGGAATTGGATATCATCTGGCACACTCCATAGACACAAACATCTGTAATCAGTTGCAACACAGCCAATGTCACAAATATTACTTGTAGCCTGTGTCAAAAAATAAATATTGGTACGACCAACCATCTGATAAGGGTACTCTTAATTGAACATAGCCGTTGCATTCATAATAATTTAAGGAGGTGTAGACTATGTGGAAGACATCTTGAAACGACTAGACACCTCCTAACCCAATGCGATGAACTGGAGGCCGAATACAAACTAGCGTATGCTAACCACTGCAACCTTAACCTGGACCAGTTCTGGAGCGAGCTGTTTGCTGCTAAATCGTCGGTCTTAAACCACGCAGCGTTCCACGTATGGGAGTTAATTGCCAAAAAACTTGTCATTATAGAGGAAGAAAATACACAGTAACTTTAAGATCGAGACACCTGGGGAAACCCCATGCATTAAAACGTATTTTAATATGTGTATTTTAATTTGATTGAAATTTAAAACGTGATAACAAAATTGACATTTGAATTTTTTATGTAAATGTGAAAAAGATGCTAGTAATCTAATAACACACGGGGGGGCGCTGTTGCGCACGTCGAAGATGCCCGCCTAGGTGGAGAGCTCCGGCTCGAGCGAAATCCTGTTAGCCCGAATATCCTTCCAGTCAGCAGCTGCTCGGAAAATATTTACGAAATACTGTGGCGGAGGACCCGAGGCAGTGCCCCTTAGAAACTGAAGCTCACCGACACTGGGATTGAGAAGATATTGGTCGGTGAAATCGCGGCGCTCAGGGAGCTGAGACGTAACCGCTGCTAGGCTCCACGCCGCTCCCACGCGAGCCCGGAGGGGGAGGTGCAGCCTACCAACATACGGGCGCTGCTGGGGGGAGGCGGCGCTCCGACTCCCCCTCTTCGCCGAACGAGAGCTTGGGGCAGCTCCCTTCGCATCGGGCCTGAGAGGGCCCCCACCGAGTGCCTGAAGAGGGCCAGGATTGCAGCACGTGCCCCGGACCCCTGCGGCAGAAGTCCAGCAGAGGAGCACTGGTGAAGTAAGTGGGCCGCTGGGGGAGGTGGGGAGCGCCGGGGGCCAACACTAAGGGGAGGCACGGCGGGAAGCGAGACACCCTGCGATACGGCGGCCGCCGCTGCAGGCTGCGAAGCACATAGCGCGAGAAGGCCCAGCCTGGATCTCCTGGACACGGGGAGTGAGCGCATCAACGAGACCGAGGCCTCCCTGCGTTGGCGGTGGCTCAGAGGAGAGGCAGGGTGCTTGGCTGGCCGCAGGGTGTGATATTTGCTTAACACACCGAGTACCTCAACAACTTAGAGAACTGTACTGTCACGATCCTTCAGACAGGGAAACACCGCCAGATAAATTAGCACTGGATCCTCCAGGTGCACTGTAACACAGCTAGTCTACCGCAAATAGACACAAATTGCTGGAGTGCCAGCCTCCGCACCTGCTGAACTCCTTCAGAAGACACCAGAAATTCAGGCATATAAGTGCTGAGAGCTGGGGGCACGATTGGCGGGGAGATATTGGGGACAGGCTGGCAACAGTGAAAAGACACCACTGCAGGATCACAGGGAAGCGAGGCGGGGAGACAGGCCGGAGCGAACATCTGACCGCTACAACACCAGTTGCTCCAGGGAATCATGTAGTGACCATATGGACGGCATACCCTGTGGCCAATGCCCGTGCATACGTCGGAGCTGTGTAGATCCGTAACTAGGCCCCTGCGGTGAAGATCTTTCGCCCGTAGCGACAAAGGCCCAGTTTCCCGTCTGTACTGCGGCGCACCCTGGATGTGGGATCAGGGCAAGGGCTGCACTGCCAACCTCCATTGTAGCCACAGTGGGCAATAACTGAACGCAGGGACAGCGGTTCCATTCACGTGGGAGAGCACAATCCACTCTGCAGGTGGTTACTTTGCCTAATGGGCCGCACTGAGAAGAAGGCCACAAGGGGCAGAAAGACCGGCCCAATGGACTCCTTTGGTAGCTCCCAGCCGCAGGTGACAACAGGTGGGGCAACACAAACACCGGAAAATCGAGACACAGATCCCTTGGACCGACTGGCAAAAATTGTGCAGAATGGGTTCCTGGCCGTCAATGTTAAATTGGATGACATAGTGGCGACGATTGGATCCTTGAAAGCGCGAGTGGAAAAGGAAAGCGCACGCATCTCGGAAGCAGAAAACAGGATAAGTGTAAATGAAGATGTGCTTTCGCAACATGGCCGTGATATAGCCCTACTCCAGACGGAGCTACGCAGGACTCAGAACAAGTGCGAGGATCTCGAATCCAGGTCCCGCAGGAACAATATCCGTATTGTTGGGGTGGCGGAGACATTTGGCAAAGGCTCCATGGAAAGGCAGGTGGAAGAACTACTGAAATCCGTACTGGGGGAAGAATCCCTTTCAAACCATTTCCTTGTTGAAAGAGCTCATCGCACACTTGCACCAACCCCCAAGCCGGGCGCTCCACCCCAAACCATTATTGCACGTCTCCTGAATTATAGGGACAGGGACACAATACTCTGGCTGGCCAGGGAAAAAGGGATACTGCACCATGAAGAAAACAGGATCCATATATATCCAGACTTTTCTGCGAATATACAAACACAATGTAGATCCTATGAGATGGTCAAGAAACAGTTACAACTCTGCAATATGCCTTATGCTTTAATTTTCCCTGCGAAAATGAGAATCCAACATGGAGGCAGGGCCCATTTTTTTTAAAACCCTACAGAGGCAATGGCATACGTGGAGGCCTCCATTCCACTGCCCCCCAGAGATCGCATAAGGGACCCAAATGTAAGAGCCGGCCCGGGTGGAGGCAGAGGAGATCCGATAGACGGATGAATTGCACCTCCTTTGCAGCAGTAACATGCTTTTCTTTCCGCAAAGTCAACACAGCTGTACTGGACTAAGATCGATGTTATCGGGCCGTAGAGTCTCCCATGTGGGCGACCAGATGGCTGGTCATTGGACGGCAACGAAGCACTCTCAGGAATGTTCCAATCAGTTATTTGGGTCCATCGTCAAGTTGGGGCAGATGATGTGGGTGGAGGGTGGGACAGGGCGAAAGGGGAAGTTTTTGTTGTTGTTATAACCAACCGGACAAGTTTAAGTCTGGGAGGAAAGTTTGCACTGTTGAAGATTGTTGGTTTGTTGAAATAAGGTCTCGCAGGTACTGGTGCAACCCTAGTTCTGGTCACTCATGCATTTATGGTTGTTATAATACATTGTAATGTGTATATATAGAAAATGGGTGACGGGTTGAAGATTAAACTAATGTCATGGAATGTTCGAGGCCTAAATAACCCAATGAAGGCCAGGAAGGTTGGTAATTATGTCACCAGGCATGGGCCCCACATTTTAATGTTGCAAGAAACACATGCACAGGGCTCGGTTAATGAGAAAATACTGGCAAAATGGGGCAAACAGCGCTACTACACGAATTATTCCACGCATTCCAGAGGGGTATGCACTCTTATTCACAAATCACTAGGTTTTATCGAAAAGAGCCACCTTGTGGACCCGATGGGCAGATATGTGTTGGTCTGGGGGGAAATTGCGGTGGAACACACGACCCTGGTGAACACCTATGGCCCCAATCTCGATGACCCGGACTTCTACTTACACATACTTGAGATCCTTGTTAAGCACCAAGCGGCAACTATACTATGGGGAGGGGACTTTAATGTGGTGCTCCACCAGACTCTGGACAGATCCGCCAAGGCAATCAGGCCACCTTCCAGGACGGCGCTAGCTTTGAAGCAGATCATCCAGCAACTATCCATGCTGGATGCCTGGAGAGTGCTCCACCCAACAAGCAAGCGCTACACGTTCTACTCTTCCGTACATGACAGCGAGTCACGTATAGACTATTGGTTCGTCCCCTCAAATACAACACACGCCCTACAGAATTGCGAAATCCTTCCCCGCACACTATCTGATCACTCCCCAGTGACACTGGACATTACTCTGGGAGATGCCCATAGGCCGACTAGAAGATGGAGAATGCCTAGAGATATATTAAAAGACCCAAACGTTGCTGAAACCCTACACACAGAAATTGCCAATTTCTTTGCAGACAACATCGGGTCTGTTGACCACATCTCGTCGGTTTGGGAAGCATTTAAAGTCTGGGCGAGAGGGGCCCTGATATCTAAAACTACGGGCCTTCTAAGAGACGTACGACGGGACCTGGAGAGGGTGGAGAAGGAACTGAACGTACTAGAGGAAGTTTACAGCCGGACGCACGGTGGAGACACCTTGGCTGAAATACACAAATCTCTTAGGGAAGTACAATATATAGCAGCCCCTGCAAGGGCTCGCAGATACGGGGAAGAGAATAAAGCAGGGAAAATGCTGGCCAATTTGGTTAAGCATGAAAAACAAATGGCCCCGATCGCATCAATTCACATGACACAAAACGTGATGATAACAAGCGAGCAGGGAATAAACAATGAATTTGTTGATTTTTACAAAACACTATACGCGAATAAAGATAGGAAATCCCCTGATGAGATCAAAAACTACCTTGCTACATTGGACCTCCCTAAACTTACAGAAGAAAATAAACTAATATTGGAGCAACCTGTCACGGCAGAGGAGATCACCAAGGCAATCAAGGGGCTTGCGTCTGGCAAAGCGCTGGGCTCGGACGACCTCGGAGTGGAATTTTATAAGGAATTCCGGGAAGAATTGGTCCCCGTTTTGCTGGAAGTGTGGGGAGAGGCCCTGGGTAAAAAAACTTTGCCACAATCGATGCGCAAGGCCATAATTACAGTGCTGCCCTACCCCCGACGCCCGCCACAGGATATGTCATCCTATAGACCCCTGTCCCTGATAAATATGGATGCCAAGATTTTTGCGAAAGTTCTGGCGAACCGCATGCTACCCGTAACGCCAATACTAGTACACACGGATCAAAGCAGGTTTATTCCCCAAAGATCCACTGCCTTAAACCTACGCAGGCTATTCGGCATAATGTCACAGATTAATCCAAATAAGCAAGCAGTAGCGATATCCCTAGACGCCGAGAAAGCGCTTGACTCAGTCTCCTGGGAGTACCTTTTTCTGGTATTGGAGGTATTCGGGGTGGGCCCGTATTTCATCCAATATGTCAAACTGCTTTATACAGCTCTATGTGCGAAAGTATGCACGAATAGGACTATATCTGAATTGTTCAAGCTAGGCAGGGGTACCAGGCAGGGGTGTCCCTTCTCCGCTATCCTCTTTGCCCTGACAATTGAACCCATGGCGGCGGCAATACGGTTAAGACATAACAACAGAGGCATAACGCTGAAAGGAGCCACCCAAATAATATCATTATACGCGGATGATACGCTGCTTTATGTCTGTGAACCCGACAAAAACATTGTCCCTATCATGACAGACATCAACGAATTTGCAGAGTACTCGGGTTATACGGTTAACAGTGCCAAATCAGAAGTATTCCCACTCACCCCTCCACAAAATGCCCAGCTCAAATGTGCGGCCTCAAATGGTCTGAACACTACATCAGATACCTTGGGGTACTGGTTTCTAGAAATAGATAAACCTTATACACTGATAATCATGATCGGGCACTACAAACACTTAACACTAAACTGCAGGTCTGGAGGCATCTCCCAATTTCATTACACGGTAGAATTGCCATTCTTAAAATGATTGTACTTCCAAAATTGCTATATCTATTTGTAAATATCCCTATATGGCCGGGGAGGGAGTTCTTCTCCAGGCTTAGATCCATGGTGGTGTTGTTTCTTTGGAACGGGAAGACGGCTGGGATCAGCTGGGAGAGAATGACAGAACCATACGAAACGGGGGGTATAGCTGCACCAGACTTTGAGCTTTATTACACAGTGGCACAGGCACAGCTTGCAAGGTACTGGTACGATGAATCGGACAACTCACCTCACACGCGAATAGAAGAATACACCACGATGCCCACCGACATTAGGTCGGTCATCTTCAATGCTCGACATAAGGACTCTTGTGAATTTGACCCTGTGAGCTGCACAGTAAAAGCCTGGGGAGCTATATATAAAAAACTGAAAATAGAGATCCCATATAACCCCGAAATCCCCCTGTGGAAATACCCTAACCTCCCCCCCACATTTGACACCAGTATACAGGAAACTTGGGACCCGAACACAGAGATGAAAGTGGGTGACATGTACATAGAGGGAAAATTCGTGACCTAGGCTGTGTTCACGAGGGTCATGGGAGGTGGGCAACTCCGGACACTATAGTACTACCGAATGAGATCCACATATCAAGCACTCTGGCCATCCTTCCCTGATGAACCCCCTTCCCACCCGTGCTTACAGCTGGTCACAACACAGGGTGGGCTGGGAATTTCCAAACTTTACAAGATAATACAGACTCACTCCTCTACGACTAATCAGGTGAAGGAGAAATGGGAAGCAGACATGAAAATGCCAATACCCAAAGATAAGTGGGCAAGATACTGCGCACTCACGAAGAGAGTGTCCCTTAATGCGGGACTGCGCCAAATACAGTTTAAAATCCTAAACAGACTGCACTATACCCCCGCCAGGATCGCTACATTTACGCCTGATGACCCAGGCAACTGCCCTATGTGTGGGTCCCGGGCAGCGGGATCCTATCATATGTATTGGGAATTTCCAGCTGTCGCACGGTTCTGGGAAAGTGTTGCAGATATGCTAACTGAAATTACACAGATCCCCCCACACTTGACCCCACAAAAATATCTCTTTGTAAATGTTCCGAGAAAATCAGAAGGCTGTTCAATGTGTCATGTGTCATAGCTAAGAGATGTATACTGAAAGCGTGGAAGAGCCCGAACACCCCCACCATGGACACTTTCCTGCGTGAGTTAACCTTCATTAATGAATGCGAGAAGCAGTATGTATTGACTCAACCAAGTATGAGTAGGCCAAAGGACATCTGGGGCCCCTTCAGGGCATACCTCTGTGATATGCTTTCAGACAACGAAACAACCATGTAAATCACAGATTGTTAATCATTCAATGGTAATAATGTTGTATATGCACTGTATACTTTGTTAATTGGGTGCCAATGTAACTGCTGAAACCATCAATAAAAAAATGTTTAAATAAATAATAACACACTATAAAGGAATTAAAAAAATAATAATAATGTAATGACTGCACTCAAGGCGATTTGTCACACACAAATATGGTTCAGATAATCGTAGGTGGAAAGTTGAGAAAAACGTAGGTCCTACCAGAGGGCATCCACCATTTACAAACAGGCATAATTGGCTTCAATGAAAATGTGGAATGGAGCAGCCTGACAACAATGAAGTGAACTACATGCTCAAGGGGTGCTTCCCAGAGTGAGACAGTGATATATGTAGGCACTCCTAGATACGGATTACATTTTCAATAATTGATTTTGAATTATTTTTTTGTTATTGCTTACAGTGTGAGCCTAGCTTGAGAGCAGCGGAGCGATTTACATTGGGAGGGGTGCCAACATTGTGCTTGGCATTTTATACAGTAGCACAGTACTGTTGATGGAGGGAGGGAGGATTTATTTGTATTTATTCAATAGGAGGCATCTAGGGATATCATCACATTTATAGAAACAACATAGGTCACCATGTGAACACAATATTGCTTGTATTTATTTATTAAGTCCTAAATGAGAGGATGTGACACTAGTTGTAGTCTCCCGGGTGTTGGAGTTGTTAATTTACAATTTAATTCAAATATAAATTTACCACAACAGTTTAATTGGATGATAGAACAATACAGAGCAAAGTAATCTAAGTGGCTCGTGAAGTATCCACCTGGTATGATAATAACATCGAAACATGTCAGGATACCATTAAGGTGGGGATCACTTATGCAGAATCAGATCTAGCAAATAGGGTCCTACTTCCAGGTGGACTGAAAATACATTGAACCAGTGATAAATTGTTCAGTAACTGATATAATGATTTCGTGCTAATACACTCTTCCAAGATGGCTCCCACTGATGATACAAAGGTGGAAAGAGTGTTTACTGTATTTCCATGGGCGGCCATGTTGTAAAAGGTCAGGTACAAATTCCGATGGAATGAAAAAATCAGCATCTGAGGTGATAGTCCCTTATCCTATAATACAGAAGGGAGCAAAAGTGCTGTCCACAGGCTCTGAAAGCAAAGAAGGACGGCATAGTAGCTTCCAAGTATAGGTGAACTCTGCACACAACCCTAAGGGTACATTGAGTAAAGGTGTAAAACAAAGTCCTTTTGATACTAAAAGGTTTGGTTTTACGTTCACAGATGGCTGGTGTAAAACTAACGACTAAGGTACCACTTAGATTCTTTCGTCATTTTCCATGGGGCAGTGCATTAAATGGAGTCATACAAGTGAGGCATGGTGCTTTATGCCTCCATTTAACGCTATTTCCCATTTTTGTGCATTTCCAAGGCATAGAATGGGAGCCAAGCAGTGTTTGCATCCCCGCTTTCTTTCCTTCTCCATCTTGGAAGAGCACCGGGTCTCAGGCAGGCGTTAAACCAAAGGATTGCTACGGAATACGACTCGCATTTACACCTGGTAAATCATCGTCTGCAAGTGTAATTTGTAGGCAGTTTATTTTTCTCAGAAAGTGGAGAGTAAAAGTGAAGAGTAAAGACAGGTGATTTTGACTTGATTTACTCTTCACAGTTACTCTCCACTTTGTGAGTGATGGAAATTGCATACAGTGGATCCAATGCCACGTAACTGCAAAGGTTGTCAGTCCCCTGCAAGCTGCATATTTGACTAAATGACCCCAGCAGTGCTTCTTTATGTAGACACCATGCCCATTAAAATAAATACAATATATCTAGTCTGCATAATTTGGCTTACAGTTATGGACACTGATGTTTGTCATAAGGTAACGATTGTGGTCCAGTAAATGATGTGCTTGTCTCCTTAGGTCCAAATCCAATATATGAAGAGACTCCACAAGAGGATGCTGGTCAAGAAGGTAAGCTTTCCTGTCCACTTATATTATTTTACAGAGCTCTGATAAGTGCCCTCAAGTAAGGTAAGGGGCAGAAACATGTTGGTAAAAATAACCCACATGAGATAGGTGCTAGATTGGAGTTGAAACCTTGTGGGTTTTACAGCAAACTATTTCAGAATTGGTGTATCACCTCCCTTTGTTTGAGAGCCTTAGTTCATGATCCGTAACCCAGTAATAAAAATGAGGGTTATAACAGAGGAATGTTTTTAATAACTGTGAGACCAGTATGTTGCTGTGTTTGAAATATTGACTTTTAATTGAGATACTCTATAGGTACCTGGGTGTTTTTTTCTATGTAGATGACCCACACATGTGCTATTCCCTGGTTGTTTGATGGCATAAAACATTTTGCTGGATTTATTTTCTGTTTCTGTTGCTTGTCCTTGTATTGATATCAGTAGCGTCCAGTGGGTTGCCTGGACTTTTCAGAGCTTTTAAATTTAAAGATGGTACATGTTAGTTTTCTGAGTAAACCCACTGTGGGATGGGAATGTGTCTGGACTCTCTTGCCTTCTCTGCTGTTTGGGCTTCGATAAGTATTTATGCACCACTCGAAGATGGCAGGCACAAGACAATGAAATGCCTGTGGGATTGGGACACCAACATCATATGCTTGTGAACAGCTAAACCTTTGTGAGTTTAACCGCAGCACATCAATGCATAGCGGACATATGCAGTAGTTGGGTTATAGGTGAAAGGGTCGAATCAAATGGACCGAAATACAATTGGTTCGAGTCAAAAGGACCTAAAACAAAAAAAATCGAATGTACATTTCGACCCCCCACTCACTGCAGTTTTTTGGCCAAAAACAAAAAATGTTATCTATATCAAGCAAAAAAAACAAAAATACATTTAAAAAAAAGCATTCGATTTTTTTGTTTTAGGTCCTTTTGACTCTAACCAATTGTATTTCGGTCCTTTTCATTCGACCCTTTGACTGGACACCCAGTAGTTGTACCACTGGTGAACTGCAGATTTGGCCAATCTGTGCTCTCCTGCAAAATGTCCAAGCAAAGCCTGACATCCTCTACATAAATAGCCCATTTTAGCATACACCTCAGATGCTCTTTACAGTTCGCCTGACCTACCACACACTGTTTAGGGTTTTCCCAAACTGATTATAGTCAACCCTGAAACAAAGACGTTTCCAAGGATACGTCTCCATGGCTTGGAACTACATCCACAACTCAAGTAGATGTCATGCAGGATGTCAGTGTAGGCGCTGCTGGCACTGTAGAGTGGAATGGGCTGGCAACGCAAGTATGCGTCCTCCCACTCAAGTGCGCGGAGGGGTAGTACGTACGGCTTGCTCACAGCTCTCACGGTGAGGGCACACTCTGGTGTTCAGCAACCCTTCAGAATAGATCTGCTGCACTCTGCTCCACCTATCAATCATCACTGGAAAAGTGGGGTCCGAATACCTCCAGGTGATTGGTGGAGCAGCTGGTGACATCAGAGTGGGCGGGTGTCGCAGTTTAAGAAACTAAGGGTCTGCCCAGAGAGTTCATATGAGAGTTCATATGATACTGCAAAGCAGTGAGCAACGATCTCAGGTGCATTTTCTATATTCTTTCTTTCTTTTGGGGAGGCTACTGCTGCTGTTGAGTATCCAGTTGATTTTTTTGTGTGTATATTCTTTATTTTCTATTACAATAACATATCTTATCACTCAGATAAATTCAAAGCTCAACATCTTAGTCGTGCAAACAATTTTCACAGGTCAAGCTCCCACCCTGCCCATCCTCCCACAACCGTCGCCTCCCCCCATCCTTTCCTTCGTGGTAGCTGGAAGTATGGCAATTACAGTCCAATGTGTTCATCAGGTGGCATTATACAGGGGCAGGCATATTTCTTTCTTTCCATGACTAATCCTCGGAGGGGTCATTGGCTTGCCAAGACCTTTGCCCGTGGCGTGTCCCTTTCACTAAAGCTTTTATAGTCTACTTAAGCATGTCTGAGCTGTATTTTTTAAGAAAGACCGCCCTTTCCATCTCCCTTGATGGTTGTAGGTCATGCAGGGACCCAGCGATGTTTTCTATTTCATAAATGTCTCTTGCTTTCAATGCCCACTGCCATTCATTCGGTAGCCTGGATCACTTACACCTTATTACAATCCATGCCCTCACCGCAAGAAGTAAGAAATGTGTCATGTGTGGCAGGCGTTCCCGTTCTTCATGCACCACCTCTACCCCAAATAATATCAGCAGCGGATCAGGACTGCGCTCTATCCCCTCGAACTCTTGGATCCAGCCCGGGTCTTCTTTCCAAAAGCTTTGTATTCTCGGGCACGACCACCACATGTGCCAGTAGACGGCCCTTTGAGAACATCCCAGCCAACAGGAATGATCTACCCCAGGGAACATTTTAGAGAGGTGGACTGGATAATATTGCCATCTGCATAAAGGTTTTACACCATGCAACTTGTACTGACATGCTATTGACTTTTTATGGGCATTCATGCATCGGTTCTTCCACCAACAATCGTCCAGCTCCCTGCCCGGATCTCTCTCTGATATATACCTGTAATCAGTCCTTTTGTTGTTGTAGAACTACTTTATGTGGTTTTGGTGCCCGTCACCTCTCTTTAAAGTTCCCCTTTCCACTTGTCAGACATCAGGACCCCCTTAACTTGTAGATATTTAACGATGGGAAGTTTCCCCAAGTGTAAACCTTCTTCCAGTACCTCCAAAGTGACAAACGTTCTACCCTTTACCACCTGTCCTACCCTTTCCAATCCCATTTTGAACCATGATTGGAAGCAAGTTGGTTCCTGGATCACGTCCCGAATGGCGGGGGTGGGGGAGACACATGTGACTTAAAGGCTATGGCCACATTGTAACCCCTTGCATCTGGTTCTTCACCCTTCATAATGACCAAAGTGGGCCAAGTATCCTATGCCGACGTGCCTTCCGTCGTACAGCTTTGAGTGGGGCCCATAGCCATTCACCTACCGTGACAGGGCACAGTAAATAGTTTTGTAACTCCACCCACTGTTTGTCCTTATCTATCCGCAGATGCAGAACTAATATCCTAAAGTGTGCAGCTCTGTAGTAGATATACATGCCCGGTAACCCCCACTCCTCCACTATGTTTGTTTATATCAGGGTGGTGTAGGCCACTCATTGTTTCTGCCCTTGCCATATGGACCACATGATTCTGCGTTTTAACTCACTAAAATGTTTCACTGGCATTCCAATAGGGAGCATTTGAAATAAATTAAAAATCTTTCAATACAGTGTCATCTTTATTGCGTTCAGCGGTCCCAACCAGGACAGCATTAGCCAGGACCAATCAGGACAGCATTAACCATTCACTGGCATCTCAATAGGGAGCATTTGAAATAAATAAAAAATCTTTGGATACAGTGTCATCTTTATTGCGTTCAGCGGTCCCAACCTGGACAGCATTAGCCAGGACCAATCAGGACAGCATTAACCATTCACTGGCATCTCAATAGGGAGCATTTGAAATAAATAAAAAATCTTTGGATACAGTGTCATCTTTACTGCGTTCAGCGGTCCCAATCAGGACAGCATTAACTGGGACCATGCTTTCATATCGACAAAGATGTTGTGCAATAGTGGGGGGTAGTTAGCCTCGTAGGGGTCAGCCAAGTCTCTTATGATCATTACCCACAAATACCTCATTGCTTTTAGCTTATGGGGATCCAAAACCTTTTCAAGTCCTCAACCGGCTTATCACCATCTTGGCTGTAAGGGAATAGGATTGATTTGTTAGTGTTTACTTTAAAACCTGACATGCTCCCATATTCCTTTATCTCCTGGAGGACACGAGGAATCGAACTAATCAGGTTTACTGTATGAAGAAGAACATCATCCGCGTGCATCCCAATTCTATATTCTGTGTCACCAATTCTAACTCCTTCCACTTCCTTGTCATGTCTAATTTGTGTCCTCAGTGGTTCAATCGGCAGGGCAAACAATAGGAGCGAGAGCGTGCAGCCCTGCTTGGTCCTTCTCCTCATACAAAAATCGTGCAAGCTCTTTGCATTTACCACAACTTGAGCAGTCAGATCTGCATACATAGCTTGTATTCCTCTTAAGATCTTCTCTCCAAAACCCTGCTTTCAGAGGACTGAGAATAAAAACCTCCACTCCATCCTGTCAAATGCTTTCTCTGCATCAAGGCGGCACAGCACAGGGTCTCCTCCACCTGTACCTGTGTACTCTATGAAATGTAGTGCACAGTGTATCAGCTCCCTCCCTGTCTCCCCATTATAAAAATCACTTGGGGTGTACTAGGCAAGGCGTCATCCCTTTTAGCTACGTGGCCAGTGTCCTCTTATACATTTTCGCATCTAGGTTTAACAATGATATCGGGCAGTAGGAATAGCAATACCCTTGGTCCCTTCCCTCCTTAGGTATGATGGAAATCATGGCTTTACTGAAAGAGGGCGGAGCTGTCCCTGTTTGAAGGATGTTGTTGAACAGCTTAACCAGATACGGGAGGAGAACCCCAGCAAACCTTTTATAGAAACCAATTGTGTATCTGTCCTCCCCAGGAGCTTTCCCATTTGGTAACCTATTAATTGCACATTGAATTCCCTCAATTGTGATCAGGCTGTCTAGAATGACCGCTTCCTCACTAGTTAGCTTTACCATCTATATTTCCCAGAGGTAATCCTCCAACCCTCTCTCTCCTGTATGGTCCTCGCTCATGTACAGACCCTCGTAATACTGTGCAAAGCATTCTGCCACTCCCTTCCGTGTAGTGTCTAACTGCCACATAGTATTGTGCACCCCTGTTACCCATCTTTCTAACCTTTGTTTCCCAAGCCTCGCCGCCAGTAGGGCATCCGCGTTTGACCCCTTTCTCATAATATTTCTGTTCAAGAAATGTAAGCTTCCTTGCCATGTCACCCATCCCCACTGCCTTCAATTCCAAATGCTTCTGCTGCAGGATCAGGAGATCCTCCGCTCCATATGCACCTTATGCAAGCATCCTTTCCTCTACCTCCAAGATGTCTCTATGAAGAGCCTCCTCCAACATCCTCTTTTCTTCTTTCCCCCTCACTTATCAATCGCCCTCGCCACGCGCCTTCCCAGCTTCCCACACTGTATATATGCTCACATCCCCAGTGTAATTAAGCTCAAAATATTCTTGTATCTCCTGTCGTAACTGTGTGGCATACTGCAGGTCTCCCCACAGCAAGACATTGCATCACCACCTGGAGTCATTTCTACTTGTCCACATGATATGTATTGTCATACAGACCATATTGTGGTCTGACCACCAAATAGGCCGTATCTCACAATGGCAATTTCAGTTGCTCTGGTGCCCGTCCAATGGGAGGTAATCAATTGATGTGTATGTTGCATGTGGTATGGAGTAGAACGTATAGCCTTTTTAGCCCCGGTGTGTAGATCTCCAAACATTGACTAAACATATATGGTCAACGGTCCTCCCAAAACCACCTACCCAATCCCTCCCCTCTATTGAGTGACCTTCTTTTGCTGAGGCTTTATCTATTCTGTTATCAGCCCAGGAGTTGAACTCTCCTTTCATTACCAGTTCTCCTTGTAAGACTATTACTTCATCAAGAACCTGGACATTGAACGCTGCTTGTCCCAGATAGGGGAGTACACTGAGGCAATCACCATGTGCATCCCTTCTAATGTGCTCTGTATCGCTATCAATTAGCCATCCATCAGTCTGGACACTGTTACCTGCGTCAGCCTGAGTCGTTTGTGCAATAGTATGCCCACTACACCCTTCTTGACACCACTAGACAGCCAGTAAACATGGCCTATGCCCCCTCCTCTCACGGGTTGCTCATCTCCATCTCTAATCCTTGTCTCCTGCACAAACATTACATCCAGAGCTGTGTTGCAAAATTCACATAAAACTAAAGATCTTTTCGTGGGCGAGTTAAGGTCTTAAACATAGAGAGATCCCACAGTCAGCCAGTGCTCCCCAAGTTTCCCGTAACCAACTAAACATAGCGTGAGACTCTCATCTCATCTTTGTCAACCGCTCCTGACCCCCCGTGAAGACATCCCCCAACTTTAAAATCAGGAGCCCCTTTGTCACCAGCTATCCTTTTGTATCCCCTCTTGTCCACAATAAAAATAACATAAACTTTACCACAAACAAACCAGTTGGGATCGTATTCCCTGAGACGCCCGCTCTCGTTCAGAGGGCTACCAGAGTTCTGCCATGTCACACTGGATCTCTCCTTCCTACTACTCTGTCCAGTGCTCTCTAGAGGACTAGCTGTTCCAGTATTTGCAATTCAAGGCTTTTTCACCAGAGAGAGTCCCCTTAGCTTCATTTATTTCTGGCCTCCTTTCCCCTTTTCCGTCGGTGAAGGCCAGTTGGAGGTACACACTGATCCTGTGTGTTTCTTGATGCAGGGCTTTTTGCCATCATTGTGTCTGAGTCAGTCGTCAGGTGACACAGGAAAAACAAAGAGGTGATGGCTGGAAGGTTTAGACTTAATCTTAACCACTGGAAATGCTCTGGGCAACCCTCCAGACCACCGTTCTTCGCCTGCCAAGCCATTACAGAAGGGAAAGACCATATGCAAATCAGGCTTGGCCCCACCCCAAAAGGGGCAGTCCAGCCCGAACTGCTAGGCCACATCCCTTCTGCACGAGACCACAAGCATCCCCAAACATGTTTCGCCCTTGTTGGGGCTCATCAGTGAGGAGTAGCTTGGGTCTCTAGGCCCAGCAGGCACGGGACCCACGTCTGGGCATACCCGTCCCACTCGGGGTGACATAGCAAAAACAAAGAGGTGATGGCTGGAAGGTTTAGACTTAATCTTAACCACTGGAAATGCTCTGGGCAACCCTCCAGACCACCGTTCTTCGCCTGCCAAGCCATTACAGAAGGGAAAGACCATATGCAAATCAGGCTTGGCCCCACCCCAAAAGGGGCAGTCCAGCCCGAACTGCTAGGCCACATCCCTTCTGCACGAGACCACAAGCATCCCCAACCATGTTTCGCCCTTGTTGGGGCTCATCAGTGAGGAGTAGCTTGGGTCTCTAGGCCCAGCAGGCACGGGACCCACGTCTGGGCATACCCGTCCCACTCGGGGTGACATAGCAAAAACAAAGAGGTGATGGCTGGAAGGTTTAGACTTAATCTTAACCACTGGAAATGCTCTGGGCAACCCTCCAGACCACCGTTCTTCGCCTGCCAAGCCATTACAGAAGGGAAAGACCATATGCAAATCAGGCTTGGCCCCACCCCAAAAGGGGCAGTCCAGCCCGAACTGCTAGGCCACATCCCTTCTGCACGAGACCACAAGCATCCCCAGCCATGCTCTGCCTCTGCTCCTGTAGTTACTCTGTACTCTTCCTGTCCAATTTCAAATAGCAGTGAAAGTGTGTAAGAGGACAACAGTCTATTCTTCTCGACAGAGTCAGACCTGACCGGTCCTGAAACATCTTGACCTTCGAGCCATCAAACTCCAGTTCATGTGTTTGCTTAGCCCTAGCCAATACCTGCATCTTTTCCTTGTAGTGGAGGTGCTTTGCTATTATTGACCTCAGACCACCTCCGTAAACCTTGCCACCTCTATGTGCCCTTTCTAGGAGAACCTCCTTCCCTCCTTCAGCCTGGAGCAGGAGGTTGACAATGTGATATATGATATGATATGGCATTTACGATGTGCCCATACACAAGTGTTTCTAGGCACAAGACAAGGGAGGGAAGACATAGGGAGGACAAGACAAAAGATCTTACTAGGCCTAGTGTCATTTGGATCGTGCAAGTGTGACAATAGAAGTGCAAGGGGAAGGAAACAGGGAAGTGCAAGGAAGAGGAAAAGGGGGAAGTACGATCAGAGCAGCAAGGCTCTGAGTAAGAGCAGCTAGGGCAGTACAGCTCTAGGTAAGTGCAAGGTGCATGGCGGATGTAGGGTTACAGTTACAGCTCCTAAGTGCACAGTAGGCCATGAGGCAGTGCAAGGAAGACTGGTCGTCGAGGAGCCTGGGACACTGTGAGACTCTGAGGGAACCAAGCAACCAGGTGGCACAGCATACAGATATATAAGCAAGGGTACAAGCGAGAGAGAAGGCAGAGGCAAAAAGGAAGGCCTTGAGCTGCTCCTGGAACTTCAGGTGGTCTTTCTCAAGTATGAGAGGAGCAGGGAGGCTGTTCCAGAGTGAGATACCTGTGGAGGAGAGAGATCTACCCACACTCTCTGCCTGGAGAAGCGTCTGACCTCAGAGATGTCTTGGACCTTCTGCTACATGTGTGTGGGTGTCTCGCCATCTCCTTCTTTTAAACCAATGATCTGAATGTTGTTACCCTGTTATCAATATTCTAAGTCACCAAGCTTCGGAATCACTTCCCCTTCCCTTAGTTTAAGGTCTGTTTAAACACATCTCCACTTATTCTACATTTAGGGCCTGATTCACAGAGCATTTTCTTATGGGATTGCGCCATTGTGAATCAGACCCTTAGTTGGTTGTTCTCGAGGCATTCTATTTTCCATTGGATCATCTCAACTTTACCCCGCAGGTCTGTCAGTGACGACTGGATGTCACTGCGGAGGGCTTCAATCTCTGCAAGTATGCCTCCAATGTCCTCCTTGGTGGCAACATCCACCACGTTTATACCGCCGGCACTTGTATCATCTCCTCCACAACTGCCTCCCTTTTGTATTTGTATAAGACTGCAATAGGCACTGTCTCCACTTCGATTAGCACCTGCCTCGGGGCCCCACGCTTCCGTCTATTCCCTTTACCACCCTGCTCTAAGGCAGGGCTTCATACAGCCTTTATGTAGTCAATGTGGGGTCTACTAGACCCAGATTTTCTTCTTCCGGCTAGGGCTTAATCATGTGGCAATGTGAAACCAATCACACGGCACCAGAGGGTCTAACTATCACCTCCTTTCCTAATAAAAAAAAATAAAAGCTTTATTTAGTTGTAGTGTGAACCGCAGTTGTGCATTGGAAACATACAATGATAACTCCAATTATGTCTATCCACCCGTAGATCCACGCCTTCCAACTTGTAGCCATCTGAGTTCACAAAATGTTAACATTTTAACAACCAGTCCTCCTGGACTCCCCCACCCCCCCACCCACCGCCCTCCCCAACTTTCAAATACAGGGGTGATGTTACAGAGTTCCTCCCATTGTCACTTGTTGCCCATTAGTCAAGTCTTTTGTCTTCACATTTAGGACCATTATCATTTCTCTTAGATCCCCCCTATAGAACTGAGAAGTTCCGAAGGATAGTGGGCCTAAAGTAGTTCTGTTCTCTATATGTTACATACTCATGAAATAGGAGCCAGGTTGCCATAAACATTTGTTATGTCCCATTAGCCAAGGCAGTCACTTTCTCCATTGCCATAATACCCCACATTCTTACCGACCACATGGCCATAATGGGACCCTGTTCAGTTTTCCAACCGTGGGCCAACGTGATCCTTGCCGCAGTGAGCTTATGAGTATCGAGAGCAGCACAGGTCCTATTGGCATCATATATACCCTCTACTGTTGCACCCAGTTGTACCACCGCTGGGTTAAAAGGCAATTGTGTATTAATTATGTCTGTAATATGACTCAGGATTTCTTTCCAAAAGATGCTTGCCTTAGGACAGGACCACCACATGTGCCCCAGATCCCCCACCGGCCAACATACCCACCAACACGAGGGAGAACTTTCAGGGGTTGATTGAGTGTAAACAGTGTGGTGTCATATACCACTTAAAGCATACCTTATCTACCCATTCTTTAATGGCTATAATGGAGCTTTTAAGTGTGCAGAGCCAAATCTGCTCCCACATTGCCACCATTATAGTAACCCCCAGGTCCTGTTCACATTTTGTCATGTATGGTAAGATATCCCCCAGTTTGGTGCTACGCATCAAGCAATATAGTCTCGAAACCCCTTTACCAGAGACCCCCTCTCTTATCGTGAGTTCTAGTCCTACCAATGTTCTGTTGGCTGCTTCCTTGATCACTCTATTCAAGATCCAATATCTGATTTACACATAGCGGAATTGCTCTTGCTCGTGACTTGGAATTTCGTTTTACACTCTTCAAATGATAATGGGCCTCCATCCTGAAATAAGACCCTAAGTGTTAGTGTTGTTTGTCCTGCCCAATTTATCAAAAAATGTGGATGTATCCCCGGAGTGAAATCAGTGTTGCCGCTCACTGGTGTGAATGTGCCCCACCCTGGCTTCAGTTTCTGGTCCTGCAATGCCTTATCCCAATAAAAGAGTGTGGTTTTTGTGGTGTCTAACAGGGGTTACCAGCTTCTCGCACCGCTTGTCTCAAGAAGCCCAGACTTTCAAAATTTTAAAGCTGTGAGACCTTCCTTTCTGGAGTACCTCGGGCTTGTCTCTTTACCTTTAAGCATTGACGCCAGTGTCGCTGCTGTCCCAGCTTACCTTCTCCCTCTTATTGGCACTGCTTCAATCCTTGCACACAAGGCCTCCAGACGGCATCCTCGCCACTGCCTTACAGCTCCGATTTGTGCCCTCCGGGTCTCTCTCCTACTTGTGGCGCACCATTGTGCTTTGCCGGGTACCTCTTCCCACGGTGCTCATGGCAGCTGTCTATTCCGGTAGCCAATTCCACAACAGGATCCCAGGTTGTGCATCCTGCATGTTGCTGGATTGGTGAGCTCTCATGCTTAATGGGGACTTGGGAGGCTGCACTCACCAGTTGAGTTATGCACCTTCACTGTGCACCCCCCCAGGCTGCTATCCACCTTGGATCCATCACGCAGATACTGCAGTGCCTCTACGAACCACGGCCCTGCCATTTGATGTTTCTGCTACTGTATTATGCGGACAATCGGGGAGTGCCATGTATGCTCCAAGCCTCCGGAGCCCCTGCTCACAGCCTCCCTGTCTCGTTCTTTTCTCCTGGCGACTTAGGCCGGGCATAGTGTTTTGTCGCTTTTCACCGGCTCGGCCTCCTCAGACCTGTCGACCGTCCCCCAGTAGGCCGTGGAACTACAGATCTCAATTGCCGGGTTTGGTTGTCTCCACATGCTCTAACTATCTGGGCCGTCTGTCCCCTGGTAGCTCCCATGCAAGTGCCTTTCAGTATTTCGTGATACAGCTGTGTGGTTATGTGAAATTTCATCTCATTAGACCAGCGGGCTCAGGAGCTGATGTCGAATCGGCCATTGTTGTCCACGCCCCCTCGTGGTCTCCGGCATTTTGATTTTTATTAAGGACACCTGTTTTCTCTCTCTGTCCCTGCCATTGTCCTAACTGATCCAAGGCACAGCAAAGTGAGTGAATGTGGTTGCAGTGCTCTATAAAGACTCTCCGGCAGTTTGCACAAAGTTGCAAGACTGCATGTCTTACAGCATTGCAGTGTTGAATCAAATTGTGCAAGACCGTCCATTAAACACTGAATTGGGTGCAAGCTGTTAGATAACAGCTGGTGCATACAGAATAATTGTCATCGCTTGATATGGCCTTGAGATGTCCACTTGCAGACCACTGCATTTTTAAAACAAAAGAAAAGAAGAGATGAGGATAATAGATTATAGATTTCTTTTTGCCTAGCACATAAAAATGTGACAGTATCGTATTAGAAGCACAAATAAAGCATTAAAGGAAGCCTGGTGAAAGATTGTTTAATGATGCAAAATAGATACTGAATGAGAAAATAATAAAAAGGACACAATGCAGAAACTGGTACCCTAAAGGCTTAGCAGGCCTGTGCCATTATGAAGGAATATCAGGAGAGGGGGAAGGACAGGGCTTTCAATGACAGTAGAAGAAAACCTGTGGGTGCAAACAAAAAATAGTAGAGGCCTTCAAGCTAGCAGTCAGGGCAAGAAGATCAGCCGATCCCAGTAACTTAAACATTGGTCAGGGTAATGTGGCGATCGAGTACTCCCCCGGGGCTAGTCCTAGTATTGACCATTCTTTCGAATGAGGAGGGAGTCCGAATGCGCAAGCTGAAACAGCTGAGTCAGCATCACAAAGACCAGGGATATTCTAGGAAGGCCATCGAGTAAATGGAGTGGGTTTGAGACCAGCAAGAAGAAACAGCTTGATCTCTAGATGGAGCAAGAGGGCGTCCTGAGTGAATGTAGTCGGGTTGCTCGGTAAGTAACATACATTAGGGAACATCGAAGCAATCCAGACAATCGACTATCCTAGGTGGCCTATGCCAGGTTGAGGACGTCAGAACTATGACTAGACAATGAGGCAGCCCTCCCTGAGAGTTCAGCAAGTGCTTGCAGCCAAAGCCTCCCCAGAAAGAGGGATTGCCTGCAACTTATTCTCAAGTAATGTACATATTCATTTGAAGACTAAAGAGAGGAGACCAGGATTCCTCTCTCTTTCTCTTCTCACACAGATCCACGCTCTGGAGCAGATTCTGGGCCTCACCATCTGAGAAAGCCTTTGTTCACTTCCACGAAGGAAGAAATAGAATTAATGCCTACACAGAATGGGCTTCCAACACTAAGGCTGGAAGGGCCCTGCCAATATACTTGGCAGAGATATTTAGAAGACTGTAAGACCTCTCTGAGAGGCAAAACAAAAATGCAGATAAGCAAACCCTGCTAGCACTCCCCCCTCACTAGAATGCTGACAAATGGCCTGCGGTGTGAAGAATTTCCTGGAGAGGACGAAACAAGATTGGGACCCTGTTTCTGCGAGAGCAAGAAATGAAACCAAAAATACAGTAGCAAGTCAAGTAAACAGCAGCTTTGGCTTAGCTCACTGTGATGCTTTAACACCAAGGAAGGGCTTGCTAATTAGAGTAACCCCTCCCCTCACAGTGATGAATGTAGAATACCGAGGAGGCACTACAGAAAATCAGGTAGAAGCAGAGACGCATGGAAATCACAAGGACCAATTGCAGGCCCTGATAAAAACGTTTTTGTGAAAGAGTTACATTATCTCAGGGATGATTTCAAGACACCAAGGCACTAAAGAGTGGGATCGAAATGTTGAAAAACTATCTTACGAATCAAAGCACAAAAGAACTGGAAGACTGGTGACATATGGAGACTAAGTCATCTAAAACCATTGATATGATATCAACAGCTTTGGTTGAAATAAGGGAAGCCAGAAATAGGCTCTGGGAAATCCCATTTGATTATAGACACCCATGCGCTTCAGAAAGCACTCAAACTGAATGGCAGGAAGACCTTAATTTATATGAAATACAATTGAGTCATAAAGAAATACAATGTAATCTAGTCACAATTAATCTATCAAGGTTAGACAGGCGCCATTGACTCCATTAGAGGTGATCAGAATTGGGCATGCAGGGATAGGTGTTAAGTCAGAAGGTGGAGGACACACAGAACAAGGCCAAAAAGAGAGAAAAGCTCACTTGGCCCTAGACACAGTAGGCGAGACAGTGTGGAGGGACGCAAACGTAGAAGAGAATTTACAAAATGTTAAGTTACTATCCAAGCTGATCAACTACCTCAAGATGAACTGCCCAAAGATGAAGAAACTGATCGAAGACTAAAGCCAGAAGGCATATGATTATAATAGTTATAGTGAAGACTAATGAAGAAGAGACCCAAACATCTTTGAAAAACTATCTAAGATGGGTATGAAATGATATGATATGATATGGCATTTAAAACGTGCCGATACACAAGTGTTTCAAGGCGTGACAAGGCAAGGGAGGGGAAACAGAGTGAGGACAAAAAACAGCGATCTTACTAGGCCTGGTGACATTCAGATTGTGCAAGTGCAAGGGAACGGTGAGGGGAGAAGTGCTGGGGGCGGAGGGAGGATGGAGAAGTGCAGGACAAGGAAAACGGAACAAGCAGTGCAGCCAACGGGTGGCAAGTTTGGGTGCTCAGAAGTGCAGACAATGAGTGTCTAATAAGTGCAGCAGAGGGGACTGTAGGGTTACAGATACAGACCACAAGTGCAGGGGGTACCAAGAGTCAGTGCGGGTTTGCAGCAGGACAGGCAGGAACCTGGGCCCGAATTCAGAGGGTGCCCAGTGCATGGATCAGACAGGAGATCAGCAGGGGAGATAAAGAGAGAAGGCAGAAGCAAAGAGTAAGGCCTTGAGGTGATTACAGAACTGGAGATGGCTTTGCTCAAGTTTCAGAGAGGCAGGGAGGCTGTTCCAGAGGGAGGCACCAGCCGAAGAAATATATCTGCCCCCTAACTCGTTGCTTGGAGAAGCGACTGACCTTCAGGGAGTTGGGGGTGGAGGAGCGGATGGCTCGAGTAGGAAGATATCTCGGTAGAGAGAGTTGGAGGTATTGCGGTCCCCGGCCCCAGAAAGCCTTGAGGACGATGCAAAGGGACTGGAACTTATCCGGTATCGGGTAATATTATCCCCATACATATGGTCGTCATACATATGGTCGCCAGGAAAAGGCTGGGCTGACATTATATATGGTGACCATATATATGGGGTCAAGTGGGGACATTTTGATGGAAGGTGGAGGTGAATACTGAAAAATGATTGACACAATCAGTGCCCAGAAACATATTCTGATAATCCAGGGAAAAGATAGAAGGCAGCACAACATATATGCATTTTTTGATATGCCTTTAGCGACAAATTGGCATTGGATAATCGGCAAGAGGAGTGGAGCACATGACTAAATAGAGAGAGGAGACTATGTGGATGTAATTAACATTCTAAGTTGGAATGTTGCAGGTCTTCTATATTACAAGAATGAACCTCACTTTCGGAATTTCTTTTTATTAATTATTAAAGTGAATATGGTTGTATAAACAACCTTTTACACTAAGGTTAAATACAATACATATTAATTAATGTAAACAGCATTTGCAATTAAAATATATGTTACTGAATCCATGTATTTAACATTGTGTGACATTTTAGTCTAAAACACATTTATATAAATGTTATAAATCAAAAATGAAATATTGCACTTTACATAATTTAAAAGGAGCACAGACTAGTTGAGGATTGCTATGTGCAATCTAAGGATTCCAACATTCTTTTGACCCTGAGCCGTATATGACATGCCGCAGATACCACAACAAGCGACTCAGCCGCGTATAGCATGCTCCAAAATTGGTCTGTCTCGTGTGACATAAATTTAGCGTAACCTTTGGCATAAAACAGGCTTAGAACTGTACAATGCATCAATATATGTCGTACTGTCTCCACTTTGTGCTTACATAAGGGACAAATACGCTCATCTTAAGAAATGCCCTTGCAGGCTCCAGTATTTGCATAAACAGGAAGAATATCAAAGCGTAAATACAAGATAAAACGTATCAAAACTGGTGTGTGCATTTTCACCAACTACTGCCGAGGTCTATAACCAAAAAGCCCTTGTTGTGCATAAGCAGTACATTTGTGCATTCCAGACAACAGGGACAGGGAAAGCACGCAATCATAATCCTTTGAACCCTAGTTACTTAAAAACACAAGAGCCTATTGTTCCGAGGTGCATGTTAAGGAAATATCACAGCAATGTGTGAGAACCAGGTTCTCCATATCCCTGTACCATGTACTATTGGTATAGCGATTGGCATGAGCCACAATACAGTACAGGAGTGAGTCATACTTACTCCCCCACAATTTAATATGTATCCAACACTTGGAAATTGATGTGATCCACAAAGACTGCAAGGATGGAAGGCCAAGTTCTAACCTTATGGCCTCCACCAGTACTGAGCACGGTAAACCTAATAAAAAGTGTAACATTTTGGTCTCCAACCTGGGTAGCCAGGAGGTAGCTTTCTTAGGTAATACTTCAAACGCATACATTAGTTCCGGTCTAATGGAGACCTTGTAGGTCATTAACTTTGCCTCTATAGAGCGGCCATCACATTTATCAATGGTTTTCCTAATGGCCAGGCACTTTTTCCAAGCTGTAGGGCAAATGATATCCGACAAATACGAAAAAGATGGAGATTCCTTAACATATATTCCCAGATACTTATATATGTCAGCTTTCACCAATCCAGTAATAACGTAGATGCCAACTAAACGTTGCACCCCCATAAGCCTTTTTACCAATAGGCATGAACTTAAGTTTTATCTATGTTGATCTTTAGGCCATTCTTTTCTGAGCAGGTATATCAAGCATTAAGAGAATGCTGGAGGCCTACTATAGCTGTTCTGTCCAATATGACAATGTCATCAGCATAGGTGAGGCGATTAACATCCACATGGCCAAAGTGGGGAGGATGATTATGCGCGGTATTTAATGGCATATCTAAATCAGCCATGTATAAATTAAACAGCAAAGGTGCTAACACTCACCCTTGCTGGAGGCCAATATTAGTGGCAAAGGATTTAGATAAACTACCTTCCTGTGAAAGCCGCACTCTAACATAAGTATCATTATGCAATTGTATTTTAAAATAGAGTAACAGAGAATTAATACCCTATTTGGCCAGTTTTTGCCACAATTTTGTATGTATGACACTGTCAAACGCAGAACTAAAATCAACAAAACAGAGATATAATGATGTTTCCAGGTAGTTGGAAATTAATGAGAATAAGACCTACATTGGGTGGCAGGTGCTAAAACGCTTTCTGAAATGGAACTGGTGTTTGTCCAGTAAACAATATGCCTAGGACCAAGCTGGGAGCATTTCAAGCAGGATGTTATCAAAAACTTTGGAACTGCAGTCCAACTTTGCAATTAGCCTATAACAGCTTGGCTGAAGCCGCAAGCCCTGCTTGGGTACCTGGAACAGAATGGAGTGGCGACAGGAGCTCGAAAGCTACCAGTCACACATATATGGAGGTAAAACTCTTTCAAGATACCAGCCCAAAGCTGAGGGTCTTCTTTGAGGATCACCTTACATAGACCATCAGGGCCAATTGCCCTGTAAGGCTTGATTTTTCTAGTTATGCCCACCCGGCCAATGTCTTTCACGTGATGTGAAACTGCAGACCCCACCATGGTCATGTCCTTATCATGGGTACCAATTTCCAGATTATCACAAAAATGATCTTCTATGTGTCAGGCCCATACCTCTTCGGTAATGGCACTGACCTCCAATGCCACCAATCCCGCTCTAAAGATCCGAAGCAGATGCTAGAATTTTTTGGAATCATGCGTTCGTATACAAATATTTATAAACTTCCATCTGGCTGTAGATTCTTTGAATTAATACTCATGTAACCAATATTTATATGCAGTTTTGACCTTAGAAACCATACTCTTTTCATCTGCGTAGGTCAGTAGCAAGCATCTTTTTAACCTGCGCAAAGCTGCATTTAATGCTCGTTTCTTGTTTGCTCACTTGAGTCCCACTGATATAATGTCTATTCTCATAGGGCCAAACAATGTCCATCATGCATTTCAGGTCCCAATGACAAGCTTGCCTAATTTTCCCACAGGATAGCCCACAATATTTAATTGAATCATTCAAACTGTTAATATTTACAGACGACCATAGGAGCCTGTTCCCCTGCAAATTCACCACAGGATCGGTTCTCATTCTTTTATAAAATTTGGCTTTGGCAGTTTTGCAGCCCATTCCTAACGTCACATGACCACTCTTTACACAACTGTGGGCCTGATTCACAGAACGTTTCCCAATGATATTGCGTCATTATAAACTGCTTCTGTGAATCAGGACCTGTATGTCTGAAGGTCAGGAGACAGATCTATTAAGGTCTGGTTTACAAAAATGAAAATCCATTCGACTAGTGTGGTTTTCATTTGACTAAGTGTAATTCATGTCAGACGTTTTGGTAACTAGTGGGATTAAATCAAATTCAGATAGTAGCTCGAGCCACTCCTTTCCCCTCTTGGGCCACAGAGGAAAAAACTCATCCGTACCTAATGTGGACATAACTGAAGTACAATCCATATTAAAATCCCCAGTTAAAATAATGCCCCCCCTTAGGATTCTGAGAGGATCACAAATATATAGTGTCAAGGACTACTTGCATGAGCTCCTCAGTGACAATTCCACCAGGTGGATCGTAGAGGATGGGGACTAGTGACCCTCCAGAATCGGAGAGGGGGGACTTAGTAACATGGTAGCAAGGAAATTGCTGTGTTCCTTTGCTCCTTCAAACAAGGTTAATGAGTATTCGAGGCCAGCTCCAATACAAAGCCCCCCCTTAGGGCATCCAGCAAGTGGTGAAGGTGAGAGACGTGAGAACGTTGTATAACCATCCAAAGTATAGTGGGATGTTAGCCAAGTCTCTTGGAATAAGAAAAGATGGGACAGTAAAAGTTCCCGTCGACCAAAGGGATTAGTCAGGAAAGAGTGGTAACCCTGTGTGTTCCTTGATAAAATAGAAAGAGGTTTCATGAGGGAGAAGCCCGTTCATCTGGAGAACTCCCACACCCTTTGCCAGCGACCCTGCATCCTAGTGTTCAGAAATGGTTGCCCCTGTCAATTCATAACTGGGGCACTGGGGTTATAATAATTACCATGATGTGTAACAGAACTATAATTTCCCGCAGTCCACGGATAGATCGATGTTTCTCCTACACCCACAGTCGGATAAAAGGTTGACACTGCAAAACCCATCTCCCCTTAGGAATCTCACAATGGAAGCCGCCATCAAATGTTTAGGCTACGACTACGATAGATCCAAAAGGCTACTTTTCATCCATTTCACCGGGCATAGCAAACCAAACGGTAAGACACTCAGGTGGATTGCAGATAAATGGCAAGGGCCATCAGTGCGAAGATGTCCATAGCAATGATTCAGATTCTGCAGCAGTGCAAGCAGTCGACATACGCTACAACAGCAAGAAGACAATTCAGCTTTTAAAAGTGTGTGCACATTACTCGACTATGCAAAACAATCCAAATAAGTGGAAGAAATTTAGCACCTGCTATCCATGGGACAAAAACAGGGGGCGATCCCTTATTACTGGTGGAGGTGAGTTAAGGCCAACATGGGTGCCAAGGGTGGGGAGACTACAGAAGATTGCAAGGATAGAATAGCTGGTGCAACGCCAATCTTAAAATATGACTTTGAGACTGGTGATGGGAAAGGGGAAAGCATTGTAATAATTTTGCTGTAAACAGGACCTGGTTTCAGTACTCAATACTATAAAGTTAGCATAGGCTCAATACATATACCCGCTTTTGATTCAGGGAAAATATCTTTCTTCATTGACTGTCTATTTGCTCCTGTGCAAGATTGGTCTTTGTTTCCGGTAGCAAGGCTGATAAGGTAACTTGAGAGTGATCAAAATCCCATTACTGTAACCCTGACATTGGCCCCACTGGGCGTCAAAGAGAGGAATTGTGAGTGTCCCTGTCTCTGACTGTTTATTAACAGGACCATGTTAAGGTAGCAAGAGTTCAAGTTACCTGATCGGGAGGATTGGCTGGCAACCCCAGCTTCACCAACTATGTAGGAAGTAGCTCTCCAGGATCTTGGAAAATCAATTAATACACCTCATAGCATTCCAGAATTAATTAATGAAAATCTGACAGGTAGTCCAACAGAGGCTTTAAGATTGCGGGCCAACAAGTCCCTGCTAGAAGCATGTTTGCCTTGGATCTAAAAACTTTCATATGCAGAGAATAAAATGGGGACTACAAAAACAAGCACTGTTAAAGAATTTTCTTGGTTTTGATAACGAATGGACGAGAACAAATACATCCTTATAAGAAGCGCTGGAGTATATCCAGGATAGTTAGAAATATTATATAAGAATTGATTAGTGAAAAGAAATGTGCCACCTGGGGAAGAAAATGGGATGGCTTGAGAAAGCAGCCAAAGACAGTACTCCAGAAAATGTGGCCAGCTGTTGGAAATGCAAACACAAATGCCAAAATGTTGCAAACAGAGCAATATAACACCAGAGGGACATCGACAAAGTCAATCTTGCCTATGACCAAGTGGAAGAAATGTGAGCATAGGTTGAGAACCAGCTGAAGGACAACTGGAGTCTCTTAATGGCAAAATGTTTTTTAGTCAAAGAAGTAGAACAAGCAATTGGCAGGATTGGATTTGGCAAGTTCCGGGTCCAGATTTCCTCCCCCCTGAGATGTTCAATGCTATATACAATGTGGGCTCCAAATCTCCAGAAATGCTTCTTGTATTGTGCTGCAGCAGGCCACTTACCAGCTTTTTTGGACGTCTAGCATTATTGTGCCACAGTTCAAGAAGGGGCCAATTGAAGCCTGCTGTAGTGCAGGTCGATTTCATAGATCTGGATCACAACATCTTGACTAAGAACCTTTTGTAGAGCGTACATAGTGGATTAGTAGAAAGCAATATCTTATCACCAGTGAAGGTAAACTCTAGGAAATACCTTTCTACTGCTGATAAAGCATTTATCCTACACTATCTGATTGAGGAATATAGTGTCTGAAAGCACAGACCACTGCATACAGCATTTGTCGATTTTTGCTAGGCTTTCAATTTAATTGACGGGAATCTGTTCTAGCAAAAATTATATCTTATAGGGACAGACCAGCGACTGCTACTCCTGCTAAAACAACTCTCCGTCCACTCACGCAAATACACTACGACCTGAAAGAACAGCTACTATGACCTTTTCACACCGACATAGGAGTGAAACAAGGCTGCTTATCCTTTTCAATATGTATATACACAATTTTGTGAGACTCTGAACAGTGAGGACGTAGACACTCCAAGAAATGGTGAAATATCCATTTCCCTGCTGTGATATGCAGATGATTCTGTCTTTATCACCAGGACAGGGGTGGGCCTGCAACCTTCACTGGAAAGCGCCAACACTTACTTTACAGAAAATAACATCAGGATAACCAATTCTAAATTCAGAACTGAATATGGGGGCACACAATAAAGAAGCAAAAAGAAACCAATACCACATAGGGGAAGCCTAAATAGTGTCAGAAGCTGACAAGCTTGGCTTGAAAAGGAACGTGCTTCTGACACGGCAAAACGGCTTGCCGAAAGATTCATTGGAGATACGAGAACGCAAAGAACATGAATGACTGGCACTAAGAATGGAGAAGGTGAGGTACCTCCAAAGGAAGAGCATTTTCATGAGATCCCTGGAACAGCAACCTTATGAGCAACTATTACAATGGCCAATAGAAGATGCAACTTTTGACCATTCTACGGATTAAGCTAATTTCAATAAAAGAAAAGGTTGGGGTGTACCTGTGTGACTGAGGCCAGAAGAGGAACAAATCTACTCATCTTTTCTTCTGCCTGTGGTTCCAGGGACTAGGGAAGAGATTTATTTCCAGAATTATGAGACAGTTGCGCATCAGAGAATGCAAAGAGCTGGTGATCTTCTCGCTGGGGAACCAGTTCGAAAAAGTAACAACGAGACTGGCAGCCTTTTTGAGAAAAGAACGGTTCATAAAACGATCCTGTCCTCAGAGTGCCAGCACTCGGATCTTGGCCTCAGTTTCCCAGCACTGGGACCTTGGCCTCAGTGTCCCAGCACTAGGATCTTGGCCTCAGTGTCCCAGCACTGGGATCTTGGCCTCAGTGACCCAGCACTGTAACCTTGGCCTCAGTGTCCCAGCACTGGGATCTTGGCCTCAGTGACCCAGCACTGTGACCTTGGCCTCAGTGTCCCAGCACTGGGATATTGGCCTCAGTGACACAGCATTGGGACCTTGTGCTCAGTGTCCCTGTGTCCCAGCACTGGGATTTTTGATCTTGACCTCAGTGTTCCAGAAACTGATTCTCTCCAATTGCTCTGAGACCTTAGCATCATGAAGTGTCTTGCAGCAATGCATTTGCTTTGTTCACTCTGGTGCATTGGGTTCAGTGTCCTAGAATGCAGTGATTATCCAGCAGGTTGTTTTTTTCATTCTCCTTTTTGTCCAAAGTGCTCCAGACACCTCTCAACTAGTTCCACTCTGAAGCTACACTGCTCGAATTTCTCTTGATTTCACTCTTGTGCCCACCCTCTTCTTGCTCTTAAGTGTGCATCGGCGGTTGCCCACTTGTCTCTTATCTGATTGGGTCTTTGCTTTCTCCTCTTTCACACAGCTCAGGTGTCTTGCTCCTCAAGTCAAACTGTGTTTCCTAGTGTGACTTGGCTACGACGCAGCGACCTGGGCTTCTACTCATGCCCCACTCTTGCTAGCCGTCAGCCTTTCTCATGTGTCAGGGGACACCCTCGTCCTCCTCCATCTCCTCTGCATTTATATTAGACACTGGATAGGCCTGATGGTGCTGACCCTTTTCCTGTGTTTTTCTTTGGATGTACAAGATATAGGAAAGAAGGCCTGGGATAACCCCTCTTCGGCTGTCCTGCTTGTTGCTTGCTTTCCTCTTCTTGCTGACAGATTTTATCCACCAGTGGTGATTATTGGATTCTGAGGCTTGAGCCTCATTACTCCATCCTCTCGGGTTGAGTGTGTAGTCGTGGGTTGGATTTCTTCATAGTCTTTGTGGACTTGCCACAGTAAGGCATTTTTCACTAGGGTCTTCGCCGTGATGGGCTGCGGGTAGCGGTCAAAAGGGTTTGCAGTGGTGGCATTGAGTCTCCCGATCAGAGGTTTCAGTCCTGTGTGTTACTCAGCTGCCACGATAAATACAGGGTACTGGTGACCCCGCCTTCTCCACATATGTCTTTTCAGTATATAGGGGTGCAGCGGGATGGATCACATGACTTCTCCCAGGTAAAACAGACTGCTGCAGGCAGCTTTCTCAATTCGGTGTGATGGATGATTCCTCACACAAGCAAGCGGATGCAAGTGGCCTGTCTTAGTGTGCGCGTTGCCCTGATGAAATAACTAGGGGTGCCTCATTCAGTAACAAATGGTAGCAAAGGAGTGATTAAACCCTGTTTCAGTTTGGGAAAGACTGCTTCAGCCTCTGATGTCCATTTGAACTGCGCCCCCTGCTCATTAGTTGAATAATGGGGGCTGTAATTCCTGAAAA
This sequence comes from Ambystoma mexicanum, assembly GCF_040938575.1. NCBI lineage: Eukaryota > Metazoa > Chordata > Amphibia > Caudata > Ambystomatidae > Ambystoma > Ambystoma mexicanum. Next base: position 223,322,673 of record NC_090927.1, on the reverse strand, counting down.
GCCCCTTACAAACTATATATTTGTAAACCCTAAGAAGAACTACAAGCGGGTGCACCTCTATTTGAACTACACCCCCTTGCTCAATAGTTGCACAGTGGGAACTATTATTTGTGAGAATTCCTTTATAAATATGTTGGAAAACATTTGCGCTCCCTTAAACGGTTTGAGGTTCCTTCACTCAGGGGGTTGACCTCCTCAACCTTCTTGGAGTCCATTTGTATACGTTCTGTGGGAATAATATAACTTAGAAATCCTACTGTGCGGAAAGATAGGTGCATGTTTCCAGTTTGCCTTATAGCCAATTGTCACGCTGTCTTTGCATGCATGTATGTCCCGAAAGCCATAGCATGTACATAATGTCCAACGTCTTACCTGTGACTCTGCAGGGCCACCTCACCACCAATGCTGGGCTCCCAAGTGCGCTGGTAGATACTGCCCAACGAGTAACCCAACTGGGGAAAGTGGTTAGTTGCCAGTCTAGAATCTGCCCAATAGCCTTCTAAGACCTGGGAGCTTGATGTGTTTGTCTGTTGTGGTGTCCCTTTCACCTTGCTTGTCCTTAAGTTGGATCATGGCAAGTAGAAGCTTCATGGATCATTTAGCCTCACTGACTTATCACTAACTTATCAATGCAGTTACGCTGGTCCTAAATGTCTTTAAGGTAAATATGTGAGCAAGACCATTTCTACACTGTTTCATGGACTAACAAGCAAAGTCATTGGGCCTCATTATGACGCTGGCGGTAGCCGTGCCTGTAGTACAGTCACAGCTGCTGCCGGTATCAATTTTTTTCAGGCACCCACGAATGGGCAATTACTGGGTCATGCCGAGTTTGGCGGACCCGGTAATTGCCCATTTGCGGGTGCCAGTAATAAGGGACTCCCCATCCCCATTCGGACTCATAGGGCTCAATGGGAATGGGTAGGTTGGTAGCACCAGTACCGTTAATAACAGTACCAGTATTACCATTGAGTTCTGCCCACGGGTGCCGGTACGGCCACCTGGTCAGACCAGGAGGTTGCAAGGGCACCCTCGAGCAGAACTCGTAGTATGGTGGTATGGTAACAACGGTGCCGGTAGCGATACCGGTGCCGTTGTTGCCTAACCGCCATACTCGTTATGAGGTCCATCCTCTATAAAGTGCAATGGATTGTTAGTTGTTAGTGATGCAGTCTTAAGAGTTAATGCTCAGAGACTGGAACATGTACATTAGTAATGCGCTCTTTCTCTGTGAGATGATAAATGTAGCTTCCCCTCTTGACTTAAAAGTTCTCTGGAGCAGGAAGATAGGATGCGTTATTAAATGTTGTTTTTGCCCTCACAGATCAAGCGGACGAGGGATTCTCCCACAGCAACAATGAAGACGAGTTCCCGTATGAGGAGCAAGCAGGTAATCTTGTGAAATCCTACAAAAAAGCTGAACAAAATGCTGCTTTGGGGCAGGGTTTATATACACTGGAGAAACAAAATGGCCGCTGAGACTGGTATTCTCGTGGGAATGTGAACGACTGGACGCTGTAGAGGCACTCTCGTTCTTTTCTCTGCAATGTCTTGCTTCCTTCACCCCAGTAATAGATTCTGTAAAAATCTAACACACTTGACGTTGACTGACATCCTTCCTCTTTCGTAGGTAAACAGTTTGATGTTAACCAACATGCCAATAAGTTGGGCTTTTGGGGCTTAAAGAACATATTGTGGTGTGCAGAAACTAAATGATGTGGTGAGGCCAATGACCAGCTTGCTTTATTTAACTGCAATGCAAATTATATAACAAATCTCACACAGCTTTTTCTAGGTAAAGCAATCAAGCCAAGGCAAGGGGACACAACACTCGCAGCACAGCTCCTGTTCACGTTTACTTTCAGAGCATGCACAGTCTAGCCCCAAACTTAGCGTTCTCTGTCTTCAACTGCATGACCCGGAAGTACAAACGCAAGCACTGCGAACACTACAAAGCTCCCTTCCACAAAAAGAACACCAGAATATCCGGTGATGTCTCGTGGTTGCTGTGTGGGTTTAGTGCAGCTGTGATTGTCACAGGGACGTCATTAGGGGGTCACAGCTGCTCTCCCTGCTGTCTCCCTTACCACCCCTACTGTCTCACTTGCTACCCCTTGCCAAAGAAAAAAAGAAAATCTTTAAAAAAAAATGTAAACCTGTAGCCCATTTGTCAAGGGCCATTGGGCAGAGGAACATGGTACCATCCCATTTGGCGGTCACGCAACTAAAAGATCTTGGTAATATGGGCCTGTAGACACTGAAATTAACACAACATATGGTTATGAAATGTATATCATGTTAAAGTGATAATGTAACCATATTTTTCTTAGTCTACCGAGAAACAATACTATGTGACGCCTCTGCCTGTTTTGTGAAGGGGCGAAAGGTCGTGTGCCATCACTTCCTGTGATGTCACTTGGGGGTGGGAGCAAATTACACCACTTCCGATAATGTTATCGGAGGTCACGGTTCGTGGGATGTCATTTCCGCTCCCCCTGGCATTTCGGTGAAATGATGTCCCTGGACTGTGAGTGTTAACCTTGCTATGCTCCTTTAGGGGGTTACCCATACTTTCGCTCCTAGAGAGAGCTCTGCTCAGTGATGAGGCATTTTGCACTCCCACCTCAGAACTGCTGCCTTTTCTGGTTGCTAGCATCACAATCAGGACAGTCATGATTAGGTTTTATATCACAACCTAGTCTTATGATTGCCTGTTTTGTGGTGATTTTCGTTTCATAGAGGGCTATGCTCTCCAAACTCGGTTATCTTCTCCAAAGACATAGTTCACACCCACTCTGATCCCTTGTAGCATTTGACTGGACCTTGACAAAGTGTCTGTGATATTGTAGCTGAATGCTAGTGTGACCCAATCACCTGGATTTGCCTCTGGGTTTTTTATATGCATGGCTTTGGTCACTCAGTGGTTTTGAATCATTTGCTTCCCCTAGACTATAATATTTTTTGGTTGAAATGGGCTTGAGCCTCCAGGAGCTGCTCTATGTTGACAGTCTTATAACAAAGCGACATCTTTAAATCAAGACATTAAATGGGTGCTTTACAGGGCACACAATACAGGCTGCCTTTGTAGTACCCAGCAACGTCTTGGGAGGATAGCTCAGGGGCAACGTGCTCGCCTTACAAGCAAGACGACACAGTCTTATTATCTCATCACCATTTTACCCGATTGCGTCTGCTCTTTGTCAGTAAGGTGCTAAATAGCTTTTCAGTGGACATTTTGTGTTTTAGTGTCCCCTGGTCGCCTGTCCCGGTGTTCATAAGCAGCTATTAAACCCTTGCTGCTTTCCTTTAGCTCAATTGTAATTTAAGCACTCCACTGGGTGCCTGAGGCTGTTTATCCCAGCTATAGACAGGCTGCCCCCAAACATCATGTTGAAATGGACCACCATAAGACCTAACACATCTTTGGCCAGCCATGCCTACTTGCAAGCTGCGCATTTGAGGGCTTCGGCTAACTGTTTTTTAGGATGTAGTGAATTAGTTTTTTAATCTTTAATTTTTCATTGCCTCCTCTAGAATATCACATATCATGGCTCGTGTGTGCTAAGTCAAGGATGCTCACCACATAGTCCTTCACAGATTCACCAGCACTTTCCGGACTGGTGTATAACATTTCTATTTTATAGTGGACGACAATTCCTTTATCTTCACAGCGTTTAACTAGTCTCCTCATCGCTTTGTTAAAGATGGTGCCGTCTCGTGTTGTAGTGGTCAGTGGAACCTCCCTGAACCCCACCACACCCTAGGGCATTCAGCAGCCAGTCCTTGAGCTTGACATGAATGGTTGAGTCAGCGTGGCTACCCTTCATGATGATTGCATACTATCCACTTATGCCTACACTGCTGGTGCTGGACTGACTGTTGCACCGCTCCTTACTTACCTGTATATAGTCAGTCCCTTTCAGCTACTCTACTAGGTCTGTCCTGTCTGTTAAGGATTTCAATCAGGCAATACACCCGGGTCTCAGCCTATCATGCAATGCACACATGAAATACTTATTATTGTGTCTATAGGTTCAATATTCTGAGTGATATACCACTCATATCACACCCCTTCTCAAAATACCCCCAGGTCACAATGGACCAGGAATCAGGCAGGTTGGTAAAGGTAATATTTATTTATTTATTTAAAATTCCAATCAAACATAGGTTTTAATATATGGGGCAGCAATCACCAATGTGGTGACAATACAAATCAGAAAGTAGGTAAGGCAGTTGAATTCACTTATAGCAACACAGACTATAAAATACAGAGAAAAGAACCGTTTAGGCTTGTTGAAAAGATAGCGCTTAAGTTAAGATTTCCCCCCGCAAATTTCTCAACTCACAAAGAAGCAATTTTACACAGATGTATGTAAGCAGCAGGTATTCAGGAATATAGAACAGTGTACAGGGTTTGAATGCAATCTTCCCTCCCCCAAACAAGAGGGAAAAACATTTCAGAAAATGTACACTTTCAAAATGACATTTGAAAATAAGCTATAGGTTAAGTGAAAGTAAACACTTTGAATCTTATTGGAAGTTTGGAAATACTTTAAATTGAAAATCACACGTGTAAACTTTTTCAGAAATGCCAATTCCTGCCTAATTTTCACTAAACAGCTTTTAAGAAAAATGGGTTGAATATTTTTGGATGCGGTTTTTGGGAGAGATGTACCTAAAGGTCTTATGTTTAAGTCAGAGTTGAAATTAAGTCTATAGCTATTAAATTGAGGAAGTTATGCAAGTTTGAATGAGAGGCGTTTTTGGAGAATAAAGGTGTGAAAAAGAAAACACTAGGGCATTCAGGCTGGTTACCAGTTTGAAAACAGTAAGCGCCAGAGTTGATCTGCGGAACTAATCCCAGCATCTCCATGTCCGCCCTGAAGGACTCAGTCCGATTACCTGAGGGAGGATTTAAGGGTTTGGGATTTCACAAGACAAAAGGATTTTAAAGAAGTTATCACTAGCACAAGGGATCAAAGGCAAGGTTTCAAGACTGGGGTGACAATATTAGAAGTTCTTAAGTTAAAGATAGGGTGGGTTATATATTGGGATAGGACAATATATGCTACGGTTTACTATGATTCCTATTGATACTTACAGTCCACTTTAATTTTAGATTTTGGACCGTCAAGGGCTCTGATCATCACGGATCTGGTCCGCGGACAGCAGGGCACTTCTGGCGGGATAGATCAGCTGGGCAGCTCTGGTCAACTGGACTGGCACCTCAGACTGGACTGGATTGGTCCTTCTGGTTGCTGGACACGGTAGATCAGTGGGATGGCGAGTTTCAGCAGGCAAGCCTTAATGGTAGCAAGCCAGACTGCACCAAAATGTTTCCCTGAAGTTTTGGGATGGTTTCAGGATTTGGGCATAGCTGAAAAAGAGTTCAGCAATGCTGAGGCCTTTGCTTTGCAAAGAAATCTGGAATCAGGTACAAAGATGGAGAATTCAGGAACAAGGCACCACGTAGAAATCAGGATTGGGTCAGGAATCAGTGTGTCTGTGTGTTGTGTGGTTCCCTTATTTATCCTACCAAATGACATCACTCAGTTTATGATAGGGGCAGACTTACAACCCACACCCACAAGGCTATGTTTGGTCAAAGGCACAGTTCCCGCCTTGCTTTTTGCTGGTTGGATGACAGAAAGGGTTCTCATGTTTTATGAGATGGTGTGGAAACCTCCCACAGTTAATGGGACCAAAATTTAACTTTCCCACAAATACATATTTATGTACTTATGCCCTCTAAGAAAATTGTATACATAAATTACATATTTCGTGGGTCACATTTACATCCAACTCCCAAGTTGGTGGAACCTGGTTTTGTCTTTCTGTGGAATTTCAGCAATTTCAATCATAAAGGTTTGGCCTAACATTTCCTACTTCGGTACATATATGTGCAATCACCCCTAGGACATGGTTATACAATATTAGATTTGCAGCATTAATAGTGTCTGCTTAATTAGTCATTTTTCATAACTTAATTTCCTTACGCAGTAAGAAATCCTACCAAGTCTTCAAATGGCTAGCATAAGTTCAGATTTATATGTATGTACTTTTCACTTGTTTACTTATTTTTGCTGCCAATTTAAATGTCTTGAAGTTCAGTGGCAAATAAGCATTTTAAATCCAAAAATCTCATGTCAGTTTTTTTTCTTTCCTTCCCAAGTGTGAGCAAATGGCAAGTCCTTTGAAGTTCAATGAGAAGCCTCTTCCTGGAGAGTGAAGCATCCTGCCCCTCTGCTGGAAGTATGAGTGTCTAAGCCTTTTATTGTCTTTGCCTGGGGCCCAGACGAATGTCTAATGAGGTCCTTTGTTATGAGTATGCAAGGCCTCCCTACAACAATTAGCCTTTCCTGCCAGCAGTGAAGTGTCAACCTTTCCCAGGCTAAAGACTTTCAAAGCAGAATAATAGTTTTTTATAGTTAATTAACTCAAGACCGGGTTTAACTTTAAGATTCACCTAAATCTTTCATTTAAACATATAAAATGAACACAGTTTATAGGTGGATTTTTACATGGGTAATCTTTTGACATTTCTTAAAGAATTAAGCCTTTAAACAAAAACATGCTTTCACAACAGGCGATTTTGCACTTCATTCATAAAAAGCACATCAAGCTGCTTTCTTTATATCCGATTTTCCTATGCAGCACATGCACATTTTATTCAGCATTAGGTCTTCCCTTGAGTGCTGGGATTGTTTGCAGTTAGGATACATGTATCCTGCCTTTGTTTAGAGTTTCTCTCTGCACAGCTTATTCTGTTACTTATTGCAATTTTAGCCGCATTTTCCCCTTGGAAATGAAAACAAAGGTTCCTGGGTTGCTTTTTCCTTAGCTACATTTTATAGAGATGTCAGTCAATGTGGCCCGGTTCATCTGAGCCACCCTGGATGATCCTGGGCATCGCAGTACCCTTTTAACCTCAATGGTTCAATAGAAATAAATTGGGCACATGGGATTTTTCTTTTTTCTCGTGAAGAACACAGGTTTTTTCAGGTGTAAGTTCTTCTTCCATCAGCGAATGATGTGACCCGCTCTCCTCGCAGGCTCTTGTTGGAATAGGAACAATACCCCCCGTCTTCTCTCATGCTTTCTTTTCCGGCTTGGAGCGACACTCCGGATTTCTTTGGTTTTTCCTTCCTGGTCCCCGAGGAGGTCCTGCTTGGTTGTTAGGTACACTCAGTGCCAATAGCAGAAAAAAGAACACAACCCAGTTATGAAAATGTTATCAATACTGCCCTCCAATAGGGATGACAGCCGTGGGATACACAGATGCATTCAGTGACAATTTACACTATTCCCTGCATGTATTCAATGACAATTTAACATTTTCCAAGGTTTATGGATGCTCTCCCTCTGGGTTTTCTGTAGGCTCCTCTATTTGCCGCAACCGCAAAGTATGCCTTGGGTGGCAACTCTTTAGCTGATTTATGTGGACCCACTTGTCTTCTCCTGTCAAGTCACATTTGGGGATGCAGATTCTGTAGGTGAGGCCTGGGATGGTGACCTGTCCTCCATTTCTGTACTTTCATTTCCTACTGTAGCACTAGGGTTGACCGGAAGACTTTCTTTAGGTCTGCCAGGACCCTGAGATTTACTCTCCAGTTGGTACCGGGCTTGGCAATAACTGGGGTCCAAATTAATCTCGAGTTGGTTGAGGAGGTGACTGCCCATGTAAAAGGCGGAAGGAACACCTCGCACAACCCAACAATTATGTAGTATGCTTTTCTCACCTCTAGAAATTTTCATCATGCAACTGCTAAGCAGAACATGTTTGGAGCGGGGGATTTCCAGGCCCCATACCCATTGACAAATGCACTCAACAAGGGGCAGGGTCTGGTCTTTTGGGAGTTTCTTGAATAATACTTCACTAATGAAGCTTTCTTCGCTATTCAAGTCAACTTGGGCAAGGACAGACTCCTTCCCATCATTTAACTGAATCGGGAGTAAGATCTGTTCACCCTTCTTCAGAATGCCAGCTACACTTGGTGCTGGTTTGATATCAATTTTGGTTATAGAATTGGGATTTTCTGATTGTGAATTAGTATAGAATTTCAGAGTATTTCTTTCCAGGTTGGAATGCCACTTGAGACTGGATGGTAGGTTGATTTGTAGAAATGGAGAGGAGTTCTCATCACCAATTTGTTGTCCCACAGCAATGATGGTAACATCAGGGATTTAGATATTTTGAAGATAAAACTTAATTTGGTCTGGTTTTTGTTCAACCATGTGGCATGTGCCATTTAGACTAACATGGTTGACACTCTGTTTTAATTTGATTGGCCTGTGAGTCTGGGTCCAGAGTATCTTATTCAGATAGTCTATTAGGGGAGACAACCTACGGAGGATGTTATTTCCAAATAGACAGGGGGTTCCCTCTGGCACCACGACTATGACTGGATGCTTCATCTTGTGTCGCCCAATTTTAATTTCCAGCTCTGCAGATCCCTCAACAGGAATTTACTTCCCGTCGAAGTTCTGGAGTTGTCCAGGAAGAGGGGTGAGATGGATGTGGTATCTCTCCCCCCTTCCTATATTTAGCTACTCAAAGGTCCTCTTTGACAGCAGAGTTGCTTGGGATCCAGTGTCCACCAGCGCTGGAATTGCACATTGCCCTTGCACTTGTATGGAGGCATAGAATTGACCTTCTTTTTCCTCCAATGGGCAAAGGTAATAGGCATTCTTGGTAATCTGGGTGGTCAATTTCTGACTCCGACACCGGGCTAGTTAGGTCAAGAGTAGGTGTTGGAGTTGGGGAATCGGACAAAGAATTTTGACACACCACTATTTGGGGAGTTTCGGGCTCCCCTTTTTCTGATTCTGGGCTGTCCCCCACCCTTTTTGGAGGCAGTCAACAGAAGTGGCTGGTGTGGTTTGGGGTTCCTCTTGTGCTGGTTCTGGGCTGCCCCCCTTCTAGGAGGCGGTCCCCAGAATGGAGTTGGGTAGTTTGGGAATCTGAACAGGAAATTTCACACTCAGGGATTCAAGGAGTCTCGAGTTCCTCCCTTTCTGATTCTGGGCCGCCCCTCCTTTTTGGAGGAAGTCCCCAGAATAGGTTTGGGCATGATTCTGTGTGGGAGCTTGGGGATCTGCAAAAAAATTATGGCAGTTGGATGTTGGGGGTGTTTTGGGCTCCCCTGATTCTGATTCTGGGCCGCCCCTCCCCCCCCTTTTCCCTTTTTGGAGGCAGTCCCCAGAATAGGTTAGGGCAAGGTGGTTTTCTGGCTTATCATTCTGGGGTTCAATGATGGGAGATTCTAACTCCATCCCCACATTCACCCAGTCTTTATTAGGATCTCTCGGGACCCATTTTTCTTTGGGAGGAGTTCCCCCATCCCTGAAGGAGAAGATCTGTTTCCCAGAGTCCTCTGAGGACCACTGTCCTTCACATTGGAAGACACCAACCTCCTCCACAAAATGGGTCATTTTAGGTCCTTTATTTCTCCTACTCGCCCTCTGTTCCTTAAGTTGCAGACTTTCGGGGGCAGCAGATTTTGGTTCTGGTTCCTGGGTCTCACGGGGCTTTTCATAAATGGGGAAGGAAGCTTCCTCTAAGGCTTTACACCCCCTTACCCCTGTGCCTTCTCCTTTGGAATCGGTGAGTTGTCGGGGTTCTCTCCCCGTCATTGTTCTGGAGTACCAGACCCTTGGTTGGTGGAGTTCTGAGCCGCCATGTTCATCTGAGGGTTCTGCTGAGCCCTCAACATGCATCCTGGGACAAGTTCTGGACCTGGCGCTACAGTTGGGACACCCGCTCTGGCTGGTACGGGGGTCTCTGGTCCATCCTAGGTGGATCACGGGAAGGGTAGCTATCCCTTCTCCCAGAATATCCTGGGTTGGGATAGTTTGGGTGACCATCTACCCTTGTCCTCCCCTCTCCCGGATTGGGCTGTCTGGGCTCAGGAAATTGGGGAAAGAAAGGAGGGTTGTTTTGTTGGTTGAAGTTTTGAGGGTACTGGGGAAAGAAACTCAACCCAGCATTTGGGGGATTACTGCCCTCCTGGGGAAAGTTAGGAGGGAAATTTCCTGAGTTAGTACCTACCTGGTTGGATCCCCCCCCTTGGGCTGGGGGAGTCCACACATACCCCAGGATGGGTTTGTTGCCCTTGTATCAGGGGCTAATGTAATCAGGGGAGTTAGAGGTCCCATTTGTGGGATTACCTCCCTGACTACCTGTCTGGGATTGGCTCGAGGGCCTTCTGGTTCTTTGGCTGGATAGGTTCTGTATGGATATATTTTTAGGCCCCCCATCTCCAGATCTGAAATGGGGGCAACCTTCAACTCAGCCACCTTAGCAGCAGTAGGGGTATTGGCTGGGTTGGGTTTTTTATTGGTGTTCTTGCTATCTACAGGTTCCTGCACCTCATAAATACGGGTCGCCTGTTCTATGACCCAGTCCAGTGATCTCTTCTCGTGAAAGTCCCTCACCAGCTGAGTCATGATGTATTTGGGGAGTGCATGAAAAAAGGAGTTAATGAACTCCCTACTATCTGTGCGCAACCTCCTAGTGGACTGCACAAAGGCACGTTTGAGTTCCTGCACAAATTCTTTTGGGGCCTGATATTCCCCACACTGCAGATTGTAGGCCGCCTTGCGGGCCTATTGGGGATTTCTATGGACAGAGAAGTGTTTTAAGATGGCCGCCATGTAGGTGGACCATCTTGAGTGGTTCTAATCCTACAGCCCCGCAAAGAAGCTGGAGTACTCAGGGGAAAATGACCATTTCACATATTGGATGCAATTCAGATTATCTATCAAGTGAAAAGTATCCATCATCTGTTCATACAATTCAAGGTGTTCCCAGACTGAATACTTAGCATTTTTATGATAGGGAGTTATAACACTCCTAATGGCCTTGATCTGCTTCAGGGGATCTTTTTGCATAGCCCTCTTGATTTTGTTTGCCTTTTTGATCTTAGTCACCCACGTCCACTCATCCTCTGACTCAGAGGCACTACTACCAGAGGTGGCTATCTGATCCTCTAGGCACTACCTGATTATGCGATCTTGAGAAGGGCTTGCACAATGTGGGGGCCTAGTTTCACTATGCCAGTGGTGCTCAGAAGAGTCTTATGACTCTCCCCTGCTACCAGGGTTGGCGGAGTACCCCCCCCCCCCAACTGCCCTCTCTGGGAAGAGGTTTTAAGGATACCCTTTTTGGGCTTTATTTCCTGGTGTTCCCCACCAAATTTAACAAACTGATCTCTTGGAAGGTAGTAGTTTGTTTTCTGGATCCAGTTCCCTGACTCTCCCTTCATAGGTGTCTCCCTGATCTGAGATGTTAGCCCTAACATTTGGGGATCTGTACAGAGACGCCCGTCCCTCCATTTCTGGGAGGCGCTGATCTGTCAGTCCCATTTTACCAGTTCTGTTGAAGTCTACCATCCCCATTGCCCCTGGTTCATATGCGCCAGTGGACAAGAAGATGGCAGAGTCCATGGTACTGAAGGGGTTAGGGTCCTGATGTTAGGATCAGTGGTTTCTCTATCCCTCTCTAACTTTTCTCTTTCAGCCCCTGTTCCCTAATGATATGCACCAATCTGAGCATTTTGTTCCTCTATCAGGACCTTACTGGTTTCGATAAATCGCTCTTGCATTGCTATCTGTTGGTGGAGCACATCATTCTTTTCAAAGAGAGCCCCATTGTCCCTCTGCGCTTCCTGCCTGATTTGAAAATACTGGGCCAATTTCTGCTGCAGGATACTCACCTCCTGAGTTTTAGCATCATTGGTCTGGGTGTTCTTTTCCAGAGCATCCTCCACCCTTCTCATGTGCTCTAGTAGCTTCTCATATTTGGTTTTTAATTCATTGAGTTCCTGGAGGGCCAGCTTTCTTCCCTCTAGCATGGTTTTTAATTGGCTCACTTCCTGGCCTAAGGCGGCCCTCTCTTGACTCAGGGTGCCCCTCTGGTCAGCCAGGTTGTCCCGTTGTTTTTTTAATGCACTGGATTTCTGGCGCTCCTCATCAAATTCCTCTTGAGTGTGGAGGTCTTTAATAATTAATTTATTACTCTCCTCTTTTAATTTGTCTATCTGGTCCTATAGGTTAACTATTTTCTCTGTGCAGGCTCTATTAAACTGTAATTGTTGCACCAGTTCCTGTTGACTCTGTTGTAAAGAGTCCACCCTTTCCTGACACTCCTCTTTCAGTGCCTGTAATTGGGTGTCTTGCTCTGCCTTCTCTTGCTGTAGGAGAGCCAGATCTTCTTTTAATTTTGTAACATACTGTCTAGACTATGTCTCTAATTCTGGCTCTTCTGTAGCCTTTGCCCTGCAGAGTCTAGATCCGTCTGGATTCTTTCTAGTGTTTCCACTTGATTCTTTGCCAGAACTATATTTTTTGCATGCTTTTTTTGCATTACTCCTATGTGAAGGTATAGCTAGGCCGCTATTTTGGCAATTTTACTCTGCTCATCTTTCACCTTTGGGGCCATGTACAGTTCACTAACAGCTTGGTGTAATGGGCCCTTGTCCTGCCATGTATCCAGGTCCATGGCAGTGACCTGTTCTTTGACTTCCTGCAGCCAGACCTGGTCATTCTGTTCTGGCCACTGACCCCTGACAAACAGTTTGTACAGGGGGTGTTCCCTAGCCATATTGATTTCTACTGGGATCGCCATTTTGGAAATATCAATTTCTTCATGAATTATTTCAGGGTTGATTTGCTTTTACTTTTAAAAAGAGGCCTGATTTTGGAGTATTTATTTTGAGAGGTGCTTGTACAGTGTGGCACAGTACACCAACCAAACAAGGTGTCTGTAACCTACAGGTCTGCTGTGCTAGACTGTCACGGGTGGTAACTTGAACCCAAAATCACAGCAGAATCCCCCAAATCTGTTAAGGATTTCGATCAGGCAATACACCCGGGTCTCAGCCTAGCATGCAGTGCACAAATGAAATACTTATTATTGTGTCTATAGGTTCAATATTCTGAGAGATATACCACTCATAGCACACCCCTTCACAAAATACCCCCAGGTCACAGTGGACCAGGAATCAGGCTGGTTGGTAAAGGTAATATTTATTTATTTATTTATTTATTTAAAATTCCAATCAAACATAGGTTTTAATATATGGGGCAGCAATCACCAATGTGGTGACAATACAAATCAGAAAGTAGGTAAGGCAGTTGAATTCACTTATAGCAGCACACAATGTAAAATACAGAGAAAACAACCATTTTGGCTTATTCAAAAGATAGTGCTTAAGTTAAGATTTCCCCCGCAAATTTCTCAACTCACAAAGAAGCAATTATACACAGATGTAAGTGAGCAGCAGGTATTCAGGAATATAGAACAGTGTACAGGGTTTGAATGCAATCTTCCCTCCCCCAAACAAGAGAGAAAAATGACATTTGAAAATGGCTGAGCAAAACCATGGAACGTGTGCAAAAATCCTTAAATTGATATACATTCCTATGGCGCAACACTGAAAAGATGCTAACAATTATAAGCTATAGGTTAAGTGAAAGTAAACACTTTGAATCTTATTGGAAGTTTGGAAATACTTTAAATTGAAAATCACACGTGTAAACCTTTTCATAAATGCAAATTCCTGCCTAATTTTCACTAAACAGGTTCTAAGAAAAACGGTTCAAATACACTATCTTTGGATGTGGTTTTTGGGTAGGGGTGTAGCTATAGGTCTTATGTTTAACTCAGAGGTCAAATTAAGGGGGTAATTCATAGAATTCAGCGCACAAGTGGCGCACGCGGCTGGCGCACAGTGTGCGCGTGCGAATCCCTGCACCAGCCGCGTGCGCCAAAATCCATTTCCGCGTGCGCCAAAATCCATTTCCGCGTATTCATGGATTCCAGCCACCAAAACCAGCCGTGGCGCACAGTGGCGCAGCGACCCTGCAGCAGCGCCAGATACGCCCCCAAGAACGCCTCTCGCGCAGGGAAAAGCCATCAACATACCCAATCCAGCGCAAAGGGCAGCGCTAACCCTGTACCAGCACAGCAAGCGGCTACGTGTATCACTGGGGTGCACGGGAAGTACCTCACGCGATTGGCCCCGTGCGAGCAGGGTACGCGTATTTCAGGGGTGCGCGGGAAGTTCCACACGCGATTTCATCATGGTACGTGTATTTCAGGGGTGCGTGGGAATTTCCACACGCGATTGGGCCCGTGCGAGCAGGGTACGCGTATCTCAGGGGTGCGCGGGAAGTTCCACACGCGATTCCATCAGGGTACGTGTATTTCGGGGTGCGCGTGAAGTTCCACACGCGATATCAGCAGGGTACGTGTATTTCAGGGTGCAGGGGAAGTTACACATGCGATTTCCGCAGGGTACGTGTATTTCAGGGGTGCGCGTGAAGTTCCACACGCGATATCAGCAGGGTACGTGTATTTCAGGGTGCAGGGGAAGTTACACATGCGATTCCAGCAGGGTACATGTATTTCAGGGTGCGGGGGAAGTTTCACACGCGAAATCAGCAGGGTACGTGTATTCCAGGGGTGCGCTGGAAGTTCCACATGCAATTCCATCAGGGTACGTGTATTTCAGGGTGCGGGGGAAGTTTCATACGCGAAATCAGCAGGGTACGTGTATTCCAGGGGTGCGCTGGAAGTTCCACACGCGATTCCATCAGGGTACGTGTATTTCAGGGTGCAGGGGAAGTTACACACGCAAAATCAGCAGGGTACGTGTATTCCAGGGGTGCGCGGGAAGTTCCACACGCGATTCCATCAGGGTACGTGTATTTCAGGGTGCAGGGGAAGTTACACACGCGATTTCAGCAGGGTACGTGTATTTCAGGGGTGCGCGGGAAGTCACACACGCAATCTCATCAGGGTACGTGTATTTCGGGGTGCGCGTGAAGTTCCACACGCGATATCAGCAGGGTACTTGTATTTCAGGGTGCAGGGGAAGTTACACACGTGACTTCCGCAGGGTACGTGTTATTCAGGGGTGCGCGTGAAGATCCACACGCGATATCAGCAGGGTACGTGTATTTCAGGGTGCAGGGGAAGTTACACACGCAAAATCAGCAGGGTACGTGTATTCCAGGGGTGCGCGGGAAGTTCCACACGCGATTCCATCAGGGTACGTGTATTTCAGGGTGCAGGGGAAGTTACACACGCGATTTCAGCAGGGTACGTGTATTTCAGGGGTGCGCGGGAAGTCACACACGCAATCTCATCAGGGTACGTGTATTTCGGGGTGCGCGTGAAGTTCCACACGCGATATCAGCAGGGTACTTGTATTTCAGGGTGCAGGGGAAGTTACACACGTGACTTCCGCAGGGTACGTGTTATTCAGGGGTGCGCGTGAAGATCCACACGCGATATCAGCAGGGTACGTGTATTTCAGGGTGCAGGGGAAGTTACACACGCAAAATCAGCAGGGTACGTGTATTCCAGGGGTGCGCGGGAAGTTCCACACGCGATTCCATCAGGGTACGTGTATTTCAGGGTGCGGGGGAAGTTCGACACGTGATTCCATCAGGGTACGTGTATTACAGGGGTGCGCGGAGAGCACCACACGTGAATTGCACATGTGGGCCCTCCCAGGTGTTCCCTCTACACCCTCCACGGCCCCTGCAGGTGTCTCCCACCACCCCCACCCCCCAGCAGTGCAGGGGCACCCACCACCAGGCCCCCACCCATGTCTCCCACCACCCCCACCCCCCAGCCACCAGGGGCAGCCTCCATCAGGCCCCCACCCATGTCTCCCACCCCCCACCCCCCAGCAGTGCAGGGGCACCTACCACCAGGCCCCCACCCATGTCTCCCACCACCCCCACCCCCCAGCCACCAGGGGCAGCCTCCACCAGGCCCCCACCCATGTCTCCCACCACCCCCACCCCCCAGCAGTGCAGGGGCACCTACCACCAGGCCCCCACCCATGTCTCCCACCAACCCCCAGCCACCAGGGGCAGCCTCCACCAGGCCCCCACCCATGTCTCCCACCACCCCCACCCCCCAGCAGTGCAGGGGCGCCCACCACCAGGCCCCCACCCATGTCTCCCACCACCCCCACCCCCCAGCCACCAGGGGCAGGCTCCACCAGGCCCCCACCTATGTCTCCCACCACCCCCACCCCACAGCAGTGCAGGGGCACCCAACACCAGGCCCCCAACCATGTCTCCCACCACCCCCACCCCCCAGCCACCAGGGGCAGCCTCCACCAGGCCCCCACCCATGTCTCCCAGCACCCCCACCCCCCAGCACTGTGGGGCACCTGCCAGCAGGCCCCCACCCATGTGCAACTCATGTACCCCTGCACCCCACCCCCCACCCATGTCCAACTCATGTTCCCCACCACCCCCATCCCCCAGCCAGCAGGGGCAGCCTCCACCAGGCACCCACTCATGTCCAACTCATGTACCCCTGCACCCCCACCCCCCAGCACTGTGGGGCACCTGCCAGCAGGTCCCCACCCATGTCTCCCACCACCCCCACCCCCCAGCAGTGCAGGGGAACCCTCCACCAGGCCCTCGCCCATGTCCCATCCATGCCCCCCTGCACCTGGGTCCCACCAATCCCAAATCATGTCCGTAATGGCCATCCTCCCCTGCCAAAAGGCCCAACCAACTATCACATCCACCCACATATCAAAGGCAATTACATGTTACACACCCAATGTAAATAATGCAAATGAACACATGTCTGCCACACACAATGGCTGCAAGTGAATGTTAAAACACCCAACATGACATGCATGAAAGCAATGAGATGATACGACACATTGAAGGATGAAAATATAAATGTATTTAAAATCAACTTGAATGGAAATGAAATGAGAAAAACCACAAAGCAAAACAACCAAAAGAAGATGAATGTCCATGAAAAAAATCAAAAACACACAGCACAATCAAAATAAATGGTGTCCAAAGTCACAGTCAGAAAAGAAATCCAAGGGTAAATGATAAACAAAAACCATTGCTCCATGGCGATGAAAAAACTCCATAAAAAAGAAAAATCCATTGAAGAACTATTTACAAGATAATCCCGGGTCCATGAGCCCAACCAAATGAAACCTAACTATGACAACTAACTAAAAACTGAACTACATACAAAAATGTGGCGCATTGTCCAATCGCAACCAAATAAAAAAAAAAATAAAGGAAACCTAACACTAACTATATAACTATATACAAAGGCGGCGGGCAAGTCCAGCGGCTCACTCCGTGGTGTTCTGGGCCAGGGCATCATCGAACTCCTGTTCGATGTCCCGGAGGCGGTCCTGTTCCATGGCCCCGAGGGTCCGCAGGGACGACGCCGTCTCCTCCTCCAACCCCCTGCGGATTGCCTCGAGGCACTCGGCCCGCCTCAGGGCCCTCCGCATGGAGTTCTCCGCCCTGACCATTGTGAGCCGCGCCTCTTCTGCCCGCCGCCGCTCCGCACCCATCTGCTGGCCCAACCGCTGCCACACAAGACACACCCCGTCCTGGGTCCACCTGCCCTCCGGCCGATGCCTGCCCCTCCGATGTTGAAGGCCCCGAACCTTCATGGCTCCCACCACGTTGCTGCTGCTGCTGTGCCTCTGCCCGTGCACTGCCTCCTGCTGCCTGCACATCCTCCGCCGGCTGGGGTGCAGTTGTTGATGTGGCCACCCCTGCTGGACGTCCGACTCCCGACTGTGGCAGGGATGCCTCCTCCACCAGCCTGGCCGCACCGTCAGAGGCAGCTCCACAGGGCACCCAGGTGACTGATGGGTGGGAAGATGGCACAGAGGAAGACTGGCGCGTAGGGGGTCCAGTTGAGGAGGGGGTCGGAGCAAGCCCCATCAGACGGAGGAATCCGGCCTGGGTGACCTGTCCCAGCAGGCTGACGTGGTCAACGAGCCATTCGAGATGACGTGCAGTCTCTTCATGAAAAGACTGCAGGTCACCTCGCATGGCCTGTTGATGCAACGCCACACCAGCCAGGACAGGCTCAACCCGGACCTGGATAGCCACGTCCGCAGGCAGAGGAAGGCCAGTTGACGTGAGCTCATCCCCTGCCTGAAAACGGGTCTGGACGTAGGCAGGGACAGGATCGGGGACAGGAGGCAGCACAGGCCACCGCCGAGGTGCCTGTGTGCAATCCTGTCCCCGATCCTGTCCCTGCATCCTGTCCCTGCATCCTGCACTGCACTACTAGCACCAGTGGGATCCCCACCTCCAGACCCCGTCTCTGGTGCTTGCACGGCCTCCTCCTCCACCAAACCCCCCACCAACCTGGATGACTCCGTGCCATCTTCCCCTGTTGGGCCCTGTGGGGTCCCAGCTGCCCCTTCTGCTGCCGAGGAGTCCAACTCCAACCTCCGCCTCTTGGACCTCCCCCCGGCAGCTGCGGCCTGGGACGCGGCACCGGACTCCTCACTCCCCGACGAGATGACAACCTGGGAGGGGAGCCGGGCCTTGCGTCTCCGGGTGGCGGTGGGATCCCCGCCGCTGTGCTCCACAGCACCTTCTCCACCCTCTTCATCAGTTGACGCTGCAGACAGGGAGAAACAAAACACAGGCATCAGGGCACTGTACAATGGACACATACACACATGACAGTTGTACATGAGTGGCATTGGCAAACCTCAGACATGTCATCACAATCCCCAACACACATGTCATTACAACTCGCACACATTAGCCATACCACAGCCATATCGCAACTGCCACCACTATCCATACACATACAACAGCATGAGCAGCCAAAGGTGAGCCAGACATCACATGCAACACAGGAAGTGCACCACAAATGTACACACACCACCACACTTGCATGCATGTGTACACATCTGCCAAGTGTCGCACTGTTCAGACGGGCATCCATGTCACATCTGCCAATCAGGCTTCCACATACCGCTGTCACATGCATCCATGTTGCATCACTGTTGCACCCTTGTCAAATACACACACATGCACATGTGCACAGTGCTGATACATGCAGCCGAAAAACAACATACATGCGTGACATCACGGACATGTCTACTTACATACACATTCATCCAAACATGTGTGCCCACACAACTGCATTTGGCATGCAAGCCTACACACACAAGCACCATCCATGTTTCGCACATTACAGCCCTCGCACGTGTCAGCCCCACGGCCCTGTACACCCCCACCCATACTCGACCCCATACAAACAGATGTGCAACCTGCACACTACTGAATAATCACCACACGCACTGCTCACAATCAAGATGCATGTACACTCACCGCTCGACTCCAGACGGGTCTGCTTCTCAAGGACCTGGACGTGGAGCGCTGGGGATATGCGTTCCAGGACCCTCATCTGTTCTTCCGACAAGTGGCCCCGGCGCCCCTTGGCATCCGCTGCCTTCAAGAGGCGCCGGGCCTTGTTCAGGGTCCTGGACCTGAAGTCCTCCCAGCGCTTCCTGACATGTTGTAAGTCGCGGACTGCCACCCCCTCCGCGTTGATGGCAGTCACGATGTCAGTCCAGATCCAAGTCCGTCCTTCCTTGTCGGCGCGGGAACTTCCGAAGAGGGCATCATACTGCCCCAGGACTTGCTCCACCAGGACACCAACTTCGGTGGCACTGAAGCTGGTGCCCCTCTGCCTCTCTGGCCGGGGGTTGTCAGTGGTCACAGATGGTGTTTGCCCCGACATGATAACCCCAGAGGCAGGAGTGGGTGGGCAACTGGGTCCTGGGGCTGGGCTGTGGAGCGATGGAATCCCAGTCGGGAGTCTTCGGTTCCAGCAGGGGTGGTCACAGCAACAGCACCCCTGGCTGATGTGCAGGCAGCAAATGGCAGTGCACGTGGGCAGCAGGCAGTCAGGCAGCAGCAGATGGCAGGTGGGAGCGTGCTCGGGGCTCTGGGGGGCAGTAGTTCGGCCTTCTGGGCAGGAGTGTGGTCTTCCGTGTGCTTACTCGTGGCCAGCTTGATACGGAGTGATTTGTCACGTGAAAAATCTGCACGTCAGCGTGTAATTCGAGGAAAGGCCAATAGCGCGTAAGCGCGTCTGCACGCATATGCATTTTCATTGGACAGAAGGCCCCTCAAGCACAAGCGCCCCTGTGACGTTACGCGTACAGACGTGCCTGGGCATTTCAGCGCGCGTGAAAAACTGCACGTCCGCGTGTAATACGAGGAAAGGGCCATGCGCGTAAGCGCGCGTGGAAACTGCACGTCCGCGTGTAATACAAGGAAAGGGCCATGCGCGTAAGCGCACGTGGAAACTGCTCGTCTGCGTGTAATAGGAGGAAAGGGCCCATGCGCGTAAGTGACGTGACGCGCGCGTGCGTTTCCCTCAGCACGGGTTAAAGGTGAGCGGGCCCAGCAGTTCGCTGTATGTGCCTTTCGTGGAGACCGACGTGTGTTGCTGCTTCCTGTTGTTTCGTGCGCCATCACAACTTCACAGCTATCAAGGACGTATCTCTTCTTTTGGCGGGGGTATTGGCTACGCGTGTTTTTCTGCATCGCGCTAGTCAGACGGTGAGTCGCACACGCTCTTTTTCCAACTGCGGGTGCCCCTGTGCATCGCACCCATTTTCGATGTCATAGTAGCCTGCATGTCCCACGCGTACGCGTTATTCGTGTTACTGGGTGCCACCGCGTACTGCGGGAGGTGGAACCCACGCACGTAGGCTGCAGGGTTGCGTGCACGGTTTTACTGCAGTTTTGGGGTGCCTGAGCGTTGCGTGACCCGTCACCACATCACCGAGGTCACATACAGCCTTGCAGGTGCAGGGGGGCTGTTAACATCTTGCTTCCCACCCCCTCCACCCCAATTGCCCAGGTCAATTGTGGTGTACACCTCCCATTGGCACCACTCCATCTGTGCCAGCACTACTACATCTGTGCCATGGTTGGGAGGCCACCAAAGGTGAGGGGCGCCTCAGCTGGGTGTACTCCTCGTGGCGGGCGTGGTCGGGGACGTGGCCATGGTGACCAGGGAGTAGGGGGACTCCAGGGTGTCCAGGACAGCCACAGAGGGGAAAGAGGCAGGGGTGCGCCACTTGAGCACAATGTTGTGCCATGTGTCGGTGCAGCCATGCCACCACCCCCTGTGGTTCCGGGGGATGCAGCTCCTGCATCTGGCACTGGCACCCATATGACCCGGCAGTCCGTTCCATCGACTGCCACAGGCCCAAGGGTAGTGGTAGCTGCAGGTGCAGCTGTGGACACCGCCACCCAGGCTCAGGGTCTGCCAGCGCAGGCTGCGTTGGCACTTGAAGAGCCCTTGGTAGATCGCCAACAGGCCAGGGGGGAAACCATAGGGGCAGGCCGGGCTGCTCAGACCAAGACACGTGTCCCTGGGTCAGTCATGTCATCTGCTGCCCCGAACAGCCGGGTGTTGGCAAGTGCAGGGGCAGATTCACCCAACAGCACCTCCGGTTGTGAGTCTGCCAACCAGGACCGTTGCGGCCAACGACCCTGCCACAGCTGATGTTGCTGCGCAGGGTCCATTAGTGGGCACCCAGCTGCCAGTGACACAAGTCAGGCCTTTGGTCATCCCTCCACCTGCCACTCCCTTGGCTCAATCCACCGAACCCACTGGCCATACTGGTCAGGGCAGCACAGGCTGGGACCCCACACACAGCCACGACCTCCTGCACGTCGAGGAAGAAGCCTTTCTGTAAGCAGGAACTGGACTTCCTCGTGGACTACGTGCGGGGCCACAGCCGTGACATGGTAGTGGGTGCCAATAGTCAGACCACGGCTGCCCAACGTGACACCCACTGGAAGCATGTTGCAGAACATGTCAGTTCATTCGGCCATGAGGTGCGCACGGCGCAGGAGTGCAAAAAGCGTTGGAATGACATCAAGCGCAGCACTAAGGCCAAGCGTGCCTCAAATTACAACTTGACTCTGGTGACTGGCGGTGGGCCTACACCAGAGGAGGAAGAACTCACTCCGCATGAGGCTCTCGTTGCGGAGTTCATACCACCTGAATTGGTCGAAGGAGTGGGAGAGAAGCTGGACGTTGATGCCCAGTCCAGTGAGTGTTAATGCGTGTTTGTTGAGGACGTGTGTGTTTCACTTGTGGGATGTGTTGTGCATGATTGCTGCTACATGTGACGTGTACATGGTTCTGATGTGTAAGTAATGCAATGCTACCCTCATGCATGTCTCCTCTGCCTGCATGCGGGACTCCATGTAGGCATGCTCCCTTGCCCCTCCTCCGCCACTCTGCACCCCAGTTCCACCTTTGCACTGGTCTGCTTCAATCTTGCCAATGTGTACTTTCTTGTTCATGTGTCCTGTGTAGATGCTAACTTCCAGCGTAGAATCTGCCAGACATATGCCGTGTGGTACAGCCTTAGTACTCGATGCAGGGTATCTCACTTGTACTGTGCATGGGTCAGATGTCCCGCAGGGACATGAGTGCCCATTCATGCTCCATGTGCATTGCACGCATGCCCCTATGTGTCCTTGACTGGATGATCACTGTAATATAAGTCCTTGGTTACATACATTGCCTGCCATCTCATCAGCCTTCCCATGTCAACTGTGGCTCAGTCCTGCGTTGCACACATGTTTAGGCTCTGACAATCTGTGTGGCTCACAGGCCTCAGCCTGTTAACTGGCCAATGACTCTGTCCAACTCTTGTTGTGTCTTCTTCACACGTGGGCGGCCTCCGGAGTTTACATCATGTGTCCTGCCCACTGTCCCAGCATCATTTGCAGTGTTGTAATTTGAATCACATTAAGCTGTTGATGCCAGTCAACACTGCCTGTCAATACACAGGTGTATGGTCAGCCTTTTGATACCATGCTAGGCATCCCTGCTTTGGTACTGGGGTCGAGGGGTGCTTGGCTTGTAGACATGGTACACATTGAATGCACAATGCACGTGATGTCTGAATTTGACATTGCACTGCCTTCACATTTTCTGGCACACACCATGTAGTGCTTGTACATGTAGGTAGTGAGTGGCGTACACATTTTCTGCACTGCATAGACCCACTTCCATGGAAACTGCCACCTTTCAAGAGGTCTGATCACAGAAGCTATTCAAAGTATACCCAGCATGCATGCCAGGTCATATGTTGTGTGTCACATGTCTGCCGGATGCCTTTGCTGTCGGTGTGTGTGTGTGTCGTGTGCTTCTGACATGTGCATTGACCTTTTTCTCTCTATTTTTCAGGTGATGACGCAATGGAGGCAGAGGATGGTGTTGTCATGCCAGACACAGGGTTGGTAACGCCACATCAACCCAGCACTAGTGGGGGTTGTGGGGTGGTAGGCCACGAAAACCCCCAAGTGCTGCAGTCCATCTTGTCTCTGGCTGCCTATGAGTCCAGCCTTGATGACGACTCTGACGTCCATGTTGAGTTGGATGAGCATCAAGTCCATGTGTCAGGGGTGAGTGATTCTGATGTGGACACTCCTCTGTCTGCGACACCTGCACTGAGGGATCATACAGTCTTGGTTCCTCCGCCCGTGGGGGATCGGGTCGCAGGGTCACCCTCCACACCAGTCACTGATGTGCCTGGGACATCACGTCGACGGGGGCATGTAGTCGTGCAGCCGCAGGCGGTGCCAACACAGCGAGGACCCCCGGTCCTTGGGTCCCGCAGGGGTCAAGCCCGGCAACGCGGTCGCCGCGCGCAACCACTGTATACTGAGTGGGAGCAAGACATGACTGCCAATTCTGAACGGCAGGGGGCAGCAATGGAGAACATCGCTGAGAGCATGGAGTGTGTGGCCCGATCTGTGCTCCCCACTGCTAGGCAGGTGCTTCTCCAGCAGCAGGCGGAACGGTCCACGGCCCGCTCACTCAGGCTGGGCATGGCGGCCTCAGACAGGGCACACCAGGCTGAAATGTCGTCTCTGCATCAAGCAATTGCTGCTCACGCAGAGGCACACATGGATGCCCTGAGGGAGGAGTATGCTTCCCTCAGATCCACTCTGGGTGTCCTTATGATGTCCCAGAGGCAGCAGGCAGAGGAGAGGTTTGCACAGCTTGAGCGTACCATCTCGGCTGAGCTACAGGCTTGCCGGGAGGTGCAGCGGTTGTCCAGCCAGGCCTTGCAGGAGGAACTCCGTGTTACACGTGCTACCTTGCAAGAGGAAGCACGTGTATCACGGGAGGTCACGTCACATCGCCACACAGAACCAGGCTCACCCGTCTGGCAGACTTGCTGCCGACGAGGGGCAAGCTGCGGCTAGGCGTGGCCAGGCTACTGTGCCACGTCCTCCTTTCCAGGATGAGCCAGACTCGGACGATCATCTATCTCCCACATAGGTCGTGCTGTGCAGGCGTTGAGCCCATGGAGGATTTTTTTTTGGCTCAGCATCATCGCATGTGGATGTTGAGCAGCACCCTGTACCTCCCCCCCCTGGGTGCCTCCCCTCCCCCCCGGGTCGTATGTGGCCATTTTTCTTTTAGTTTAGTTAGTTAAGTTTCTGTTTGATAGTTAGTTTAAATAGGTAATGTAGGTTTTCCATAGTTAGTGTAATTAGTTAATAGTTGATTTAGTTTAAAATTGCTAGTCTATTGTGCTTTCGTGTGACGGTGCGATGCTTTGTGGCTTTTGAAGGCATCCACTGTCTGTTCCAGCTGGGCCCTTCATGGTTGTCTTGTGTATGTGTTTGCTGCTTGGGTTCCTTGACTCACATATGCCACTCCTGCCTCCCTTATCCATGGGCTCGCAAGGATGGTTCGGTGTTACAGAATTTTACACAAGGGCTTTGGACTGTCATATCTGTGGCATGTCTGGTGCTGTGTGACTTGTGTTGACACCCCTAGTGGGGATGATTTAGGTGTCATTGTCCACTGTTCAGCTTTTGCTAGATGGGGTGTGTCATGATTAATGTGGACATTGATTGCTATGCATTGTGTAGTATGTTTCATATCTTTCCTGTACATGTGCTTGTTGCAATTCATGCTGTAGATAGTGTTCCACACTTTGGAGGTGAAAGACGGACTGATGGTGTGATTTGTGATGTGACTCTCTGACATGGTCAAGTAATGAGATGCCTGATGAGACACACACAGATGACTTTGAAGCATTAATCATGTGTTTCATGCCCTTTCTGCAGGGGGATGAGCCTCCAGAGCACCTTTGCCAGCAGACATGGCCCATTGGACGACGGAATTCTGGACCCGTTTGTTGGTGCCCACATGCACATGTGTGCAGAAGCAGAGGCACAGTGATTGCAGACCCACATCCTAGAACTGCTGACATGTTCCAAGGAACTCCAGGCAAGGTGAGCATCACAGGGGGGCCACGACACAGCAAAGCTTGCACCAGGCGAGTTGCACATGCAGGCTTAGTCACAGCACTGAGGGTGAGCTTAGACAAATATTGGTGTTGAAGCACACAATGCAGCTCAGATGTGTTTGTGGACTGATGGCTGCTGATAGTAGGGTAGTCTGGGACACATGCAGGGGCAGTGGCACATACCCTCCGGTACACCAAGGTCCATTGAACCACTTGTATCAACCATGTAGCCTTCCGAGACATGGAAAGGGGCAGCTCACAGGGACATACAGCAAGGGACATACTCGGGTGCAGTGCATGTCTTTTCCACGTACTTCATGATAAATGCACTGCCAACTTTGTTTCGGTCATGGTGGTATGCAATTTGCTCTGTAGTCATGGCTTGCTATATGGGTCTGTCTGCTTACCCAGGGAACATTGCATGTTGTGTGAATTGTGACACATTGGTGTTCCATTTGCCACGCACCCAGCAGCGGCTGCCTTACTGCATTGACTGTGTATGACCCGTCACAGGGGTGATGTTATATATGGGTACGAAGCATCAACTACAGATTGTCTGTTTGTAGAGTAGTCTGTTGATATGGGGCATGTTTGGTGTTGTGTTTTTGTGCAATTGGCACATACAGGTTGTTGACTGTGTCTCTCTTTGCAGCATTGCAGTGTTCCAGTAACCGGACCTGAGAGTGCGCAGGCAGGAGGCCAGCACTCAAAACCAGAGCTAAGTGTCTTGTTGTTTTTCTTACGAACTGCTCTGCATAGGCTTGCTGGGGAGTGTACTGATGCATGGATGTATGTGTGGTTCAATTTGGTATGTTTTTTTCTCCCTAATCACCCGTGATCCTATGCAATTTCGAAACCTGTACCCTCTACCCGGTGTTTCTGCTTCCCGTGCCTATCCAAGCAACGTTCCCTGACCCTCTTTCCCCACTGGGGTTGCGGATGCCTGTGTAAGCCCCGAACTTGCAGGCGCCAAAACCCTAGAGGGGGTGGTTGGTTCGTACCACTCCTGAGCCTGGACTACAGAAGGCCATGACAATGATGTCCATGTTTGTTTGGATTGTGTATGTGTTCATGCAGGTTATACATTTTCGTGCATTCCCTAGTTTCATGTGTCATTCCTCCTCCCCTCTCCTGCCGCTCATTCCAGTCATCCAGTGTGTCAACACCTGTCCCGACTGCATATCCCTGAACCTCATTCCCCACCAGGGTCTCAGGGGCCTGTGTGAGTTTGACCTTGCAGGCACCCGGGACATGGTGGAGGTGGTTGTTTCGTGACACTCCCGCGCCTGCACAGGGGACCTGTGACAGTACACATCCATTCATGGTGCATCATCCTATGTCATGTACCACACATGTCTCACATCCTGTCGTGACATTGTATTGCTGTGCTACCTTGGTTGTTGCATCATTGTGGTAGTACTTGGCCTTTGTGAGGTACTGCTACGTCAAGTCATCTACTGGAGGGTGTTCGGGTTCGTTTTTATGCCTTCGATTTTGTGATTTTGGAAATGAGTGTGGATTCTGAGGGTTCAGGCATCTTTTTACACACAAGGTGGGAGATGGTGACGAAGGGTAAAGGTGATCCTGTGGCCAGGTGGAATTGAGGTTTGGAGGCTCCATGACCCAGGTGCAGTTGTTCAGTGGGTCATGGTCATTTGTGAGGGAGGGGGGGGGTTGTTGTTGATAGTTGCCTTGCCCTGCAGTGTGATGGGAACTCTGACATAGTAATGGTGGTATCCTATGTACATGTTGTGTTCTGCTGATCAATGCCTGTTCATGTGTTGTGTTTTCCTTTCAGGTGCGAGGGGATAGTTGTGGTTTGACATGCTGGGGTGTACACATGGTGGATGTTCACATGTGATGTGTAGGGAACACTGATGGTCACTTGAGTGCACATGCATATGTGGAGTGCATGTCCTTGCAGAACCACACACTTGCACTCTGATGCACTACATGTACTCCCACCCTTGCATATCCACGTGTA
Source organism: Ambystoma mexicanum (assembly GCF_040938575.1). Classification (NCBI taxonomy): domain Eukaryota; kingdom Metazoa; phylum Chordata; class Amphibia; order Caudata; family Ambystomatidae; genus Ambystoma; species Ambystoma mexicanum. Next base: position 223,295,562 of record NC_090927.1, on the reverse strand, counting down.
CACTGTTTGCCTTCTGGTGCCCACTGTGTCCCGGCAGCACATGTTCTGTGACCGATCATGGATCCAGTACATGCCTAATTTGATGTTTGACGTGGTCTGTCACTTAGATGTGATGCTCAGGGTGTGCATCACACACAATGGCTGTTCACTGTGCTGTGCGCTGAGTAGTGTGATGCCGGAGTAGGACACTGAACACATGAGCTGCAGTGTTGATTTTGCAATGCATAATGTGCATGTAGACAGGCATTCATTGTGATGTTACGTCTACGTCTGTTGTAATGCATTTGGAAATGACTTATTTTGGGTGGGAGGTTGTTGGTCTGTCATTTCATCTGATTCCGGGTCAGGCAGCAGTGTCCGATGCCACTGTGCATTTAGGACATGGCAATGTGTACCTTATCGTTACTGCGTTGGTGTATGGGTATTGCTTGCCATGTCATGTTGATGTTTGGGAGGGTTTGAGTGACATGACAGTGATGGCCATGGCCTGGTTTGCAGGTGTGTGCGATGCACACCTTGCATGTCCGTGTCATCCGCTTCTCAGAGCAACTAGCTGGGGGTAGATTTCTCTCCGCAGCAGGGCCCTCCCCCTAGAACAGACTTCCAGCCTGACTTGAACTTGAGGGGAATCATCTCCAGTTCTGGAAGCACCTCAAGACCTTCCTCTTTGCTTCTGCTTACTGTCTGCCTCTCCCTTGCAGAATTCTCCACTGGAACTGCACAGGAGCTGCAACTGGGCCACTCTCACCGACCTCGGTCCCTGGCCCAGCCACTCTCCACTTGCACTGCCTCCCTGGCAACCCCTGCACTGCAGTACTGTCTCTCTATCCCTACAGCCCTCCCTTCCCAGCACTTGTCTGCACTTACCTTTGTAGTTGCCACCAGGCGACCTATGTATTATTTTTTTGGGCTACTTCCCCTGTACTGGACTCCCCCCCACCCTTCCCCTTGCACTTTTCCCATTCCCCCTACCCCTGCACTTGCACGATCCCAATGACACCTGGCCTAGTAGTACCGTTCTCTGTGTTCCCTTGTTCCCCCCTCCCTGCCTCATTGCGCCTTGGAATACTTGTGTATGGCCCATATCATGTCATATGTCATATGTGTGTCTTTTGGTCACACAGGATAGCTTGTGTTTAAGTAGCTAGGGATGCAGACGATGTGGCACTTCCATGGAAACTTTCTCAGGGTGGTAGGGTTGTGACAGTTAACTGTCTCTTTGTCATCATCGATTGTCACCTGGTATGTGCCAGGCCTGTGTGCACTCCGCAGGGGTGGGAGTTTAGGTGAAAAATGTGGCCACAAGCTGGGTCCGGGCTTCCTCGCCACGTGCCCTGTCCCCTCCCATGGGTAGCGCCTGTACCTGTGGTTGGGGATGTGGGGGCACCACCATGTCCACCGGGACGCCCTGCCGTGTTGCAACATTGTGCAGGACGCATGCTGCCACAATGATCCTACACACTACTGGTGGTGCATAGAGTAGTTGCCCACCAGAGCGGTCAAGGGAGCGGAAACGTGACTTCAGCACTCCGAATGCGCGCTCCACTATGCCCCTGGTTGCAATATGGGCGGCGTTGTATCTTACCTGGGGTGGTGTGGTGGGGTTCCGGATTGGCGTCATCATGTGGTTGCTCAGAGGGTAGGCACTGTCCCCTGGGGAGGTGATCATAGTTGAAATTATTAGGGTTTGGATATTTGTCTGTGTGTGACTTGCATGCATGTGCAAGGGCATTTGTACTGACCTAGGAGCCATGTGTCGCCATGCTGCCCAGCTTCCAGGGCCCAGCTCAGGGCGGACATTCTGTATATGAAACTGTCATGGGTGGAGCCAGGGTAGTTTGCATAGACAGAGGTGATGATTCCCTTTGCATCACATACCACCTGTACATTGATGGAATGCCAGTGCTTGCGGTTTCGGTAGATGTGCTCAATGGCCCTAGGTGGACGTAGGGCCGCATGGGTGCAATCTATGGCACCGAGCACTTTGGGGAAGTGTGCCACCCTGAAAAAATCCAGGACAACGGCCTGCCTTTCTGCGGGTGTTCTGGGCATGTATATGTGCCTGCGGACTGAGGGGCGCGCTGTCATGATTGCCAGTACCTGGTGTAGGCAGTGTGACTGCGTGGCCTGTGAGACCCCCCCCACTATGGCAGTGGTCCGCTGAAATGACCCAGTGGCCAAAAAATGCAGGACATTGAGCAGCTTCTCCAAGGGGCTCAATGCTTGGGAGCAAAGGGTGGGGGATGTGAGGTCATCTTCCCACTCCCTGACCAGGTCTAGGATGATATGGGGTGGAAACCTATACCTGCCATAGACCTGGTCGTCAGGCATCCCAAAAAGGCTTGTCCGTGGTGCGAAAATGCGTGCCCTGGCTATTCTCCTCCTCCTGCGGTGTCCCACGATCAGTGCAGCGACAAATGGGGCATTCATCGTAGCTGTATATACGCGTTTGTTGTTTGCGCGCACTTTTATGCTGTGCAGGGGGACGCTTCCGCCTGCCTTCGTGTGGCAGACGCGTTGACGCCTGTGCACGTCTTTTGCCGTGCGCGGGTTTCCCGTATTCGGATACGGTCCGAGTGTCATCGCGTGTGATCGGAGGGGAGTGAGCGTACTGGCCTGGGTACGTGTGTTTCGGGGTGCGCGGGAAGTTCCACACGCGATTAGCCTGGGTACATGTGTTCCAGGGTGCCGGGAACTTTCACACGCGATTGGTGGAAATCCACGTGTGTTCTGTCATCACGTGCAATGAGGGAAACACCTGCGCGCGTCACGTCACAGACGCGCTCACGCGCTAAGGGCCTTTGGTCCAATGAAATCGCATATGCGTGCTGCCGTGCATACGCGGTAAGGGCCTTTCCTCGTATTACACGCGGACGTGCAGTTTTCCACGCGCGCTTACGCGCATGGGCCCTTTCCTCGTATTACACGCGGACGTGCAGTTTTTCACGCGCTCTGAAATGCCCATGCACGTCTGTACGCGTCATGTCACAGGGGCGATTGCGCTTGAGGGGCCTTCTGTCCAATGAAAATGCGTAATTGTGCAGACGCGCTTACGCGCTAAGGGCCTTTCCTCGAATTACACGCTGACGTGCAGATTTTTCACGTGCCAAATCACTCCTTATCAAGCTGGCCACGGGTAAGCACACGGAAGACCACGCTCCTGCCCAGAAGGCCGAACTACTGCCCCCCAGAGCCCCGAGCACGCTCCCACCTGCCATCTGCTGCTGCCTGACTGCCTGCTGCCCACGTGCCCTGCCATTTGCTGCCTGCACATCAGCCAGGGGTGCTGTTGCTGTGACCACCCCTGCTGGAACCGAAGACTCCCGACTGGGATTCCATCACTCCACAGCCCAGCCTCAGGACCCAGTTGCCCACCCACTCCTGCCTCTGGGGTTGTCTTGTCGGGGCAAACACCATCTGTGACCACTGACAACCCCCGGCCAGACAGGCAGAGGGGCACCAGCTTCAGTGCCACCGAAGTTGGTGTCCTGGTGGAGCAAGTCCTGGGGCAGTATGATGCCCTCTTCGGAAGTTCCCGCGCCGACAAGGAAGGACGGACTCGGATCTGGACTGACATTGTGACTGCCATCAACGCGGAGGGGGTGGCAGTCCGCGACCTACAACATGTCAGGAAGCGCTGGGAGGACTTCAGGTCTAGGACCCTGAACAAGGCCCGGCGCCTCTTGAAGGCAGCGGATGCCAAGGGGCGCCGGGGCCACTTGTCGGAAGAACAGATGAGGGTCCTGGAACGCATATCCCCAGCGCTCCACGTCCAGGTCCTTGAGAAGCAGACCCGTCTGGAGTCGAGCGGTGAGTGTACATGCATCCTGATTGTGAGCAGTGCGTGTGGTGATTATTCAGTAGTGTGCAGGTTGCACATCTGTTTGTATGGGGTCGAGTATGGGTGGGGGTGTACAGGGCCGTGGGGCTGACAAATGCGAGGGCTGTAATGTGTGAGACATGGATGGTGCTTGTGTGTGTAGGCTTGCATGCCAAATGCAGTTGTGTGGGCACACATGTTTGGATGAATGTGTATGTAAGTAGACATGTCCGTGATGTCACGCATGTATTTTGTTTTTGGCTGCATGTATCAGCACTGTGTACATGTGCATGTGTGTGTATTTGACAAGGGTGCAACAGTGATGCAACATGGATGCATGTGACAGCGGTATGTGGAAGCCTGATTGGCAGATGTGACATGGATGCCCGTCTGAACAGTGCGACACTTGGCAGAAGTGTACACATGCATGCAAATGTGGTGGTGTGTGTACATGTGTGGTGCACTTCCTGTGTTGCATGTGATGTCTGGCTCACCTTTGGCTGCTCATGCTGTTGTATGTGTATGGATGGTGGTGGCAGTTGCGATATGGCTGTGGTATGGCTCATGTGTGCGAGTTGTAATGACATGTGTGTTGGGGATTGTGATGACATGTCTGAGGTTTGCCAATGCCACTCATGTACAACTGTCATGTGTGTATGTGTCCATTGTACAGTGCCCTGATGCCTGTGTTTTGTTTCTCCCTGTCTGCAGCGTCAACTGATGAAGAGGGTGGAGAAGGTGCTGTGGAGCACAGCGGCGGGGATCCCACCGCCACCCGGAGACGCAAGGCCCGGCTCCCCTCCCAGGTTGTCATCTCGTCGGGGAGTGAGGAGTCCGGTGCCGCGTCCCAGGCCGCAGCTGCCGGGGGGAGGTCCAAGAGGCGGAGGTTGGAGTTGGACTCCTCGGCAGCAGAAGGGGCAGCTGGGACCCCACAGGGCCCAACAGGGGAAGATGGCACGGAGTCATCCAGGTTGGTGGGGGGTTTGGTGGAGGAGGAGGCCGTGCAAGCACCAGAGACGGGGTCTGGAGGTGGGGATCCCACTGGTGCTAGTAGTGCAGTGCAGGATGCAGGGACAGGATCGGGGACAGGATTGCACACAGGCACCTCGGCGGTGGCCTGTGCTGCCTCCTGTCCCCGATCCTGTCCCTGCCTACGTCCAGACCCGTTTTCAGGCAGGGGATGAGCTCACGTCAACTGGCCTTCCTCTGCCTGCGGACGTGGCTATCCAGGTCCGGGTTGAGCCTGTCCTGGCTGGTGTGGCGTTGCATCAACAGGCCATGCGAGGTGACCTGCAGTCTTTTCATGAAGAGACTGCACGTCATCTCAAATGGTTCGTTGACCACGTCAGCCTGCTGGGACAGGTCACCCAGGCCGGATTCCTCCGTCTGATGGGGCTTGCTCCGACCCACTTGTCGGAGGGAAATTCTCCCGGGGTCGGCTGGGCCGTCCGCGGACCTCCGGGCAGGGAGGCCCCAACTCCTCCCGTATATCCCAAAAGAGATAGAGTATGAGACACATGCAAGAAGCAAGGTGAATCTGCTGTTTATTAAACAAAACGGCAGGGATGGGTCAAGGATCGTACGCGTCCGTCCTGACACGCTCTCAACATCGTGGGGCTCGCAGGCCCTTTTTACCTTAGTATGACGCGCTACTTGCGTCACCTGAGAAAGTTAGCAAAAAACCTCTCGCCACTCTGGATTGGTTCCCCGAGTGGTAGGGTTAGTATAGCATACGTATAGAGAACGTTGTTATTGGTTAAGGGTCAGTCAGGTGGTATACTTGGGTTGTCCCTTTAGTTTGATACATAAAAATCGTTACATGAAGACCCCTGAGGATTGGTCAATGTTAATGGCGTCAGTGATAAGAGCCCCATGTTCTGATTGGTTCACCCGCGAGCCCCCCAGTCTGGGACCATCGCTGTTCCCAGCTCGCGGTGCACCTGTCACTTGCAACAATGTTTCACTATGGGTATGTGCAGACAATGTGAGGATTTATTCATAAGCAGGAAGGCCGACTACTCCCACCATCGCAGATGTCCATTGAGTCGCTTAATTGTATCTGCCTGTGTCTTGAGACGGGGGATCCAGGCGCCTTCTTCCTTCTGGGCTTGGCACCCTATCAAGTTCGGCTTGGTCACGTGAGGTGGGACCGTGGTTGAGGCAGAATTCTGCACAATTAATATTGCATTTCTCACTATGTGCCTGGCTTATCTTGCAGGTGCGACCTTGGCGTCGGCTTGCGGAATGAGAGTTTGCAACGTTGTGCCCTTGACTGTCTGCTTTTGCTGGGCTCATTCTGCAGGGTCAGCAACCGAACTCTTGCTCATTCAATGTTCATGGAGGCTTTTGCTTGCGGCCTACTTGGGCCTAGTGCATAGGTGGGACCGTTTAATACACAGGTTCTTTTAGGTTATGGTATCATATCGCTTCATCCCCGGTATCGTGTCTTCGTTATATTTCTCATTATGGTACATGGGTTTAGAAGAAGGGTGAGCAAGCCTTTTTAGATGAGTTCATTATGCGTCTTGCGTTTCTGCATTTTGAAAAGCCTATGTGGAAAATAATAAAGATGCACGTCCCTGGGTGTGTCCGTCGCCTACGTCATAGCACTGAGTATGTTCTTCGTGTGGATTGGTGTGGGAGTGTCCGGTGTGTATGTTTGCACGAGTGTGCTGACCGTTGGCTAGGTCGTCATGGCATCTCTAACGATGTGTTGATTTGGTGCTGGATGGTTTAGTCGAGTCCATCCATGCCGCAGGTGTCGGCATGTGCAGGGCAGGCTGGTGGGCAGGCGGGTGGGCACGCGAGTGGGCACATCTGTATGTTCTTGTACCAGGGTATTTGGTCGTCTGGGAGATGGGCAAACTCCTCTCGCGGCGGATGTCTGGGCCGTGATCCTCTAGGCCAGGGTTGAGAGGGGATTGGTGGGAGCCTTTTCTTCACTTTTCCCACTTCAGTCCCCCCTCTGGTCGACTTGTCGACCACAAACATATCATTTTCCTTATCTCCTCTCACTCTCCATATTTTAGTTACTTCTCCCAGATGTCCATAGTGATTAACATGGTCTTCAAATGACCAGTACATATATACACAGGTTCCTCCAGGTGTGCAGTATACCCATTTCCCGATGTAGCTCTTTGGGTTTCTTGGGTTTTCGAGCTTCACAGATGGTGGGTCCAGGTGGTTAGTGATGATCTGGTTGCGCAATCTCTCTCTCTCTTTTATTATTGTGCCTGTGTGTTGGCCGTCATCTGCTGGCATCAAGGGGTGCATACCGACCATTTCGATCATCTCGTCTGTGGTGCGTGCCTTCCGGGCCTTCTAAAATCTTATTATGATGAGTGCAGCTCCAGACAAAATAATGCATCCAACTATGATCTTCAGTCCATCTGACAGCCAAGATGGCATCCATGACCATAGCGTCGAAAACCAGCTCTCATCCTTTTTTACACCTTTACTTTCATCCATCATTTTGGAGTGCATCTGGGCCAATTGTGATACTGCTTCTGTCAGTGTACCATTGCCAGCATCGTTAGCAGGAATGAATGTGCAGCATGATTGTCCTATCTTTGCGCAAACTCCTCCTTCCATTGCTGTGAGGAGGTCCAGTACATATCTGTTCTGTAGTGCTACCATCCTCACTGCTCGCAGTTCCTCTTTTATTGCGTTGAATCCATTTACTGTAGAGTTAATTGTCATCATTAGTTCCCATCTAGTTATCTGGAGCCATTTTGCGTTTGCGTAAGCCTGTAGTCCCGGATGTATTATTGAGGAGAAGAACATTGCTGCTCTGCTGAATAGTCTGTGTTCTGGCGGAATTGAAGTGAGTGCTGTTTCTGACCTTCCCCACAGGTAATTTCCTGTCAGAGGTTCTCCTTGTCTTTTCTTTCTATTCAGGACAGTGCTGTTGCCGTTGTTTCGGTGCTCTGGCCCCTTCTGAAGCTGTGCAGATCTCTTCTTCCTCTTGTTTCCTTCATCCATTTTGGGGAAGTTTGCCACATTCACCTGTTTCTGGGGCACCACTAGTGATGGTACATTAACGTGTACTATTGTGCATACACCATTCCACAGAGGGGGCAGTGTGTGGTATGCCTTGTCTCCACAGGCCCAGTAATGGTCCATTACTACTGCTGTTCCTGCTCCCCCCTCAGGTAGCTCTGTCACGCTTGCACAGTTGGTGTTGTATCCTACGTCCACTTCTCCTTTGTGTTGGTAGCATACCTTAGGTGCAGTCATCGGCAGTATTGTTATTGGGTCTTCATCCTTCTCTATCCACGTTAGCATGGGTACGTACTTGACCCAAGTCATCCAACATCTGTTGTTGTGTTCAGCAATAGTTGTAGTATCTTCTCTCATTACCATGTTGCTGCCAACCACTCCTGTGTCCCATTTGTCACCCAGGTACACCTTCCCTGTTATTATTATCAGTGGTCTTTCTCAACATCCTTGTTTACCAGGAACTTCAGTGGTGTACCAATCACATGGTAGGTACTGTAGTGTAACTTTCTTTGTTTCTCCCTTTTCAGGGCCACTTGTTATGTATCTGAATGCGTCAGCATGTAAACTGGCCTTGTGGTAACTCAAATAACTCTTAAGGAAGTTATTTTCGTATGGGTATGTGTCTCGTGATTTCCATACCAGGTGCACCGTGTTCCCTTGAAATCTCCCTTTCGTTTGGAACAGTGCCAGGTATATTATACATCGTGCTGTTTTTTCATCTATTTCCGTGGCAACGAAAGTTCTGGAAGCACTCATGGCTTATGGGATCAATGAGCAGACGTAGCAGCTGTCTTCTGTTGTTTGTTTACCTATTTGAGTCATGTGTTGGTACCACATGTTGTTTGAGATGTGTGCTGAATTTTGTATGTAGTTGTCAATATCTTTATTGTCTGAGTATGTGCTGCGTTTAACTCTATTTCCCTTGTATGGAATTTTGCTAGTACCACCTGACGTAACACCTGTTGCAGCTGGGGGTGGGGGTATGTTAGGTTTGGGTACAGCAAAAATATTTATAGCATAACTGTTCCGCCATACAGAGGCAGCCACAAACCCGGTGATCATCAAAATCCCTATCATCTTTATTACAGAGGCTAGTCTCACCGGCATTTTACTCTTACCTTGCTGCGGTCCGGCAGCTAATTCTTGCGACGTTAAAGTTGCCCGCCTGAAAATTCTCAATATGCTTGTTATTAGTGTTAGTTGTTGTTTTCAAGCTCTACCTATCAAGTAGTCGTTCAGTGCCCAGGCGAAGAGCTGTTCCCACGCCAATCTAAGCGATCTATCTCTTAGGACAGGCAAGTATGGGTGGAGGTGGGGCATTGATTGTTCTATGGCCAAGAGAAGTGCTGTGTAGTAGACACGTACCCTCCTCCTTTTCAGGTACTTTGGCCTTTTTATATAATAGACAAATTGGTGCGATAATTCTTCAGGGTAGTTATTGTCTGAGGGTATCATCTACTCCTGGGCAGTGAACTTTGTTAGTTATCTGTTTTCTTAGCAGTACAATAATACACCGTACCTGCATGTGCGAGAGAAAAAAAAGAGAACATTCAAGTGTTTACATGTGTATGTGCAAAACAATGTCCTTCAGTTGGGTTATTATTGCAGTGGGTAGGGGGTCAATGGGCAGAGGTTTCTTTACTCTTTGATCGTGTGACCATGGGGTGGGCGGTATGGTTATTACCCTTCTTTATTTCAGTAGTTGTCTCTGGGGAATCAGGGGGGTGGCAGGGTATGGGGGCACTTTGGCCGTTAGTTGCGGTAGAAGTCCCTTCCTCCGTTGGCGACGCTGTTGCTGCTCTTCCAATGGCCCTGTCGGTGACGCTAGGGCGGGTCTGGAGTTTGCAGATCTTTACGTCGTGTAGGTGATTCCAAGCACGTTTGTCCTGTAGCTTTACTGCTCTCATTGATACTTCCTCTACCAGGTGGGGGCCAGTGAAGTGTGGGCTGTTCCACTTTCTATTGAAATTGCGGAGTAGTACGTGGTCACCTTTGGCAATTTTGCACGGTTTTCCCTTTTCCAATTTTTCATCCGCGTCTTCTTGTTGATCACTCTTAGACCCGCCCCGCGTGCGCTCGAGCTGTTGAGACACAAACACTACACTAGTAATCAAAGAAGACACATATTGGTACATTTCATCACCAAGGACACTTGCAGTACTCTCATGGTCGGTGAATGCTCTTGATGTTGGCGTCAGAGGAAGGCGCATTTGGCGTCCGGTCACCACCTCGTGAGGAGTGAGGTGGTGGTCGGAGCCTGGTCTATTCCTTAGCTCAAATAGGGCTAGCGGAAGGCAATACAGCCAACTCTTCTTTGTCGTTTGCTGTATTTTTGCAATTGCCTCTTTTAATAGGCCATTCAGGCGTTCGCATACACCGTTGGCCTGCGGGTGATATGCACATGCAAATTTATGCTTGATGTTCAGTAAGGATGTGATATACTGGAACATTTCATTGGCGAAATGCGGCCCATTGTCTGACCGCAGTATTTCGCACACTCCCCACCTGGGGAAGACCTCCCTCACTAGGAATTTAGCTGCTCGGAATGCATCTGGGTGTGAGCAGGGCCCTGCCTCAATCCACCTCGAGAATGGGCACACAACTACAATCATATACCTATTTCCTTGACATACGTTGATCATATCAACATAGTCAATATGGATGTGTCGGAAGGGTCCCTCTGGCCGGGGTATAGTACCTTTTATCACCTTCAGCGTGTGACCGGCCGTGAACTGCTGACATGTGAGGCAACTGCTGATAAAGTTTGACACATGGGAATTTAACTCGGGGCAGAACCAATCTTCCCTAATTCATGCTGCGATTACTTCCTTGCCTGTGTGGGCTGGGTGGTGTAGTTGGCTCAGGGCGGTGTTCAATAGTGCCAGTGGCATTACCATCTTTCCAGTGCTACCCTGGCGCCATAGTGCATCAGTTGGCGACATTGTACATCCCCTTTTTACCCATATTTCTTTTTCTGCCATTGGTGCAGCCGCTTGTAGCTCCATTATCTGTGTGGCTGGGAGATGGGTGTACCCTTCTTTTATTAACATCTCAGTGCCTCCAACTTGTCGGGGGGAAATTCTCCCGGGGTCGGCTGGGCCGTCCGCAGACCTCCGGGCAGGGAGGCCCCAACTCCTCCCGTATATCCCAAAAGAGATAGAGTATGAGACACACGCAAGAAGCAAGGTGAATCTGCTGTTTATTAAACAAAACGGCAGGGATGGGTCAAGAATCGTACGCGTCCGTCCTGATACTCTCTCAACATCGTGGGGCTCGCAGGCCCTTTTTACCTTAGTATGACGCACTACTTGCGTCACCTGAGAAAGTTAGCAAAAAACCTCTCGCCACTCTGGATTGGTTCCCCGAGTGGTAGGGTTAGTATAGCATACGTATAGAGAACGTTGTTATTGGTTAAGGGTCAGTCAGGTGGTATACTTGGGTTGTCCCTTTAGTTTGATACATAAAAATTGTTACATGAAGACCCCTGAGGATTGGTCAATGTTAATGGCGTCAGTGATAAGAGCCCCATGTTCTGATTGGTTCACCCGCGAGCCCCCCAGTCTGGGACCATCGCTGTTCCCAGCTCGCGGTGCACCTATCACTTGCAACAATGTTTCACTATGGGTATGTGCAGACAATGTGAGGATTTATTCATAAGCAGGAAGGCCGACTACTCCCACCGCCGCAGATGTCCATTGAGTTGCTTAATTGTATCTGCCTGTGTCTTGAGACGGGGGATCCAGGCGCCTTCTTCCTTTTGGGCTTGGCACCCTATCAAGTTCGGCTTGGTCACGTGAGGTGGGACCGTGGTTGAGGCAGAATTCTGCACAATTAATATTGCATTTCTCACTATGTGCCTGGCTTATCTTGCAGGTGCGACCTTGGCGTCGGCTTGCGGAATGAGAGTTTGCAACGTTGTGCCCTTGACTGTCTGCTTTTGCTGGGCTCATTCTGCAGGGTCAGCAACCGAACTCTTGCTCATTCAATGTTCATGGAGGCTTTTGCTTGCGGCCTACTTGGGCCTGGTGCATAGGTGGGACCGTTTAATACACAGGTTCTTTTAGGTTATGGTATCATATCGCTTCATCCCCGGTATCGTGTCTTCGTTATATTTCTCATTATGGTACATGGTTTTAGAAGAAGCGTGAGCAAGCCTTTTTAGATGAGTTCATTATGCGTCTTGCGTTTCTGCATTTTGAAAAGCCTATGTGGAAAATAATAAAGATGCACGTCCGTGGGTGTGTCCGTCGCCTATGTCATAGCACTGAGTATGTTCTTCGTGTGGATTGGTGTGGGAGTGTCCGGTGTGTATGTTTGCACGAGTGTGCTGACCGTTGGCTTGGTCGTCATGGCATCTCTAACGATGTGTTGATTTGGTGCTGGATGGTTTAGTCGAGTCCATCCATGCCGCAGGTGTCGGCATGTGCAGGGCAGGCTGGTGGGCAGGCGGGTGGGCATGCGAGTGGGCACATCCGTATGTTCTTGTACCAGGGTATTTGGTCGTCTGGGAGATGGGCAAACTCCTCTCGCGGCGGATGTCTGGGCCGTGATCCTCTAGGCCAGGGTTGAGAGGGGATTGGTGGGAGCCTTTTGTTCACTTTTCCCACTTCACCCTCCTCAACTGGACCCCCTACGCGCCAGTCGTCCTCTGTGCCATCTTCCCACCCATCAGTCACCTGGGTGCCCTGTGGAGCTGCCTCTGACGGTGCGGCCAGGCTGGTGGAGGAGGCATCCCTGCCACAGTCGGGAGTCGGACGTCCAGCAGGGGTGGCCACATCAACAACTGCACCCCAACAGGCGGAGGATGTGCAGGCAGCAGGAGGCAGTGCACGGGCAGAGGCACAGCAGCAGCAGCAACGTGGTGGGAGCCATGAAGGCTCGGGGCCTTCAACATCGGAGGGGCAGGCATCGGCCGGAGGGCAGGTGGACCCAGGATGGGGTGTGTCTTCTGTGTGGCAGCGGTTGGGCCAACAGATAGGTGCGGAGCGGCGGCGGGCGGAAGAGGCGCGGCTCACAATGGCCAGGGTGGAGATGCGGAGGGCCCTGAGGCGGGCCGAGTGCCTCGAGGCAATCCGCAGGGGGTTGGAGGAGGAGACGGCGTCGTCCCTGCGGACCCTCGGGGCCATGGAACAGGACCGCCTCTGGGACATCGAACAGGAGTTCGATGATGCCGTGGCCCAGAAAACCACAGAGTGAGCCGCTGGACTTGCCCGCCGCCTTTGTATATAGTTATATAGTTAGTGTTAGGTTTCCTTTATTTTTTTTTTATTTGGTTGCGATTGGACAATGCGCCACGTTTTTGTATGTAGTTCAGTTTTTAGTTAGTTGTCATAGTTAGGTTTCATTTGGTTGGGCTCATGGACCCGGGATTATCTTGTAAATAGTTCTTCAATGGATTTTTCTTTTTTATGGAGTTTTTTCATCGCCATGGAGCAATGGTTTTTGTTTATCATTTACCCTTGGATTTCTTTTCTGACTGTGACTTTGGACACCATTTATTTTGATTGTGCTGTGTGTTTTTGATTTTTTTATGGACATTCATCTTCTTTTGGTTGTTTTGCTTTGTGGTTTTTCTCATTTCATTTCCATTCAAGTTGATTTTAAATACATTTATATTTTCATCCTTCAATGTGTCGTATCATCTCATTGCTTTCATGCATGTCATGTTGGGTATTTTAACATTCACTTGCAGCCATTGTGTGTGACAGACGTGTTCATTTGCATTATTTACATTGGGTGTGTAACATGTAATTGCCTTTGATATGTGGGTGGATATGATAGTTGGTTGGGCCTTTTGGCAGGGGAGGATGGCCATTACGGACATGATTGGGGATTGGTGGGACCCAGGTGCAGGGGAGCATGGATGGGACATGGGCGAGGGCCTGGTGTAGGGTGCCCCTGCACTGCTGGGGGGTGGGGGTGGTGGGAGACATGGGTGGGTGCCTGCTGGCAAGTGCCCCACAGTGCAGGGGGGTGGGGGTGCAGGGGTACATGAGTTGGACATGAGTGGGGGCCTTTTGGAGGCTGCCCCTGGTGGCTGGGGGATAGGGGTGGTGGGGAACATGAGTTGGACATGGGTGGGGGCCTGCTGGCAGGTGCCCCACAGTGCTGGGGGGTGGGGGTGCAGGGGTACATGAGTTGCACATGGGTGGGGGCCTGCTGGCAGGTGCCCCACAGTGCTGGGGAGTGGGGGTGGTGGGAGACATTGGTGGGGGCCTGGTGGAGGCTGCCCCTGGTGGCTGGGGGGTGGGGCTGGTGGGAGATATGAGTGGGGGACTGGTGGAGGCTGCCCCTGCACGGCTGGGGGGTGGGGGTGATGGGAGACATGAGTGGGGGCCTGGTGGAGGCTGCCCCTGCACTGCTGGGGGGTGGGGGTGATGGGAGACATGGGTGGGGGCCTGGTGTAGGCTGCCCCTGCACTCCTCGGGGGTGGGGGTGCAGGGAGACATGAGTGGGGGCCTGGTGGAGGCTGCCCCTGGTGGCTGGGGAGTGGGGGTGGTGGGAGACATGGGTGGGGGCCTGGTGGAGGCTGCCCCTGCACTGCTGGGGGGTGGGGTGGTGGGAGACATGGGTGGGGGCCTGGTGGAGGCTGCCCCTGGTGACTGAGGGGTGGGGGTGGTGGGAGACATGGGTGGGGGCCTGGTGGAGGCTGCCCCTGGTGACTGGGGGGGTGGGGGTGGTGGGAGACATGAGTGGGGGCCTGGTGGAGGCTGCCCCTGGTGGCTGGGGGGTGGTGGGAGACATGGGTGGGGCCTGCTGGCATGTGCCCCACAGTGCTGGGGGGTGGGGGTGGTGGGGAACATGGTTGGGCATGGGTGGGGGCCTGCTGGCAGGTGACCCACAGTGCTGGGGGGTGGGGGTGGTGGGAGACATGGGTGGGGGCCTGGTGGAGGCTGCCCCTGGTGGCTGGGGGGTGGGGGTGGTGGGAGATATGAGTGGGGGACTGGTGGAGGCTGCCCCTGCACTGCTGGGGGGTGGGGGTGATGGGAGACATGAGTGGGGGCCTGGTGGAGGCTGCCCCTGCACTGCTGGGGGGTGGGGTGGTGGGAGACATGGGTGGGGGCCTGGTGGAGGCTGCCCCTGCACTCCTCGGGGGTTGGGGTGCAGGGAGACATGAGTGGGGGCCTGATGGAGGCTGCCCCTGCAGTGCTGGGGGGTGGGGGTGATAGGGGAAATGACTGGTGGCCAGGTGGACGATGCTCCTGGTGGCTGGGGGGTGGGGGTGGTGTGAGACATGGGTGGGGGCCTGGTGGAGGCTGCCCCTGCACTGCTGGGGGGTGGGGGTGGTGGGAGACATGGGTGGGGGCCTGGTGGAGGCTGCCCCTGCACTGCTGGGGGGTGGGGGTGATGGGAGACATGAGTGGGGGCCTGGTGGAGGCTGCCCCCGCACTGCTGGGGGGTGGGGGTGGTGGGAGACATGGGTGGGGGCCTGGTGGAGGCTGCCCCTGCACTCCTCAGGGGTTGGGGTGCAGGGAGACATGAGTGGGGGCCTGATGGAGGCTGCCCCTGCAGTGCTGGGGGGTGGGGGTGATAGGGGAAATGACTGGTGGCCAGGTGGACGATGCCCCTGGTGGCTGGGGGGTGGGGGTGGTGTGAGACATGGGTGGGGGCCTGGTGGAGGCTGCCCCTGCACTGCTGGGGGGTGGGGGTGGTGGGAGACATGGGTGGGGGCCTGGTGGAGGCTGCCCCTGCACTGCTGGGGGGTGGGGGTGATGGGAGACATGAGTGGGGGCCTGGTGGAGGCTGCCCCCGCACTGCTGGGGGGTGGGGGTGGTGGGAGACATGGGTGGGGGCCTGGTGGAGGCTGCCCCTGCACTCCTTGGGGGTTGGGGTGCAGGGAGACATGAGTGGGGGCCTGGTGGAGGCTGCCCCTGCACTGCTGGGGGGTGAGGGTGATAGGGGAAATGAGTGGGGACCTGGTGGAGGATGGCCCTGGTGGCTGGGGGGTGGGGGTGGTGTGAGACATGGGTGGGGGCCTGGTGGAGGCTGCCCCTCCACTGCTGGGGGGTGGGGGTGATAGGGGAAATGAGTGGGGGCCTGGTGGAGGATGCCCCTGCTGGCTGGGGGGTGGGGGTGGTGTGAGACATGAATGGGGGCCTGGTGGAGGCTGCCCCTGCACAGCTGGGGGGTGGGGGTGGTGTGAGACATGGATGGTGGCCTGGTGGAGGCTGCCCCTGCACTGCTGGGGGGTGGGGGTGGTGGGAGACATGGGTGGGGGCCTGTTGGAGGCTGCCCCTGGTGGCTGGGGGGTGGGGGTGGTGGGAGACATGGGTGGGGCCTGCTGGCAGGTGCCCCACAGTGCTGGGGGGTGGGGGTGGTGGGGAACATGGTTGGACATGGGTGGGGGCCTGCTGGCAGGTGCCCCACAGTGCTGGGGGGTGGGGGTGGTGGGAGACATGGGTAGGGGCCTGGTGGAGGCTGCCCCTGGTGGCTGGAGGGTGGGGGTGGTGGGAGATATAAGTGGGGGACTGGTGGAGGCTGCCCCTGCACTGCTGGGGGGTGGGGGTGCAGGGAGACATGAGTGGGGGCCTGGGTGAGGCTGCCCCTGGTGGCTGGGGGGTGGGGGTGATGGGAGACATGAGTGGGGGCCTGGTGGAGGCTGCCCATGCACTGCTGGGGTGTGGGGGTGGTGGTAGATATGGGTGGGGGCCTGGTGGAGGCTGCCCCTGGTGACTGGGGGGGTGCGGGTGGTGGGAGACATGGGTGGGGGCCTGGTGGAGGCTGCCCCTGCACTGCTGGGGGGTGGGGGTGATGGAAGACATGAGTGGGGGCCTGGTGGAGGCTGCCCCTGCACTGCTGGGGGGTGGGGGTAATAGGGGAAATGAGTGGGGGCCTGGTGGAGGATGCCCCTGGTGGCTGGGGGGTGGGGGTGGTGTGAGACATGGTTGGGTGCCTGGTGGAGGCTGCCCCTGCATTGCTGGGGGGCGGGGGTGATAGGGGAAATGAGTGGGGGCCTGGTGGAGGATGCCCCTGGTGGCTGGGTGTGGGGGTGGTGTGAGACATGGGTGAGGGCCTGGTGGAGGCTGCCCCTGGACTGCTGGGGGGTGGGGGTGGTGTGAGACATGGGTGGGGGCCAGGTGGAGGCTGCCCCTGCACTGCTGGGGGTAGGGGTGGTGGGAGACATGGGTGGGGGCCTGGTGGAGGCTGCCCCTGGTGGCTGGGGGGTGGGGGTGGTGGGAGACATGGGTGGGGCCTGCTGGCAGGTGCCCCACAGTGCTGGGGGTTGGGGGTGGTGGGGAACATGGTTGGACATGGGTGGGGGCCTGCTGGCAGGTGACCCACAGTGCTGGGGGGTGGGGGTGGTGGGAGACATGGGTGGGGGCCTGGTGGAGGTTGCCCCTGGTGGCTAGGGGGTGGGGGTGGTGGGAGATATGAGTGGGGGACTGGTGGAGGCTGCCCCTGCACTGCTGGGGGATGGGGGTGCAGGGAGACATGAGTGGGGGCCTGGTGGAGGCTGCCCCTGGTGGCTGGGGGGTGGGGGTGATGGGAGACATGAGTGGGGGCCTGGTGGAGGCTGCCCCTGCACTGCTGGGGTGTGGGGGTGGTGGTAGACATGGGTGGGGGCCTGGTGGAGGCTGCCCCTGCACGGCTGAGGGGTGGGGGTGATGGGAGACATGAGTGGGGACCTGGTGGAGGCTGCCCCTGGTGGCTGGGGGTGGGGGTGCAGGGAGACATGAGTGGGGGCCTGGTGGAGGCTGCCCCTGCACTGCTGGGGGGTGGGGGTGCAGGGAGACATGAGTGGGGGCCTGGTGGAGGCTGCCCCTGCACTGCTGGGGGTGGGGGTGATGGGAGACATGAGTTGGACATGAGTGGGGGCCTGGTGGAGGCTGCCCCTGCACTGCTGGGGGGTGGGGGTGCAGGGAGACATTAGTGGGGGCCTGGTGGAGGCTGCCCCTGGTGGCTGGGGGTGGGGGTGATAGGGGAAATGAGTGGGGGCCTGGTGGAGGCTGCCCCTGCACTGCTGGGGGGTGGGGGTGGTGGGAGACATGGGTGGGGGCCTGGTGGATGCTGCCCCTGCACTCCTCGGGGGTGGGGGTGCAGGGAGACATGAGTGGGGGCCTGGTGGAGGCTGCCCCTGCACTGCTGGGGGGTGGGGGTGGTGGGAGACATGGGTGGGGGCCTGGTGGAGGCTGCCCCTGCACTGCTGGGGGGTGGGGGTGGTGGGAGACATGGGTGGGGGCCTGGTGGAGGCTGCCCCTGGTGACTGGGGGGGTGGGGGTGGTGGGAGACATGGGTGGGGGCCTGGTGGAGGGTGCCCCTGGTGGCTGGGGGTGCAGGGGGACATGCGTTGGTGGGCAGTAGTGCAAGTTGACATGTGGGTTGGCTGGTGGGCATGGCCATGGTGGATGGGGTGCCTGCATGACATGTGCTGGGTAGGCCCCTGTGGTGTGAGCCACCTGCAGGGGCCGTGGAGGGTGTAGAGGGAACACCTGGGAGGACCCACACGTGCAATTCACGTGTGCTGCTCCCCGCGCACCCCTGTAATACACGTACCCTGATGATATCCCGTGTGGTACTTCCCGCGCACCCCTGTAATACACGTACCCTGATGGAATTGCGTGTGGAACTTCCTGCGCACCCCTGGAATACACGTACCTTGCTGATGTTGCGTGGGATACTTCCCCCGCACCCTGAAATACACGTACCCTGATGAGATCGCGTGTGTGACTTCCCGCACACCCCAGAAATACACGTACCCCGCTCAATCGCGTGTGTAACTTCCCGCGCACCCCCGAAATACACGTACCCCGCTCAAGCGCGTCTGTAACTACCCGCGCACCCCCGATATACACGTATCCTGCTCAATCGCGTGTGTAACTTCCCACGCACCCCCGAAATACACGTACCCTGCTCAATCGCGTGTGTAACTTCCCGCGCACCCCCGAAATACACCTACCCCGCTCAATCGCGTGTGTAACTACCCGCGCACCCCCGATATACACGTACCTTGCTCAATCGCGTGTGTAACTTCCCGCGCACCCCCGAAATACACGTACCCCGCTCAATCGCGTGTGTAACTTCCCGCACACCCCCGAAATACACGTACCCCGCTCAATCGCGTGTGTAACTACCTGCGCACCCCCGATATACATGTACCCCGCTCAATCGCGTGTGTAACTTCCCGTGCACCCCTGAAATACACGTACCCCGCTCAATCGCGTGTGTCACTTCCCGCGTGCCCCCGAAATACACGTACCCCGCTCGATCGCGTGTGTTGCTTCCCGCGCACCCCCGCAATACACGTGCCCCGCTCGCACAGGCCCAATTGCTGTATGTTGCCACTTTTGTGATGCGCTGGGACTCTACCGCCTGCCTTCGTGTGGCGGACGTGTTTCAGCTTGTGCGTGTCTTTGGCTGTGCATGGCTTTGCCCTATTCGATTCCATGAATACGTGTGGTTCGAGTGCGTGTGGGCGTTCCGTCTGCTTCCCTGCAGTACATCCCCAGTTACGCCCTTATTTTTGTGCGTTGTTCCCCATTCCGCGCGTTTCGCCCTGTGTCCCGCCCACTTTCTGGTGTATGCGCCGAGGTTGTGCGCTTTCACTGTGCGCGTCACGCACGCCTTTCGGGATGTTGCAGTGACTTGTGCGCCATGCACGGGTTTGGCGCACATCCCGAGGTGAACACGCGCAGGGACTTCCATGAATCGCACGCGTGTGCGTGCGCCTGTTTCTTTGCGCTTGCGCCTGCTTGCGCAACGATTTTCGGCGCACGTTTGTTCCATGAATCGGCCCCTAAGTCTCTAACTACTAAAATGAGGATGTTATGCAAGTTTGAATGAGAGGCGTTTTTGGAGAATAAAGGCGCGAAAAAGAAAACAGAAATCAATGTTTACAATGACAATTATGCTCTGCACTAGGGCATTCAGGCTGGTAACCAGTTTGAAACACAGTAAGCTCCAGAGTTGATCTGCAGAACCAACCCCAGCACCTCCGTGTCCGCCCTGGAGGACTCAGTCCGATCACCCGAGGGAGGATTTAAGGGTTTGGGATTTCACAACACAAAAGGATTTTGAAGAAGTTATCATTAGCACAAGGAATCAAAGGCAAGGTTTCAAGACTTGGGTGACAATATTACAAGTTCTTAAATTAAAGATAGGATGGGTTACAGATTGGGATAGGACAATGTAGGGAATACATGCTAAGGTTTACTATGATTCCTATTGATACTTAAAGTCCACTTTAAATTAAGATTTTGGACCGTCAAGGGCTCTGGTCATCACGGATCGGGTCTACGGACAGCAGGGCACCTCTGGCGGGATAGGTCAGCTGGGCGGTTCTGGTCAACTGGCACCTCAGACTGGACTGGACTGGATTGGGTTGGCCCTTCTAGTTGCTGGACACTGTAGATCATTGGGATGGCGAGTTTCAGGAGGCAAGCCTTAATGGTAGCAAGCCAGACTGGATCAAAATGTTTCTCTGAGGTTTTGGGATGGTTTCAGGATTTGGGCCTAGCTGAAAAAGAGTTCAGCAATGCTGAGGCCTTGTCTTTGCAAAGAAATCTGGAATCAGGAACAACGAAGGAGAATTCAGGAACAGGGCGCCATGCGGAAATCAGGATGGAGTCAGGAATAAGTGTGTCTGTGTGTTGTGAGGTTCCCTTATTTATCCTGCCAAATGACATCACTCAGTGTATGGTAGGTGCAGACTTACAACCCACACCCACAAGGCTATGATTGGTTTTACCAGGCGTCCTTAGCGGGTCCCGCGAGGGGACCTCGTAAGCGTGCAGAATGATGTTAACGGGTCCGCATCCATTAGCGGAACCCGTTACCCATTCCACGCGGGTCGTAATGAGGCTCATGGTCTGGAAACCTCTCATAGTTATTGGGACCAAAATTTAACTTTCCCACAAATATATATTTATGTACTTATCCCCTCTTAGAAAATTGGATCCATAAATTGCATATTTTGTGGGTGACATTTACATTCAACTCCCAAGTCGGTGAGACTTGGTTTTGTCTTTCTGTGCAATTCCGGCAATTTCAATCATAAAGGTTTGGCCTAACATTTCCTACTTCGGTACTTATATGTACAATCACCCCTAGAACATGGGTACACAATATTAGATTTGCAGCATTAATAGTTTCTGCACAGTCATTTTTCATAACTTCAGTTCCTTACGCAGTATGAAATCCTACCAAATCATCAAATGGCTAGCATACGTTCAGATTTATATGTATGTACTTTTCACTCGTTTACTTATTTTTGCTGCCAAGTTAAATGTCTTGAAGTTCAGTGGCAAATAAGCATTTTCAATCCAAAAATCACATGTCAGTTTTTTTTCTTTCCTTCCCAAGTGTGAGCAAATGGCAAGTCCTTTGAACTTCAATGTGAAGCCTCTTCCTGGAGCGTGGAGCATCCTGCCCCTCCCCTGGAAGGATGAGCGTCCAAGCCTTCTATTGTCTTTGCCTGGGGCCCAGACAAATGTCTAATGAGGTCCTTTGTTATGAGTATGCGAGGCCTCCCTACAACAATTAGCCTTTCCTGCCAGCAGTGAAGTGTCAACCTTTCCCAGGCTAAAGACTGTCAAAGCAGAATTGTTTTTTTTAATAGTTAATTAACTCAAGACCGGGTTTAACTTTAAGATTCACCTAAATCTTTCATTTAAACATATAAAATGAACACATTTATTCAGCATTAGGTCTTCCCTTGAGCGCTGGGTTTGTTTGCAGTCAGGATACATGTATCCGGCCTTTGTTTAGAGTTTCTCTCTGTACTGCTGATTCTGTTACTTGTTGCAATTTTTGCTGCGCTTTTCCAGTGGAAATGAAAACAAAGGTTCCTGGGTTGCTTTTTCCTTAGATACATTTTATAGAGCTGTCAGTCAATGAGTCCCGGTTCCTCTGAGCCACACTGGGTGATCCTGGGTATCGCAGTACCCTTTTAATCTCAATGGTTCAATGGAAATAAATGTATCTAGTGCCAAAAACAGCACTTTTGAAGGTTGCAAAGCCAACATTTTAAAAGGCATTTTCAGTTTTCAGCACAATTCTGCTGCTTTGCTCCACATTGAATGTGGCAAAGCCCACTGCCATGCGCCTGCAGGGAAAACTCTGTTTTCACCCCCCTGACTATGTGTGGCAGGGTGTGCAGCCTTTTCCTGGTTGTGACCCAAAAGCAGTTTCAAAATGTTGGCGTGCACAGGAGTCAGCGCATCCATTTTGGGCTGTTTCTTTCACTATTTTCTAAGTGATACAGTGGGGCACATTGGAATGGGTCAAAATATCCCACATGTCCCTGTTACTTGTTCCATGCATTCCCCACTATTCACCTGTCAGTTGATCACTACCTCTTCCACTTATCTACAGCACCAAACTAACCAATGCCACCATTGACTCTTGTTTACTTTTAGTTTGGGCTATTAGGTGGCGGTTGCACCACCTATAAATTGAAACTATTGCATTAGAGTCCAGACAGGGAGAAATGGCATATGAGGAGGGCCACACAACTTCTAGCTGTAGTTTGCTTATTTGGTCACACCTCATCCTGGGAACTCTTTGAGCTTGCTTTAATCAAGTCTCGCCATCAAACTTTGCACTCAAATGCCTGCTAGTGTTTTTTCAAAGCAGCCTTCTGAGAGTTAATGATTTAATTGGAACAGTAAGCATTCTAATGGTCTAATAAAAAATGTCTTAACCAGGTCTGCCTTTAGCCACTTGATTTATAAGTAATATGGGTGTCTTTTACTGAAGTTCTGGTAAAAACAAGCATTGGCAAAGGCAACAGTTTTGGTTTGTGTAAAAGTATTGAGCAATTTCCAGGCACTGCTATTAGATGCCTAGGTACTCACAATATTTTGCAACTGCTACCATCAATAGCCAGTTAATACCATTACGGCTGTGCCTTTCCCATGCCTTCACAAAAGCACAAACTATTAGCATTGAAAATGCTTGTTTGTGAGTATTTCCGGTAAAAAAAAAGAATTAGTGCTGTCAATACACAAATACAACTGTGGAGTGCTAATACCGTCCCTGCTTACCAATATAATAGAGTGATGTTCAGGAGCTAAAAAGTTATGAATCAAGGTCAATATGGGGCTTGCTGTATTGAATTGCAATGCAAACTATATGAGGCTCTCAGCTGTCCTCTAAACCAATGTAACTGTATACAGACCCGTCTTGCATACCCTGAGAAAACACAATACATCCCCAAAAATAAAATGAAAATACGCAAAAGATCAGCGTCAAAGAGTTTCTGAAAATCAGAAATTAAAAGATTTTGTAGATTATTTAAAAATAACAAATGAGGAAGTTGGAATAATACACAATTTAGAAAATGTCTGTTTCGTATTTCCTCCACAGTACGACTCTATGGGCCTTATCACAAGATTGGCCTCAGCCCTTAAATGCAGCGGTAATGCTATAACCGTCGTATTTAAGGGCTGGTAAAATCATGAGTTGGGTGGAAAGTTTGGAGTTTTACCTCCAACTTTTTGCTGGAGGTAAACTACTCCACTTTCCGCTAATTGCGCTGGTGCAAAAAGCGGCCCCAACAAATGGGGAATGGGAACTTACGACTACACCGCTACTCGTGATCCTGTGCTAAAAGCACCAGACTGAGTAGCAGTAACGCTACTTGCGTTGGCGGTATCCTGGCGGTACCAGCGGTATTACTGCCGGGATACCGCCAAGGCTCTGATGGAGCCCTATAACAATTAACTTAAAAAGGTAAGATAAATAAGCAACCCCACCCCAAAAATGTAAAACTGGTGGCTTCAAATACAAGCATCTGAATCTGAAGAATTTGCCATGGCATACCAGGAAGCCAGTGGTACATGAACAAGTGCAAGCTATAGGAGCAGCTCCTAGAAACTGCAAGGATAGGGCCCAGGTAATTCACATGCACCATTTAAGAACTTCAAAAGTCAGAATACAGGTTTTAGGCAGTTAATAGTTTAATGCTTTATTTTTTCTATCTTAAATACATTTTTGAACAAGAATATGAACTTTCATTTTACAGTATTTTTCACAAATATGGTCACACCAGCAATTGAATATTACTTTGTTTTTCTTTAGTTATTTAGTTTTTCATTATTATTTCTGCATTGTTTATTCTTTGTTTATTATCTGAACCACATATGTGCGTGCACACTGGTACCCACAAATGGGCAATTAGCGGCCTGCTGAAGTCAGAATGGACCGGTAATTGCCCATTTGTGGGTGCCGGTGTCGGATACGGGTTTGGCGGTAGTCCTGGCTGTCTTACAGGCACAGCTAACGCCCAATGGGCCTCAATATAAGTTGGCCGGTGTGGTAATATCAGCGCCTGTAATACCGGCAAACTCCCCCATGGGGTCCAACGGGACTCCATGAAATGGGGAGTTACACCATCTAGCGGCACTCATAATCTGGTGGACATTCCACCGGACTGAGTGCCAGTAACAGTAATACAGTTTGGATGTATTGCCAGAATACCAGCAAACTTATAATGCGCCCAATGTTTTATATGTTTCAATCCATATCATGGCTGCAGATAAACAGTCGTAAGTATGCTCCAATAGTTAAATTACCTTCACCTAGGTAAATGCTGCTAATATTTGAAAATAGCTTTTTGTGGTGTATTTTACACTAAACCAGTGCTCTCCGTCTCTGTCTGCCTGTAATTCTTTCTATCTCTGCGAGCTTTCTTTCTCTCGTTTCTCTCTCTCTCTCCCTCTGTCAGTCTCTCTCTCTCACAGTCTCACTCTGTCTCTCTATGGGTGAGAGTCACGTTGTCAGGTGCACATTTGCTAGAGCAACCCCAGTGTTGCTGGCAACAGCATGAACAGAGACAAAACACAGACACATTTGTGGCGCTATGGAGTGCTGTGTTTTTTTTGGTTAAAAGTAGAATGGGAGCAGTAGCAGAAGAGAGCCATAGCCAACAGAGGCATCACCAGAGGTGGGGACCGAGCTCGTATTTGGTGACAGATTCATGTCGCGTGTCCTACAGGAAACCGCCATCACACCGAGGTAGCATTGTCTGTATGGCTGAAGTTGATGGGGAGTGCTTCTCACAGACCCTGTCAGGGACCACAAGACTAGACTGCAGGGTCTCCAACTGTGCTTATTTTCAATTATTTGATAGTTATTAGTGTTGATGCATACTTTAACAAATGTACAGGTTAGGCAGCACTACCCAAAAAATCAGTGTTCAGCAAGCAAAATTAAAAAAGTGTCTTGGTGCTCTCAGAAGGAAAACGTCATTTCTTTTAATCTGAGCAATGAGAAAAATTGGTATGCATTCTCATCAAAAGTAGCTATTTAAAGGAAGTTATTTAATTGCACTAACAATGTGGCCAGTATTTTTTGTAGTCTTAATGGGAACACTCCACTTGTTTTACTGAGGAAAGCACATTATCAAATCTGAGAATCACGACACATTTCTAATAGAAGGTTATAATTCATAGATGGACAGCCTGATACGCTCCTGTTGTACTCGTACAAAATATGCCTATGAGACAGGGGAATGAAAACAAGTGACAAATAGCATCAATGTGGGCTCCTTGCTGCTTTGGACAAACGGAAAAAGCTTTTTGGGAACATAAGAATGACTACAGATTTTTATATTTGGCAACTATTTCTCTAATAAAAAAGTTGTACGCTTGAATCATAAAGTACATAATGGACACAGGGCTTGGAGCTCACTTCACTTTTTCACAACCTTCACCATACCATTAACGTTTCTCCATCCATGAGCCACATAGAATCCTGTGGAGAGCTTCACGATTTGGAATAGGAGGATAAAATCACTGCAACATTTGTCACTCCATTAGATCCGAAGGCCACCTGTTTATAATGTTCCCTCAGCCCAGAACCAGCCTTACAGATTTTTAGAAGAGTAGAGTTTGCGAGGGGACCTTATCTGCACAGACATTCATGTATAAATATAGAATGAGGGGGAAAAGATGTTAACAAAAAATAAGTAGGACAAGCTAAGGGAGTTAAAATAGAAGACAGATATATGACATAAAAGACTAATGTTTAACAGATAAAGAGATGGAGGTCAGCAATGACCAAAACAAATTAGTCAATAATATATCTGCTGTAATTTATCATATTCAAATAGTGTATCAAATATTTTCGAATCCTATGCTCGATCTCCCCGTCTGAACTCAATGTAGCACAGTAAACCAACATGTACCCGATCACAGGTGTTCTTTTAAATAGCACTTAAGGGGTTGACGGAGCCAGTTTGGACGACTTCTTACTGATGCATTATTAGTTACAGTCCTCAGATCCTTAGTGCATCTTTCTGCCTCACAGAATTTAAAAGATAGAGCAGAATGCTCAAAGACAACAAACACCAGGCTACCTCATATCCTCAAATAAAAATAAAAAACATTTAGGGCCAATTCCTAAAAATTATACTTGCCCGATACCAAAACATCTCTTAAATCAAGGACCTTATTTGGAGGTTGGAGGGGTTGTAAATGCTGGGATGAGAGAGGTACAATCGCAGTAATACTAATGACTAGCATTAGCTCGGTTTATCTTTCTCCTCCATTTCCTCACATCTGAGAACTTACCCAAGTACTAGTGCATTGCTTTGAAAGCAACCAAGCAATAAAATACTGAAAAAGTGTATTGCAGTAGAACGGTACACCTTTAGTCAACGTAATAATCCATGCAAAGCAGATAAAACACTGTTAATCCAAAAAAAAGCCCCTGGATCTCTCTGCTGAAACCTGTAGTTTAGTACATAGGTAAAAGCAGTCACCCTTGTGGCTGCTTTACAAATGTCAATCGATAACAATCCCTGAGCCTCTGACCATATACATGGTAGTGTCATGGAAAAATGACCTCTGACTATTCTGGTGGATGTGTGAACAATTTATTAGTGAAAAGCAATAAACAGAACAAAACAAACCATTGACTATACAATACTTTCAGGAAAGTGAGAACCCCCTCCCTACAAGCGCTGTTTTCTTATTACCAAAGGAACACATGCATTTCAATGGATGGGGAGGTCCAGACAGAGCAAGGAATCATACTGAAACAATGTTACAAACGGAAAACAAAGCCCCTCTATCAAAATCTGTGATGCCAGCTGCGTTCTGTGGAGAGATCAAAGAGTTGGAATCAACGTGCAACAATCTTGGAAGGACAGCATAATGTGATGCAGTTAGTGAAGCTGGATATACTCCCCAAAGATTCAAACACGGATTGAGGCAGGCGAGCACGCTTACAGTATGATGACTCTCTTCTACCAAAGTCGCTTCACCTAAGAAGGTGATGGCCTAAAACACGCTTACATAGTCCAAAAGAGAAATGCGTCAGAAGCAAGAGATGTGATGGCGAGCATAACTTCACGCTAGGTGAAGAGCCCTCATTGCAAAGTCATGCACAGTAAAGCTTAAAGCTTCGTCTCACACAAAAAAGAAACTTCTGTTTAAACATGGCAGCTTGCAGTGCCTACCATACATTATAATGCAGCAGTGTACTAGAGGAGTGCATAAAATATTAATTTCCACACTTTCCTCCACAATCCCCTCCTATGGGTCCTTCACTCCAGTCTCATTACATACGTTTCTGGGGGAACAAAAATGCCATGTGAGCATATCATAGCATATTATTGTTTCTGTAACATGACAGTAAAGCACTTGGGCCATCTCCAAGACTTCAGAGAAGGTGTTGCATGCTCGATAATAAAGACACTTACAAACCATTGACAAACAGGACCGATTTAGGATTATGACTAAAGCCATGAGTACGATTTGACCAATAGACACACCCAGAGGTCCCGACAGGGAGCCTCTGGGCTAGTGTTTAGGAGGCTTACAATGTGACAAATGTAAATTACGATGTCATTAATATTGCTTAAGTAACTAGGTATAAAAGAACAGCATTCGCTCTTCATGATTGTGCAGATGCCTCACTGTGAGGCTTGGGCGATATCTAAAGCCATACGATTCTGAGGCACCATAGTTCAGATGGCTACTTGTTCTTGGGTTAATAGAGTCAAGAAGGACGCTGTGACATTTTCAATATCCTCTACTAACCATGACAATTGGGTCAAACGGTCTCTGTCTTAATTCCGAGAGCTGTTATAAGATATACTACCCCAGCAACAAAGTTTTCCCAGGCAGTACTTCTTGTAAGTGGAGACTGGTCAGGAAAGGGGTGGAGTATGACTCACTTCAGGCAGAACATACCCCATATATACATTCCCTCCACAATTGATGGCCAGCCAGGTATAAGCTTTGACCCCACTGATGAAATTGGTTTCGGAATATGTAGCATACCGTGACTGGGAAATGAAAAATCAGGGTCAAAGGCAAATGTGACATTGTTAATTACTACACTGGTTTTGGTGGACAAGTAATAATGACATTTGCTAGCTCCCATGAAGAGAGTATCTGTGCTAGTATAACATATGAGACCGGTTGCCGGAAAGTATAGATGAAGTAATGATGCAGGCTTGATGCATTCTTGGTCCAGAGTGAGGAAATTCAGAGAACAGGTATAACCAAAGTGAGCATGAGCATCCCTGCAGGGTGCCGGACCTTGGGAATGAGTGACCAACTTAAGGCCCAGACAGACCTACCCCACTGGAAGGGAATAGGTGCAATAAGGAACTTAGAAGATGCAGATTAGCCAAACCCAGCAATTCCTTAAATGCAGGTATACTGCCAGGAAAGGGGCAGATGAGTGTTTTTACTGTGAACCCATGGATGCGCAGAAGGACCATCATTTTCACGGCAGGTGGTGCGGAAAGTGGCAGTCACAGTGAAATGATAATATATCATTATTCTGACAATAACTATAATGATACAAATATAGCCACTTAGAGCCAATCCTCAAATATCCAGGCCCAGGAATCAAGTTGTAGTACCACCGCAAAAGTTTGTGTCTAAATCACAGTTTAATTCTGATCATCAAAGCAAGTGGCGTATGGGTCCCAAGTGAAATAAGATCGCTCGGCCAAACATTCCAATTCAAAGTTCTACAAGCTGCGTGAAGTTGTAGCAAAGTAAACGTTACTGTACAGAATTTTCTGCAGAAATCAGGTACTATGAAAAATTCTTCAATCCACAGTTTGTGCACAAAGGTTCCAACGAAGAGTTCAGACTATAAGTATTCTAAGTACCAGAGACACACGCGTATGAGAGTCATTATAATGAAAGGAATTACCAGCAGGTAATACCAACAGGGTCCATAACTTGCAAGTGTTGCTGAATCAATGGCAGTGGTGTCTACTCTTTGGCAGTGCACTGCCACCTCAGGGGGATTCATCGCTGTTGAGGGGGCACATCCAGGGGCGAGTGACTTGGCTAGTTGCCACTTTGTTCAAAGCTATTGATTCTCTCGAACCCTTCCAGGGGATCGCAAAGTGTGACTTTTGAGGGCTGCATTGTGAGATCCAGAGGGGTCAGGCACTGCAGGCGGTATGTCAAAAGAGAAGTCTGAGTTGGTGTTGTTTCATCCAGGACTTCAACCGCTTGATGAAGGAGCCTCAGCAATAGCTCCCGCATAGACCTCACTGTGTGGAAGAGATTCAAAAGCAGTGGATCCTGGTTCAGCATGTGAGCATAGTGGGAGATAGAGGGCCATATCCCTGTCTTGTGGTACTGCCTGTTCCATTCCCACAGCACTGGAAGAGTCTGACATTGGCAAACAACTGGTGGCGTCACTGATGGAGGAGTTATTGGTCGTGGTGAAATTGGAGCAAAGCTGAGGAATATCAGTCGCAGTGGAGATTGTGACATTGGGGGTCATTACAACCCAGGCGCTAATTGCGCCAACTTTACCACCATGGTGTAAACTATGTTTACACCATGGTGGATAGCGGATTTACCGCCCCATTCCAAGGTGAGTGGGGCGGTAAATCCCCATTTCCCATTTTCCCTTCCCCATTCCCATTTTTGCCCCATAGGGCATAATGGGAGTGGGGAAGGCGCTAATTACGCCACCGTAAATTACGGTGGCGTAATTAGCATCATGGCAGGTTAGCGCCATGGATTTTAACGGCTGCTAAAAGCACGACGGCGTTAACCCTTAATGCCTGGGTCGTAATGATGCCCATTGACTGGAGTGGTGACTTTGCGATAGTGCACTGGATGGAACCAAGCAGGGATCCCAGCGCACTTTGCTGCAGTGTTCATGATCAGGAGGACCTGAAATGGACCTGAAATGGTCACTGGGGGACTTTGACCAGGACCTCGTTTCCTGGCTTCAGAGAATGACAGTGCTCCGTAGCTGGTTTAGACAGGTCTTCACAGGCCTGAGTGTGGTGAGAGCAAAGAGTTGGAAACAATCTGCGACAATCTTAGATTAAAATATCATCCTCCAGTGGCAAACTTTGAATGTGGGAAACTGCTGGGGCTGCAGTTCAAATTCTTATAGGACACTTGCTCACCCTCAATTTAAGGTCTGCATTGCGTCTTTCTACAAACAAGCAGGACTGCGGGTGGAAAGCACAATGGAACTGCTGAGCTATTCGTAGAGCTTTGAATACTTTTTTCAATAACCTGACCAATAAAATGGGTGCCTCGTCACTGTCTATATTGAAAAGCAATCCAAATTGGCGTATGACCTCTGTCAACAACTTCTTTGCCACTAACTGCACTGTCTTTCTACCCTGTCTTTCTACATGGGTATGCTTCTACCCACCCCAAGAACACGGACACCGCAACCGAACAATAGGAGAAATTCATGGTGAGCTGCATGACGTCTGACTGCATGTGCAGGAAAGAACCTTCCGATACTGGATGCGGAAACAGTTTTGTAGATACTGCTCTCCCAACATTATGTATTAAAAATGTAACACAATTCTCACAATAACTTTGGGCCATAGCTGTTAAACCAGGGGCAATCCAATCTCACTGTAATTACCTGCATGGGCTAAGCTGTTATCTTCTTTTACCTGCATGGGCTAAGCTGTTATCTTCTTTTACCTGCATGGGCTAAGCTGTTATCTTCTTTTACCTGCATGGGCTAAGCTGTTATCTTCTTTTACCAGGTAGGGAGCCTGGACAGGGAAACAATTGGTGACAGTTGGACTGCAACACAACCAAGACGTTCATTAGGAGCCAGAGGCCAATTTAAGGCCACTGAATGAGCTGCACACCTGCATTTCCTTGGGCTGCATTTCCCTTGTATCTTGAAACACCTCTTTGCTGTATAGGCGCATTATCAATAACCAGTAAAGAAATTAAATAAATAAATGACTGAGAGGTACAGACAGAGCAAGGAATCATACTGAAACAATGTTACAAACAGGAAACAAAGCCCCTTTAGTTAAGCTAAATATACTCCTCAAAACATTCACACATGGTTTGAGGTAGGTGAGCACGCTTACAGTACGATGACTTATGTCTACCAAAGCTGCTTTTCATTAGAAATCACGAGCTAAGTGAAGAGCCCTCATTGCAAAGACATATGCAGTAAAGCCTAAAGCTCCATCTCACACAAACAAGAAACTGTTGTTTAAACATGGCAGTTTGCCTACCAGACATTATAATGCAGCAGTATACTAGAGTAGTTCATACCATTTTGTGGGTTGAAGAGCCTTATGACCACCCATTGAGCCATCAGTGTGGGAAGAAATAGGCCCGTATGAAAACCTTCCTGGAGCGTCATTAAGATGTGAGTGGATTCACTATTTCAGGTGGGCAAACTCTTCTGGAAGAACCATCCTTCCAATTAATCCAAATGATGGTGGTACCTTTAAGGTTGAGGAATGGCCAGAGGTCTGTGTCAAAAAAGCCAAACTCTTAGAAAGAGCCAGTCTTTGGAGACCTTGCATTTCAACCACCCCACGCAAGCAGATGTAAACATTAGATACCTAGATAAACGAGATAAATACGGGGGAGTGGGCATCAAGAGACCCAAAGACAAACACTGACTCCGAGAAAGAAAGATATATTCCTAATAAGAGGGACCGGGACATTCCACAGCCAGAATGGAACCACAGAAGCATTTGAGTGTGCTGCCTTGGAACCTCAGTATTAGGGGAAAGTGTAAATACATAAAGGAGACCCAGAAAGTATGGTTAAAGTATTGCTCCCCGTAAAGACAAGAACAAAACCAGGGCAGTAAGGACTTTTCCCAGGAAGCAAAGAAGTTCATGACATGGCAGGAACCCAAAATCAATACATCTGGGGGAAACACATCTGTCCTCCCAGTATGATTGGGAGGACAGGAACACCCTGGTTAGTCTGTCAGCCTCTGAGATGCCTGTTCGTCAGATGTGGATGGCCAAAAGTGTATCAGATTCTTGTCTCTGTAAACACCCACCTGGAAGGGTAGCCTGGTCAGTGACATTGAGTGCACCCCTGTCTGTTGATTTGAGCCTTGATTTCCATACTTTCTGTACGAACAATCTTGGCACGGTCTGCCAGAGAGGATGAAAGTTTGTGATTTCCAACAGAATCCATAGTATCTGCAACTTTGTGGTTACCTTCGGAACCTATAGCTTAGTTACATCTATCTTTTGTTTTGTGTTGCTAAATCCATAACACATCTTGTTCTTTTTTGTGTGTTGTGTGGTACCAGTTGAATCCATAGCACAGCAACATCAACTGCACCGTGACTCTTACCAGCTAATTCACAAAATAGTATATGTATAGAAATAACTCATTTCTGTATTAGCGGTTGAATCCAGCACAGCTACATCCATTGCACTGTGAGACCAGATTCATTCAGAGCGTAATACACTATTTGCCTTTGTGATACCAGCTGAATCTCTAGCATCGCTATATAATTCGCCAGTGGTACCTGTAGAATGCACGGCATAAATACATCATGTGCATTGTGGTACCAATTGAATCCATAACATAGCTACACATATTATCTTGGGTCACCTGCTCAACCGATAGCATAGGCACACATTTGTGTTACCTGTTTAAATTTGGCACATATCTACCTAATTTCCACTGTTGATAACAATTGAATTCCAAAGCAATTGTTCTCTGAGCCACTTGCGGAATGTATAGCAGAGCTAAATCTATTTCTGTGTTACCCGTTGGAATCCATAGCATAACCACATATATAAACTTCTGTTACTGGTTGGAGCCACTACATCAATTGCACTGGGATAGCAACCAAATTCACAGCATAACTACTTAAATTATTTCAAGTGACCCGATCAATTTACTAACATACCTGCTGGCTCCATAGCACAGCTACACCAACTTATTTCTAATTTAAATGTTTGAATCCATAGCATAGCTACATCTTTTGCATGGTGACACTAACTCAATCCTCAGCATAGCAACAACAATGTTTCTGTTCCACCTGCTCAATCCACTGTGACACCAACTGATTCCATAGCATAGCTCGATCATGTTTTCAATGCTACCTGTACAAACCTCTGTGATACCAATAGGACTCCATTACATTGTCAGATCAACTGCTGTGTGCTACCAATTAAACCACTTAGCAGCACCTAGTCAATCACACTGTGCCATCAGTTCAATACAGAAGAATGCTAGATCAATTGTACTCTGCTACAAGTTGAATCCATATCATTGGAAGAGCATTCTGATTGGGCTGCCTGCTGAACCCATAGCATTATGAGATGAATGCCACTGAAACATCAATGTAATTGATACTGCCATTTATTGGACCGGTTTAAGGCTCTGCTCTGTTTAGACTCTTTTCTCATTAACCAAATCTCTAGGCACAGCATCTTGCTCAAGCGTAGTATCTGGTACACCAGATTAAACTATACCACAATAGAAGATCCACAAACTAATACAGAAAGCACGTTTCTTTCACACCCTCTAACCACATTTCTCCTCCCCTTCACCCATTTATACAACCACAGCACCAAAATCGGCAGTTCTAAGTAATAAATGCAAGTATGACAAGAGACTGCAAAGCCAGTAGAATCAGAAAAGAGGACAAAAAACGAGAGTGATGGAAACTGCTATATTAGTGCCCTCAGACCAGTCAACGAAAGATCAAAGAGAACTCCCAATGCCATACCTCAGAAGACCCTGAACAACCTAAATACCCAGACAACTCCTGAAGCACCAAACCTGTACAAAGTGTCCAGGAGGCGCTCACAGGTCAAAAGTCCGAGATTACTGAAGGGGAGGAAAGACCAAGAAGTCACCTAACAAACCTGGCTATCACCCAATCGATTAAGTGATCAACTAACTATAAAACAACAACTGCAAGAAGCCTTGCTCAACATACTTTGTTTCACTCGACAACCTACAATGTGCATGACCAACACAGGGCAATTCCCGGGCGAGGGGCCTGGCCCCAGCAAGAACTTAAACTTTTCAACTCTGAAAGCCTCACCCAAGAGTCATGGGAAGCAAATAACAACATTTACAATCTTACTGCAGATTCCCCCAGCAATCAATACCCTTCATAATTTGATGGGCAGCAAATGCCTTATGATCAATGCACGCTCGTTCATCAAACACTCTTCCAATATAGTTGACCTCCTCTCTGGGGACAAAGTTTCATCATTGAAACTTGGCTCTGTGATCAAATTGCCATTCCGAATGCCTCCAGCACTGAGAGGAGGTACACCCAGGACACCGAATCAAAGGCCTTTTCGGCATCGAGGGAGACAGTGACTGCACATTTGTCAGCGTTTATTTGTGCCATTATTCCAAACAGTCTATGCAGGTTCAAAGCAGTTCAAAGCAGTGGATCTCGTGGGGATGAACCCACATTCGTTGTCTCGCTAAGATTCATAAAACTTTGAATAATCCACCGGGTCGGCCGATTGTAGCAGAGATCAATTCTATTCTAGAACCCCTCTCTATTTTTGCCGATTTTTACCTCATGATTTCTTATCTTAAAGACACTAAAGATGTCATTAGGAAAGTATAAAACACCCAGTTTCATAAAGGACACCAACTCTTGTTGGGTTTAGATATAGTGTTGCTGTATACCAATATTCCACAGCAAGAGACACTGGCAAAAATCAAAGAAAAACTCTTGACACGGACAGACCAACATCCGGTACCAACTTCGTTCCTAATGTGGTGTATATCCATGGCACTAACAAAAAACTTTTTTGACTTTGCAGGAACATTCTACCAAAGGTTGAAGGCACCGCCATGGGGGCCACCATGGCCCCCAGTTTGGTCAACCTATATGTCGAATTTTTTGAAAAGCAGTTTTTGTACGCTTCTAACCCTTTTGAAAGTAATATCACCACATGGTTACGTTACATCGATGACGTGTTGGTCATTTGGCAGGGGTCTAGAGAAACAGCTGATACTTTCCTACAATGGTTCAATAGCCTGAATAGACACCTGCAGTTCACTACAACAGTGGAAGAAGAGGCGATCAACTTCCTATATTTGACATTATATCAATCAACCGGGAAGCTCCTAGTCAAACCATTTCACAAGGACACTGAAAAGAACTCTCTGTTACATTTTGATTCTCACCATGTAAAACATCTCAAAGATAATATGCCCTATGGACAGTTCTTGAGACTCAAACGCAACAGCTCTACTCATCAATCGTTTCAAGAAGAAGCGCAGCATCTGAAAGGCAAATAAAAAGAAATAGGGTATCCGAGAAAACGTATTAAAAAAGCAGCTAAACGCGCTTTCAATAATAATAGAGAAGCTCTCCTTCAAGATAAAACAATGAAACCCTGTGATAACAAAATTGTTTGTGTTAACATTTTCACGAACCATAGTCTAGCTATTAGAAATATAATTTCCAAACATTGGAAACTATTGAGAACCACAGCTGCGAACCCTAATATGCCATTGTTTGCATATACTAAATCTTGCTCCATAGGAAATAGTGTTAGCGATAGTAAATATCAAAGTATCCACCCTCCTGCCATTAGTCTTACTAGCCAATGGGTTTTACCCCCAGTGGTAGGGCACTCACCTTCTGGTCAGTGCGTAGTATGTAAACTGACGATGAGGAGCAAAGAAATAGAGATAGGTTTAACTAGACCCTGGTCTCAGAAGACATTTTCAAATTGCAACACTGAGAATGTTGTCTACATGATTACCTGCCCATATGGGCTACATTATATGGGCAAAACTAATCGCAAAATCAAAGTATGTATAGGCGAGCACAAAGTTGCATTAAGAATAAAATCATGCAGGCTCCGCTGGTTAAACATTTTGTAGAACAAAATCATGGTTGTGACACATTCACATGGACAGTCCTTCTAGTAGTGAAAGGCGACAATCCGGTAACGTTGAATAAAACACTTTTGAAGAAAGAACAGGAACTTACCTTCAAAACACGTAGTGACCTGAGAGGTCTTAATGACTCTATTGAATGGCATAAAGTGTGATAACGCCTTCTATATTTATTTTCATTGGAGCCCCAAGCCAGGGCTGACGCTGGATATCTATAATGCTTAGTATTCCAATTTTGACCATTAGAGGGCTCTTGGCATAGTTGGCCCACGTTAAACATCAAAAAGGGACTAGTTCAGGGTTTTCTATGGATACCTGCTCCGTTTAGTCTTCCTACCACTAGAGGGCCGCGAATACTTTGTCCCACTCAACATCAAAAAGGGACTACGTGATCCACACGTAACACTTCCACATTGAATGACTTGCTCTACAGGCAACAGGGCGCCGTGTATCTGTCCCGGCAGGTTTACAGCTAAACTAGACCTGGGAAGTCACTCTCCCATGCTGAGGGCAACCCGTACCAATTCGGATTCACGTATCTGCTAGAGCGATCAGGTAACTATTGCCTTTTTTAACTAGAACGCTTTTGTGAATACGGCACAGCTTTTTTCTCGTGCGTTGTCGTAAGGGCATTGTTTACTTACACGCTCGCTCTCTTTTGCTCGGCAGCCGCAGTTCGTAATACCAGCCGCAGTATCATCTATGGTACCTGGACAAATACATCTGAAAGGGATTTGAGCCACTTGGGGCACACGTTTAAAGAATCTCCTACTAGAGAAGATATTTACCCTGAAACATGCTTTTTTATGATCTATTTCCTTTAACTGTTTTTAAGATGATAGTAAGACGATTGGCTCAAATGCATGCAAATCCTATATGAAAATCAGTTGCAGTAGATTAAAGGCTTATTCTTTGTCACTCCTCACAGGGATGCACTCCTCAGACTTTGTTTATGAATTGCATAGATTTTAAGATGTTTTTTTAAAATACAGAATTTATTCTGTTTTTTTATGAGATGACTTTCTATTAAAAGTAATTCAATTATGAAATGGTGGTAGTGAACGCATTCGCCCACCTAGGCGCCACAGTTGTTGGCATTTTAAACTTCTACTGTTATTTGAATTGGACCTCCAGAGCACTGGCCCCTTGGTAATTGTCTGATTTCCCGATATGTATCTCTTATAGATGAGACCATTTTCGAGGTGGAACTATCAAAGAATGGTTGAATATAGTGATACCTCTTTCCACCTCTGTTTTTCAGACGCCCACTACTACAAACTGAGGTAATGACATAAGCATTTACCTTTGTTTGCACAGATTTATACTGTCTCCAAAAAAGCATGACGTTTCTTATTTCGGTTTTATGTGTTTATCTACCAACGGTTTTCCTGTATAATCCACACAGATTTAGATGCCGAGAGGCAAGATGTTGTGTTGCAATCTGAAGTGACGTATCTCGAAATCCTCCTGAAGAAAGTTCTAAACTAACGTGAAGGAACTGAAACATGTCGAAGCAAAAGACCAGGATTGTTTAGAGACTTGGTTTTCTTATGAAATAATATCTGTAAAAAGAACATAGTTTACCTCCATTTGCTGTATTGAATAAGCATAGGGGTATCCTAAACTGATCCATTGATCGGCACTCAGAAAATTGCAACTATTGTTGGTCTACTATGCTTTTTTGTCACTAGCACTTTGCTTTTTTAACTGTATGTGATTTTATCATGTTTTATGAATATTGAATAAAATGTATATGTTTTTGTGAGTAACTTTGAGACTGAATGACTGCTGTTGGTTAGTGTCTTGTTGACCCTATTTCTTTATATATGATATCTATCCTACCCCCAACTGACAGGGTGTTTTGAACACTCCTTCTGTGTTTTAGTGAGAGTGTTCACTTGGGGATTCCCTTCCCATTTAGAGTTAGGGTTTATTTGTGCCATTATTCCAAACAGTCTATGCAGGTTCAAAGTGGATCTTGTGGGGATGAACCCACATTGGTTGGGGTGAATCAAGGATGGCATGTTGGGCAACAGCCTGTTCACCAATACTTTTGAAAATACCTTGGCGTCTGCATTAATTAATGATAAGGGTCTATAAGATGACATGTTCTGGGGAGGACGTCAGGGCTTTAGCAGTACAGTAATTATGGCTTCCCTCATAGATTCGGGCAGGATATTTCGTTCCAGCGCTTCCTCCCACGTTTTTACTAGTATCGGGACTAGTTCCGCACGCAACTCCTTATAAAATTCAGCACCTAGTCCGTCCGAACCCGGGGCCCTTCGGTACGACAATGCTTTAATAGCTTCAGTGATTTCCTCACCGGTAATTGGTTGATCAAGAGCTAATTTGGCTTCTAATGGGAGCTTTGGGAGATCGAGATCGTTAAGATATTCCTGTATTTCTGACACTGTTTTTCAATCCCGATTTGCGTATAACTCCTGATAAAATGTAGTGAATTCCCTGTTTATTCCCTCCTCCCGCGTGACCACCTCTCCATCCATTACTCTGATACTCGCAATTGTGTTTTGCTGCCGTTCAGTTTTAATCAAGTTGGCTAGCGATTTCCCAGCCTTGTTACTCTCCCCACATCTACGTGCCCGTGCGGGGGCAGCAATATACCATAGCTCCCTAGTGGCCAGATTGTCAAAATCCCTCAGTAGTTTATTAATGTCAGCGAGTATTTCCTTATTGTGTGTATGGCCGTAGGCTAGCTCCAATTTGCTTAATCTTGTCTCGACCTCAGTGAGCTCCCTACGCACGGATTTCAGGAGACCCGTGGTTTTGGATATCAGAACCCTCCCTCCCCCACACCTTAAATGATTCCCAGAGTGTGGAGTACTGATCTACCGTTACCTTGTTATTAGTGAAGAACTCCGCAATCTCATTATGTAGAGATTCAACAACATTCAGGTCAGTTAATATATTAGTGGGCATTCTCCATCTCCTTGCAGGTTTGGAGGCATCCTGTAGCACCAGCTCGAGTATTATAGGAGAGTGATCAGACAGTGTTTGAGGGTAGATCTCACATTTCCTCAGTGCATCCGACACAGAGGAGGTAAGGAACCAGTAGTCAATTTGTGACTCTGAGTCATGCACCGAGGAATAATACATGTACTGTTTAGTGTCTGGATGTAGCTCCCTCCATGCATCGATCAACGGCAGTTGTGACATCATGTGACTCAGTGTGAGCGCTGCCCCTGGTGTTTGGCTTTTTAGTTGTTGCAGATCTATCCAGTGTTGTGTCCAGAATCACATT
This sequence comes from Ambystoma mexicanum, assembly GCF_040938575.1. NCBI lineage: Eukaryota > Metazoa > Chordata > Amphibia > Caudata > Ambystomatidae > Ambystoma > Ambystoma mexicanum. The sequence continues at coordinate 223,256,423 of NC_090927.1, read as the reverse complement.
TAAATCTCCATCCCAGATTATAGTGGATTCATCCGGTGCGGTGAGTATATCTAACATGTTTAGGTAAAAGCTTGGGTCATCTATGTTAGGACCATAGGTATTAACTAACGTGATTGGTCTGTCCGCTATTTCACCCCAGACCACCACGTATCTCCCTAGGGGGTCTGTCTTGTGGCCTTTAGATCGAAACCCCAACGAAGGGTGTAAGATCGTGAGTACTCTCTGGATTGAGTGGAGAAGTCTGTATGGTTCTCTGCTTACCCCAATTGGCCAAGATATTTGTGTTACTGGTCCCCTGCGCATGTGTCTCTTGCAACATTAATATGTTCGCAACGTGTATGGTAACATATGACCCAATTTTCCTGGATTTCATTGGCTTGTTGAGGCCGCGGACATTCCATGATAGTAGATTCATCTTTAACCCGTCACCTGTGCAATAGTTGTGCACATTCATGTTCAGCCGCTGGCTTTATTATTATATGTATAAGTGAAATGGGGGCGGTGCCAGAATCCGCAAGACCATAACTTTGAAAACATGTAACACCCGCAAATTGAAACAGTCCACAGAATCCCAACCTTGTTACATAGGCATCTGTGGAGCAAACTCTCCCTCTCCCTCACTCCCCCACCACATCATCCACCCCAGCGTGACGATGGTCCCTTACACACTTTTGGAGCTCTCCTGAGGCTGCCGTGCTGCCATCACATGGCTACCAAACCCAGACACATGACCCTATTCTAAGCGTAGTGTATAGAGCTACCCACTAAGACAGAGACAACGTTGCATCTGATATAAGGATACTAGTTCATATCTCGTTCAGTCGGCTGGATCACCGCTTTCCTCCTCAGGGCGGGGTCTGCCATTCTGATCCGGGCTCTGCTCCCTGTGGGGTAGGGGTATGGAGGCCTCAACATAGGCCCTGGCCGCAGATGGAGTTTCACAAAAGTGTGCGCTACCCCCCCATGCTGGATTCTCATCTTGGCCGGGAATATCAACAACCTTACGTGTCGTGCTCTTAGAAGTCGTTTAACTAGTTCAGACGATCTTCTGTTTGCCTGAACTCCTGCTGCGAAATCCGGATATATATGTATTCGGTTTTCCTCATATTGTAGCGTGCCCTGTTCCCTCGCCATTCTGAGTATTGTATCTCTGTCTCTGTAGTTGAGGAGACGGGCAATTATTGTACGGGGTGGCACCCTCGGTTTGGGTGCAGAAGCCAGCGTGCGGTGTGCTCTTTCAACTCGGAAGTGAGCTGAAAAGGATTCTGCGTCGAAAAGAGACTTGAGAAGAGATTCTACCTGTGGTTCCATTGCACCTTTACCAAATTTTTCAGATACACCCACAATTCAAACATTATTTCTCCTAGATCTTGATTCGAGATCCTTGCATTTGTTCTGCATCTTGGATAAATTATCCTTCAGTTGGGCGATGTCCCGGCTGTGGTGGGCGATAGTGTCTTCATTGGAGATGATTCTGCTCTCCGCCTCAGTGATACGCAAGCTCTCCTTGTCTACTCTCGCCTTCAGGGAGCCGGTTGTAGCAACAATGTCATCTAGATTAACATTTACTGCTAGGAAGCCATTTTGTTCTATGGTCGTTAGCCGGTCCTCCTTGTCACCATTCTCCCGTTCAACTTGAGCACTGGAGGTGTTTGGTGTCTCTGTCGCAGAACCTTGTGCCTGGCTGTTCATAAATCAATTCATAGGGCCTTTTTTTGGCACCTGCTACATTGGTCATTGTTTCAAATATCTGTGGTTCTTCCATATCGGGTGTCTCGATGTCTGTGTTTATGGCGCATATTTTCCCTTAAGATTGATGTTAATAAAACAGAGCTTGTGGCAGGCCCCAGCTTTGTCTGATCACCAATAGTGTGCTTGTATCGCTTACTGGCTTTCCGACCTCCGTGCAGCAGCCCTATCTGATGTTACGGGCCAGGAGGATTCAGCTGTTGTTTCCCAGAGTTGTGCTCAAATCGGATCGTATAATGGCTCCAAGATATGTAGTACGATTGTGACTGCCGCAGCTTCACTTCGGCCACAGGAGTGAGTGTTAGACGAGTGTATGGGTTATCTCGAGAGGCTGACAGGTCTGGTTGCTGTTCATTTTGCTAACTGGACAGATAGATTCACAGTCTCACAGTCACTGGGGAACACGCGCCCCACGCGTCTCTTCTCTCTGGCGTCTCTTCTTAGTTTCCAAGCCCCACGAGTGGACTGTGCTCTCCCACGTCGTAGATCACTGCACACGAGGTGTGTGCTTAGTGATCGTTTTATTTTTGTTAATGTCCGGGACCTGTTTTGCAGAATTCTGGACCATACATGTCAGTGCTCTCCTTTGCCCCTTGTAGCCACGGTTTTGCTTGATATAGTAATCTATACAAACTAGGGCTTAATTGTCACCTTCACGTCCCAGCGGAAGGGCCTCTGCCATTGGTTTAAGATTAGACATGTGATCCAGGAGTGTATCCCGTGGAGTGATCAGGCCTCGACCACACCGCGCCCGGATATGTAATTACAGCCGCAGCCTTGAAGTGCACACGGTTGGTGCCGAGGACCCCACTCGTGTGCTCAGGTAGTATTGAGGCCGTTGTGCAACCAGGCCTTCAGGTTCTCACACCCCAACCCTGCAGCAACAATTAGAGGGTTTTACTGTCCCCCCTGGTTGGCAACTAACCAATATTGTGGCAAGGGTAACGTGCGCGCCGTACTCACTGTCGCACTCGGAGATTTACAACCCCTTGCTTGTCCCTGCAGTCTGCTTCCAGCCTTGCGTATCTTGAAACGTGTTGGGCTAGTCTGCGCGGTCGGACCCCAGTAGCGGTTCCCGGGTGTTGCAGCCATTTAATGTATTGTAAGGTCTCATACGTCGGCTTTGATGCCCATCAGCCTCTGACAGTGGCCTGCACTGCCCGCTCCAGAGGGGCCCAGCCGCACCGCGATGATCAGGCAGCTCCCTGGGGTTGCGGCTCTGGGTGTAAGGATGTGGGCAGACTGGGGCACTCCGCTAAGGGGCAGATCAGTCAGGGTCCGCTTCTCACACAGCCACCTTCTGTGTTGCGGCCACGCCACACATCAGGCCTTCCTGCTGCCGTCGCGGCCTCAAGAGCCGCATCCACTCCTCCACGAGTTGGGAGCGGACTCACCCACCGGTGCTGGCGCCACCGATGTGGCATCAGAATATAGCGGCCATGTCGTGCGGGTCCGGCCCGGGTTGAGCGTTTCAGTCCGGTGGTTGGGCTGTCCACCCCAAGCCAGAGACTCGGGTTGTTCCGGCCGCCCGCAGCAGCAGACAATCACTGGCACTTCTCTTTTCAGGGCTTGGGTGTCACCAACAGTTCCTGTATATTCCGGATTGCACTTATCGATGGATCAAGGGTGTCCAGCAGTGGTTCCCGCTGTCCTCTGTGCCCGGCGTCTTCAAAGCTTACACGCTCCTCCCCCCGAGTGAGCCGTCACCATGTTGCAGCAGCGGGTCAATGTGGCAAGCCTCCTGGAACTCTCAGGCGGCCAGCACCGTCACCCAGACTCAGAGGATTTTTCACACGTTCGTACTCGGGGATGATGCGTCGTGGTGAGCCAGAATTTTCGCACACTGTGCCCAAGGTCTTCGCCAACAGTTATAAACAAGTCGCATCTCCGCGGGCAGCTCCAGTTCAGGGTAATATTAGCTCAGGATATGCGTGAGATCGGAGCTCGTGCATTAGGCAGCCATCACAGTTGTGCGCAACAGCGCTTCCCGCTATGTGGCTAATTTCTATGTTAATGTTACCATGTACCTGGAAAATGACACGGAGGCACCCACATGGCAAAATAGAGTAGAGGAGCAGGGTTATCCAACAAGGATAGTGAGACGAACCAATAAATACGATAGAAACAATAATCCAAGAATGTGACTTTTGGACAGCCATGTTTGTTAAAATGAAAGATTAGCTAGTGTTTGTGATGGCATTTTCACCCCTGACAAATGAAGATGTAAAGTAGGTTAAAGTAGCCTTAATATGACCACCCATCTTATTAGGACATGTAAATTGAACATAGTGTTGTGGACAGGGTTCCCCAATGAAAAACTTACACCATAATGCAGTCAACTGGGTTTAATTAATCATTGTACTGTATTGGCAGTTAACTATTATACAGTGTATTCAGTCTCTAAATATATTTGTCTGTCCATATCATGTGTCACACTGGCAGCATAAGCGTTCCCTTTCCAGTTCTCTCTGTTCCTTCTGCCATGCCCCAGCGACTCTTGCGCTTGAGCCATTGTTGTCTCGGAGATCTCGCCTGGCTCGCTGGTCTCACGAGACTACAGCTCTACTTAGCTTCTTTTCTTGAGATGCTTTGGTGATGTAATTCCATCAAAATGCCACTATACCTTGCTGGTCTTCTCCTGGTTCTTTGTGGGCAGACATCATAGATTGTTTCTAGACCTACTGGTTGTTCACAATCCTCTTCTCTGGGTTACATTTCCTCTGTAGCACCTTGCTTTTGTGATGCATCCTAGAAGACACTTGAGTCATGCATTTCGACCACAAGAACACTGACCTGTTCTTGACCATATGTTCCCTTCCAGTCATCTTGTCCTACTTCTGGTCCAATATCTTTTTTCTCTTTACTCCATAATGTCCCATTCTGACTGTCCATTGCACCTTTCACATATATAACTCCTCTTTCTGTTCCATTTCTTACCATCATGTGTGAGCACATGATTTGTGCCCCTTTTCACCACCTTCGTGGATTTACTGTATTGAGACACTGTTAATCTGTCCTTGTGTGACAGCGTACATTTTATGATATCTTCCTCCTCAACTTCAGTTCTTCACACTGTTCTGCGACTATCATACTACACCTTCATTCTTTTTTTGCTTTTCTTGATTCGCCAAACCATATCTTCCATGTCTATAGTCTCATCCATTCTCAAACAGGAGAGCTGTGGGGTACTAGTGTGGATGCTGCTCTTCTGGCTCCTCTCAGCACATGGAAAGGCAAGAGCATAGTAGTGGCATTTGGGGTCAGCCGGTGGGCTGTTTCTGCTTTCATAATAGTATCATGCCTGATGCCAAGGCACGTTGGATAACTCCCTTTTGTGAAACTATTTGTTCTCTCAACTGACCCATTTACCTGTGGGTGATAGAGGGCTTCTTTGTCTTCCTTTATGTTATTCTTTTCCAAGAATCTACTAATCTCTGCCAACGCCATTATCAGTGATTCATTCCTTTGCCACTCATTCTCTTTGGAGCAGTGATTTTAATGCTTTGATCAGGTGTTCGTGGTAATATCCGGGAGAAATCCAATCTCGACCCATTTCGACAGATAGTCTATTTTTACATTGCCATACCTGTGCTCCACGTTCATGGCTTCTAGTGAACCTATGAAGTCCAATCCTGTTTTCTCCCTTACTTCATTGGGTATTTTTTGTGGGCAAAAGATGGGCTAGCCTCACTTAGTTGCTTGTTGTTTTTTAAACATTCATGACACCACCCCAGCACATTCTTTATGTCGTGGTCCATTCTAGGACAACAACAGGATTCCCTTATTCATCTCGTTATGTTACTCCCCAAATGCCCTGAGTGAGCCCTCTCAAGCATAGTATTTCTTACCTTGTCATTTCTGAACAACATACCATTTTCTTCATATATTTCCTCTGCTACCTTCCAAAATGGTTGTAGGTCATCTGGGACTGCTCTTTCGTCTGGCCAGTCATTCTTTATCCACTTCAAAATTGTGGGCATGCCACCATCCATGGCAGCGTCTGTCTCCCAATGCTGTTTACACATCTCTAGGTATTTCTAGTTCCTTAAGTCCCCCACCGATGCTACTATACATTCGTCATGTAAGGATGTGAGGTTTTCTCCCCCTTATTCGGACAGCCTGAAGATCAGTCAGCCAGGGAGTTCTTCCATACTGGGAAGTGTAGTATCTGGAAGGGGCACTCCTGTAGCTATGTTGGTATGCATATACCAGTGTTGCAATGGAGGGGTCAGTGCCTCCTGGGCTTAGCATGTGTATGACTGGTTTGTGATCAAAAGAAACCTTGTTCAAGTCCAGAAATATACCACTGCCCACGCACAAGCTAGCATTTCCTTCTCAATCTTGGATTTTTTATTTTTTCGCTTCTGATAGTGCTTTTGACGCAGATACCAAAACATGTTTGACGCCATCCTTTTTCTGTGTCAAGAGTTACTCCCAGGCCATATGCACTGGCATCTGACGTCATGAAGGTTATCCACAGTGGGTTTAACATCCTTTGCAATCTTCCTCTACCCTTACTCAGGCACTCTGTTCTGGGCATTCGTCCAGACGCATTCTGTCCCTTTTTTAAGGAGTTCTTCCATTTGTGCCATCAGTTCGGAAAAACGTGGCACAAACTTTGTACAGTTTCTGCGAAACCCAGGAAAAAACGCAATTTATCTTTGTTGTTTGGGGCGGGGGCATTCTCAGTAGCTTGTAGCATATTCTTCCAGGGGATGGAGCTCTTCAGTGATATTTTATACCCGAGATACTCAACCTTCCGTGCTTTGATTTTGCATTTTTCATACCTCCATTTTATTCCTGAGTCTTGTAGTTTATTCAACACATTTCTCAGCACGATGTTGTGCGCTTTCTCATCCTGTGCGTAGATGAAGATATTGTCTTGGAAATAAGACATATTCTGAATCATCGTGCATAGCAATGTCTTCCCCACCCTTTGGAACATTGAAAAAGCTGAAGGTAGCTCAAAAGGCATCAGAGTGAAATGATGAGGGCAAATGGAGTTATGAATGCCATTAGAGACCGCCACTCATTATGCACGCTTATGTGGTGATATTAATCCTTCATGTCATGCTTCAAAAAGTATCTTACTTCTTTCATCATTGAGAAGAGTTCATTATGCATCCCTCTTGCCAAGGTTTGAAAAGTATCTTGCTTCTTTCATCATTAAAATGAGTCAATTTATGCTGGGGAGGGGATAGCTGTCTGTGCCTAATTCTTGATTTAGGCTGCCGATGCAAAGGTTTATGCGTATCCATGGGCCTTAGACAGCGTTTTTTTGATGAACACTACCAGGCACAGCCACTCTGAGGACCCCACTGTTTCCATGGTGCCACTTTGACCCCAAAAAAACTGGCCCACACTCACATCCTGTGTTTTTGGTTCGGGCATTGCCTTATTGCCCCATGGGCCAGTCCGAGCCTTCATAGGGGACATCTTATAGTGAGAGAATTATAAATGTAAGCACTCATACTGACCGATTAACCATTCAGAAATAGAGTGTTAATTCAATTAGAGTGATCCAAGGGTGTAATGACGTGAATAGAAACAACAGAAAAGAAGTTTACAGAAAAGGTGCAATTCGATTAAAAAATTGTTTGTTTTTACTTTCACTTTCACACAATTGTGTTTGTTGACTGAAATGATGGGTGACCAGGGTGAGCAAGCACCCGGAGTTATGTTTGGAATATAGCCAATGCTTCTTTGTGCTGTCACCTCTATGCTCCATAGGTATGTACTGTCTAGTCTGCATAATTTGTCCTGGACTTGTGCACTTCAATGCTGTCTATTAGATCACAATTGTAGTGAATTATATTTGTGTCCCTCTAGATGCGACATCAGTCAGAAGAGAGCTTCGGGGGCATCGTCTTACAAGTGGTAAGCCTTTCCTGACCACATATGTGTACTGTACAGAACACTGATGAATGCCCTCAAGCAAAGTAAAGAGCAGAGACATGATGCAGATGAGAAAGGTCTTACTTTGGAGCTGAGACCACGTGAGTTCTTTTTCCAAGCTATTGCACAGTGGGTCTCTCAACTGCCTTTTTGATGGAGCCTTTTGCACAAAACCGTGGCTCAAGAACAAAAGAGGCGAGGCATATAACCGAGGCATGTTTTTAATAACCATGTCAGCCTGCTATACGTCTGTGTGCCGAGAAGTGGGTTGTATCTTGGGGGCTGGGAGGGCAGGAGGAGTCAGGTGGGCTTCAACAGATTGACTCAAAGGTAAGTTATCAGATTCAAGAGATTTTACTGCGTACGCAGAACGTGAGGAATTAGGTTTAACTGAGGTAATTTAGTGGGACATCTACAAAACATAAGTAAGGATTCTTTATAGGCCCATGGTCCTCACACCCCCCCACCCCACTCTGTTAGACTTTGCCTTCCTGGTGGTTGAAGAGTCAATCACAGTCTTTGGGGTTTTAAGTGCCCCACAATTCATTCTTGGCTGGCGAGTTTACTAGCCTGGCTTCTGTTGTTGAATTAACCAGCACCATCACCCCTAGTGCCCTGGGTCCACTCCATGTGAGCCAGGCATCAGGCACGTCAATACATTTTGCAAGATTGTGTTGGCCCCTGGTATTGTCAGGCTTAACCCATTGGCAGATTGTGTGGGATCTCTCTGGATATTACTCCTCCACTATGCTAAGAACCCATAAAGAAACCCCAGACTCACCACCCTTCTTTCTTCCTGCCTCCCTCTGCCCTACCCCTTCTCCGGTTGCTTCTCTGATCTCAATGACATGTTTGCATGTTCTAAACTCCACCACCACTGTTACCCTCTCGTATTTTCTCCTCCCTGCTGATGTTCAAGTGTTCCTCTCTTACCCCCTCTTTGTGGATCCTCTACTTTTTCTTTTGGGCTTTCCTCTCAACCTTCTTCCCGCTTTCTTTTACCTCTTCCCTCTCTGTTCTTTTCTTTCTCTGTTCTCCCAGCCGACTCCTTATTGCACTTTTCAGCCTTTCCACTCCTACTTCCTTCTCTTATGCTCCCCCTCCTACCTACTTCTCCTCATCTCTACCTCCCTCACACCATCTCCTCTCTGCTTCTCTAATGTTCCCATCTGCTCCTCCTCCCTTCTGCACCTCATCACCTGTGTTCCTATATACTTCCCTGATGTTCTCAGCTCGCCCTCGCTTCTGCTCCTCCTTATCTCCTGCACACCTCTACTTTTACTCACACTTTCCTCTCTCTCTCTTTCTGTTCTTTCTTCCTCCTTCCAACTGCTTTTCTTTGACTTCTACATTCCTCCAACCTTCTCTCATGTTTCTCTTCCTCAGAACTGCTTCCTTTCTGTACCTGCTTCACCTCCTTAGCCCTCTCTTTCACTGATGTACTCATGTCCTCGTCTGTTCGGATCTTCTGCACCATATCCAAAACTGGTCCTCCACGTTCCCCTTCACCACACCCTCAATGCACTGTCCTGTGCCTCACAGGTACATCCTCTGATCCCCTCAGCTTTTCCCATTTCATCCTCCTTTTTATGACCAACCGAGTTTAACCGCGGCCCTCATAAAAGTTCAAACAATTTCACCAAGTCATGCGATCACTGGCACATTCTTCAATTGGAGTGTTGTGCTGCAGAACTATTTCCAGTACCACCAATATGTACTTATAAACACAGTATAATCACTCCGTGATCATTTGGGCTGATTGCATCTTCCTGTGGCAAAGTTATCTATTGTTTCTTCCAAACATGGTACTTTTCCCTGTTGCAATGCCAAACTGCCATTACACAATGAAGGGAGACATAGTGATGTATTCCAATAGTGGTAAAGGGATTACACTTCAAAGTTAAGTCACATGTAATAACCCACATGTTACATACTCCACACAATGTCCCTGTGGTTTATATCATGTTGGTCAAACGAGTCAACCAGCTGTGATTCACACTAAAGACTTGCAATCTACATTAGCTCTCCCTTTCTTGGAAAAGGGTAATTAAAACTCCATTTTGAGATCACAGATACTAGAGGCGGTGCATCCCAACCTCCATGGTGGGAATGTTGAATGTAGACTCCTTCAACAGGAGGACATGTGGGTGGATGGGGACACTATCTTCTCTATTTCCCAATGCTCTTAATGATAAACACAACTTAACATGCTTTATTTGAATAGTATTACTTCTCTAATTTTTAACTGTCTTAATGCACGCGTATCTATATTTTGTTAATAGATTATCGCATATGTTTTTTTCTTTTTTATGATTTATAATGCATATGTTTATTTTCTTCTGTATTCATTTTCTGCTTATTAATGGAGTCTCGATCAATGACACTCAGTATTATAATGCTGCTATGAATTCTTAAGTAATTGTGTTTATTTTCATTTTATTGTTTAAAGCGCGGACCTAGCTTGAGAGCAGTAGAGCGCTGTACAGAGTGTGGGTAGCCAGCATTTGGACTGGCATCTTTTAACCGTAGCACAGTGCTGTGTGGTCTGTGCCTTGGTATGTGTGTCCATTGGAATTGGTTGCAATTGGCATTTATGTTTATTTGTTTATGCTCTTGATTGTTTTTTAAACAGTTACAAACTGATCGCTTATAAAAATGAGTAATTGACCGATCAAATACACACAGGATGTTAAACAGCACCAGGGGGTGACCACCAGTGCACCACCTCCAAACAAATGATATATCAGTAGATTGGTCACAAATCGTTCCCATGGTTTCAATGTGTGCACATTCCTGATTGTGACAAGAGGCAACATCGAGAAGCCCATTGAGTTTTAGAGGGGCGGGGGTGATGGCCTACCCCAAAAGATTGCCACTCACCTAAGAGCTAAGGCCAGCTGTAGCCCTGTCAGCTTTCTGAGATATTTGAGCAAAATTTACAGTGGAAATTGACGTATTTCTAACCCTAGAATTGTATCAGATATTGTAAATACTGTTGTCCAAAACAATATTATGTTTTGAGACAACCAAGGAACATTAAGCAAAACTGCTTATTCATGGGGACATCACACACAGCAATTTCAAATTTGAGTGTAAAATCTATGTAGCAAGACCAGGGACTAATACAATTAGTGGTTTGATGGGGCTTGCCACAAATAACCAACCTGACGCTGTCTCTCTGTCCAAGGGTGTTTATTCAAGATGGGACAAAAGGTAGTGGGCTTGATGGATTTTGCCAGATTGTAGGGTAAACCAGGGCATTGGGGAAGATTGGCGCTAGGGCCGTCCCTCCCTCTCTCTCTCGCCTTCTCCAGACCTTCCTTCCTCCCTAGCCCAGCCGTCCATACCGGGTGTTAATGCTACTGAATGGTGCCACCTGTTGGTCTGTTTTCTGGCTATGGGTGGGTTCCCTAAGTTGATGGCTGAATCGCTCCAAAGGGGCCTTCTAGCTGTCCCTCTCCTAGCCCCACTAGGTTTCTAGGGAGTATAGGGAGAGTGCCTTCATCCTCATTGAACAACTTGCTCTACCCACACGCAAGGTCTCACTGACCTTCCCCACAGTAGGGTCCTGAGATGGCCTCCTTCCCATGACTCTACTATCCCTTTGATGTGACACTCTGCCTTCCTACCTTCACCCTTTGATGTTTTTCTTATCACTGCATTACTCAATACTACCATCACCACTACCTCCTATTACTCCACAACTGGTATGTACTCATCTCCTCCCACATTCCTACTACTCCACCTCCTCATCACCACTGCTCCTCTGCTACTACAGCTATCTCTCCATTCTTACCACTACTCCTACTCTACTACTAATGCTCACTAATACTAACCCTCCTCTACTGATACTACCACTTGCACTTCACCCACATCCACTGTGCTAATACCAATTCACCCCTTCTACTGCTTCTCCTCTCTCACTCTCTCTACTCTCACTACCACACTCTACTACCACCACTACTGCCAACTACCCCATCTCACTCCCACTACTACTCTGCCACTGCACTTACAGCTACCGCTACCTCCACTCACAACCAACACCAGCTTCCTCCTACACCTACTCCTATACTACCACAAATATATTCACTCCTCACTCCCACACCGAACCACTCCATAGACCTCTGATTCCAATAACATCAACACTCCTTCCAAACGCTCCTCCTCTAGTCTCTTGGATGTCCTCCTCCACCTCCTGTCCTCACACAACTACAACCCACAGTAAACAACACACTCCTCCCCTCCCAGGCTTGGCCAACTTGATCCTGACCAATCACTTACCTGACTTGCAGCAGGTGTAACAGGGGAAGGGCTTTGGATGGGACATAAGGGCTTGTAAGCCCCTTATCCTTGCTTATGTTGTGGAAACAGAGAAATTGACATGAGGCCGGGAAGCCCAAAAGGAAACACACCAACACAGGTTACAAAGGACATACAAAGCGCTTTATTTCAAAGTTACAAGGTTACCAAAGTCAATTGACATGCGAATAGCTATTCGGCCCTCTGACTAACACACGAACCTTCAACGTTAGGTTCGCACTGAAAGTGGGAGAGACCGAACATCGGGATGCTCGGGTTTTTATACAGTTTGTACCACATTGGCCAGCCCTCTTGCAAGTTAACCATTCTTGGAACCATGGCTAGGGTTCGTAGCCAGGTCGAACACACAATTTCCATATATTAGATCAGTTCCGCTGATACGGTCACATATTTACATATAGGTTAAACAGAGGACAGGGTCTTAGTTCACGACCCCAACAGGTAGCCTGCGGACATATTATTCATTCACGGGTGCGGAGGTCACCATGGCCGAAGTCTTACTCGAAATGTCATTCGGCCTCCATTTTGTGATTCGAGGTGACTTCCACACTGCAAGAATACCTAAAATGGCGGCTAAATCCAAGATGGCGGCTTACACGATTTTTTTAAGGTCAAGACCTTGCCGCGGAACCTATGTACATAGTATCCTTTAGACAGTTTGGCGTAGGCCAACATACATTTAAACGATACGATTGGGGTCATAATATTATATTGATTTCCACAGACCCTCCTTTTGGCCTATGCCAAGTGCTAAAACATTATTTCCTAATATTTTTGAAAATACTTAAAGGCATTAGCATCCATAGGTTCCGCATCATTGGCCCTCATTACGACCCTGGCGGAAAGTGACTGACCGGACCGCCACAGCGTAAATAGCGTTTCCGCCATTTCAAGAAGGAGCAAAGTGCGGCCCATTCCGACCCATCGGGCACGAGCACCACGGCATGGCGGAAGTGCAAAGTCCGCGATGGCGGAAATGACCCCAAAACGGCCCACACCGCCGCCGTACGGCGCCCTAGGTGCAATACCGCCACCCATCACAGCGGACACCGCAGTGTGCGCCTACCGTAAAGTACGGTGACAGGAAATATACGGAAACGGAAGTTAAAACACGGGCCCGGAACGGGAAACAACCCGCCGTACACCTATAAAACCACTAAAACCACACAACCACTAAAATCACCACCCTGAGACACAACCCAACCCGTCATCCACCCTAGCGAAACCAAGAAAAATGGGAAAAGTAGCGAAGAAAGCGTGCGACCGCAAGCGGCAGGTCCACTTCTCCCGTGAGGAACTCACCGTGCTAACAGAGACCCTCCAGGAGAATGCTGCCGTCGTCTTCTCCACGCAAATGACCAGGACGGCACTCGCAAACAAGAAGGCCATATGGGCTCTGGTGGCACAGCGGGTAAGTGCGGTGGGGACCGCACCCCGCACCCCACAGCAATGCCGCAAGCGATGGGACGACCTGCGGATACGCGTCCGCAGCATACTCTCTGCCAACCGCAACATTGCCACAGCCACCGGGGGAGGGTCGGAATCACCAATCAAGCTGACCCCCTGGGAAGAAATCTGTGCCTCCACCATCGGAATGGAGAGCATAGAGGGAGTCGGAGGGATGGAGAAAGGAGTGCAGACATCCGAAGATTCAGGTAGGTGGGCCTAATGAAACAATGCTAAATCCACAAAGTCCATCCATTCGAAGCACCATGTGTCCCCATAGTGCAACAGAAACACATGTCCAGGAGAACGTCCACACACATTGGCCTGATAGCGCACGTTAAAACCCACAATAAATACATAAATGATTAAAAACCCCTAAAACACGCACTACACGTGCAGCAGGCACACCCTAACTGCAGGCTGCCAAACAACTGCACCCTCACTCCACACACAAATGGAAGCACCTCCAAGGCCCCGACCCAAATCACCCTCAGGTACCACCCCAATGCATGTGATACAATGCCATTCCAATTCCCACAGACCCACCAATAACCCTCGCCCTCCTTTACTCCACCACAGGGTCCGATCCAAACGACGAGCTGCAGGACACCCCTACCAGCACACCTGCAAAGAGGGCCAAGACCGACGGCCAAAGACCCTCCACCTCAGCTGCACGCATCAAGACACGGCAGCAGCACAAATCAGGTGGCAGCACACAGGAGGGAACATCAACAGGCACCCCAGCAGCCAGCATGGCCACAACACCACCACCACAGGTCCCCCCAACGGATGCCACAGAAGGCACTGCCTCCGGTGGCAGCAGCACCATAGGTGACACCCCATTGATGGCAGCATGCTCCGACACAGAAGACAGGGATGTCGAAGTCAGATCCATCCATGACCTGTCCCAATCCCCCTGTCTGTTCCATCCCGTACTACATGAGGATACCACGCAGGGGCACCCACAAGACGACGACTGGCCATCCCCCACAAGCCCTGTGGCAGGGCAACATGAGGACAACAGCCCCTCTGTGACACCCCCGCAAATGGCCATGGCCCAGCAGAGGCAACAGTCCCTCGACCAGTTAATCGTGCAACAGCAGCAACTGGCCACGCTCCTCAAGGACCATGCCGATGAATGTGGGGGCACTAAGGCAGACATAGAAACATCAACTGAGACACTTAGGGCACAAATGGAGAGAGGCACAGAGACACTAAGGGCACAAATGGAGAGTAGCACCGAGAGCCTGAGAGTCCAAATGGAGAGAAGCACCGAGAGCCTGAGGGGGGAACTGCATGCGACGTCCAAAGACGTATGTGGTGAACTTGCCGCAGTGCGCCGTGTGCTCACTGAGCTCTCGCAAACCCTTAGGGACATGCATGGACGTGAGCAGGCAGAGACATCATCCGTTGCAAGTTCCGTCCAGGGCAGCCCCCAACGTAGATCTGGGAGGAACCTGCGCTCCACAGGCAGGGGTGCCCCTGATACCCGCAGAGGGGGCTTGCAATAGCGACTGCCCACGGACGATGAGCATCTTTGGACACTGGTGTTCGGGGGGGAGGTGGGAGGGTGGAGGGGGTGTGTTGGGCTCACTTGGGTGGCGGGTCGATAGGGTGTACAACATGATATCACATATGCCATAAAAAGTGCACGATCAACCAATGAGATGTGTGTACTAGGCCATTATAGGCGTACAGTCCATATTGTGCATGTACCAGACACACACAGTGCCACGCATCCCGTGTCCATGTATCAGCCACCAGGCGTGAGTGCTAGAAGCATGCATCAATGAGATGCTGACGAATGTCACGGGCCTCCGGTGCCTCGCAGACTCCTTGAGGTGCTGCCACATCCCCACCCTCATCATGACCATCATCAGGTGCTTGCAGTTCTGCGTCAGGGGGCATGGGCACATTTCTACGTACGCACATGTTGTGGAGCATGACACATGCCATCACCATCTTTGCAACCTTCTCATGGCGGTACAGGAGTGCCCCGCCAGACCTGCTGAGGCACCGGAAACGGGTCTTCAGTAGGCCGAATGCCTGTTCAATGACTACACGGGTACGTGAGTGGGCATGGTTGTAGTCCTCCTCATGCTGGTCCCGTGGGTTCCGGACTGGTGTGAGGAGCCATCTCTTCAGTGGATATCCAGCATCACCTGTATGTGGACGAGAAACGTATGATGTGGAATGCCATTGCTACGTACGCACACCCCCCCCCCTTCCTGCCAGGTCATTGCCGAATCACATACCCCACATTATCATGCATGTAATGAGACTCACCGAGTAGCCAGGATCTGTTCCCTGCGTGTCGCTCCATGTAGCGTGGTATTGTAGAGTTCCTCAAGACCATAGAATCATGGGTTGATCCAGGGAATCAGGCACAACAATGTGTAATGATCCTGTTGGAGTCACACACCATTTGTACATTCAGGGAATGAAATTGTTTTCGGTTGCGGTACTGGGCCTCCATGGCATGTGGGACGACCAATTCCACATGGGTGCAGTCGATGGCACCAATGCAACCCGGTATGCCGCCAAGTGCATGGAATCCCACTTTTGTGTTGGTAATTTCCTGCTCCGAGCGTGGTAGAGAGATGTAGTCGTCTGCGTGCTGCAGGAGGGCATCGACCACTTGCAATAGTGTCCGTGAGAACAGTGGCTGAGAAATGCCATGCAACTGTCCGACTGTGTGCTGGTAGGTGCCTGTGGCCAGGAAGTGGAGTACAGACACCACCTTCAGTAGGGGTGGGATGGCGGTTGGGCTATCTATCATGCTGACAAGGTCAGCCTGTGTCATGTCCACAATGGCGGTTATGGTGTCCCGGTCCAGATGGTAGAGGGTGTGGATCTGCTCATCAGTGAGGTTGAACGGATGTGCTCGGAGGCGTGGGATTGCGGGCTGCCTGCGTGGTGGTAGTGGCTGTGCTGGCGGCCCTTGCTGGCCCTGCCTTGGCCTCCTCCTCCTCCTGCATCTCCTCCGTGCGGCCGGTTGTAGTTGGTGTTCGTCTTCTTCTTGGAGTTGGAGTACTTGCAGTGCTATCAGGTCCCCCAGGGCCAACATCGCGAGTCCTGCCGGTAGCATTTCGGAGTGGGTGTGGGAGGAGACTGGCTGTGCAATTTATGTGTTTCCAGGCTGAATGGCCTCCACCTGTGGTGATTCATTCCACCTGTGCAAACTGCTCTCCCCTTTGGCCGAGCACGTCCCGCGCACAACGCTGCAATTCGTGGAATGGCATCTTGCTATTGCAATCTTGTATTTGTACCCGATGGCCGTGTAACATTGGTTGATATGTTCATTCTGTTGTGGTCCCATTGTTTCACATACTATCTGTGCAGTCGCGAACAGAGTTGTGAAGGGTCAGTGGAACGTAGTACTCGAGTAACGGTGGGCCCTCATTCATCACTGTACCGAGTTGCAACGACGGGCGGGGCGTCCCATTCGTGGGTGAAGGCAGTTGCCATTTTCACACACAGCCGCACTCGATGGATTAATTAGTGTTTTCAAACGGCCACAGATGCCTCTTCGACGTGATGTTGCAAATGAGGAATTCGAAGGGCGGCGCTTTCGGTTTTCAGCTAGCGGCGAGGAGATGCCCACAGGTCTGACTGCAAATATAACGTTCTATTGTTCAATGTCCTTGGGACAGGGGCCATGGCGAGAATGCTATGATTGATATGAATAGTATGGGATGCGCAATTGCGTAGTGGACGATAAGGCAGGACGTTCCCAAATACATGTTACTTCACTAGACTGGAATTACGTGCTGGGGCACTGTGGATTTTGCAGGCTGCATAACGCACAGACTCAATGGATATTTCTAATGTTATGTGAGTAAATATTCAGGCGTTTTCATTACGGGATGAGGGAATGATGAATGGATGCATGGGCAGGTGATTTGATACAGTGTTTGCCATGTACAGGGCTTCTTGGGATCTGTCCGCCCCCCCTGCGCTATGTGATGCAGGGCTGCCATAGTGGGACCATCGTCTATCTGGCCTTGTTGAGCCCTCCCTGTCTCGACGCGCCTTCAGACACTTGTGTCCATGCACGTTACCAATCCCATCTGAAGGATTCTGTTTTCACAGGCGCATGCACAGGTACACTCGTTTGTGATGGTGTTTTCACCTCGATATGGATAGTTATGATTCGCAAGTGGTTTTGGGGTGGTGATGATCCTTTGGAGTGGGCTTGCATGCATATGGCTGTGGATCTAGTGTGATCATTGAAGTGAGTTGTTCGAATGTAGTTCTGATGGCCATTCTATTCTGTTTCTTTTCTTTTGGTTGACAGGTATCTCCTCCCCTTTTGCCACTGCCATCTGTATGCCACTCCTGCAGATGGATTTTACTCCCGACACCTGCTGCTTCGTGTTAATCAGTGGAGCAGCATTACGATCTTATGGGACGATCGCCAATGGGCCACATGCCCTTACGCAGTACTGGTGGCTCGGAGCAACATTTCGGCCTTTCAGCTGGACTAGTGCCTCCCCATTGGGACGGCCCTGCGGTTCTGTGCGCTTCCATGTTGCCTTTTCGTACGTGTATGTGGCTCTGTGTACCATGAGGGAACAGGGCGTCACACGAGTAGTGGCTGGTCATTTCTTGCGGATGCAGCCCACAATGGTGAAATGTGTTTTGGAGTTCATGGCCTGATGGCTGTATGGGCTTGGTGATATTGATGTGCATTAAAATTCTATTCTGATATGGGCCGTGTAGCGTTCTTCTTTGCAAGTGATGTGGCATATTCCTATTTGGGGAGCGATGTATTGTGAGGGGATCTGCATTGGGTTCCAGCTTCCGAGTTTTGTTGCGTGGTCCTGTACTGGGCGCGTTTGCCTACGAAGCCCGTGAGGTCAGGGATGTGGGCTGCCAATATGACAGTTTGAATGTTGTCATGCTCAGGGGCGGGGGATTGGGTTTTGTGTGACAGATGCCGGTCAGCCAGGTGGACTGGTGGAATGTTGTGATTTTCTGAATATTGCTGGTCACAGGTGCCTGTGTTTGCGTGCGTTTCTTGGTGGGGGACTGTGGTCATGTCCATTGGGATGGCTTCTGTATTCGTGCCATCTGTGCCCTGCAGCTCCCATTGGCCCCTCTTGAGGTCCATTTGTTCGTTGGCATGCATGGGTGACTTGTGCATTTCACTGGTTGCATTGTGGCTTCGTTGCACCTACGGGGAGTTGTACTTTGTGGGCAGGGAGCGGTGTACGGGCAGTCAGTGGGGCCGTTTACGGTTGATTCGCGATGCCGTACTTCTCACCATGGCGGAATGGTGCATTCCGCCATGCTTGATGGCGTTAGGTACATGTCCGCTGGGGTCGGAATTGGCGTACCGTTGCGCCATGGTGGTGTTTACGGTTTGGCATGGCGCGCGCGCGCGTGCTTGGTGCAGTTAGCGTTGGCGTTCACTACGGTGTCGCTAATGGCATCGTACTTTGCGGTGACGGGTCGCACCGAGCGCTATTCGATGGCGGTATTGCATTTCCGCCATCGTTTTCCGAATTCCGCCAGGGTCGTAATGAGGGCCATTGTCTAAAATGTCAATAGCCATAAAGTTGTTCATAAGAACTTCTTGCAACATGAATTCTTTAGATGCTGTCTTCGGGGTATATATTCTACGCCCTATTGCGCTCATAACTTGGGCACAACATCCCCCTATCATTCCGCATATACTCGGGAGGCATTGAAAACAGCAGCAAAGGAATAACAGAGTCCCTAAAATACCTAAAATACCTAAAATAAAATAACAGAAAGCACCTTCCACCCCCAAGATCGTAGAAAATCCCAAAACCAAGTACTAAGGCTCCAGTCTCCTACAGGGATATGGACTTCAGAACTAAGAGTGTGTAAATTCTGAATTGCTTTGAATATTGTTGGTGAAGAATCTGGTACGAAAACACAGCAAGCGGACCCCACTAATTTACATACTCCACCTTGTTCAGCTAAAATGACATCTAATGCCATTCGATTTTGAAGTGCTACCAATCTTACCGCCTTTTGCTCTAAGGTCATATTGTAAAGTATGTCCGTGGTCCGGTTGATTGTTTTCTCCAACACCCTCGCTAATCCCCTGATGTTTTCTGAATTTGCTATTTGTCCCCAGAAGGGAACTACTGATTTGGCTATATCCCCGAACACTTGTCCAGGGGTATCTCCATCATTATCCCGTCGCGGGCGAGCCTTAGATACCTCTAAGGTACTGGATATAAATACGCCTGGTAACAATATCCCTAAATAACAAGTCCCCTGCCAATCCTTCGGCAACCAGGGAAAAGCAAAACTACCACACACAAAATAAACCGGTCCCCCTACATACAAAGGCCTATTTTCCCCAGTCAAATTTACAATATTTATACAAGGCTGGAAATCTCCCATTGGCCTAGTGCCGTTTCTTTGTACACAGAAAGGGACAGAATCAGGACTATGATTTACAGAATAAGAAGGAGGCATGGCATCCTTATTGCCTATCGGAGCCATCTTGAAAGAAACTAGATTTTGAAAAGGAAAAGAAAGTTTATCAGACGGCCTAATAGAAGCGATATTAGGTCTACTCCTATTTGCGAAAAGCGAGCATCCCAGGGGAGTCAATTCACGTTTTTCAAATTCATTCAAATTAGTCCCATCGAAGTTCCCTGAGATGCTATCATTCCATCGGCCAAAAAAGAGTGCTCTAAGAGAGGCATAGCAAGAGGTTGTTAGAGGTAAGGGATGTATATACCATCCCAGTCCCTTGTTCCCATGTTGTGGTAAGTGAGTGCAGACCCAACAATTACTCCTATTGAAAATAGCATGCGTAGCATTCATCACTATCATCAAAGTGTTATTATAATATTTCTGTCTATGCCGAGAGTCTCTAGGGGACAGAGTATGAAGGTGTACAGAGGGAGTCAAAACAGTTGGTACAATTTTGGTCGGTAACAGAGGCTTCAAAGGATACATTTCTTCAAAGTACCAAAGTCCCACAGCAGCAGTTGCAAAACTAACAATAATCAAAACGAGAACACAACAGTACGTTTTCGGGGCCCAGGCACATTGTCCATTGTTCGAATTGGTCACCTCCTTATCTAATAGTTCAATACGAGGAGCAGCGGTGAAGGTGGCAGGCATCATGGTTCTCCCGATCGACGGCCCCAATGTTCGTTGCTGGCGGCACTTCGGCCGCGCGACTTCTTAGTCCTTCCCAACCCTGGCCAACAGAACCCCCCCCCCTTTTCTTTGTTCCAAAAAAAAGGGAAGACGATAGTATTTCAATCACTCCTTTTTCTTCCAGATGCACGATACTCGTGCGGCGATTTTATTTGCGTGGTCGAAGGTTGTACCGGATGGTACCCAAGTTTGTTGAATCCAAAAGCAAAGTATCGTCGCTCCCTGAGGGGAGCGTCGTATCAGTGGCGACGGAAGTCGCAGAGCTCGAAACAAGGTTTTCCGGAAGTGATTGATCAAGGGAGTGCGGAGACAAAATGGACGGCTCCCCGAGCTCCTCAGGTTCAGAGAACTTCTCCGACGCACTCACAACGCTGCCTGCTACTCCGAGATCAGAGAGTGTAGCACCAGCGAGGGGTTCTGTTTCTTCTGTAACGTGTGGCGTTGGGTGAGGGATCTTCTTGATATGTGTTGCATGTATCCAGCTCTTCTTTCCTGCCACCCGCACTGCCGTCCTGGTGACCAATAAAACCTGGTAGGGTCCCCGCCAGCGAGGCGCGAGACAGGAAGACCTTTCGTAGGCCTTTACCAGGACCCAGCTGCCGGGCAATATATCGTGTCCTGGGCCCGTAAACCGTACAGGTAAGGCAGCATTCACCTGCTGGTAAATGAAATACAGATTTTTAGTCAATTGATTACAATAGTCTATGAGCAATACATTCTCCACATCCCTCAGGGCTTTAGGTTTAGGGAGACCCCAAATATTAGCAGGCCTTCCCATTACTACCTCGAATGGAGAGAGCCCAGTTCTAGTCTGGGGTGTGGTGCGCATAGCTAACAACACAATAAGTAAAGCATCTGGCCATTTTAATTTAGTGTCGGCACATGTTTTTGCAAGTTTGTTTTTCAAAATACCATTGTGTCTTTCTACCAACCCCGCACTTTGAGGGTGCCTAGCTGAATGAAAACGTTTCTCTATCCCTAAGGCAACACATATTTGCAACATTACGGCTGCGATGAAGTGGGGGCCGTTGTCCGACCAAATTATCCTCGGGAGCCCAAATCGAGGAAAATAGTCTTTTACCAAGATCTTTGCGGTGGTCATGGCGGTAGCATCTTTGACGGGGAAAGCCTCGACCCATTTGCTAAAAGCACAAATGATAACAAGAACATATTTCAAGTTATTACATCGCTCCATTTCAATAAAATCAAGGTGAATGGTTTCAAAGGGGACAGAGGGGGGCCCGAAACTTCCCCTTGGAGTCACTGTCCCTTTACCCACATTGTGCTGCAGACAAATCATGCAGTTCTGAACGAGTTTTTTTGCAGTTTCCAAAATTTTATCATTCACCCAAACCTGCTGTAATATCTTCGCAATTTGCTGGGCACACACATGTGTTGGACCGTGTGCCATCGTGACCATTGCTAATACATAAGAATCAGGGAGCAACCATTTCCCGTCAGATGCGTCCACCCAACACCCTTCGTCATCCAATTTCCCCATGCCTTCAGCCCATTTCCTAGATTCTTCAACAGAGGCATCAGTCTGAATATCTCGCACAGACCCAATGCCTTCATCTATTATACAACCATCTCTCACTTCCCTCGAAGTGTACATGTCTGTGCTAAGGTCTGTAGCTGTTTGTCTAGCTATCAAATCTGCAAAAGCATTTCCTCTTCCCACGTTATCTATGACCTTGCGATGTGCTGCACATTTCATGATTGCTAATTGTTCAGGGAGTGAGAGCGCTAAAAGTAGTTGTACTATTAAGGGACCATGCTGAATCTTGGTCCCGTGTGAGGTCAGAAACCCTCTTTCCGACCACAGTTTTCCGAAATTGTGAGCCACCCCAAAGGCGTACTGACTATCCGTATAAATGTTAACTCTATGCCCTTGGGAGAGCTCACAAGCGCGGGTCAACGCTATAATCTCTGCGGCCTGCGCGGAGTTATGCGGAGTCCTTTTAGTTTCTACGATCTTGTTCAAAGTAGTAAGTGCATAAGCAGCTGTAGATGTGCCATTCGGAAGTTTAAAACAGGAGCCATCACAAAACAGCTCCCCTTCCGCATTCTCCAAAGGAGTATCTGAGAGGTCTATTCTGCCCTTTGTTTCTTGTTCGGTGGCATACAGGCAGTCATGTGATCCGTCATCGCCGCAAGCAGTAGTTTGCGGGAGAGGCAAAAGTTCAGCCGGATTGAGAACACAACACCTTTTAATTTGGATATGAGGAGCAAATAGAACTAATTCGTACCTGGTCAGCCGGGCAGAAGTAAGGTGTTGTGTTTGAGTTTTATTCAGTAGAATATCGACAGAGTGAGGTACCATCAAAATTAAATCGTGGCCTAGGACCATCCCCTCACTCTGTTTTACAGACGCAGCGGCAGCAGCAACAGCGCGCAGACATCGCGGCAAAGCGCATGCAACAGGATCGAGGGCGGAGGAATAATAGCCGCACGGCCTATTCTTCCCTCCATGTTCCTGTGTTAACACAGACAAAGCACATCCATTACATTCATGCACAAACAACACAAAGGCCTTATCGTAATTTGGTGTACCCAGAACCGGTGCTTAACACAGCGTGGCTTTGAGAAGCTCAAATGATCGTTGATGTTCCGATTCCCATGGCAATGGCAGAGAAATGCCCTTCTTCGTCAAAGCCAACATCGGTTTTACCACTAGGGCAAAGTTCGGGATCCACAGTCTACAGTAGGACGCCATCCCTATCAGGGCTCTGACTTCCTTCTGTGTTTTTGGGACAGACATGCCAGAAATGTGTTTTATTCGTTCAGGTGTCAATCTTCTCCCCTCCTTTGACAGGAGGTAGCCTAGATAGGCAACCTCCTGACAACAATATTGAAATTTCTTAAGTGAAGCTTTGTGACCATTTTCAGCTAAATGAACAAGCAACAATATAGTGCCTTCTTTACAAGCTTTCTCAGAGTCTGCAGCCAGGAGCAAATCGTCTACATATTGAAGCAGCGTGCAAGTAGGTGGTAATTCAAGGGTGTCGAGCTGCTCTTTTAAGGCTCTACTATAGATACTAGGACTTTCAGTATACCCTTGAGGTGCCCTTGTGAATGTAAACGAGCGTCCCCCCAAGGTGAACGCAAACAAATACCTGCTCTCCTCATGTATCGGAATACTAAAGAAGGCGTTTTTTAAATCTACAACACTAAAGTGTGTAGCCGTAGCAGGGATCATTGTTACGATCGTTGTTACATCAGGCAGGATTGGAAATTGTGGGGCTACCACCCGGTTAATAGCTCGAAGATCTATTATAAACCGGTACGGAATTGCATTGTCGCCTTTTTTATACACTGGCAAGATCGGGCTATTACATAAGCTACCTGTAATCTCTTCAATCACTCCACGATGTACAAAATCGGAGACAATGCATTTCAGGGCGCGCTCTCCTTCAATTGAAATTTTATATTGCGGAATGCGCGGTAGCTTAACCCCATGTTTCAATATTATCTTAACAGGATCAATGTGCAATATCCCGACATCATTATCGTCTATTGCCCACAAACATTCTGGGACAATGTCAAATTCGGGAGGTAGAGGTCGGGTCAAGTATTGGGAGTTAAAGGGTTGCTGTGGTGAAACTGTTAATCTTATTCCGTCAGGGGAACAATGAATCACTGCATTCAGTTTCTTCAACAAATTCAACCCCAGCAAATTTTCTCCACAGTTTGAAGTAAGAAGAAAAGGGCACTGGTCTGTAAAAGGACCCAAAGAAACGGATACCGGCGCAGAAACCGGACAAACAGTTGGTATGCCAGAGAACCCTATAGAGACGTTTGTTTGCCCTGACAGTGGGATGTTTGGAACCCTCGAATGGTCGATGGAGCACTTTTGTGCTCCAGTGTCGATCAAGAACTGATGTTTCCTATTCCCCACCAATAATTCAACATAGGGGCCCTTCTGAATAACGGGAATAGGTAAAGGTTCCAAACGCTGCTTCGGGCAATTCTAGTAAGGCAGGACTTCATCAAAGGGAAGTTCCTCAGAAAGATAGGCGGCGGAAGGGTGATCAAATATATTTCTCGAGTCCATACTCGGAGTCTGATTTTCCCGTGAAAAAGGTTGTTGGGGATCTTGTAGAAGCTGATCCCTATCAGGGCCCCCTGCTCCGGGGTGGCCCCTTGGTCGCCTACCCATACCTCCAAATGTGCCTCCTGACCTCTGACGAAGGGCAGGGCACTGTGCTCGCCAGTGACCTTCCTGGCGGCAATAAGCACACTGATTAATATTTATAGAATTTGGAGGAGTATTTCCTCTTGGAATGTACTGACCTCTAGTCTGCGTCGTACCTCCTCTGGGGTTTCTGACAATTTGCTGCAACAATACCTTAGTCTTTAGGTCACCCCTTCTTTTTTCAATTTTCTCTTTTTCATTATTAACCCGATTCTCATAATACTGAGCCATATGCAAGACCTCTGACTGAGATTTTGCCTGCCAAGCGCTCTCTGAGGACATAATTTGTGACTGGATGTCGGGCAACAATCCACGCACAAATTTGTCCACAAACAACCTCTTCCCCGACTCTGTACCTAAATCCTGTCCACTGAAGTCGGAGAACACCTGTTCGAATCTATTAAAGAATTCAGTAGTACCTTCAGTTTTCCCTTGGACGCAGGCCGTAAGCTTGTCCCAAATAATCCTTTTTTCTGGGATTATAGTTTTTAATTTAGTAACTATTCTATCGGGTAAGGTAAGTATTACCTGGGGCGGTTTCTCACCAGCTAGTCGTTCCCCATCTATTCTAGTTAAGTTTACCCATGTATCCCCTAACCCCGGCACATCATCTATTGTTCGTACCTGTTTCCATATATCAACAGGTAAGAGCACTGGAAACAATAAATCCATGTCACTTAAGGTGAACACACAAGACTGCAAAACGGATTCTATTTCTTTGTAAAACCCTGTCGGGTTCTTCCTGATATCAGGGACTGATTGTCTAATCGTGTTCACTTCCTGTCGAGAGAACGGGACGTGAACAAACTGCGATACGTAATGTGCAGGGATATCCATCGCGGCAGCACCAGTCGCCGCGTTGGCGGGGATTTCTACTTTTGGGACAAAGGTCGGAGGGACCTCTCTCATAGGCAACTGAGATATAGGGACCTCCGACCGCTTACTGAGCAATAGGGCCAAATCGAGCGCTGAAGCAGCTGTAGAAGTGTCGGGCGAAAAAGCTCTTTTACAAATACCCAATAACTCTATGGGGCAACCAACCTTCTTCCTTATACATTCCTCCTGTAAGTGCTGTACCATCACTTGGATTACCTTCCTTTGCATCTCTACCGTGTATTGACTATATGTGTCATACACCTCATCTGGCGGTATCGATGAATCCGAGATCCATCGAATCGCGTCTTTGGTACAAATTCGTACTTCCTCAGGTGCTGAACTTCGGCACGAAAGGAACCGTTTCTGTGCATACATCCTGTCGTCCTCATCATCCTCGTTTTGTAACCTTTCAAAATCCCTCCTAAACTCAAACAATCTGTCAACATGTCCATATACTTTCTGCTCTGTATCCCTCGAAAGTGCCAAGGCATTCAGATCTCTCACCCCTTGTGGGAGATCCGAAGTCTGCAATCTACCCCACATTACACCTAAATGAATCCCCAGTTCTTCAATAAAAACGTTTTACTCGGGAAAATCGTGCAAATTAGATAATGTTGAAAGTACATCAGTTTGATCACCTTTTTCCATGCAATGTTTAGCCCAAGCAAATAGTTCCTGTTTCCTGCCTGCAGGAACAGTACTACGAGTCACAATTTTCGACCCTGCACCGGGATCTGATTTAGTGAACACAGGACTCCCCAGAATCGGAGGTGTAGGTGAACCTAACAAGGGTGCAGGGGAAAAAGGTAATGTAATAGACGAAATAGACAGAGGAGCGACAACCAAAGAACTAGGGGCAGTAGGCTGCGCAGAAGGAGTAGGAATAACGATAGGAGCAATAGCAGGAACGGGCAAGGTGCCCACAACGGGAGCATACGGAGGTGGCGCTGAAGAATCAGGCCTCCGTTCGTTTAATATTTTCTCAATAAACTCCTCAGAAACATGGAAATCTTTAGAGGGGTAAATTTTCTGGACCCCGAGCGAGAAAGCTCTATCCATCTTCTGGGTTTCATCTAATCGTTTTTCCTTGTCATACAACAATGCCTTTTCGGCATTTGTTTTATGACGTCGTGCATGTTTATCCCTACTTTTAAGCTGCTGTAATGCTTCCTTTTTCCAATTTTGTAACACATCAAAGGCTGCTGGCCTAGCCTTCTTTTTAAGCAAAATCGACTCTAAGTATTCAATACGGGGGATCTCAAAGCTACCATTGATTGGCCACTGAAATTCGGAGGCATTTCTGGTCTGTCTGTGCCAAATGTCATTAAATACAATACTACCAATGCCATACTTACAGTACATAGTACACGCCGGCGACCCCTCCTGTGGTGCCGGACGGCTAAATTCCAAAGATTGTCGATCGCTGTGGAACAGAACCCTAAAGCAGCTAGACAATTTCCCAGGCATTTCTCAAAAAATTGGTGTTACCTGGTCCAATAATTGTGTCTGCAGATACAATACGCCAAATTCAAATTGTCAGGGTTAAATTAAGAGCCGGGTCACGACTGCACCTGACCAAACCTAAGGAGGACCGTACGGTTTACAAAGGACTTCAACTAACACATTTTACCTGCGTTCGGTGGTTTCGGCAAATCTGCCCGCCTCGGAATTGGACCCTCGTCAAGATGCCGTGTCAGACCGCACGACTATCGCCCAAGGATCGGATCGTGCAGCGCTGCCGAGGTATCGTGTCTCGATCGGTCGGGCCCGCAGAATCACACCGTCCGATCCCGATTCGATAGTCTGCGTCAACCTTCAATGATCCGGCATCAATCTTGAGGGTCCCTATTCGGGCGCCAACTGTGGAAACCGAGAAATTGACATGAGGCCGGGAAGCCCAAAAGGAAACACACCAACACAGGTTACAAAGGACATACAAAGCGCTTTATTTCAAAGTTACAAGGTTACCAAAGTCAATTGACATGCGAATAGCTATTCGGCCCTCTGACTAACACACGAACCTTCAACGTTAGGTTCGCACTGAAAGTGGGAGAGACCGAACATCGGGATGCTCGGGTTTTTATACAGTTTGTACCACATTGGCCAGCCCTCTTGCAAGTTAACCATTCTTGGAACCATGGCTAGGGTTCGTAGCCAGGTCGAACACACAATTTCCATATATTAGATCAGTTCCGCTGATACGGTCACATATTTACATATAGGTTAAACAGAGGACAGGGTCTTAGTTCACGACCCCAACAGGTAGCCTGCGGACATATTATTCATTCACGGGTGCGGAGGTCACCATGGCCGAAGTCTTACTCGAAATGTCATTCGGCCTCCATTTTGTGATTCGAGGTGACTTCCACACTGCAAGAATACCTAAAATGGCGGCTAAATCCAAGATGGCGGCTTACACGATTTTTTTAAGGTCAAGACCTTGCCGCGGAACCTATGTACATAGTATCCTTTAGACAGTTTGGCGTAGGCCAACATACATTTAAACGATACGATTGGGGTCATAATATTATATCGATTTCCACAATGTGAGCCTGCCACGTTTTGAGCACAGGCCATGTAATTCTGTGGCCTGGTGTGCCCTCCTCTGATACACACACGCTGCATCCCTGCCAGGTGTTCTGTGGGCGGCCGCTGCATTGGGCCTGGCCGTGACACCCCCTCTGCTCCCCAGGTATGCTGGATATATCTTGCGACATGCTGCCGATACTTTGCTGTGGCTTCGCTGTTGGCGCCTCTTCCACAGTGTCGGTTCTCCTGGCTGCAGCGGGACCATCAGATAGCACGGCTCCTGCTCCACACTGTCGATCAGGCATGGAGCGAGGGTACCTGCCCGCACTCGCTCTGGCACTGACAGAGGCTCTCGGGTTCAGGCTCCCTCTCTCCCCTGACAGGGCCTGCACTTGAAGTGTTTAATTACACGCAGGGAGACGTGATTTATAGGCAAGCTATTTATTTATATTAATAGCTAAGTACAAGTGAATTGGCCCCACCGACTGTGGAAAGCAACTGACATGAGACGCGTTTGAAACAAGCATTCCAAACATACGTCTTTATGTTCTATTCACCCTTCCATCACGGGAGCTCACGAAGGGTCCCGTGATGAAATGATGAAAGGACATTACACATCTCCCTTCCTTAGTCTCTCGTTGTTTATGGAACACAGTCCAGTAGCTTCTTCTACATCTCCCTTCCTTAGTCTCTTGCCGTTCATGGAATACAGTCAAGTAGTCTTCTTCTGTATCCTCAGTAATGTCAGACAAAATCCTTCATGCGGTTTGGTTTGCGGATCACTCTCCCTGTTCTTGACATATGCAGAGTATCTGGTTTAGATGTTGGCAAGGAAATTTTTGACATTACATTTCTATTCAACCTAGATCTCACATGCTGAACATTCCTTTCCATTCTTTCATTGTCACCCCTACTGAGTTGCTCCTTGTTTTCCATTTCACCAGTATTTACATCCTTACTTGACTCCATCACACATACTCTCTCCATATTCCAGACTCTACCATCTTGCACTCTCACTGCATGTCTAAAAACCTCAATCACACTCACTGGTTTGGACCATTTGCAGGGTCCATCTCTTAGTAAAGGGGGTAGTTTAATTCTCACCAGACCCCCCACTCTGGGAACCTTGTTTCTTTTACTTTTGCTCATTAGATTATCATGAGCTGCCTTGTTCCTCAGCTGGATTTTCCTAATACTCTCTACTGCCTCTCCAAAATCTTTTCTTACTATGGTCTCCCTCTCCAACCAAGATGGTGTCAATTTGGTGTTTGCTCTGCGCCCTCTACTTAACTCAAAAGGTGATAGACCAGTAGTACTATGGGGAGTAAAACGGTGAGCAATTATTTTCCTTTTCACTGCCTCTTCCCAGTTGAGCCCATTTGACCAAGCCCACCGAATAGCATCCTTGAGCACCTTATTGAATCTCTCAACCACCCCATTGGTTTGTGGGTGGTATATTGCACTAGTTTTGTGCACAATGGAATTACTGGTACAGAACATTTCCATCTCTTTTGACCTGAATTGGACACCATTATCAGTTAATATGCTTCTTGGGAAACCCTCTCTAGTGCATATCTCTGACATAAAATCTATCACTATTTTAGCACTCATATGAGGTTTGATTAAAACTTCTACCCATCTGGTCAGAAGGTCAATGACCACCAAGCAAAATTGTTGTTTACCATCACAATGAATAGGCCCTAGTATGTCCATGCCTACTTCATCCCATACTTTTCCTGGAATATTCGTTATCACCATAGGGTAATTCGCACTCACACACGCCCTGTCACTCTGATTACAAAGGATACATTCTCTGATGGTTCTCTCGATTTGCAGGTCACATCCTGGCCACCAGAAATCATCGCGTATTCTCTGTTTAGTCTTCACAATTCCTTGATGGCCTTCGTGGCCCAGATCGATGATTCTTTGTCTTAGACTTGTAGGTGGAATTATTCGATCTCCTCTCATAATTCTGTCACTCCCTACGTTGAGTTCATCTGCAACTCTCCAGTATTCGATGAGACCGGACCCTTCAAACATAACTTTCTTTAAACTTCCATTGCTTCGTATAATTTGTTTCAACTGTTTTATGCTATCATCTTGTCTCTCCGCTTCTTCCCACTCAGTTTTGGATATGGAAAACGCTTCAACGTTCAAGACAACTTCAGGATTGTTTTCACTTTCACCGTCTACTTCAGAATTGTTGGTAAGTCGCGACAGACAATCAGCAGCACGATTCTTCACTCCTGGTACATATCGTACTGTACAGTTGTACTCTTGCAGAAGTACAACCCATCTTTTAATTCTGTTAGATACATTGTCCAAACCTTTATTCATAATGACATGTATCAATGGTTTGTGATCAGTGCGAATCTCCACCTCCACTCCCCAGATGAAATTCCTGAACTTTTCTGTTGCCCACTTGATGGCCAGTATTTCCTTTTCTATTGCAGCATACGACCTTTCTGCACCCTTTAACAATCTAGATGCAAACGCGATAAGAACTTCTTTTCCTTCAACTTCTTGTGTGACAACAGCTCCTAACCCTAGGTTGCTTGCATCTGTTGTTATTATAGTCTTCCTCCCACTCTTGAAATTCTTCAATGATGGTGCTCTGTTTAATTCTGATTTGATATTTTCAAATTCTTCTTCGCACTCCCTGTTCCATTCAAATGACTTTTTCTTTAGAAGTTCACGTAGCGGAACAGTATGTATGGCAAAATCCTTTATAAACTTAGAATAGTACTCTGCCATTCCAATGAACGTACGCACGCCCTCCTTTGACTCTGGTCTTGGCATGTTCATTATGGCATCAGCAAGTTGGTTCCTTGGTTTTATGCCGCTAGCAGATATGGTATGTCCTAAATAATCGATTTCGCTACGATTTATATTACATTTATCTCTACTAAGGGTCATACCTGCTTCATATAACTTCTTGTAGACATGTTGTAATCTTTCATTATGCACCTTCTGGTTGACGGCGTGTACCAGTATGTCATCTTGAAAACAAATAATCCCTTTGTCACCTTCAAATAGTTTGTGCATGATTCTCTGAAATACTGAAGCAGCTGACACTAATCCAAATGGCAATCTTCTGTATTGATACAGCCCATCAGGCGTGATAAAGGCTGTCAGTTTCTTAGAATCCCTATGAAGTTTAACCTGATGGTATGCTGATGTTAGATCCAGAGTGGAAAAATACTTCGAGGGTCCAATAGTGGATACAATCTCTTGAATATTGGGGAGTGGATGTCTGTCCGGGATCACGCACTTATTTAATTCTCTCATGTCTACACATATTCTCAATTTTCCGGATTTTTTTCTTAATACAACTAACGGTGAAACCCATTCACTGGCATCTATTCTCTCGATGATTTTCTGATCTTCCAATAATTTAATCTCCTTTCTTACTTCTTCTCTCATTGAAAGCGGGATGTTGCGTAACTTCTGCGCAACAGGAACATGTCCTGGCTTCATTTTGATCTCATGAACAAACCCACACAGACATCCGATGTCTTTCCTGAAAATTTCTTTCCATATCAGCTTCCTTGGCGACTTCCTTGTTTCCTTGAGGTCTTCCAGCGTTGTTTTCAACTGAATATACAGACTCATCCGACGCAGCATCCAACTTCACTTTGAGTTTGCATTGGTGGGTCCAACTTAACAAAGGCGTTCTCCCCTTCTTTGTTATGTATATTTTCCCATTTGCTTTCCTCTCCTTGAATTTGAGTGCTCCCCAAAACCATCCAATGACATCTATTTTAACTTCGCCATATGCTCTGGGATTTATGTCTGGTTCATGCAGGTATTCATGTTTCTTCCTGTCCCAGAAAATTTGTGGTATCAAGGTATATTTTGCACCTGAATCAATCATCATGTGCATGTTGGTTCCATCAACACAAACTACGGCCTTGGGGCTTTCTATTTCTTGTTCATTTTCTTCGTCTGTCACGACAAACACACATTCTTCTTCATCTTCATCACTATTTTCATCGCTTCCTATCCAGTTAGTGGAAGTGTTTTGCCTTCTGCAACATCGTGCGTAATGCCCCTTGCCTTTGCATTTCCCACATATAATTTTCAAAGCAGGACATTCCGGGTTATCCGCCCAATGATCTATGCTATCACATCTAAAACATCTCCCTGTGTTCTTCCTTCTAGGGTCGTCTCCACGCCTGTGTGGACTTTTCTTTCTCACATCACTGTTATAAATTCTGGAGCTTGGTTTTTTCCTTTTATCATCATTCCACGGTAATCTCCCGTTTCTTTCCGATTTGTATCTCCTATTGGAATTTCCTGAAATTTGGGCAATGGGTTCATTCTCTTTACTTGTAGCAAGTGTATTATGCTTCTCTTTTGAAATTTCATGTTTAATATCAGTATTTTGCATCCTGCTTTCTAATTCTTTAACACATTTCTCAGTGTGCTCCACTTCCTTGGCCACACGTAAGACAGTGTCCAAGTTGGGGTCGTCCTCAGCCCATAATCTTTCTCTTACTTTGCTACTCCTACACTCCAGCATGAATTGATCTCTCAACCTCTCGTCCAACTGAGTATTGAAATTGCATGTCTTGGCTAGCTTTCTCAAACTAGTGATGTACTGTTCTATGCTCTCACCCTCTCCTTGAGTCCTTTTCCCAAATTTATAACGTTCCAAAATAGTGCTCAGTTTCTTTTCATAATGTTTTCCCATCTTCTTCACTGACTGCTCATATTCATTTAAGTCATTATCTTCATCAGAAAGTAGATCTGGTAGATCTTCAAATTTTTCCTGCCCCGCCGGGCCTAAACAATGCATTAAAAGAGACTTCCTCCTCTCCACGCTGCAATTCTGACCACACACAACGCCAGCGTAATGTTCAAATGATTTAATCCATCTTTTCCATGGAATAGCTGGTTCACCAACATCCGAAAGAAAAAACATTGGCGGTGGTACACTATTGAAAGACATGCTGACCACAAAATATATGTGCCACAAATTGGAAAGGTTTGACCAAATATGTGAATTACGGTCTCCTTAATGTCTCTTTTTAAATTCGAATGCAGGGAGTTGCTGCAGTACAATAATGTATCACTTTAATTCTCTGTTTCTTTTTTTTTTTCCAATGTACTTGCACACAGTGTAGAGAATATGGGTGGATGGCTTGAAATGGTTAATTATCAGCCAACAATATGACTTCCTGTAAATTTAAACGCTTATCAGTTCAATGTACCTTCTCTTTCCATGTGATTGCGCCTTTATACTGAGAATTACTGTAGATGGAAACTTGTAACTGACAAAAAATAAACACCTCTATTCTGTGGAATACGGTAAGCTTAACAGCACAGGCCAAGAGGCGTGTCCGGACGGCATTATTTACAAGTAAACACAATCAGGATTAAGGATTTACTCACTTAATTGACTTTGACTAGCCGTCGCTGGAAGTCGAGTTGATTGTAAGCAGAGCGGAGCGGCCACAGCTTTTATGACAGCTGCAGGGCCTGCTTACGCACATAAATCACGGCTGGATGAAAGCCTGGGACACACACAGGGGCGGTGGGGCCAGAAGATCCTCGTCGCCACTTGAAGTGTTTAATTACACGCAGGGAGACGTGATTTATAGGCAAGCTATTTATTTATATTAATAGCTAAGTACAAGTGAATTGGCCCCACCGACCGTGGAAAGCAACTGACATGAGACGCGTTTGAAACAAGCATTCCAAACATACGTCTTTATGTTCTATTCACCCTTCCATCACGGGAGCTCGCGAAGGGTCCCGTGATGAAATGATGAAAGGACATTACACGGGACCATCAGATAGCACGGCTCCTGCTCCACACTGTCGATCAGGCATGGAGCGAGGGTACCTGCCCGCACTCGCTCTGGCACTGACAGAGGCTCTCAGGTTCAGGCTCCCTCTCTCCCCTGACAGGGCCTGCACACAGGCCTAGTTACAGTTGTCATATTGAACATGTTTAAGTAAGCTTAAACGTACTATTGAATGAAATAAATTTAGTTTGTAGACAGATATACGCCCATTGATCACCATCCAGACAATGGTGTAAGTGGTTTTCCAATTTCTCCTTACAGTGTGCTCCCGTCAGGGATAGAGAGACTTAATCCTAGACTATTTTTTAAATTTTGTTTTTATTATTAGCCCTTGGCTTGCTTATCAAACCTTTCACCATCAACAAGCAACAATTTTACAAAAACAATGGGGAAAAAAGAGATACAAAATCCATAATACTATCAATATTACATCTTCCCATCTTATTGAACATTTAAACATACAAACAATTATTCCGCGTCTAAAAGAAATAAATCCATTTACTAAGAAAAAGTCACTATTCTCCATATTTAACAGATAAATAATTATAAAAGCTTATATAAGAACATTTCCAATAACTCATGTAATTACCCATCAACTCCCTAGGACCACATCTCCTCGACAGGTAACCTTAAAGCAACCAACTAAAACTATGTACATGCTGCTCCAATGGCTTCCTGTTTCCTGAGTTAGGCTCACATGCGCCCCACTAAGTATCATGGCACCCAAGTGATCCTAGACTATAGGGAGGACATGCATTCTTTCCTCTACCTGGACCATAATTATGTCATGCAGTAGCCCAATGGGAGGTTGATATGGGAATGTTGCAAAGAGTTGCCAAAAAGTGTTGCAGAGTCTGATGTAAAGAAATACCTCCAAGCGCGGAATTACCCTCCCGCACTTGAACAGCCTCTATAGACAAACCCACCAGGGAACAAATCTCCAAAACGTAGACGGGTGGACTTTCCCCATGGTAGCTGTGAAGAGTTTCTCTTGAGTTATCTAATACCATCCACCCCAAGAATAGATTAGAGAGGAGAGTAAGGACTGCTGAAACGCATTCTTGTCGCGCACATTCGCAATGCTCTACATCTGGTTCATTAACAGCATTAATTTCCCTTCTAGGGCTCGGCATGCCTTTCAGCACAGCGGGTTTAAGAGGTACTGTCATGACTGTTGCCTCTTTGACCACTACAGGAGATTGATCACCCATCACAAACCAAAAGGATAGATTGTGCGCCTGTGCAACTCAAAGTCCGGCATTGCCAAACCTCCTGGAACCAAAGGTGGCAACCATTTCTTCGAGCCTATCCTCTTCTGTATACCCGCTCAAATAAAGTTTAGTAGGGAGCAGCACAATTTAACAAGGAAGGAACAAGTGCGATTTAACAGCACATTTAAAAACCGGTATAAGAATTTGGAGAGTAGAACCTGTGTCACCAGTGAGATTTCCCAAAGAAGGATAATGGATGATGTTTCCATTTTTCTACTTGGTCTTTTCCACATATGGCCTCAAGAACACGCCGACTCACGAAGAAGGTTCAATTGTTTTCATTAAAGACTTTGTGGAGAGGCTTGTTATGGGCCGTCCTTTTCTTTCCCCCCCTGGGCGGTTCCCTCCTTATCCTAGGTATCCCTAAACCCCAGGATGTCACTAATGATTGGTTATTCCTGGTATCTATATAACCGGTTGTCTGATCGTGATGGCCCCAAGGGCAAGCACGCTTTCTCTCCCTCCCTCCCTCCCTCTGGGAACAAACCAGAATCTGGTATCCAGGTAACAGAATCAAACAAAAATCCAAATGGTTTTTCAACTGGTTTAAGTGCCTTTTAAATACCCAGGATCCAATTGCCCTTTCCTCTCACACCCTTATACTCCTCTCCCAAAATCTCTCTGTCCCTCCCTTCCTTCCTCCTTCTTGCCTCCCTTCCTCCCTTCTATTCTACCCACTGTCTCATCTCTCTCTCCCTCACACTCCCTCTTCAGTCCCTCCGATGTTCCATTCTCCACCACTGTACTGCCTACATCCACCCTCTGCTCTTGCATCGCACTCAACCCTCTCTCCACTACTCTCTGTCTGCACTACCCTCTACTGCGCTCTCCTCCCACCCCTCTCCAGTGGTCAAAGTCGGCGGGAGAGGTTGGGAGCGGTGCTCCTCTACTTTTAATTTTTAAGTTTTACTGTTCCTATAGTTTTATTTAAAAAAGAAACCATTCCGGAATGGTTTGGTTTTAAAATAAAAGTGTAGGAAGAACTTGAGTTGAACATTCCCTTAAACAGCAGGTGTGTGTGTTTGGGGGTTTGGATTGCATGTGGGAGGGGGCATGGAAATGGAGTGTGCGGAGAGCAGCGGCAGTTCAACAAGGAACAAAGTTCCACTACTTATTTTCGTACACTTTGACCACTGCCCTTCTCCAATACACTCCCCTCCCTTCATTCTCCTCTACTCCCATACTAGTAAAGCTACAATCTGATATATTTTCCTCCCAAAGCACTCCACTCCACTACACCCATCTCCCATTACTGTACAAGCCACCCACTTTCTTACAGTCACATACCTTTCACACTCCCATCACCCTTCTCATCACCCCAATCACTCTTCCCTGCCCCCCCCTTTATCTCATTCAGGCATCCCTTTTCTGTTTTGCTTATTCGGTAAGTTTTTGTTGTTAGATGGGAGATAGAGGGGCAGGATGTGTTGCAGGTCATCCTGTCCTTGAGCCCCTGAAATCGGTTTCACAGCAACACCTTGGGCCTCATTACGACCTTGGCGGAGGACCATGGCTCTATTGGCACCATGGTCCATGGCGCTAAGTTGCCAACTCCGCCATGGTGGATGGCGGACTTACCGCCCCATTCCGACCTTGGCGGGGCGGTAAGTCCCCAATCCCCATTTACCCTTCCCCATTCCCATTTTTGCCCCATAGGGCATAATGGGAGTGGGGAAGGCGTTAATTACGCCACCGTAAATTACGGTGGCGTAATTAACATCAAGGTCCCTTAGCGCCATGGATTTTAACACCTGCTAAAAGCAGGTGTTAAATCCGCCATGGCGCTAAGGGATCTCGTACTCAGGCGGTAAGGGTCGGCGCTGTTTACGCTGGCGTAAACCCCTTACCGCCTGGGTCGTAATGAGGCCCCTTGTGTCTACTTTCACAAGAAAGTGCATATGCTGCTGTATTGCAATGCTCGACAACTCCTTCGAGGTGTGCCCTCAAGAGTTGACAGTGAAAACACAAAAATATTGAGTGACAGACGAATGTGTGCTGCAATGTGAGGAAAATGCCACAAGCCACACCGGAGATTCAACTCTCCAAAATCCACTCAGTGGTTTTCTATTCTTGAGAGGAAAGCTCAGGGGCAACGTGGTTGTGATGGGGCTTCCCGTGCCTCGGGCCGCCCTGTACTAGCATCAAAGCATACGCACAAAATGAGACTCGGACACTCACGTCTGATTGTTCCAGGGTCCTGGCGGCAACTGCCTCGCGGGCCGTCTTTATTCGTTACGTGCATGCGCGGCCACAACTAGGCTAGCACATGCGCACATGCATTACGGACGTAACATCCCTTTTTTTCTTCAAACAGAAACAACAACAACTTACAACTGCAACACAGTCACAGGTCAACCATTAACGTTACAAACATTAACTTTCTGAATAGTGTCTCATTGGCCAAGGACAGTCACCTGTTCAGTCACCTGAATCTAGAATGTAATCTTTGAACCGAACAGGTATGGCGCGGCCTTGTCGCGCCGGGTACCGCCTTTCCGCCTGCGAGCTGAGCTTTGGGGTCCCGACTGTCGGTGGTTGACCACGGATGGGTCATCTTCCGGTACCTCTGCATCTTCCTCCTGCTGCATAGGCCTCGTAGGATCAGCGTCTGGTGCCCGGCTGTCAAATCTTTTGAAGAAGGACTGATTGTGGGTGATAGTTCCCCGTGCATTCGCCGCAGTGATCATAGATCCTTTGACATGGGTGACGACCCACGGTTGGGGTTCATATGGCAGTGACAGTTTCCCCTCTGGCCTGCGGTTGCGTACCAGTACCGAGTCTCCAACCGCTATGTCCTTTTCTCGCAGTCCTCTCAGTTCGTTCTCCTTGGCATTGTGGGCTTCTCGTTCCCGTCTCACCCAGTCACTGTCTATGATCCCCGGCTCATGACCTTCCACCTCTGGGAGGAGGCCCCTCAGACATCTCCCAAACAGAGCCTCAGCGGAAGCCACACCTCTGGATTGATGCGGTGTCGACCCATATTCTCGAAGAAACTCAAATAGGGTTCTCTTTAGTTCCACCCCACTGTTGGCCGCTATGCGGAATACCTTGTTAAGTGTCCTCATGAGCCTTTCAGCCTCCCCATTCGTCCTGGGCCACAGCGGCGACACCTTCCGATGTTGTATGCCCCTTTCTCTCCGGTACTGTGCAAATTGGTTCCCAGTGAATGCGGGCCCATTGTCCGAGCAAAGGATTTCAGGGAGGCCATGCGTGGCAAACATCTTTTGCAACGCAAGGATCGTGTGATCTGTGGCATGTGCGTCAACTAATTCCACCTCCGGATACCTCGACCATTGGTCTACTGCCACTAAAAAGTACATGCCCCTCCCGGTTGACCCAAAGTCAGTGTGGACTGTGCCCCACAGCTTCTCGCTCCGTTCCATAGAATTTATCGGGGGTGCTTTTTCTACGGGGCTCACCGCCTGGCACGACAAAAACCCTTTTACATGCAGTTCAACTAGGGTTTCCAGATCTAGGAACCAAACCTTTGCGCGCAGCCTCGCCTTCGCCTTCGCCACTCCCTGATGTCCGGTGTGAGCCAGTTCCATGACTCGGGCTCTTAGCGACCGTGGTACAACTATTTGCCGACCTCTTAGTAGCAACCCATCTTCTGAAGTGGAGAGTTCATCACGGATTTTCCATAGTGCCTGAAGATCCCTCTGGGCTCTGTCCTCCCTCCTTGTGTTATTCTGCAGAATGCTTCTCCAATCGCCACTCTGAATTGCAGCTCTGATGATTTTAAACACCTCGTCGTCTGCCGACTCTTGTGCCATCTGATTTCTGTCCAACGCCACTGGCATGGCAACTGCCACGACATTGTGTACGAATTCTTTGCACTCTGCCACATCTCCCTGATCACCTTCCCTCTCCCTATTAGGATGACGGGACAAGTAGTCCGCTGGATTGTTCGTCCCTGGCAGGTACACCAATTTGACCCCGTATTCAATGAGGGTGAGCATCCACCGTTCTATCCTGGGAGGAGGTTTCGAGGATACACCCGCTAGGATTGGAAGAAGCGGTTTGTGATCCGTGATGACAGTTACCGGTTTCCCAAGAATGTACAACCTGAAATGTCTGCAGCCCCATAAGATGGCCAGGGCCTCTCTCTCTATCTGAGGGTAGCGACGTTCAGTCTCCGTGAGGGCTTTACTCGCATATGCGATAGGTAGCATCTCGCCTCTCACGTCCTTCTGCATCAGCACAGCTCCTAAACCCACCGGACTTGCGTCTACAACCACCTCAGACTCGGCTGAGGGATCAAAATATGCCACTGTGTCCTGATCTGACAATGCCTTCTTGATTTCATCGAACGCATCTTGTTCTTTGGTACCCCAAACCCAAACAGCATCACTTTTTGTGAGGGGCCAGAGGGGTTCAGAGAGGGACGCCAAACCCTTGATGAAGCGGCCGCAGTAATTCACCATCCCCAGAAAACTGCGAACTTCTGTCGGCGATTGGGGGGATGCAGCCACGCGGATGTCTCTGACTTTGTCCGGATCCGGGGATACACCGTTGCCATGAAACACAAAGCCAAAAAAACCAATGCGATCTCTGAAGAATTCGCATTTCTCCCGGTGTAAGGTGAGTCCAAGATATTTCAGTCTCTGTAGGGTTGCTTCTAGACGTTTCAGATGTTCGGCATGTGTAGTGGCAAAGACCAAAATATCGTCACTCATGTTTATTACTCCACTTAGACCCGCCAAAGCACCCCTTATGGCATTCTGAAACACCTCAGCTGCTGAGGATATCCCAAAGCTGAGGCGCTTAAACTGGTACAGACCCTTGTGCGTTGTAAAAGTAGTAATGTACCTTGAGTCCGCATGCAACTCCAACTGGTGATATCCTGCTCTTAAATCAAGTTTCGAGAATATCTTGGCACCCTGCAGTTCACTGATGATATCATCTATAGTGGGGGTCAGGTGGCGTTCTCTCTTGATGGCCGCATTGGGCAACCCCACGTCCACGCAGATGCAAACCTTGCCCGGTTGTTTGGGCTTAGGTGCCACCACGATTGGCGAGACCCAAGGAGTCGGCCCTTCCACCCTTTCTATGATATCCATATTGATCAGTGCTTTGAGTTCCTCTTCAACCTGGGACTGAAGATGGAACGGAATTTGTCTGTGTTTCAGTGCTGTTGGGCGGATCGTTTCATCTATGTGCAGCCGCACTGGTTCTGCTTTTAGTCGACCAATCCCTTGAAACGTACTCTCAAATCTCTCCAAAAGTGAGTCTACGTCCCCTTGATAAATTGCACACGCAAAGTGGACCAAATCTAATGCTTCCGAGGCCGCACAACTCAACAGGGACCGCGGGCTAACATCCGTGACGAAAAACGTTGCCTTAATTGCCTTTCCTTCATGGGCTCCAGGAGCTACAAACACCCCTTTGATTGGCAGGGGAGTGTCACCCCCGAACGTGAAAATCTTCGCCCTTGAATGGTCCAATGGAGGGGGGCCTGGGAGGGTTTCGTAATGTTCGGTAGCCAAAACACATACTGAGGCACCAGTGTCTATTACTACCTGTGCGTAGGGACTCCTTGAATGTTAACCCCACACATTGGTTGTCTGCGTTTTCTCGCCCCAGTAGCCAAATTTGAAATGAAAAAGACCTCTTCATCCACTTCCTCCTCCTCTGCGATGTTGAGTCTTTGGACATCCTGTTCCACTGCAGCGACACTTTGTTGTTTTCTATATCCACCGCTTACCCTCGCGGGTCCCCACTGTGTGGCAACTGGGGCAGCAGCTCTGCACATTCGGGCATAGTGCCCTGGCGTGTTGCATCTTTTGCAGGTCCTCGATTTGGCTGGACAGTCTTCCGAATGCGGCAAATCGCATCCACACTACTGAAAAATGACCGCATTGCCTTGGGAAGATGTCGGTTCCTGCCTCTTTTGGCTCCACCTCGACTTTGTCTGGGACTGTCTCCCAACCACAAAAGCTTCCTCGAGCTTGCCTGGGCGTGCAGCAGCGTCCACTTTAGCCCCTCTACACTCGGCAAGTTCGTGTACCCTTCCACCGTCCAAAATATGCGCCAGCGGCATACCTGGCTCTCTCCAAACCTGCCTCCGCAGTTTCCCTGAGCTGAACCCTTGGATCAGTTGGTGTCGTACCATTAAATCAGCATCCGTCCATCTGCACGTGGTGGCTAGCTGTCTCAAACGTGCACAGAATTGATCTAATGTCTCCTCATCGTGCTGCTTTTCTCCACACATGACAAACCTGTCAAAGTCTACGTTGGATAAGGGGATAAATTGATCTCTTAGCGCGGTTTTGACCGCATCGTAGTTTACCACTGGTAAGGTGAAAGACTCATAAATGCGCAGTACCTCTGTGCCCGCCGAGTACAACAGCGTCGCCACTTTGGCATCATAATCTGTTTCTCCGGTGGCGGCGAAAAATATGTCAAGTTTTTTTATCCAGAGGAGCCATCTCGGGCCTAGTTTCGAGGGGGGACCCGAGGTGTCAAATTCTTGCATTGGTTGTAATGAGCCATGCTGCCTTCTCACCCCCCTCACTGTTCCAGAGGCCTCTCTGTCGCTGTCCGTCATGTTCACAGGTCGCACAGGCACCTCAGACCGTTTTAGAGGCCGCAAACCTGGCTATATCCGTGTTCGACGTAGGGAGACTGCAGAACGTCCAAAAATTCAGGGATTGTCTACCTCAGTGTTTAGACAGCGCACGAGCACCCTCGCGGGCCGCAACCGCCTTAAACACCATAAACAAAATGGCCGCCGTCACTCGTGTGAGGATCGTGGCGCACGTGAGATGAAATACCCATAGCGACACGTTTGTACATGCCGGGCGTTTCTCTCCTCATGTCCCGCCTCGTCGCCAGTGTGATGGGGCTTCCTGTGCCTCGGGCCGCCCTGTACTAGCATCAAAGCATACGCACACAATGAGACTCGGACACGCACGTCTGATCGTTCCAGGGTCCCAGCGGCACATGCCTCGCGGGCCGTCTTTATTCGACAGCGCATGCGCGGCCACAACGAGGCTAGCACATGCGCACATGCATTACGGACGTAACAGTGGTCAACACAGGTTCGATCCCCGTGTCCGCGCTTAGAAACCTCTGGGTATTAAGCACATTATAAATAACCTATCATATCATATTCAATTACACTAGGACTGCAGGTGAGCAAAAGTGATTTTTTTCCAACACTTAAATTGTAAGAGCCCAAGTCTGAATTGTTTGCACTTCAATTATCGACACCCATTTAAGAAAGACAAACTTTAAAAGAGGTCTGCCGAGACGGCAATTTGGCTGGACATTGGTAATTACAGAAGGCTTCAATAGGCAGCCAAGCGCCCCTTGATCTCCAGAGAATATTAGCACAATGCTAGTGGGCCAGTGCCACACCAAGATGCAGCAGCAGGAAATCACGCACTGCAGATCAGAGAAACGGGCTGATGTATCACTGCATTTTTATGTATGCAGTCCCGTTATTTGGTCAATGCAAGCAGAACCTCTCCATTACCCTTGACAAAATTACAGGCCTCTCTCCCCTTCTTCAAAATAATGAGATCAACATCCTAAAGTGTTTGCATGATTGAAGGAAAACTGACGAAACAACCACACACGACCAGCGTGGATGATATCTATTATTAAAAAAAGCTTGGGGGCCTGATTCATGGAATGGGGAGCAGAAATGGCCCAAGGGCTGCGTGCCGAGAACGACCGTACGTCAGCCGTGGTGCAGAAAATATATTGCGCACCACACATATTCATGGATTCCAAGATGCATTACTAGCTGTCGCCCAAGTCACAAGAAGCTGTGCGAGGAACGCCTACAACACACCCCCACACACACCAAAAAGCAAGCCAAAGGACTAACACGGTGCAAGCGTCAGCGCCACCCCTGGCCCAGCATCCAGTACCACAGTGAAATCGCGCGCCTCACCTCGCAATCCCAGGCCGCACCCCAGAGAAAATGCTTGCCCTCCCAAGCAAGCCCAGGCTGCACCCCAACAAAATTTCGTGCTTCACCTCGCAATCCCAGGCCAGACTCCAGAGAAAACAAGTGCCCTCACTCTCAAGACCAGCATGTACCCAAGCGAAATCGCCTGCCCCCTGTTAGGTGCAGGGTACATCCTTTACAAAATCATGAGTTCTACCCATCCTGTCCACATATCCCTCCTACTGCACATGAACCACTGTAGTCCACACACAACCCCCAAACCGCCTCACCAGTGAGACTGCCCCACAGCAGCCCACTCCAGACTGGACACCGCCCACAGACAGCCCACTCAATACTGGACACAATACTTACCTGTGACATTTCCTCTAGTATTCTAAAAATGTGGGACAATGCTATAGTTTGGGTGACCTTTAGACTTCAGAATCTTGAATATTTGTCCATACACTAGGAAGTAGCCTCCTTTCGATAGTGCGCTATACAAGTCAAGTGGTACGTGATACCATGGGCCTTCTGGTGTTTGTGTGATTGGTGGGCGCAGACGATCTGTTGTCGAGACGCATTAGCAAGCCATGCAATTCTATATGATTTCTTCTACTAAATCGCCCATTTGTGGAAACCACACCTGATTGCGCAGTAGTTTCTTTACAGAGGTATACAAAAGTACAGATGCATAGCTGAGTGCATTTCAGAGGTTATAATAGAACAGATATACAGCAGGGGGTAGGATACAGAGGGGCACAGAAGAGGGGTACAGCTGTACAGGGTATCAGAGTGGGGCGGACAGCATCTAGCGAGTCAGGTGCACAGGAGGGCAACGTGATGGCCTAGGTGTTGATTAGGAGAGACTACTTGAAGAGGTGGGTATTGATTTCTTTTCTGAATTGTAGGAGCGTGGGGGCGAGTCTGATGTTGATGGGGAGGAGGTTCCATAGTCTTGGGTTATATCTTCTTATAGTTTTTCCACCTAGTTTCTCTTGTCAGGAATGTGGAAAAACAGAGCTTTGGATCTCCCACTGACACCTTTGTTAAGTTTTCCATGATAATGTAGGCGGCAACACTTTCCTGGTGATGTACCTGACGTATTCTTCTGCTTCATCTCCTAGCGCGCTGTCTGTCATTGTCTTGGGATGTGTTGGCATATAGTTAGCTGGATTCAGGTCACCACCCGGTTTGTGAATGATTTGTAATCATATTCCTGCAGTCGTATACCTCATCGATTCGTGGGGGTATTTTTGTCTTTGGGTTGGTAAACAGGAATAGAAATGCTTGGTGATCTGTAATCAGCATGAATTTCCCATCACAAAGTGATGTGATGAATCCTGAGGAGTCATCACTGATTCCCCGGTGATGATCTCCTCCACATGGCCAGGGGATGGCAACCGCTACCTGCTCCTGACCCTGGGGATGGTATTATGCGGGAGGATCTTGTGGGAGGGGACTCCTATCGGGAGGAAGTGATGACTACACTAGAAAAGACACAATATTTGTCCTCCCCTTCTGAAACTACAGCCTCTAATATACTGATGGCAAACT
This sequence comes from Ambystoma mexicanum, assembly GCF_040938575.1. Classification (NCBI taxonomy): domain Eukaryota; kingdom Metazoa; phylum Chordata; class Amphibia; order Caudata; family Ambystomatidae; genus Ambystoma; species Ambystoma mexicanum. The sequence continues at coordinate 223,211,729 of NC_090927.1, read as the reverse complement.
GCCAATCTGAACAAAATACCATTATACATAACACACATTTAACACCTCATGTTTCTGGTGGTTTTGATTTAAACAAGGATTTAAAACAATACAGCCTTAAACGGCCTACAACTCCAAAGCACTTCAAATCCCAGAAAGCCTCAAGTACTGAGACGAGGAAGATCAAAATGGAGTTAATGAGGAATGAAGGAAAGATCAAGCTGAATGTGCGGTCTAGTTACCATACTATAAATCAGCTGCACTGGACATTTAAACCTGATGAAGCGGAGCGGCAGAGAAAGCAGAAGCAGACGTAAGGAGGTGAACCATGCTGGGTGAAGCAGATTCTTACAAGCATCCGCTTGGAAGCACACTTAACCGGAGAGACGTGAGACCGAAAAAGGTGCAGCGGATGCTTCAGAAGGACCTCTGGGAAGGTCAACAGCAACAGCGAGGCTGTTGGAAGCATGGTCTTGTGAAAACCCGTCAATTTCACTGAGACACTAACGCGGAGCAGACGCTGGAACCAAATGAGGGTCAGCGAAGATGGGGAAGCTTTCCAGTAATTGCAGCTTCACCACAGCAGCGTGCCACGGCCCAGAGACACCAACAAACACTTGTAAGTCCGGCAATAAGTGTTGGGGAGCCCAGGGCATGCAAATAGGCATATGGACAAATAAATAAATCTTTTGAATACCGACCAAGTAAATTCAAATGACTGAACTTATACAAATCCTCATGTGAAAGAGATCAATATGGGGAAAGCTGGAATCAATTTTATCCTCAGCAGATAAACATTAATGAAGAAGTGTAGGGCAAAATGTGTGCAAGTCTCCTTATATGAGAAGTCAATTTGGGGAAAATTGGAACAATCATGGCCACAAGCAAAAGAATACTAATGAAGAAAGACAGCCTCGATACATAAGATTAGGAAAGTGGTTGACCCCCCAACAATTGTGCGCTGAGGGACTATAGGTATGTTAAGAAGGAGTTGCACACTTGGCTGTGTTTTACCAAGTGGGTTTATTTGGGATATTAAGCCATATTTCATACAGACAAAGAGATCAGTGACTTCAGTGGCATAGTTCACAAATCACCCGTTATATCCATACAACGTACAGGGTAATTTAAAGTATAAAAGCCAACAGTAACCTTTGATGCACATGCTTTTTTTGTTTCGCCAAATAAATGGCTTTACCTAGGCTACGTTACAGTTATAAGTTTCGGTACAGCATAGAGATTTAGTTTTCACTTTTGTATTCAAAACATCAATAACAAGTGAAATTGATTTTGTTGGTTCTATCTGGATTTAATTGGAGTTGTATTGTTGTTTGCTCTTAATCGCCTATCCTTGTTCTCCGGATTAATTAAGTGGGTTGGTTCCCTTTCTAAATCAGTATTGTTATGAGGGAAATTGTCCCATTCCCCTTTAAAGAATACTTAAGTAGCTGGATTTGTTCTTGTACTGTATCGTTTTGACCCAAGTTCTATGCCCCCTGGTTGTTTCCCCAGACCATCAGTCTTTATTCCTAGATGCGAGCAGGTTGTTCTGAGTAGCTTCTTATGCTGCACAGATATTTCTTCCGAGTGTGGCAGTGTTCTGCTGTTTGTCCGGATGATATATAAGATGTCAATATGGGGGAAGTTGGACCAAGTAGTACCTGAAGCTATAGAAGTATAAACAGTGAAGTGGTACAACTGTGTTATACTGAGAAGGAAAGAGAACATAGTGAGAAGTCTGGGTGAAAGAAACCATCAGGCAGTCTGTCCTTTTGGGAAAAGATACAAGGCAGGAGAATATATCAGGGGATCTGCAAGACCCAGAAGGTTGGTTTCTTGCAGGGGAGTATACCAGGTAATCCATATCGAATCTATGAAAGGAAAAGACTTTGTGGAAAAGATGACTGGCGGGAGAGTACACCAGGAGATCTAAAACTTTACTGAAGAAGAAAAGACAATTTTTACCATCCTGAGGAAAGTATTGTCTACTCATAAAGACTCATTGAGAAAGAGGCATTTCATCTTAAAGTGTCAGTGTTTGAGAGAGACACTCTCGCTATCCTACCTGAAATAATCCAGGGGAATGGAATCAGACCCTGGATTCAGAGACTATTTGTTGGATTTTCATATTTGATTTGTATACATTTATTTTTCTCAATCATAAACAGAAAGTTACCACACATCTTTCATTGTTCTTTTATAATGTGAGCGTCAGCTACATTTTGGACACAAAGACTATTAGTATAATTTTGATGAGACACAGATTGATCTTTAGTTTTATCTTGCTAGGTAGGGAAACTCTCTTTAGGATAGGGAGATAAAGGTCTTTATCAACCCTTTTATTTTAATCAAGATGTCTGATGTTGAAAAAGTTACAACTTTGTGTCCTCCTCTCATTTCTGACCCCTCACAGTGGTGAAAATGTTGGCATGCCCACACTGCAGCAAGGCTCTCTTTTTCTGCTTGGGAGAATGCGGTTTCGTTCGCTGACAGGGCCCTGCTTGCGTATCAGATGACGTGCTTGGAGGCTGATGCTTTACTTTCGCTTTGAGCCAGTAGTGCTCCCAATTTCACTGGGATGGCAGCAACTGTGATGTCTGTTTGTCACAATGGGTCGGAGTAAGCCAGCTGTCTTGCTGCTGTAAGTGCCCTCTTTATGTCCTTGAATGCATGCTGACATTCCTCGCCCCATTGGAAAGGGACTTCTTTCTTGAGTTAGCACTTGAGTGGTTCGGTCATGGTGGCATAGTTGGGCAAGTCACATGCGCATTAGCCTGTCATCCCCAGGAAGGATTGGACTTCACCAACCTGGTTTGGCAGAGGAAACTTGTTGATGGCCAGTTTTTTCTCCGGTCCATCCCTTGATCCGAAAAGGTGTGGCTTTAGAATTTCAAATGTTGTTTGTTGATATCACATTTGCTTTCATTAAGGGTCAGAGCAGCCTCTTGTGAAGTGGGGCAGACCTTCACGAGTGTTTGGTCATGTTCACCTGAAACGTCCCGAAAACCAAGATGTCATTGCTATAGTTAAATGCGGTGTTAAATGGTAAAATTAGGTGTTTTATCGTTTCCTGGAATATTTTGGCAGCCGACCATATCCGAAGTTTAGTTGCTTCTATCTAGAGATGCAATTGTGTGTGGAGAACACAGTGATTGGTCTGGAGGAAGGGTGTAGGTCTAATATATGATATCCATGATTTGTGTCCAGTTTTGAGACTCTTACCGCTTTCTTGAGCTTAATGATCGTGTCTTCTATGTTCGGTCCAGGTTGTCTTTCCCTCTGGATGGTGACATTAGGAATGCAAATGTCCACGCATAAGTGAATGCGGCTGTTGTCTTTCGGTACCAGCACCAAGGGTGAGACCCATGCTGTTGAGCCTTCAGCCCTTTCAATTATGTCTTCCTGGAGCAGTAGGAGAAGTGTAACGCTCACCTGGTATCCACGGGGACATCAGGCAGCCTGTTCTGACCTCTTATGACCTCGAACCCTTCCCTGGAGTCTACTCGACTGGAGACTGGGCCTTGTTTTCTTGGAAAGTGTGCTTTCCGTCCTGCTTTCAGCGCAGGGCACGTTGATTGATGCAGGCTCGTTGCTGCTTAGTTACTTCACTGGCAAGAGTCCGACAGGTAAGTATAATGAGTCTTTTGAACAGTTCTCTAACTTTGTTCCTTTCCTTCCTTAGATGATGGCCAGCGTCCGGGGATGGTGACGTGCTGCTGAGATGAATAGCGCTGAAGGTGAGTGAGAGCACGATGCGTGATCGACCCTTTCTTATGTGTATTGAACTGAGTTATTTTTCGGTGTCTTTTAGGTGCCGCAACGTTTTCAGCGTGGATGCCGGTTATGAAGAAGAAATGCAGTGAGTAAGCGTGGTATGCGGCACCTCTAGATGTTTCCACGCTAACCTGGAGTGTCTTTCCCTCTTGCAGTCGGATGAGAAGTTCCGGAGACAGAGTTCCCTCAGAGCGGCTGGGATTCAGGTAAGCGTTTGAAGCTCGTACAGTCTTTAAAAATAAGCGAAGATTTGCTGAATGCTTACTAATGCCTTTTTTCTGTTCTTTTCCTTTTTCCTTAGGAAGCGGCGTGCCGGGATGGGAATGACACCGCCGAAGATGCCCGCAGAACAGAAGAAGCGATGAATGATGGGCAGAAGTGCTGCAGGGTAAGGCTGTTCCTAACAGTGTTCTTGTTCTTGCAGGAGCTGAGCGCAGAAGAAAGATGCAGGCCTACTGGAGACCGATCCGAACACGGTGAGTGTCACGCTCAGGTGCAGAAAACACAAAGCATGTTTCTCAGCCTGGGCGTGGCTTAAATAGTCTTTGGGTATCCCAGGTTTCTCTGGGCTGAACCACACCCAATAGACTAGATTGCACATGCAGTTCTGGGAACCGAAATATGTGGGGGCATCCATCTTGTCCCCATCAATGCACTACAAGTGCAATCCCCAATGTTATCCTATGGGAGTGAGTGAGTCTGGTGCCACAAGCGCCAAGTCTGACTCCAAGTGGGTCTTTGGAGGGATGGAGAGGCCCTTGAGGGCCATGTAGGTGATCGTGGCCTGGCTCCAGCCTGACATCTTGGAGGGCTGGGGACATGAGGGGCAGGAATCATGACAGCACCCCCCCCAAGCGCCCTCTCAAGGTGGCTCTTCTGTCTGGTCCTGGTTTGTTAGGATGGTTTTGATGAAATCGTCTAAGCAAGCGAGGTGCATGGATGTACTCACAAGGCTCCCATGTCCTGTCTTGTGGACCATACCCCTTCCCGTCTACTAAGTACTATAATTTGGATCTGACGTACTTTGAATCCAGGATGTCCTTGACTTCGAATTCTGGCTCCCCAGTGACTACTACTGGCTGCGGTGGCGTTGCTACCCGGGTCCCAGGTTGGACAGGTTTAAGCAGAGACACGTGGAACACAGGATGAATCTGCATGTTTGACGGCAAAGTTATTCTGACCGCCACAGGATTTATCACAGAGGTGACGGTGAATGGACCCAGGTACCTTGGACGGAAACTTTGGGTTCCTTTAATGGACACGTGTTTAGACGCCAGCCAGACCTTGTCTCCCACTTGGTAGTTGAGGGCCTTTGCTCGGTGTTGATCAGCAAACTTCATTTGGCGATTCTTAGCTTGAAGTAGGTGTTCAGCTGCCCTTTTAAAGGTTTGAGAAATGCTCGTGTGCAAGGTTTTGACTGCTGGCATTTCCAGGGTTGTAGGAACGTCAAACTCAGAAGTACGTGGGTGCCTGCCATACATGGTATAAAAGGGTGTCTGCCCAGTGCTGGTGTGTAGGGAATTATTATAAGCACATTCAGCTATCCATAATAGGTTGAACCAGCTTCCTTCAGCTTGGTGTAACATGCAACGCAGATACTGCTCGAGCGTCTGATTTGTCCTCTCAGTTTGACCATCCGTTTGGGGGTGGTGACTGGTGGATAGCCGGATGTCGATCTGGGCCATAGAGCAGCATTTTCTCCAGAAGTTAGATACGAATTGAGTACCTCGGTCTGAGACTAAAACTGAAGGAAACCCATGGAGCCGTACAATGCCTTCAAGAAATACCTTTGCCAGAGTCGAAGCATTTGGGAGCCCCTTAAGAGGAATGAAATGTGCCATTTTTGAAAATAGGTCCACGACCACAAGAATAGTGTTAACCCCTTGACTGGGTGGTAAGTCAGTAATAAAATCGAGGGACAACGTGTGCCAGGGTGCTGGTGGGATTTCCAGTGGTTGTAATAGCCCAGCCGGTTTCTGCTTGGATGACTTGTTTTGAGCACACACTCCACAAGATAGGATGAATTGGATAATGTATTTACGCCACGTGGGCCACCAATAATTTTGTTTTACCTTGGCTAGGGTTTTAGCGATTCCGGGGTGGCCCTCGATTAAGGAATCATGATAACCGGATATGACTTGTTCTCGTAGGTTCTTGGTTTGGTAAGAATAAACGATTCTTGAAGTAGGGCAACTGATCTTTTATCATGTAATGTTCTCCTTGTGCACTGCATGCTTGTAATTGCTCCGGACTCATCAGGTTTTGGATTTCTTCATGTAATTCTTTCTGAGTTATGGTTGCTGTGATTCCTAGGAACTTGTCACTCGGGATGATTGCTATTGGGTCAGGGGTCTGATACCCTTGCTCTTCCACCCCCATACGGGAAAGGGCATCAGCCTTCCTGTTTTTCACCCCTGGTCGAAATATATTCACGTAGTCATATTCAGCAAAAAAAAGAGCCCAACGTAGTTGTCGTGAGGATTGGGCCTTTGCCGTTTTTAGGTACTGGAGGTTCCGGTGGTCAGTTATTACGGTGATTGTGTGTCTGGTGCCCAAGAAGTAGTGCCGCCATGCCTTAAAGTCTGACTTAACGGCCAGGAGTTCTTTGTCTATGATAGCGTAATTGAGTTCAGGGGGTGTGAATTTACGCGACCAGAAGGCAACAGGGTGTAACTGGCCCGTTTCGAGGTCCTTTCGTGAGAGGACGGCTCCCATAGCCATGCTTGAGGCGTCCGTTTCCACCAGGTATGGGAGATCAGGGCAAGGGTGGCATAAGATTGGGGCAGATGTGAATCTTGCTTTGAGTTCCTGGAAAGCTTCCTCGGCTTCTGTTGTCCACTGGAACTTTTTGTTGCTTTTCCTTAGCAATGACGTGATGGGATGCACGATTTGTGAAAATCCTGGGATGAACCGGCGGTAGAAGTTTGCAAAACCCAGCATACTTTGAACCCCCTTGAATGAATTTGAGGATGGCCAGTTCAGGATAGCATCTACCTTGTGTACATCCATTCGGATTCCATTCGGGCTGAGAATAAAGCCCAGGAATTCCACCTCGGAGACGTGGAATGGGATCTTTTCGAGCATGTCGTAGAGCTGGTGTTGACAGAGTTTCTCCAATACGGATCAGACGTGTTTAACGTGGTCCTGCTTTGATGCGGAATATACTAGAATATCGTTGATGTACACTAGAGCACAGACATCAATCAATTCCCGTAGGACATCGTTCATGAAGTATTGAAATGCTGCAGGCGTGTTGCAAAGGCCAAAGGGCATTACTTGATATTCGTACAAGCCGTATTTGGTGCGAAAAGCGGTTTTCCATTCGTCCCCCTGTTTTACGCGAACAAGGTGATATTCCCCCCTCAGGTCTAGTTTTGTGTAGATTTGGGCATCTTTGACTTGATCAAGCAATTCAGGGATCAGTGGCAGGGGTAGCGGTTTTTTACGGTAATCTGGTTCAGTGCGCGATAGTCGATGCCCGTTCCCAAGTCCCCCTCCTTTTTCAGTACAAAGAATAGAGGACTGGCTGCTGGAGACTTCGAGGGACGGATGAACCCGTTGGCCAGGTATTGGTCAAGATAGGCCTTCAGGTGCTGGTTTTCTGGTTCTGTGAGTGCGTAAATTCGCCCACAAGGGATTTGTGCGCCGGGTATCAGGTCGATTTGGCAATCGTATGGTCTGTGCGGTGGCAGGGTATTAGCCTGTTCTTTCTGAAAGACATTTTGAAAGTCCTGGTATTCACTTGGTAGGGTGCCAATTGCCACAGTCACAAGCGTGGAGGTTCTGGTGTCTATTGGTTGTTTCTCTTGGCGATAACATGTGTGGGCGCAAGTTTCGGGAAAGGCCAATTCTTTTGCTCGCCAATCGATTCAAGGATTGTGAGCTACCAACCATGGCATTCCCAAAATCAACTGGAACTGTGGTGCCTTAATGAGGTCGAAAACGATAGATTCTTGGTGTCCATCCTGGCACAGAAGGGTTAAAGCTGCAGTGGATTGGGATACTGGACCAGAAGCTATTTCCGTGCCGTCGACAGTGGTAACAGTGTCAGTGGTTGATTTAGGGCGTAACGGAAGCCCAATCTTTGCCGCAAGATCCTGGTCGATGTAATTCCCAACGGTGTCCAGTCATAATTTCGAAAACATAATTTCGAAAGTAAAAAAAGTCGATTCAAAAATGTCGAAAAAAAAAATGTCGAATTGTTTTTTTTTTCGATATTTTTTTTTTGGCTCTAGTTTCTGTGAAAAAAATAGGTAAAAACAAAAAAAAAGGGGGGTTGGGAGGGGAACCCCCCCATTTCGAAAAAAAAACATCATTAAAAAACATTCGACATTTTTTTTTTCGACATTTTTTTTCGACTTTTTGACTTTCGAATATTTTGTATTCGAAATTATGTCTATGAACCATTCCCAACGGCTCCACTGTCTATGTACGCTCTTACTGCGTGCATCCGAGATGGTTGTTGGTGATTGATCAAGACCACAGATAGTGCAAAATGGGAGGTCTGTAGTTCACTTTCTTCACTCGACAAGTGGACCCCTACACTTGCCGGGCTGGGGAGTTTTCCCATTCCTTGAAGGTATCTTCCTTGTCCATGGCCCCTGCCGTCCTCCTCGGTGGCTTTACAGGACACTCTTTAAGGAAATGACCTGACCTTCCACAGTACAGACATAACTGCTGCTGTCTCCTTTTATCCCTTTCCACTTTAGTCAAGGGGGATCTGACCCCCCCAATTTGCATTGGTTCTCCTGAACCTTCCGTTGTGCTGGCAATATTGTCCTTTAAACGCACATACATAGGGCGAGGGTCCGGTCTGGTTCGATCTGATCTTCGGTCCTGCAACTTATGATCCAGTTGAACAACAAGGTCAAAGAATTCTGAGAAGTCTTTCGGGGGGTTCACTACTTGTGCGAGAACATCCTTGAGCTCCCCCCGCAACCCCTCTCCTCTCCACTGGCCATTCTGCTTCAAGTGCGAGTCTATTGAACGTGGCTATGTATGTTAAAAGGTCTTGATTCCCTTGGCGTAGGGACAAAAGTTCGTTGTCTAATGTCTGCCCATGAGTACGACGGGCGAACAGCTTTTCCATCTCCTGCTGAAAGCCCCGGAAGTCATGCAGCAAAGGATCGTCTTGGGCCACAAAGGGTACAGACCAGTCCGCGGCGCTACCACTCAGGTAGGATAGCACAAAAGTGACCCGTGATTGGTCTTTCGGAAAGGCCCCTGGTCTACAAAGGAAGTGCAGCCGGCATGGTTCATGAACATTGCAAACCTCTTGAGATCAACCGTAAATCGTTCAGGCGGGGCCAAGGGAACTGCCCCAGGAAGAGTTATCTGAACGGGATTGGCTGATGGTGCTGGCATCGAGGGCACACTTCCCGGCAATGGTGCATGCCCTGCTTGTGACTGGAGAAGTTGCCGGCTTAAATCATCAGTGCGTTCTTTGGCTACTATCAGCTCTCTCCTCAGGGTGTTGGTCTCCTGCCTGACTGCACGAACTTCGGAACGTAGCTGCCCCAACATGTGGGCTAACTGGTCGGTTTCTGACGTTTCCATGATGCCCAGGTGGATTTTGATGTGATTCTTTGTGTTCTGTAACGCTCACCTGGTATCCACGGGGACGTCACTCAGCCTGTTCTGACTTCTTACGACCTCGAACCCTTCCCTGGAGTCTACTCGACTGGAGACTGGTCCTTGTTTTCTTGGAACATGTGCTCTCCGTCCTGCTTTCAGCGCAGGGGCGCGTTGATTGATGCAGGCTTGTTGCTGCCTAGTTACTTCACTGGCAAGAGTCCGACAGGTAAGTATAATGAGTCTTTTGAACAGTTCTCTAACTTTGTTCCTTTCCTTCCTTAGATGATGGCCGGCATCCGGGGATGGTGACGTGCTGCTGAGATGAGTAGCGCTGAAGGTGAGTGAGAGCGCGATGCGCGATGTGACCCTTTCGTATTTGTATTGAACTGAGTTCTTTTTTAGTGTCTTTTAGGTGCCATGACGTTTTCAGCGTGGATACCGGTTATGAAGAAGAAATGCAGTGAGTAAGCGCGGTATGCGGTGCCTCTAGATGTTTCCATGCTAACCTGGAGTGTCTTTTCCCTCTTGCAGACGGATGAGAAGTTCCGGAGACAGAGTTCCCTCAGAGCGGCTGGGATTCAGGTAAGCGTTTGAAGCTCGTACAGTCTTTAAAAATAAGCGAAGATTTGCTGAATGCTTACTAATGCCTTTTTTCTGTTCTTTTCCTTTTTCCTTTGGAAGCGGCGTGCCGGGATGGGAATGACATCAGCGAAGATGCCCACAGAACAGAAGAAACGATGGATGATGGGCAGAAGCGCCGCAAGGTAAGGCTTTTCCTAACGGTGTTCTTGTTCTTGCAGGAGCTGAGCGCAGAAGAAAGATGCAGGCCTACTGGAGACCGATCCGAACACGGTGAGTGTCACGCTGCAAGTGCAGAAAACACAAAGCATGTTTCTCAGCCTGGGCGTGGCTTAAATAGTCTCTGGGTATCCCAGGTGTAGCTGGGCTGAACCACACCCAAAAGACTAGATTGCACATGCAGTTCTGGGAACCGAAATATGTGGGGGCATCCATCTAGTCCCCATCAATGCACTACAAGTCCAATCCCCAATGTTATCCTATGGGAGTGAGTGAGTCTGGTGCCACAATCGTCAAGTCTGACTCCAAGTGGGTCTTTGGAGGTATGGAGCGGCCCTTGAGGGCCATGTAGGTGATCGTGGCCTGGCTCCAGCCTGACATCTTGGAGGGCTGGGGACATTAGGGGCAGGAATCATGACAAGAAGTGCCTATGAAACCTTGTGTTAGAGGTGTAAACCAACATGTCTAGGGTATTAAGTGATTGGTCTGATTAATTCATCGATGTGTATTTTGATGACTGTGTCCTTCAGTTTCGCTAGCCCTTTAAAGAGCTTCAGGAATATGGTGCATAACTGCAGTTTGGATATCAGAGTGATTTCAATTGACCAAATTGTGGCAGCTGTCGCAGGGTGGCACTGGACTATTTCACAGGTGTCGTAGTGGATATCAATGAGGTGAAGGCTCTTTTGGTTTTGTAAATGAGTAGACATCACCCCGCATGAGGGCCCCTCAGAACAATGATCGTGGCTGTGGTGCTTTTTCCACTGTGATAGAGCATGTATGTGAATTGGCCTATTGATGGCAACAGTTGGGTTGCTCCCCATTGGTAGATTACCTCCTTGGATTTCATGAGGGGTCGGGAGGCTTGGATGCAGGAATATTCGCATTTGTTCCTGAAGTTGACTGTGGTGCTGGTATCACTGATGAACTCGTGAACACAACCTATTTGGAGTGTTACGTTTGGAGCAGTGTTGTCCACAGGCTCCTCGCTTATGAGACATACATATTCATTTGTGTAATATTCCTCGAGCGTGCTTTGAGCACTGTCATCAGTGATGTGGACATCTTCTACTGCTCGAATTGCTCTTCATGGATGTGTCGTTGTCATCGGGAGTTGTCTGGGAAATGCCAGCATGCTTGGTCGACAAGACTGACTTTGTCACATCTGTGGGAAAGGTATGCCTTTGAAAGGATTTTCCCTCCTACAGATGGAGCGTGTTATCCGATGGCCACACAGGCACCTTTGTGGTGGAATGCAAGTCCGCATCTGTGGCATGACCTTGGGGCTTGTGCTCTGTGTTTCGGCATCTTGACAGGAGGTTGGTGAGGAGGCAGTATTGGGACGAATGTCTGGTCGCTATGATGTTCCCTTTCTCAGGTGTTTCGATGGCAGCAGTTTCGATATCCACCCTTTCGTAGATTTGCGTTAATCCAATAATTTCATCCAGAGGCAGATTTATTTTTTAGTAAGTGATTGCGGAAGAGGTGTATCCTTCTATGATAGGCAGTCAGATGGCTTCTTCATCTGAGAAATTCACGAATTAGCAATATGTTACTTTCTTTTACACTCTGATGTCAACATTGTCGATTGTTTCATGTGGTGGTTGATGACACTAGTTGAAAGCATACCTCTTGTAGTCACGATTGGTTGGACTACTAATTTCCTATTGAGAGCAGCTATGGTTGTGTCATACGATGTTCTTTCCTGAACAGGCAATGTCTTCAGCATCGTTTGGATTTCTTTTCTCACTAGGTTACTGAAGATGTTAAGTAGTGCTGGCAATTTTTCATCCCCCACAGCCTTGATGAAGTCCAAGAAGTCCTCTAGCCATTCTTCACATCTGGGACAACTGTCTTGTTGAGGGTGTAGTTGAAATCTCTGCTGCTTACTCAAGAAAGACGCCCAGGATGCAGCTGGCATCAGGGCAGAAGCACCTGCTGCTTGATCATCCTCCCTTGTGGATGGATCTGTAATGGGAGGTGGCAATCCTCTATGTCGCGACTGATGTGGTACTAAGCACAGGCAACTGGCGTGGACCGGTGGAGGCTGGGTCAGTGGTACAAGGGCTTCTCAACATCCAGGATGTGTTCTGGAGCCTGTTGGATTTGCATGGTCTTGGAGCAGGTGACGGAGTCAGTATGATGTGAGATGCAGCGGTGGCTGGTGTGGTGTTGCTATGGATGGTTCCGGGCCTTGCAGCGCTGGTTGGATGGCTGACGGGCCTGGAGATGGGAGTGGATGCAAAGGCTGACTGTGTTTTGCTGGATTGGAGGGTGGGTCATCTACAGCAGCTTTGCACATGGGCTGGAACGCATGGCGCCGGTCGTAAGGCATGCAGGCCTGGAGTCACAAGCGCCCGGCGTAAGGCATGCAAGGCTGGTTTCAGGAGCTTGTCTTGAGACAGGCCGTAGCATCAGCTGCAGCAGAGATGTCTGTCGTAGTGGTCTAAGGCTTGCGTGCCTGTTGGCAGGAGTGAATGTACAGGCGTGAATTCAGGAGCTCACCCTGAGGCAGGTGGAGCATCAGCAGTGGCGGATATGCATGTTGTAGATGTAAGAGGGGTCATGGGCCTGGAAGCAGAAGCAGATGTGCAGGCTTGCAGGTAGGAGTCCGTCATGAGGAGGCAAGGCATCAGCTGCGGCAGCTGCACCTGTCTTGGCGGCTGAGCAGCCACACTCACTTAAGAGCAACCGGTAAGTAGATGGTGTTGCTAGGCTAAGGACCGTGTACCTCGCCACTAGCTGTTTGGTATCTATTTACTACTTATATAATTATACGAAGGAGCCATACTCACAGTCAACCTTCTCTCTATTTGTTGCCAATCTAAAAACAACCTGCTCCCTCTTCTCTCCTCCCCTTCCGTTTCCTGTGCCATGCCTTCTTCTATGTCCTTCCCCTTAAAGTGGAAGTAGCCTCACTTTCTCGCACACTGCCATAATCCTTGTCAGTAAAATATAGTAACCAGCACAAATGTTTGAGACTGCAAGTTGGTATTGTCTGTTAGAAGGTGGAATGATTCCATGATGGCTAACAATTCTTTATATGCTGTAATCATAATAATGTATGCTTTTAAATGGAGCTTCAAGCCGCCAGATTCAGCATGCTTCTAAGTGCTGTAATAACAGGCATTATTAACCAAAGCAACAGTACCCAACTTTGGAACGATGAAGTGCTGAGCCGGCCTGTGTGCCCAATTCAAATTTGCAAAGTGAAGGCTGACCCTATTTCAGAGTCAAGTACTTAACTCATGAGCTAACCACCGGGTCAATAGTGTAATTGACTTATTTTCCATGTCTACCAAGTGTGACTCGAGAAATATGAATGATGAAGTCATGCAATAAGGTTAGAAAAATAATTGTCTTTTTCTAGATGCAAGGGTTGTCAAGCTGGCATAGCAGCCAAATTGGCCTTTCCACTTCGTTTTAGGACTTGATATCCTAGCACTCAGTTATAATCAGTCATAGTTGTTACAACTATTTGGGGCTTTTGCAACACAATACCCCATCACACGATGATTTGGCCGGATGTGATTCTCCCAGTGTCGGGTTCCAGGAATCTGGACTTACTTTCCTAATCTATAAGAATTTCTCAAGATGTAGCTTACCTGGAGTCTGTGCCCACTTTCTCTTTGTGAATGTTAGTGTAACGTTGCCATAGCATAGCCCTGGGGCGTAAATAGAGATACACTGATGAATGCTAGTGGTGTATTGGGATGTCTAAATACCTAAGCACTGCCAAAAGCATGTTTTCTGTCCGATAAAGGCAGACTCAGCCTCTTCTGCTACATGTGCACTGATTATCTCCTGCATTTCGGCCAGTCCAAGATGGCCGGGCTGGCTTGAATTGCGTGCCTTGTCTGTGGCCTGGCCCCTCTCCCATTGGTTGCCCGGCCTATATAGGCCAATCAGTGCAGCCGGGAGGCAGGAGCAGGCACCTGACCACGAAGGCCTGCAACAAAAGCCCCTGTCTACTCCCTGTCCACTACCAGGCCGCTCCAGGGTGAGTACCCGATACAATACCAACTTTTACCCACTGATTTTGACTCTTGCATCTGTGTGTGCTGCTGCCCTGCAACATGGGGTTAGGCTCCATGTGTATACCCACTGAATTTGACTCTTGCATCTGTGTGTGCTGCCGCCCTACAACATGGGGTTAGGCTCCATGTTTGTGCTCACTGAATTTGACTCTTGCATCTGTGTGTGTTTCCGCCCTGCAACATGGGGTTAGGCTCCATGTGTATGCCCACTGATTTGGACTCTTGCATATGTGTGTGCTGCTGCCCTACAACATGGGGTTAGGCTCCATGTTTATGCCCACTGAATTTGACTCTTGCATCTGTGTGTGTTTCTGCCCTGCAACATGGGGTTAGGCTCCATGTGTATGCCCACTGAATTTGACTCTTGCATCTGTGTGTTTGTTTGTTTGTTTGTTTGTTTATTAATTTGTAATGCGCACCAGAACCGGAGGTATCAGGGCGCCGAATACAGGAGGATACAAGAATACTTTCTGCTTAAAATTACACAGGTTACAAAAATAAGTGTGCAACAGTTCCCAGGTGATATACAATTAGGGATCTGTAAATCAGATATATACATACAAAAGGGAGCAAACGGTCTATGATTACATAATTAACAGTGTTAATATACTACATATTCTAAAAATTTGCAGCGGCTATATACAGTCAGATCTATAGCGTAATGCTATGATGCATGCGGAGGAGGGACAAGCACTAAGGTGGATTAGTGGTCGTTTTCTTTGAGCCATTTAATGGTGTTATATCTGAAGTAAGAAAGGTTTGATCCGCTCTCAGGGAGTTCCATAGCTCCGCTGCTTTGACCGGGAAACTGATCCCCTGGCTTTTGTCAATTTAAACCTAGGTACGACTAGGCAATCTGAGTTAGCAATCCTAGTGGGTCGGCTAGTCATTTTTCTGTTAATTCTCTCCACAAGGTAGCGAGGGGCAGCATTGTTAAGGCATTTATGTGTTAACAAGGCAGTTTTGAGCAGGATTTTGTCACTGATGGACAGCCATTTGTTCTGTCTCCTTGCCTCTGAAATGTGTTTTCTTCTGGCAATACCCTGTGCCGTTCTCAGAGCATTTTTCTGGAGAATTTGGATCTTGTTAACAGTGTGCTTGCTAGCACCCAAGTACAAGGAGTTGCAGTAGTCCAGCTTGGACAAAATGAGGTCTCAGGCAAATATGGTACAGCTATCCTTGGATAGAAAGGGTTTACCGGCTCTAATCAGTTTACAGGTGTATGCAGGGGCCGAGGCCATGGCATTGACCTGTTTAACAAAAGTGAGGGTGGAGTCTAGGAAGAAACCTAGACTTTCTACCTCTTTTGCAACTTTAATAATGTTGCCATTGATGTTAAAAGAGGTATATTTGGGGTCGAGTTTGTTGAGGTTAAATGCCGTCCCTAGAATGAGGAGCTCAGTTTTGTCATCATTGAAGCATAGACCGTGGGTGGCCATCCATGCTTGGATGATGAGATAGATTTTATTTACTAAAACCACATCCTTGTCCTAATCCCTGGTAAGCGGTATGAGGATCTGGGTATCATCTGCATAATCAGTGTAGGTGACACCCAGACGGGCCAGATCATCGCATAGGGCCTTAGTAAATATATTGTATATTGTGGGTGGGACGCAGGAACCCTGCGGCACACCTCATGTAATAGGTATGGGGTCTGCCGCCGCAGATGGTGAGAAGATTCTCATGGTATTGTTGCTCAAAAAGGATTGGATCAATGCTATGGCACATCCTGTGCGAAGTGAGCGGCTGAGTCAAATTGATTGCATAGTACTTTATGGTCCACCAGATCAAAGGGGGCCAAAAGATCAAGGAGAAGTAGCAAGGCTGTGTTCCCCTTGTCCTTGAGTTTGTCGATCTGGGTTTTGAGATCAATCAGCGCAGTTTCAGTGCCGTATTTGGGCCTGAAACCAGATTGGTGGATTCCCAGAAGCTGATTGGACTCTAAGTACTCCTGTATATGGAGATAGGCCACCCGGTCTAATATTTTAAGTAAGAATGGCACTGTTGTAATGGGCCTGTAGTTGGTGGGGTTGGATGGATCTAGTGATTGTTTTTTGAGGGGGGGGAGGACCCAGGACTCCTTTAAGTTAATGGGGATGGTACCAGATAAAAAAGAGGCATTCATTAGCTTAGTTATGAAAGGTGAGAGGTCTCTCGCTGAATCTTTGATAATTTGGGCTGGGAACTTGTCTCCCTGACAATTTGAAGGTTTTAGGGATAGGATGATTTTTTCAACCTCAAGGATTGAAACTCATGAAAAACTGAAGCGTTGTGACGGTTTAGTGGAATACGTGGGGGTATTTGCTGGTGTGTCTGAATTAGGAAGGTTTGCTTTTTTCTCAGCAATCTCATTCTGTAGGAGGGTGATTTTGTTAGTTAAGGCATTCTGTATATTAGAACACCAGAGTTTGTCCTTCAAGCAATTTCGTTGGGGGAATGGGGGCTTCCAGCTCTTTTAAAATTCCAAAGAGTTCCTTTGTACTTGAATTTGCTTGATGAATCCTGTTATACGTTTCCTGTTTGGTATGTATTATTTATTTCTTATATAGGTCTGAGATGTTGATAAGGTTAGTTGTTTTTTTTGCTGCCGCCCTGCAACATGGGGTTAGGCTCCATGTGTATGCCCACTGAATTTTACTCTTGCATCTGTGTCTGCTGCTGCCCGGCAACATGGGGTTAGGCTCCATTTTTATGCCAACTGAATTTGACTCTTGCCTCTCTGTGTGCTGCCACCCTGCAACATGGGGTTAGGCTCCATGTTTATGCCACCTGAATTTGACTCTTGCATCTCTGTGTGCTGCCACCCTGCAACATGGAGTAAGGGCTCCATGTGTATGCCCACTGAACTTGACTATTGCATCTGTGTGTGCCACCGCCCTGCAACATGGGGTTAGGCTTCTTGACTTTCTGCAAGTGCATGCTGCTGACACCCTGCATTAGAGGGTTATGCACCATGTATGTTTCTATAAGCAGTTATGTAACTAAGTAAGCCTTCTGTAACAGCGCCACAATGCCTAAGGGCTGTTTGTGAGCTTTATAAATGTGAATAAATAATAAATAAATAAATAAATAAATTTTAAAAAAATGTCAGTTTAAACTGCACAGCCTCGCGCTATAGTTGAATATAATGGGACGGTTAGTCCTGAGAAGTGTTTATTTACATTGTTAAAAATGTGTGAACCCTAAAAGAGTTTGTGTTTCCTTGGAGTGGGCCAAGTTAACACTGCATCAACGTTTTAGTGTGCATTTGTACACCTTCCGGACTAATGCTATGCCCTAGAATTCTACTGTGGTGGAATGAAAGGGGAATTTGTCAGTTCATGCCCATTTCATGCCAGGCCCATTTGCTCGTGGCAGATTTGTTCGTAATTTTGTAGCACATTTCCTCGCAAATATATGTGGGGGGTGAGTTTAGTAATTTAATTAGTTTGTGGGGATGTGGGGTCGTTGCGAGAGTCTCCCTCCACCTTTTGTTTGCAAGGAAATGTGTTAAAAACAAATGTATAAAAATCTGCCTCAAGCAACAGTGCTCACAGGGGGCTCCGATGCTTGTCAGGGGAGCACCAGTATAAATGTTCAGGCAGCCGTGTTGGACAAACATCTAGCGAAGCTGAGTAAGAACTTCTGCCAAGGATGGGATCAGAACCCGAACCCTCTGATCAGAAGACTCACTGCCACCACTGCAAACCCCTTCGACCGCTACCCGCGGCCCATCACTGCGAAGACCCTGTGAAACCAGCCCTACTGTGACAAGACCAAACAGACCAAGAAGAATACAAACCCACGACTACATACTCAACCCGAGAAGATGGAGTAATGAGGCGCAAGCCTCGGTATCCAAAATCACCGCCGATGGATAAAAATCTGTCAGCAAGTAGAAGAACAAGCGCGTGAGCTGGCGCAAAGAGGAGTGCCTGTCAACCATTGGATGGTTTAAACTGCTGACCCACGGCGGTCCACTCACGCCATTGGCGTTTTGGTTTATTTTAAAGTAAAGGGAACCACACACAAGGGTTGTTTACTCTAGCTTTTTTTGTTTCAGGATCCCTGGAGCAGCGTCACACGCCGCTGGTCCTTTCTTTTTTTTTTGTTGATTCCCTGCCTTTTTTTAACCACAAACGTACAGCTGGTAAGAGGGTGGCAGAGGGGATGACCGGGTCTCCTCACCCTCTTTGTGGTAAATGAAGTGGCAAAATCAGCCAAATATAGTTCAGCAAAATTGCCTTTCAGCAAAAAGATTTTTTTAAATAACAAAAAGAAAATCGGCACACATTCATGGATGCGTCTTTAAATTATTATTGAAACCAACCAATTCCACAGTGAGGAAAAAGAATTACTGCCAGCTGGGAATTCCAGTAAGGGGAAGTAGAACACCGGAAAAAGCACACCTTTCACCATGCCTGAATAGAGCGAGCGACACCAATCAAGGACTTTATAAATCGGCCAGATCAATCATGAAGTCTATATAAGCACACAATTTGGTGTAGGGAGTTATGCAGTGCAGGCTAACACCCGGGTGGTAGGAGCAGCTGAGGAGAGCCAACTTAACTGAAAGTGACAATTCTGCTAAAGATGGAGAAGACAGTTGCTTGTTTGCAGCACAGAATAATGGACAGATACCAGAAGCGTAGTGTTGTCTGAGAGCTGCGCCATGCATTTTTATACAAGTCATGAGGGTGACACCAAATGTGCCTCTTATCACAGACACCCCACAACATGGCCGTCACGTTGTCCATGTGATGGGTACACACCATCTCTCCAAAAACTATAAGAGCATTATCAACAATAATAATAACGGTGCTTTAACCTAGCTGGTTACTCCTCTCTCACAGATTTGTACTCTTATAGGGATTCTTGATTGATCCTGCAGAGTATCTCGAGATGAACAGAACTGTTCTCTTGACGGTGGCCTTCATTTGCATCTCCCTCCTTGGTGCTGATCTTGGCAGCTCATAATTCAGGGCAGGCTCTTCTTAATGGTTGCCATATCGATCCATTTCTTGAAAACGTTCATTGCTCAGCACAGGCAATAGCATTGACAGATGGTCGGTAATTACTGCTCTCATTCTGTGATCCCAAAACACCAGTGCTGGAGATACTTATGCCGATTATTGGGGTGTGGTACGATATGTCATCAGGAGTATACAGAGAGACTCAGCTAAGCATTTGATTTCTTCATAGGAAATCCTGAATTTTATTCCAGACAAACAGGCGTGCTGCCTGCTTCACAGGCAATACCGTCTCTCTGTCCACACCAAAAAGAGAGCTCACATCCAAGCCCGCACCTCTGCGGCATCCAACAACTCGGCCAAACTTTTTAAAATCTGCCAGGAGCTGGCAAATCCTGCTGCAGTCTCAAATTCTCCGGTCCCCTCTCAGGCCCTCTGCACGGCCCTGGCCTCTCACTTCATCTTTAAAACCCAGGACATCCTGTCTGCCCTCACATCATCTCCTCCTCTTCCAGCGTCTTTCGTTACCTCCGCCCCACCTGCTGACTCTCCTCCCTCTTTCTCTTCCTTTCCTCCATTCTTCCCTGTCGAGATCACTAGACAAGTCTGATCTATGAAAGTCTCATGAAAACAGGTTCTTCCCTGTTCGTCCAAAACCATCAAGGACCATACTGACATCCTTGCTCCTGCCCTGGCTGACTTCTGCAACCACTTGTTCGCCACTGGAGCATTTCCCTCCCCTCTAAAGCATGCCCTTGTGTACCCTCTTCTCAGGAAACCCACAGCCAACCTCTCCTGCTCAGCTAACTATCGCCCGATCTCTATCACTCCTTTCCTGGGCAAACTCCTGGAAAAGCTGGCCATCTCCCAGCTTAACCTCCACACTGATTCTGTCGGCTGCCTCCATGACCATCAGTCTGGCTTCAGAGCTGCCAGAAGCACGGAACCTGCTCTCCTGAACATCAGTGAAGACCTGCTCTCTAATTCTGATTCTAATTTCCCCTCTGTCTTCATCCTACTCAATCTCTCTTCTGCCTTTGATACTGTGAACCATGCCATCCTGCTCAACCAACTCTGTAATAACCTCGGTATCACTGACCAGGCCCTGGCCTGGCTGACTTCTTTCCTCTCTGATCGACTCTCCCAGGTCCAACTTGGATCCTCCCTTTCCTCTATTTCATTCTTAACTTGTGCTGTTCCCCAGGGGTCTAGCCTCTCTCCCTGGCTCTTCAACCAATACCTGGCCCCCCTCGCCCACCGCATTGCTTTTCTCTGTTCCAACTTTCAGTGCTATGCGGATGACACTCAGCTCAGTTTCAGGCTCCCCTCTACCACCTCTGCTCCCTCTCTCATCTCTGACTGTCTGCACTCCAGGAGTGGTGTGCCGCCAACGACCTCTGCCTTAATGGCAGTAAGACAGAGATTCTCCTCATCGGCACGCCTTCACCTTCCTTTCCTGTCACTCTCTGGCCGGCTTCCCTTGGCCCTCTTCCTGCTCCCACCTTTGAGGCTAAGAACCTCGGGTCATCTTCGACTCCACACTCTCGTTCTCTCCTCACATCTCCGACGTCTCTAAGAAGTCTAACTATCAACTGCACCTCCTCAGGGGCATTCATCCTTTCCTCTCCTTCGCCCAGAAGCTCACTGTCTCTCGAGATCTGGTTCTCTCTAGGCTGGACTACTGCAACAGCCTCTTTCTAAATCTGCCTGCTACCACTCTTTGCCCTCTGAAACTCATCCAGAACAGGACTGCGAGACTTGTCCATGGCCACAAGCCCTCCGATCGTATCTGTCCAGCCCTGAAATCTCTTCACTGGCTCCCAGTGGCTGCAAGGATCAAGTTCAAGACCCTCTGGATGGTCCACAAGGCCTTCTGGGGCCTGGGGCCGAGCTCTTCACTCCTCTACCTCCAACTCCTTCAGGGTTAGTCGCTACTCCAAGCAACGAGTTGGTGGTAGATCTCTTTCTTTGTCTGGGGCCTCTCCCTGGAACAGCCTCCCTGCCTCTCTGAAACATTTGGAGAACCATCTTTGTTTCCGGAAGCACCTCAAGACCTTCTTCTTTGCCTCTGCCTTCTCCCTACCTCTCACCTCCACTCCCCTGCTGATCTCTTCTGTTTCTGTACTGGGCACCTGATCTACCCTTTGAATTCGGCCCAGATTCCTGCCCACTCAGCCACTTACCCAAACTGCCTCCTGGCACTCCTCTGCACTAGGGTGTGTATCTGTTACCCTACAGACCCCTGACCAGCACCTATTTGACACACATTAATTCTGCACTTGCCTCCTGCTGTCCGCACTACCTGTTGTTTGATCTTGTGTTCAGCACTTCCCTCACCACCACTGGCCCTGGCACTTCCCCCCTTTCCCTCTCCTCTGCACTTGCACATTCTCAATGTCACTGGGCCTAGTAAGAGCGTTGTTTTTGTCCTCTCTTGTACCCCTCCCTTGCCTCGTCGTGCCCTGAAACACTTGTGTATGGGTGCGATATAAGTAAAATATCATATCATATATCATATCATTAGGGGTCCTCATTTGCCTGAGGCCGGGCTTAGCATAATGTGTGTGTGCTGAATACGGTACTTCTCCAAGAATCACTGGAACGCAGTACCCTGAAGCACGGGTCCCTTCTCCGACCTTAAATATTTTGGTATACAAGTGTGTTGCAAAGATTTTCTTGAAGAAGGCTATCTCTGTATGGGTGTCCATGGTGGAAACAAAGTCCACTTCAGGATTCCTGCAGTAGTCATTTATTCTCAGTAGGAAATGCTGGTCATTTGTGACCATGCCAAAATCAGCATTACGCCATGCCACAGGGAGGTGCTTTTAGATGTGGGTGCTTGACACTATTTGCACCCATGTATGAGTTCATCGACTCATGCTTTCTCCAGACCCGTGAACCATACCTTTTTTTATTGGTTTTCACTGCTCCGCTGGTGACCTACATGCTTCAATTGTGTCACTGTTCCCACAAGTGCTGAAGGAGTGACATATCGGGATCCTTGACGCATGCCATCATCCATCCTGGAGAACTTTGTGTGTACACACCATAGACATTTCATTGTCTCTTCAGCCTCTTTCATATATAATATGCGTTTCTGTCTCAGAAGCATTTCTACTTTCCTGAAATTAGACACTTGATTGCTCCTTGTATGCATTAGTCACTTTGTGCTGCGGCCGCAAAATCCTTTTTAAACATCGTCTTCAGTAGTGATGGCTCAGTGATCATGCAGATATTTTCTTCCACTCACATTTCCTTGACTCCCTGTGAACCAGGGTTCTTGACTGATTGTCTGGAAAGGTAATCAGCTAGGTTGTCAGCACCTGCTCTTAACTTCAGCAACACCCTATAATCCTGAAGTTGGAGACCACATACTTGTCCATGCTGGTGGATGCAGAGACGTGCTATTTAAGAGGATTAAGGGTTTGTGGTCATTGACTATGATGACCGATATCCATAGGGATACAGCTTTAAATGCTTGCAACCCTAGAGGACAGCTAGTGTTTCCCTTCATTCATATTTTTGTCTAGTAGAAATAAGTTCCCTGCTGTCAATAGACAGACATTTACTCACATCATTTATCTGCATAATGTGACAAATCTGAAGATGTCGCCCCTTCTCTACCATGGGGCCAGGGTGGTGCATCCACAGTGCAATAGTCCCCCTGAAGGTGATGAACCAGGGGAGGTTCACATGGTGGCAGAGCAAGCCCCTTACGGGATTCGAGACAACCATTCCCTAGAACACGGTATTCCACTGCTTTAGTAGACTCTCCCTCTTTCCCCAAGCCAAACTCTCCTTCCCTTTTCCCAGACAGTGCTAATATCTGTTATTGTGAGGGTACCAACCTGATATGTTAGAGCTGACTAGAAGCCAGGGAAATACCAAATGCTTCCCGTATAGCTCTACTATTAGTACTGTGAAGAAGAAGATGACCAGGAGCATGATGAGCACTCCAGATGAATGGAGCGAAAGATCTGGTCCCTTACCGTAATTTATTGGCCCAGGGAAATACGAAACTGCAGAGAGAAATCAAAATGAAGAGAGCCATCTTCCAGTGAGGAAGCCCGGGAGATGCCAACCCGGCGAGCAAGGGACCGCAGGAGCATCGTCTCCCTGAGCTCCTAGGGTGTGGTCCCATCACTATGAATTCTAAGCGCTCCCTATCCTGTTGGGTATTAGTGTATGTTTAATGTTCCTTCGTCCCTAGCAACGGTCCCTGTCCCTAGGGCTTTGCCTAGCGAGGGGGTTTTGCTTGAGAGGGGTGAGTCCTGAGGATTTTATTTTATTTTTTTCCTTTTTTTAAGTTGATTCCTTCTGCTTCTGTGGTGAAAAGCCAGGTTTTGAGTAGTTTCCTGAATTCTGGGTGCTCCTTTGTGTTTTGTATGTCTTTCAGGAGGGTGTTCCAAGTTTTTTCCATAGATTTTTCCTTGTGTAAGATTTTGGTTCTAGGCGAATGTTGTTGCTTGATCTGAGTGTTCTTGTCGGTTGATAAATCATTATTTTATTTTGTAGTCATTCTGCTCCTTGGCCGTGGATTGCTCTGTGGTGATGTGAGCTAAGCCCTGAGGAGCAAAGGGCTGAGAAGGTTGCTGTTGGGCTGTGGCGAGTGTGCTAGAGAAAGACAGACAGACTCGCTATCTACTTGGAATTCTTTTTTTTTTTTATTTCTTTTAAAATGTATTTATTTACAGTATTTACAAATCTATACAGAAAATATATCATATCAACAGGCCGAAACTACAGAAGAAAAATGCAGAAAAACAAAAATTAAAAGAAATCGTTAAACACATTCCAGATCTTCTCAAATGAAGACAACTTACATTTCAATTTGTAAATCAGCTTTTCAGTCCTAGACAGACCATGCATTTCCTGGACCCATTCCTCAAATGAAGGAGGGACCTGACCCTTCCATCCACGAAGAATTAGTCGCTTAGCCACAATGAAAGCTCTAAAAATCCACTTTTTAAGGGTGGAACTGACATCAGCCAGTCCTGAGTCATCACCTAAAATCACTGTCTTAAAATCCAGGTCAGAATCTCCACCCGAAATCCTGTCACACACATCAGACTCTATTCCAAAAATCTCTGACACGCACACAACTCCATAGCATGTGTTCCAATGACCTAACTTCTTGGATGCAACCCCAACAATCATCAGTATCAGTCATGCCTCTTCTATGGAGTGTTTCTTTGCAACAATACACGCAATTTAAAATCCTAATTTGTCGAGACCGTTCACTCAGATTCAGCGAACACAATGAGACATTACCACACATATTCTGCCAGGCCTCAACCTCAATTTGAGACCCAATTCTCTCACTCCAAACTCGCCGCAAGTTGTCATTACTCTTAATGTGATACGATTAGCTTGTATAGTCTACTGGCCAAACCACCTTCTTTCCCATTAGAATCGTCTATAAGCTGAATCCGATAAACCATCAAAATTCCTCTTCTCCCTCAACTCAACAGCCGTCAACCACCTAACATCATTTCCCAAATCAGAGACCTGTTTAATACCCGTCAAGAACCATTCAGGCCAAAAACCTGTCCTGGAATCATCCCTAATCCTAGGATTCAGCCAGATAGAGGCACTCCTGCATTTAAAGGCATCACGACCTAGCAATGACAAGATTTCAACCCATGAGGTGCGTAAAAATGACGTTGTCAACAAACTACCCCCGTAAATTTTAGTATTAGTGGTCAGCAAGGCACCGGGGCCCAACGGCCCATAGGCATTCGACTCCGCTACCGCCCAGCTGTTCAATTCATCATTCAAAAACGGAACAAAAGTATGAGCAGAAAAGGCCAAATGATAGGCCTTAAAATTCGGAACTCCCAAACCACCTAAATGGACTGGAAGCTGTAATTTCCAAAGACTAAGTCTCGGTGGTTTTCGGTCCCATAAAAATTCCTGAACAAGATGGTCCAGATCTGTCCAGTAACAACTCTTAATTTTCAATGGAAGCATGCTAGATACAAAGTTAATTCTAGGCGTCAAATTCATTTTCAGGGCATTGACTTTACTCCACAGGGAAAGATTAAGCAGTGACCATCTTTCCAAATCCATTTTACAATCCCGAATGACTACACTCATGTTTTCATCAACCATAAGGGAGACCGGATACGTCAGCCACACCCCCAAACAGCGCAAGCGCACACCACACCAAGTAAACCCCAGCCCCGTAACTAAAGTCTTATCACACCTTTTGGACAGGGGCAACACTTCTGACTTCAAGCGGTTAATCTTGTACCCTGAAAAAAACGTGATAATCAGTCAAAATCCTCATCAGACAGGGCAGGGACTCTTCCAAATTCTGCAGCACCAACAATAGATCATCCGCATAAAGCCAAGCCTTTTGCATAACAGCCCAACAATTAACACCTTGTAAATCCGGTTCATTTTTGATGCAAACTGCCAGAGGCTCAATCGCCAGAATGAATAACAGAGGAGAAAAAGGACAACCTTGACGCGTGCCCCGATTCAAACAAAAAGGCTCAGATACCACCCCATTAGTCTTAACGTCAGAAGTAGGATTGGCATATAGAAGAGCAACCCAAGAAACAAAATCCTCACCCAGATTCATCCTCCTCAGTACCGAATACAAGTAATCCCAACTGACCCTGTCGAAAGCTTTCTCCGCATCAAGGGAAAGGACAGCGGCATCACAATCCATTCTAGCCGCAATTTCCATGGTTAGTAACAATCTCCTGATATTACTTGATGTACGCCAATTTTTCATGAAACTGGATTGTTCTTCAGCGATCAAAGTAGGCATCAAATGTACCATACGCATAGCAAGAACCTTGGCAAGAATCCTATCAGTATTGATAAGGCTAATTGGACGATAACTTGCAGGAAGATTACTGTCCTTCCCTTTTTTCAAAAAGACTGAGATAGATGCATGTCTTGTACTTTTAGGCAATGACCCAACTAGTCTACTAGACACAAACATATCTCTCAAAAGTTCCAAGGCTGAGTTAGGGAGGATCCTATAGAACTCACAAGGGAGCCCATCTGGGCCCGGGGATTTACACACATTCAGCCCTGAAATCACACTTTTGATCTCATCAACCGTTATCATATCACCAAGAAGATCACGTTCAGCATCCTGAATCCTAGGCAAATTCAAATTTCCAAAGAAGTCCTCACCCTTACCTGTTATACCAGCCTCATTGCTATACAGATTCTCGTAGAAGTCACGGAAAATTGAGTTAATTTTCTTGGGATCAAATGTAATTCTACCCTCCCGGTCAACCATAGAAGCAATTGCTGACTCTGAAATCCTTCTCTTCAATCGGTATGCCAGCCATCTGTCACAACGTTCTCCCTTTTCGAAATAAGTGCATTTAGAATAGAACAGACCACGCTCCGCCCTCTGCGACAAAAAGTCTTCCATTTCTTTTTTAAGTCTTTTCAAAGTTGCCAATTTTACTGAGTCAGTTGGATCAAGCATCAGATCCCGAGAGATCTCACCAATACGTAGATCAAGATCACACCTCTTACCCTCTTCCTTTTTCCGTTTACCACTAGACAGCCCTAAACAAACACCACGCATACAGCATTTAAAGGCTTCCCACGTGTTTGCCACACTGATCTCTTCTGAGCGATTCTCCATAACAAAATAGTTTGCTTCCGAAACAATCCGTTCCAAAATATCATCATCCAATAAGATAGAGGTGTTCAGCTTCCATGAGAAACTTCTTTTAATCTGAAATTTAAGTCTCAAATGCATCTCAACAGGGGCATGATCACTCAATGAAATATTACCAATACCACAAGAGACAATACTTTCCGACACACTCCCACCAGTAAAAATCATGTCTAGCCTAGAAAACACATCATGCGCATTAAAAAAGAAACTGTATTGACGTTTGTCCAGGTTCTCCAGACGCCATGTATCTTTCAAATTGTGTTCCGCCAAGAGTGATCTAAGCGCCTGATGATGATGATCACAAGGCAGCACACGCCTGACCCGACTTCTATCCAGAGCAGGATCAACTACCGTATTAAAGTCTCCACCAAGGATAATATTAGAATTATTCAAATCTAAAAGGGTCTGTGCCACTATTCTAAAAAAGGAGCCATCGTCCACTGTAGGAGCATACACATTGCAGAGAGTGAACAATTTCCACTGAATCTCAACCAACAAGGCAATCATTCTACCATCCTTATCCGCACACTCCTTTAAAATTTTAATAGGCAGTTTCTTCCGAAACAAAATGGCCACGCCCCTTGACCTTGATGAAAAGGAAGAGCCACATGCAGCACCAACCTACTCCTTTTCCAACCTAGAAATCTCATCCACCAAAATATGAGTCTCGTGCAAGAGACAGATGTCAGCATGCATGTCCTGTAACATGTGAAATACCTTATTTTTCTTAAGCAAATTATTGACCCCATTCGCATTCCAAGAGACAACACACAGGTCATTGACTGCCCCACCTGTGCGAGAAGTTGCCATTATATCTTGAAGGTCTAGAACATCAAAAGCAAAAATAATATAAAAATAACTAGAAAAATGACACTTACATAAATATGAACACAAAACAAAAAGTAAAAAACAAAAAGAACAGATAAGACTGCGAAGTCTATTCAGCCCAAAAAACAAATGAAACAACATTCTGAACCAATCCCAGGACCCCTCCCAAGGTACATTAAAAAAACATTAATGCATCAAAAGTCAACATTTCCAAAAAAAGAACAAGAAAAGGGAACAAATAAAACCCAAAACCAATAAAGGCAACCCTAACAACCCCAAAATCCCCCATCCCTCAATAAAACCATGAAAATATTCGCAAATATAAACACCACAGCACCAAATACCCAAAGAAAGCACAAGGTGAGCCTCCGTTTCACAACCAAAATGAGCCGCCTCTCAAGGCAGAGTTGAAAACCTGCAAAAAGAATAAGATTAAAGCAGTGATACTGCGGGCAAGAGGGACCAATAGGCTTGCATGAATTCCCGGCACCATCCTGCCAGCATGGGAGAATCCAATATCCTCAATTTGTAGAAGAAGAGTTGTTTCCAGATCCACTCAGTTAATTCGTCATTTACTCCGGCCATAGATAACATCCTGTCAAGATAGAACTCAAATCTGAATCACCAAAAGAGATATTCTCCATTCCATTGCAATTGCAGCACGCCCACAGCAAACACTCCAAAGTGCACTAGTCTGTTTTAGGGATGCACACGCTGCGATCAAACATTACCAGCATTATCCATGCTGCCAGCTGTGACCCCAGTCGGCTCCGTGCTTTCCCCCCTCAGCCACCGAAACATACCGCACAACGCTGGTGCCTGCCAGCGACGGCTCCACTCCGCTTGCGATCCTTTCCACGAACAAAGCCGAGCAAGAGCCATCCGCAGCCATCCCAGTTCCACGGCACGAAACGAAACCACCGGCATGATCAGCTGACGGCAGTGCTGCGTGTGCGTGCGTCACACGTCACAGTAGAAAGGTTCCTTCCTTTAATCAAATCAGAGGTAACAGGGAGCACGGACCGAGGCCGTGACTAAGAATTCCACGTAAGTCATAAAGACATAGCAATACAAAGTTCCAAAGTATTTTTTAAATATGTGGCAACGTTAACTGTCATCTGTAATCAGCGCCATTTTAAAATGTCTAAAATACAGCAAACATTGACAAAAAAAGAAAAAGAGATAGGGAGGATGGGGGGATAAATGGGGGGGCACCAACAAATCCAATGTCACTCAGTAGTAGGAGCAAGCACAGAAAGGCCCCTCTTATATGTGTCCAACCAATCCAGTGCTTGCACAGAATCTGATGTGCTCCTATCACCATCAGGAAACACAATGGTAAAGACATTATTTCTACTGAGAAAGGCCCTCAGAGTAAGCTGCCTGGCTATTTCTTTAGCACCCCGAAATTATCTCCTCAGGTGTAAGATTTCCTTAGGATAGTCAGGGTAAACAAAAACAGCTTTACCTTTGAAAGAGGCATTTCCAACCAGTCTGGCAGCTTTCATCAGGCGTTCTTTTGACCATAGATTCAAAAAAGAAACTAAAATATGCCTCGCTTTTTTCCCCCAGGAGTTTACCAATCCTAAAAATATTATCAATGTCTTCCATCTTGATCGTAGCACATTGAAAACTTTCCTTAAACACCTGAAAAACCAAAGAAGGCAAGTCATCCTCTTCACCAGCTGAATCCTCCACTCCAACCAATCTGATGTTTCTCGCCCTGATCCTTGACTCCAAATCCAAGCGTAGTTCTCTTTTTTTCCGTAAATCAGACTTCAGCTGCCTGCTATTTCAGAGCTCATAGTTGAAGAAGATTTTTCCAACTCAGTGACCCTGCCATCTAGCTGACCAGTTTTCAAATTGAGATCAGCCATAGTTTGTTTAATATCACTAACATCTTGGGCCACCTGAAGAATGGTCTTGTAGACATCCCGAAGGCTTGGAGTTTCTTCCATCTCAGGAACCTGCTTGGGCTTCTTTGAGGCTGGGTTTTCTGCTTCACCAATCTTTTTCTTGGAACTCATTACAATTTCTATACAAATATCTTCAGGGAGAGGCCCAGAGCAGTTGAGTTAAGCTGCTACTCCGCTGCCAGCCATTCTAGAATCATCTACTTGGAATTCTGCCATTCTAACTTGGAGGCAACTATGAGGTGCGTGTGCCTGTACCTTTAAATCTGAACCGAGTCACCTGGTACAAGAGGCTGTCTCCGCCGCCCTTGCGGCGCTAAGCCCTGAAGAGCAAAGGGCTGAGAACGTTGCTGTTGGGCTGTTTGGCGAGTGGCGTTGTGGCAACGTAGGAATCATGTCTAATGGGCCGCATTCAACTCATCTGACTGCGTCTACATCAACGCTGAAAACACGCGCACAGAAGAAACGCGAATGTACTGGCTAATGTAATGGAAGCATAGTGCCTCAATGTGGCCGACCGATTAAGGTAAGCAAACACTACTTGTGTGCCTCCACAAGTGAAGCTACTGCGATACTTACACAAACATTTACCACTACCGTATCAGCATTACATGCAAATGTTGTAGACAATGTATTTCCTGAAGACTGCGCAGCTAGCATTTCTGCTCAACAAGATCTAATATTCAAACCTGGTTCAAGGGATACAGTGGCACAGTGTAAACGAGTAACTGACGTTTTGGGTACATCTGAAGTACACGAGGTACAAAATATAGTGCCAATAACTGTAGGTACGGAAGCACACAGAACGTTACCTTTGGCAGCCGAAGTCGAGGAGGGCTCCGCGGCCGTTGGAGGTGGGTGTCAGCTGTCCGCGGTGCAGGAGGGTGCAGAGCGGCAGATAGACTTACCGGAGGTTTCGGTTGCGTGTTCCGATGGACGCTCCGATGGATGTTCCAATGGATGTGAGGAGCAGGCGTGCAAAACGTGCAAGACTGATGCAATCGAGTGCCGCACGATCGATGCGGGATCCTGCACGCTCCATCCATTGAGTGCCAGCTCGCCTGGCGTACACAGTGCCGACATTCCTCCAGCTCCTCCACATGCACCAGGGTTAAGCGTGAACGGCATAGAAGGCTTTAATGAGTCAAAGCCGGTCGAGGCAATACTTCGGGGCTGGCTTGAGGAACAGGATTTTGGCTCAAACACAGGTATGTTGGTTGACCCTGTAATGTCGGCTATAACTACTAATCACAAGGTGCGACGTGACTCTCTGGAAATCGTAAACAAGGTGCTTCAAAATTTACTTACATTGAACAAAGCTTGTAAGATCAATGACTTTGACATAACACCGACAAACAACAATAGAGGGTCGAAAGTCTCACTGAAACGTAATAACACAAAGATAACTGACCTTTGTGAAGAATCAGTATCGAGTGTACCTTATAAACGCACCAAAATGTCTGAAAAAGGCGAGCACACCGGGCTTCCCTTTGACATATCCTTTTTACCGACTCTGTCTCAGAAAAGGCTCTGCTCTAATATGAATCGTGCGACTATTTGCAGCGGCTCAAAAACAAAAATGCCCCATTTAGCGAGCACTGACGACTCTGATACTGATCCTGATTCTAATGAGTCTGCCGACTCTTCTTTTATAGAACGTCCTTTCCCTAAAATCAGGAGAAATAGAGGCAACGCTGACACTCCAAAGTCCTGAAACATGGGGCCTCATTACGACCCTGGCAGAAGACCATGGTGCTAGTAGCACCATGGTCCATACCGGTAAATTACCGACTCCGCCATGGAGAAAGGGGGAATTACCACCCCATTACAAGGTTGGCTGGGTGGTAATTCCCCCTTCCTCCATGGCCCTTCCCCATTCCCATTTTTGCCCCATCGGGCTCAATGGGAATGGGGAAGGCGGTAAGTACGGTGCCGTAAATTGCGACACCATAATTAGCACCAAGGTCCCTTTGCGGGTCTACACCAGCCGTTAAGGTCGGGTCCTGCAAAGGGACCTCGTAATTAGGCGCTAATAGGTTAACGGCGCCGCAGCCTTTTACGGCGCTGTTAACCCATTAGCGCCTGGGTCGTAATGAGGCCCATGGTCCAGTCTTAAATACAGCACTGCCGTCAAGAGAATTACAAGAGCTGTTATTATCTACACTATCTATCTCATTGGCACCATTCATGAAATTATACGAAAACTTACACGAGGCAACTAGAGATTTAACAACAGTTGTGGCTTTATTAAACTCCAAAGTAGTAAATCTGGAACAAATATGTGGTCAAACGAACAATAAGCAACATGAGGATTCTAAAAGATTGGAGGAATTATACAAGCTGCTACATATGCAAAGGAGCAACGACGTGACTGATAAAAAGCTGTTTGGCGAAGTTGCAAAAGAAGCACTTGGGTTATTTAAACAAGATGGAAAAAGATTGCTACCAGCGGAGTACTGTAATAGATCTAATGGTTGTACACGTTTGACCTTGGATGGAGAATCACACGATACGGCCAATAGTGGTAGTATCGTAAAGTCACCTGGATGTATGCCATTAGCAGGGAATAACCAAGCGCAGAATACTTCAAAACCCGCTATCGAGATTCCACACCCACAAAAACTGACTACGGTACCCATGACTTTGAACCTTAATAACGGCGAGACAAGCATCTCGTCACTCAGGGACACAAATATGCCACAGAGCTTTGATGAACCAAGTCAATCTGTAGTACCAATCATCGAAATTGTGGACATGTCTTTCTATACTGCCTTTGAACAAGCAAGAAGTTCTGCAAATTTGGCTCATGGTGTTACTCAGGTTGAATCCACATCTAATACGATTCCTCAGGAGAAGGTTACAAGTCACATCGCGGAAAAATCTACTACTAATATAGCTCCAATAGTATTCCCTATTTTTAATAAAGAGGCTGGGGCACCTTTAAGCACAGGCACAGGAAAACAACAGAAAGTGCCCCAATGCAAACAAGCTAAAAACCTACCTGCCAAGAAAGGGAATAAACTAAATGGAGCACAGAAATTTCTTCGGAACATTAAAGTGGTGCACGTGTTAGCAAATGAAAACAACAAACAATTGTCTAGTACAGCTAAAAATCAAGTTGCCACAATTCTTCCAGCTATTGAAATCCGAGACGTCGTAAATGACAAAGGGAGCGTGGAGTATGAAATTCCAACTGAATTGCTTAACATGTCAACTTACGACGACATTGAATATGAGGACATTGTTCAGTCCACTATAACTACTGGAGAAAAACACCAATCCGGCACTGATACACCCTTGGGTAAAAAAAGTGGCAAGTGACCTGACTGTGGGAAGACTTGTTGTTATTGGGAAAGAAGTGCCAATACGGGACACAGTAGTCCCCTGTCAGGCAGAAACAGAGTCTTCACTTGAAAGGTCTAGTTCCAGCAATGACAAGATGGTTGAAACACCGCCTGTGTTAGTGCAATTGAAGAGTCCCACTTTTCGGACAATGCAGGCAAAACGACAAGAGATAAATAGAAGTTACCACGCACAAACCATAAAGAATGGGGACTATGACCAGAGGGATAGGGATCTGTGGGTGAGCCAAGATCGAGGTTGTGAGGAAAGGGTCGTTCCACATCAGTCAATGCTGCCTGATAAAAAAAACAAGTGTCAACCAATAAGAGATCACAAAGCTGACCCCACACGATATAGGAGCAATTTAACCAGGAGAACATTGCAACAAACCCTGGTTAGATTATTGGTTGAGAGGTTACAGTCATCTGACAACTTGATCTTAAATCGTAGTAATATCATAAAATGATTACACCACGTACCTGGATTACGCGCAATCACCACTGAAGATCTGCAGATTGTTGGATTTCCAGATGAGCGGCGTAATGACAAAGTGGTGCTTCATATAACCTCGCCTTTAATAACTACATCTATTTTGGATGCCAATGTGTCTTTTTTTTCCTTGGGCTTTGACGTCTACATGTTGCGAGACGGTCAGTCAGCAGTACAAACAAACGACCGAGATGTGGCATCCCATCCCCTAGAATGTGTATCTACCTCACATAAACCAGTAATAGGATTGGTCACAGATGCCTCAAATCGATCTGTAGGATCAATTACGTCATCCCGCAACATCCTTAGAGACAATGTCCTTAAAAAAAGAACGATACACACTGGAAAGAAACAAGTCTCGTTTGCGGAAGACCGATGTCCAGAATCAGTGGGGGAGATCAAACAAATAAGCATAACAATACAAGGTCAAATGCACTCAGACGGACTAATGGACAATCCTCATACAAGCAGTATCAACCAAGAAACAGCTCAAAACTGGCAATGGTTGGCCACAACGTTAAATAGTAATCAACCGCAATAATGCCAGAAGGAGCCTGCCTCGCAATATCACACATTAGGATCTTGGAATACGCAATTTTTTAGTCATCTGTTTAATAGAGAGTGGTTGGGGGATTTGTCTATTGCTTGCCTACAGGAGACCTGGCTAAGCGTTTGCCCAATGGTATTGGACTTTCAGATTGCATTAAATCCGGCCATACATCTAGAAAAGGGTCGTCCCATGGCTGGCCTGATAACTTTTGTAAGACGATCATCAGGCTTTGACATCATCAATTCATTAAATCACTCACCATTCATTCAAGAATCAACGATTGCTAAACTGTATTTTAGGTCCCAAATAATAGAACAAATGACTATAATAAACTTGTACTGGAACCATGGAAGAGCGGGGAAACAAGCGTTTATCGATGCAGTTTCCATCATTATTGACCGCTTACTTGTAGGCGTTCTAACATAACAATCTGTGGTGACTTGAATATCGACCATTTCAACTCGAAAACATCCCAGACTAAACATTTTTCGTCACAATAGATGAAGGAAATGAGTGCAAGAAACTTACAAATGCTGAATGGATGTACACTAGGTGACATACCGCCGGCCCTAAATTGGAATCGGGCGAATCACGGCTCGACAATCGACTATATATTTGTATCGGCAGGCCTTCATCAACGTGTGAAAACACTGAAAGTGGCTCAAAAAGAAAGCATTGATCACGACATGTTGGTTATGGAATTTAAAAACACTGTGAGAAACGTTAAAGCTAAATGGTCACAGAAGATTGAAGTGGAAGCAAGCAGAGTGAGGCTAGGGTTAGCTGAAGAAGAGGTACTCCAGATATCGAACCAATACTGTGATGGGGGAACTAGGCTTGAATATGCACACTTATTGGTCGATTTTAAAACAAGCAATGGTGGATCAAAACATGTGAATATGAAACGTCTGCACTGTTTTGATTTAAACATATTAATCCAAAAACGATTAATGAGATGTACAATTCGCCAAGCCCGGTCCGTTGACAAAGGCACATGTGGGTCTAAGATAAAGGCTGCCAAACAAAGGTATACAAATTGGATCAGAACACACAAAGGTTTAATGCTACAAAGAGACTCAGAGCGAATGCTGGAAAGCCTACAAAATAAGAACAGTAGAGCCTTTTGGAACATCATTAATGATACACAAGCCCCCCAGGCAGCTTTACAAGCATCCATGGTATTGGAAGCAGCATGGATATCCCACTTTAATGAGTTATATAAAGAGAATGTAAGACCCTCAAACTTGTATGTTCCAACTATTACAAAATGGGCTTTAACATTTCCGAAAGACGAGATTGTAAGAATAATCATGAAAGCAAATAACTCACGTGCACCTGGGCTTGACGGCTTAACAAATTTCACGATTAAACAACACCCGGAGTTATGGGTAGATGTCTGTGTGGCTCTCTTTCAGAGACACTATTGATCGAGGATTGCTATGGAACAATATCTCAGACATGCGGAGTTCCTCAGGGCTCCTGTCTATCGCCTCTGCTTTTCAATCTCTATATCCGCCCCCTTCTTGACCTCTTAAACAAATTAAGAGTGCAATACACAAACTACGCTGATGATACTCAGGTGGTCATACAGCTGAGTGGCTCCTATAGCAGCGATACAGTAACCATCAATAAAATATACAAAGCCATACAAGACTGGATGGCCTGCAATTCTCTTGCCCTGAACGACAAAAAAACTGAACTCCTCATCGTGGCATCCAAAAACACTCAGGCGAAACTCAACTCCAAATATGCTAGTTTCCATATTGCCAACAATACCATTCTTCTTCAGAAGAAAGTCAAGACCCTGGGCGTCGTTCTTGATGAAGAACACTCTATGAAGTCCCATGTCTCCAGCATTAAATCTAGCTGCGGTCTCATAAATAAAAGAATAGGCGATATTCGATCATTCATTTCGGAAGAAAACTGTGCCCTTCTGTCCACTGCATTGATCAATTCAAGATTGGATTATTGTAACAGCCTTCTAGCGGGCACCACAGCCTCCAACATCCAATCATTACAAGTGGCTCAGAATAATGCTGTGCGTAATATTTTCAATCAGTCTCGTCGTACACACATCTCCACTTTCAGGAAAAAACTTCACTGGCTTCCCGTTAAACATCGGATTATGCACAAGATACTGACCACGACCCACAAATGCCTCAGCCTCTGTAGCCCTACTTACTTGTCAGCCCGTGTTAGCATTAAACCCAACACCTAAATCCTCTGCCACTATTCTCAAGCACCCAAAATACAGGACAGCCAAATTTGGAGGTACCACTCTTGATGCTCAAGGTCCCCTTCTATGGAACAAACTTCCAGCCCAGATGCGGCAGATTCAGGACTACATTGTATTCAAACGTGCCATAAAAACCAACTTCTTCAATCTGGAATAACTCTTTGACCCTTCTTCTTTCTTTGCCATGTGTGTCTGTTTGTTTGTCCAGTTTTATGTGCGCCCTGAGGCCTACGGGCATGTTGGCACATTACAAGAATTAAAATAAATAAATAAATAAATAAATAAATAGAGTAAACGATCAGCGTCAGACGCCAAACTCATGGAAATCTGCCGTAATTGTGCCAGTGTTCAAAAAGCGGGACAGAACTTGCCCGAGAAACTACCGTCCGGTTGCTTTACTTGACGTTTTGGGGAAGATTTATGCAACCATGTTACAACTTAAACTAGTAAAATGGGCCACACTGTCAAAACATGTAGATGTCAGGCATACTGGATTTGTTAAGCAGGTCGGTTGTTCGTTGAACTTCCTACTGCTGAATTTACTGAAAATGGAAGCGTTAAGATCACAAACAACGGTATATCTCGCCTTCATTGATTTCTCCTATGCCTTCGACACTATTGATCGAGGATTGCTATGGAACAAAATGCGTGCATGGGTTGCCCGGAAGGTCTACTGGCTGCAATAAAAGAACTGCACTCTGGTGTTAAGCAGGGTTGTCCCTTGGCAGCTGCGATATTTAGTCTGTTTATATCAGACATTGGCAATTCCATCGAGATAGTAAAGTCATTTCCCCCAAAGATGCACAGATCCCATCTAAGTTGGCTTCTTTACTCTGGTGACCTCATATTGCTGGACTTAACACCAATTGGTCTACAAAGAAAAATCGACACAGTTCAACAATGTGGTTGAAAATCATCTGCTCATGAACACAAAGAAATGCACAATTCTTGTTCTCAAAAATCTTAAAGGAGGGAGGACACGACTGTCAAAGAGACCATTTTGGTCTATGGGGCATGACAAATTGCAGATATCACCTAGTGTAAAATATCTTGGCATGACTATTAGCTCCTGTCTCAACGATGGCCCATGGATATTGGTGACAAAACACAAATGTAAACAACTGGCGATTCAAGCCCTAGTGTTAAAAAGAGATTTGGAAAGTTTTCTTTAAAGCGGTTCTGCGATTTTATCAACAAAAGGTAATACCAGTACTGACGTATGGGGCAGAAAACGCCCTTGGTTGCTCATGGGAGGTGTCGTCTACGCTTGAGAACACTTTCTGGACCAAAGTATTCGGTTTACCGAAAGGAATATCGACAGCCTCCATTCGATATGAATTACCGCTAATTTCCATCCATGCATGAGTCTGTTGGAGCCTGCTATCATTATATCGGAAAACAAAAGCATGCAAACAAATTCCACAATTTGAAATCTTCCATAGTTCCACTTCATCAGCTCCAGGTGTAATGGCAATGTGGTTGAAACGATGTGAAAATTTGATGGAAGAATATGACATTACTCCAGAGTTGCTTCAAGATAATCTGGATGCAGCGAAAATAAAAATTTGGCGCGTGGATTGGGAGCTGACATGCTCTAAAAGGGGGGCATCTAAAATGCTGAGTGCGGCTCCACCTGAGGCTCGTGCATTTAACAGCATCCAAAAATATATTGAACTATTCCCAGACCCAAATGCCAGAAGGTTGTTCATGAGTCTTCGGCTTAACATGTTTAAAACTAAAGAACGTTTGAGAGCATGGTCAGTCAACGTGAACTTGGACCCAATGTGTCGATGTTGTACACAAGAAACTGAAACTCTAAAACATTTGGTGCTATTTTGCAATAACTTACGAACAGAAAGAACTCGATATCTGGGCTCTTGGAGCGAGTGTCATCCGTCTCTTAATGCAGATGAATGGTGGCAACCAATGTTCAAAGGAACAGATTTGAAATTGATATTGCCATTGACATACTTCTTGGCGATAATTGAAAAGCGGTTATTGGCCTAAGAGCTCCATGTCCATTGTGGGAAATGCTAACCTGTGAATTAGAGTAGAGGTTCATGAGAACGTAAAAATATATTGAACAAAAAAATGCGAGTTCATAAAAGAATACACTATAAAGAGATGTAATGGGTAATAATGGATGGTCTTATTTTAAAGGTTTGTATGTAAACCAATAAAATTAATAATAATAAAAGAAAAAGATGTGATCTCTTCGTGATGGTTTGAGGATGAGTCTGGCTGCTGCGTTTTGGATAAGTTGCAGTTTCTTTAGCAGGTTTTCTGGCATTCCGAGGTAGAGGCTGTTGGCATAGTCAAATCATGACATGATGAGGGCGATATTGTCAGTGTCTTATAGGTGAAGGACAGGAATGGTAGGATTCTTTTTACTGAGTGTAGGAGGAAAAAAGAATTCTTGATTATTGCGTTTACTTGTGGTTCTAATGTTAGCTCGTTGTCCATTAGGAATCCAAGGTGTTTGACTATTTTCACTGGTGTGGCTGCTGTTCCTAGTTCTGTGGGCCATGGGATATAAATGTTATTTTCCAGGGTTTTGGATATAATCATGATTTCTGTCTTGCCTGAGTTGAGTTTTAGGCTGTTTGTGTTCATACAGTCGTAGAGTTCTTTGAGACATTCTCCCAGCATTGCGTTCTCTTCTTGTGTATTTTCGATTTTATAGATGATTTGTGTGTTGTCTGCATAGTAGTAGCATGTAAAGTTGTGTTTTCTGAGGATTTTGATTAGCTCAAGCAGGTAGATGTTGAAGAACAGTGAGGATAGGGATGATCCTTTGGTACTCCACAGTCGGTGTCCAGTGGAGCAGATTTTAAGGGTTTTATCAAGACAGTTTCTGTTCTATTTGCTAGGAATGATTTTAAGGCTAAGTCTGTTATTCCTATTTCTTCTATTCTCTTGATGAGGATGTCATGGCTGCCTCTGTTGAACGCTGCTTAGAGGTTCAGTAGTACTAGGGCAGAGTTTGTGTCAGAGTCTGCATTTGTCTTTAGGTCCCCAGATAGACAGCAGTGCCGTTTCTTTTTCTCTCAAAGGTCTAAAGCCAACTTGCACCTGGTCCAGCAACTGCTATAATGAAACTAATTAGCTTTCAGGAAAGGATCAGAAGCTGTATTTAAATGAATATGCTCTCTGTTTCTGAACGACTCATAGTATACTGGCATGGTAGAGTTATTTCATCAGCCAGAGTGCGATTGTGGTGTGCTGACAAGCTGTAGGTGGTAGGCATATTAGAACATGTGCTGGAAGCTGGGCTTGGTTGCTGCCTTGGGAGATGTGTAGATCACAGCACAACCCCAGACTCAGGGTCTCCACTTGAGGGTCCCTCCTCGGTCCCTAGCCTGGTAGTCAAAGGGTTGGCTCTGCAATCATGCGTTTGGATAAAAACTATGATTGTATGTCTCTGCTATACCAGTGGAGTCTTATGACAGAGAACGACAGGGCAAAAGAGAATGAGAGAGAGAAAGAGAGCGAGAGAGATAGTGAGAGAGAAAGAGTGAGGGCTGCCCAGGATCTCAAAGGCATTCGGATGCTTTGACTATAGCCAGTCCCGATCTCCTGGAATATTTTCATGATATTCTCATTTCCATGAGAATGGACAATATAAAGAGAATATAAAGATATGCTAGGAGTGGATCCTAGATGCGGGATTCAGATCAAAGTAGGGAAAGCAGAATCTTCACAGCTTCTAATGGGTGCATAATGATAGCACTGGAAACTTTTATCTAGCTATTAAGAGTGTGCAGAACACCTTGCCCTAAAGTGTGGGATCTTTCAACAGAGATTGGCTGTATTGCATTAGCTTTGTGCTCACAATTCTAAAGGAAATTGTTGTGACATAATGTCCCGAGACCCTGAATATCCTTCGACTGTTTACCTCAAGCTGCAGATTAGCTGTATTGGCCTTTTGTGTTTTTCAGCTGGTCATTTGCCGGAACTCTGGTAAATACATGTTTGTCCACCATAATCATTTCTATGATGTAAATAGGTTATACTGCAGCTAGCACTGATACTAGTGCAAGGGAAGGATTAAGGTGAATATGCTAAATATGATATGCTTGGCATTTAGTGCCCAGTTATTTGATTAAATAAAACAGCGATTGCCTTGTCTGGTTTTCCTACACCTTTCCACTGCAACTATTGTATGGGCCAGAGGTCTACCACCTTTGGCTGCCCAGATGTTTTGGAAAGCAACTGCCATCAGCACTAGCCAGCATAGTGCATGGTGAGGGATCATAGAAGTTGTAGTCCAAAACCTCTGGATGGACGATGGCATAGCCAGAGTCACTGTAGAAACATGCCTAGAATCTAACATTTGTGCAGCTATCATTGGAGCACAGGCAGGGAATGATGGGATGGTGGTGGGAGGAAGAGCCGAGAACTTCAGGTGGCCGTGTGTGACGGGCCACTCACTGTGTTCCCTTATAGCAGATGAATAGTATCCAACCAAGAGAAAAGGCTGCAGCCAAGAGAACAAGGGGAGCAGATGGCAGTGGACACCTACCAGGTTCTCAGTGAAGACACAATCAACATGCTGGCTGCATTGTCCTTGGCATTAACCCATTTTGTAACACCATTGTACATAGGAGGGGATGTTGTGGTGCCCTTGTTAATGCCCTTTAATGTATGGACTAGTTTGTGCTTCTGGAAGTCCCTGCATGAGGGAAGTTTTAGCAACCGGTTCATAAACATGTCATTAAGAAATGATTTGACCAAATTTGGACGAAGCTTACTCATTGGGGCATAGACCATACATTGCAACCTTTCATCGCATATTTGTACGAAAATATATTGGTGAACAAACAAATAGGGAAGTCAGGTGGGCTCAGTAAAGATATGGTTTGTCTACAAAGGTTGGTAAATGTGCTATTATCTGTACATACGTATACCAATGGCACAGCCCTGATTCAGACATACAGTGGACAAACAGCAACCCAAATCAGTCACTGATAAATTTCCCAAAATCAAAAATAACAAGGTTTGAAGGTGTGTTGTTAGTGGAAGACTCTGCATGGGAAGTGGGCATAGAAAAGCTTGATCGAGTGGAGAGCTCATCACGTATAGGGGTCACCCTTCATATGAAACAGAAATGCATAGAGAAAGTTACTATAACTTGCTGTAAGTCTAGATCAACCATCCATGTGTTCAACAGATGCAATGCAAGGAGTTTGTGAGTCTCTTTTGCACCCCCGGATTGAGAACATGGCCAAAACTGCTCCTCTTCCAATGCCTGGTGCTTGCAAATGACTGATAACAGAGTGACTGGACTGGCTGAAGGCAAATGCTGAATACCCTGCCTCTCGCTGTAGAAAACGCCCTCCAATTCAAGCCATACAAATCCAGGTAATAATGAGATAGATAGACTTCATAATTTAATTTAAAATAAAATCAACTCCTTGGGCCTCATTACAACCCTGGCGTTAAGGGGTTAACGGCGCCATAAAAGGCTGCGGCGCCGTTAAACCATTAACGCCAGATTCACACTTTAACGCCTGCTTTTTGCAGGCGTTAAAGTCCAAGGCGCTAAGCGACCTTGGTGCTAATTACGACACCGTAATTTACGGTGCCGTAATTAGCGCCTTCCCCATTCCCATTGAGCCCTATGGGCCAAAAATGGGAATGGGGAAGGGGCCATGGTGAATGGGGATTTACCGCCTCGCCAACCTTGGAATGGGGCGGTAAATCCACCATCCACCATGGCGTAATCCGGCATGGACCATGGTCCAACGCCAGGGTTGTAATGAGGCCCCTTACTTCTTTGAAGTGAAGTCAGGTGGAAGTGTGAGAAGGTGTGGCCTGCAGTGGTGAGGCGCAGAAGCTGACCATGTCCCTCATTACAACCCTGGCGTTAAGGGGTTAACGGCGCCGTAAAAGGGTGCAGCACCGTTAAACCCTTAACGCCAGATTCACACTTTAACGCCTGCTTTTTGCAGGCGTTAAAGTCCAAGGGCCTCATTACAACCCTGCGTAGGACCATGGTGCTATTAGCACCATGGTCCATGCCGGATTCCGCCATGGTGGATGGCGGATTTACTTCAGAACTTCAGAACACAGCTACATACACAATGGTGGCAAACTTCACAGGGCAGGGGGATTTAAAGAGTGGCCAACTTCATAGTGCTAAAATACAGATAATAGGGGTACCCCTGAGGCTAATGTGGATTTAGGGGTAAAGAATACTGATTAACTAACAAAGAGAAAATCCACATTTGGAACAATTGTCATTTCGTTGTTATTTTTTAGAAAAACATCTATTTGAGGAGAAGGGCTTAGGTTGGTGCATGGAAATTCACTAAGGGAACTACACAGTGAGAATAAACTCTACTAAAAACGAAATATATTGTTAATGCACTAGAATTAAGGAAAAAGACACCAAAGAACAAAATCATACAACATAGTTTGTTATGGGTGCATATATAGATAAAACATACATATATATTTTTAGACTGATTCAAAAAGTAAAAAAGAGGAATAGAATCAGTAAATTAATCAATACATTCAAAAACAAAATTCATAGAACAAACAAGTCTCAGGTAAAGAAAACCAATAAATTGAAGTAATCATAGCAATCATCTAACAGATTTGTCTGATTTGCAAAATAGAATAATTCCTGCTGTGGCAAAAATGTATTGGACTGGCTAGACCAGACGTGCAGAGCGGGACCCGCTAGCAGAACAGAATGCTAACAACGGGCCCGTCATTAACGGGCCCGTTGTTAGCATCCTCCCCATTCCCATTGAGCCCTATGGTGGCTCAAAAGGGAATGGGGACGTACCGGGTCTGGGTCCCGCGAAAGGGAATTATTGAGCCCTCCAAGGTCGAATGGCCTGGTAAGTCACCTTTTGCAGGACCCGGACCTGAGTTTGGGGGTAAACTTGTAAACATGAGCCCTGACTGCCTGCCACACTCTGCTTGACGAATGCCTGGCTGGCTGGATTGGGTGGATTGGTGTGAGTTTTGGCAAGGCAGACCGGATCAGCTGATGTTTACATTTTTCAGGGCCCTGTGTTATACTGATGTGGTAGTCTTGTTTGTGAGCATTGTTGGATTGGACAGAACCGTTTATGTCATTCACAGTAGATTGTTCTCTTTTCCTACCAGATCCTTTCCCCTCACCATGTACTACTCTATCTCCCTGCACTCCCCTGCCCCTGGTCCTCCTCCACCTGTGGGTGTGTCGCATCTGCTCTCCCTTTTCATCCACATCCTTCTCTTTCTCTCCTCCCCTTCTTGCTTGCACCTGTCAACCCTATGCTTTCCTTTCTGCCATACACCCATATTTTCCCCTGCACCTCTTCCTAGTTTCTTACATTCTCACACTTAGATGCCCTCCTACGCTGCCCCCTCCCTCACAGTGTAGACAACCCTCTCTTTCTATCCCCACACATAACTCTCGTCTGCCCTGCTCTGGGTCACTCTTTACACCACTGTTCTTTACCCTTATTGCCTCTTCCCTGCACCTCAGTGTGTGCCAGCGTGCGCTGATGACTTCCCTGCCTATTCCTGCACCCCTCTATATTCATCTACATTCTCACTCTCGACTGCATCCCATTTTTCTGATCCTGCTGCACTCCTTTATACACCTATAACACTGTTTCTCACTGCACACATATGGCTCATTAACATGTATTCTCCTAAACCTCTTTTCCCCACACCTTGAGCGGACTGTACACTGTACGGTCATCTCCCCCGCACCACTCTTTGCATACTCTGATCTACCTGTACATCTCTATCATGCACCCAGTAAACCACCCACCTGACAACAGCAACTGCTGTCTCTCTTTCGCTATCTCTGTTGCTGTCATTCTCCGGCCTCTACCCTGTAAGTTCCGGAGTACCACAACTGGGGACCCTCTCCCGATTCATGAGCTCTTTTTTGGTCCCACTGCACCCTTTTCTCTCCCCTATCTTGACCTCTCTGTGGCTCACTCCATGCTTCCCCTCAACAGCCTTCACATCTCTAGTTTTGAAATTCTCTTCTCCTAGGCTTTTACCACTCTCTCCTCTGCACTCCCACCACCTTTGTACACCGCCCCCTCTCTGCATTTAGCCCACTTGCCCCGAAGCCTTTTGTTGTGCCTGTTAGACCAGCGCCGGTGTTCCTAACCAATGAACCCTCTATCCCTTCATGAATCTGCCTTCCTGCTCTCTTTCTAGATCTGGTGCTATACCCCGGGCCAGGGCGAGAGAGCAGACTCAGA
Organism: Ambystoma mexicanum; assembly: GCF_040938575.1. Taxonomy (NCBI): domain Eukaryota; kingdom Metazoa; phylum Chordata; class Amphibia; order Caudata; family Ambystomatidae; genus Ambystoma; species Ambystoma mexicanum. The sequence goes on along the minus strand of NC_090927.1, from coordinate 223,167,387 downwards.
GAGAGAGAGAGAAATGGCTGGGCACCAGCAGCAAACATTCACATAGGGCAACAAGTATATGCATATTTTTAACTTATATTGCTTTTATATTATTTTATGTCCTCTTTTAAAGAAATATATACACCCTCCCCTGACCCTGGCACAATAAGCCCGACCAGAAAACAAACAATAGGCTACGACCCTGAAGGTTGCTCCAGCTCCATACTCTTAACAACCCACCCCCCTGTACACTGCGACTGCAATGAATTAGATCCTTTCACCAGACCTGCCCTGGCTGTCTCCCAGCAGCAATCTACTTCAAGCAGGTGATCCTCCCCTCCATCTGGGGACAGTCCAGCCATTCCCCAACCCATGCTCCCAAAAACCTCATGCTCTCTATGACATGCCCCTTCCCACCCGGATGCCCCCCTCACCAAAACACTCCTCCTGATAAGCTGCGCTTACAGTAACGTTATAGAGTGGCAGCTTGTCTCTGCAACTCCAAGCACTGTTCTGGTCTTCTTCCACATGGGCCATAATCCCATTTTGCCTTGTAAAGACCACATAGGCCTCCCTTGCCATAAGCATTCCAAGGGATCTCTGCTCCCTCTTGCCCTCCTAGGTCCACATTGACCCTCTGCTGTTTTCCCCACAGGAGTGCTCTGAAGCTCAGGTGATGGGGTGCTTTTACAATCCCGCCACACAGTACATTACAGGCGGGGGCAGCACCATTTCCATGGACCTTACAGCATTCCTTACTGTCGCATCAATGTGCTACCTGCGCCTGGCAGGAGACCCTAGTAGATGGCGTGGTCCATGATTCTGGGTATCCAGTTCAGATCCGAGGTGAATTGCAGACCCCTGTTAACCATGAGCCACGACACCTGCTGCACCACACCTCAGCCAGGTGTTATGTTTTGTAAGGTGTTCCAGAACCACATGTGGAGAATTGCCTAGCATTTCGGTGCTGGACTGCGCCAGGGCAGGACAAAGACTGATATGTTTGGGATATTTCTTCTCTGTGAAAGATAGTGAGCTAAAGACTCTGGGTAAGTCTCTTGTTAACAGGACTAATTTCTGGCAGAGGGACTCCCAGAACCCCCCTTGTTAATTTGCATATTTAAGTAACTTTGGGTCTCACCCTAAGTTACTAGGGGAATCCAGACGTGGACCCCATGCTCACTATTCTTAGAGAGGCACAGAGCCACCATACTGATGAGGTCCAACCAGACTGAAACACGTGTCTGGGGTTTCTGTTGGTACTCTTGTTCAGAGGAGAATTGCCTAGCATTTCGGTGCTGGACTGCGCCAGGGCAGGACAAAGACTGCTATGTTTGGGATATTTCTTCTCTGTGAAAGATAGTGAGCTAAAGACTCTGGGTTCGTCTCTCGTGACCAGGACTAATGTGTGGCAGAGGGACTCCCAGGACCCCCCTTGTTAATTTGCATAGAGGGCAAAGGCATAGCCAGTGGTGCACAGTTCCCCACCACATGAAGGAGCAACTACATGGGGAACTGGATGGACTCTTGCAGAGAGGGCTGATAGAGGGCGTGCATAGCATGGAGTGGCTGTCTCCAGTGGTCCTAGTAGCAAATAACAACGGGAATATCGGTTTGTGTGTTGAATTAAAGGAAATGAATATAAATATTTTGGTGGAGTCGTATCAGAAGTGTTGGCTGTGTTGGGAGAATAAAGCTGGTTTACGGTCATGGATTTTCAGCTGCTTATCATCAAGCACCTTTGTCACAAGAGTGGCAAGATGTCACAGCGTTCATTACACCGGAAGGAACTTTCAAGTACCCTAGGATGCCTCTTGGCTTGGCATCGGCTGTGACTGTCTTTCAGTGTGTAATGGAAAAGGTTATAGAGGGTGTTAGTATTGTGATCGTGTTTCAGGATGACATTCTCATTTTTGCTAATTGCATCGAACAACATGACAAGGTATTGAGGAATCTTTTGGAAAAGTTATGTGAAGCTGGCCTAACGGTGCACTGCAGCAAATGTAAGATAGGAGTACGTGAGGTGAAGTACCTGGGGCACAAAATTTCGGCTCAAGGAATTTCTCCCAAGAACAGACTAGTAGAAGGTATAAGTAAGGCCCCAGCACCACAGGATACGGATCAGTTGAGGTCGTTCATGGGAATGGCAGAGTTTTATCACAAGTTTGTTAACAATTTTGCTCTCATATCTACACTTTTGAGAGCGTTACTAAAGAAATGAGTAAACTTCTTGTGGTCAGGCGAGTGTATGGAAGCGTTTCATGAAATCAAGAAAGGGGTCTCTAATTCACCTTCCTTAGAGGGATTTGTCAGTGGATGAAAGACATTGTTGAAAGTAGATGCCAGCCTATTGGGTCTGCGGGCGTCTTTGCCACAATTGGACTGTGGAAAGGTGGAACATGTGAGAGCATTTGCGTCTAGACAATTGAGGGGTGCGGAAAAAAACGATTCAGTTGTAGAGAGGGAAGCTTTGGCAGTATTCTGGACCATTATGCATTTCAAGTTTTTTTTTATGGGGCCAGCGGTTCACAGTAAAAATGGACCACAGACCATTGATACAGATGCTAGCTAGCGGGAACTGGTCCAAAGGTTAACCTAGAATTTCTAAATGGGTATTAGGATTGCAACATTATGATTTTCAGATGTGCTATGTTCCTGGTATGGAGAATGTGGTGGCAGACTGTCTTTTTCGCTTCCCAGTGGATTGTGGTTATGAAGGGGATGAGAAAGGAAAGGAAGAAGAAATGATTGTTGCCAGTATTGAGCAGGGTGCTTTGAATGAAGAGCAATGGAGGTTGGCAGAGAGGGATGATGCAGTGCTTAGCAAGGTGACACAGTGGACAGTGGAAGGTTGGCCTTGCAGGAATGATGTGGACAGGAAGTTTGCTTGCTTTTATAAGGTGAGGGATGAGTTGTGATTGTCCGGGGGAAGACTCAGGAGGGTGGATAAAGTGGTTCCCCCGTGGGTATTAGGGACAAACTGATAGAAATTGCTCATCAAGGGCATTGTGGAACGAATAGTACGAAAAGGATGCTGAGACAGAGTTACTGGTGGCCAGGCATGGATGGCAGAGTGGATTGGAAGATAAGGAAGTGCAAAATGTGTTTGGCAAGCGACAAGCAAAGTGGTGAGTGGGTCAGTCAGTGCTGCAAAAGAGATAAAGCTCTACATTCAGAAAACCAAGCTGTGGTGCTTCCTGACTAAATGATCAATCAAGGAAGGGATGGGACGAGAAGAGAACAGGGGGAGGGACCAAAGGAGCAGGGAGAGGGAATGCAAAATGGGCTACCGATGGCGCTGAGGCCGAGCAGATGAGCAGGACAGGAGGAAGTCTGCAAATGTCACAGGCCTTACCAGGGTAGCGGGAGCTCTGTTCTCAGGTCGGTGAAAGCTACAAAAGATGATCAATGATATAACACATCTGTACACCCCAGGTCCTTCATCAATAACAGCGTTCAATTTAGTCTTACAATCTGTACTTAGACTTTATGATAACATTAAAGACTCAAGTGAACTAAATTCCTTCCTTTTGACTTCCATTATTTTTTTAATTCAGACAACAAGCTAGACATGAAGAGTCCAGAAGAAGGGTCAATCATAGATTCATTTACTCTGGATTCTTACAATGAGAATGCCGATACTGTTGTGCCCCTTGATTCCATTATAAATATCAATGCTCCTGCAGGCACCAACGAGAGGCTGAGCCTCACACCAGAAATGTTTACATCTATGTGCTCCATTAACACAAGGGAGTAACTGAATACATGACAACAATTGATTTCGTTAAGGATTCCAGAGGGCAACCTAAAATGAAGAGGAAGAAGCGCCTGAGACCAATACATTTCTTTTGAAAAAAAAAAAAAACATCTGATACACAATCGCTCTTCAAGGAAATTGCTCAGAGCACGCTCATTCACTAAGGAAGTCATCAAATTGAATACACAGTCCATAGAAAATGAGGGAAAATTCAGAGATACAGCAAAAAACATTGACCACTAAAGTTTCCTTGGACAGTACTAAAAAAACAGCTAAAGCCAAGAAAAAAGGAAAGAAACCAAACAAGAATTTGCTGACTAAAATCACCAAATTCCTTCTCCCAGATAGTTTGAATACAACAAGCCCCCATAATCAATGAGGATGACATGGAAGAAAATAACAAAGACACAAATCTGTCTATGAATACTAATGTTCGCAACATCAATGACCTGGTGACCTCGAAAGCGGTCGATTTAAATAAGGATGATATGCCATCTCCTGTCAATTGTAGGTTTAAAACTCGAGTAATCTCTACAAAAGTATTCTCTTATGACCTGCGACAATTTCGTTGGAGGAGTGAGTGGGATCAAGAGTATTTGACAGATCAATTAAACTATTCCTTTGATTCACATAAGCTATTGCAAATATTCCCTCTGATCCTGGCTCTTCGTCTCATTCACTCGGGAGAAATTGACAGGGTGTACTTTCCCGAGAAGGTTGAGGTAAAAATTACAATTCATTTCTACTCCCCAGTTGTGGCAAAACTAGCCTGGGATCAGACCGACCAATTTAGAACTATGGGTTTGGATGTATACAATCTCAGTGACCCACTACAATTGTCAAAAATTGATCACAAAAAAAGAGAAAGTAATGAGATCTGGAAAGCAGCCCTTCCATTGCTGATAATTGAAAAAGTCTTCACTGCCGGTGGTTTGAGAGAAGAACTAGACCCCAAGAAGTTCTCCCAACTAATGACTTAGAGGACTGGTCCTCGAAGTCATCTGCACTTATCAAGACCACCTCGTCTTTATCAACAAAGAAGACATCTTTACCCCTAACTTTCTATCATGGAATGTTTGTGGGTACACTAATATATTAAATGCAACTTTCACATTATCTCTTTTTACACTTACAAAAAACCATGTTAACTAAACCTTTGCTTTTTGAAGGTTACCAAGTTCTCTCAAAAGTGGCTAAAAAGTTCATATGGTGGGGCCTTTGGGTGGTTTGGTGACAGCTGTCGATATAAAGCTTGGTCTTACTCCTCGACTTCTTGCTAATACTAGCAAGATTTTGTTAGCTATTATATTATAAACTAAAGACATCATATCTAAACAGGAATTTGTCATAATTAATATATATTGGAACCCTGCCAATGTAACTTTAGATACTGTCGTCTATGAGATGAACAATATAAGTAATGAGTGACTTGAAATGGTTAAAAAACAATATAGTGGTTTCTGGAGGTTTCAATTCCTTCTGTACATTTGATTACGACTTCATTTGTGTTCCTAATACTACATTCTTGCATTCCAACCATTCACAATCAAAGATAGAGGCAAGCGTTGGGTACAATTTATGAACTCCTAGGGTTTACAACTTTTAACTCCCCACTTCAACCTCCATCCTACCCGAACAGTAACATGGAAAAGAGAGTCTTTTTCCTCCTGGATTCATCACATATGTCTTTCTAAAGCTTTAGCCATGATGTGCTCCCTTCTTGACCTCAAATTTAATGGTTATGGCAATCACGCTATGATCTCATTTAATATGATTACTCTTCCTGGGAAACACATGGAATCGCTTCTAGTGCTTTTTACTCCTGCCTGGAGTGGTTTGAGCATACACTACCAGCCTTCTAAACAAATGTACCAGAATTTTGGTACAGATTCTTAGGTCCCACTATTGATCTAGGTCAACTGTTCAATACAGACTCTTAAGACCATTTGCGAAAGCCTAACCAGGATAACAACTAAAGGTAAATGTCTCCCTCCCTCCCCTCTACTAAGTACTACGTATTTAATTCAAAGATTGCAGTAGCCAAAAAAAAAGAAGTGACCTCAGACATATCAGACAGGAATTTCATTATAAAAGACTTAGAATAAACAAAAAAAGATATTCCAGAAATATCGGAATTTCTGCAGAATTATGAAATATTAACTTTACATGGTAGACAGACAAATAATTCTGCACTCTTTATGGGGAGAGAAGTGTCATCATTTGGGAGATTACTAACAATTTAGTATCCTCCCCGCATCAAGTCCAGATAAATATGATCGAAGAAGCGGTATGGCTGTCTCTCTACAAAGATAAATATTTTCAGAGCTAAGATTGGAATATTAATTCCAAGGTTTCTAGAGCCAACCTGAGTAGAAGAGAACAAGGCTTCCCTACTGAAGATATCCCTGAGGCTATTCTTAAATCTAAGGCATCCAAAGCAGCGTGCCCTAATTCTTTGGCCCCTATCACAAGCAAATTTGACCCCAAACTTTGATCTGAAATCCTGTCTAAATTATTTGACAGTATTATCTATAATGATTTTCTTCCTCAGAGCTGGCACCTTTCAAACATTATATCTATATTTAAAAAAGGGGATAGACAAAACATGATAATTACTGCCCAGTCATGATTCTGTATGCATCCAGTAGGATTTATTCCATTCTCCTTTTGAAAGAGCTTGAGGCATGGGTGGAAAAATATGGCATACTCTCTACATTTTAAGTAGGCTTTTGAGAGCGAATAGGTACATCCCTGAAGGTCACAGTCCCCAGCCATCTCCATGCAACAACAAGAAGGAAAACAGGTCAAACCACTTATATCGCCATGACTGATGATTTTGACAGGGTCAACAGGGAAACATGTGGTGTGTGAGGTGTTTGCAGTCTTAGCAGTCGAGACTGTTACTTTGGTGTAAAAGAGTCTTTCTACAGCTTCTATGCTTAGAGCAGGAGGAGTTTACAGCATTTTACCTCCACCTCTAATGTCGAGCATTCAAGGAGGTATGCATGATGTGTTTGCAGTCTTGGCAAGTCTCTGGCGGGAGAGGGTGGTGAGGTACGCTGGCCACAATAGTATTGTATATAACTGGACTTGAGGCCGGAGGTGGATGTGGTGCCAAGTGGAGTATAACATAACAGGCGTATTTGTAAAACACTCTTTCACCCCCGAAGGGGCATCTTGGCACTAATGACAGATGTTTATTGATACCCAACTTAATGGTACTCATTTTATCGACCTCTGAAGGATGAAGGGCTGAGTGGACCTGCCGGGATTCGAACCTGTGACCAGGAGGTCAAAAACAGGCCCCCATAGTGGATGCATTAGTCCACTGAGCCACAGATCCGGCTGTGATACCCCCCCCCCTGCAATCTGACAATGGCTATATGATCCACCCATTTTACTCTGCCGAAGTGCCTCAGGCTTTAGAGATTTTCTGTTTTGGGACAATTTTTGACAAACTTGCCTCTCAGTCATTTGTGAATCATTAACCTGCAGGCTCAGTGGTACTGTGATGACTGCGGTGACTGCAGGGTGTATTGTACTTTGAGCCGTAGCTATTTCACATGTTGTGTCTTTTTGATTTCATTTCCAAAGATCCAATCGTTGTTTTTTTGTTGCTATTCAACAGTGACTACAGGACTGACTGCCCTTTGAGCCTTGGAATTAAATCGTTGAGTGTGGATAAGAAGTGACCTAACATTACAAACTACTTTGGGTCAGTAGGACATATGTGTACAACCTGAGGGGCAGACCGATGTAGGATGATCTGAGATGGCCGGAGTAGGGTGTTTTAATTGTTCAGGGAAGTTTGCCTGCTCATCTCCCCCAAAGTATATTTGAATCTCTCACGCAATCCTCGAGTTCTCAGCTTCTGCTAGTACCAGATATTCAAGTTCCATCCTGCTCTGGTGTCCAAGCTCATATAAATGAGGGAGGGGTGTTCCATCGAGCTGTTGCTCTAGATGCCCAGGGCGTAATTGAGAACTGTTCAGAGTGCACACTTACATCCACCTCCATAAAGAGGAAAATGACAGACTTTTTTAGGATAAGGAAATGTAGGAGTCTTGGGGATAATGACAGACTCCATCATTACGGGTTCCCAAATGGTTGAAAGTCCAGCAGGATTTTTGTCTAATGAACATCCTGGATCTTCATTAATAGCACAATCGCCTAGCTCCTCTTCCAACACCCTCCTGTTGAGTCCCATTTCAATTAATACAATGTCTCATGGCTTAGACAACCCTAATGAGGATCCATTCATTTTTGAAAGGCCAACTGTAGCATGAGGGGATTGTCGTGAAAATCATAAGGTGGTCAGTGAAGATACTTTGTCAGCATTGAACTTTGTATACCCTGGTCAATGTTTTTGAACTTTGAAAGCAGAGGTTCATGTCCATTTGGGAATCCTCTTGGAGCTAACGAGGGAGGTGTCCAGTTGTGATTCCTCCCTGGTGGGTTTGAGATCAGATATAAATTGAAATTTGGCCGATACTCTAAAAGATTTAAATATGGGAATGCAACAGCAGAACATTGGCCTCTCTAATCTACAAGAGTCATGTGTCACTATGAGTCAGTCGTTGAACAACAATATCATTCTCCTGAGGGAGAAAACACACTCCCTTGATCAAGGTGAGCCAATACCCGATTCTGTGGTTGAGATTTCACCTGACAAATGTCTGGATGATACGCCATTAACTGAGTCCATGCTGGAGGAGTTTATTAGGCTAGCACAGACTTCTCTGGTGGAGCTTGATGGGTCTGTGGACTCTGAGCAGATTGTTGATAATGGAATAGCTGTGTCTGAATTGAAGACATCCAGGAATAAAGTGAAAAAAAGGAAAAGGAGTAAAAAGCATCACTTTTCTGAGGACTTCCAGGATCGGTCAGAGATTCAATCTCAACTGAATACTAAACATCAGAAGGCACAGAAGATTTTGAATGCTACAAAATCAAAATGTATGAAGTCTAATAAACTTCCAGCGAAAGACGGCAGAAGTGCCAAACAGATGGAATCTGTAGAATTGAGGAGTCCAGCGTATGAGCCATCTGATGAAGTGCCTCAATGCTCATTTAAGGGTCCCGATCGGGATTGCTCCATTCAATGCTCACAAAATATTTTGTCAAACCAGCACTTAAGTAAAGGTAGATTGATTGCTAGTGTAGGGCTGCAGACTGATATAATTCAACCCATTATAAAATGGGAACCATATTTTATTGCGGGAAGAAATCAACTCAATCACAAGAAGTGTTGTGTTCAGTGAACCAATCCCTAGCCAAAACACATTCTGTTATTATCGAGGACGAGGGTCCTTTTTTGGATAAAGAACAGGGTCCCCCGGAGATGCAATTTTGTTTGTTCTGTGGAACTGTGTACTTATTCCCATGAAACATCTGAAAATAATGATTTGCAGTTAGGGGTACCTCATTTTCCACTTCTCCTTTTGCAATTCCGAGGGTTTGGATGAAATGTACAACAAGGGGGACAGGATCAAAACCACTAAATTGTACCATAATCCTTTCAATTTTTAAGAAAGTAGCTGATCTGTATTTTCTTTCCTCTTCTGATCTAGAATATGTTCAATTTCCCATAGGAAAATGTACTTATGTGGTTGAAATGGGCTTTAAGACCCGGCTTGTGGCCAATGCCATCCTGGCGGTTGGTTATAACCTACTAGCTCGGGGATATGCGGTCTCGAGTAAACCCTTAAGTGCTCTTGAGGAGGAAGTTCTTGGTATAAATACGCATATTGGGAAATTTGGTCCTGTCAAGTCATTGGCCGTAATTGCATCCAAAAAGGCAAAGGGGAGTGGAAGGGGTCAGCCAGGAGGCATCCTGGTGGTAAATAAGTCCAAAGTTTGGAGTCTTGTGCTTGATATTCTAACACAGATCTTTGGAAAACTGGGGGCAGTAGAGTATTCTCTTTAGATGGAACTGAGTTTAGGACCATTGGTTGGAACACGAGTGGTTCCAGCTCATTTATAAATGTGATGGTCAGAGAGGACATTTTTGGAAACTTCGATTAGGTAATGTTCCAGGAGACCTTGTTAACCATACCATTTAAGACAGGTGGGTTCTCGGTTTTTGAGCAATCAGCCCACAGTGGCGATAAACATCTATTGGAATCACTTTAGCTCCAACTTGTTGGTGTTCCTTTCCTCTCTGACTGATTTTCTATTAAGAATCAATACTACATATGGCCCGGTGGGTATTCTCCTAATGGGTGATCTTAATTCTCAATGTATTTGATCTTGTAGAGGGGCGAGTACCTATATTAAAGACCCTACAGAAACTGAAAGCCAATAGTACTCCTTCTTAGTAGAGTGGGAGTTGTTGATGAAAAATGGCAGCATAGAGGGGGATATGCCCCCTGCCTTCACGTGGAAGAGAGGGCTTCAGCGTTCGACTATTGATTATCTCTTTATGACCAGAGAGTGGTTTAGCAATTGTACGAAATTTCACATTAGAGTTTCGGGTGCTAGTGACCATAATATGTTCATTGGATCTTTTGTACTATCTGTCTCAAATCCATCAAAATGCCAGACTGCCCCTGTTTATGTTAATAATGGTAGGAATAGAGTAGTGAGGTTTGAGGGCGGTGGCCGAAGGTTAAACTGTTTGAGGGGGTGGCCGAAGGTTAAATCATTCTTTGCATTCCTCTGTCTCATCCTCTTCTGAGTCTGAGTTGAGAACTTTGTGTAACTCCTCGAACTTTGTGGATTTCCTTTGGAATTCGAATCCGCTGAGTACAGTGGCAGCAAAGCCGAAGTCAAATCATTCTCATAACTTTGATGATGAAACGTGGTTGTGGAAAAGAGAGCTGAGACATGCAATTAGAGCTTTGAAAAACTCTTCATTAAGTCATCTTGACAAGTTAACTGAAGTAAGTATCCTGCATAGTCAGTATAAAAATGGGTCCAGATCTAATAGATACCTGTGCCTTCAAAGTGATGGGGAACTGATGTTGAGGGCGGTGCATATTTTAAATTCTCGAACCTTTTGGTACATTGGTAATCATTTTCAGGCTCCCCAAAGTAATATGCAGAGTTTAGGAGTGACAGACTCCACCTGGACAAACTTTTTGGAGATATTATATAGGAAGCCTTCTGGCTCAGATTTTGATTTGCTGCTCGATAGTCCTTGGTAACTAAATTTATCAGAGGATTTATTAGTTGATCTGATTATGAAGTCTTCTTCTTCTAGGGCACCCAGCATGAATGGTTTAACAAATCAGATTATAAAATCTGATATTGAATTATGGGTGACCCTCCTGTTGACATTGTTTAAAAAGATCTTGAAGGAAAAACCTCTGCCTGATTCGAGGCCATTGGCAATTGTAATTCCAATCTACAATCTTCTGTACACCAATAGCAACATTTTTGCTGGTGCTGTTTTGAGGGATTTGGAGTCTTGGGCTGAAGCAAGAGGTATTTTGTCTAAACATCAAGTTGAATTTCGAAGGGCTCTGTCTGCCTCCTTAAATGGTATAGTTATGAGTATAGTTACTGCCAGATCGTTTATTAAGGGGGCTCACACTTTGTTTTGTGCTTGGGTAGATCTTATGAAGGCAGTTGATACTGTCGATAGGGTGCGCCTTTGGTCTAAATTGCTGAAATGGGGGCTTCCTGCAGAATTGCTGCCAATTATTCTAAATTTACATGACCGTTCGCAAATGTTGTTCAGATTAGACAAGCTGGGCAATCTGTCTGCTCCCGTTGTGGTAGGTAGAGGAGTGAGGCAGGGATGTATACTTGCTCCCTGTCTCTTCAACCTCTATGTTGCATATCTTGCAGAATCATTAGATAAGGCAGCATTGGCTAGTCCGAGGATAGGCTCTGAAAGACTGAATTGGATAGAATAATGCCGACGACATAGTGCTTCTCGATTACACTCCCAAGGGCCTGCAGCATCTGCTGGGAGCATTGGGTATTATACTGTACAAAATAGCATACAGATAAACCAAGCTAAGTCTAAAATTGTTAAGTTCAGGAGGCCATTAAAGAAATTGACATCCTATGAATGAGTGTGATGTTGCAGTGGCGAACAAAGCCTTATACTTAGGTTTCAAACTACGATCCTTTCCAGCAATTTCTAATTTAATCAATGATTTGGAAGTAAAATTAATCCAGCTCTCATCGCAGATGAAGAAGATACTGTATACATATTGTTCATTTTCTATTGTAGCTTTAGTTAGATCTTACATGGGTATGGTTATCCCGATTTTAGTGTATGGTCTGCATGCCAATCCCCTAGTGAGTCTAATGGATTGGTCTCATTTGGAAGGAAAACTGTGGAAAGGTGTATTACATCTGCCAAGGAGCCTGCCCATTGCAAGTATTAGATATGCAATGGGGTTGCAATCAGTGAGAGCCTATATGGACTCGAGGGTAATTTCTTTATATAGGCTTTTGTTGGTACCACAGGGAAACTGTTTGTATGAAGACATGGGGTCAATGATGATTGCAGCAAGCAATCAGTTTTTGGTGGAATTTAGGAGAGAAGCATTGACATTTCTGCAAATGTGTGACCGTTCTGAAGATGATTTAATCTCTAATCCATTAAGTGTCAAGGAATTGTTGAAAAGATTAAATTGGATTCATACGATTTCTGTTGTACTAAGTTTAAGGATCTTTATGAAGATAATTTGTGCTTCTTGTGTTTAGATCAAAAGATTCAAACTCGTACACATATAATGCTTGAATGTACAGGTACATGGTATTTTCGAGTTAATATCTGTCACATTTTGTGCATAAAGATAAATGGTTATCCTCAGTTTCTTTTTGGGAGAGGCTGATATCAGGACATGAAGCACACTTGTCAATAGAAGTCTTGAAAGTTCTGAGGGAGCTTGATTTAATTTTGAAATAATGTATGAAATAATGTGTGACTGATTTGCTTTCTTTTGTTTTTATTATTTACTTTTTGGGTTTCTCTTTTACTTTTCTACTTTTTATTCTGATGGATGGGATGTTCTATTTATGTTTTTAATTCTGTGTGCATATTTGAAAAGTCATTTTTTCTGTCGAAAAGAAATATGGAAACATTATGGAAAAAGCTTGAAGAGTGGGGAATTCCAGATGACATACTCAGCCTTGTTATGTTTCAACATGAGGACAGCCAAATTAAAATAAGGCTGAATAAAGAAGGCCACTTATCACATGTGGCCCTTAGGCACGGGTGCATACTGGCTCAAATATTATTTAATGTATATATCACTAGCAAAAAGTATCCATTCTCTGAACGGGTTCTGTAGACTGACATGACAACACTCTCATCAATTGTTGAAAATCAATGGTCCTGTAGGTCACTGCTCCGATTCGCTTATCGTTGGATGTGCTTTGCACCCTGAAGTAAACTGCACTGAGAGGTATATCACTGGGTGTGTGTGGCAGGCTGATATACCCTGGAGCAGACATTGGGGGGAGGCAAGAGTTGGTCTGCTGCTGCATACTGGAACCTTCTGTGCTCTCTCCCCACCTGTCCCCTCAACCTGGCATGGTGCAGTTCGTTGTACTGCATTGTGGTGCAAATATCTCAGAAACTGGTGTTGAAACATGGTTTTCGAGGTCAAGGTTTGTTCCTCATGTCAATACCGGTCCTTCTATGACCACGTTCATGTTTCGATGATTTCAGGAAGCGTCTAATGTGTGAAAGTGCTGTAACCCGGGGAAAGGAGTGGGTTGTCCAAATGGCATGTAGCCAGTAATGTCTGGAGGGTCAAAAAAGGTAACTATGCAAAATGTGGTGCGGATTGGTAAAAAGTTGTGGAATTGTATAAGGAACTATGTTTTGCCAAGCCACAAACCCAAAAAACTAATTTGGACTTTTATAAATATAGAAAATTGATATTGATGATTTTTGGAGTAACTTCAATTGTTTTGCTGTAAAATTATGTTCTGCCACCTTACATTGCGATTTACTATTTTTGATCAAACACCATTAGGCCTCTAAAGAAAACTAAAGTAATATTCAAAGTATGCTATTGGTCAAAATCCTTTGGTGAACAGGAACAAATATAAAATCATTATATACACTAACACAAGATTCCCAAAAACCATGTCAGTAGGTGATATAAAGTTAGAAAACAGTCGATCATTAATCGTGTTGGGCTTTAATATCACCAACTACTGCTCCATTGACTCGGCCAAACAACATCTTTGTGCTAAGATAAACCCCTCCTGGCACAGTCCAAAAGAATTTATGCAAGGCTATTTAAATTTACATTACTGACACCTCTGAAATATTATAGTATGAAAATGGTACCAATATTAAGCTACAGTCTTGATGTGTCTATGCTTGATATGGGGAAATTCATTAAGGAGCTATTTGGAAAACAAACCTACCTGGAAAAAGCTACCTTTACACACCAAACATGCCTGACCCTGTGAGTAATTCATTCTTTGTGGATATCAAGTTAGTCATTGATGATAGTTCCTACATGACCCTAGCTATGTTAGCAAGGTTGTACGACTCCCTCTTGAGGGAAATCAGTTCTGATGCTTGGGAACCAGTTAATAATCCCACTAAACCCCAAAAAAACCAATTGTTCGAGAGGGATTGTCGGTTACGATTGAACACCTTAACTCATAATCTAACTACCTAGAATACTCAAAATATTTTAGTGACCTTATGAAATGATCTAAATTATCTACATATGTACATCTTTTCCCTTGCATCAATGCTAGGGATGTCTAGGACAGATCTTGTAGAGTCTCTGGTGTTCCTGAAATAGTAAAAACAATAAAACACCTTACCCTATACTGTCCAGGAACAAGGCATTTAAGACACATATCTGTAGAGAGATTTATGAATTCCAATCGTTCCTACTTTGGAGAAGGTTTATGATCTAAACTTATGATTGGGGATCATATTCGGTTGCTACTAGCATTGACTAGATTTTTTAAAATGTTGTACGCTTTATTCGAGATATGTTTTATACGAAAAGTCCTGTAAGTTGTGTTTGAATGCCTTGTTTTTGAGTTTATTGTATAATTATGTTTTTTTTATTTTCCTTCGTTTTATCTTGAAGACATTTAATGTAATTTACTGTACAGTTTATAATGATACATTGTGTAAGGTTTCAATTTCAAATCAACCCACAATAGAAAATAATTTAAAAAATGAAGTCAGATCTCAAAAACCATGCTATTAAGTTTAGCAGACATGGGAACAGGAACACCTTGCTAAAATGAATGTTCACCAGTTATTCTGCTTTAATACACTGATTGGAGAGCAACAGCAATGTTTCGTAACTTCAATCTTCATCAGACTCACTCCTCATATGTTCACCAATGCCAGTCCTTATAGTAGCCATAGCCTAGAAAAATACAACATTTAAAACATGGACATGCACATTTTGCCTGACCAACCTCAATATGATGAAAACCTAGGGCTATTGTATCCATTGCTGGTAAAAATTGCTTAAAATGTGTTTGTTTGCAACATGGGTACACACATTTCTAGAGAGATATTCCTCTTAATAAAATGTGAGATAATGGATTCATTGTATCTCAGAGGCTTTAACAACATGGTAAATCATTTTCAACCAAATATAAACTACTGTTATGGTAATTTAATTTCAATGTTTCGAAAAACTTCTGTTTATGCTGAAATAAACTTGGTTATTGGAACTGTGGTATATTTCAGTATTTTCCCGGAGTGCTGTATGCATGTAATCCCATAAGAATTAGGGAGTGAAAATGGCATTATCATACACAAGACAACTTCCAACTGTAACCACACTCACTCCTCATGTGTTCACCAGTGCCCATCCTTATCTTAGACAGAACCTGGAAAAATACATCAATTACAACCTGGACATGCACATTTTGCCTGACTAACCTGAATATGATAAAACATTACGCTATTACATCACGCTATTGTGTCCATCGCTGGCAAATGTTGCTTAAAATGCTTTTATTTGCATCATGGGTACACACATTTGTAGAGAGATATTCATCTTAATACAAAGTGAGATAGGGCATTAATTACATCTGTGAGGCTGCAACAACATGATAAATCATTTTCAACCAAACATAAACTACTGTTACTGTAATTTAATTTCAATGTTTTGAAACGCTTCTTTTTATGCTGCTATAAGCTTGAACCTGGTGATTGGAACTGTAGTACATTTCAGTGTTTTCCTGGTGTACAGTATGCATGTTATTCCATAAGAATTAGGCAGTGCAAATGTCGTTAACATACACAGAATACAGGAATTGCTAAGCAACTGAAAACAATGACTGGGCCATAATGACTCTCTCCTGTTTGTTTCTTGCACAGGTGGTGAGATTCCGAAAGACACGTATGATTGCACATATGTTTTCAGTGGCGTATGCAGACCAACAATCTGTGAAGAGGACGAGATGCGCAAGTTAGCCTGCAACAAAAATATTGCCAACTGCTGTGTCAAAATTATGCGCAGAAGAAAACGAAAGTAATCAAGGATGCCAAGAAGTACTTCTGGTTGCTGGTACTACAGAACACCTTTTGACATTTTTGACCAATCACCCAAAAAAGTATTTTGATTGTTTTCAAATTCCAATACACCAAATCCAAATCTTACAGGCAATTTCAAATCCCAGTGAATTACGAAACATACCAATATATCCCCAGATAACATGTTGACTCCCACATCCGTCTCCAAGACCGCTGCCTCATTCCCACTGGCTCTTCCTACCCTCCTAGTTCCCACATCCTATAATACTTTGTCACTTGCTTGCCTCGCGTTATCATGCATCATCCCAGCCTAAAAGGTCCAACCATATTGTTGATAATTTCTACAACAACGTGCGTCACAGGCACCAGTGGCTGTCCCCTTCAGGGGGGTTTAGATCTGGGGAGGAAGCTAATTCATTCACATTTGTCCCCAATCCAACTCAGCTCCTTTTTCCTCTTCCGAGTTCCTGTTTCTTTAAGTTTTCAATTTCTACCAGTCCCCATCTTTGTACATCCTGGAGCCATTGCCTTATTGATGGGCGATTAGAAAATGTCCAGGATATTGCCACCGATCGATTGGCAGGAACCATAATGAATCGTGCCATTGTATTTCTTGTTCTAAATCTCTTATTCCCTGAAAGCAATGCCCATAGGCAGACCGTTGGAGTGCGTGTATTTGTGCTACCCAATAAAGCATTGAGACGCTCCATTACCCCTTACCAATACGTGATTATAACCAGGCATTTCCAAATCATATGCCAGAAACCTGAGGAACTTGCTATGCAATGTGGGCATTCATGTGAAATTGAAGGGTTTATCATATGCAGCTTCGCTGGCGTCATATACACTCTCTGCAAATAATTAAACTGAATCAATTGAAACTTAGCATTTCGTGACACCTTTTTCACTTGTTCCCATATCCGTTTCTACCTTACTCTTGATTACTAACTCTTTACTTGGCCTGGTATTTTGTAAAACATTATGCAACCTAGAAATGTCCTTCTTTCCTTCTTTCCTTCCTTCTTTCCTTCCTTCCTTCCTTCCTTCCTTCCTTCCTTCCTTCCTTCCTTCCTTCCTTCCTTCCTTCCTTCCTTCCTTCCTTCCTTCCTTCCTTCCTTCCTTCCTTCCTTCCTTCCTTCCTTCCTTCCTTCCTTCCTTCCTTCCTTCCTTCCTTCCTTCCTTCCTTCCTTCCTTCCTTCCTTCCCTCCCCTCCCTCCCTCCCTCCCTCCCTCCCTCCCTCCCTCCCTCCCTCCCTCCCTCCCTCCCTCCCTCCCTCCCTCCCTTCCTTCCTTCCTTCCTTCCTTCCTTCCTTCCTTCCTTCCTTCCTTCCTTCCTTCCTTCCTTCCTTCCTTCCTTCCTTCCTTCCTTCCTTCCTTCCTTCCTTCCTTCCTTCCTTCCTTCCTTCCTTCCTTCCTTCCTTCCTTCCTTCCTTCCTTCCTTCCTTCCTTCCTTCCTTCCTTCCTTCCTTCTTCTTCTGGTATGCAATCCCACAGTTCTGCTTATCTCTTGACTACCTAGGTATAAGTGGCCACTCCAGAAGCCATATGTTAATTTCCGTTGGTCAAATGTCATGAGTTTCCCTCCCACAAAGAAGTCACCTAGCGTCCTATAATTTCTGCTTCCTCAAAGCAGCCAAACCAATGCTCTGCTGAACCGCCAGTATCTTCTTTGTCAAAGCCTATCGGTAAGGCAGCCTCAAATAATGCTTTAACCTTCAGTTTCATCAGCAACCTCCTCCATGTTTCCCGGACTGCCCCAAAAACATTTGTGGTGCCTTCCCTCCTATAGGGTTCCATAATAATTCGATACCCTGTCTATGATCTGGGATACCACCCGACAACCCAATAATTCCTCCCTTTGGGATATGTATTCCAAAAGGCTGCTACTTGCATCTGTGTCGCCATGAAATAAAGTTCAAAGTCTGGTAAGTTTAACCCACTTCCGCATTTGGACGACATAATGTCCCAATGGCCACCCTGTGTCTCCCATATTCCATAACAATTCACCTAACCTCTCATCAAGTGTTCTGAAAAATACCCTCTATATTATGTACGGGATGTTTGCAAAAATACACAATAGCCCGAGAAGTACCATCATTTTACGTAAATCCACTCTCCCCATCAACAAAAGTGGCAATGTCTTACAAAACTTCACAGCATATTCTATCCTTGATAACGCCTGTCCTGTATTGTATACAAACGACTCCTCTACCTCGTGAAAAAGTCTGGATCCCCAAGTATCCCACTTAATCTGCCAGTCTGGTAGAACCTCACCCTATTTAGCATGTAACTCTGATAGTGGGAAAAGTATGGACTTCTCCTTATTGATTTGGAGCCCTTATGATTTCCCTAAATTCCCCAGGACATCGAAAATAATCTGCATGTTCTCTAATGGCTAATGTATATATAGTAAGGCATCATATGCATAAAGCGATATGTTATGTGTCACGCCCCCTGCTCTAATACCTTTTTCTCCAAAGTATATTCAGAAATATCTGGTCAGGAGCCCCGATGCCAATGAAAATAATATAGGTGACACTGGGCTACCCTGTCCTGTGCCCCTTTCCACATACAATGCAAAGATATCTAGTTCCAGTTCCCAGTTCTCACTCGTGCCATTGGGTCATTGTATATGAGTTTCAGCCAGCATAAAAACCCTACCCCAAAACCATATTCCTTCAAGATTAGAAATAGCCATTCCCATTCTAATGAATCGACAGCCTTTACTGCGTCCAGGGAGGCAAGTGCCAGCTCTTCCTTGGGATGCTTCATCTGATCCATAACATGATGCAGTCGGTGCCGATTCATCGTTGTGTTACGTCCACCCACAAACCCACATTGATCTGAATGTATCAAAACCAGTGCCACCCTAGCTAACCTTGTCGCTAACACTTTCCCCAGAATTTTAGTGTCCACATTTAACAGCAAAATGGACCTATATGAATTACATTGAGTCAGGTCTTAGTCTTTTTTCAGGAGGACTGTGATGATTGCTTCCCTCATTGTCTCTGGAAGGCTTCCTTTCTGAAAAGCATTATTCAACAGTTTTTTCAACTGTGGTACTAGGGTCTCTGCAAAACCTTGATAAAATTTGATTGGGAACCCGTCACTTCCTTTTTGTTGTCCTGCATCGATGCAATAGCACGCATGATCTCCCCTTGTTCTATTGGTGCATCTAACCCCATTTTAAGTTCTTCTGATAATTCCGATAACTTCACCAAATTTACCTGGTCAGGGGCTCCCATTTCGAAATAAGGTCCCCGAATTATATATAACTTTGTATAATATTCCTGAAATACCCTGTTAATCCCTTGGTGGGACATTACCACATTCCCTTCCTGGTCTAGAATGTGTTTAATCGTGGACCTAGGGTGTTCTTGCCTTATCATCCATGCTAAGAGGCGACCTACGTTGTCCTCTTCCCCATGTATCCTGAGCATATATTGGTTATGCTTGAATCTTGATAGAGACTCCTGTGTCTTCCAGTGAGCACCCAGTGCTTTTGCTAGGCCTTCCCCTACTCGGGCACCTTGTGCTAACTCCCCCTCCAGGCACTGGATCGACTTTGCAATCCCTTGTAAGGAGTTATTCAACATTTTGAACTCCAGCTGCCATTGAAATACAGAGTCCTTTCATGTAACTTTAAATGCTTCCCATTGTATACCTACATCCCCAACCAACGCTCATTTAACTAAACTAAATCAATATTACTTCTCGCAAAGCTCCAGCAAATAATGGGCCTCATTACGACCCTGGCGGAACAGGTTAACGGGCTCCGCAAAAGGAGGCGGACCCGTTAAACCCATTCCGCCACATTGCGAGGTCCCCTCGCGGGACCCGGTAAGGACGCCTGGTAAAACCAGGCGTTTTTGCCGGGTCCCGCGAGAGGAAGAGGGAGCAAACAACGGGCCACTCGTAATCGGCTCGTTGTTTGGGGCTGAAATGGGAATGGGGAAGGTCTGGGCCCGGGTTCCTGGAGGGAGGAATTACTGGGCCCTCCAAACTCAGAATGGCCCGGTAATTCCCCATTCTTGGAACCCGGACCCGGATGCGATTTCGGCGCCAATAGTGGCATGGCTATGGCCGAGGTCGTAATGAGGCCCAATGTATCCTCCCTGGCCCCAGCTCCAAGTTTCCATAATGAGATGGCCGGCCTACTCAACGGCCCCACAATAGCTATCACCAATGGAGAATGATCCAATATCACCCTTCCCAAATATTCCATATCTGTGACCCCGGGAAAATGTTCCCTCTCCACTAATATATAATCCAAACAGGAATACGAGTCATGGACACTAGAGTGATATGATGAACCCCTTTCTTGTCCATATGATTCCCTCCACACTTCCACCAGATCAAGTTTAGTCGTGACCTGGTGTAGGGACAAAGATGCCTGTTGCTTTGAAGGGCCTGGCTTCCTTATCCGATTCAGTTCCTGATGTAAAAAACAATTGAAGTCCAGTGGTAGAATCGTAAAATTAAATTTATATTTAATATTGCAGCATCACACACCAGAATCTGCTCCCCTACTTTTGAAATTGGGCATGTTTCTTCTTACATGCATGATTCATTGTGTCCACACATACACTGCCCCTGTAACCTTTTAGTATACACCAGGGTCTCCAAACTGCGCTTTCCAGATGCTTTGGACTACAACTCCCATTATCAATCACTGTTGACGATGCTCTCTAGGGCTCATTGGAGATGCAGTCTAAAATAGCTGGAGAGCGATGTGAACTTAATCTATTTCTATTACAAGTGAAAGTACACTGTGCCTTCAGGCCTAGATCACAACTCATGTAATGCTGGACTTATGCCCAGGAGCAAAATAACAAATTTTAGATCTAAAGTCATGAAATGGCAGACATCTTGATGTCCTACTTAGCTCCTTGCCTCTATATATTTCTTCCATTGTAACTAATAATTGTACCTGTACCCCAGAACAAGGCATTTGACATTGTCTTTTAATAAAAAGAAGCCGGACAACGTGCAATGTTTTCATTTAGACTACTTTGCTGAGTTGACCAAGCAGGGTAAGAAACCAGCAAAAAGAACTGCGTGAGTGGCGAGAAAATTGTGTAATCCTGGCCACGTGAACTCACTCTTTAATCACCCAGAAATAGAAATAGGACAAGGTGGATCTGCAAGATTGATCATTGATATATTTGCTGTAACACTGTGTGTAGTAATTGTGGATCTTCAAGTTCAATGGCCATGGCGGGTTGCCTGACGGCTGTGTCCTCTCTAAGGGGTACAAACATAATTACAGCCATATTTGTGCTTCATAAGTGCTTGGTACCTTTGGGGCGATGGGCTGTTTTTTTAGGTCTCAGTACTTTTGGCACTGACACAACATATCGTAGGAAAATTTGACTCAGTCTTGGGGCTACCTGAATAAGCCAACTTATTTTGCTGGAAGCAAAGATAGGTTCCAGAATTTTTTTTTTAATACTTGCCTATCTCATCCACAGTGATCCATCATCTGCACTGACCATTCGCGAATTTCAACCTTGCCTTCCCGCCATGTATGGTCGGCCAAAATCTGCAACCTAATGAAAAATTACATAAATGACTTATGATTGACACAAAATACATTAGTCTATCTGTTTACAGATGGCACTCTGATCTCTCTGAATGGTATCAATCACCCCACCTTATACACCCCACCCATTAATGAAAAATCCCTCAGAGTGAAAATATGGACCTCTAGCCTTTCAATGAAAAGCCACACGGAAAATGTTTGACCCCTAAGACTTGACTCTAGCATGGCCCACTTTGCAACATTGTTCACTCCCAAAGCCAACATAGTACGGCACAAAAAAACACTTGAGTCATAGTTTAGCACCCTAATTATACCCCATTGATAACATCTATAACCCGGACCTAATGACAAGCCTCCACGCCATACATTCTCACCCCAAAGAACCTTCAAACATGGCAGAAGATAGTAACATGTCTCAAAGAACATGGCCCACCTAAAGAAAGGCATAACACAACAGGTCCATTTATGGTGCACGCATCCACCCTCCGAGTTAGGGGGTGGGGTATCCTGATGCTATTGATAACACATGTTTATTGTGCCCAAAACTGGGACTCATTTAATCTTTCTCGGGCTAGGCTGAATGGACCACCCAGAATTATGAGGTCAAACACAGATCCTTGTCCTGGATGGAGTAGTCCACTCAGCTACAGATCCGGTAGCATTCCAATCAGAGGTGCTTACACTCTCCCCTACCATTCACCCCATCAGCACACGGAATTCACTTCTCAATGAACCACCTTTCAAATTACTTTAGACATCACCAGAAACTCAAGATCCTTCTCGTTGCGTTATGGTCAAAAGTTAAATTCTGCTTCCACCGTGACTCAGATACCATGAGACCTTGTTGGTAACAATCTGCCCATTCTGACTCTCCTACCTGCATGTCCCTCCTTCTTTCAGCTGCATCTCCATAGTTTGAATTGTGTTTGCTCTTGAAATTTCATACATTTTTTAAAAAATGTAATATTAGATCTAAAAAGGGACTAGCAAGCAAAAAATTCAACATAAACAATTTTAAAATCTCACTGGAAATGAATAAAGGCGTAAACAGAACAAGAAAGAGTGCACTGATTGCAGTTGTGTCCCATGGCACTCTCCAAATGACACCCTGGCAATCAGTTATATTCATATCATCTTCTGCGAGGAGGTGGATTACAAAGGCATCTGGGAGCAGAGCGCAGTTTAAGAGAGGAAGGCCAGTAAATCAGATCCCCTCTCCTTGAGCAGAGTTTGATCCCCAGCCTAGGTCCACCCTGCCTTTTATGCTTCCATGGCAGATAATCAGGATAATCAGGATTGTGCCTCTGTAGAACTCTGAGAATTCTACACCAAGACAGGAAGGCCTATATAGATCAAGGACCGGATCGCTTTTCTTCCGGAAGCTGGGAAAGAGAAGTTAGTTTCAGTACGCAGTTCATATGCGTCAAAAGTGTGACTTCTGGTGACCTCTAACACCCCAGACACCATGTTTCCAGTTCCCGGATTAGTTTATTCTATTCTGGTATGTGTAGTCCTGCTAATTTACTTATGCAGAGAAACTAACAATCGAACAGGCTGAATCTCGCTGTGTCTCCGTCTTTGTCTCCGTTTGCCTATTTCTATTTCTATTGACCTGGTATTTATTATTTTCATCTTGCTTAACACCCAAAAAAGAGAATTTTGGAAACAAAACGTTAAATATTTGGGAATGCAGAACACTTAGTATTGACCTGTACTATGTGTAGAATGACTTGTTTGAACACAAACCCCGAATTGACAGTCAGCGACAACCTGCAAGTAATTCCTACAAGTTGAAGAGGAGAAAGACCAAGTGAACACCCAGGAAAGACCCAGATGACAACTTCGAACTGGATTCAAACAGTAGTGAAAGTGTATTGTATTAGTCTGTTTTGAGTGAAATGTTTCGTTTGACTTTTCTCTGATTTTACTATGTAGCGCGAATAGTGTCTTATTTTACCTTGTGTTGCCTACAGCGTATGTACTCCATGCAACCACAAAGTAACTTGATTTGATTCTAAAAATCTTAGTAAACATGATCAACTTCTCTGCTCTGAGTGTAAATTAATATTTCTTTTTTTTCTATGTTTTGTTTGGCCCCCTTGGAGGCAGCTTGCAATTTGGCAGTAGCTTTGGGATGCTGCGTCCTTTATGTAAGGTTTATGATGCACTTTATTTAAGCAGCAGAGGGCAGTTAAGCACCTCACTGATCCCCAATAACAATAAAGTGGTTGCTTTGGTGCCATGTTCTCATGTCACAATTAAATGAGGTCCCACATTCTCAACCATGATCAAAATGCAGCCTTGGCCTAACTCTCCCATGATCGCCCACCATTGGCTATGCTAACTAGGGCTGATGGGAGTTGTAGGCAAACACATCTGGAGGGGTGCTGGTGACATTCATCGCCCTCACTGTGATTGATGTATTCCTTTATTTTCACGCTCAATCGGCAAGCACTGTACAATGTTTTGATTCCAAAATGAGCCATTGGACTTTTCTGGTTACCAATACTGTGCTGTTTGCTTCCTGTTCATCATAGCTGAAACTTTGACACAGTTGCAAATCATGAGTTTGCCAGGCAGGATTGAAGAAATGAGAACATCTCACGATTTAACAACACTAAGAATGTTCTGGTCATGTAACCCCCATGCTATACAGGTAGTCCCCAAACAAGGGTAATGTGCTGGAGAGGAGACCTGGTGTGCGAGAGAAACACTGCATGTTGAAATATGTGTGAGAAAGAAAGTGCATACTTGATTGTAGGCCTGATTACGAGTTTGGTGGTAGTTGTAAAACATCTGGTAATAACCATGCACTCACCCTGTGGAACTCGATGCTGGTGTAGGCTCGAAATACCCCCACAATACTCAAATTTCACACATTTCTCAAAAGATGGCTCTTTAAACAACACCTGATCAAGGACTCATTCCAATGGATGCACATACCGTCACACACCTCACAGTACTGCGCTACTGTTAAAAGATGCCAGCCCAAATGCCGGCTACCCGCACTCTGTACAGCGCTCCCCTGCTCTCGAAGTAGGTCTCTGCTTTAAGCAATAAAATAAAAAAACAAAGTACCAGACCTTTTACCACTCCACTAAATTCCAAGTTTCGTTTCCTACGGCTTTTTTGTGGAGGTAATTACCTTCACACAAAAGCATTACTGCATGTGGTAGGTACCACATGCAGTAATTACCACCGGTGGTAAATACAATATTGCATCTTTCTTGCATAGAAGGAACGACCTGAAAGAAGCAGGAAGATGACGTAGACGGTTGTAATGATTCTTTATAAATGCAGCTGTCACTGTGCAATTCTGTTCTGCTTCATGGGTACAACGGGAATGGATGAAGTTCCTTCCCTTGTCTGCTCCTCATTCTGCCCCTGCCCCTGCCTAGGAACTGCACCAGCCATCCGCGATGGCACCTTCATTTCCTAGAACAGGGCATGACATTAACCCTTAGGAGGACACGCCATCTCCCCCAGATTTCTAACAACAACCCACAACAACTGTTAACTTTACATTTCCCCCATGAGACGCGTGGGTCTCTTCACCACTGTCTGACAGATGGAACGCTGGTAGTTCCTTTCCACACTTATCACTTCAACAAAGCTGCCTTATGCGCTCAGCCGGCCACTCTCAGTCTCATACAGGGTACTGTTCTCCTTGTAATTTTTGAAATGAAACACTTTAGGTTGAGGGTGCTGTTCACACTACGGGGAACCTGGAGTATTCGTCCATCAGCACCAGCAACCATTTGCCATCTTCCAATGGTCCAAAGAAGTCAACAGCCACCTCACTCCATATGGCCCTCCAGTAACTTGAACATCAGTAGTGGAGCCAGTTCATCTGGCTTTCGAGGTGCATTGGCATACATGGCATGCCCCAACCATTTTCTTGATCATTGCATCCAAGAAAGGGAACCACATGGTGTCTGTAATGTGCTGCTTTGTGGCCACTACACCTCTGGTCGCCCTCGTGTGCCTTGTCAACAATTTTCTGTCATAACTCTCTTGGAATAACCATGTGAATGTTCAAGTCTCAACCTTATAGAAAATCCAGGCAGGGTAAGGCATGCACTTATGCGAGCAGACTGGAAAAGCACCAGAGCTCTGATTAGTCATCTAAAGAATACAAAAACATTTACTCTATGTGAAAAGCCCATTAAATATGTTCTCCCTTACATAAAATGATTTCCTAATCCTGTCTGGAGAGCTGAGCTGTTGTGCTTTCGTCTTAATATTATTAAAACCAACGAAACACAACAGAAATGGTTAAAACTTTATCCTTCTGCTGGAGAATGTACTCTGTGTAGCGAGGGGTTAACACAAGATCTGAGACATTTGGTTATATCATATCCCTCTACTCTTGCTCTCAGAGAAAAGTATTTTTCAAATTTCGTCCACAGTCCAGTCTGGCTCACCACCCAGGAAAGCCCTCTGTCTATCGCCTTGCTTAAATACTTGAATGAACTAAACTTCATAAACATTTCTCTGTAATCTCCACATATTGTACGGGCCCAATAATAGCAATACTTTTGCAGTTGCATTTTAGTTTTTTTCTTATTGTAATACTTTTCTATTTCCTGTCTCTCATTTTAATGTTTTATAGTTAACACTTTGCTTGAAGAAGTTTATTTATGAAATGTTGTTGAATTATCGATTTTCGCTTCTTATTTTTCTTATTTTCTTAGCTAATTTCTGATGAAGAATGTGTAAAAAGTCCTTTTGTGTGACTATATGCACAATAAAAAAATAAAATAAAAAAAATAACCATGCACGGCCCTCTCATGAGAATGCACCTTGGAGAGATTGAGAATGTATTAAAGGGCCAAGAAGTCCTGCACAGCTCAAGGTGCTGGAGCAGGATACCAGTCACCACCCCTGAGTCGCTGTCAGTTATTTTGCCTTTTGCCAAGTAGGTTCAGTTTGGTTGAGCACAATTACCTGACACAGCAACATGGGCCCTGGGGGCAGGGTACGGTGAAGAAGGTTATGTATTCTTCAACCAGTGATCATTGTGATCTCATCCAGTATCTGCAAAGGGATCCTGCTGGATGAAATGCTCTGGCAAGTTACTTAATGATGCAGAAGTCGAAGACCGCGCCACTTAGTCCCAGATGCATTTTACACTTTAGGCTGCCATGTATTATCAACCATGCCTGATGGTCATTGGCGATCGTGAATGATAGCAACACATGGAAATGTTCACACACCCAAACAACAACAAACCCTTCTTTCCCAGGTGTGAATGTGCCTTTTAGACATCTGAAAAGCTCATGCATTTCTCACAGACTCTTGACCTGGGTTTGCAAGAATGGCTCCAAGTCTCATGGGGCTCGCATCCACTCTCAGTTCAGTGCATAGGGATGTGCCAAAGTGCAACTTGAGGTCAGCCACTGCAGTGCCACTCTTCATCTTTCTGAATGAGTGGTCATATTCTTAGGATCAACGGAAGGGCAAACCTTATTTTGCTAGTTCCTTGAGAGGTAAGGTTTTCGTGCAAAATGTCCTGCTAAAGCTAATAGCTAGCCATGTCCAGGAAGGAGTGTACATTACCCAGGCTTGCTCCGGCAGGAATAAATGAGATCCTGGTCACCTTGTCAGTGTCCAGCTCCACACCTTGCAGAAGAAGACGTGGTTAAAGAATGTGTGGTGAGGCTTGTGGATTTCGCACTTGTTAATGTGTGGCGGCAGCCCAGCTTCAGTCAGTGCTAAGCTCACTTTTTTCACAGCCTGATCACAACATTGAGTGGTGTTCCAGAACACTAAAATGTCATTGCTATAATTGAAGCACTTTTCTATGCGCTTGATAACTTTTCGCATGCTCTCTTGGAAGATCTCAGCTACTGAAGAAATGCTGAATCTACGATGTTTGTATTTATACAGGCCAAAATGTGTGAAGAGTGTCGCTCTGCAGCGGGATTGCTGTTGAAGTTCTATTAGGTGGTGAAAAAAGCTTTTTTTTACTTGGTCCTCATGTTTTGTGCTTTCTATGCCAAAATGATCTGACAGACAAATACTTACTCATTCGATTCAAATTATGTGCCTCATTACGAGTACGGCAGTGTGCTATAAATAGCGTAAACATGTTGGTAATTCTGTTACTGTCAAATTACCGTACTATAGGTTTGATGGTAAGATGGTAGATAAACCTCCAGCAAAATGTTGGAGATAAATCTGCCACCTTACTGGCAAAATCTGCGGAATTACCACTGGCAGAATTATATGGAATACAAAAATGGGGATTTACATTGCCCTACTACCACTGGTAATCAATGGGTAAATACTCTAGACCAAAATGTTTGTGTTAAAAATGCTTATATCTTCAATTTCTTATACAAAACCATGCCAACCTATATGACCATTATGAACATTTTCATGAACTACTCTGTGAAATGAAGGACGCGTTACCCAATATGATCACTAAAATTTCATAGACGAATTTAAGCGCAAGAAGGTTTAATAATGAATTACAAGCGAATAAATTACAAGCCAACACATGTTTTGACTCTCTGGACTCTTCTTCAATGCTACACAATTTCTTGTGATGTTACTATTGATAAATAGTAGATAATGTGAATAAGAAAAATAAACAATGTGTTCAATCCACTTAGAACATATAACATTGGTATCCCCATAACAACTATGATAATCTTCTTCCCTGATCTCTTGTGGTTTAGCAATTTCTTATTTTTCTTTTAACACCCTGTTTTCTTTTTGCTAAAATATCTCCTTTGACATTTCACTTTCGCTTGTGTTGATCATTTATAACTGTCATTATGCATGAGATTAATTTTAGTTTTCTTTTTGACTCTTTATTGGATGAAATGTGGTCTTATGGATTCAGACAGCAGCCTGTGTTCAGGTCAAACACTGGATGCAGAACATTTTGGCCATCCCGTCATTACCACATGTGGTAAAAGTATATGACTGTCACAATTACTAGAGGTAATCGCACCAAACTCACATTCAGGCCCTTTGCCTTTAAAATATCTGTCAACTGTATCACCCCTTCTGATTTGGTTCCCAGTGGCAAAATAGCAGGTGCTAAATGTAAATGTATAAATCCAGATATATGCAAAAAAGAACCACGAGAAAGTTGTATGTAAGCATAATAAGGTTCAAATAACGATTCCATATTATGTGTTTTCACTTCTTCCATTCTGGGGTTTTGAAAACAAGATTGTGAGAGATGGAATTAGAATGATTAGATAGAAGGGTGATGGAATTCAGTGCCATGAAGGCCTTAAAGCATGCCCGCGTGAGACAATGGGGCCAATTCATAGAATTCGGCGCACAAGTGGCGCACGCGGCTGGCGCACAGTGTGCGCGTGCGGTAGTCTGCACCAGCCGCGTGCGCCGAAACACATTCAGGCGCACAGCGTATTCATGGATTCCAACATCCACAACCAGCCGTGGCGCAGAGTGGCGCAGCGACCCTGCAGCAGCGTCAGTTACGCCCCCAAGAACGCCTCTTGCGCAGGGAAAAGCCATCAAAATCCCCAATCCAGCGCAAAGGGCAGCAGCAAACGCAGAGCGGGGAGCGTGTATTTCAGGGGTGTGCGGGTGTCCCCACACGCGATAGGCCTGGGTACGTGTATTACAGGGGTGCGCGAGAAAATCTACACGCGATTGGCCTGGGTACGTGGATTTCAGGGGTGCGCGAGAAATTCTACACGCGATTGGCCTGGGTACGTGTATTACAGGGGTGCGCGAGAAAATCTACACGCGATTGGGCTGGGTACGTGGATTTCAGGGGTGCGCGAGAAATTCTACACGCGATTGGCCTGGGTACGTGGATTTCAGGGGTGCGCGAGAAATTCTACACGCGATTGGCCTGGGTACGTGTATTACAGGGGTGCGCGAGAAAATCTACACGCGATTGGCCTGGGTACGTGGATTTCAGGGGTGCGCGAGAAATTCTACACGCGATTGGCCTGGGTACGTGGATTTCAGGGGTGCGCGAGAAATTCTACACGCGATTGGGCTGGGTACGTGGATTTCAGGGGTGCGCGAGACATTCTACACGCGATTGGCCTGGGTACGTGGATTTCAGGGGTGCGCGATAAATTCTACACGCGATTGGCCTGGGTACGTGGATTTCAGGGGTGCGCGAGAAATTCTACACGCGATTGGCCTGGGTACGTGGATTTCAGGGGTGCGCGAGAAATTCTACACGCGATTGGCCTGGGTACGTGGATTTCAGGGGTGCGCGAGAAATTCTACACGCGATTGGCCTGGGTACGTGGATTTCAGGGGTGCGCGAGAAATTCTACACGCGATTGGGCTGGGTACGTGGATTTCAGGGGTGCGCGAGACATTCTACACGCGATTGGCCTGGGTACGTGGATTTCAGGGGTGCGCGAGAAATTCTACACGCGATTGGCCTGGGTACGTGGATTTCAGGGGTGCGCGAGAAATTCTACACGCGATTGGCCTGGGTACGTGGATTTCAGGGGTGCGCGAGAAAATCTATACGCGATTGGCCTGGGTACGTGGATTTCAGGGGTGCGCGAGAAAATGTACACGCGATTGGCCTGGGTACGTGGATTTCAGGGGTGCGCGATTGGGCCTGTGCGAGTGGGGCAGTGTATTACGTAGGTGTGCGGGAAGTTGAAGAGGTGAATTGCCAGTGTGGGTCCTCCCAGGTCTCCCCTCTACCCCCTCCACGACCTCTGCAGGCAGCCCACACCACAGGGGACTACCCTGCACCCCTGGTCATGTCCCGCAGGCAGCCCATCCACCATGGGCATGCCCCCCAGCCAAGCCACATGTCCCCTTGCACCCCCACCCCCCAGCAGGCCCCCACTCATGTCCCCCTGCACCCCCACCCCCCAGCAGTGCAGGGGCAGCCTCCACCAGGCCCCCACCCATGTCTCCCACCACTCCCACCCCCCCAGTCACCAGGGGCAGCCTCCACCAGGCCCCCACCCATGTCTCCCAGCACCCCCACCCCCCAGCAGTGCAGGGGCAGCCTCCACCAGGCCCCCACCCATGTCTCCCACCACCCCCAGTCACCAAGGGCAGCCTCCACCAGGCCCCCACCCATGTCTCCCACCACCCCCAGCAGTGCAGGGGCAGCCTCCACCAGGCCCCCACCCATGTCTCCCACCACCCCCACCCCCCCAGTCACCAGGGGCAGCCTCCACCAGGCCCCCACCCATGTCTCCCACCACCCCCACCCCCCAGCAGTGCAGGGGCAGCCTCCACCAGGCCCCCACCCATGTCTCCCACCACCCCCACCCCCCAGTCACCAGGGGCAGCCTCCACAAGGCCCCCACCCATGTCTCACACCACCCCCACCCCTCCAGTCACCAGGGGCAGCCTCCACAAGGCCCCCACCCATGTCTCCCAGCACCCCCACCCCCCAGTCACCAGGGGCAGCCTCCACAAGGCCCCCACCCATGTCTCCCAGCACCCCACCCCCCAGTCACCAGGGGCAGCCTCCACAAGGCCCCCACCCATGTCTCCCACCACCCCCACCCCTCCAGTCACCAGGGGCAGCCTCCACAAGGCCCCCACCCATGTCTCCCACCACCCCCACCCCTCCAGTCACCAGGGGCATCCTCCACCAGGCCCCCACCCATGTCTCCCAGCACCCCCACCCCCCCAGTCACCAGGGGCAGCCTCCACCAGGCCCCCACCCATGTCTCCCAGCACCCCCACCCCCAGCAGTGCAGGGGCAGCCTCCACCAGGCCCCCACCCATGTCCAACCCATGTCTCCCAGCACCACCACCCCCTAGCAGTGCAGGGTCAGCCTCCACCAGGCCCCCACCCATGTCTCCCACCACCCCCACCCCTCCAGTCACCAGGGGCAGCCTCCACAAGGCCCCCACCCATGTCTCCCACCACCCCCACCCCCCAGTCACCAGGGGCAGCCTCCACAAGGCCCCCACCCATGTCTCCCACCACCCCTCCAGTCACCAGGGGCAGCCTCCACAAGGCCCCCACCCATGTCTCCCACCACCCCCACCCCTCCAGTCACCAGGGGCAGCCTCCACCAGGCCCCCACCCATGTCTCCCACCACCCCCACCCCTCCAGTCACCAGGGGCAGCCTCCACCAGGCCCCCACCCATGTCTCCCACCACCCCCACCCCTCCAGTCACCAGGGGCAGCCTCCACCAGGCCCCCAACCATGTCTCCCACCACCCCACCCCCCCAGCAGGCCCCCACTCATGTCCCCTCGCACCCCCACCCCCCAGCACTGTGGGGCACCTGCCAGCAGGCCCCCAACCATGTCCCCTTGCACCCCCACCCCCCAGCACTGTGGGGCACCTGCCAGCAGGCCCCCAACCAAGTCCCACTCATGTCCCCTTGCACCCCCACCCCCCAGCAGTGCAGGGGCAGCCTCCACCAGGCCCCCACCCATGTCCAACTCATGTTCCCCACCCAACATGTCATCACAATCCAGAACCCTGGTCTCTATGGGCAGCCCCCAAATGCAAAACACCCACCCGAGTATTGCATCCACCCACTCATAATTTGCAATCACATCACAGAACACCAATTGCAAGTTCCGAAACAAACAATGGGTGTCAGTGAATCTCAAAACACATAACATGAAATGCATGAAAACAATGAGATACCATACATTGAAGTTCAACAAAAAAATAATGTATTAAAGGAAACATGAATAGAATCAAAAATGAAGAAACTGAAATGTGAATGTAAAAAAATGAAAAGAAGCATGTCCGTTCAAAATAAAAAAAATTAAAATAAATTGAAATCCAAAGTAATGTTGTACAAAGTCAATTTCCACAAAACAAAATCCAATGGGAAATAAAAATAAAAGCCATTGATCCATGGAGAATGTCAAAAAAGAAAGTATGTACAAGTCTACAACAATGTACAATGCAAGAAGCCAGGGTCCATTATCCCAACAAAATAAAGGAAACCTATCTAACTACACTAACTAATAAAAAAAATATATACAAAAATGTGGCCAATGTCCAAAAGGTCCAAATGAAACAAAAACAAAAATGAAACCTAACACTACCTACATAACTATGTACAAGGGCAGCGGGCTAGTTCCACGGCTCACTTCTGGATGTGCCGGGCCAGGGCATCATCGAACTCCTCCTCAATGTCCCGGAGGCGGTCCTCCTCCATGGCCCCGAGGGTCCGCAGGGCCGTCGACGTGTCCACCTCCAAACCCCTGCGGATTGCCTCGAGGCACTCGGCCCGCCTCAGGGCCCTCTGCATGGAGTTCTCCGCCCTGACCATTGAGAGCCGTGCCTCTTCCGCCCGCTGCCGCTCCGCATCTATGGCGTGGCCCAACCGCTGCCACACGGAAGACACTCTCTGTCGTGGGTCCTCCTGCCCTCCGGCCGATGCCTGCCCCTCCGATGTCGAAGGCCCCGAGCCTTCATGGCTCCCACCATGGTGCTGCTGCTGCTGTGCCTCTGCCCCTGCACTGCCTCCTGCTGCCTGCACATCCTCCGCCGGCTGGGGTGCAGTCGTTGACGTGGCCACCCCTGCTGGACGTCCGACTCCCGACTGTGGCAGGGATGCCTCCTCCACCAGCCTGGCCGCACCGTCAGAGGCAGCTCCACAGGGCACCCAGGTGACTGATGGGTGGGAAGATGGCACAGAGTACGACTGGTGCGTAGGGGGTCCAGCTGAGGAGGGGGTCGTGGCAAGCCCCATCAGACGGAGGAATCCGCCTGGGTGACCTGTCCCAGCAGGCTGACGTGGTCAACGAGCCATTCGAGATGACGTGCAGTCTCTTCATGAAAAGACTGCAGGTCACCTCGCATGGCCCGTTGACGCAACGCCACACCAGCCAGGACAGGCTCAACACGGGCCTGGATAGCCACGTCCGCAGGCAGAGGAAGGCCAGTTGACGTCAGCTCATCCCCTGCCTGAAAACTGGTCTGGACATAGGCATCCCTGCTGGTGCAAGATGATGCAGGGACAGGATCAGGGACAGGATTGCACACAGGCACCTCCGCGGCGGCCTGTGCTGCCTCCTGTCCCTGGTCCTGCACTGCACCACTAGCACCAGTGGGATCCCCACCCCGAGACCCCGTCTCTGGTGCTTGCACGGCCTCCTCCTCCACCAAACCCCCCACCAACCTGGATGACTCTGTGCCATCTTCCCCCGTTGGGCCCTGTGGGGTCCCAGCTGCCCCTTCTGCTGCCGAGGAGTCCAACTGCAACCTCCGCCTCTTGGACCTCCCCCCGGCAGCTGCGGCCTGGGACGCGGCACTGGACTCCTCACTCCCCGACGAGATGACAACATGGGAGGGGAGCCGGGCCTTGCGTCTCCGGCTGGCGGTGGGATCCCCGCTGCTGTGCTCCACAGCACCTTCTCCGCCCTCTTCATCAGTTGACGCTGCAGACAGGGAGAAACAAAACACACGCATCAGGGCAATGTACAATGGACACATACACACATGACAGTTGTACATGAGTGGCATTGGCAAACCTCAGACATGTCATCACGATCCCCAACACACATGTCATTACAACTCGCACACACGAGCCATACCACAGCCATATCGCAACTGCCAACACCATCCATACACATAAAACAGCATGAGCAGCCAAAGGTGAGCCAGACATCACATGCAACACAGGAAGTGCACCACACATGTACACACACCACCACACTTGCATGCATGTGTACACCTCTGCCAAGTGTCGCACTGTTCAGACGGGCATCCATGTCACATCTGCCCATCAGGCTTCCACATACCGCTGTCACATGCATCCATGTTGCATCACTGTTGCACCCTTGTCAAATATACACACATGCACATGTACACAGCGCTGATACATGCAGCTGAAAACAACATACATGCGTGACATCACGGACATGTCTACTCACATACACATTCATACAAACTTGTGTGCCCACACAACTGCATTTGGCATGCAAGCCCACACACACAGGCACCATCCATGTCTCACACATTACAGCCCTCGCATGTGTCAGCCCCACGGACCTGTACACCCGCACCCATACTCGACCCCATACAAACAGATGTGCAACCTGCACACTACTGAACAATCACCACACGCACTGCTCACAATCAGGATGCATGTACACTCACCGCTCGACTCCAGACGGGTCTGCCTCTCAAGAACCTGGACGTGGAGCGCTGGGGATATGTGTTCCAGGACCCTCATCTGTTCCTCCGACAAGTGGCCCCAGCGCCCCTTGGCATCCGCTGCCTTCAAGAGGCGCCGGGCCTTGTTCAGGGTCCTGGACCTGAAGTCCTCCCAGCGCTTCTTGACATGTTGGAAGTCGCGGACTGCCACCCCCTCCGCGTTGATGGCAGTCACGATGTCAGTCCAGATCTGAGTCCGTCCTTCCTTGTCGGCGCGGGAACTTCCGAAGAGGGCATCATACTGCCCCAGGACTTGCTCCACCAGGACACCAACTTCGGTGGCACTGAAGCTGGTGCCCCTCTGCCTCTCTGGCCGGGGGTTGTCAGTGGTCACAGATGGAGTTTGCCCCGACATGACAACCCCAGAGGCAGGAGTGGGTGGGCAACTGGGTCCTGGGGCTGGGCTGTGGAGCGATGGAATCCCAGTCGGGAGTCTTTGGTTCCAGCAGGGGTGGTCACACCAACAGCACCCCTGGCTGATGTGCAGGCAGCAAATGGCAGGGCACGTGGGCAGCAGGCAGTCAGGCAGCAGCAGATGGCAGGTGGGAGCGTGCTCGGGGCTCTGGGAGGCAGTAGTTCGGCCTTCTGGGCAGGAGCGTGGTCTTCCGTGTGCTTACGCGTGGCCAGCTTGATACGGAGTGATTTGGCACGTGAAAATTCTGCACGTCAGCGTATAATTCGAGGAAAGGCCCTTAGCGCGTAAGCGCGTCTGCACGCATACGCATTTTCATTGGACCAAAGGCCCTCAGCGCGTGAGCGCGTCTGTGACGTGACGTGCGAGGGAGTATCCCTCATTGCACGTGATGACAGAACACACGTGGATTTCAACCTATCGCGTGTGAAAGTTCACGGCACCCCAGAACACACGTACCCAGGCCAATGGCGTGTGGAACTACCCGCGCACCCCGAAACACACGTACCCAGGCCAATGGCGTGTGGAACTACCCGCGCACCCCGAAACACACGTACCCAGGCCAATGGCGTGTGGAACTACCCGCGCACCCCGAAACACACGTACCCAGGCCAATGGCGTGTGGAACTACCCGCGCACCCCGAAACACACGTACCCAGGCCAATGGCGTGTGGAACTACCCGCGCACCCCGAAACACATGTACCCAGGCCAATGGCGTGTGGAACTACCCGCGCACCCCGAAACACACGTACCCAGGCCAATCGCGTGTACGCTCGCTCCCCTCCGATCACACGCGATGACACCCGAATACGGGAAACCAACGAGTCCGCCCACATGGAGGCGTCCCGCGCCCGCGCACAGCATAAAAGTGCGCTTAAACAACAAATGCGTATATACGGCGACGATGAATGCCCCATTTGTTGCTGCACTGATTGTGGGACACCGCAGGAGGAGGAGAATAGCCAGGGCACACATTTTTGCACCACGGACAAGCCTTTTTGGGATGCCTGACGACCAGGTCTACGGCAGGTATAGGTTTCCACCCCATATCATCCTAGACCTGGTCAGGGAGTGGGAAGATGACCTCACATCCCCCACCCTTTGCTCCCAAGCATTGAGCCCCTTGGAGAAGCTGCTCAATGTCTTGCATTTTTTGGCCACTGGGTCGTTTCAGCGGACCACTGCCATAGTGGGGGGGGTCTCACAGGCCACGCAGTCACGCTGCCTACACCAGGTACTGGCAATCATGACAGCGCGCCCCTCAGTCCGCAGGCACATATACATGCCCAGAACACCCGCAGAAAGGCAGGCCGTTGTCCTGGATTTTTTCAGGGTGGCACACTTCCCCAAAGTGCTCGGTGCCATAGATTGCACCCATGTGGCCCTACGTCCACCTAGGGCCACTGAGCACATCTACCGAAACCGCAAGCACTGGCATTCCATCAATGTACAGGTGGTATGCGATGCAAAGGGAATCATCACCTCTGTCTATGCAAACTACCCTGGCTCCACCCATGACAGTTTCATATACAGAATGTCCGCCCTGAGCCGGGCCCTGGAAGCTGGGCAGCATGGCGACACATAGCTCCTAGGTCAGTACAAATGCCCTTGCATATGCATGCAAGTCACACACAGACAAATATCCCAACCCTAATAATCTCAATTATTATCACCTCCCCAGGGGACAGTGCCTACCCTCTGAGCAACCACATGATGATGCCAATCCGGAACCCCACCACACCACCCCAGGTAAGATACAACGCCGCCCATATTGCAACCAGGGGCATAGTGGAGCGCACATTCGGAGTGCTCAAGTCACGTTTCCGCTCCCTTGACCGCTCTGGTGGGCAACTACTCTATGCACCACCAGTAGTGTGCAGGATCATTGTGGCAGCATGTGTCCTGCACAATGTTGCAACACGGCAGGGCGTCCCGGTGGACATGGTGGTGCCCCCACATCCCCAACCACAGGCACAGGCGCTGCCCATGGGAGGGGACAGGGCACGTGGCGAGGAAGCCCGGACCCAGCTTGTGGCCACATTTTTCACCTAAACTCCCACCCCTGCGGAGTGCACACAGGCCTGGCACATACCAGGTGACAATCGATGATGACAAAGTGACAGTAAACTGTCACAACCCTACCACCCTGAGATAGTTGCCATGGAAGTGCCACATCGTCTGCATCCCTAGCTACTTAAACACAAGCTATCCTGTGCAACCAAAATGCACACATATGACATGTGACATGACATGGGCCATACACAAGTATTCCAAGGCCCAATGAGGCAGGGGGGGGGGACCAAGGGAACACAGAGAACGGTACTACTAGGCCAGGTGTCATTGAGATTGTGCAAGTGCAGGGGTAGGGGGAAGGGAAAAGTGCAAGGGGAAGGGTGGGGGGGAGTCCAGTACAGGGGAAGTAGGCCAAAAGAATAATACATAGGTCGCCTGGTGGCAACTGCAAAGATAAGTGCAGACAAGTGCTGGGAAGGGAGGGCTGTAGGGATAGAGAGACAGTACTGCAGTGCAGGGGTTGCCAGGGTGGCAGTGCAAGTGGACAGTGGCTGGGCCAGGGACCGAGGTTGGTGAGAGTGTCCCAGTAGCAGCTCCTGTGCAGTTCCAGTGAAGAATTCTGCAAGGGAGAGGCAGAGAGTAAGCAGAAGCAAAGAGGAAGGTCTTGAGGTGCTTCCAGAACTGGAGATGGTTCCCCTCAAGTTCAAGTCAGGCAGGAAGTCTGTTCCAGGGGGAGGGCCCTGCTGCGGAGAGAAACCTACCCCCAGCTAGTTGCTCTGAGAAGCGGATGACCTGGACATGCAAGGTGTGCATCACACACACCTGCAAAACAGGCCATGGCCATCACTGTCATGTCACTCAAACCCTCCCAAACATCAACATGACATGGCAAGCAATACCCATACACTGACGCAGTAACAATAAGGTACACATTGCCATGTCCTAAATGTACGGTGGCATCGGACAATGATGCCTGACCCGGAATCAGATGAAATGACAGACCAACAAAATGTCCCACCCAAAATAAGTCGTTTCAAAATGCATTGCAACAGTCGTAGACGTAACATCACAATGAATGCCTGTCTATATGCACATTATGCATTGCAAGATCAACACTGCAGCTCATGTGTGCAGTGTCCCACTCCTGCATCACACTGCTCAGCGCACAGCACAGTGAACAGCCATTGCGTGTGATGCACACCCTGAGCATCACATCTAAGTGACAGACTACATCAAACATCAAATTTGGCATGTACTGGAACCATAATCGGTCACAGAACATGTGCTGCCGGGACACAGTGGGCACCAGAAGGCAAACAGTGTACACGTGGATATGCAAGGGTGGGAGTACATGGAGTGCATCCGAGTGCAAGTGTGTGGTTCTGCAGGGACATGCACTCCACATATGCATGTGCACTCAAGTGACCATCAGTGTTCCCTACACATCACATGTGAACATCCACCATGTGTACACCCCAGCATGTCAAACCACAACTATCCCCTCGCACCTGAAAGGAAAACACAACACATGAACAGGAATTGATCAGCAGAACACAACATGTACATAGGACAACAACATTACAATGTCAGAGTTCCCATCACACTGCAGGGCAATGCAACTATCAACAACAACCCCCCCCTCCCGCGCAAATGACCATGACCCGCTGAACAACTGCACCTGGGTCATGGAGCCTCCAACCCTCATTTCCACCTGGCCACAGGATCACCTTTACCCTTCGTGTCCATCTCCCACCTTGTGTGTAAAAAGATGCCTGAACCCTCAGAATCCACACTCATTTATAAAATCACAAAATCCAAGGCATGAAAACGAACCCAAACACCTTCCAGTAGATGACTTGACGTAGCAGTACCTCACAAACGCCAAGTACTACCACAATGATGCAACAACCAAGGTAGCACAGCAGAACAATGTCACGACAGGATGTGAGACATGTGTGGTACATGACATAGGATGATGCACAATGAATGGATGTGTACTGTCACAGGTCCCCTGTACAGGCGCGGGAGTCTCATGAAACAACCACCCACACCATGTCCCGGGTGCCTGCAAGGTCAAACTCACACAGGCCCCTGAGATCATGGTGGGGAATGAGGTTCAGGGATATGCAGTCGGGACAGGTGTAGACACACTGGATGACTGGAATGAGTGGCAGGTGAGGGGAGGAGGAATGACACATGAAACTAGGGAATGCACGAAAATGTACAACCTGCATGAACACATACACAATCCAAACAAACTTGGACATCATTGTCATGACATTCTGTAGTCCAGGCTCAGGAGTGGTACGAACCAACCACCCCCTCTAGGGTTTTGGCGCCTGCAAGTTCGGGGCTTACACAGGCATCCGCAACCCCAGTGGGGAAAGAGGGTCAGGGAACGTTGCTTGGATAGGCACGGGAAGCAGGAACACCGGGTAGAGGGTACAGGTTTCAAAATTGCATAGGATCACGGGTGATTAGGGAAAAAAACATACCAAATAGGACCACACATACATCCGTGCATCAGTACACTCCCCAGCAAGCCTATGCAGGGCAGTTTGTAAGGAAAACAACAAGACACTTAGCTCTGGTTTTGAGTGCTGGCCTCCTGCCTGCGCACTCTCAGGGCCGGTTACAGGAGCACTCCAATGCTGCAAAGAGAGACACAGTCAACAACCTGTATGTGCCAATTACACGAAAACACAACACAAAACATGCCCCATAGCAACAAACTACTCTACAAACAGACAATCAGTGCTCGATGCTTCGTACCCATATATAACATCACCCCTGTGACGGGTCATACACAGTCAATGCAGTGAGTCAGGCGCTGGTGGGTGCGTGGCAAATGGAACACCAATGTGTCACAATTCACACAACATGCAATGTTCCCTGGGTAAGCAGACAGACCCATATGGCAAGCCATGACTACAGAGCAAGTTGCGTACCACCATGACCAAAACAAAGTTGGCAGTGCATTTATCATGAAGTACGTGGACTAGACATGCACTGCACCCAAGTATGTCCCTTGCTGTATGTCCCTGTGAGCTGCCCCTTTCCATGTCTCTGAAGGCTACATGGTTGATACAAGTGCCTCAATGAACCTTGGTGTACCGCAGGGTATGTGCCACTGCCCCTGCATGTGTCCCAGACAACCCTACTATCAACAGCCATCAGTCCACAAACACATCTGAGCTGCATTGTGTGCTTCAACACCAATATTCATCTAAGCTCACCCTCAGTGCTGTGACTAAGCCTGCATGTGCAACTCGCCTGGTGCAAGCTTTGCTGTGTCGTGGCCCCCCTGTGATGCTCACCTTGCCTGGAGTTCCTTGGAACATGTCAGCAGTTCTAGGATGTGGGTCTGCAATCACTGTGGCTCTGCTCGTGCACACATGTGCATGTGGGCACCAACAAACGGGTCAGGAATTCCGTCGTCCAATGGGCCATGTCTGCTGGCAAAGGTGCTCTGGCGCCTCATCCCCCTGCAGAAAGTGCATGAAACAAATGATTAATGCATCAAAGTGATCTGTGTGTGTCTCATCAGGCATCTCATTACTTGACCATGTCAGAGAGTCACATCACAAATCACACCATCAGTCCGTCTTTGACTTCCAAAGTGTGGAACACTATCTACAACATGAATTGCAACAGGCACGTGTACAGGAAAGAAATGAGACATAATACACAATGCATAGCAATCAATGTCCACATTAATCATGACACACCCCATCTAGCAAAAGCTGAACAGTGGACAATTACACCTAAATCATCCCCACTAGGGGTGTCAACACAAGTCACAAAGCACCAGACATGCCACAGATATGACAGTCCAAAGCCCTTGTGTAAAATTCTGTAACACCGAACCATCCTTGCGAGCCCATGGATAAGGGAGGCAGGAGTGGCATATGTGAGTCAAGGAACCCAAGCAGCAAACACATACACAAGACAACCATGAAGGGCCCAGCTGGAACAGACAGTGGATGCCTTCAAAAACCACAAGGCACCGCACTGTCACATGAAAGCACAATAGACTACAAATTTTAAACTAACTCAACTATTAACTAATTACACTAACTATGGAAAACCTACATTACCTATTTAAACTAACTATCAAACAGAAACTTAACTAACTAAACTAAAAGAAAAATCAAAAATGGCCACATACGACCCGGGGGGGAGGGGAGGCACCCAGGAGGGGGGAGGTACAGGGTGCTGCTCAACATCCACATGCGATGATGCTGAGCCAAAAAAAAATACCTCCATGGGCTCAACGCCTGCACAGCACGACCTATGTGGGAGATAGATGGTCGTCCGAGTCTGGCTCATCCTGGAAA
This sequence comes from Ambystoma mexicanum, assembly GCF_040938575.1. NCBI lineage: Eukaryota > Metazoa > Chordata > Amphibia > Caudata > Ambystomatidae > Ambystoma > Ambystoma mexicanum. The sequence continues at coordinate 223,125,794 of NC_090927.1, read as the reverse complement.
GGAGGACGTGGCACAGTAGCCTGGCCACGCCTAGCCGCAGCTTGCCCCTCGTCGGCAGCAAGTCTGCCGGACAGGTGAGCCTGGTTCTGTGTGGCGATGTTACATAGGTCTGCATGCAGAACCTCACGTGATACACGTGCTTCCTCTTGCAAGGTAGCACGTGTAACACGGAGTTCCTCCTGCAAGGCCTGGCTGGACAACCGCTGCACCTCCCGGCAAGCCTGTAGCTCAGCCGAGATGGTGCGCTCAAGCTGTGCAAACCTCTCCTCTGCCTGCTGCCTCTGGGACATCATAAGGACACCCAGAGTGGATCTGAGGGAGGCATACTCCTCCCTCAGGGCATCCATGTGCGCCTCTGCGTGAGCAGCAATTGCTTGACGCAGAGACGACATTTCAGCCTGGCGTGCCCTGTCTGAGGCCGCCATGCCCAGCCTGAGCGAGCGGGCCGTGGACCGTGCCGCCTGCTGCTGGAGAAGCACCTGCCTAGCAGGGGGGAGCACAGCTGTCGGCGATGTTCTCCATTGCTGCCCCCTGCCGTTCGGAATTGGCAGTCATGTCTTGCTCCCACTCAGTATACAGCGGTTGCGCGTGGCGACCGCGTTGCCGGGCTTGACCCCTGCGGGACCCAAGGACCGGAGGTCCTCGCTGTGTTGGCACCGCCTGCGGCTGCACGACTACATGCCCCCGTCGACGTGATGTCCCAGGCACATCAGTGACTGGTGTGGAGGGTGACCCTGCGTCCCGATCCACCACGGGCGGAGGAACCAAGACTGTCTGATCCCTCAGTGCAGGTGTCGCAGACAGAGGAGTGTCCACATCAGAATCACTCACCCCTGACACATGGACTTGATGGTCATCCAACTCAACATGGACGTCAGAGTCGTCATCAAGGCTGGACTCATAGGCAGCCAGAGACAGGATGGACTGCAGCACTTGGGGGGTTTCGTGGCCTGCCACCCCACGACCCCCACTAGTGCCGGGTTGATGTGGTCTTACCAACCCTGTGTCTGGCGTGACAACACCATCCTCTGCATCCATTGCGTCATCACCTGAAAAATAGAGAGGAAAAGGTCACTACACATGTCAGAAGCACACAACACACACACACACCGACAGCAAAGGCATCCGGCAGACATGTGACACACAACATATGACCTGGCATGCATGCTGGGTCTACTTTGAATAGCCACTGTGATCAGACCTGTTGAAAGGTGGCAGTTTGCATGGAAGTGGGTCTATGCAGTGCTGAAAATGTGTACGCCACTCACTACCTACATGTACAAGCACTCCATGGTGTGTGCCAGGAAATGTGAAGGCAGTGCAATATCAAATTCAGACATCACGTGCATTGTGTATTCAATGTGTACCATGTCTAGCAGCCAAGCACCCCTCCACCCCAGTACCAAAGCAGGGATGCCTAGCATGGTATCAAAAGGCTGCCCATACACCTGTGTATTGACAAGCAGTGTTGACTGGCATCAACAGCTTAATGTGAATCAGATTACAACACTGCTAATGATGCTGGGACAGTGGGCAGGACACATGATGGAAGATCCGGAGGCCAGCCACGTGTGAGGAAGACACGACAAGAGTTGGACAGAGTCATTGGCCATTGAACAGGCTGAGGCCTGTGAGCCACACAGATTGTCATTGCCTAAACATGTGTGCAACGCAGGACTGAGCCACAGTTGACATGGGGAGGCCGATAATATGGCAGGCAATGTATGTAACCAAGGACTCATATTACAGTGAACCTCCAGTCAAGGACACATAGGGGCATGCGTGCAATGCACATGGAGCATGAATGGGCACTCATGTCCCTGCGGGACATCTGACCCATGCACAGTACAAGTGGGATACCCTGCATCGAGTACTAAGGCTGTACCACACGGCATATGTCTGGCAGTTTCTAAGCTGGAAGTTAGCATCTACACAGGACACATGAACAAGAAACTACACATTGGCAAGAATGTAGCAGACCAGTGCAAAGGTGGAACTGGGGTGCAGAGTGGCGGAGGAGGGGCAAGGGAGCATGCCCACATGGAGTCCCGCATGCAGGCAGAGGAGACATGCATGACGGTAGCATTGCATTACTTACACCTCAGAACCATGTACACGTCACATGTAGCAGCAATCATGCACAACACATCCCACAAGTGAAACACACACGTCCTCAACAACTACGCTTCAACACTCACTGGACTGGGCATCAAAGTCCAGCATCTCTCCCACACCTTCGACCAATTCTGGTGGTATGAACTCCGCAACGAGAGCCTCATGCGGAGTGAGTTCTTCCTCCTCTGGTGCAGGCCCACCGCCAGTCACCAGAGTCAAGTTGTAATTTGAGGCACGCTTAGCCTTAGTGCTGCGCTTGATGTCATTCCAGCGCTTTTTGCACTCCTGCGCTGTGCGCACCTCATGGCCGAATGAACTGACATGTTCCGCAACATGCTTCCAGTGGGTGTCACGTTGGGCAGCCGTAGTCTGCCTATTGGCACCCACTAGCATGTCACGGCTGTGTCCCCGCACGTAGTCCACGAGGAAGTCCAGTTCCTGCTTACAGAAAGGCTTCTTCCTCGACGTGCAGGAGGTCGTGGCTGTGTGTGGGGTCCCAGCCTGTGCTGCAGGTGCAACCTTCCTCCTCTTGGACTGTGGCACAGACCCTGGCTGGCTAATGCCGCCCTGACCAGTATGGCCAGTGGGTTCGGTGGATTGAGCCGAGGGAGTGACAGGTGGAGGGATGACCAAAGGCCTGACTTGTGTCAGTGGCAGCTGGGTGCCCACTAATGGACCCTGCGCAGCAACATCAGCTGTGGCAGGGTCATTGACCGCAACGGTCCTGGTTGGCAGACTCACAACCGGGGTGCTGTTGGGTGCATCTGCCCCTGCACTTGCCAACACCCGGCTGTTCGGGGCAGCAGATGACATGACTGCCCCAGGGACACTGTCTTGGTCTGAGCAGCCCGGCGTGCCCCTATGGTTTCCCCCTGGCCTGTTGGAGATCTACCAAGGGCTCTTCAAGTGCCAACGCAGCCTGCGCTGGCAGACCCTGAGCCTGGGTGGCGGTGTCCACAGCTGCACCTGCAGCTACCGCTACCCTTGGGCCCGTGGCAGTCGATGGAACGGACTGCTGGGTCATACGGGTGCCAGTGCCAGATGCAGGAGCTGCATCCCCCGGAACCACAGTGGGTGGTGGCATGGCTGCACCAACACATGGCACAACATTGTGCTCAAGTGGCGCACCCCTGCCTCTTCCCCCTCTGTGGCTGCCCTGGACACCCTGGAGTCCCCCTACTCCCTGGTCACCACGGCCACGTCCCCGACCACGCCCGCCACGAGGAGTACGCCCAGCTGAGGCGCCCCTCACCTTTGGTGGCCTCCCAACCATGGCACAGATGTAATAGTGCTGGCACAGATGGAGTGGTGCCAATGGGAGGTGTACACCACAATTGTCCTGGGCAATTGGGGTGAAGGGGGTGGGAAGCAAGATGTTAACAGCCCCCCTGCACCTGCAAGGCTGTATGTGACCCCGGTGATGTGGTGACGGGTCACGCAACGCTCAGGCACCCCAAAACTGCAGTAAAACCGTGCACGCAACCCTGCAGCCTACGCGCGTGGATTTGACCTCCCGCAGTACGCGGTGGCACCCAGTAACACGAATAACGCGTACGTGTGGGACACGCAGGCTACGATGACATCGAAAATGGGTGCAATACACAGGGGCACCCGCAGTGGGAAAAGGAGCGTTTGCGATTCACCGTCTGACTAGCGCGATGCAGAAAAACACGCGTAGCCAATACCCCCGCCAAAAGAAGAGATACGTCCTTGAGAGCTGTGAAGTAGATGGCGCGCGAAACAACTGGAAGCAGCAACACACGTCGGTCTCCACGGAAGGCACGTACAGCGAACTGCTGGGCCCGCTCACCTTTAACCCGTGCTGAGGGAAACGCACGCGCGCGTCACGTCACATGCGGACGTGCAGTTTTTCATGCGCGATTACGCGCATTACACGCGGACGTGCAGTTTTCCACACGCGATTAGCCTGGGTACGTGTGTTCCGGGGTGGCGTGAACTTTCACACGCGATTGATTGTAATCCACGTGTGTTCTGTCATCACGTGCAATGAGGGATACACCCTCGCACGACACGTCACAGATGCGCTCACGCGCTGAGGGCCTTTGGTCCAATGAAAATGCGTATGCGTGCAGACGCGCTTACGCGCTACTGCCCTTTCCTCGAATTACACGCTGACGTGCAGATTTTTCACGTGCCAAATCACTCCGTATCAAGCTGGCCACGCGAATACACACGGAAGAGCACGCTCCTGCCCAGAAGGCCGAATCACTGCCCCCCAGTGCCCCGAGCAGCCTCCCACGTGCCATCTGCTGCCTGCCTGCCTGCCTGCCTGCCTGCTGCCACCGTGCCCTGCCATTTAGTGCCTGCACATCAGCCATCTGCAGGGGTCCAGTTGCTGTGTCGACCCCTGCTGAGATAGTAGACTCCCGACTGGGATACCATCGCTCCACAGCCCAGCCCCAGGACCCAGTTGCCCACCCACGGCTGCCTCGGGGGTCGCCATGTCGGGGCAAGCACCATCTGAGACCAGTGGCGACCCCCAGCCAGAGAGGCAGAGGGCCACCAGCTTCAGTGAGAAGGAAGTTGGTGTCCTGGTGGAGCATGTCCTGGGGCATTATGATGCCCTCTTCGGAAGACCACGCGCCAACAAGGGAAGGACGGGAGAGGATCTGGGACGATGTAGTGGTTGCCATCAACGCGGAGGGGGTGGCAACCCGCGACATCAAGCACATCAAGAAGCGCTGGGAGGACTTGAGCTCCAGGACCCTCAATAAGGCCCGGCGCCTCGCGGAGGGGGGCCGGGCACGCCTGAGTGACATCCAGATGAGGGTCCTGGAACGCGTAGACCCAGCGCTCCACTCCCAGATCCTTCGGAGGCAGACCCATCTGGAGTTGGCCGGTAAGTGGCCAAGCATTACTGTGTGAGACAGGGCATGTTGCAGTGTGCTGGTTGTCTGATACCTGCCTGTATGTGTGACATAGGCCATGTACGTATGTGTGTGTGCAGGGACATCATGGTCAGGCATGTGAGTACAGTGATGTGTGAACCACATGGTTGGTGCATGTGTTCTATTGCAACATGGGGGGCTCTGTGCGGAATGGACACATGGAAGCATGGCAGTCTCTGTTCCTGGACATGGGTGGGGGTGAGGGATGGGTGCTGGTCCCATGTACACGTATGGTGCCCATGTGTGTGTGTCTGAACTGCGTGTCTGTGACTTGTAACTGCCATGGATGCATGACACATGTCTGTGACAATGTTCAGATTCACTGATGCAGCCTAGTCATCCTTGTATCCACTGCGTCTGTGGTGTACGAGGCCAGATGGATGGAACTACGGTGAGGTGTGTGCATGTGATGGCAAGACCCATGATGCATGTGAGTTTAAAACCAACATTGTATGAATCATGAGTCCCTTGGTCAGGTATGCCAATGTCCATGGCATGCGCCATGCCTGTTACTGTATGTGTTTTGCCTGCACTGACCCATGTGTTGTGGCGGGACATGATGGAAGTGATGTATGACAGTGCCACTCATCTGCTGTTGCTTCCTGTCTAGGGGACCATTGTACAGTACCCTGATGCTTGTGTTCTATGTCTCCCTCTACACAGTGGCAAGTGAAGAAGAGGGCGGAGAAGGCGCTGTGGAGCAGAGCGGCGGGGATGCCACCACGGCTGCAGCGGAAGGGGTGGGTGAGCCCCCACAGGGGCTTGCACCGGCGGAAGACGGCGTGGAGACATCCAGGTTGGTGGTTTCCACAGAGGGGGAGGAGGCCGCTACTGAGCCACACATGGCGCCTGGTGGGGGCATCCCCGCTGGTGCAAGTGGTGCAGTCCAGGGCCAGGGGCAGGAGGCAGCACAGGTCGCCGTGGAGGTGCCTGTGCATGTCACTGTCCCTGACACTGTGACTGCACCACCATGCACCAGCAGGGATGCCCCATCCCAGGCCCGTCCGCAGGTAGGGGAGATGTCCATGTCATCTGACACTCCTCTACCTGCGGACGAGGGGACCCCTGGCCGTGTGGAGAGGGTCCTGATTGGTGTCGCGTTGCGCACGGCTGGCATTCGTGATGAGGTGCATGCTTCCCGGGAGGAGCATGCACATCATCACGAAGAGCACCGTGCGTACGTGAACCATTTGGGAGCCGCCATGGTCGGGGGTTTCCTACATGTGTGTGGCCTTCTGGCGACCCTCTCCTCCTCTGTGGAGGCTATGCGCCAGTCGTGCTCCATGCCGTCTTCCGGCCCAGATGCCACCAGGGCCCCCTGTGGACCTGCCCCGACCAACGCAGCCAGCTCGGTGGGGACCCCATCCCTGCCACAGTCGGGAGTCGAAGGTCCAGCAGGGGTGGACACACCAGCAACTGTCCCCCTGCAGATGGAGGATGTGCCGGCATCATCTGGCAGGGCACGTGCACGACGGCATCGGTGGATTCCATCAGCCTGGATGCCGTCGTGCTGGCAGAGGCAGTGGCGTCGGAGGCAGCAGCAGGCTCGACGTGGGAGGCACCATGGCTCGGGGCCATCAAGATCAGAGGGGCAGGCATCGGCCGGAGGGCAGGAGAACCCTGGGATGGCAGTGTCTTCCGTGTGGGAACAGTTGGTCCAGCGGATAGGTGCGGAGCGGCAGCGGGCGGAAGAGGTCACCATGGTCAGGGCGGAGTTCTCCATGCGTCGGGCGTTGAGGCGGGCTGAGTGCCTCGAGGAAGCTCGCAGGGAGTTTGAGGTGGACACGGGGTTGTCCCTGCGAGACCTCGGGGCCAGGACAGAGTCCCGCCTCCGGGACATCGACATGGAGTTCGAGGATGCCCTGGCCGGCAACATCACAGAGTGAGCCGCAGGACTTGCCTGCTGCCATTGTATATAGTTCTTTAGTTAGTTAGTGTTAGGTTTCCTTTATTTTTTAAGTTTTTTTTGGACCGCTCGGAAAATGGCCACTTTTCTGTATATATTTTTATTATTAGTTAGTAGTAGTAGGTTTCATTTATGGTGTTGGGCTCATGGACCCTGGGATATTCTTGTACATAGTTTGATGTTTGGAAAACATTTGTTGGATTTATATTTGTGTTCACCATGAGGCAATGGTTTTTCCTTATTTTTCCCCCCATTATTTTGCTTTGGACTACATTAGTTTTTGGATTCCTTTGTTTTTTGATTTTTTCTATTTGTTCTCTGACATGGACCATTTGTTTTGTCATCCCCATTGTTGTGTGTTTTATTTCTTTACTTCATTTTCATCTTTAATACATATATTTATTACTTACATTTGTGGTATTTTCTCATTGGTTTCATGCATGTCATGATATGGGTTTTGACATTCACTTGCACCCATTGTGTATGTGTGTGTGAGGGACATGTGTTCATTTACATACTTGCCATTGGGGTTGTATCATGTAATTGCATCTACTATGTGGGTGGATGCAATCCTTGCCTGGGTGTTTGTGCTGGGTATGCTGCCCATTACTGCCATGATTGCGTTTCGTCAGGACCTGGGGGCAGGGGGACATGAGTGGGGGCCTGCTGGGGGGTGGGGGTGCAAGGGGACATGGTTGGGGGCCTGCTGGCAGGTGCCCCACAGTGCTGGGGGGTGGGGGTGCAAGGGGACATGAGTGGGACATGGTTGGGGGCCTGGTGGAGGCTGCCCCTGGTGACTGGAGGGGTGGGGGTGGTGGGAGACATGGTTGGGGGCCTCCTGGGGGGTGGGGGTGCAAGGGGACATGGTTGGGGGGCCTGCTGGCAGGTGCCCCACAGTGCTGGGGGGTGGGGGTGCAGGGGGACATGAGTGGGGGCCTGCTGGGGTGTGGGGGTGCAAGGGGACATGAGTGGGACATGGTTGGGGGCCTGCTGGCAGGTGCCCCACAGTGCTGGGGGGTGGGGGTGCAAGGGGGACATGAGTGGGGGCCTGCTGGGGGGTGGGGGTGCAAGGGGAAATGGTTGGGGGCCTGCTGGCAGGTGCCCCACAGTGCTGGGGGGTGGGGGTGCAAGGGGACATGAGTGGGACATGGTTGGGGGCCTGCTGGCAGGTGCCCCACGGTGCTGGGGGGTGGGGGTGCAAGGGGACATGTGGCTTGGCTGGGGGGCATGCCCATGGTGGATGGGCTGCCTGCGGGACATGACCAGGGGTGCAGGGTAGTCCCCTGTGGTGTGGGCTGCCTGAAGAGGTCGTGGAAGGGGTAGAGGGGAGACCTGGGAGGACCCACACTGGCAATTCACCTCTTCAACTTCCCGCACACCCACGTAATACACTGCCCCACTCGCACAGGCCCAATCGCGTGTAGGATTTCTCGCGCACCCCTGTAATACACGTACCCAGGCCAATCGCGTGTAGATTTTCTCGTGCACCCCTGAAATCCATGTACCCAGGCCAATCGCATGTAGATTTTCTAGCGCACCCCTGAAATCCACGTACCCAGGCCAATCGCGTGTAGATTTTCTCGCGCACCCCTGTAATACAAGTACCCAGGCCAATCGCGTGTAGCATTTCTCGCGCACCCCTGAAATCCACGTACCCAGGCCAATCGTGTGTAGATTTTCTCGCGCACCCCTGTAATACACGTACCCAGGCCAATCGCGTGTAGATTTTCTAGCGCACCCCTGAAATCCACGTACCCAGGCCAATCGCGTGTAGATTTTCTCGCGCACCCCTGTAATACACGTACCCAGGCCAATCGCGTGTAGAATTTCTCGCGCACCCCTGAAATCCACGTACCCGCTCAATCGCGTATTTAACTTCCCGCGCGCCACTTTTTTGATGCGCTGGGACTCTACCGCCTGCCTTCGTGTGGCGGCCGTGTTTCAGCTTGTGCGTGTCTTTGGCTGTGCGTGGCTTTGCCCTGTTCGATTCCATGAATACGTGTGGTTCGAGTGCGTGTGGGCGTTCCGTCTGCTTCCCTGCAGTACATCCCCAGTTACGCCCTTATTTTCGCGTGTTGTTCCCCATTCCGCGCGTTACGCCCCATGTCCCGCCCACTTTCTGGTGTGTGCGCTGCGGTTGTGCGCTTTCACTGTGCGCATCGCGCACGCCTTTCGCGATGTTGCAGTGACGTGTGCGCCATGCATGGGTTTGGCACACATCCCGAGGAAGACACGCGCAGGGACTTCCATGAATCGCACGCGTGCGCGTGCGCCTCTTTTTTTCCGCTTGCGCCTGCTTGCGCCTGCTTGCGCCTGCTTGCGCGTAGATTTTCGGCGCACGTTTGTTCCATGAATCGGCCCCAGAAGGTCTCAGCCATGGACTCCCCATTGAACTGTCTCAGAGTAGAATGGGCCTCTGCCTGTCTGATGAGATAAAAGGAACATGCAGTTTTTCCTTCTATATGGCTGGCCGGAAGAATAGAGGAGCACCAGGACCTGAGTACAGAGATCCCGTCCTGCAGGTAAGTGGGGATGGAGGAGTGGGTGGGAAAGGAGATCAGGGAATTTTCAGGGCAGGGTGGGTTACGGAGGGCAGCAGGGAGAGGCTCCTTGTTGTTTCCTCATATTAACAAAAAAAATAAAAAATGGCGCCACCTGGGGAAAGGCCTCAGGTGGCTGGGACAGATGGCGGAGAATGTCTATTTTCGCCCGCTGTTCTAGCCACCTGATTGGCTGAGCACCCTTCCCTGTGTAGAAATCTGTTATATGAAGAAGAGTACAAATCATTTAATTGTTTGATGGTTTAGTGTGCATTGAATTGCTGTGCTTAGCCAAGCATTGAGGGTTTCTCAGGTTGTCCCTTAACACATAGGTGGAGGCAATTTATTACAGGCTACCAGTCACAAATGGAAACATTTGAGGTGGTATACCCATGTGGATACATATAAATATATATATGCCCACACTTGCCCATATATATATATATATATATATATATATATATATATATATATATATATATATATATATATATATATATATATATATATATATATATATATATGCAATGTCATTGCGCTAGCACAAAGCATAGTTAATGTTAAGACAAAGTCTCTATGGAGTTTCAGAAAACAATATCTGAACATCTTACAGTCGATATGAAAAAATCAGAAAATATTTGTCAGTAATATTTTGAGGCAGCAGCCTGTGCATACAAAATTCCAGAAATGTACATTAACGGCTTCATAGTTTGAAAAATGTTTACTTTGATCGCATTTTTAACAGATTTTTACGCAGTTTTCCCATAGTAAACTAAAATTATTTTCCACCCCAAATATCTAAATATTGGGCTCTTCGATTTATGACATGTGCCTAGATTTCATTAGAAATTTGCATACTGAAAAAGTTTTTAAAATTGAGTTGGCCAATTTTGAGTTATTATCATTTTAAATGTATTTATATATCGTACATGCCTAGAATGAACGCATGTGTTTCGCAGTTAAAATATGAATGTACAAAGTTATGTTATGTTAAAGGTTCTTATACCGCACACTTTGTCACCTGCATGGTTTCTTGGCACTAAAAGTACATGCAATGATTGTAAAATATAATTTCATAAACAATGAACATGACATAAAAATACATTTTGTAAATACTAACAAAAGCAGAACAAATGTAATACACATTAAAACATAAATACAGTTTAGCATTTTTGTTAAACACAAACAAATATTCACACAACACATTACATTACTTTCACTTTAAACATTTCATAGCAAAAGCAAAACATTGCAAATCAGGAAAAGGGTGAGTTACGGCTACCATAATAATTGATTTGAATATAATGTACATGTTAATTGATAACGTTTATTGTGTTGTTGCCTTAATATTATCATTTCTAATATTTTGCTTCTTTGAGTTTTTGTTGGTTTAACCTTTACTATTTTGTAAAATTGTATTCCAAATAATATATATTATATAGCGAGAAACGCGTTGTAGGTTGGCCGTGTACCAGGCGTCCTGCCTCTGTTTGTTTTGCTGTTTCCCCAGCCCTTTTTTTTGCTCTGTACAATTGTGCAGTTTTTTACTATTTAAACCTTCCTATTCTTACCGTGTGAGCATTATATATTTTTGGGTTCTCTTCCCATCTGGGATTGTAGGACCTCTTTGGGTCCACGGAGAGTGTGGTCCGTCCCTTCTCCTCTGGTTTTCTCTCTCTCTATATATATATATATATATATATATATATATATATATATATATATATATATATATATATATATATATATATATATATATATATATATATATATGTAGTGGCTGTGGCAGTGTAGTTATGGTTAAGTTGCTGTTTCCATTTGCAAAGTTTGGTGATGTTTGGTCCGGGGGGGGGAGTTATAGGGGGGTCCCAAAACGTCTTTTTTTCCCATAGACTTAATGGGGGAAAACTTTGTGCATGCCTACAGCCCAAACCGCTGGACAGATTTTTACCAAATGTGCGGCAGGAGCAGCGGCTTGGTCCCAAAAGTGTGCTTTTGTAAATTTGGTGAAAATCCGTCCAGTACTTTTCTTTAAAACGATCAAAATGTAGGTCTGAAAAAATTTGTGATATCTATGTCTGCTCCGCGGTCACACTTCCATGTTCGCTCCGCGGACAATAAATCGATTGGCTAATCCATAGCATCATGTCCGCGCACATGTGGCGCTATCACCGATTGGTTGTGAAATAGCGTGAAGTGCGTCAGATTTCTTCACTGCCTCCGCCATCTTTTGTTCATGTTTTGGTGTACGCGGACATCGCCGGTAACACATACAAAACAAGACACCAATGCACTTGTTATACTTATGAAATACTGTTTCCGAAGGTGAGCTTTAATTAGGTTGGGATGCAATGTGGCAGTGAAAACTCAAAAAGAGGTGTTTTCTTGCCACCAAATTCATACGGTAAAGTGGAAGTTGATGCTCAATGTACGGCGACCAATGCCTGCGTCTGTGTTACAATGTTTTCAGATTAATATTGAAATGGGACTGGCGTCCTATGTTTTGACCTCTGTTGCCGCCACCTGGAGTGTTTGATGGAAACAGTGGTTCTGGAGGAGTATGGGAGTAGCGGTTCTCATGATTGGATTGTCATATGTTGTTGCAAAGTAAGAATGTATTTGCCTTCTGAGTGAAGGTCAGTTGATTTGCTTTTTTGGTTGCAAGCTCAGTAGGCCCACGCATCCAAGTCAATCCATAAGGGGCTATTGTTTTTTGACCTTGAGCGAAAGGGAAACTTCAAAAGCTATGCAAGGAATGAAAGCTTGGAAAAAATACCATTTGATAAGGTTATGTTTTAAAAACATTTGTAAGGAACATGAAATATCTGTTCACGAAGATTCTTTGATGCGAACACTTTGCTGTCTGACTTTGCAAAAAACCATGGAGGCTTTCAAGATCATGTAAGTTTAATTTGACGACTGTACACCGACCTGCGTTTGAATTTTATATTACCAAACACCAATTGTGACAATGTAAATGAAGTATTAACTTTTTGCGGAGTTGTAATTTTCCTCCAATCACAGAGAGTGCACATTGTTCGCGTTTGCAGGCTATGACTAGAGTCACCCTTGTTGACCGTTATTTCTTTTTCTTTCAAATGTTATACTTGCCCTCATAGCTTTGTTTATCAGTTTGCACGTTCTTTTGGTCTTGTGTAGCATCAAGACATGCAATTTTTTATTCATGCTGCCTTCATAACTGAATTACCATCTCACAGTGTAGTTGCCCTTTTTTTAACCCTTACGGCGACTGCTGTTTCTCGGCATTTGTAGGCTGTCACTTTATGTACCCATGGTCAACGCTAATATTTCTTTAAAATGTCATGTTTGTCCACTTCCATTTCTGTACTACTTTTCACAATCTTTGTGTCTGTTTTGGAATTTTTTCCTAAAGGTTGGGTATTGACGCAGATTTTATCTTACGTTTTCCACCTAGCTACATCTTGCCGTACTGTGCATGCCATGGTTTCCAGATGCCGAGTGACAGCTTCTTTCAACTTCAGATGCAACTGCTCGTGACCGGCTGCCTGCCCATTATAATGTTTTGGGATGACAGGCCAGGCCCCCTCTGTCCTTATGCTCAACTAGCAACTAACTAGGGGTGACATAGCATCATTTATGTTGGTGTAAGGCAACGGTCATGGCGCCGTCTTGGAAATACCTGTGCAAACAAAGTGGGCGCTTTAACAGAAACGCATACTTTGTGTATGCGAAAATAACTGCGTGTGTCTCACCATGAACATTTTCAACATCGCCCTTAGAACCATTGCTACAATTTAATTGGAAATGAGATTAGTCCGTTGGTCTCTGACAGTTGTTTGTTAAATAAAAGTACTTTGCTAATTCTAAAATGTTAACATTTTCTTTTAAAATCCTGTGTACCATTTTGAAATGTAAGGTACCACGTTATACATCGCTGTATGTTTATTTACAGGTTCTGCGTCACAGCACATACTGTTGCCTCTGCGTTTAAATGGTGCCTTTCAACTGCTCAGTTGTCACTTTCTTCCACACCTTTGCATTCCTGTCCCTGATGTTATTCCCTTCCTCCTCAGTCATCCTATACCACACTTTCTCCTCCACCCACTCTATACTCCACCCCACTCCTCTTCTGTCCCTCTCATGTTCACACATCTCCCACTTACTAATAATAATTTGGCATTTATATAGCACTACAAACCCTCAGGTATCTGAGCGCTGCTTATTATTACCCATGGTGTGTGGTGCTCATTTATCGACCTCGGAAGGATGAAAGGCTGAGTTTGGCCCTGCCGGGATTCGAACCTGCGTTAGCAGGCTCTGCACTGATGTAAAAGTGAGCGCTCTACTCGCTGTGCCACTTGAACAAAATGCCAGTCTCGGATGGGTGAAGATGAAAAAAGCAGATTGAATGGCCGAGAGGCGAGATGAGACGGTAGAATGAAGAGAGTCAGAAATAGAAGAAAAGGAGAATTGTCTGTGCAGAAATGACAAGAAAGACTGAATTAAATAATTAAAGCTAAAGAGGGACAGTGTAGAGATAAACCAATAGCGATCCGAGGAATGATGTTTGTGGAACACCATAAAGCGACGGGCAGGGAGGGGCGAGGCGGCTGCCCACGAAACAAAATGGGAATGATCCGAGAGGTAGGACTATACCCACCTTAGGACAGACCCCGACATACCAAAGGGGATAAAGAAAACAGAAGAGTAGAATGGTCAACAGTATCAGAAGCATTGATAGATTGCGTAGAATAGGTATAGATGACATCTTATTGTGACGGGCTGTGAGGAGAGGGATAGAGACATGGCATAGTGCAATTTCAGTAGAATTCTCCAGACAAAATCCAGATTGAAGAGGGGGAAGGAGGCGGTGCAGGTTTAGAAAGTAGGATACTAGGGTGGACGCAATCCAATAGAGGAGTTTAGATAAAAACTGGAGACAGGAAACAGGGTGAAAGTTAGAGGGAGTGTGGAGTCAAGAGAGGGGGTTTTCAACATAGGAATGATAAAGGTGTGTTTAATAGAAGATGAGAGAGAAAGATTCAAGAGAAGTGAGACAGGGGAGCAATTGTGTATGGACAGCGGATATTAAAGACGAAGGAATAGGGTCAAGTGGAGAAGCAGTTGTAGGGGCATGGGCTAAGAAAAGGGTAGTATCAAAGTAAGCAAGGGGGAGAAAGGAGAAAGTACAGGGAGGGAGGAGAGATGTGAGGGAGAGAGAGAGGAGGGTTAGGTGACAAGGGATGGAAAGAGAAATATGAGCGTAAAGTGGAGACTTTGTTGGTAAAATATTCATCCATGTCGGTAGATGAGAGATGCGATGATCTGGGGGCGAGGGGAGAGGATGCTATTAAGAAACTGACGAAGGCAACAAGGATGGTGAGAAAAGGAGAGGGTGACAGCAGAGAAGTACCTTTTTTAATTGAGTTCAAAAGAATCATAAGGGGGATGGAGAGCAGAGAGACCTATAAAGTTGTTCGTAGATTGTGATTTCTTCAAGCGTTGCTTGGCCTTGCGAAGTGGAGAATGAAAGAAAAGAAGAGAAGGAGACCACAAAGGTTGAGGGGGTTTGCAGGAAGGAAACACGGAATGGGAGGGATGTTGTGGTAGATAGGATGCAGGAGTGAAGAGCAGGCTGCCTGTTCTGAAGAGAGAGAGGTGGAAGTGGAAAGAGGCTGATGGGAAGAAGAAAGGAAGGAAAGGAAGGATTCAATGTGTGAAGGTCAAACCGGAAGAAACAGAAGAGGTGGAAGGGGTGAGGGAAACAAGGACCGAAGAAGAGAAGAGAATGATCAGATGAATAAATAGGGAGGGTAGTAACAGGAGTGTGTGATGGGAAAGAGGAGAAAATGAGATCTAGTGAGTAGCCTGAGATATGAGAGGGTGGACAAGAGAGCCAATGTACATGAAATGAATGAATGAGGAATCAGAAGGGACATGAAGAGTGAGTAGAGGTAAGGCGGAGAAGAAAGTGGAAAACAGAGGAGGGAATCAAGATCATTCAGAAAAGTAGAGAATGAAAGGCGGGGAAATGATATTAAAGGGAGATTGGCAGGTGAGGGAGGGAGACTATGGGAGAAGTGAAGTAGCATACCAATGCCACGCCCTTTTGAATCAGGTAGGGAGTAGCAGCAAAGTGATTGACAGAGAACAGAGATGCTGGAGTGATAGTGTTAAAAGTAATCCAGGTTCAGGAAGATAGAGAAAATGTAAGTTAAATCTAAAGAATATATCAAGAATAGAGTGAGGTTTGTTGTAGCCAGAGGGAACATTCCAATGGCCAATCAAGATGTGGGGTGAGGGGGGAGAGGAGAGGTGTACAGAAATAGAAAAAGGCATGCTGATAATGAGAGAAATAAAAAGGAGGAAGATAGAAAGAACGGCTGTAAAGAAGCACGGCTAACGAGACCGGAAATGCAGAATGTAACACGCACTTGCAGGCGCGACCAGGGGCCAACAGGACGTCCTTCGGGACATGTAGGGGTGCCCGCCTTTTAATAAGGATGCAGAGGGTGGTGAGGACGTCCTACAAAGGCCAACGAGATAAGGTCAATGCTGAGCTCATGAGCAGGTCATGTGGGCCCATGATGGAGCTGTCGCAGCTTTGGCTGATGAGGGTGCAGGGGAAGGCCAGGCAGAGGCCATGATTGAGACTGGCGCCTCAGCCGGCAAGCCTCGCTTGGATGGCATACCTCTCCACTCACATGCTTGCATTCAGCTGAACCCCCTCCCCACCCACTGCACGCCCATACGATTCAATGGGCTCTCGCCAGCCAAAAACAAAATCGCCTGTTTTCACCCCACCATTTCAACACAAAGGGTTGAGAGCTGTGGGATGGGGACAGTTGGAGCCTCAGGAGAACCCAGAGAGTATACAGATACGTGAAGTGTGTAACATGACAAAGTCGCGCCTGGCTGAGATGGAGCTGGGCGCAGCGCAGGGAAGGGCCAGGTGTGGCAGAGGCCTCAATGGAGGCAGGAGCCGGGAAGCACCTTCATCGCGGGTGCACATTGTGTGTTTTACCGCCTGCTCCTGGTCTCCTGCGCATTCTCTCTCACTTCTCGCATTAGCATGCATGAGAAAGGTGGTGCTGATACATTCCAAAGTAACTTTGTTTTTAATGTGCTCCACGCAGCTCCACACTCTGTGGCTATCAGCATGGCCGTGATGGAAAGGGAAATAAGCACAAACACAAACGCATGTTTATAGAAACATGTGGGCAAACATTATGACAGGCGACCCATGGAGGTACATTCAATAAAAGGCCAAGGGTATCCGAAGTTACATCACAGGCCAGATTACATCACAGGAGTCATATCCCTTGAAATTTGAGCTCAATCACATCCCTGGCAGCGATGACACAGGACTCTTATCACATGACCTTTGATTGTAATGATGTCAAAGCAAATGCCTATCACTGATGTAAAATACCACACACTAAGCCAGGACCACTGCATTTATAAACCAGTACAGCCTCATATGCATAGGTGCTATCATTATGCACCAGTAATAGCCGAACATGGCTGGTATAGTCATCACATGCAGGGTATGGTCTCTCATGCCCAGGTATTGTCATCGCTTGATCAGTGAAGATGTATTTTCCCAAGTAGAGCCTCACCTTGTTATGATGTATTAATGTAGTTTTGTATTGTCTTGCTTGGACCTGAGCTGGAGTCTGTGAGGATGGCCGGTGGGTGGGCTGACCCTTGTCTCTCTGCCCATTTATATAATTAAGAGTAACTGGAACCCAACAATGTATTTGCACCATGCACTGCCTCCGGGCCTACAGCACACTTAGCGACTGTATCTGCAACCATACAGTCCCCTGCCTCCATGCACCTACCAAGAGCCGGCCACCCCGGCGGCACTTACTTGAGCTTTGCCTGTTGCACTCTCCCTCCTCTGGCACTTCCCTCCATTCCCTCTTGCCCTTGCGCGATCTGAATGACACAAGGCCTAATAAGATTGTTTGTTTTGTCCTCCCTTTGTCTCCCCTTCCTTGTCTTGTCACACCTAGAAAAACACGTGTGTACAGTGTCATGATGCCTACCCCCGGAGCACCAGGCCAGGCCCAGCACCCCCGGGAGCAGGCATCACGCCCCCGGGTAAAAGCCCAGCGGCCCTTCATAGGGGCTCTTTGGACTCTGTCCTGGCGCCATAGGCGCCAGGCTCATAAGGGGAAGTGTTTGGTGCACTTACCTGAAGCAGACCATGCTGCACACTCACCTGATGCAGACCATGCTGCATGAAGAACCAAGCCAAATGAGGCTTAGGAGGGACTATTTTTCTGAAGGAACTATTTTGTTACTTGGGTGGGGCTGTGGAAGAATACTCACCTGGAACTTCTTCCAAAGCTATTTAAGCCACGCCCAGACAGCCACACGTGCTTCGCGTTGTTCTGCATCCCAGCAGCTGAACGCTCACCGTGTCTGCTCCTGCACCTGGACTCAGGCCACGCCCGCCTCGAACCTGGAACACCTGTAAGGGAATAAGAGAAGAGAAAGGTGAAAACCAAGAACTTATTCAACCTTCTTACCTGCATCCGGAATCTTCAGGCCAGCATTCCTGAAGGAAGACTTCCATTTAAAAGCACCGCGTTGCTCGCTGCAGCGCCGCACTTCACTGACCTGTTCCCGTGATGCTGCCCGGCTCCATCGTGGCTCTCAGCACCGGTCGCCACATCTCTGCACCTAGGGGAGAGAAGAAGAGACAAAAGGTGAGCAAGGGAACACAAGAGGAAAGCCGAATTTTCAGCCATATTACTTACCGGCTTTTCTTGGTGAACCATTCCACATCTCGGGTCGGCGCTGCATCTTTGGCAGGTACCGCACCCCGGCCCCTATGGGGAAAGGACAAAAGACATTACTGGGGAATTATAAAGACATTTAGAGGGGTCGCCCTCATCACTAACTCACCTGATTTTACCACCGGAAATTTAACCCCTCAACGCATCGCCTTTGTTCTGCACCTGAAATAAAGGACAGAAAAAAACAACATAAAAGGAGGCTCACACTTGAACTTTTGCATCTTCATACTTATGGCGTTTCGCTCAGAAATGTCAAGTGGATGTGCCAGCGC
Organism: Ambystoma mexicanum; assembly: GCF_040938575.1. Lineage (NCBI taxonomy): Eukaryota > Metazoa > Chordata > Amphibia > Caudata > Ambystomatidae > Ambystoma > Ambystoma mexicanum. The sequence continues at coordinate 223,107,263 of NC_090927.1, read as the reverse complement.
CTTTCTGAAAACCAGTGAAGTAACTGGACGAACGCGCGCCCCTGCACCAGACGCAGGATGGAGAGTTCATCCCTCAAACCATAAGGTGAGCTTAAACCGCGGCCTTTGGAGGAAGTCAGAGGAGGAGGAAGGGGGGGCAAGGGGGGAGCTAGCACACTATTCAGCAGGCAGTTAATCCCCTTTCTCATCTGCAGAAGGATATTCCTACGGGCCAGACAAGCAAGATTTGGGGGTCCTGTTCAATCGGTGGTCCGAATTCTGCGCATCACGCTTGAAGAGGCCACAGCAACCCAGACCAGACCAGCGCCTCCGTGGGAGCCAGGTGAGCGTTACAGAACGCGAAGCCTTCCTACAAATTCCCACCCAGGCGCTATGGAAACTTCCGAGACTGACCAGTTGGCCCAACTACTGGGGAAATTACGGCCGAAGTCAAGAGACTAATGCTCTCAGGAGGGAAGTGATTGTAACAAAGGAAAGAGCTGATGACCTGACTAGACAGCTTTTGCAAGGTCAAGCTGGACAAACTCCTTTACCCGATTACGGAGGGAACCCCGCTCCTGTGCTTTCCAGTAACCCGGTGCAGATTAATCTACCTGGAAACATGCCGCTGGCCCCACCCGAACGCTTTGCTGGGGACCCCAAACGATTCGCCGTATTCATGAATCAGTGTCGTTTGCATTTCCTGTGCAGACCTGGGGCCTTCCCTAATGACCAGACCAAGGTAGCCTTTGTATTGTCATATCTCAGCGGCAGTGCTGCCGATTGGTCAGTTCCACTGGTAACTCAAGATGACCCGATTCTTCGTGATTTTCAAGGATTTCAAGCAAGCATGGAAAGGTTATTTGCTCGCCACTCCCAGGGGCAGGCTTTAGATGACGAACTTCTATCTCTGCGACAGGGCAATCAAGACCTCCTTTCCAACATTGCAACCTTTAATAGACTAATTGTGGAAACTGGGTGGCCAGAGGATAAAAGAATCACGTTATTTTATCGAGGTCTACGCGGAGAACTTAAAGATGTCCTGGCCCAAGTTGTAAATCCGCCCCAAGAATGCTCAGAATATATAGACTTAGTGGTCCAATTGGATCACAGACTGCAAAACAGAAAAGCAGATCGGTCCAAGTTTGAGACCCGGGTGTTAGTCAAGACCCACGCTAACCTCAAGGGGGCTGAAGTCTCTGAACCAATGCAAATCGGAGGAGTTAAAGGACCTTTAACGCAAAAGGAACGTGAAAGAAGACGGCAGATGCACTTATGTCTTTATTGTGGATCCTCTGGACACTTTCTATGAGATTGCCCGGCAAGGCCGCCCAGGAAGGTGGTAGGAGCCGCTGATAAAATCCATGAAACCTCTGTATCGGGAAACGACCCCGCCTGACAAGCGTAGGGGTCCGCTTGCCGAGCTTGAAAACGAACTCTCAGACCTCGCATTTCACTTTGCCAATGGTCCTCGTAGATCCAGAACAGCCTAAGCGGTTGCATGCAATAAAGGCATACATCGATAGTGGGGCTATAGGAAACTACGTGGATCGTGAATTGGTCTCCAGGATTAACCTTCCCCAGCGTCCTAAAACCAGCAAAGATGTCATCACCACAGTTGATGGAACCGAAATTGCCTCGGGACCGGTAACACATTCCACAGCTGAGGTGACACTTGTAGGTCCGGACGGCCATCGGGAGGCAGTTGTGTTTGATGTAATCAAGGCTCCACAGTTTCAGGTTATTCTCGGAATTCCTTGGTTAGAGACACATAATCCTCGAATTGATTGGCGAGCGAAGAGAATAACCTTTCCGGAGTGTGCACGAACCTGCTACCCAGAAAATCTGAAGATCAGTCTAGCATCAGCAACCTCTGTCTCCATGCAACTACCTCTGGAATACCAAGACTTTCATGACATCTTCCAAAAGGAACAGGCCAACACGTTACCTCCTCACAGATCGTACGATTGCCAAATCGATCTGGTGCCAGGTGCACAACCCCCTTGTAGCAGGATTTATGCCCTTACTGAGCCGGAGAATCTGCATTTGAGACAATATTTAGATCAATACCTAGCCAATGGTTTCATTCGCCCGTCAAAGTCTCCGGCATCCTCGGCTTTGTTCTTCGTGCCAACAAAAGAAGGCGACTTTAGAACTTGTATAGATTACCGCGCATTGAACCAGATAACTGTTAAAAATCATTACCCTCTGCCTTTGATCCCTGAACTCCGTGACCAGGTGAAGGACGCTTGCATATACACCAAGTTAGATCTCCGGGGGGCTTATCATCTGGTACGAGTAAAAGAAGGCGACGAATGGAAAACGGCCTTCCGTACAAAATATGGACTATTCGAATACCAGGTGATGCCTTTCGGGTTGTGCAACGCGCCTGCTGCCTTCCAATTCTTCATGAACGATGTCCTTCGGGAACTCATCGATGTCTGTGTTGTCGTGTATATCGATGACATTCTGGTGTAATCCTCTTCGGAATCTGATCACAGAAAACATGTCAAGGCCGTCCTTGAGAAATTGCGCCAGCACAAACTGTTTGCAAAGCTGGAAAAATGCGTTTTCCATACCACCGAGGTTGAGTTTCTTGGATTCATCCTGACACCTAAAGGGGTCCGAATGGACTCACGGAAAGTGGATGCCATCCTCAAATGGCCATCACCTAGTTCGGTGAAAGGTGTCCAAAGCATGCTTGGTTTTGCCAATTTTTATCGCAGGTTTATCCCGGAATTTTCACGGGTGGTGCAACCCATCACTGCACTCTTGCGGAAGAATAAACGTTTTAAATGGACCGAGGAAGCTGAACAGGCCTTTCAGGAGTTAAAAGCTAAATTTACGTCCGCACCTATTTTGAAACACCCGCGTCCTGATCTCCCATATATAGTCGAAACCGACGCATCCAGCTTAGCCATGGGAGCTGTCCTGTCTCAGAGAGACCCCGAAACCAACCAACTGCACCCCGTAGCATTTTGGTTCAGAAAGTTCTCGCCGCCGGAGATAAATTATACAATCACCGATAAGGAATTATTAGCCATTAAGTCCGCCTTTAAGGCTTGGCGGCATTATCTTCTTGGCGCCAGGCATACCATCACTGTTATCACTGATCACCGAAATTTACAATATTTAAAAACTGCCAAGGCTCAGTCTTCAAGACAGCTCCGATGGGCTTTATTCTTTGCTGAGTTCGATTTTGTAATCACCTACCGTCCCGGCTGTAAGAATGGCAAAGCGTACGCGCTATCTCGAATTGGAATGGGAGAAATGGACACAAACTCTGAACCTGTACCGATAATTCCCGAACAAAGAATCTTGGGGATAACCACTTTACAAACCCTTGAAGACATTCATGCACGGGTAAAACTATTCCTGGACTCTTCAGCCTTGCAGGATTGGATCAAAAGGGGGTCGGCCTTTTCAATCAACAATGGCTTACCTTACTTCCAAGGACGTTTATTTTTGCCAGAAAAGGAATTGCAAGAACTGGTTATTTCCCGTCATCACGATACTCTGATGGAAGGACATCCTGGCATTGCCAAAACAGAGGAAAAACTTAAACGACAATTCTGGTGGCCGCCCTGGCGAAAGGATATTAAATCTTTCGTGATGTCCTGTGGAGTTTGCGCCCAAAACAAAGGTCAAAAAACAAAACCCGCCGGTCTTCTTCAACCCTTAGACATTCCACCAGCACCTTGGCACACCTTGTCACTAGATTTTATCACGGACCTGCCCTCTTGTAATGGATACAATACTATTCTGGTTGTGGTGGATTTATTTTCCAAGATGGCCCATTTTATTCCGTTGAAAGGATTACCTTCAGCTTTTGTTCTTGCCAAGGAATTCCTCGAAAATATCATCCGTCTGCATGGATTCCCGTCCATACTAATCTCCGATCGGGGAAGCCAGTTTATTTCTCATTTTTGGAAAAAGTGTTGTCAACTGGCACAAATCAACGTAAGACTTTCAACCCGCCACCACCCACAGACCGATGGTCAGACGGAGAGAACGAACCAGATCCTTGAACAATATCTAAGATGTATGTTGCACCAATCGGAGGGTAATTGGAAGGATATTTTATGGGTGGCTGAATATGCATACAATAACTCGATACACTCTGGAACTGGTCAGAGCCCCTTTTATACCCTATATGGACATCACCCTCGTACTTCAGACTTGGACTCACCTTTGTGCCTCGAAATGCCCGCAGTGGACCATTTGCATTCTACGATTACTCAAGCCTTCAAGGATGCTACTGCACACTTACAACATGCGAAAGGGAAATACAAAAAGAATGCGGATCAGCATCGAAAGGAGGCACCTCCATACCAAATAGGGGATCAAGTATGGTTGGCTACCAAACACTTGTCGCTCAACGGACCTCGGACTTTTAATCCAAGGTATTTAGGCCCTTACTCGATCAAAGCTATAATTAACCCAGTGGCAGTCAAGCTAGATCTACCAGCTAACATGCGGATTCACCCCGTTTTTCATGTGTCGCTTTTGAAACCAGTGCAACCAGGAACCAGATTAATAAAGCCACCAGAACCAATCCAGATAGATGGGGAGCCTGAATTCGAGGTGAAGAACATTTTGGACTCTAAGATCACAAAATCAAAACTTTTCTATCTAATTGATTGGAAGGGGTACGGTCCTCAGGAAAGATCTTGGGAACCCAGCGACCACGTACATGCACCTCGGCTAGTAAAAAGGTTCCATCAGAATTTCCCGAACAAACCGAAACCTCCTGGGGAAAACGACCTTGGGAGGGGCCTTGGGGGGGAGTGCTGTCATGATGCCTACCCCCGGAGCACCAGGCCAGGCCCAGCACCCCCGGGAGCAGGCATCACGCCCCCGGGTAAAAGCCCAGCGGCCCTTCATAGGGGCTCTTTGGACTCTGTCCTGGCGCCGTTGGCGCCAGGCTCATGTTGGACATCAGTCCTGGCGCCATAGGCGCCAGGCTCATAAGGGGAAGTGTTTGGTGCACTTACCTGAAGCAGACCATGCTGCACACTCACCTGATGCAGACCATGCTGCATGAAGAACCAAGCCAAATGAGGCTTAGGAGGGACTATTTTTCTGAAGGAACTATTTTGTTACTTGGGTGGGGCTGTGGAAGAATACTCACCTGGAACTTCTTCCAAAGCTATTTAAGCCACGCCCGGACAGCCACACGTGCTTCGCGTTGTTCTGCATCCCAGCAGCTGAACGCTCACCGTGTCTGCTCCTGCACCTGGACTCCAGCCACGCCCGCCTCGAACCTGGAACACCTGTAAGGGAATAAGAGAAGAGAAAGGTGAAAACCAAGAACTTATTCAACCTTCTTACCTGCATCCGGAATCTTCACGCCAGCATTCCTTAAGAAAGACTTCCATTTAAAAGTACCGCGTTGCCCGCTGCAGTGCCGCGCTTCACTCACCTGTTCCCGTGATGCCGCCCGGCTCCATCGCGGCTCTCAGCACCGGTCGCCACATCTCTGCACCTAGGGGACAGAAGAAGAGACAAAAGGTGAGCAAGGGAACACAAGAGGAAAGCCGAATTTTCAGCCATATTACTTACCGGCTTTTCTTGGTGAACCATTCCACATCTCGGGTCGGCGCCGCATCTTTGGCAGGTACTGCACCCCGGCCCCTATGGGGAAAGGACAAAAGACATTACTGGGGAATTATAAAGACATTTAGAGGGGTCGCCCTCATCACTAACTCACCTGATTTTACCACCGGCAATTTAACCCCTCAACGCATCGCCTTTGTTCTGCACCTGAAATAAAGGACAGAAAAAACCAACATAAAAGGAGGCTCACACTTGAACTTTTGCATCTTCATACTTACGGCGTATCGCTCAGAAAAGTCAAGTGGATGTGCCAGCGCCTTTCTGAAAACCAGTGAAGTAACTGGACGAACGCGCGCCCCTGCACCAGACGCAGGATGGAGAGTTCATCCCTCCAAACCATAAGGTGAGTTTAAACCGGGGGTTTTGGAGGAAGTCAGAGAAGGACGAAGGGGGGCGCTAGCACACTATTCAGCAGGCAGTTAATCCCCTTTCTCATCTGCAGAAGGATATTCCTACGGGCCAGACAAGCAAGATTTGGGGGTCCTGTTCAATCGGTGGTCCGAATTCTGCGCATCACGCTTGAAGAGGCCACAGCAACCCAGACCAGACCAGCGCCTCCGTGGGAGCCAGGTGAGCGTTACATACAGGCGCTTTATAAATGACTTATCATATCATATCATATGTAAATAAAGCTTACCTGGTTCCATACATCAAGTGGCTCCCAGCTGTCTGTGCTTGGACTATTCCTGCCCACCAGGCCACAAGACACCTGCACTTCCATCCCTTCATTCCTTTAGGAGGGGTGCCTCACTGTCATGAGTCTGTGGTGGCTGGGCTCCCAGGCGTCCTTTGATGCTAAAGGTGCCACAACATTACATCATGGCATGCCTGGTTTAGTCATCAGATGGAAAGTACAGCTACACATGCCCAGGTACTGCCACCACATGACAAGTGCAGCGTTTTATGCCCAGGTAAAGCCTCACCTCCTCTTCTTTCCATTCTGGACTTTAATAGTTGGTGCCTTAATGTCACAAGGCTGTGGCGGCTGGATATGCAGGGCACCTCTCCTGCTGAACATGCCACAAATCTATCAGATGTCACGCGCATTCCATCTTACTAAACATAATACAACTTTGTATGTAGGGCTTTGTGTGACTCCTTAAACACTGCAACCATTCATTTAATAGCAGGTATTTTAATGATTTTCAATGTGTTAACCTTGAAAGGATGAAGGAATGAGATTCCATTCTGTGTCTTCTGTTCTGGCACACAACTCTATAACACCTAGTGGTACTTGAAGCTGCACTGTTTCACAGTATTATTGCCTAATTATCTGAAGCTTAAAAATGAGCATTCAATGTGCCTTACTGCAGTCAATTAAACATATCATACACACATACTAAACTGATATTCAAGAGGAACAAGTGCCATGCATCCTAGGCTGCACCCATTTCATGAGTGAATAGTGTATCCACTCTTTTGCTTACATTTTGATATACATGGTTTAATTTTCTCTATCCTAAATGCACAAATACATGCTCTATCGTGCAAAAGAACTAAGGGGGACTATAAAACTGCCAGTTGTATGTTAATACATTTACATTTTTTTCCAAATGTTTGAACAGTGAAGGCAAGTCTCTGTTATGCTCACGCCAGAAACAATACAACCCTCTATGGAAACAGGCCAAGAGATTGCTAGCAAGGATAACGCGGTTTAATTATGCAAAAAGTAAAAGGTGCCAGCAGAGGATTGTGCTATTCGAGAACGTTCTGACTCAACAATGATTGTCAGTATATTATGAACGGCCACAGTGTCACTAATGATGTCATCTACATGGTCTAAACCCGCACAATTGATTGGTGAGAGCATATACAAGATCATGCCCCGTAGGGGACACCAGGCTACGATTGGTTCTCGCCTCCGCTGTCTGTCTCCACATATTTCAGCTGGGCTCATCTCTTCAGGGACTGAAGGCCAGGCGTTTCACATGTTGCTGTTCCAAGGCTACGATTGTGAGCTTATACTACCACTACATCATTATGGCATGCACCTGGGAGGCACATGGACTGGCCCCAGGGGGAAGGCAAGAAATACAATCATGCTGACCCACACATTCTGTGCTGAGTCTCTATCGCTCTCCTTGCACCACAGCTTTCAGCCTTGTTTTGATCTATAATGTACCCCTCCTTGTACCTCGCACTACAAAGGGGTGTATTTATGGGAACTGGTGATATGGTCATGCATGTTCAGATTGTTTATGACCATTGCTTTTATCAGAGGTGAGCTGGGTCACTCACTATGGTGGAATGCAGGGGTTCTTGGCCTGGGTCAGGGGTGGGTGCTGTTATTCCTGGCAGGCTGGGTGGGGGTTAGAGGTCTGCTGTTGGCCTGGTTGTGATGAATGGGCATTGCAAGGAGCCTGGTCCTGTCTCATGGCCTTGCAGGGCTCATTCCTCTCTGTGATACTAAATAATTGAAATAGTCAAGGAACAAGGGCAAGTTTCTGTGGGAATTGGCGGCGCGGGCTCATCTGTCCTCAGCATTTCGGCCTGGTCCTGCTTCTCCGCCGGGCCTACGTTTGCCGCACAACCATGTAGGGCTGCATGTGTCTTCCATAATTATAAAATGGGGTCTCTTTGCATGCACACACAGGTCTATGCATCTATATCTTTAACACAGGCTATTTATTGGAGTTGCCTCACTCTAAAGCTCCTAGGGGGGTGTTATAGACTAATTTCCATCCCAACATTAGTGCTGCCCTGCAGTTGCTGCAATTGGTAAACTTCATCTGTGAAATTAAAGACGCCCACCAGCATGTTAAAAATATCTACAAGGTTCAAGTGACGCTTCAGTCCTAGTGTTTTACTTTGCTACCTAGTCATACAGTTTGAGAATGTATTTCATTGCAAATTGCTAACAAATCATGTTTGTTCACTAAATGGAATGCACACATTATTTCTAATACATAATTTGTTAAAACAAAGTAGTGTGCTTGTCTAAAGGAATCCACGTTTTCCAGCATGGCATAAGTTGATAGTGTCACCCATTTTTTACTGCCACTGACAATGCCTCTCTGACCAGGTGTAGCAGAGGGACTGCCAGAGGTAGCAAGGACATTTCCTAGGGTAGCAGCTCCTACACCTGGCGACACTTAAATGACATCAATGAAGCGACCTCCAAATAATATAAGTGGCTTTGTGCAAAAACAAGTCCAAAGTCTCTTATAATTCATGCACATGGAAACACAGATGGCATGATGTGGCAGAATAATGACTTGAAAATGAAGTTCCAGGCAAATGACCCTCTGTGATCCAATCTCAGCACTCTAGATGGCTTCCTGGCTGCATGGAGACACAGTAGACAGAAAAGAGTATCCAGAAGTATTGGATACCTCCATCCCCTGCACACCTTGGTGCTGAAAAATCAGCCAAATAAATGTAGAAAGTATAGACTTTTTCAAATCTATGCATTAAAATCATTGGTCTAACAAAAAAAGAACAATAATTCAGTTTGACAATGATAAGTAGGTCAAATATTCTTGATGTTTGATATCATAAACACAACACGTTTCAGGATTTTGGTTCCCTTCATCAGGGTCCAATACAGTGGCTACGTTGCATACACCAAATGGTCAGTGGCTGGAAATCTAGTCTGCATGTCCAGTTTGCGGTTCCATGTGTTAAAATCGTAGCAAAAATGGCCATTTACACAAAAAATCACGGCGAAAAGGCTATGGTTTTGCCGCCGCAATCCATTTAAAGGATGCAGGGGACACCCCCGCAACCCCCAGACCCATTTGACCATTTAAGGGGAGTGGGGGACACCCCCGCAACCCCTGCTCCCCTTAAATGGTATAATGGGGTACACCTTTACCGGGTCAAACCACAGCATTTTTGCCGCGATTTTTTGTAAAGGCGATATTTGTGCCGCGATTTTATTACTGCATACCCAGTTTGCAGGTCTCAAAATCGGTCATTTTCCCTTCCTGGACCATATCATCTATTTTTTGCCACCTCAGCTTGCCCAATCCAGAAATGATGCCTCCTCTGTCGTGGTACAACAGCCTAGCATTCACATTGCCACAAGCGTGTTTGGGAATTGGCACAACCCCAGCCACAGCTTACTATTAATCTGACCCAACACTAAAAGGGTGTGCTGCACCATGAAATTGCTCCCTTTTTCCCAAACACAATCCTTTTCAAAATCCATTCTATTTAGTAGTGACTGCATCTGTGCCAGATCTAACTCAACCCAATGGTTCAGTTCAGATTAGCTGTTCCAAGTGGGCATGGCTTTTCCTATTGTTGCTCTGTGGTACTTCCTTTGTGCTAAAACCCCTATTCATGTGATCTATGGTATATCCATCTAGATATTGTGGAGGACAAACACAAATATGTATGCAAATGATAGTTGAAAGGGCAGCGCAATTATATCTGAATTGAAATGTAAATGAAATAGTTTGTTAAAAACAGGAAATACAAAGCCTTCATATTTAATACTAGGCCGAATACAGCTCAAGAAAGGAATCCATTTTACGGAGTGTGTCTGTAGGTGGAATGGAGAAGAGATATTTGGCAACTTAAAATGCAATTCACTCACATGTTTGTATCCTGCTGGCCTAGCAAATTACATATAGATAGGCATAAGCTGCTGAAGATACATAGATAAATAGAATTTTGATACCTTAATACTGGGAGATGATCAGCTCATTGATGACTTGATTGTTGCACAGAAAAAGTTGGTTATTTAGAGGCTCTTTGATGGCCTCAAAATTGATCTTGAGAAACTGGAAGTTAGCGATTCGTCCCAAAGAAAGCACATGGATTGAAGAAATGTGCAGGTTTGCGGTGATGGAAAGACTTATTTACAGACGTCAGAAGAAAAAGAAGTTATTTGAGAGTATCTGGGGCAGATCTTTGGAATTGTACTAAACTCTGTGACAAAGTGGGGGAAAACGGGAGGATGGGGTTCTTGACAACTATTCTAAATGTGAATATGAACAGTTATTTCAAAGGCATCTAGTTAGAAAAATAAAAGGCTTGATTGTATTAGACGCAGTGGTCTGCACCTTTGGCTCTCCAGATGTTTTGGACTACAATTCCCATGATGGATGGCTATTGACTATGCTGGTTAGGGATGATGGGAGCTGTGGTCCAAAACATCAGGAAAGCAGTGCTGCCATCAAAGATTTGACAAACCAACCTCACCCAAAATCGATTACTGCATCTGTTTTCTGTGACAGTAGGCTTTCCCAGGTTTTGTTCCAGATAAACTAAAATGCATAGAATGTGTTAATCAGCATGCCTACTCACAACCCTTGGAAGAAATTGATCTAATCTCAGATTCACAGTCGTCTTAAAGCTAGTTTTTAAGTCAAGATAACTGGCTTATACTACGCCTATCAAAGTCCCTTGTTATTTCTGTTATCAAATCAATGCACAATTGTCCTCAAATAATATATTGAGGGCATTAGAGATGTAAACACCCAAATAGGTTGCAAAGTGAGTTGACCATTTAAATTGGTAAACCTTCTTTAGTGTTGATAACTGCTCATGGGAGACTGTGATGTTAAGACCCACTGATTTATTCTAGTTAATAATTTTTAAAAAAAACTTTATTTAATATTGCACAAAGTAAGAACTCACATAATCATACAATAAGGTTAATTTAAATCATGATGCGTTGGCAAAATTTCAAACTTCATCCCACATACTTGAGAGTGACAATCTAAGATCCCTAATTGTTAGCATTATATCATCAGGCAATGCAGGGCCATTTAAAGGGATTTTGGGGTCTGGGCACAAAAACCTTGGGTCCCCCTGAAAAAAAAAGCATTGGCAAAGCCAACAGTTTTGGCTTTTGAATAAACACTGGAGATGAGTGTGTCCGTTCTTACAATCATATGCTCAGCTACTTGCACCGTTTGGCAACTATTGGCCACAGATGTCCAAGCACTTGCATCCCCAGCAGGGATTGACTGCAAATGTCCAGGTGCACAACCTACTGGCATGCATTTATTTCCCAGAAATATTCAGGTCATGAAAACAGTGTGTGTATGTGTGTGTACTGTGCTGGTGGGTGCAGCACATGTGTAGGAGCAGTGTGTGAATGGGTGTGTGTGAACAGTTTGTGTATATGTGGGCATGTGTGGGAGGGTCTGTGGGGCAGCATGTTTGGGAACAGTGGTGTGGGGGATGATGTGGGTGGGGGCTGTATGTGTGGTGGCAGCACATTTGTGGGGTGGCATATTGTGGGGTAATGATTCGGTGAGGGGGTGCAGTGTATTATTGTGTGTGTGGGGTTGCGGGAGAAGTGCCTTTGTGAGGAGGCTATAGGCGTGCAGTACCTGAAGTGGGTCGGTGTCTGTGTGTGGAGGAGGCAGTGTCTGTGTAGGGGCTGAATTGTGTGTGTGGCAGTGTTAGAGTGTTGGCAGTGAGTTTGTGTGTGGGCTGTGTGGGCGAAGTGCACTTTTGTGGAAAGTGTGTGTGGGGAAAGTGTGTGGGGGCAATGGAGGTGAGGTGATAGTGTGTGGAGGCAGTGTGTGGGTGTAGGGGTACAGTGTGAATAGGATCAGTGTGTGTTTGCATGTGGTGGTGGAAGTATATGTGTGGGGAGAGTGTACATGTGGGGGCAGTGTGTACATTTCACAGTGTGTGCTGATTTGTAGGGAATGTCTGTGTCGGGCAAGCTTTATTCAAAACATGATCAAATGCTGATCATGAGTACATACAAAGGATAGGTACCTTTGTCCACAAGAAAGTTTGATTCAGTATTTCAAACATTGATTTTAATTGTGCATTTTGTTTGCTTTAATATGAAAGTATTTTTTTCCTTTGTTTCTTTACCCTTTACTGCATTTATATCTTGAATTATCCTGTTTGTAAACATTAACCATTCAAGTGGTCACTCTTTTGTTTTCCCTTTGTTTAAGTTTTTGTCTGAATATTTTATGTGTACATTTTCATGGCACTGTTCAGAACTATTACTCTTTACTTAAATTCAATGTATAATGAAAACATTTTAAACTTCCCTTCTTTTGTTTACATTAATAAACAATATGTATGACTAAATATATACATGTAGTTTGCCCTAATTGTTTATTCTGGAAGTTTCGTATTTTTTTCTGACTTCTCAAGAAGCAGAACATTCATTGTTTGGGAAAATTAATATATTAACCTAGACCATAAATTGTTTCGTCTTATGATAGTGAGAGTTACAACCCCGTGTTTATTTTTTGTGTTGCCCCGAACTCTCACTGAACACGCAGGGGGCTTCCCCTTTTTTGTAAAATGTGTCGGGCAAGTGTTCATTTGTAGGAGCAGTGTGTGTATTCATGGAGCAGTATGTTTAGGCAGCACATGTGGTGAGTGTCGGGGCAGTGTCAGTGTGTGTGGGCAATGCGTGCATGTGTGATGCTGGCCAATGTGTGTGTGGGTAAGTCTGCGGAGGGGCAATCTGTTTGGGGCAGTGCAGGAGCTGCATTTGCGGGCCGTTGTGTGGGGCAGGAGTAGTGTCTGTGTGTGTGAATAGTAAGTGCTTGCGGACAAGCTGTGTGTGGAAAGTAAGTCGGGCAGTGTGTGGAGGTTATGTGTATGTATGAAAACAGTGTCTGTCTGGGTACAGTATGCATGGGCAGAGAGGTGTGAATACGAATCTTGTGTATGGGCATATGGTGGGCATGAGTGGTGTGGCAATGTTGTGGGGCACTGTGTGTGGTCAGTTCATTTGGGCAGTGTCTAGGGAGAGCGATGTACACGGGGCAGGGTGTGTTTTTGTGTGTTAGTAGGTGTGTGGAAGTGTGTGCAGGAAATGTGTGTGTGAAGGTAATTTTGTGTGTGGGAGATCAGTGTGTAATGGGGCAGTGCAAGTGTGTGTGAAGTGTGTGTGTGGCAGTTTGTGTGGGGAAGTAGCAGTTTGTGTGCATGAGGGAAGTGTACAGTGCGTGGAAAACGTATGAGGGACAGTGTTTGAAGGCAGCAGTGTGAGTGGGGTCAGTGTGTGGGGAGGCATTGTGCATGGGATGCAGTGTGGGTTGGCAGTGTGTGGGGGCACTGCATCTGTGGCGTGAGTCTAAGGGGCAGTGTGTGGGCAATGTGGAAAGGGTCAGTGTTTGGTGGGCAGTTTGTGTGGGGGGATAGAGTGTGCATATGTGGAGCAGTTTGTTTTGGTGGCAGTGTTAGTATGTGGGGAGTGTGTGTGAGTGGGGGGGCAATGTGTGTGCAGTGTGTGTGGGGTACAGTGTGTGTGGGACAGTGTTGGGCATTCAGTGTGTCCAAGGGCAGTTTGTATGAAGGGGCAGTGTACATATGGGGGAGTGGCAGTGTGTGTATGTATGGGCATAGCTTCTGGTGACCTTATGTGCCATTGTGTGTGAGATCAGTGTGAATTGTGTATGCACACTACAGTGTGTAGTTGGGGTTAGTGTGTGAGGGGCCAGTGAGTGTGGGGCAGGGCACTGTGTGTGTGGGGGCACACCATGTCTTTGTGGGCAAGAAGTGTGTGTAATTGTTGGGGGGAATGTGTATATGATGGCACTGTGTATGTGGCCAGTGTGTGTGTTGGAAGAAGTGGATGGGGGGGGAGTTTGAGAGGCAGTGTGTCTGTGGGGGGAGTGTATGTTGGGGCAGTGTGTGCAGAGCACAGTGTGTGTGATGGTATTGTGTGGGGGCAGTGTGTGTGGGACAGTATGTGCATGGGGCAGTTCACAGGGTGTGTGGGAAATATATGTGGGGACATCAGTCAGTGTGTGTGAGTGACAGTGTGTGATAAGCAGTGTGCATGTGGGAAGAGTGTGGAGCAGTATTGTGTGGGATGTGGGGTCAAGGTCTGGGAGCAATTTGTGTGTGTGGTGCAAGTGCTTGTGGGGGGCTGTGTGGGGGGGTGGCAGTGTGTTTGGGGGCATTGGGTGTGTGTGTGCATTTGTATGCGTGAGAGGAGCAGTGTGTGTGTGTGTGTGTATGTGTGTGTGTGTGTTGTGAAATTATGTCCCAGTGTATGTGGGAGTAGTGCGAAGTGTGTGTGTGTGTGTGTGTGTTTGTGTGGGTGGAGTCAGTGTGTGGGTTCTGTGTGTAAGTGGGCAGTGTGTAGAGAAGTGAATATGTGGAGGGCCAGTGTGTTGTGTGTGCGTGTGAGTGTGGGAGCAGTGTGTTGTGTGTGAGAGTATGGGAGCAGCGTATTTGTATGTAAGTAGTAGACATCTAAATGGCTGCAGCTTCCTAGATATCCTTAATCTGTACAAACTCTAGAAATGCTACAAAAAAGGTCTATCCAAAGCAAATATGCCAACAAAAAAGAGAACAAATAAACAGTATATCGCCTGCCGTGCCAGTTTGTAGGCATGGGTGGTGTGGCAATGTTGTGGGGCACTGTGTGTGATCAGTTCATTTGGGCAGTGTCTAGGGAGAGCGATGTACATGGGGCAGGGTGTGTTTTTGTGTGTTAGTAGGTGTGTGGAAGTGTGTGCAGGAAATGTGTGTGTGGAGGTAATTTTGTGTGTGGGGGATCAGTGTGTAATGGGGCAGTGCAAGCGTGTGGGAAGTGTGTGTGTGGCAGTTTGTGTGGGGAAGTAGCAGTTTGTGTGCATGAGGGAAGTGTACAGTGCGTGGAAAACGTATGAGGGACAGTGTTTGAAGGCAGCAGTGTGAGTGGGGTCAGTGTGCGGGGAGGCATTGTGCATGGGATGCAGTGTGGGTTGGCAGTGTGTGGGGGCACTGCATCTGTGGTGTGAGTCTAAGGGGCAGTGTGTGGGCAATGTGGAAAGGGTCAGTGTTTGGTGGGCAGTTTGTGAGGGGGGATAGAGTGTGCATTTGTGGAGCAGTTTGTTTTGGTGGCAGTGTTAGTATGTGGGGAGTGTGTGTGAGTGGGGGGGCAATGTGTGTGCAGTGTGTGTGGGGTACAGTGTGTGTGGGACATTTTTGGGCATTCAGTGTGTCCAAGGGCAGTTTGTATGAAGGGGCAGTGTACATATGGGGGAGTGGCAGTGTGTGTATGTATGGGCATAGCTTCTGGTGACCTTATGTGCCATTGTGTGTGAGATCAGTGTGAATTGTGTATGCACACTACAGTGTGTAGTTGGGGTTAGTGTGTGAGGGGCCAGTGAGTGTGGGGCAGTGTGTGTGTGGGGGCACATCATGTCTTTGTGGGCAAGAAGTGTGTGTAATTGTTGGGGGGAATGTGTATATGATGGCACTGTGTCTGTGGCCAGTGTGTGTGTTGGAAGAAGTGGATGGGTGGGGGGAGTTTGAGAGGCAGTGTGTCTGTGGGGGGAGTGTATGTTGGGGCAGTGTGTGCAGCGCAGCACAGTGTGTGTGATGGTATTGTGTGGGGGCGTGTGTGTGGGACAGTATGTGCATGGGGCAGTTCACAGGGTGTGTGGGCAATATATGTGGGGACATCAGTCAGTGTGTGTGGGTGGCAGTGTGTGATAAGCAGTGTGCATGTGGGAAGAGTGTGGAGCGGCATTGTGTGGGATGTGGGGGCTAGGTCTGGGAGCAATTTGTGTGTGTGGTGCAAGTGCTTGTGGTGGGCTGTGTGTGGGGGGTGGAAGTGTGTTTGGGGACATTGGGTGTGTGTGTGCATTTGTATGCGTGAGAGGAGCAGTGTGTGTGTGTGTGTTGTGAAATTATGTCCCAGTGTATGTGGGAGTAGTGTGAAGTGTGTGTGTGTTTGTGTGGGTGGGGTCAGTGTGTGTGGGTTCTGTGTGTAAGTGGGCAGTGTGTAGAGAAGTGAATATGTGGAGGGCCAGTGTGTTGTGTGTGCGTGTGAGTGTGGGAGCAGTGTGTTTTGTGTGAGAGTATGGGAGCAGCGTATTTGTATGTAAGTAGTAGACATCTAAATGGCTGAAGCTTCCTAGATATCCTTAATCTGTACAAACTCTAGACATGCTACAAAAAAAGGTCTATCCAAAGCAAATATGCCAACAAAAAAAAGAACAAATAAACAGTATTTCGCCTGCCGTGCCAGTTTGTAGGCATGGGTGGTGTGGCAATGTTGCGGGGCACTGTGTGTGATCAATTCATTTGGGCAGTGTCTAGGGAGAGCGATGTACATGGGGCAGGGTGTGTTTTTGTGTGTTAGTAGGTGTGTGGAAGTGTGTGCAGGAAAGTTGTGTGTGGAGGTAATTTTGTGTGGGGGGATCAGTATATGTGTATATGATGGCACTGTGTCTGTGGCCAGTGTGTGCGTTGGAAGAAGTGGATGGGGGGGGGAGTTTGAGAGGCAGTGTGTCTGTGGGGGGAGTGTATGTTGGGGCAGTGTGTGCAGAGCACAGTGTGTGTGATGGTATTGTGTGGGGGCGTGTGTGTGGGACAGTATGTGCATGGGGCAGTTCACAGGGTGTGTGGGCAATATATGTGGGGACATCAGTCAGTGTGTGTTGGTGGCAGTGTGTGATAAGCAGTGTGCATGTGGGAAGAGTGTGGAGCGGCATTGTGTGGGATGTGGGGGCTAGTTCTGGGAGCAATGTGTGTGTGTGGTGCAAGTGCTTGTGGGGGGCTGTGTGTGGGGGGTGGAAGTGTGTTTGGGGACATTGGGTGTGTGTGTGCATTTGTATGCGTGAGAGGAGCAGTGTGTGTGTGTGTGTGTGTGTGTTGTGAAATTATGTCCCAGTGTATGTGGGAGTAGTGTGAAGTGTGTGTGTGTATTTGTGTGGGTGGGGTCAGTGTGTGTGGGTTCTGTGTGTAAGTGGGCAGTGTGTAGAGAAGTGAATATGTGGAGGGACAGTGTGTTGTGTGTGTGTGTGAGTGTGGGAGCAGTGTGTTGTGTGTGAGAGTATGGGAGCAGAGTATTTGTTTATAAGTAGTAGACATCTAAATGGCTGCAGCTTCCTAGATATCCTTAAGCTGTACAAACTCTAGACATGCTACAAAAAAGGTCTATCCAAAGCAAATATGCCAACAAAAAAAAGAACAAATAAACGGTATATCGCCTGCCGTGCCAGTTTGTAGGCATGGGTGGTGATGTGTTAGGATCTCACAGATGGTAGTTAAAGATTGACCGCTACTATGATTGATAGGTCCTATTTCAGTTTCCCATTTCTCCTAGTGTCAATCAGCAGTACATCACAGGCTTGCGGATGGTCCTTTGCCAACAACTTAAAAGAATATGCAATGGGTGTGGGTTGTGCAAAGAGGGGCAGGGATGGGGAGGGAAGTCACATAGGCCTTAGCATGGTCATGGGGAAAGAGAAATAACCAAGGCTGCGTGTTCCGCTTCACATACCATCTCCCTTAAGCATGCTATTCGCATTGTCAATCCTTTTGGCTTTATAGGTGGCTAGCTCCACATGATAGCCAAAACCTAAACATTTTGGGATTGAAGAATTTATCTGGTTGTGCCCTACCCACGCTCACCCTTTTTCAGGATTACAACCCAGATCTTAATATGTGTCCCTGCTAGTGACTAAAATAAGCATGTGAGCTTTCTTAAAGTCCCTTTATCCCCCTTTCATCTGTGTTGAAGTGGGAATACTAAACAAGCATCATTTAAAGGACAGCCTTAGCTGTCAACAATGGGGGCACATGTCTTCCAGCATGTGTACAGGACACATTTTAACAGTAACAGCCATAAGGAAGATACGCAGAATGTAGTGTTGATGCAGGACACACATCAGTAGCCGTATCAAAGGACTCCACATACCCCGCTGTAAAACAGAACACAGATAAGCAGTCCCACAATATGAACAAGTGCTCAAACATGGATACCGGAGACAGAATGGAAGCAATGAGGCAGGTACATATAACAAAACCTAGTCGGAGATACGGATAAGAAGTTACCAGGAAGGGGCTCTTAACTGATCACACACTGGGAGTAGAAGCAGACCATGTTGTTCAAATGGTGTTGCAATGAATGAGCGAAGAAGAAATGACTGAAGAGCAATATTACAATATGTGAAGGACTGTGACAAACAAACCATGATTGATGATTTTTCAAAGAGTGTACCCTGAGAACTAAATCCATTGTAGGGACTGAACATTGTTTACAGGGAAGGCACTATTGGATTAAATAAATTGTCCAGGATCAACTACTGTGGTTAAGTGGTGAAGCTGGGTTTTGAGAATGTATGGCATTAAGAAGGATATTTGAAATTGAAGAAAAAAGCAAACTATTTTTTTAAATATATACATACATAAATAAATACATTGAGTCCAGTCTGCTTTTCGGCACCATTTTTCCCAGTTCTTGCCATGCAGCGAGGTGAAATTATTCCTGAATGTTTCACTTTCAAGAACAAACAACAATACCCTATTTTGTAGACTTTCCTTGGAAATACAAAGGAAATCACATGATAAATCAAGATGACAATATGTTAAAACAAACAATATGAATGGAAACTTGTCATATAAAAGGAGAATGGATGCACCACCATAAATGGAAGTCTACAAGTACCAGAATAATATTTATTAGTGTGAGACTAAAAGATCCCATTTAGTTTTATTTCTGTATTTTAAAGGTTCAAATACAATTACAATCACAAAATAAACTGTATCCAAACTTCACCGGCGTATGGTTATTGCTTGACATAGACTTGCAGATGGCTACTTAATTTATGGCATTAAGAAGGATATTTGAAATTGAAGAAAAAAGCAAACTATTTTTATATCAGATAAATAAAACTGAAAATCAGCTTGTTCGAGTACTGTGATATTTGTTTGTATCTTTCTGGTCTAGAACCACTTCCACACAAATAGCCTACATGAAAAGAAAGAGCAGACAAAAAGCTAAACAATTCCACTGAATGTACGAAGGCAAATCTTTACACTGGAGACGCATTGTGGAATATTTTTACCCACGCCAATGCACCCTACTACACACCTTTGCCAATAGAGGAAAGAAAACTGCCAAAAATGGAGGCGAAAACCCCTGTGTGCGCCAAATCTGCAAAATTGCACATGGTTCACTATCACAAGAGGCTGCAAACCCTGCCAAACAAAGTCATAATTGGTGTAAAAACAGGAACCATTGAATGTCACCTGTCAACTGTCGCCTGTCACCTGAAGCAAGGCCACAGAAGGGCTAAAATCTGAAAATGCCCTTAAATACAGCTTTCTAATCAATGTCAACCTTCAAAGTGCTGTTTTGGCACTAAATTCAGTAATTTCCCAATGAATTATTGGAAGGAAAAGTGTGCTGAAATCATAGATTCTCCAGGCAGTCAGAGGAATCCAGGCTTCACTGCCTGACAGCTTCTTAAGGAATTTAGCTGTCAAACCCAGTTTAAAGGTGTTTCTTTTTCTGGAAGAAATTGCAAAATGCACCTATTTAAAGCATGTTTGTGAAGGGTATAATTCTTTTAAATGTCCAAATCCCTTATAAACTGTGCTTATTTTTATATGTGTTAAAGAAAATACTTTATTGTGAATCCTACAGTAACCCAATGGAAGTAACTGCTTAATTCTGATTGGACAGTGCCTGGCCTGGGAAAGTTGATATCTCAGCTTGACACTCCCTTGAAAACAGGAAGCCTAATGATTCCCGCATAATAACAACAAGCAGCACAATGAGAACGCATTAGACATTTGTCTGGGGCTGAAACAAGAGCAATGGCACACTGCCCAACTGATCTCTACAGGGGAGCTTCCCTCTCCAGGAAGGGTACAGACCTCCATGATCAAAGAACAGTGACAGCTGTTGCCTGTGAAGGTGAGGTACAAAGAAAAAAAACTGCTTTAACTTTTTAAATCCTTATTTGTGATTAAAGTTGAAACTCTTTAACTCAACAACATAAAGAGGGATGAATCTGAAAATCGGTAGACATTAACCTAATTTCAGGCTGTTGATTTGAAACATTGATGAAACCTGTACCATTTAAGTACCCAAAGTTGCGAAACAATTCTCATTGTAGTAGAACGATTAATGTTGCAAACCTAAGATTGTATGTACATGATCCACTGATAAGCGCCCAGAGATGTACCGAATTAGAAATGATTAATCCAAACTGTTATGGTTAAAATTGATAAAAATCCGTAGAATGACAAAGACAGCTCTCACAAAGATGGGGATTGAATGTGAATATAGACAATCAAATATGATATGTATGTGTCTGATTTTATCAGGGTACATACATTTAGAAATTTACATTTGTGCAAAAGTTAAGGCTTTGGTCAAAATCAATGTGGGAGTTCCTAAATCCCATCGTAAAGATGACAGCTCTGTGCTGACTGCAAACCAAAACAAAGCATGTGCCTCCGGTGACTTAAAGCTGTGGGGGTGTGTTTTCAAATTCTGCCCACACCATAATCTTGATGGAATTTGATAGTATAAATATAGGAACTTCACAACACAAAGGACACACTATTTCCAGAACCCACCCAGATTTCCACGCAGCACTTTGTTCCAGAACTCTTCATCTTGTAGCTGACTCCAGACTTCTTTGAAGATCCAGATTTCCTTGCAGAATCCAGACCTTACATTGCTGAACTCTTGCTAGCTAGACCCAATTTCAAACCTCCCAAACTTGAAGGGATTTAATTCTGATTCAGCTTGGCTTGCTACCATTAAGGCTTGCCCGCTGAAACTCGCATCCTGCTAATGTGCCGTGTCCAGTGACCAGAAGGGCCCATCCAAAATCCAGTCTCAGCTGCAGTCCAAAATTAACCAGAACCGCGCCGCTGATTGAATCCCTTCAGAAGTGCCCTGCTGCCGGTAGACCTGACCCGATCCGATGCCCAGAACTTTGACGGTCCAATTTTAATTACAAGGGACTGTCAGTATTAATAGGAATAACAGTAACCCCTAGTATATTTGCATTGTCTTATCCTATCTCAACCCATCCCATCTTTAAATTCAGAACCCTAGTATTGTTAGAATCCTTCTTGCGCTGATTTTTCTCATCTTTGTTACAAAACCATAACTTCTTATTGATTTTGAGTATCTAAAGTAAATCCCAGAAGGAAATTGAGTATCCACCACGTGAATGGTTGCACTGGCCACGTAACTGTGAAGATTCATGTGTGGCCTCCTCTTTTTCCTAGTCATTAATATAGTGTAATAAAACCTATCTGTCATTTTCAAAACCAAACTTCTGCTTCATTTTGCGCCTATTTTGCAAAAACGCCTCTTACTAAATTTTAAAGATAGAAATGAAATTTCAACTCTCACTGATACCTAACACTCTTAGCTACATCCATAATGAATAATCGCATCGCGGAACAGTGTATTTGACCCATTTTTATCAAAAATCTCACAGTAAAAGTTTGACACGAATTGACATTTTAGCAAAAAATGTCCATGTGTCTTTTCCCATCCAAAGGTTTCTTCCATCCCATCCTGATCTAAAGTGTGTACTTTGTTTATATTGTAGCTCATGTGTGTTAGGACCTGTTTAGTGTTGCTTTCCTCAGAATTTCTATCCATTTAAGCATTTTTGCACCTTTTTGCATTATTGTACAAAGCCATTTCCACCTTTCAGTTTGAAAGTGTAATTTTCCCAAAATCTTTTTCTCTCTTGTTTGGGGATGGAAGATTGCATTTAAACTCTAGACATTGTCTTTCATTCCTGAATACCTGCTGATTAGTCACATTTGTGTAGGACTGCTCATTTGTACTTCAGTACTTTGCAGGGGGAACTATTAACCTAAACGCTATCTGTTCACAAAACAAGACTGTTCTTTTTTCTGTGTTTTCTATTCTGCATCATTATAAGTGAATTCAATTGCTTGACTTACTTTCGGAATTGTATTGTCACTGTTAGGTGATTGCTGTCTCATTTATATATATATATATATTTAAAACTTATGGGTGAGTTGAATATTAAATAAATAAATAAATATTTACCTTTACAAACTAGCCTGATTCCTGGTTCTGTGTGACCAGGGGGGTATTTTGAGATGAGTGTGATATGAGTGGCATATCATCAGAATATTGAACTTATAGACACAAATAAATAAGGGTTTCATGGCGCACTACATGCTAGGCGAGACCTGGGTGTGTGCCTGATTGAAATCCTTAACAGCTTGGGGGCTCGGCCGTGATTCTGAATTTGAAATACCACCTGTGACAGTCTAACACAGCATACTAGCCTGCAGGTTACAGACACCTTGCTGGGTTGGTGTTCTGTGCTACACTGTACAAGCACCTCTCAAAAGAAATACTCCAAAAATCGGGCATGATTGCAAAAGTAAACTAACCCTGAAATAAGTCAGAAGGAAATTGATATTTCTGGAATGGCGATCCCAGTAGAGATTACTATTGCTAGGGAACACTTCCTGCACAAACTGTTTGTCACAGGTGAGTGGCCCGAACAGGATTAACAGCTATGGTTACAGGAAATAAAAGAACAGGTCACTGCCATAGACCTAGATACATGGCAGGACAAGGGTCCATTACAGCAAGCGCTTAGCGAACTGTACATGGCCCCAAAAATAAAAGAGGAGCAGTGTAAAATTATCAAAATAGCGGTCTACCTGTACCTCCACATAGGAATAATACAGGAAAAGCATGTAGAAAAATATAGTTCTGGCAAAGAAGCAAAGGGAAACACTGCAGAAAATCCAAACTAACCTGGACTCTGCAGAACAAAGGCTCCAGAAGAGCCAAGCATCAGAAACAGAGACTAGGCAGTATATTACCAAATTAAAGGAAGATCTAGCTCTCTTACAGCAGAAGAATGCAGAGAAAGATACCAAATTACAGACACTGCAAGATGAGTATCAGGAAAGGGTTGACTCTTTAAAACAGAATCAGCAGAAGCTGGCACAACAGTTAAATTACAACAGAGCATGTGCAGAACAGATAGTCACATTACAGAACCACACAGAATCCTTGAAAGAGGAAAACAATAAATTAATTCTTAAAGACCTAGAATCTCAAACAGAATTTGATGAGGAACACCAGAAATCTAGTGCATTTAAAAAACAGAGGGACGACCTGGCTGCACACAGGGGCACTCTGAGTCAGGAGAGGCATGCCTTAGGCCAGGAAGTCAGCCAATTAAAAACTAAGTTAGAGGAAAGAAAGCTGTCCATCCAGGAGTTTAGCGAAGTTAAAACTGAATATGAAAAGCTACTAGAGCACACCAGGCGGGTGGAGCATGCTCTGGAAATGAACACGCAGACCATTAATGGCAAAACTCAGGTGGTGAGTCTCCTGCAGCAAAAATTGGCCCAGTATTTCCAATCCCGGCAGGACGCACAGAGAGACAATGAGGCTCTCTGTAAAGAAAATGATAGGCTCCACAGATAGCCATGCAAGAGCAAATCATTGATACCAGTAAGGCCTTAATAGAGGAGCAAAAGAGTCATTTTGTCATGTCACCAGGGAATAGGGGCTGAAAGAGATGAGGTAGGAAGGGACAGAGAAACTCCTGAGCATAACATCAGGACCCCTGTCATCAGGGACTTTAACCCCTTCAGTACCATGGACTCTGCCACCCTCCTGTCCACTGGCTCATATGAACCAAGGGCCACAGGGATGGTAGACTTCGGCAGGATGGAAAACATGGGACTGACAGATCAGCGCCTCCCAGAAATGGATGGGTGGGCATCTCTGTACAGATTCCCAAATGTTAGGGCTAGCCTCTATGATCAGGATGACTCCAGTGAGGGGAGAATCAGGGAACTTGATCCTCAAAAATACCGCCTACCAAAGGATTAGTCTGTAAAATTTGGTGGGGAACTACATGAAACTAGACCCACAAAGAGTATCTTAAAGACCT
This sequence comes from Ambystoma mexicanum, assembly GCF_040938575.1. Lineage (NCBI taxonomy): Eukaryota > Metazoa > Chordata > Amphibia > Caudata > Ambystomatidae > Ambystoma > Ambystoma mexicanum. The sequence goes on along the minus strand of NC_090927.1, from coordinate 223,083,075 downwards.
CTTCCCAGCTAGGGCAGTGGGGGGGGTGGATGCTCAACCAATCCTGGGAGCAAGGGAAAGTCAGAGGACTCTTCTGAGCGCCACAGGCCTCAAGAAACTAGGCCCCCACATTCTGCAAGCCATTCCCAAGCCCTACTAAAAGATCCCCTGAAACAGATCAAGGCCATTAGGAGTGTCATAACTCCCTATCACAAAAATGCCAAGTATTCAGTTTGGGAGCACCTTGAGTTATACGAGCAAATGATGAATACTTTCCACCTGAAAGATAGCAGGAATTGTATCCAATATGTCAAGTGGACATTATCCCCTGAATACTCCAGCTTCTTTGCGGTGCTGGAGGATCAAAATCACTCAAGATGGTCCACCTACAGGACGGCCATCTTAAAACATTTTTCCATACATAGGAACCCCCAAGAGGCCCGCAAGGCGGCCTAAAATCTACAGTGTGAGGAAGACCAGGCCCCACAAGAATTTGTGCAAGAACTAAAACGTGCCTTTGCGCAGACCACCAGGAGGGTGCGCACAGACAGTAGGAAGTTCATTAATACCTTCTTTCATGCACTTCCTAAATACAGATGAACATGGCGGCCCAGAACCCCTCAAATCAAGGGTCTGGTACTCCAGTGCAATGACGGGGAGAGAACCCCGACAACCCACTGGTTCCAAGGGAGGAGGCACAGGGGGAAGGGGGGTGTAAAGCCTTAGAGGAAGCTTCCTTCCCCACTTGTGAAAAGCCCACAGAAACCCAGGAACCGGAACCAGAATCTCCTGCCCCCGAAAGTCTGCAACCTAAGGAACAGAGGGCGGGCAGGAGAAATAAAGGGCCTAAAAAGACCCATTTTGTGGAGGAGGTTAGAGTCTTCCAATTTGAAGGAAATGGATCTTCTCCTTCAGGGATGGGGGAACTCCTCCCAAAGAGAAATCGGTCCCGAGAGATCCTGATCGAGACTGGGTAAATGTGGGGACTGAGTTAAAACCGTCCATCATTGAACCCCAGAATGATTGCTTGGAAATTCACTTTGCCCAAACCTTTTCTGGTGACTGCCTCCAAAAAGGGGGGGGGCAGCCCAGAATCAGAACCAGGGGAGCTCAAAACAAATATCCAACTGCCTCATTTTTCTTACAGATCCCGAGGTTCCCACATAGAATTCTGCCAAAACTACCCCTGTGTCAGAATCAAGAGTCAAGCAATGAACCTACCAACTGGCACAAAATGCACATTATCTTTGCCCCCTTGAGGAAAAGGAGGGAAGATGTTATGTGCCTGTCCAAATACAAGGGCAATGTACATTTCTGGCACTGGTGGACACTGGATTCCAAGCCACCCTTCTGTCAAAGAGGGGCTTTGATCAGCTGAATTCAGGAAGTGGGGAGAGATACCAGATCCCTCTCACCCCTCTTCCTGGACAACTTCAGAACTTCGATGGGAATGAAATCCCTGTCGAGGGGACTGCGGAGTTAGACATTAAAATTGGGCAACACAAGGTGAAACACCCGGTCATAGTTGTGACTCCAGAGGGCACACCATGTTCACTGGGAAATTACGTCCTGCATAGATTGTCTCCCCTAATAGATTGTGTTATCAAGGTCATCTGGACCCAGACTAACCGACCAATAAAATTAAAACATAGCGTCAACCATGTTAGTCTAAATGGCACATGCCACATGGTTGAACAAAAACCTGACCAAATTGAATTCCATTTCCAAAACAAAATCCCTGAATTGACAGTAATTGCAGTAGGACAACAAACTGGTGATGGGAAGTCCTCTCTATTTCTGAAAATCAACCTTCCTTCCAGTCTCTAGTGGCATTCCACACTGGAAGGAAAGACTGTGAAATTCTATACCAATTCACAATCAGAATATCCCACTGCGATAGTCCAAAATGATGAGAAACCAGCTCAAAGCTTGGCTGATGTTCAGAAGATTGGAGAACAGTTATTCATCCCTATTCAGTTAAATGTGGGGAAGGACTCTGTTCTCACCCGAGTGTGCGGGAATAACGGTAAGAGCTTCATCAGCAAAGCCATGATCCGAAAACTCCCAAAAGACCCAGCCATTCTCGCATTTAAATTGATAGACAAATGGGAAATGGACCTGGAAACACCCAATTCCAAACATCTCCTGCCTAGCAAGTGTATGCTCAAAATTTCCATAGCCACCAAGAGCATAGTCCATAATTGTTTGGTCGTGCGAGATGTCCCTGTCACATTTTATTTAGGCAGTGACATTCTCAATGCCATTAGTTTGGACCTAATAAACTTCAAAGCCTGGTCCAGATTAGCGGGTAATCCCATGGACTTTGATGATCCAGAGAAAGCATTTCGGTCAGCTCAATTGCTGCCATATGCAGTTGAAGTTCAGATTGGAGAGGAAGTCACCATCCCAGAACGGACCAGACAATTCCAACTTGAAGTAAAAATGAAAAGAGGACAGAAACTGAAAACTCCTGATGCATATGTTCACCTCAATGCCCATTTCCAACAGCAAGGGTTGGAGTTAAACCCAACACCATTAGTCAATACAGAACACAACACCATTCCAATAGAGGTGGATAACAGCGACCTTAGGAGTATCACTCTGGGCGCAGGTACCATTATTGGAATGGCGGTTGATGACCAACATTCTTCCATAGATTTAGGTAATGAACTGCTAGGACCAATCCCTAATGACTGTTTTGACAGTGATAGCGACAATTACACAACACCAGACAGGATCTTCACCCGGCATGGGGGGAATTTCCTGGTGCACTCTTCCTGCCCTTATGGTAAGGAAGAGGTTACCTCTGACTTCAGGAGGGTTGGGGTGATCTTTCAAGTCCACCAGAACTGCCTTCCCCACCTGAAGCCATCAGTCCAAGTTAGTACTTTAACCAGGGACTTCACCACCCAGCTGGAGGAGGCCGCTGTGATAGCCAAACCAGAAGGCTTTCCGGACTCCAGGCAGATGGTTGAAGAGAGAGTCAACCTAGCTGATGCCTGTGAGACTCTGGAGCAACAGCAACAATTGAAACCAGTTTTCTTAGATTTTCAGGATCTCCTTGTGGTGGACTCATATAACTGTGGTCGCACCAACATCCACACAACAACAATTCCCACGGACCCTGGCATGACTCCAGTGTTTTTGAAGCAATACCGCTTGCCTCTCGCATCCATGGAGTCCCTTACAGAGATAATCAAGAACCGTGAATCCTGTGGGATAATTAATCCAGTCCACAGCACCTTCAATAATCCGGTGCTGGGGATTTTGAAACCAAACGGCCAGTGGAGACGCTGTGCTGACCTGAGGGAGCTAAACAAACGGGTCCACATTTCCCAATGGCCTCTTCCCTACATTGACCAATGGCTGGCCGAGATCCAGGGGTCAAAGGTATACACTGCCATTGACCTGACCAATGGGTACTGGACCGTACCTGTCAGTAGGGAGGACCAATACAAGCTGGCCTTTACCTTCGGGGGGCAGCAGTACACGTGGACCCAGACTCCGTTTGAATACATCAACTCTGGCAATTCGTTTTAATATCTTCTTGCATAAGGCCATGCCCGACTTGGGTGAAAGGGGTAACCTGGCCTATGTAGATGATGTTCTAATCAAAAGCTCAACTGTGGAGGAACACATAGCAGAGATCCGTTATGTTATTGACACAGTTGGGGGCTGCTGGAGCAAAACTATCTTTCCAAAAGGCACAGTGGTGCAGGACCCGTGTCAATTTCTTGGGGCATGAGATAACTCCTGAGGGTCTCTGTCCACAGGAAAAGAAAGTAGAAGCACTGCGGAAACTAAAAGACCCCACAACTCTGCATGAGCTAAGGAGCCTCCTTGGACTGAGTAATTATAGCAGAAAGTTCATTGAGGATTACCAGAGATCACAAGACCCCTAATCCATCTGTTGAAGGGGGGGTCAAGTGGGGTCCAGAATAAGCCGAAGCAGTAAGACAACTCAAAAGAAGCCTCTCACGAGCACCTTGCCTAGCTTACCTTGTCAAAAACAAGGAGTTCTTCTTGGAGACAGGGTTCTCAAATACATGTTTGACTGCAGTATTATACCAAATGCATGACAAGGTCAATAAAGTCATCTCCTATGCAAGTAAGACTTTATACTCTGTGGAGGAAAAATTCAACGATTGTGAGAAGGCGCTCCTGGCAACGGTGTGGGCATTGAAGAATTACCGCCCGTTCATCCAGGGGGAACACATCATAGTGGAGACTCCACACCAGCCTCTGCAATATCTTCAAAGTGACAGAATCCAGTCCGGAAATGTGAGTAATTCCCGAATTACTTCCTGGATTCTGTCAATCCAAGGCATTCCTGTGGAGGTCAGATATGGCCAAAACAAGAAGAGTCCCCTCGGGCGAGCTCTGGCTGACTTGCATGATTGTGCCAGAGAAAACTGTCTCGAGGACGAAAATCTTAAAATCAAGGACAACATGGAGGCGTACCGTAATTACCCACACAAAGTCTATGAAGAAGGCAAGTGTGAGGGAATGCCCACTGTCTATGTGGATAGGTGCTCCTACTATGTTGACAACAACGGGGAAAAGGAACTTGTGGCCGGCATGGGGAATGCCTGGGTGAATGATGCCCCAGAGCCCTCCGCTGGGTACAAAATCGGTCCCCATAGTAGTCAAGTTGCAGAGCTGATGGCTGTGCATCAAGCCATCCTCACTGCTGTCCAACACCAACTCCATGAATTGGTCATAATCATTGATTCAGATTATGTCCGGAACGGGTTTGTGGAGCACCTGGTTAATTGGAAAACCAGATGCATGCTATGTGCTAACAATAAACCACTAAAACATGGAAAATTAATACAGACTATTGATGATCTGGTCACCTCGAATCTGATGACCGTCTATTGGAAAAAGATAAAGTGTCATTCTAAAGTAGAGGGACCAGACAAAACTGGAAATGACTTAGCTGATCAGCTGGCCAAAACCAGAGCCATCCAAGGGGATCTACTTGAGATTGAGTCCCTGTTGGGGGAAATCCAGGTCACTGCTATCACTAAGTCCCAGACAATTGCTCACAATGAACTCTCAACTGATCAGTGGAGTAAGGAGACCCCAGATACTGATTTGATTACGGCTCAAAAAGGGGATCCAATAATTGGTAAGTTTTATCAACACATTGAGGACCCTGAGAGATTTCCCCTGACTGATACCGATTGCATTGGGAAAGAGGACCTCAGAGTGATGATGAAATGTCCAAAAATGTTCCGAATCCAAGACAGTTTGTTGGTGAGGAGATCCATAACTGGCTGTGACCAGTGGGTGGTCCCTACCTCATTGCGAAGCCTGATGCAAAGTCACGCCCGTGATGTGGCCACAGCCGGTCATCGGGGGTTTTATACGACATTAGAAATCTTGCGAGAGGTTGCATACTGGCCACACATGGGGCAGGACCTCGACCAATACTTGAAGGGGTGTCTTAGTGTGCACAATTGCAGCCAACATCATTCACATACCGTGCTCCCCTCCAAAAGAGGGGGATCACACTGCCTTGGTCAGATTTGCAAGTCGATTTCATTGGGCTCTTAATTCGCTACTCTAGTGGGAACAAGTACATGTTACCTGTAACATGCTTGTTTACTAAATGGGTGGAATGTCTGCCGGCCCCAAATTGCAAGGCAGAAACAGCAGCTGCCCTGATGATCAATCACATCATCTTGTGTTTTGGACTACCCCAAAGGATTGAGTCAGACCGAGGTAGTCACTTCACCAGCGATGTGATGACAAAGATGTGGGAGATACTTGGGTTAAAAAGGAAACTACACATTGCATACCGTTGTCCTCTATAATCTCACCAGTCTCCTACAGAATCCGCATCACCAAGGGAAATTTGACAGAAGTGGAAGACAAGTGGGTCCGCATAAACCAGCTAAAGAGTTGCGATCCCAGGCATACTTTGCAGCAAATAGAAGAGCCTACCGGGAACCCGGAGGGGGATAAATCCGGAGATCTAAAAATAATTATTAAATATTCATTGAGTATGTATGAGGAAAGAGTGTTAGACCATTATTGAATATAGGCGGGGAATATTGTCAATTGTTATTAAATGAATGCATCTGCCCCACTACACCAATAGGGGAACAGTAGTGGGGAAATTTCCATAACCGTGCTATGTTCTGTTTTCTAGTACTGGAACTAAAACCACCTAATCACCAAGGAGGACACCTCAGGGACCGAAAAAAAAAACAAGAGCCCGGAGTGTCGCTCCACACTTCCAACCAGAACCAGCAAGGAGAGCGTGTTGCATCCATCGTTGACGGGAGAAGCAACTGGATTTCTTCACATGGACCGAAGGAAAAAAATCCCATGTGCCCGACTCCCCCACTACTGGACGTCACGCTGGAGTCGGGGGGATCTGTGGAATATTTTTACCCACACTAATGCACCCCACTACACCCCTTTGCCAATGGGGGAAAGAAAACTGCCAAAAATGGAGGCGATAACCCCCGTGCATGCCAAATCTGCAAAATTGCGCATGGTTCACTATCACAAGAGGCTGCACATCCTGCCACACAAAGTCAAAATTGGTGTAAAAACAGGAATCACTGAATGTCACCTGTCACCTGTCAACTGTCACCTGTCACCTGAAGCAAGGCCACAGAAGGGCTAAAATCCGAAAATGCCCTTAAATACAGCTTTCTAATCAATGTCAACCTTCAAAGTGCTATTTTGGTGCTAAATTCAGTAATTTTCCCAGTGAATTATTGAAAGGAAAAGTGTGCTGAAATCATAGATTCTCCAGGCAGTCACAGGAATCCAGGCCTCACTGCCTGACAGCTGCTTAAGGAAATTAGCTGTCAAACCCAGTTTAAAGGTGTTTCTTTTTCTGGAAGAAATTGCAAAAAGCACCTATTTAAAACATGTTTGTGAAGGGCTTAATTCTTTTAAATGTCCAAATCCCTTATAAACTGTGCTTATTTTTATATCTGTTAAAGAAAAGACTTTATTGTGAATCTTACAGTAACCCAGTGGAAGTAACTGCTTAATTCTGATTGGACAGTGCCTGGCCTGGGAAAGTTGTCATCTCAGCTTGACACTCCCTTGAAAACAGGAAGCCTAATGGTTACCGCATAATGACAACAAGCAGCACAATGAGACTGCATTAGACATTCGTCTGGGGCTGAGCTAAGAACAATGGCAAGATGCTGATCTCTACAGTGGAGCTTCCCTCTCCAGGAAGGGGACACACCTCCCTGATCAAAGGACTGTGGCAGCTGTTGCCTGTGGAGGGGAGGTACAAAGAAAAAAACTCCTGTGACTTTTTAAATCCTTATTTGTGAATAAACTTGAAACTCTTTAACTGAACAACCTAAAGAGGGATAAATCTGAAAATTGGTAGGCATTAACCTAATTTCAGGGTTTTGATTTGAAGAAATTGATGACACCTGTACCATTTAAGGACCCAAAGTTACGAAAAAATTCTCATTGTAGTAGAATGATTAATGTTGCAAACATGAGATTGTATGTACATGATCCACTGATAAGCGCCCAGAGATGTACCCAATTAGAAATGATTAATCCAAACAGTTATGGTTAAAATTGATAAAAATCCGTAGAATGACAAAGACAGCTCTCACATAGATGGGGATTGAATGTGAATATAGACCATCAAATATGATATGTATGTGTCTGATTTTATCAGGGTACATAAGTTTAGAAATGTACATTTGTGCAAAAGTTAAGGCTTTGGTCAAAATCAATGTGGGAGTTCCTAAATCCCATCGTAAAGATGACAGCTCTGTGCTGACTGCAAACCAAAACAAAGCATGTGCCTCCGGTGACTTAAAGCTGTGGGGGTGTGTTTTCAAATTCTGCCCACACCATAATCTTGATGGAATTTGATAGTATAAATATAGGAACTTCACAACACAAAGGACACACTATTTCCAGAACCCCCCCAGATTTCCACGCAGCACTTTGTTCCAGAACTCTTCATCTTGTAGCTGACTCCAGACTTCTTTGAAGATCCAGATTTCCTTGCAGAATCCAGACCTTACATTGCTGAACTCTTGCTAGCTAGACCCAATTTCAAACCTCCCAAACTTGAAGGGATTTAATTCTGATTCAGCTTGGCTTGCTACCATTAAGGCTTGCCCGCTGAAACTCGCATCCTGCTAATCTGCCGTGTCCAGTGACCAGAAGGGCCCATCCAAATCCAGTCTGAGGTGCAGTCCAAAATTGACCAGAACCGCGCCGCTGATCCAGTCCCTTCAGAAAGTGCCCTGCTGCCGGTAGACCTGACCCGATCCGATGCCCAGAACTTTGATGGTCCCATTTTAATTACAAGGGACTGTAAACCTTAGTAGGAATTACAGTGACCCCTAGTATATTTGCATTGTCCTGTCCTATCTCAACCCATCCCATCTTTAAATTCAGAACCCTAGTATTGTTAGAATCCTTCTTGCGCTGATTTTTCTGATCTGTGTTGCAAAGCCATTGAGTAACTGAAGTAAATCCCAGAAGGAAATTGAGTATCCACCATGTGAATGGTTGTGCTGGCCATGTAACTGTGAAGATTCAGCTGTGGCCTCCTCTTTTCCCTAGTCATTAATATAGTGTAATAAAACCTATCTGTCATTTTCAAAATCGAACTTCTGCTTCATTTCGCACCCATTTTGAAAAATGCCTATTACTAAAACCCCTATAACTTCTTCAATTTGACCCGCTTTTATCAAAAATCGCATAGTAAAAGTTTGCCGCGAATTGACATTTTAGCAAGTTTCCCACATGTCTTTTCCCATCCAAAGGTTTCTTCCATCCCATCCTGATCTAAAGTGTGTACTGTTGTTTATATTGTAGCTCATGTTTGTTAGGACCTGTTTAGTGTTGCTTTCCTCATAATTTCTATGCATTTAAGCATTTGTGCACCCTTTTGCATTATTGTACAAAGCCATTTTCACCTTTCAGTTTTCCAAAAACGTTTTTCTCTCTTATTTGGGGTGGGAAGATTGCATTTAAACTCTAGACATTGTCTTTCATTCCTGAATACCTGCTGATTACTCACATTTGTGTAGGATTGCTCATTTGTACTTCAGTATTTTGCAGGGGGAACTATTAACCTAAACGCTATCTGTTTACAAACCGAGACTGTTCTTTTTCCTGTGTTTTCTATTCTGCATCATTATAAGTGAATTCAATTGCTTGACTTATTTTCTGAATTGTATTGTCACCATCACTGATGACATCACATGTTTGACGCCCCTTTTTTTCCTTTCCTGACATATCTAGGCCACATGATTTTCTTCAGTAACAGTCAGGAACTAAAAACTGTAAATGTACTATATTTGTAGACTTATCCTTCAAGTATGTTCTTACAATAATTCCCTTATGGTCCAGTCATATCATATGAAATATATGCATAGGGGAAGACACAACCTTGAAAGACAGCAATCCTTTTTGTGCATTAAAATTATCAGTAGAGTTATCAGCACTTTGTGATAGTTTTGATGTTTTTTTATTACTGTACTTTCCCTGTATATGCTCATATTTGTATATGTTGTACTCACACTATTTTCCTTAGGGTCCAGACACATCATGTGATATATATAGATAGGGTAAGTAACAGCTTTGAAGCAGAGCAATCATTTCTCTGCATAAAGGTAATCAGTTATGAACACTTTCTGTTACTATTGCTGTTTTTTTTCTTACTTCAATTCCCTTGTATATATTCATATTTGAATGTGGTGTTGTCTCTTTGTGATTTGTCTATAATAATGCAATTATGTAGTAAGTGGGTTTTATTACCTACTTATCACAAGTTTCACTGTACGCAAAACTCTAATATGAAAACAGTTATCATTTCACAATTTAACATGGCAAGCTTATGAATATTGCACCTCCATCATGATTGCTGCACACAATGCCTATGTTTCTACACGAGTACCTTAGTATACTGGATTGAAGTTAATAGTAGAATGCTATTTATATCAATGCGTAGCTTAATGCACTGATTAGCACTTGATATTTATGCCAATAATCTTTGACACTTTTTTTAAATAACATTACACTAAGAATCCCTTGTACAGACTTTTCATGAAAGGTAAATGCACATGTGATGTCATCAGTGATGTCATCAATGACATTTGTGAAGTCATCTTTGATGTCCTGGGTGTTAGGCTTAGCAGTACACGGTGGTGGCGCGAGTTATGGTTGCTTAGCTTACCATAACTGGCGAATTTCAAGGGTTTTTCGGTTTTACTTGGAACCATAACGTCCCTTTAACAAAGTTTTTTCACTGAATTTCATAGGTTTTTAGTAGCTCAACTTAACCATAACGTCCCTTTAAAAAAGTTTGTTCACTGAATTTCATTGGTTTCTATTAGTGCAAATTTACCATAACGTCCCTTTAACAAAGTTTTTTCATTGATTTCATAGGTTTTTATTAGTGCAACTTAACCACAACGTCCCTTGAACAAAGTTTTTTGATTGAATTTCATAGTTTTTTTATTAGTGCAACTTAACCATAACGTCCCTTTAACACATTTTTTTAATTGAATTTCATAGTTTTTTATTAGTGCAACATAACCAATACGTCCTTTTCAATGGATGAAGACCATTAGCATCCTAGGTTCTCAAAGTGGTAACCTGCAGTGGTAAAAAATAGATTTTTCTTCCCAAACCGGAACGCCTGCGGCGACCCGGTGTAAGAAGATAAATCTTTTACCAAGATGGACACCATGGAAAGGGAAGGCGGGGTGTATAAAGAGAACACAACAGGGCATGGGTAGGGGGGATCAGGGAGGAGACACGGGGCATGAGAGATGGGTGGGGGGTAACAGGAGAGAGACACGGGGCATGAGCGGGGGGTGAGGGGTAACAGGAGGGAGACACGGGGCATGTGCAGGGGGTGGGGGCAACAGCAGGGAGACACGGGGCATGAGTGGGGGAACACGAGGGAGACACGGGGTATAAGCGGGGGTGGGGGGCAACAGGAGGGAGACACGGGGCATGATCAGGGGTGGGGGGCAACAGGAGGGAGACAGGGGGCATGACCGGGGGGTGGGGGGCAACAGGAGAGAGACACGGGGCATGACCGGGGGGCAGGAGGAGAGAGACACGGGGCATGAGACGGGGTGGGGGGTAACAGGAGAGAGACACGGGGCATGAGCAGGGGGTGGGGGCAACATGAGAGAGACACAAGGCATGAGCGGTGGGTGCGGGGCAACAGCAGGGAGACACATGGCATGAGCGGGGGGTGGGGGGAACACGAGGGAGACACGGGGCATGAGAGGGGGGTGGGGGCAACAGCAGGGAGACACGGGGCATGGCTGGGGGGTGGTGGGCAACAGAAGGGAGACACGGGGCATGACCGGGGGGTGGAGGGCAACAGAAGAGAGACATGGGGAATGAGAGGGGGTGGGGGGTAAAAGGAGAGAGACACGGGGCATGAGAGAGGGGTGGGGGTAACAGGAGAGAGACACGGGGCATGAGCGGGGGGTGGGGGGAGACACGGGGCATGGCCGGGGGGTGGGGGGCAACAGGAGAGAGACATGGGGCATGAGAGGGGGGTGGGGGTAACAGGAGAGAGACACGGGGCATGAGCGGGGGGTGGTGGGTAACAGGAGAGAGACACGGGGCGTGAGGGGGGCAACAGCAGGGAGACACAGGGCATGAGCGGGGAGTGGGGGGCAACAGCAGGGAGACACGGGGCATGAGCGGGGTGTGGGGGAACACAAGGGAGACACGGGGCATGAGAGGGGGGTGTGGGGGTAACAGAAGAGAGACATGGGGCATGAGCGGGGGGTGAGGGGCAACAGGAGGGAGACACGGGGCATGACCAGGGGGTGGGGGGCAACAGGAGGGAGACACGGGGCATGACCGGGGGATGGGGGCAACAGGAGAGAGACACGGGGCATGACTGGGGGGTGGGGGGCAACTGGAGAGAGACACGGGGCATGTGAGGGGGGTGGGGGGTAACAGGAGAGAGACACGGGGCATGAGCGGGGGGTGGGGGCAACATGAGAGAGACATGGGGCATGGGCGGGGGATGGGGGCAACAGCAGGGAGACACTGGGCATGAGCGGGGGGTGGGGGGAACACGAGGGAGACACGGGGCATGAGAGGGGGGTGGGGGTAACAGGAGAGAGACACGGGGCATGATCGGGGGTAGGGGGCAACAGCAGGGATACACGGGGCATGACCGGGTGGTGGGGAGCAACAGAAGGGAGACACGGGACATGAGCGGGGGGTGGGGGGCAACAGGAGAGAGACACGGGGCATGTGAGGGGGGTGGGGGGTAACAGGAGAGAGACACGGGGCATGAGCGGGGGGTGGGGGCAACATGAGAGAGACACGGGGCATGGGATGGGGGCAACAGCAGGGAGACACTGGGCATGAGCGGGGGGTGGGGGGAACACGAGGGAGACACGGGGCATGAGAGGGGGGTGGGGGTAACAGGAGAGAGACACAGGGCATGAGCGGGGGGTAGGGGGCAACAGCGGGGATACACGGGGCATGACCGGGTGGTGGGGAGCAACAGAAGGGAGACACGGGACATGAGCGGGGGGTGGGGGGCAACAGGAGAGAGACACGGGGCATGAGAGGGGGGTGGGGGGTAACAGGAGAGAGACACGGGGCATGAGCGGGGGGTGGGCTGCAACAGCAGGGAGACACAGGGCATGATCGGGCGGAGGCAACAGGAGAGAGACACGGGGGCATGAGAGGGGTGTGGGGGGTAACAGGAGAGAGACACGGGGCATGAGAGAGGGGTGGGGGGCAACAGCAGGGAGACACAGGGCATGAGCGGGGGGGCAACAGGAGAAAGACACGGGACTTGAGCAGGGGGTGGGGGTAACAGGAGAGACACAAGGCATAAGCGGGGGGTGGGGGGAACAGGAGAGAGACACCGGGCATGAGTGGGGGGGTTGGTGGCAACAGCAGGGAGACACGGGGCATGACCGAGGGTGGGGGGCAACAGGAGATAGATACGGAGCATGAGGTGGGGGTTGGGGCAACAGCAGGGAGACACGAGGCATGAGCGGGGGGTGGGGGGCAACAGCAGGGAGACATGGGGCATGAGAGGGGGGTGGGGGTAACAGGAGAGAGACACGGGGCATGAGCGGGGGGTGGTGGGTAACAGGAGAGAGACACGGGGCGTGAGGGGGGCAACAGCAGGGAGACACAGGGCATGAGCGGGGAGTGGGGGGCAACAGCAGGGAGACACGGGGCATGAGCGGGGTGTGGGGGAACACAAGGGAGACACGGGGCATGAGAGGGGGGTGTGGGGGTAACAGAAGAGAGACATGGGGCATGAGCGGGGGGTGAGGGGCAACAGGAGGGAGACACGGGGCATGACCAGGGGGTGGGGGGCAACAGGAGGGAGACACGGGGCATGACCGGGGGATGGGGGCAACAGGAGAGAGACACGGGGCATGACTGGGGGGTGGGGGGCAACTGGAGAGAGACACGGGGAATGTGAGGGGGGTGGGGGGTAACAGGAGAGAGACACGGGGCATGAGCGGGGGGTGGGGGCAACATGAGAGAGACATGGGGCATGGGCGGGGGATGGGGGCAACAGCAGGGAGACACTGGGCATGAGCGGGGGGTGGGGGGAACACGAGGGAGACACGGGGCATGAGAGGGGGGTGGGGGTAACAGGAGAGAGACACGGGGCATGATCGGGGGTAGGGGGCAACAGCAGGGATACACGGGGCATGACCGGGTGGTGGGGAGCAACAGAAGGGAGACACGGGACATGAGCGGGGGGTGGGGGGCAACAGGAGAGAGACACGGGGCATGTGAGGGGGGTGGGGGGTAACAGGAGAGAGACACGGGGCATGAGCGGGGGGTGGGGGCAACATGAGAGAGACACGGGGCATGGGATGGGGGCAACAGCAGGGAGACACTGGGCATGAGCGGGGGGTGGGGGGAACACGAGGGAGACACGGGGCATGAGAGGGGGGTGGGGGTAACAGGAGAGAGACACAGGGCATGAGCGGGGGGTAGGGGGCAACAGCGGGGATACACGGGGCATGACCGGGTGGTGGGGAGCAACAGAAGGGAGACACGGGACATGAGCGGGGGGTGGGGGGCAACAGGAGAGAGACACGGGGCATGAGAGGGGGGTGGGGGGTAACAGGAGAGAGACACGGGGCATGAGCGGGGGGTGGGCTGCAACAGCAGGGAGACACAGGGCATGATCGGGCGGAGGCAACAGGAGAGAGACACGGGGGCATGAGAGGGGTGTGGGGGGTAACAGGAGAGAGACACGGGGCATGAGAGAGGGGTGGGGGGCAACAGCAGGGAGACACAGGGCATGAGCGGGGGGGCAACAGGAGAAAGACACGGGACTTGAGCAGGGGGTGGGGGTAACAGGAGAGACACAAGGCATAAGCGGGGGGTGGGGGGAACAGGAGAGAGACACGGGGCATGAGCGGGGGGGTTGGTGGCAACAGCAGGGAGACACGGGGCATGACCGAGGGTGGGGGGCAACAGAAGATAGATACGGAGCATGAGGTGGGGGTTGGGGCAACAGCAGGGAGACACGAGGCATGAGCGGGGGGTGGGGGGCAACAGCAGGGAGACACGGGACATGACCAGGGGGTGGGGGGTAACAGGAGAGATACACGGGGCATGAGAAGGGGGTGGGGGGTAACAGGAGAGAGACACGGGGCATTAGCGGTGGGTGGGGGGCAACAGCAGGGAGACACAGGGCATGAGCGTGGGGTGCGGGGAACAGGGGAGGCACGAGGCATGAGCGGGGGGTGGGGGGAACAGGAGAGAGACACGGGGCATGAGCAGGGGGTGGGGGGCAACAGCAGGGAGACACGGGGTATGACCGGGGGTGGGGGGTAACAGGAGAGAGACACGGGGCATAAGCGGGGGGTGGGGGTCAACAGCAGGGAGACACGGGGCATAACCGGGGGGTGGGGGCCAACAGGAGAGAGACACGGGGCATGAGAGGGGGGCAACAGGAGAGAGACACAGGGCATGAGCGGGTGGTGGGGGGCAACATCAGGGAGACACGGGGCATGACCGGGGGGTGGGGGGTAACAGGAGAGAGACACGGGGCATGAGCGGGTGGTGGGGGCAACAGCAGGGAGACACAGGTCATGAGCGGGGCGTGGGGGGCAACAGGAGAGAGACACGGGGCATGAGAGGGGGGTGGGGGGTAAAAGGAGAGAGACACGGGGCATGAGAGGGGGGTGGGGGTAACAGGAGAGAGACATGGGGCATGAGCGGGGGGTGAGGGGCAGAGCAGGGAGACACGGGGCATGATCGGGCGGAGGCAACAGGAGAGAGACACGGGGGCATGAGAGGGGTGTGGGGGGTAACAGGAGAGAGACATGGGGCATGAGAGGGGGGTGGGGGGCAACAGCAGGGAGACACAGGGCATGAGCGGGGGGCAACAGGAGAAAGACACGGGGCATGAGCAGGGGGTGGGGGGTAACAGGAGAGACACAAGGCATAAGCGGGGGGTGGGGGGAACAGGAGAGAGACACGTGGCATGAGTGGGGGGGTTGGTGGCAACAGCAGGGAGACACGGGGCATGACCGGGGGTGGGGGGCAACAGGAGAGAGATACGGAGCATGAGCGGGGGGTGGGGGGCAACAGCAGGGAGACACGGGGCATGAGCGGGGGGTGGGGGGCAACAGCAGGGAGACACGGGACATGACCGGGGGGTGGGGGGTAACAGGAGAGATACATGGGGCATGAGAAGGGGGTGGGGGGTAACAGGAGAGAGACAGGGGGCATGAGCGGTGGGGGGCAACAGCAGGGAGACACAGGGCATGACCGGGGGGTGGGGGCCAACAGGAGAGAGACATGGGGCATGAGAGGGGGGTAACAGGAGAGAGACACGGGGCATGAGCGGGTGGTGGGGGGCAACATCAGGGAGACATGGTGCATGACCGGGGGGTGGGGGGTAACAGGAGAGAGACACGGGGCATGAGCGGGGGGTGGGGGCAACAGCAGGGAGACACAGGGCATGACCGGGGGGTAGGGGGCAACGGAAGAGAGACACGGGGCATGAGAGGGGGGTGGGGGGTAACATGAGAGAGACACGGGGCATGAGAGGGGGGTGGGGGGCAACAGCAGGGAGACACGGGGCATGAGCGGGGGGTGGGGGGCACACGAGGGAGACACGGGGCATGAGAGGGGTGTGGGGGCCAACAGGAGAGAGACATGGGGCATGAGAGGATGGTAACAGGAGAGAGACACGGGGCATGAGCGGGTGGTGGGGGGCAACATCAGGGAGACACGGGGCATGACCGGGGGTGGGGGGTAACAGGAGAGAGACACGGGGCATGAGCGGGGGTTGGGGGCAACAGCAGGGAGACACAGGGCATGACCGGGGGTGGGGGGCAACAGAAGAGAGACATGGGGCATGAGAGGGGGGTGGGGGGTAACAGGAGAGAGACACGGGGCATGAGAGGGGGGTGGGGGGCAACAGCAGGGAGACACGGGGCATGAGCGGGGGGTGGGGGGAACACGAGGGAGACACGGGGCATGAGACGGGTGCGGGGGGTAACAGGAGAGAGACACGGGGCATGAGCGGGGGGTGGGGGGCAACAGCAGGGAGACATGGGGCATGAGCGGCGGGTGGGGGGCAACAGCAGGGAGACACGGGGCATGACCGGGCGGTGAGGGGCAACAGCAGGGAGACACGGGGCATGACCGGGGTGTGGGGGGTAACAGGAGAGAGACACAGGGCATGAGCGGGGGGTGGGGGCAACAGCAGGGAGACACAGGGCATGAGCGGCGGGTGGGGGGCAACAGCAGGGAGACACGGGGCATGACCGGGCGGTGAGGGGCAACAGCAGGGAGACACGGGGCATGAGAGGGGGGTGGGGGGTAACAGGAGAGAGACACGGGGCATGAGAGGGGGGTGGGGGTAACAGGAGAGAGACACGGGGCATGAGCGGGGGGTGAGGGGCAACAGCAGGGAGACACGGGGCATGATCGGGCGGAGGCAACAGGAGAGAGACACGGGGGCATGAGAGTGGTGTGGGGGTAACAGGAGAGAGACACGGGGCATGAGAGGGGGGTGGGGGGCAACAGCAGGGAGACACAGGGCATGAGCGGGGGGGCAACAGGCGAAAGACACAGGGCATGAGCAGGGGGTGGGGGGTAACAGGAGAGACACAAGGCATAAGCGGGGGGTGGGGGGAACAGGAGAGAGATACGTGGCATGAGCGGGGGGGGGTTGGTGGCAACAGCAGGGAGACACGGGGCATGACCGGGGTGGGGGGCAACAGGAGAGAGATACGGAGCATGAGCGGGGGGTGGGGCGCAACAGCAGGGAGACACGGGGCATGAGCGGGGGTGGGGGGCAACAGCAGGGAGACACGGGACATGACCGGGGGGTGGGGGTAACAGGAGAGATACACGGGGCATGAGAAGGGGGTGGGGGTAACAGGAGAGAGACACGGGGCATGAGCGGTGGGTGGGGGGCAACAGCAGGGAGACACAGGGCATGACCGGGGGGTGGGGGCCAACAGTAGAGAGACATGGGGCATGAGAGGGGGGTAACAGGAGAGAGACACGGGGCATGAGAGAGGGGTGGGGGGTAACAGGAGAGAGACACTGGGCATGAGCGGGGGGTGGGGGGCAACAGCAGGGAGACACGGGGCATGAGAAGGGGGTGGGGGGTAACAGGAGAGAGACACAGGGCATGAGCGGGGGGTGGGGGCAACAGGAGAGAGACATGGGGCATGAGCGGAGGGTGGGGGGCAACAGCAGGGAGACACGGGGCATGAGAAGGGGGGTGGGGGGTAACAGGAGAGAGATACGGAGCATGAGCGGGGGGTGGGGGGAACAGGAGAGAGACACGGGGCATGAGCAGGGGGTGGGGGGCAACAGCAGGGAGACACGGGGCATGACCGGGGGTGGGGGGTAACAGGAGAGAGACACGGGGCATAAGCGGGGGGTGGGGGACAACAGCAGGGAGACACAGGGCATGACCGGGGGGTAGGGGGCAACAGAACAGAGACACGGGGCATGAGAGGAGGGTGGGGGGTAACAGGAGAGAGACACGGGGCATGAGAGGGGGGTGGGGGGCAACAGCAGGGAGACACGGGGCATGAGCGGGGGGTGGGGGGAACACGAGGGAGACACAGGGCATGAGAGGGGTGTGGGGGGTAACAGGAGAGAGACACGGGGCATGAGCAGGGTGTGGGGGTCAACAGCAGGGAGACACGGGGCATGAGCGGCGGGTGGGGGGCAACAGCAGGGAGACACGGGGCATGACCAGGCGGTGAGGGGCAACAGCAGGGAGACACGGGGCATGAGCCGGGGTGGGGGGTAACAGGGGAGAGACACGGGACATGAGCGGTGGGTGGGGGGCAAAAACATGGAGACACTGGGCATGACCGGGGTGTGGGGGACAACAGCAGGGAGACACAGGGCATGACCGGGGGGTAGGGGGCAACAGAACAGAGACACGGGGCATGAGAGGAGGGTGGGGGGTAACAGGAGAGAGACACGGGGCATGAGAGGGGGGTGGGGGGCAACAGCAGGGAGACACGGGGCATGAGCGGGGGGTGGGGGGAACACGAGGGAGACACAGGGCATGAGAGGGGTGTGGGGGGCAACAGGAGAGAGACACGGGGCATGAGAGGGGGGAGGGGGGTAACAGGAGAGAGACACGGGGCATGAGAGAGGGGTGGGGGGGTAACAGGAGAGAGACACGGGGCATGAGCGGGGGGTGGGGGGCAACAGCAGGGAGACACAGGGCATGAGCGGAGGGTGGGGGGCAACAGCAGGGAGACACGGGGCATCAGAAGGGGGGTGGGGGGTAACAGGAGAGAGACACAGGGCATGAGCGGGGGGTGGGGGCAACAGGAGAGAGACACGGGGCATGAGCAGGGGTGGGGGTAACAGGAGTGAGACATGGGGCATGAGCGGGGGTTAGGGGGCAACAGGACAGAGACACGGGGCATGAGTGGGGGGTGGGGATAACAGGAGAGAGACACGGGGCATGAGCGGGGGTGCGAGGCAACAGCAGGGAGACACGGGGCATGAGCGGGGGGTGGCGGGCAACAGCAGGGAGACACGGGGCATGACCGGGGGTGGGGGGTAACGGGAGAGAGACACGGGGCATGAGCGGGAGTTGGGGGGCAACAGCAGGGAGACAGGGGGCATGAGCGGGGGGTGGGGGGCAACAGGAGAGAGACATGGGGCCTGAGCTTGGGGTGGGGGCAACAGCAGGGAGACACGGGTCATGACCGGGGGGTGGGGGGCAACAGGAGAGAGACACGGGGCATGAGAGGGGGTGGGGGGTAACAGGAGAGAGATATGGGGCATGATCGGGTGGTGGGGGGCAAAAGCAGGGAGACACGGGGCATGACTAGGGGGTGGGGGGTAACAGGAGAGAGACACGGGCATGAGCGGGAGTTGGGGGGCAACAGCAGGGAGACACGGGGCATGACTGGGGGGTGGGGGGCAACAGGAGAGAGACATGGGGCATGGGGGGGTGGGGGGTAACAGGAGAGAGACACGGTGCATGAGCGGGGGTGGGGGGTAACAGGAGAGAGACACGGGGCATGAGCGGAGGGTGGGGGGCAACAGCCGGGAGACACGGGGCATGAGCGGGGGGTGGGGGGCAACAAGAGGGAGACACAGGGCATGAGCGGGGGGTGGGGGTAACAGGAGAGAAACACGAGGCATGAGAGGGGGCTGGGGGTAACAGGAGAGAGACACGGGGCATGAGCGGGGGGTGGGGGGCAACTGGAGGGAGACACGGGGCATGAGCAGGGGGTGGGGGGAACACGAGGGAGACACGGGGCATTAGAGGGGGGTGGGGGGTAACAGGAGGGAGACACAGGGCATGAGCAGGGGGTGGGGGAACAGCAGGGAGACACGGGGCATGACCGGGGGTGGAGGGCAACAGCAGGGAGACACGGGGCATGACCGGGGGTGGAGGGCAACAGCAGGGAGACACGGGGCATGACCGGGGGGTGGGGGCAACAGGAGAAAGACACGTGGCATGAGTGGGGGGTGGGGAGCAACAGCAGGGAAACCCGGGGCATGAGAGGGGGCTGGGGGTAACAGGAGAGAGACACGGGGCATGAGCGGGGGTGGGGGGCAACTGGAGGGAGACACGGGGCATGAGCAGGGGGTGGGGGGAAAACGAGGGAGACACGGGGCATTAGAGGGGGGTGGGGGGTAACAGGAGGGAGACACAGGGCATGAGCAGGGGGTGGGGGAACAGCAGGGAGACACGGGGCATGACCGGGGGTGGAGGGCAACAGCAGGGAGACATGGGGCATGACCGGGGGGTGGGGGCAACAGGAGAAAGACACGTGGCATGAGTGGGGGGTGGGGAGCAACAGCAGGGAGACATGGGGCATGAGCGGGGGTGGGGGGAAGACGAGGGAGACACGGGGCGTGAGTGGGGGGTGGGGGGAAACAAGAGGGAGACACGAGGCATGAGCGGGAGGTGGGGGGAAGACGAGGGAGACACGGGGCATGAGCGGGTGTGGGGGGCAACAAGAGGGAGACACGGGGCATGAGCGTGGGGTGGGGGTAACAGGAGAGAGACACGGGGCATGAGCAGGGGGTGGGGGGCAACAGGAGGGAGACACGGGGCATGAGCGGGGGTGGTAGGAACAGGAGGGAGACATGGGGCATGAACGGGGGGTGGTGGGGAACAGGGGAGACACCGGGCATGAGCGGGGGCTGGGGAGGAACCGGAGGGATACACAGAGCATGAGCGGGGGGGTGGGGGGGAACAGGAGAGACACAGGGCATGAGCGGGGGGTGGGGGGGAACACGAGGGAGATACGGGGCATGAGCGGGGGTGTGGGGCAACAAGAGGGAGACACAGGGCATGAGCGGGGGTGGGGGGTAACAGGAGAGAGACACGGGGCATGAGCGTGGGTGGGGTACAACAGGAGGGAGACATGGGGCATGAACGGGGGGAGACATAGAGCATGAGCGGGGGTGGGGAGGAACAGGAGAGACACGGGGCATGAGCGGGGGGTGGGGGAACACGAGGGAGACACAGGGCATGATCGGGGGTGGGGGGAACAGGGGAGACACGGGGCATGATCGGGGGGTGGGGGGAACAGGGGAGACACGGGGCATGAGCGGGGGGTGGGGGAAACAAGAGAGAGACACAGGCATGAGCGGGGGGTGGAGGTTACAGGAGGGATACACGGGTAATGTGAGGGGGTGGGGGGTACAGGAGGGAGACACGGGTAATGAGTGGGAGTGGGGGGAACGGGATATCCGCTCCTCGGTCCTCCGCAGGCCACCGTGTAGCAATGGCGTGTCTCCTGCAAGTCTGCAGCAGCCTGGGATGTTCAGGAAGTGTAATCCACATGAACCTCACAGAGCCCCATTGGAGGCCCCGCTGTCCTCTGATCTTATTGCATTGGAATTTTCGCTTGTTGCGTTGTGATAATCACTTGTGAAGTCTGAAGTCATCGCAGAGCTTGCCACAGATGCCAATATACGAACAATAAACTAAGATGGCGGGCGTCTCTGAAAATAAGACACACTGCACGCTTTACTGAAGCCAATGGGAGAGCACGTCAGATGTCCGCGGACATCACGCAAGTCGCTTGCCCAATCCCCGTCCTGTCCGCGGAGCGAACAGGGAAGTGTGTCCGCGAAGCGGATACAGATATCACTAATTTTTTTCCCTTACATTTTTATCTTTTTTTAAAAAACTACTGGACGGATTTACACCAAATTTAAAAAAGCATGCTTTCGGGACCAAGCCGCTGCTCCTGCTGCAAATTTGGTGTAAATCCGTCCAGCGGTTTGGGCTGTAGGCATGAGCAAAGTTTTTTCCCATTATGTCTATGGGAAAAAAAAAGTTTTGGGACACCCCCTATAACTTTTCCCCCCCTGGACCAAACCTCACCAAACTTTACAAGTGGGCCATTACTTTTTTTGCAAAGTATGGTGAGGATTCGTCCAGGGGGAGCGAAGTTATAAGCCGCCCAAAAAGTGCTCTTCCTATGGAAACAGCAACTTAACCATAACTACATGGCCACTACCCTGGCCATGTAATATATATATATATATATATAAAACTTATGGGTTATTTGAATATTAAATAAATAAATATTTACCTTTACAAACTAGCCTGATTCCTGGTTCAGTGTGACCTGGGGGTATTTTAAGATGGGTGTGACATGAGTGGTATATCATTCAGAATATTGAACTTATAGACACAAATAAATAAGGGATTCATTGTGCACTACATGCTAGACGAGACCTGGGTGTGTGCCTGATTGAAATCCTTTACAGCATGGTACTACACTGCCCTGGATCACAGTATCCTCTGGTGCCAAAGCCAGCATATGCGCCTCTACACTTTGGCGTGACTGTTTCAAACTTGGCTACCTAATCATCTTTCCTGACTAACACGTCATGCTCATTATTGGTGGTGGCTGCCCTCATTTGGAGGGACCAAGCTCTAGAGTTGCAACATGCGTAATTTTGACTGATTTACTGCGTGGTAAATCAGCCAATTATTGGAGGTAAAATGGTGGATTTACCTCCAGTTTTTTTCTGGAGGTAAATCCTCCACTTTTATTTCAAATGTATAATTTGGTGGTGTGGGTAAAATGGCAGTAAGTCAGTTAAAACCAGAAAAAGTGGTGGTAACAGAATTACCACCACTTTTCCCCCACACAGCCAAACCTCTGATGAGGACCATTGTTTTGCATCACAGTAGGTGTCACCATCTCACACGTTTAAATACTCAAGCGTATTAAGACATAGGAAAGAATAAATCTGCCTTGCTGGGATTTGGAATATGAACCCAGAGCTCTGCAACAACTGCTTAACACAATGGGATATCTACTGAATCATCATGGCACTCAAGCTGATCAGTGTGCATTTAACCTTGCCCATGGTCAATATATTCCCAAAAGAAAGATGAAAACACTACACAAGTTGTGCTATTATGAGCATGCAACCATGTTGTGCCAGAAGGGCCATTGTCAAATGGAATATTAATTATTCTAATTCTATTCCCAGTGTGGCTTGTAATAGAAGGCCTTTGATCCACATATCCCATTGTTGTGGGGTTTAAACACGTTTGCTCATTTTGAATGCTTTATTTAGTAATATTAGGATTTACAACTCTGTGATGGCCCAGTTCCTTTATTCTGGAGCCCACATTACTAGTAAACACATCTCTGCGAGCTGCAGTCCACATTATCAAGTGCTTTCTCAGCATCTAGGAACAAGCATGGAGCTGTGATCTGATCATGCCTGGTGAAGTCTCACAGGAGGGAGGTTGCTCCTTCGCTGGTAGGAAGTGTGGACATCAAGAAAAAAAACAAGAGATGTTCCTACCAGGATGGCAGAACCCACATTATTTTATATGGGTCTGTTTTTTAAAGAAAAAGTAGAAATCAAATACAATGTTGTCCTTCTGGTGTATTCAGCACACATATTATTTAGGAACACTCTTAGCGCTTTGACTTAATCAAAGGAGTATTTTAATTCAGCTTTTTGGACATGAGGTATTTGAAGAAAGGCATATACTCAGTCACATCGTTATTTACAATATCAATCTAAATTAGGATGCCCATAATGGGACATTGTATGTGAAGAGGCACAAGGCAAAGTGACAAACAAATGAAAGCTAAATAACAAGGAAAGGCTAACTACAGTGTATCTTAAAAGGCAGCACAACTTTATTTCGAAGTAGTTGACGCAGGGGCTCAACACTGCATTTCGGCAGAAGTGGATTCACCAACTTCTTCAGGACAAGGAACCCTGATAGAAACAGAGAGGGTGGAAAGAGAGAAGGGGTATATAATACTATAGCCTGTACCGTGGTAGCAAGCATTCCCAATGTAAAAGTAATGGGAGATGGGAGATGGATATTTCACCAGTACTTCCGGTGTTCCAGAGCGACCCAGTAGCGAAAGGCTAGTACTAAGAATGTAGAACCAGTAGGTCTTCTTTGGTTGCTATTCTCCATATATTATTTCTAGAGAAACACAATTGAAAAGGGCTAGAGTTTATTCAGTGTGGCCTCCTTATGAGTGTGGGAGGGTAAGCCCCATTAGATTGATCAACCCCGGTATATAAAAAAAGTTGTTCTTGCAGTTAAAGAACATACCGGGAAAGGGATCTGAAAAAAGGACATTGTCGCATACATTATTTCGATATAACTGCTGGGCTTTGTGCTTGACGGTCAGCAGTGTGCATCAAGGATTAGGTACCTGTAGTAGGAAGAAAGGGAGAGACAGAAAGCTCTCATGAGATGTTATTTCATTAGGAGTAAGCTGATGGGTGACCCTATTTAGAAGGTTTAGGGAAAAACAATATATATATAGAGCGCAATGGTTTTGATAGTTTCAAATGAACTTGCAGAAAACAGTCAACAAAGTGGCTGGACTGTAGTAGGCGCCAGTGTGGAACAGGGAAGCATGTAATTTCTTTTTTCTTTTCCAAAGTTATTTGATCTCAAGAAATCCTCCCTGGATGGTCATGAAGTGGCAGGATCTAGAGAGTATGGAATAAATAAGCATGCTGTATGAAGCCGCTAAATATGTAGTGCAAATGGATAGTCTTTATAACCCAAGCATCAATTACTTACTACTTTGGTCAGGTATCTTCAAGGGAACCTGTGTAGAAGAACTCTGAGACATTGACATGCTCCAGTCAACTACCAATGTGATAAAACACAACATCATTTTTTACGTTCCATTTATTGTTAATTAATAGATTTGCAAAAATACCTTGTATCCCTCTTATTGGATTTGTATACACTCCCAGCTTCCTCTTCCTTTCTTTCCCAGTACCTCTCTCCTATCATCTACTAATTTTCATGGCAGAGCCTTCAACTACCAGCTTTAGCGAGCGAGGAACAAACCCTAGAAATAATGAATACCCAATCCCTGTTCAACCCAACAGGCGATAACCAACCCATCCGCAACCAAAAGTCTAGTGAAGTCATTATTGAGCTAAATAAAAAGGGCTCCAGGGGAGAGCTCCAAGGCCATTTCCAGAGGGAATATTTAAATGATAATATTATTCCTGCAGGACTTGTCTTACATAACACACCATACCTCTTCCTGGAGGATTGAGAATATAGAACCAACTTTAGTTATGTGTCAACTAAATGCAGCAGAGACCTTATGGTGCTGACCATACAAACTGCACAAAGAATTGGTACCCAGCTGCGATGTGAACTAGACGATGAAGAACACAAATTCCTCTACAATACAACACTAACGCTAGAGAAAAACTTGAGGAGATTAACAAACAGATCAATGACTTTCAGACTACAACAATAACCAAAAAGAAAAACATACGAAGGATATACAAAACCTTAACACCAAGACCATATACCCATATTGTGCTCCAAACTATCTAGAAACTCTTAATAATAACAAGGAAAGACCTCGTAACCCGCAGGGTTTTCCTCAACATAAAAAATGGATACACTTCGACACCTCCATTAGTGGATCCAGAAGAGAAGAATTCAAAGACAGGGAGAAACCATACTACAGAGGCAGCTGACCTTCTTGTTTAGGCAGAGGCAGCAAGGGAGGCAGGTGCATGTCTTTCTTCCAACCGGAATACTTCTAACAAGGCCCCTCGCAATACCAACACTTCAGGTGGAGAACTTTCCGCAGATAACCACTGAGACTCTGTCATCTTTAACCTAATTAATTTTGATCTCGAACCAGAACAGATCTTGCTGTTAAAAAAAGATCTATCTTTCATACCAACCACACCACCTGATTGGTATAGAATTGAGACAGAGGTTAGAAGTTTCCTGTCAGATTAAAGGCTTTCTTCGCAGAAACTGAACACAGAGAGGGAGAAGAAGATACAGGGTTTAGTCCCAAGTCTATTTTCACTCCCCAAGAAAACCAGATTTCAAATGAAATGATCACCTTTGAAAAATGCGAACTCCGAGACATTGGCGTGCTGCAGTCAATAAAGTGTACGGCTATGGTCGCAGCGTTCACCCCCGGTTTATCCATCCGTTTTATAGTACTGTTCGACGAAAGTCATATTGCTTTTAAACACCTTATAATTGCCTAGAAAAGATATATAAATGATGTGCTGCTCATCTGGCACGATGACATTGACAACCTTATGGCCTTTCACATTTGGCTTAATAATTGCGATCCAAACACACAGTTCACATTAAAAGGACATGGTATAAAAGTCAACTTCCTGGACCTAGGAGCGCACCGGCTCGAGTGATTCTCCCTGAAACCGGATCTTGTTGTCTGCTCCAGGCAGCTGGGCTTCTTGTCTCAGCAGCAGCTGCACGTCTTCCTGAAATATGAGTCTCGCTCGCACTTCGATCTCTCTCGGTATTGTGAGAAACTCATGGTGGCAACAAGTAAGACAGACTCAAGTGTTCACAGTTCAAGGGTGTTTATTGAACAATGAAAGTGGTATGCCGGATGGAAAAACGCCTAATCTAAACCTAAATCTAATATGGGAGCAAGCATTGACCATCAAATGAAAATAAGGCAGTCCTAGTGGTGTTGTGTCAAAACAAAATGGGTCTATACTAAGAAACCTATTGCCAGACCTCACAACTAATACAAAAAGCCTGGGTCTCCCTTCCCCACGTTTTGAGTACGGGGTAAGTTGGGAGCTTGGAGCACAGTACAGTCTCGGGTTTCTCCAGCACGAGACGATAGTTCTAATGGAGTTCTCAGGTCCGTATATGGCCAAGCTTGTTTCCTTAGAAAGTCTCTTGCCTTCAGGGCCTGATGTGCTCAAATAACAAAAACAAAAGTTCCTTTAATCAAATGAAAGTTCATTCACCCCTAGATCTCCCTTGGTCAGGCTCAGACCCCTCTTACCTTTCAATTCATGGGTGATGGTTTCACCCCTGGATCTCCCTCAGTCGGGCTTGGACCACTCTTGACTGTCAGCACTTGAGTGATAGCTTTCCCGCTGGATCTCCCTCTGCTGGGCTTGGACCCCTCTCGACTCCTAGCCTCCCCTCACCAGGTCCACTTTGGCTCTCGATCAGGATGAGAGTGGCTCACCCCTGAGTCCCCCTCTTCTGGGTACTGACCCCTCTTCACTTTCAATGTGCTCTTTTTACACACTTCAATGTTTGTGGGATTCACCTCCCCTTTCTTTCACAGTGCTTGTATATCAAAGCCTTTCGATTGTACAGGGATTTTTGTTTTACCCTCTGTATGACCTCTTTGACCTATTTCGCTGGCCCTCCTATGGCCTTCTGGCACTTGTAGTTTTGCTTAGATGGGGATATCAACCAGAGTCTCTTGAGTTTAGCACCCACGTGGTGCCAGTCTCCCTGTACATCTGGTCTCCCCTTAACACTTTTGCAGTTCATTCAAAGTTCGTTGACAATAACAACCACGTCAACATTTACAGGGGACAGTGCCTACCCACTGACCCCCTTCATGATGACACCCATCAAGAACCCCACAACACCATCTGAGGTGAGGTACAATACTGCACATGTAGCCACTCGAGGCATAGTGGAGCGCACATTCAGAGTGCTATAGTCACGATTCCGCTCCCTTGACCATCAGTAGTCTGTAGAATAATTGTGGCTGCATGTGTCCTGCACAATGTTGCCATACAGCGCAGTGTACCAGTGGACATGAAGGTGGGACACTGCACTCACCCACATGCACCACCTTTGCCCATGACTGGCCAAAGGGCATGTGGAGATGCTGCACGCACACAGCTGCTGCAATCATACTTCACATAAATACCAGCCCCTGTGGAGTACACACAGTGAAGCCTCCTCCTAGGTGCCATTCAATGAATAATTGTGGCCTATCCTCTGTACCCACAACAACACCCTGAGAATGTACCACTGTGAGTGCAACATTGTAAGTGTCCATTAGACATAAAACAACATACCCAAGCAGAGGCCCCAGAAAAGAATTGTAAGGGGCAGTATACCACTAGCACTTTGTGAAGTATGCAGTGAAATCAATTCTGAGGATCAACAACTGTACAAATGCCAAAAATATATGACCAAGTACAAATATATGATGCTATGATATGATATGATATGGCTTTTGTAATATGCTTATACACAGTGTTTCAAGTGCTACAGAAAAATGCATGAACTAGGCAACAATCAAATCTTAGTACCTAGACATTCATGGACACCATAATCAACAATTCCACCAATTCCTAGAAGAAAACCAAAATCTGATTAAAGACCTGTGGAACCATGTGCAGTACAGGCAAAAATATATCCATGTCGCTATGAAAGCAGGGTGCAAGATTATGTGACCTACAAACTGGGAATAGGTATTCATTGCACCCCATATCAAAACAACAGAATAAGAGCCAATTTGTAATAGAACAAACGTGTATGACACACCCCAAGGGCCACATTCACAGGACCGTCAAAATATGTTGCAATCACACATGAAACCAGCCTGTGGCTCATGCTCTTAATCTGCATGGCAGTAGTACGCCCAAAAGTACACAGCACAAGGAACAAAGTCCCAGAACGCCGTCACGTGTACATCTACAACTGGACTGCATGTAGACACCAAACCACACACATGAGACCACAAGTAGGAAGGCATACTACAGATTTGATGTTAACAAACTCATGTGAGTACAGCCCTTGACCCACAATGTGTTTCACACAACAATAAACTGGTTCAGTCGCCAAACCATTCCCTTGACAACTACTATGCCCACAATACACAGTCACATCAAAGCAGTCATGTTGAAACCTGGAAAATAAGTGCACTGCAAGGGAAATGCACATATTATCTCATCCCATGTGAGCCTGCATCACCAGGACCATCAGCACCAAACTACCCCTCTGTAGCCTGGAAACCAACAAACCATCATGCTGTTTCCTGTGCATGCATAGAGCTGCTACTTCCTTCACAATTCCTGCAACCATTATTCCATGCCAAAATCATATGTAGAGGAAAACAATTCAATGTGAGTGCCGGCAACACATACATGCACACAAACATACATCAACATGTGCCCCCCGGAGTGACATGCTACAAATGCATACAATAACTCACCAGCCACCCATCACCATGTGTCCTGGCACATTATCAGCCACCTATGCCCACCTCACCCCAATGCAATATGAACAACCCGCACAGTTAGACTTTAGCCACCCACAACCACTAAATTGTCTCCCCACACCTTGATTGACATGAATTACCATGTTACACTTAACCGTCATCATGCTGATGGTACATTCCCAACACATACATCTGGCCACAGTCAGCATGACACTGACACTAGCCCAAAAAGCGAACATTGAGAGGATTGAAACCCAGGAGCACTTTTGTAGTATTGTCAATGCCATGACAAGCCATCCTGTCATCAAAGTGGCAGTGTAACAATGCAGTAAACACTGGCAGTGGAGCCGATGATGCAAAGCCCAAGAAGAAGTATACCAAAAACCTCACCAATTGCACAGAAAACATGATTGTGCAGAATGCTGCACTTCACAGAGGCAGCTGTCAGACTGGAAGGCACGCCACTGAGGCAACTGGCATGAAACACAAAAGCAGACATGAGAAAGCAATGATAAACAGAGGCCAAAGACAAAGGCACACCAAGGGAGCATGCACCAGGAAATGGATTGCATTGGGTGAAATGTGCATTGAACTGCAGTTAGCATTGAAATGCAGCCAGCAGCTGTCAACATGCCTCATAATAAGGGACAATGCACCCTGCATGGTACATGTTCAGCATGGCAACCAACAAAGAATGGACAATCATGTGTGCCGGGTGTCTGTGGAGTACATTGCATCCCAACAAAGTGCAGCAATGCTAGTCTTGGGACAGCAACCACAGAATAGGGAAGAAGCACCAAGATTGGACTGCTGTGGGTAGGAATTACTATTAAGAAATCTTCCTAAGGGAAGCCATGTGACAGCCAAGACACATGTGTAAAGTGCAAGGAAACACTTACCACCACCACCTTAAAGATGTGTCACAGTACACAAACAGATGGGGCAGCCACCCTCATGACAACTCACCAACTAAGGCCCTACTGTGATACCCACCCCCAACTAAGATACTGCAAACAGTGCCACCATGATTATCTGGAAAAACAGCATGCTTACACAAACTAGCCTAACAACACCATGTGTCACATGCACCCACGAAGCTGGACCCATTCCCCCCAAACAAGTAAAATAAAAGCAACCCCACACAGTGCCAGATTTCATGCCACAAAACACAACACAAGTCACACCCTGAGTGCACTTCACTTACCTGCCCATGTTATCCAACTGGATTGTGTCCACTGCATCCCACCTGCAAATACATTGGCAAATCGCAAATACATACAGTTCAACAACTTCAAGATACTGGCCATCCATGAGAACTCATGTAGCGAACATGAAGGTAGGCATGCACCACCCAGTGTACAAGGATCACAGAGTGCAAGAGGGAGACAGGACACAGAGTGATGATTGAGGAGCAGTGGAGTGGAGCAGGAAAGAGTGAGCGAGAGGGACAGGAAAAAACATTGCAAGGAGATTGACTGGAGCGGGGATGAAGACAGACATGGCTGACATCACAGTATGTGAGGGTACAGACAATCCGCCCTAGGGAAGAAGATGGAGACATGAACATCTCCTTAAGTAGCATCCTGTCGGAGAGCATTGAAGGAACATAGATGGACAAGAACCACATGCAGTGGTACATGAAGGACAAAAGTGGGTGACGGTGAAGGGCAGACTGACAAAGAATGGGAACATGTGTAAGGTCAATCATCAGCTCTACATCAGAAAAACACCAACAACACCCACCATGGCATGTAAATCACCCAAAGACCCATGTACGCTACACCCCTGCAAAGAAGGCACTCCAACCATATACCCGGACCCTACACCAACCAACACACACCCCAGTGCTACAACATTGCAAATTGACCCCCCAACAACATTCAGCTGTTCCCTCACCCCCCAACACACCACACACCATGATTGAGACTGCCCTAGGAAGTGTGCATGGATTCCAGGGTGCACTTGCAACTTACACAGGGAGAACAGATGAAGACAAGCTGTGGGGAGTGGATGATCAGACACATGCATGGGTCTACAATGTGGGCACGCAATGTTCACTCACTGACAGTGGCAGATGACTTGAAGAAGGAATCAAAAACAAAGAACATGTAACACACTCTGGTGCAGATAACCAACAAAATCAAACACTGTAAGAAAAGTGTCCTCATTGTGTAACACAGAACCAGTCCATCACAGGAACACATGCACATATTTTTCTAACCCGACATGCATCAAGTGTGACGAACATGTCCTGTGGAGTCAATGCACACAAGAGGACAGAATGATTATCCATAGTCTACGTCGTGAAGCGCTGCAATGGAGGATGATGATGATATATGAGAATCACTGTGTGTGGCACATTTTCAACAGTGGCATGTCTGGGTAGGTCATGGAAGTGCAGAGGGAGTGGATTGTGAAGTGGCACAGGTCAAAGAGAAGTGTGCACAGGGAGTACCCCTGCAGTGCACGGTAGGAGAAATGGGGCCAGAGGGAGTGGAAGGGTAGCAGTAAGGACACATCATCACGGTTGGTCATGCAGATGCACACTGAAGGCGTTTTTGTGTAATAAGAGCACTAACGTACGGCGCGGATCTGGGCGCAATAGAAAGTTTCCATCGGTTTGGGGGAACTTTCAAGACTTTTTGATACAAAAGTCGATGAAGATATTATATCTGGCAAGTTGGAAGGATTGGTCTAGTCCTCAGATGAGTCTGAACTATGCAGCTATTGAATAGCCATTGTGAAATAGTACACCGAATTTAACAGATGAAGTTTGAAGTGAAATGTTGTGCTCTTGAGACACAACCCCTACGGAAATACGATTTAAAGGTTAATCTCCTTCACTGAATCGAGAATCATCCACAGACCCCAGATTGCATGGTGGTGATAAAAGAATTGAATTTGAATATAAAAGAATCCCCTGAAGAAAGTTCATGCAATTACAGCAAAGAAGAACTGAAACATGTTGGGATACGTGTTGTGTAAAGGACACTTTTAGAGTGTTTGATTTGTGAAGGTTCATAGTGTCTATGTATGAGTTAAATGTTTTTTATGGTTTGTAATTTAGGTAAATAGATTTATGTAAACCCACCATCTGGGTTTAGTCCTGGGTGTTTGTTTTGACATAAACAATCTTTTTTTTGAGAATTTATGAATGAATTTGAATATTGTATTAAAATGTGAAATAATTGACTTTAATGAATGTTGACCAAGCCAATTTTTTCAGGACCAATGGTATAAAGAAGTTCAACACCAAAAATCAGTATAGATAGGAAACAGGTAAAAACATATAATCCCACTCTTTTGTATATTAGTAATTATGGTTTACCCCTAACTGGAGAGTTGGGTTTGTTTATATATAGGGGTTGATACAACCTTTATTGAGACCTGTGAATGCATGCCATCAATCAGTACGTACATCCAGACTTAATGAAACACTACCACTGGGTAAAATATGTATAGTGCCACACATTCACTTTCAATTATGGCGTCAATAATCTAAGAGCATCCACACAAACAATGCACATACATAGAAGTGTAACTGTACATACACACACATGCATGTGTAAAGACACACATCTGCCTAGACATTCCCCAAGACACATGGTTAACTCACCAGTATGTCAAGAAGTGTACTGCATGCAAATACCATGGTGACCAATAACACTGACACAACATGCAAGACGTAGTACATGTTTACCTGCTGACTGAGCTGACATGATGTGATTCCCTCATCACTTCCACCAGGAACTGTCCCTCCAAATGCATGAGAGGAGGTCCAGTTCCTGGCAGAGGGCATGGGGACTAGGGAAGCAAAAGTGTGCAGGGCGTACCTCCCATGGAGTGCAATCACTGCATGATTCTGTAGCACTGCAAAAACATGGGACAATGCATTACAACAAAACACAGACAAATACTTGTACACCAATGTAAAATGACAATTCAAATGAGATATAAAGTGAAGGTTTAAATGATAATATCGGAGTTCTAGGTGCAGGGGAGAAAAACTGGTTGGAGGGCAGTGTCTAGGGTAAATGGCAAGAGGTTGGAAGATGCTATCTGTCCCTGCAACTATAGGGCGAAATGGAGGATCATTCAGATTTTTATGGATTTTTTTAAGCCCATAGAACACCGGAGTTACAGTGTGTTTCTGGATTAGATAATCAGCTGTTTTCTCAGAGATCCAGTCCATTGTTTCAACTTTGTCGATAGTTGTTTTGATTACATTAATGATCCCTAAAGCCGGGTCACTTTCCAGTAGTGTATAGGTACGAGTATCTTCCAAATGTTTGGAGCATCCCATATCATAGAGTGAAGTGTCCATTAGGACCAAGGCTCCGCCCTTGTCGGCTTGTTTAAGGGTTAGGCTGTTGTCCTCAGCCAATTGTTTAATGAGTTTTAATTGGCGTTTCCTGATGTTGCATTTTCTGGAAGGGATGTATTTAAGGCGTTTCAGATCTTTCATAGTTTTCTGTTTAAACAGGTTTATAAGTGAAATGGTATACCTGCATTTTAAACCATTCCCTGAGCCTTAAAGAGTGTTCTCACTTCATCTAGCTTGGGAAAACAGTGACAGCTTAATTCAGCGGTATGAGGGACACGCTAACTAGCACCATGTTCCCATAGAATCAAGCCTTATTGGGATGACTTCCCGCTCTTTTAGACATCTTGTCTAAAACCTTAAAGAAGAAGGGTGAGTTCTATTCACTTAAGAAGTGCTATCAGCCGCTGTTAAGTTATTAAAAGTACACTTCTGAATGGAGTTTGATACACTATGATCCCTTCCATTTTGTATACATTACACAGTGCTATAATACCATTACGTGCTCTAGAGTCTGAAGGTATCACATTGGTCCTCACATAAAAAGCATGCTAAGTATGTTTGCCTTAAAACACACCATTGGTGCGTTCAATCAATACTTCTTTACAACTAATTGACATCTTTTCTAAGGATCTATATTACACATATTTTTAAGCATCATTGGGAACCTACGGGTAATTATGACAGGATGTATTTACAATGTAAGAATGTGTTTAGGAAACTACTCCACAAAAGACGTGATTTGTACAAATATAAACTTACAAATTGTAAAATTGTTATTAATGTCCTTTTTTGTAGATACTTGTGAAAAAAATGTGTTTGAACTTACTGGCCCCGAAGAAGAGTTCATCTAACTCGAAACGCGTGGGGCGAACGAGAAAAAGAAAAGAAAAAGATTGTTTTCTTTAACAGCAAGGAGTCATTGAATCTTTATATGCTAAAAATGGTTATACTCAGTCTGACTATCTTTTGAACTCTTTTTTTGTCATAAACAATTGGTATTGAAAACAGAATCTCTCTTGTAATATCCACATAATATCCTTTAGGCTTTGGCCTCTTAGAAAGTGAGCAGGGGACGCAGTTTTCCATAGATTGGATCTCTTTGTTTTCACAATGCATTACAACAGCCGTATTTCACAATCATGCTTAAAGCACAGATGCATTAAGATTCGCTTAACCCAATGTTACCTGCACATGTCCTCCTGTTTTCCACGGTGCATCCATGGCAAATGACATCACTGTGCATGGCTGCTTGTCCACACCTGCATTCATCATGCCCCTGAGAGTGCAACTGCGCATTTCAAGTGAGCCAAAACAAAATAATTGAATAAAATCCACCTTGGAAAGGGAAAAGAAAACACCCACATCCATGCCAGGGGAATAGAATAAACCACCAAAAACTGTCCATGCAGAATCAAGAGCAACCAAACAAATTGAAATAAACTCTGGCCATGGACAACAAATAAAAAAAGGTCCATCGTGGATAGGGGAGTAAGGGAGTCTACCCTGGAGGAGGGACGGGTAGGGTGCATCAAGCACACTTTTAGATAATGTGATGTTGTAACAACATGATCTCAATCACGTGGGTTGTGTGATGTGGTATAAAGACACGCTGTGACTTTGCACGTGACAGCGTTCCCTAATAAAGATGACCTCAAGCCCACCATCAAGGCAGTCACGAGCGGGGGACTGATGACAATGGAGTCAGTGTCTGTGTCTTTATTTCGGCACTAGTCAGTGCGGCCTAGCCCTCCAGCTCCTCAGCACATGGGCCGCAGGCAAGACACAACAAGTGGTGATGAGGAGGAGATGATCCGAGCGTGGACCCACTAATATGCAAATCATCATATCCAGCTGGTGACCAGCATCGGAACGCTCACGCCTCACAACCATGCTGGGCCTGGAGGAGTTCACCGTCCTACTTTATCTCGCCGGTAAGAGGCCATGGGCCAACCTCACAGTCATCGTCTTCCCACATCTTTGAGGTGCCCCATCTTATTTTTTTAAACTTTTTCTCCAGTCTGCATGCTGGACTCCCATATCTCCATTGCCCCACGCTGGCCTACTTCTCATCAGGGTTGGGTGCAGGAAGGACCCATCCACCCCACATTGTGCAGCAGTGGGTGCAGCTCTCTCATGGGAGGGCTTGTGTGCCCACTCGCACAAGAGTCTCTTCGGGGGTCACACCGAGCTACCACGCCTGGTACAAGGGGGTTGCAGCTCCCGCGGGAGCATGATATGATATGATATTTTATTTGTATTGCGCTCATACACAGGTGTTACAGAGCCTGATGACATTTTACTAATTTACCCTGAAAAGTCCAGCAGGGAAACACCACTGCACCAAGAGAATAATTGACCTACATTTTTCTCTTGGTCTCTCCACTACAGGGGTCACTCAATCGCCCTGAAGAAGGTGGCTTCCACGTCCCTCTAATTTTGTTACAAGATGGACGCCATGGCCGCCGAAACGTCATTCTTCAAGCAAGGGGGACTTATGAACCAATTTATCGTGGTTCAGTGAGACAATACTGCATGTTGATTGTTACACTTTGATGTGGGACCCCCACCAATATACCCCCTGTGATGTTGGCACAGAACTAGTAGGGATCACCTTGTCCCAATAGAACTCACCAGAACAGACATCCAAACATTGGGAATCAGATAGAACCCATCCAATTAGACAGTTCTAAGATTACTGGAGCAACCCAGGAATTCTTTTCCACACAAATATTCCTAAAGAATACAAGTTGTTGATTAACATAGATATGTGCTATATTACTTGCACATTCTAAACACTTTTTTGCTTTTTTCTTGTTATGTGTTTAATTTTAGAATTTCTCTCAACAACACTATGTTTAAGTTGTATTATTGATTTTTTCGAAAACATTATGATTTGTTTTTGTTTGTAATCAATGAAAAAATGTTTTGTACATATGTGTAAGTGTGCATTTTCAATACAAGTCATTTATTTTCACAGCCCCTCGTGTGTATGTGGGTTTTCCTTCTAGACATTTTCTTTGGGTTAATCTTTCCAAGATATATTCTTTTAGTAAAATCAGCTAAGGTTCCTTGATATTATAAATTTATCACGCTTTATTCAATGACAAATAATCAAGATGAACCTTTTTCAGTAGCAGTACTACTTTCTTTGTATCAGTTCACAATGCATTACAACAGCCGTATTTCACAATCATGCTTAAAGCACACATGCATTAAGATTTGCTTAACCCAATGTTACCTGCACATGTCCTCCTGTTTTCCACGATGCAACCATGGCAAATGACATCACTGTGCATGGCTGCTTGTCCACACCTGCATTCATCATGCCCCTGAGAGTGCAACTGTGCATGTCAAGTGAGCCAAAACAAAATAATTGAATAAAATCCACCTTGGAAAGGGAAAAGAAAACGCCCACATCCAGGCCAGGGGAATAGAATAAACCACCAAAAACTGTCCATGCAGAATCACGGGCAACCAAACAAATTGAAATAAACTCTGGCCATGGACAACAAATAAAAAAAAAGGTCCATCGTGGATAGGGCAGTAGGGGAGTATACCCTGGAGGAGGGACGGGTAGGGTGCATCAAGCACGCTTTTAGATATTGTGATGTCGTAACAACATAATCTCAATCACGTGGGGTGTGTGATGTGGTATAAAGACACGCTGTGACTTTGCACATGACAGCGTGCCCTAATAAAGATGACCTCAAACGCACCATCAAGGCAGTCATGAGTGGGGGACTGATGACAACGGAATCAGTGTCTGTGTCTTTATTTCGGCACTAGTCAGTGCGGCCTAGCCCTCCAGACTCTCAGAACATGGGCCGCAGGCAAGACACAACAAGTGGCGATGAGGAGGAGATGATCCGAGCGTGGACCCACTAATATGCAAATCATCATATCCAGCTGGTGACCGGCATCGGAACGCTCACGCCTCACAACCATGCTGGGCCTGGAGGAGTTCACTGTCCTACTTTATCCTGCTGGTAAGAGGCCATGGGCCAACCTCACAGTCATCGTCTTCCCACATCTTTAAGAGGTGCCCCACCTTATTTTTTTAAACATTTTCTCCAGTCTGCATGCCGGACTCCCAGATCTCCATTGCCCCACGCTGGCCTACTTCTCATCAGGGTTGGGTGCAGGAAGGCCCCATCCACCCCACATTGTGCAGCAGTGGGTGCAGCTCTCTCATGGGAGGGCTTGTGTGCCCACTCACACAAGAGTCTCTTCGGGGGTCACACTGAGCTACCACGCCTGGTACAAGAGGGTTGCAGCTCCCCCGGGAGCATGATATGATATGATATTTTATTTGTATTGCGCTCATACACAGGTGTTACAGAGCCTGACGAGGTAAGGGAGGGGAAACAAGGGAGGACAGGACAATGATCGTACTAGGCCCAGTGACATTGAGAACGTGCAGGTGCAGAGGACAGGGAAGGGGGAAAGTGCGAGGGGCAGAGAGGAGTGGAAAGTGCTGATCACGTGATCGAACAACAACAGGTAATGCGGACAGCAGGTGGTAAGTGCGAGAATAAGGTGTAGACAACAGGTCTCTGATAAGTACTGGGAGAGGACTGTAGGGTTACAGATACAGATCCAAGTGCAGGTGTTGCCAGGAGGCAGTGCGGGTGTGTGGTCGGAGGGCAGGGATCTGGGCCCGAATCAGAGTGTAACCAGCTGCCCGGTGCCAAAGCAAACAGCTTAGCAGGGGAGAGGAAGAGCAAAAGCAGAAGCAAAGAGGAAGGACTTAAGGTGCTTCCGGAACCGAAGATGGTTCCCCTCAAGTTTCAGAGAGGCAGGGAGGCTGTTCCAGAGGGAGGTCCCAGGCGAGGAAAGGGATCTACCCCCAATTTGTTGCTTGGAGAAGTGACTGACCCTGAGGGAGTTGGAGGTGAAGGAGTGAAGAGCTAAAGTAGGAATGTATTTAAGGAGGGAGAGTTGAAGGTATTGTGGACCCAGGCCCCAGAAAGTCTTATGGACAATGGAAAAGGGTCTTGAATTTAATCCTTGCAGCCACTGGAAGCCAATGAAGAGATTTCAGGGCTGGAGAGATACAATCCCAGGGCTTGAGGCCAAGGACAAGTCTTGCCGTCTTGTTCTGGATGAGCTGTAGAGGATGGAGAGTGGTTGCAGGCAGATTAAGAAAGAGGTTGTTGCAATAGTCCAGCCTAGAGAAAACCAGAGCTTAGGAGACAGTGAGCTTCTGGGGTAAGGAGAGGAAAGGAAGAATACCTCTGAGAAGGTGCAGTTGGTAGTTAGACTTTTTTTTAGACATCAGAGATATGAGAAAAGCAAAGTGTGGAGTCAAAGATGACCCCTCAGGTTCTTAGCCTCGCAGTTGGGAGCAGGGAGAGGGCCAAGGGAGGCTGGCCAGAGAGTGGCAGCAAAGGAAGTTGCAGGTGTGCGGATGAGGAGGATCTCTGTCTTACTTACATTAAGGCAGAGGCCATTAGAGGGGCACCACTCCTGGATTTCAGACAGACATTCGGAGATGAGAGAGGGAGAAGAGGGTGCAGAGGGGAGTCTGAAAACAAGTTGGGTGTCATCTGCATAGCATTGAAAGTTTGAGCAGAGAGCAGCAATACAGTGGGAAAGCGGTGCTAGGTATTGGTTGAAGAACCCGGGAGAGAGGTTAGACCCCTGGGAGACACCACAGGTAGGAAGTGAGATAGAGGAAATGAAAGATCCAAGTTGGACCTGGGAGGGACGGTTGGAGAGGAAGGAGGTCAACCAGGCCAGGGCCTGATCAGTGATACCCAGATTATCATGGAGGCGATTGAGCAGGATGACATGGTTGACCACACGGCAGAAGAAATATCAAGTAGGATGAGGACAGTTAGGATATTAGAATTAAGGTTGGAGCGCAGGTCTTCACAGATGTTCAGGAGAGCAGTTTCCATGCTTCTGGGGCTCTGAAGCCAACTGATGGAGACAACCAACAGAATCGGTGCGAAGATTAAGCTGGGAGATGGCCAGCTTTTCCAGGAGTTTGCCCAGGAAAGGAGTGATAGAGATGACAGAGATCGGGCAATAGTTAGTCGGGCGAGAAGGGTCGGCTGTGGGTTGTTTGAGAAGAGGATGCACAAGAGAGTGCTTCAGAGGGGAGGGGAAGGCTCCCAAGGTGAAGGAGTGGTTGCAGAAGTTGGCCAGAGCAGGAGCAAGGATGCCAATGTGGTCCTTGATGGTTTTGGACGAACAGGGAGGAACCTGTTTTGATGGGACTTTCATAGATCAGACTTGTCTGGAAATCTCGTCAGGGGAGAACAGAGGAAAAGATGAAAAAGAGGGAGGAGAGGCAGCTGCAGGGCGGCCAAAGGTATCGGAGAGAGATGGTGGAGGAGGAGGAGAGGACGAGAGGGTGGACAGGATGTACTGTATTTTTTAGATGAAATGACAGGCAAGGGCTGTGCAGAGGGCCTGGGAGGTGACAGGAGAGGTAGGGACTGCACTAGGGTTGGCCAGCTCCTTGCAGATTTGAAAGAGTTCGGCTGAGTTGTTAGATGGCGCAGAGACGCAGACTTGGATATGGGCTCTCTTCCTAGTGCGGGAAAGGAGCCGGTATTGCCTCTGGAGCAGGTGGCAGGTCAGTTTGTCAGAGGATGCACAGGAAGCCATTTCCTCATTGCCACCCTACACTTGCGTTTAAGGGTAACTAGGTCAGAGTCGTACCAAGAGTTGCACTTGGCTTTGGGCATCAAGTGGAAGACAGGGGCAAGAACATCAAGAGTATCAGAGATAGAAGAGTAGAGCATGGAAAGGGCTGTGTCAGGATGTGATTCAGCCATAGGTGGAGGAGAGGGAGAGAAAGTGGTAGTAAAATCTTCGACTGACACACACTTCATGTGTCAGATGACCGAGAAGGTAGGTGGCAGTATTGGAGTTGGCTCGGCCTGAGGGGTAGAGAGGGAGATATGGGAGGGAAGGAGAGAGTGACCACTCCAGGAGAGAGGAGTGGTCAGAGGGATAGAGAGGGGTAGGTCTGAAGAGATCAGAACATCCAGAGTGTGATCTGTGGAGTGAGTCGGGCCAGAGGGAGAATAGTAAGAGAGAGAGATTTGCAGAGGTCGTTATAGAGTCCAGAGTGGGGACATGAGACATCCAGATGGATGTTGAAGTTTCCAAGAAGGAGGGTTTTAGTGGTCGAGGCCAAGAGGGAAGAGGAGAGGTCCGCCCACTCCGAGAGGAAGGAGGAGATCTGACCAGGTGGCCGATAGATATTAGCCACGGTAATAGAGTGGCCAGGAGAGAGAGAAAGCCTGCAGACAAGCCATTCAAACGAGTTGTAGGCCTGCATAGGAATGACAGAGGCAGGCATCCATTCTCGGAAGATCAAGGCTACACCACCTACAGAACAGTTGTGTCTGGGGGCAGCAAGGATCTTGTAGCCGTCAGGGAAGAGAGTGTCAAAGCTTGTGACAGAGCTGGCCGTAAACCATTTCTCGGTGAGACCGAGTACATCGAGGTTGAGTTCTTCCAGGAGGTGGCAAATGTCAGAGGAGTGTTTGACAGCTGAGCGAGGGTTGAGAGTGGCAATATGGAGAAGGTTGCCATTCTTAAAGGACTTCTGGAAGGGGTACAAATCAGAATTACACCCTGTGGAGGCATCGAATGAGCCCTAGGGGTTGGGGCAGAAGAGGAAAGAGGAGAGGGCAAGGTAGCCAAGGAGGAGGCAGAGGGGGGAAGCAAGGAAGCTGAAGAAGGGAGAGACGGGACTGCAGGAGAAGAAAGGAAATTGATGAGGCGTGGTAAGCATCTGTCAAAGAGGAGAAGGTTGGCCTAAGGGCCTTGGACCATGATGGTACCATTAAAGTAGGCATTAATGATTACCTTAGAGGAGTGGAAGTGGTCCAGGAGTGCCTCCCCCCGGGTGCCATCAATAATGGGAGGGGTAGAGGAGGAAGAGAGCACAGAGACCATGTGAGGAGTCCAAAGGTCCGGCAAAGGAACGACAATGAGGATGTCTGTGAGGGTCTATCTGGAGGAAGCGCTAGAGTAGTTGTCAGCGATGGGGATACCTGGGTTAGAGGCCAAGATATCCTTCTTGAACTTCTTTCTCCCAGACTTAGTGAGGAGGGTAGGATAGTCAATGGAGAAACAGTTAGAAAAAATAGGAGAGACAGAGAGTGCCATAGGTGTCGTGGGGGAGGGGGAAGAAAAGAGAGAAACGTGGAGGGAGGGTGGGGGAGACCGGATGCGGGGAAAAAGCAGGATGGGGTAGCACAGGGTGGTCCCACTCGCCACCCTGTGCTACCCCATCCTGCTTTTCCCCGCATCCTGTTAACCCCACCCTCCCTCCACGTTTCTCCAGCTGGATTCAAAATAGCAGCAGATGGTACAAACAGCTAGATTCAAAATAGCAGCAGATGGTGCAAACAGCTAGATTCAAAATAGCAGCAGATGGTGAAAACAGCTAAATTCAAAATAGCAGCATATTGTACAAACAGCTAGATTCAAAATAGCAGCAGATGGTACAAACAGCAAGATTCAAAATAGCATCAGATTGTACAAACAGCTAGATTCAAAACAGCAACAGGTGGTTTAGAGAGCTAGACTCAAAATAGCAGCAGATGGTACATGTTGCCAGGCACTCGAGGGTTAACGAGTGCAGCCCCCGCCGTTGGGTAGGCGGAGCTATTGTATTGGGGAGCGGGAAGGAAAGTGGGGAGTTCTGGGTAAGGCGCGAAGGCGCCAGTTCCTGTTAGACATTGGATGAATAAAGAAGTTGTTATCTCCACTCCGTGTGCGCGTCCTCCTTAATGGCCCTTCCACGAGGGTAACACTGGCGACGAGGCCTTCCTGTGCGCACCACGGAGTCCTCCTCCTCCTTGGCAATCCGCCATCTCCGTGCCTCCATACTCCGTCCGTGGCAATCCGCCACACTCGTGCTCGGCAGGCCCACCGGCTCCTCCGCCGCACGCACCTCCTCCTGCCCTGACGACGGCTGCTCACTGCCGCCACGTGCATCCGCGCCACCACATTCCTCCTTCCGCCACACCGAGAGTAGACCACTGGCCCTCCGGGACCCGAAGTACGCCACAGCCTGCCCGGTTTTTCTCCCGACGAGCTACCATCACCAGCCGTCATGAGCAGAAGGGGCTCCACCTCTGGGTCCGGGCCCAGTTCACCTCAACTACCCCGCGCCACACAACCAATTCAACTACGCCTACCCCCACCTTTCACCATGACCCCGCAGTCTACAAAGGGACCGAGATGGACTGACTGGATGGAGGATTTTCAACATTATGTAAGGGGGTCTGGCGATGGCGAATCTCCCAACATCAGGGACATTTTTCTCAACCTGGTGGGCGGAGAGATCAAAACCGTTGTGAAAACGATTCCTGCTGCGGAACAAAATACGTTCAAAAACTTGATCAAGGCGCTGGATAAGCTCCTCATAATAGAAGTCAACCGCGACTATGAACGCTACCTGTTCAACAAGTGCACCCAAATGCCGCAAGAGACGGTAGATGAGTTTATCACCCGCCTACGGGTAAAAGGCGCAAACTGTCAATTTGATGCGTATTC
This sequence comes from Ambystoma mexicanum, assembly GCF_040938575.1. Taxonomy (NCBI): domain Eukaryota; kingdom Metazoa; phylum Chordata; class Amphibia; order Caudata; family Ambystomatidae; genus Ambystoma; species Ambystoma mexicanum. The sequence continues at coordinate 223,040,283 of NC_090927.1, read as the reverse complement.
GCTAGAAGAAGCCATAAGACTGAGGGTCATCGAAGGGTGCCTGTCTCCGGCCCTCAAGAAGCAGCTCCTGAAGAAACCTCTCACCATCCAAGAGGTGGGCGAACTCGCCCGCATACACGAAAGGGTTGACGCCCAAGCCACATCCATGTGCAATCCGGCCCACCCCAAACTGGACACTGCTGAGATTGTTGCGGCGTTGCAGCCATCCCGCCCAGGGGACAGAGGCTCGCAACCATACAGAACGCAGCCCGCGCAAGTTCCCCGCCTACAGCGGCAGTGTTATCGTTGTGGGATGTCATTTCCCCATGCCGGAGCGTGCCCAGCGCTATCCCAACGATGCTCAAATTGCGGAAGAGAGGGCCACTTTCACTCCGTATGCCGAGAGGGCATACCATTCCCGCCGGTGAGGCCCCCAACACAAACCAGGACGCCCTTCCGTCCGCCGTTCCCACAATACAACCAACCCAGGTACAGCCAATCAGGAGTGGGACAGAGGCGGTACATCAGAGCCATCGATGAGTATCAACCCCAGGGTTACCCGATGCAGCCTGAACTAACAGAGCAACCAAAGGTTCTCACCGATGAATATGACCATCCACCGATAGATTTCGGATACGGGACCGCTTACCACGATGAACAAGAAGCGACATACGATCTGCCTTATGACTTGTACGACCAAGACGAATTCGTCAACCTGATACATGACACTGAAGAGGCCAGAGAGGCCCCCAAAATCCCTGTCAAAATGGGCAATCACCAGTTCCTTTTCATGATCGATTCAGGCGCCACCGTTAACATCATGGGTGAGCAGGAATATGCCAGGATATTGAACCCACCAGCACTGGAAGTCCCCCACTCCAGAATCTTCCAGTGGGGTGCCGCAACGCCCCTACAGACAGTGGGATGCTTCACACAACGCTTTTTCCTGAACGGCCGGCAGATTGACACGACTATCCATGTCATCCGGTCGCTCACCAAGAGCCGGTGCCTCCTCAGTTACCACACGGCATCTCGTCTGGGACTAATTGAAATCCATGTGAAATCGGGAGACATCATCGCCGCAACCTCGGACGGCCAGAATCTGAGGGACTCAGTCGGCACTGTCACGTGCCATCAACCACAAAACGTGATCACACAAGCTGACATTGCAAGTGGTTTCCCGAAACTGTGCAAAGGCCTGGGCAAGCTCAAGGCCCCCCCATCCGGCTAAACATTGACCCCTCGGTGACCCCAGTTCCGCAACACCCTCAGAGAGTTGGATTTCACCTGCAGACGGCAGTATCGGAGGCACTTCATCAACTACTGTCCGACGGAATCATCGAACCCGCTACCGGACCGACACCATGGGTATCACCCCTTGTGATTGTGCCCAAGGAAGGGGGCAAGATACGTCTGTGTGTTGACATGAGAGTGGCAAACACCACCATCCAGCGGGAGAGACATCCGGGACCGTGCATTGAAGACATGATCGTCCAACTAAACAACGCACAGATGTTCTCCAAGCTCGACCTCAATCAAGGTTACCATCAGCTGGAGCTGCATCCGGAGCCCAGGCCCATTACAACATTCGCCACCCACGATGGCCTCTACAGATACCGGCGGCTGAACTTCGGGATCTCTTCCGCTGCGGAAATTTTTCAGGAGGCCATTCGGCAGGTAATCAGACCCATCAAAGGCACTCTAAACTACAGCGACGATATCCTCGTGTTCGGATCGACGAAAGAGTCCCATGACCAAGCCCTCCTTGCCACGTGCACGGCACTCCAAAAAGCGGGTCTCACCCTTAACATCTCCAAGTGTCGGTTCAGCAAATCGAAGCTGAAATTCTTCGGACACATTTTCTCCCGCGACAGGATGCTCCCGGACCCTGACAAGGTTGACACCATTACCAACCTGAGCGAACCGCGACAAGTGGCCGAAGTCCGCTCGTTCCTCGGCATGGCGGGTTATTGTGCGAGATACATACCCCACTATGCGTCACTCACAGACCTGCTACGGAAACTTCTGTAAAAGGAAGCAACCTTCGAGTGGACCCCTGCGTGCCGTGCAGCGTTCCCAGACATTAAGCGTGCCCTGGCGGAGGCACACCGCCTGGCATACTTCAACCCGTCGTGGCACACTGAAATTGTCGTGGACGCAAGCCCGGTGGGCCTCGGCGCCATCCTGGCCCAGACCAGTGGGGAGGACGTCCACCCAAGACACGTGATCGCCTATGCGAGCAGGGCGCTGTCCACCCCGGAACTCGCCTACTCCCAGGCGGAAAAGGAGAGTTTGGCAGCTGTCTGGGCCTGCGAACACTTCCATAATTTCATCATAGGGAAAAAGTTCACGCTAATCACAGATCATCAGGCCCTGCTGTCCCTGTTTGGGAACCCACACACCAAAATGCCCCCAAGGATCGAGAGGTGGGGCATCCGCCTGCAGGAATACAACTATGATATCATACACCGCCCCGGGGGTGACCTCAACCCCGCTGACTACTTATCACGACATCCCGTCGGGGCGCCACTGACCCGAGAGGGTGACGTCGCCTATGTACAGTACATATCCGCCAACTCGCTACCTCCCGCCATGTCCCTCGAGAGAGTTGCCGCCGCATCGACAGCCGACCCGACCATGGCCCTCGCCATCAGCCTCACGACCGCCAACAAGTGGAAAGACCACCGCAGAGTGATGCTGGCGCACCGGGGGGTGTGCAAACAGGAAATTGAGCGGCTGGCCAGGATACACAGGGAACTGGCCGTGAAAGACAACGACATCCTCCTCAGAGGGTGCAAAATCGTCATCCCCGCCACGCTAAGGAACGAGATTGTTCACATAGCCCATGAAGGCCACAGGGGCGCTGACAACACAAAGAAACAGCTGAGGTGCCATGTCTGGTTCCCCTTTCTGGACACAGCAGTGGAGGAATGGGTGAGGAACTGCCATGCATGCCAGTGCACAGCCCCTCCAGAACACCCTCCCCCATTACAATATACACAGATTCCAGAACGTCCGTGGGAGCGCGTGGCAATGGACTTTTACGGGCCGACGGAAATTGGCGACTACCTCTTGCTCCTCATAGATGAGCACTCAAGGTTCCCGATAGTCAAGACTGTCACCTCCACCGCATTCCCACAAGTAGCGGCAGTGATAGAAGAAGTATTCAGTGAGTGGGGGATCCCGAAAACGGTCAAATCTGATAATGGACCACCGTTCTGTGGCCACGAATTCAGGACACTAGCGGAACACCTAGGGTTCAAACACATGAAGGTGACTCCTCGCCACCCACAAGCAAATGGCATGGCCGAACGCTTCATGGCGTCAATTAAGAAAACAAGACAAAGAGCCAGAATGGAGGCAGTCGACCCTCACCAGGCGTTGTGCCGACTCCTATGAGACTACAGAAATACCCCCCACGAAGCCACAAACAAGACGCCCGCAGAATTAATGCTCCGTTACAACGTGAGAACCCGCATACCTCACAACCTGTCACATGAGGAGCCGCCTGACTTGGAGGTGCTTCAAAAGGATGCAGAGGCAAAAGAAAAAGCGAGATGGGACACCGACTCACGCCGCCATGCGACGTTGCCAGACTTTCACATAGGGGACGAAGTGCTCGTGCAGCAACCAACACTCAAGAAGATAGATCCGCGGTTTGCCCCAAGCCCCATGAGAGTAACCGCAGTCAAAGGCACTATGGTGACAGCGGAGGACCAGCATAGAGCTGTCACCAGGAACTGTCAACATTTTAGACATTACAACAGACGCGAGGGATTAGAATTGCCACAGAGGTCGGTCTCTCCAGAACCGCGAGAGCCGCAGGATGACCCGTGGACTCCCCCGGGAAGAGACCCGGACAGATTGAGCCAGGAAGAAGGTGCTCCGGAACCTCCGGGGCCAAGCACCCTTGACGAGAGACCTCGGAGAGTCGTCAAGAAGCCGGTGAGATTAGTTGAAGAGTGTTGACTCCGATGTTTGGACATATTGTTCGGGGGTGGTGTTGCCAGGCACTCGAGGGTTAACGAGTGCAGCCCCCGCCGTTGGGTAGGCGGAGCTATTGTATTGGGGAGCGGGAAGGAAAGTGGGGAGTTCTGGGTAAGGCGCGAAGGCGCCAGTTCCTGTTAGACATTGGATGAATAAAGAAGTTGTTATCTCCACTCCGTGTGCGCGTCCTCCTTAATGGCCCTTCCACGAGGGTAACAGTACAAACAGCTAGATTCAAAATAGCAGCAGATGGTAGAAACAGCTAGATTCAAAATAGCAGGAAATGGCACTAAACGCAGTCCAGTCCCAGGCAATAAGCGGGGAGCAAGGGTGAGATGGGGTGAAGGTGGAAAGTTCAGGGGTAAAAGTGTCAAGATAGGGGTTACTAACCCATGGTTGCAGAGGCAATAGTGTCACAGTAGTTCAGGATTCAAGGCAAATGTGAGAGCACCATCTTTAAGAAGCATGAGAGGGATCCGGGGAGACCTCACACAGCGAACCTGTGCTCCTGCCAGCAAGAGGAATAGGGAGTAGCCGTCCAACCCCAAGCACAGTGGTAACACATCGTCATGTCTGAAGGTGAGGACGGTGTGCCAGCACCACCACCCAGAGGGAGATCATCCCATCAGCAGGGCTCCTTAGCCCCACTCTGTGAATTTGAGATTGATGGGGCCCCTGCCAGTCTAGGCCCATTATGGAAACTTTGGCGCAAACCTTGGTGCAAACTACTAGAAATGTACTTTGATGCCACGGGTGAGTGCGATGACAGAGCCAAAAATTCAACACTAATCTACTCGACTGGCCCTCCTGTCCTCAAGATCTTCAAGACGTAGAGCCCAACAAATGGATCGTACTTCGTGCCGATGGTCAGCACGGACTATGAGAAATTTGTGATGAGAACCGCATTGCAAAAAGGTGACAAGAGTCTGGATGCATACCACGGCAATCTGCATCTACCTGTGTGTGGACTAATGAGGAAGAAGAGGTGAGATTGCAAATAATCATTGGGTATTCTTCAGTCAAATTGCGCCAACATATCCTCTGTGAGCCCGGGATAATGCTACCCAGATTTCTGGAGATGGGATGATCCCACGAGCTGGCTGACGTCTGGGCATCCAGGTTGGAGTAGGGACTGAAGTCTGTGAAACTGGAGGAGGTGTGCGCAGTGGAAAAAACTCCTGGCAAGAAACCCTGGTGGCAGAGGTGCCTGGCAACAAAGAAAACAACAAAATAGTGCCTCCCCCAACTCCATGTCCCCAATGCGGCTATGCCCTTCCTCACAGCAAAGACTGTCCGGCAAAAGGGTACACCTGTACCAGAAGCAGCACTCAAAATCTCTTTGCAACGGTGTGCAAAGCACCCACACCAACCATAGTGCCCCGAGGAAAGGAACGGCCCAGAGATACATCACCAGACAAAGCACCACAATGTGCAAACACTGCATCCACAGAGGATGCAAGAGAAACGCAAGCAGGTGGCGATGAAGATGAAGACATATTCTTCATATCGGCATTACTGACAATCAGTGGAAAAAGGAAATGTCAGGATACTAAACACCACCATCCCAGTACTCCTGGACACCAGGGTGTCAGTGAAAGTGATGGCAGAAACCCACTACAGGAAAGTGCACAATCCCCACCACTTCAGAGCACAGGTGTGCAGAAATTCACATTTGGGCGACAGACTCCACTATCTCTGAAAGGAGCATTCGTGACCCCAGTACAGTATGAGGACAGATCAAAGCACGATTCTTTGTGTTGTAAGTGGGCAACCAAACCCTTCTTGGGTGTGCAGCGGCAGAGGCCCTCAAGCTAGTTCAATTCGCACACAGAGACTTTGTGGAAGACGTGGAAGCGCTGATGGAGCGATTCATGGAGGTCTTTACAGGCATTGGGTGTATGACAGGGGAACCCATACGCCTTCACATAGTTGAAGCGGTCCAGCCTGTGGTGCTGAAGCACAGGAGAGTATGCTTCTACCTATGAGAACGGGTTGAGAAATAATTACAGAATCTCATTGAGCTGGATGTCATTGAGCCCGTTAGTGGGACCCACAGTGTGGGTTTCCCCAATACTTGTCTCCCAGAAGCAAAGCAACCTGATATTGTAAGGATATGCATCGACATGAGGGTTCCAAATAAGGCAATTAAAAGGGAGTGCCATATTACGTCAACGATCGATCAAATCGTGGCCGGCCTGGAAGGTGCTACTTTCTTATCTAAATTATATAAGAGCCGGGTATCACCAGCTCGTGCTACACCAAGAATCCAGGTACATAACGGCCTTCTCAACCCATATCAGCCTTTTCCGATACAAACGGCCCAACTTCGGAATCTTGTCAGCAGCCGAAGTGTTTCAGAACACTGTCTGAGGAGTCCTGGCCGGGCTACAAGGGACTCTAACTGTGAGTGACAACATCCTTGTTTTCACAAGATCAGAAGCTGAACGCCTAGAATGACTCGGAGCAGTATTGGAAAGAATACGATCACTAGGACTCACCCTCTACCGTGAAAAGTGTGAGTTCTCAAAGAAAAGAATCAAATTCTTTGGATTCATATTCCAAGACTGTGGAATATCAGCAGACCAAACCAAAGTCAGAGACATCCCCAAAGCCAAAGCACCAGAAACGATCTATGAAGTAAGAAGCTTTCTGTCATGGTTACTTCCTGTGGGCGGTTTATAAAAGAAAGGCGACCCTATCAGAACCTCGGAGAAACCTCACAAAACAAGCTACACTGTGGCAATGGACACCGCTAGAGCAACAATCATTCGATAACATCACAGTGGCTCCATCTGGGAACTGCTCGTTGGCATTCTTTCACCCCCGTAAAAGCACCAAAATCATCATAGACGCCGGTCCTTTCGCATTAGGAACCATGGTCATGCAAGCAGATCAAGATGGAAATCCACAAGCAGTTGCATATGCCTGTCATGCTCTGTCCCCAACTGAACAGAGGTACTCTCAGATTGAGAGAGAGGCCCTGACTGTGCTCTGGGGATGCAGCCACTACCATTTGTGCATTTATGGTAAGCCAGTACAGGTTGTGACTGATCATAAACCGTTACTTCCCATCATGACGAGTGGCTCGGCTAACCCCCCACTGTGTATAGAAAATTGGCTGTTGGCATTGCAAGAAATATGGGGTGAACTTAATGTACAGACCGGGTGTGAACAGTGCAGCCGACTACCTATCCAGGTATTGATGGTCGGCGCGACAGTGTCTCGGAGACAGAAGAGTTTGTGAGGTTAGTTGCCACTGGAATTATACCCAACTCCATGGAAGTCGATGAGTTGAGAGAAGTGTGAACAAATGATAGCTGTTTACAGTTCCTGAGGGGTGCCATGGTGTCGGGCAGTGGAAAAACACACTGCAGAGTCTCAGAAACAAGACACGAGCGGCAAAAGCGACCGTGGAACAACTCTGGAAAGTAAAACACAAACTGGCCTCCTGATAAGAGGCTCCCTGATGGTGGTCCCCACTGCACTTGAGGGTAATCGCACTAGCCCACCATGGGCATTAAGGAACAGCAAACACGAAAGTGTGGTTGCACGCTCTATAAAAAAAAGTAGATGAATTTGTAAAGAACTATGTGTGGTGCCAGGCAACTGCCCGAGATACAAAGAACCCTCAATCCAAGAAGTGAGGAACCATGGGACTGTGTTCACATGGCCTTTGGCTCGACACAGCGTGAGTCCCATTTTCTAATTATGGTGGACCAATGGTTCCAATACCACGAAGTAGAAGGTATTCAATCCGTGGCCCTCTACGATGTAGTGCCCGTGTTGGAGAAAATCTTCCCAAGGACAATATGCTCAGACTACGGACCCCCCTTCCAAAGAACAGGTATGGAAGAATTCCTGGCAGAGCGAGGAATAGGACACTGGAAAATCACCATTGTGTGGCCACGGGTGAATTGGGAGGCAGAGCGACTCATGCGCACCCTTAACAAAACATTCAGAATTGCTTACAGTCAGGATCTATGCAAGAAAAGGGCCCTTCTCCAATTTTTAATTGAATACCGCACCCCCCCCCCCACACTGTTCAACAGGGGTTGCCCCGGTGGAAGCCCTATTTCAAAGGTGCCTACGAACCTTCTTCCCCAAGGTGGAAGGGAGAACCCCAGGCACCACAGACAATGAAGCAGTACGTGTAAATAGAGAGATGCTGGGAAAATACACAGAGAGGCCTCCTGGACAACGACATATCTGTAGCACACTTGGTCTTAGTGCACACCCGAAACCCTGCAGGGAGGAAGTCACTCACACACGAACCAACACCACTCAGGGTAGTGAAGGTACACGGGTAGCAAGTGACAGCAGCAGATGGACAAGGACCAATTACCAGGAACTCGAGCTTCTTCCATAAGCTGCTGGGTTCTCCAAGACAAAAGGAAGGACACTGGAAAAGATTGAGTGGTCGCACTCCACACCTGGACATGAGTGATGGTAATGACGAACATGGAGGGCCATCACAGGGCGGAGCAAACGACCTTGCCCTAGGGGGCACCAGCAACCGGGAGTTCAGGTGACAGCCGATGTACCTGCAATGATACAAACATATGAGCATGTTTGGCAACACGTGTTGAGAAATTGCCTAGTTTGGTGGACAGTTATGTGTTTGATTGTCAAATGTTCAGGTTTGGGTTTTTGTATTAAATGAGAGCAGTGTGATGTGGCATAAAGACACGCTGTGATGTTGCACGTCACGGTGTGTCCTAATAAAGATGGGACTGATGACAACAGAATCAGTGTAGGTGTCTTTATTTATGCACTACGCAGTGCGGTGTAGCCCTCCAGCTCCCCGCCACACGGGCCACAGGCTGGACACATCAGGGTGGGAGGAAGCCGGAAGGCACAGAGAGCAGGGTGGGCAGAAGGGGAGGGAGGTCACGAATTGCGCCTTGAGGAGTTAAGATGTGTTAATCCCCTCTGGTATGTATGTACCTTATTTCCCTGGGGCTCTGTGTGGGAACAGATGTAGCCAATGAAAATGTAAATGTGGCCTCCAGCATAGGCAACCCGACAGATATGTATCTACATGAATCACACTAAATTTCACCTGTGGAATAAAGACCCATATTTAAGTAACATTGTAATATATGGGCTGCTCGCTGCGACATTACAGGAGGAGAAACAGCCATTGTGAGATTCACAGTGATAGTACCCAGAGCATCTCATACAGCATCCCTTTTACATAACATCTCCATTCACCCAAAGAACCATATTCGATCAAATAAATAAATCACTAGTATAGCCTGCCACTCTCTGAAACTCTGTGAAAACCTGACGCAAACCGCCGCAAACCGGGATGAAATGGCAGCACCGCCAGCACTCACGCGCCTGTCTACGTGGTTAAATACATAGGCAGTACTGGGAAATGAAGTTCCTAATAATCACGATTCTCAGTCCAATAAAATATATAAAAACAAACCACTTCTGAGTTCGAAATAAGTCAGGGACTAAAATAAAATCAAAAGTTACTGAAAGGAAGAGCTTAGAGGAAACGCAGACCCCTGAGCTATAGGTGGTCTGGTTAAAAGGTAGGTTTGATCCTGCTACCGAGTACAGTGTTTGCTTGGGACAAGCTCACTGATTCCCAAAGGGTATAGGCACGAGAATTGGTAGGAAAACCCTGTTTGTATTGGCGCTGGATTTCACTCACATCTTGTTAGTATAGATTATTTTGAGAAAGGTCATTACACCTTGAGTTTGTTGCAAAGTCTTGATTTATTGAGCATGTGAGTGCTAGTGGTTAACTTGGCAGGTATAGTGCTGGTCACATGTGAAAAAAGCCAACATGTGTTTCGACCGAACTCTTTTATCATGGCAGGGTAGAAGGTATGAGGTCGTCCTTGATTAAGGAAGTTGGCAAGCCACAAAGTGGTGATAATAGTGGGTCCTTCAGTAGGGAGGCTGAGTAGCCACTGGGGAGCCAAGCGGCTCAGTTGGGCGGAATACACGCTGAGCCGGGCGGAATATGCGCTGAGCCGGGCGGAATACGCGCTGAGCCGCTTGATGTGAATGAATTCCAGCGCCAATACAAACAGGGTTTCCCTACCAATTCTCGTAAAATAAAATCAAGCACGAATTCAAAGTATTCAAGAGCACAGTTAAGACTAATAGCATAAAGAAAACAATAAAACAGACACAATAGTGCAATACAACTTTCTGATAAAATACGAGCTATATATTTACATCAAAAAATGTCAACATTGTGTCATTTAATTAAGTGCAGACATCCTTTTGAAAGGTGTGTGTTATTCTTAATGTATATTTTGAAAATGTACACACAGTAGCCAGGTTTCAATTTCTGTTTGCATTCTGACTCACCCTCAACTAGAGAAAGGTCCTCCTTTCACCAACTTTTATTACTTATTTTTTAGATGGCAAGCACCAAGAACAATGCTGAGCTTCAACTCTCAGAAATTAAAATAGCTCTGTTGGCTCCTGCCCAAGAACCGGGGGAACCAGGATACAGGCACTGCAGACGTTCACATGTGTCTGATTAATATGCAAAGATTTCCACTTTTTAAAAAAATGCATCCTCCTTTCTTTGCATAGCGTTGGAAAGGCCTTTAATTGCACTGCCAAGACATGCATTGCTTAGGAGATGTTGTGTCAAATGTTCTCTATGGTCGTGAGGAATAATGATGATCACGTTTATATATTTTCAAGGAAAACACTTTAGTTAAAGTGCAGTTAAGGTGACAAAACATTTACCCCATAATGCCATATCCCCCCATAATGCCATTTTGTTTGCCATTATGAATGCCTTCTCTTATATATGTGCTCTTGGGCTTTGCGACGGGAACACTCCGAGTTAAGCTGGCCCTGAGTTTCCCAAGGCACTGAATTTCAAGGGTTTTGTTTCATTAAGTTCAGTCACCTTAACTGCACTTTACCTAAAAGTGTTTCCTTGAATTTCAAGGGTTTTGCTATACCATAGTTGGCTATTTTTTCAGCATCACTGGTGTCCTTTGGCCATGCCCACTGTATATTTTACAAACGGGCCATGAGCCATGGCCTTTGGCCATGCCCACTGTATTTTTTAAAACACTAAATGCCCATTGTAGTTTTTAAATCACTCCCTAGCCACTAGCCATGAACTACGGGCATGGCCAGTGGCCACAGGGTTTGGTTGTGCCCACATGCCCACTGTATTTTTTAAATCACTCTCTGGCCACTGGCCAGGGACTTTGGCCAATTTGAGTGGCCACAGCCTTTGGAGGTGCCCACTCTATTTCTAAACACTAATAGGCCACTGGCCAAGGCCCTCGGCCATGCCTGCTGTATATTTTACAACACTTACAGGCCTTCAGCTGTTTAAAAAGCTACAAAGGCCATGGGCAGTGATTTTGTACTCTGGACCTCCCTGTAGCTGTATAAATGTCTGTTTAAAAACAAAAAACATTTTCCCCATAACCGCGGCTATACTAGCAATTTACTACGTATAGTCGCGATTATTGTAGTTTCAAATAACAGCGTTTATTAGGAAAAACATCGAAAACAAAACATGTTCCCCTGGACTCCCACTCACACACCAGGTGCCCATCTCCTCATGACAGAGGCCCCCACTCCCACAAACTCCAATTTGCCTCCCTAGCCGTCACCCATAGCCCCTCAAACACGAATTGTTCCGTGTGATGCACTTTCATTGCCCAATCGTTCTCTCTGGTAGCCGTGATTATTGAACCAATAACCAAGGCTACAGGAAAACGTTCATGCTGCAAACACAGTCCCTAGCCCACCGCCAACTCCTGTATTGCACATGGTGCTCTCCCTCTAGCCTGATGCCAATTGGCTGTGCTTCCGCCCCCAAATGCCATTTTTCTGCTTTTCATTTTATGATATTTACGGGTATAGCCGATGATATCTCTCGCATCTGAAAAAAAAAGAAAGCCTCTCTGCTGCAATGGACCATGGGAGATATTTCTATGTTTTCAGGGAAAAGGGGGCACCCCCTTCTCTGTCAAATATTAAAAGAACAAAAGGATTGCAAATCAATTATTTGTGCCCATGTTGTTCCGGATCTGGTACAAATCCATCCAGTGGTTTTTGTTGTATGTTTGACCCAAAATTGAACTTTTTTGTGGATGGGAAAATTAATGGGGACTAGGACCGAAAGTGCTTTTTTTTGTTTTTTTAATAGCTTTCACATTGTTTAACAAATCTTACCCAAACCCATCCATCCTGTCTGGGGAGGGGGGGGGCGGATCGTGAGAACTTTTCTGTTTGAAGATTATCTGCCAAATCCGTTGTCTGAGTCAAATATTAGTAGCAATTAATTTATTAGATTTCCTATGGTACTCAGTACTCTCCTTAACTATAGGACAGTGCCCGCTGCCCTATAATAAATGTGTAGGGGCAAGGCAAGGGCAGGAGGGATTTGCAGGGAGGAAGTGAGTTATGGAGGAATGGGGGGACTCTGAAACCTACATACAGGTAATTTCCATAATTTTCATAAATAAATTCAATGATTCCTTTGTTTTAAAAGAAACCATTTTTTCTTTTTATTTGTTTCTTAGTTGGCCCAACGCGTTTCGAGTTAGATACACTCTTCATCAGGGGCAGCATATTCAAACAAACATTAATCTACAAAAAAGAAAATTTAATACATCATTTAGAGTTACATTTTGTATAACAGACATGCGTGAGTGACGTCATGGACTTCTTGTACATCCGGCGTAGCTTACGCATGCGCAGATGACGTCATACCCCCTTATCTCACATAAATACCGCCGCGAACAGGTAAGGGCAGCCAGCAGTGGCTCCTGACCCCATCCAGATGGGCTTTTTTGGCCGGATCTTCTCTCCTTAAGTAAGTACCATTAGATTAGTTTCTTGACATTAGGCTTCATAAGTTTGGTTTCTCCCTATAAATCTGGTCACTCATTTCTTACAGAATAGATCTGCTCTCTCTGGATCTCCCGGGCAGTCTCCCTCTTCGTGCCACACTAGGATACAATATATACAATTTCAGCTGGCCCACCTGCCACTATCTCACAGGTGCCTCCTTGCAGAAATAATTCCCAAAACTCCTAAGCCTCGTACACACTCCCCTTATAGGTGGAGCATACGTAGTGCCCTGGGAGCTTCGCCTGTGCTCATCGCTAAGGGAAGCGGGAAGGGCCCAAAGTACACAGAAAACTTGAAACCCGGGCTGTTTATATGAAAAACCACATGAAATGCTGGTTTACACTTCACTAAGTCAATTCAATTAGTGACTTATTCAATGTTGGAAGTAGGTGTTGGTGCCCCGGTCAGACCATTTCAGGTACAGGTTTAATGAACACTACCACTTTGAGGGTGGCAGTGGACTACATCGGGTGATCCTGGGCGCACATCTGCCCCCCCAGTCCCTAGTCTAGCTCCGCCAATGACCTTATTCAGTAAACAAGCATTGGCAATGCCAACAGTTGGGCTTTTGCGTAGGCATGGGAAAGGCACTTGCCAGGCACAGCCATAGTAGTATTAAATGGCCATTGATGGTAGCAGGTGCAGAATTGTGCAAGTGCCTTGGCATCTAAAAGCAGTGTTTGGCAAATACCTAACACCTATCCACAAGTTAAAACTGTTGGCTTTGCCAATGCTTGCTTTTAACAGGACTTTAGTGAAGGACATACATAGTGCTTTTAAATCGAGTGGCTGAAGGCAGACCTGGTTAAGACATTTTTATAACACCAGTAGTGGGTTTACAACTCAAACTGTCAGAAAAGTGCTTTGAAAGGATAGTGATATGCATTTGGAGTGCAACGTTTGATAGTAAGGCTTGATAAAAGTGACCTCAAAGGGATTCCATGAGGGGGTGGTTTGGGCGGGGAGGGGCAGGAACTGGGTGGTACTGACCATAGGTATTAGCAAGGCGATTTGCAGTCAATGGGTGGGGTAATTACCAAACAGCATCTTCAAATTGTGTGTCCCTCCTCATTTGACATGTCTCGCTATCAGCAATCTAATGCAATAGTTTAGGCTTATAGGTGTCGCAAGCCACACATAAAAGCCCAAACTAAAACACAGCGATCTGTGCAGTCGGAATGCTGCATCCTGCGTTTATTGCATTGGTGGTATGTGCACTAATTTCTGTGGCAGCAATGGGGGATTAGCAGGCTGTGCGGCGGAAGGGGGCTATTAGGTGGTTTTCTGTGGCTGCATGCAATGTATAAAGTCATAGGTCTTTTGCAGTAGTGTTCATATTCACCTCTCTGATGCCGGACTGCGCCACATTCTTAGGGTGTTTGCAAATGTATTTATTTATTGTATATTGCATATAGTTCTTAAAATAATTTTTACAATCAACATTATTACACACACACACACACACACATGTATATACAAATACATCATTTTTACAGAACACATACACAATTAAGGATGGAACATGTTTTAGCTGGCTGAAAGAGTATGGTTAAAAAGTTTGATTAGCTCGGGTAGGCCTTAACCAAGTTCCCGTTCTCACCAGATCTGAAAAGTGCTACCATTTTGTCAGCTGTAGACGGCCGCCAGCAAGTTCTAGACGCTGCATTGACTAAAGTACAATAGGGCGTAAGGGGCGCCGATAAGAAGTGCATCAAGAAAATTACTAGAGAGAGAGAGAAGAAATAAATAATGGGTTGTCGAAAAAGAAACAGCAGCTTCCAGGTCTAGCAAGCATGTCACAACTTTGGTTTGGGGGTTTACCAGTAGTTATCACAACTTATTATAAACGTTGTGTGCATTCGTGGTCTCCCAAAGTCATGATTAGTGCACTAGCCCGCATCAATAGGCAGATGAGGGATTAATTGAGCATTACAAAAGTGTGGAAAAAGTGGTAGATCAAAAGAATGAGGATGTGGACTGTCTTCTAGAATGTATGCTGATGGGCACTTGTAACACAGTTTAATTTAAAGACAAGTGAGAGCAATTTCGGTCGCTACGGATAAATTAGTAAATAGAAAATGCTGTGAGACATTGCATTCAGCGTGAGGCCAGAGACAGAAGTAACACGCATTGATAAAGTCGGTAGGTCTCGCTTTATATAGGTGTTAGAATATGTTTGGATAAAAGCTGAGATAGATGAGAGATTGTGTTTTGCTAGGAATGACAGTTTAGATCCATGCTGGATGTTATTGTGTAATAGGTGTGATTGGGCAAATTGTCACGAAACCATTAGGCTTTTTTTACATTTATTGTAGTAGGCTTGTAAAATGGACTTAAGACAATTTACATCAAATGGCCAGTTACTGCTTTTCCCAGGAATGCCCTACAATGCCTAGCTATTCTGTAGAGGAGGTCCCAAATAAAGCCTGCACTCCAGTCGCCCCCATTTTGAAGTACCAGGAATGTTCACACCGAGATATGTGACGTATGATGAGCAAATAAACCAGCAGAGAGCCGCAGTGGAGCTCTGCCCAGTACCTATTAGAAGAAAGAATACCTATTGAAGTACCAATAACCAGACAACCATGGGCAGTAAGGTATCCATTGAGAAAACCCTACCAGCAAATGAAACAAAATGAAGATTGTTTAAATACTTTTTTTAAAAAAATTTTAATTTTTATTTTCATTTCATTTTTACAAACTTTTGAAAAATATTTTTAAAACATTATACTGTGGGATGTTTTTATCCATGCATCCAAGCCCTACCTCAAAACTGCAGTACTGACATGGAAAACATCATGATGGCCAGAGCTTCCCAGAAAATGCACAGGGAAATGCATGAAGAATAGGCTGCCACTCATTTTTGCCGATGTTATGGGCACAGAAGGGCACTGCCTAAAATCACTATTGGACTACCCACACAGTAGTCTGAAACCATTGGGAATGGCAATGCTGATTGCCAAAAGCAACCTAGAATTGTGGGGAATTCATTTTCTTAAATCCCAAAAATGGTTGCAGTACCAGTACTCACCACTATCAGAAAGCCGGCGTTTTAAAACAACACCAGACTTTTTTTTTTTGTGTAAAACTGAATAGATGAACCCAAAGCAGGCCAAAGAAAGACTTACTGAGAGGTGGATACAATGTAAAGTTATATTCTGAAGTGACTTGAAGGTTTATAACAAGACTGGCTGAGCTGTGGATTTCAGCAGTTTAAGTAAATTTGGACTGAAAGACAATAAAAATCTAAATGTTTAAAAGAAATGAGTGACCTACTTTTGAGTGTCACATAGGTTGCAATTGTTTAAATGTCATAGTTTTAAACTTAGAATCAGCATTTTAGCTGCATATGTAAAAAATGGTTAGTTTATTTGAATGTAGAAAACTGGGTAACTGTGTGGCTGAGGTGTGTGGCCGTTCCAGGCAGAGACAGAGCAGAGCTGTCCACGTCGTTGTGCTGCAGGAAGTAGCATTTCTTTCACACCATACCGCGGGGCGGTGTAGCGGAGCTGTGTGGCTGAGGTGTGTGGCAGTCTGCCGCAGTCCGCTGCAAACACGCAGTAAACGCACTCCAATGGAGCCGGAGGTGCGCCCAACAAACGCCGACACGGAGGGGAGGAGAAGGCAAAAAACTATGACGGCATCCATTGCGCCCATTGAGCCAGGCGGTGCAACACGTAGGAGAAGTAAGTCAGCCTCCCTACTGAAAGGACTGGGGGGGGGGGGTGCATTCCATCAGGGGCTACCTTTCCCCCAATGCTAATAAGACCATGTTTGGCACCAAAACTGCGACATTACAATCGCAGGGGGAGAGGGGAGAGAAGGACACATTCATCCCATTCATCCCATCTGAGTCACTGGAATCGGTAAACACTGTAAATTTAACTCTACCAGTCCTACGCGACCAGACTCATCTCCCGGCAACTTACCAGTCCAATGACCTGCAGCCCTCTAATGCGCAAGAGCAGGGAATGGGAGGGCAACAGGCAATAGAGCAAAGGCATTCAGAACTATCACAGGGACAGGGACAGGGGCCTGGGGTTGAACGAACTGACATTTTTTTACACACAGACTCAAACCAAAAAGATGTCCCGTGCCCCGGAGTGGGAGGGGTAATGTCAACCAACTCAGTAACCTTATCAGACACGATCTTGGGTTCAACTAACACTATGCGTATCCAAGCAATGTTCCATGAGGACGAACAAAAAACCAATAACAGCCTCAAGCTGGGGGATAATGCCAGTGTTATCATCTGTGACTCCACCGAGATAGAAACCGAACAAACAGGATTGCCAAATGCCCATAACATAGAGAAGATTTCGGAATCAGACAAAGAGGACGTTGAGAGTAATATCTCAACGGACGAGGAGTCGGAGGGCTCCAATAAAGAAACTGACGCGGAACAGGAAAAAATAGTAGGAGGAACAGTGAAAACTAAAGAGAGACCTAAAGTGAACACCACTTCTAACCCCGGTCTCCAAAACCAAAAAAAAAGGGGAGACGAGAAAACAGCTAAGCTGACCCAACAGAGGCAACTGACACCAAGGAAAGAGCTCAAAAAACCAGGACGACGGCCACGAGGCCGCTATAATCCACCTTCGTCCCACCTACTAAAAGCTTTTCTTACTCATCAACCTAAAAGAAAACCGAGTATAGAGACCGAGATCTCAGATGCAGAAATGCTTGAAATCGCGGCTGATTCTCAGCCTGCACAAAAACAAAGAAGAACGGAACCAGATATAGGGCCGACAGACAAGAATGGGCTTGTGGAACAATCTCAACCTCACAGGGCTCCGCCAGTAAGAAAAGTATCCGGTCCGGACCTTGAAAACCTAACTGAAACAATCACCCCGAAGAACCAAGCAAGGACTATCAGTGTCCCAAACATAATCAGTTTGGACAGTGCACGATCTATAAGTCCTCCGAAGAAAAGACCCGCGAGCATTGAAGAGACAATAATCCAAGAAGAAGAACAGGATGAGGAGGTCAGGGAAGTGAAATCTCCAAATAACTCAATGGACGTAACATTGTTAGGTCCACAAAATAAAGAAGATAGATGGTCCTGGACTAAGCCCCACCTAACAAAGATCCAAGAAAAGGACCCTTCAAACGTCAAACAAGCGCGGCAGGGTTTTGATATCAAATTCTCTGAGAATGAGAGGGCGACTCTTAGAAAAGGGGGAACTCCAGATAGACCACTGGGGGCCACTGGATTAAGTCCCCCACTGGAACTCCGAACATCGCCAAAAAGATCGGAAAAATTGCTCACCCCCCCAAAAAAGAGACGCCTTAGTGAAATCGCAGCCTCACTACAAAAGGACTCGCCCAATAAGAAGCCGGATATGATTGCGACTATGTCAGCCATGACCGTAGTTCTAGCACCTTTCTGCAAATTATACGAAGCAATTAAGGAAAATGTACAAAACAATACGGCAATTTTATCGAATGTGATGGACAAACTTACCCTCATAGAGACTCGCCTCCTGCCAATAAATCAAAAAATACCTAATATGGACAACACCTTTGATTCTAAACGGAACACAAGACCATCATTAAGCGAGCCCGCATGTACCCTGTTCACAAAAAAAGGAACAAACCCAGAGGTTTCACAGGAAGTTGAGAACCAAAAAATACATTGGGAAAAAAAAATTGAAGCCCTGGAAAGAAAGATCGAAAAGCTTGAAATGCTAAATAAACACCTTAAGACTCCACTATCGAATACTGCTGCCGTGTTGGGTGAAAGGGGAGATCTCCATAAAAACCACGAACCCATTATGTTGCTCTTAAATTCAAAAAAACAGAAACAAGGGCCAAATGGGGCTAAGCCAACAAAACCGCAGTTACCTGAAAAAGAGCTGAGAAATATGAAACCTAATTCACAAAAGATCGGAACGCAAACTCTGACTTCGGTGGAAAGGATCACCGAATCGTCGATAAAGAGATCCACGAAACCACAACAAGAGACCAACAGCCGAGAATCCACAATGGGCTCCCCAAGATCACCGAAAACAATGGAAGAGTTCCTACAATGTGCAGAGGTAATGAACATCTCCACCTATTCTGAGGATGGCACAAACATAATATCGGACTCACCTATAAAAGAGGTCCAAACAAAGAATCAAACAAGCAAGGCAGATATCATTTCCCGCAATGTGAAAGCGACGTATGGGGGTCCCAACAAAAGGGAGACCAGAGCATCCTCCGAGAACCTGGACCAAAGAGCAAATGAACCAATGAAATATAGTCAGGCGCTCAGATTAAGAACCAGCCCACAGACATCGAGAAAGAGAAAAGAGGAGACGCAGAGAACTCCAAATCGACAAACTGATTGCGAAGAAATTAATGTCCGGGAAAACACCTCAACAAAACCAAATAAGATGATTTGAGTCTTTAAACTGGAACAAATTCGACCAGATAGACAATCAGTCACCTTAAACAGATCGACAATACTACAAATCATAAAGAAAGTTAAAACGTTGAAAAGAATTACTACGGATGATCTGATATTAGTGGAACCCTATCACAGGGAAAAAAAAGCAAAAGCCTTTATTCACCTAAAAGCAGAGATCGTTACATACATCAACGAATCAGCATATCAAGATCTGCACCTAATGGGGTTTCACTTGTGGGAAATAAAAAGTAGCTCATACAGCCGAGACATCGAGGAGGACAAGAGACAAACACGAAACAGCCAGTATCCCCTCAGATCCCGATTTGAAAATCAACATTGGGCCCAGAAAACTCTCCGCCCGCAAAACTCTCGAGCATATCATGAGGATCGAAGATTTCTAGACAGAGATCGAAGAGACCAATCTCCAATCAAAGAAAGAACAAGGACTCACCTAACAGGGTATAATAACATAAAAGATAAAACGGGGTACTCCGGACAACCAAAAAAAAGGTTAAAAGAACAAGACACTCCCACCACTTCGCGAATCAACCACACCAAGAAAGCCTCGGGGGAGGATATATACACCCTCCAAACCTCCACAGAAAAAGGAGAGCTAGAATTGCAAAGAATGGGACCGTGGAACTGGATCACCTCAAGATGGACAAAAAACAAGTAAAATAGCAATCATCGAAGGTGGGGGTCCGTGAAAACAACATTAAAGATACAACACACGACCACCCCACAGCGACCTCTTTCTCTCTTGCCTCTTGGAACACGAGAGGCCATATGCATTTGACAATGGTAGGTGACGTCAATCTGAATCAATTTGACATACTATGTTTACAAGAAACGTGGCTCTCAACACAACCAAGTCTGGACGGGTACTCGGTCGCAATCTCTCCGGCAGTAAAAGGCCTACTCGGCCGACCGTCATCAGGATTGTTAACTGCCATAAAATGTAGCTCGGGTCTAACAGAACCCAAAATCTGGAAACAATCTTACGAAACACTGGTAACGCTGACTTCCCACACCCAGAGTAAGGCCAAGGTGGAAAATGTTTTTCAAAAGACTGTAGCAATACTCAACTGCTACTGGAATCCACAAAGAATGTCCATCAAAACTTTCTGCGACAACATGACTATGGTGATCGATCACCTATATGCAGAATTTGAAAAAATTGAAATCATAATCTGTGGCGACTTTAATGCCAAATGCATTCAAGTAACGAAGGATCGAGCTTGCACTAAACTGCAGCGACAGGGGGAAGACGCCGCCTCTAAAAGAGGAAAGGCATGGAATAAGGTCATGACATTGCGACACATTCAAAACGTGGCGACGCTTTTTCCCTCCCAAAATAATATTCCAACATGGGAACGCATGGGCTCCAAAGCAACATTAGACCACATTTTTGTGTCGTCTGGCCTCATCCAAGATTTAAAAAGCTTCCAAGTCCAGAAAACTGTGAATAGTGACCACAACTTATTGAGATCTGACTGGGTCGTTCCCCATATTAAACCTAAAACATACGACTGGGGGACAGAAGTAAACACACAACAAACGCGACTCAGATTGACTGAACGTGATATTGACAAAATTAAAAGTTGTTGGGAGCAAAATTACAACAAAACCGGCAATAAAGATACTGAGGAAAGACCTAATTACTTGCCGCTATTACTTCCCTTTCATAAGAAAAGTTTAAATGGAACTAAGGAGATGACAAATAACATGCACACCTATAATAAAGAGCTGGTAAAAAAAAGACAGATTGTGCGCAGATTACTAAGATGTGCGAAGAAAACAAACAATACAGAAGACTGGACTAGTTGGCAACTGGAAGTAAAAAAGTATAAAACCTGGCTTAAACAGAACAGGGCCAGTCGCTATCAAAACGATGCCGAACAGATGATGTCCGCACTACAATCAAAAAAATCTAGCCAACTCTGGTCATTGATAAAAGACAACAACTGTACCAAGAGTTCGACTTTTACAAATGCAGTCCCGGAGGAAACCTGGATTCAATATTATACGACCCAATTCAAAAGGCCCCCAGATAACTCGATGGGGTTACACCACTCCCAGACACTGTTTGGGCCGACCTATCAAATCCGGAAGACATCGAAACGGCCATTAGAAAACTAAAAACCTCCAGAGCCCCAGGTCCCGATGGTCTGACCAATGTATACTTAAAGATCTCCCCCCCTAAATGGGCTGCGGTAATCAGTAACATCTTTGACATCTGTGGCAGAACGAAGAAGATCCCAGAATCCTGGCAAAGAACCGTCATTGTTCCAATTTATAAAAAAGGACCAAGGCAGGATCCGGCTAGCTACAGACCAATAGCATTGCTAGATATCCTGAGCAAATTATATGCCACTCGCCTTTTGGCCCACTTTCGGATCTGGGAGACAAATAGCGAGGCCAATGACCACTTCCAAACGGGCTTTCAGAAACATGGTTCCACGACCATCAACCTTTTCACTTTGAACATCTTGAAAGCCAAAGTGAAAGAAGGAGCACCCAAAGTCTATCTGGCTTTCGTGGACCTCTCGAAAGCCTTTGACAAGATTGACAGATCTAAGCTATGGGCAAAGCTGCAAAGCTGGAAATGCCCGATGAAAATATTGGAGCCCATTATGGCACTTAACACGGATATAAAGATGAGAGTAAGACTCAATCAGCAGGGTGATCTGTCAGAAGAAATACCTCTGAAAAGAGGAGTGAAGCAGGGCTGCCCGTTCGCGCCAGCACTTTTTATCGCCTTTTTAGGCGACTATCAGCACTCTGAAACAAAGATCCGAGCGTTCCCTCCAAAAATTGGGAAAGTTAAGATCCCTCGTCTACTGTACGCTGACGATATTACTATCATCGATCAAACCAAAGTGGGTCTCCAACGCAAACTATCTAACCTACAAAACTACATGGAGGACAACTTGTTAGAAATAAATAAATCCAAAACAAAAATCTTGGTATTGGAGAAACTGAAGGCAAAGGAAACTTCTAAGCCAAATATCTATCTGGACAATGAACATATCGAAGTGGTCACTAACTTTAAATATTTGGGGATACAACTGGACACTTCTAAAACAGACCTCAGTCTTCAAACTCAACTGTGGGCAAAAGTAAAATGCCTAACGGCTCAAATAAGGGCGATCGACCGTAAGTTCGGAAAGCTCTCCTTGTTACCAGCCATCCTGTTCTATAAAACGAAAGTAGTTCCATCCCTGACTTATGGAGCAGAAGCTTCGTTATATCTTCCTCCGCAAATCTGGACCAAATTGGAAGGATATGTCTGGAAAACGTCGCTGGGTCTCCCCAAATCTACTGCAATAGCTGCCATCAGAAGGGAGCTAGGACTGGTTTCTTTAACATCCCTGGTAAACCAAAGCGCGATGCGCTTATATAGAAAAATCATCTCTGCAGACACACTACCGATTTTGAACATCATTCACGCAGAAACTTCCACCGGCAACTGTTTCGCACTAAAAAATTGGGTTAACAGGAGACTAGAAGATCTAGAAATGATCAAATGTTCCCCGACGGAGCTAAAGGAAAACCCAGATCGTATCAAAACAAAAATGGAAGACATGGATTGGATTACCACAATAGAGCAGGCAACAAACAACAAACTATTGAGCCATCTACCACCCTCTTTTAACAAGCTGAAAAAACCCCTAAATTATTGTGCAAAATTTCTGGAAAAAAAACTGAGAAACGTGATTATGAGAGCCCGCTTTAACTTGCTACCAACCAGAGAGATATTGGCGCTCAGAAATCAGGGTCCTGTAATACTTTGTCGTCTCTGTAACAACCCAAATACAACTGAAACACTAAAACATCTGATAATGGATTGCATCGCCATCAATGACATAAGAAATGTCTATCTACTCCCTTTGTCTGAGAGACTATGGTTTTTGCAGAAAGACGACATATGGAATAGACTAATTTCCGGGGAGAACACCAAATGGTCTCAGGCATTGTCTAAATTGATCGATCTAGTCTTTACAAAAATCATGCAGACTAACGCCAATGAGTTCGTGGAAACTACCTCCTCATTGGCCTCAACAATGGTGGAATGACAAAAGGGAAGTTGTCTCTCTTCCTTTTTCTTCTCTCTTCTCACCTTCTGCCGATCCCTGAAGAGTTTCGTCCTGGTCGGATCTGCTACTGTTTTCGTTGACAAAACTCAGTTTTAACTGTGTAAAGTTCAATAAAAAAAAATAAATAAAAAAATAAAAAAAAGTGACATTAGCTGGGGCCTGGCTTAAGGAACTGAATTCTGCCCACCAGCTACCCCCGACAGGAGATGAGACTTGCACAACAGCTGTGTTCCCAGGCCTATCTGCCTTTTGCTGCTCCCACCAAAAGGGATATGACACTTCCCTGATTGAATTACCTGGGCTCTGCAGGAAATTCAACAAAGCCCTGTCCTGACTCAGGCAAATGTTTTATTATGGGGGCCGTAAAAGTGGCTTCCTCCTGGAAGTAAAGGGGAGGAGCACTGCCTGTGAGAGCAAGCTGGCTTGGCAGAACTGGAAAAACCAGAAATTCAACCTTGTGCTGGGGGGAAACCACACCCCTGTAGCCAGAATATGGTTTTAGAAAAAGATGGATCATTCATAGAGCGGACTTGTGAAAATTATTTAAATGATACCATAATTCTTGTGATTTTTCTGCCCACATTTTAAGAGGTTTTTAGAACCGGTGGCATGATCTGGGGGCAAGCTAGCAGTTAAGAGGGTATTACTTAAAATGTATGCATGTTAAAAATCTGACACTTCATCAAGTAATGTCCATACTCCTTGCACACATGTGTATAAATTTGGGGTAATGTCCGATATTACGAAACCAGTTAAAAAGTGCAAATGTTGCCATTTCTGAATGCAAGCTCCCAGGAAGAGCAGATTTGGACAGGGTATACCTCCTGTGATATGTGATGGGTGCATGTAATTTTAAACAAATGTGTACCTGTGCAAATATGTCTTTTGGGTCAAAATTTAGATTGTGTGTAATTTGACAGGGGTGGGTTCTCTGTACCATAAACAGACCTCATCATGATGACACTTCATTTCATTCCCCCAATCAAGGGGAAGAGGAGGAAGTGGCCAATGACAAGTGGAGAGGGGTAGAGCCTAGTGATGCTGCACACACACCCATTTTCAAAACACATAAAAGCAGACAGTCAGGACAGATAGGGACCTTCATATCCATTTGCTGCGGGACGCTCTGCCGGGAAAATCCATACTTTACCTCCATCAACCTTCAGAGAGCCAACATAGAGACTTCAATCTATCCACCTTCAGAGACCAAGACTTTACTTCAGAATTTGTAGCAGAGAGGTCAACTACAAGCTAAATCCCTCTTTAGCAGGCCTCAAATCATTGCCACTATCACAGCCAGGCGAGCTGTTTGAATTCTTTGCAAGAACCCTTGCCATTTGCCAGAGAGCAGTGTTGTATCCAGAGAGAGACCAGCTGAACCGGAGACCGCTGTATCCGGACCCACAGACCTGATCAGAACCAGAGACCCAGACCAGACCAGCAGAGTAGAGCTGACCCAGATGCTGTGCGCAGAGACCGTCCGTGGCGAGTGAAGAAAACCTGACCAGATCCGTGGCGAGGCCCATTCTATTTCTAAATATATTGTGAGTACCTAGCAGAACTGTGCAGAACCAATCTCTTAGTTAAAATAATATAATTCAATCTATTTTAATCTAACCAGAACTGCCTCCTAACTGTCACCTGTCATTTTCTAGTTGCTAGCCGTCGCTTGTCTTTTTGAACTTTAAAATTTCAAATCTGAAAAACGACCTTTACCATATCGCTCACATCTCCGTGACCGTTTGTCTTAGAGACTTGTAGTAACTTTCCTCTGAAAGCTGGGAATCTTGGCTTTTCAACGAACCTAGAACCGCATTCCTACCCCCTACACTTTTGCCGCAATCGCGAAAAACGCACTCGCGAATTTACTGCAATTTGCAAATTTCTCCACGTGTGAAAACAGCAGCTTCTTGCTTTCCTTGCTAAAAATTTGTTTGCCTCTTAAGAACCATCCCTGAATCATTGCTAGAGTGAGCCTGGACTAATATTAACTTGACACCGCTCACCCTGAACCTCTAGAGGGAATTAAAAGCATTTTAGCATATTTTTCACTTCATTGCCAGCACATATAAAAGCATTTTGGGCCTGTGTTTCAAACTTCTGTAGTCTAAGCTTGCTGGGGTGAACTGAATTACATTTGATTGCATTTCTGAGAACTGTGTGCTTTCCTTCCATTTCCTTGCCTTGCATAAAGGGGGGAGGGGATTGCCAGAGAAAAGTGATTACATTGTTTTGTTGAAATCATATTGAGTATTTTCTGTATTGCATTTTTCATTCAACATTACATCCATCTGAACTTATATAAAGTATTCTCTACCACCTTATTCTTCTGTTCCTATTCACAAGTGTGCTAGTGCCAAACTATCCATTATTGATTACTGCTCAGATTAAGTGTGATATCCAATTATTAATTATTATAAAGTGTGATATATATATCTATTGCTTAAATTATCAAATAAACCTTTTAACTTGCAAAACAGAACTACTTCTTGGCTCAGTGGGGTCAGGGGGATTCCAAGAGAGGGGTGTTATATAGGGGTAGTCATCCAGAACGCATGAACTGGACATAAAGATATATCAATAAGGGTTTCCATTCAGTATCCCAGACTAGGCATTGACTTAGCTGTAGTGTTGAATTGAATCCTCTTACAATACTTTACTGCATACATAATCATTAGCTACTACAACTTCTCTCAGATCCCGGGTCCTCTAATCATTAGCTTTAAAACTTCTCACAGATCCTTGGTTGACTTTCATGTCTCCAAAGTTTACTCCCGCTCAGGGAGCAAGTAATTCGTTATGATTTCGATAGAGCCATATCATTCTCTTGTGTCTCCTGCCGACTGCTCCTGAGTTTCTTGGTCTTTTTTGATCATCAGCCTTTCTAGCTGTTGTAGAAACAGGGCAAGTGCCAGTGACAGCTTTTTGTGTGAACTGCAGTCCAAGCGTACCCACCAGTCTTCTACACTGTATGTTGACACCAGCTTTCATTCTTGGAACAAATATTTGGATAGTAGGTTTTTGAGCCCTGTACAAAACAATACCAAGTGCTTCAGTGTTTTTTTGTCATCTTGACAAAAACGACATTTCACTTCTTGATCCGTCAGTACCCTTCTATGGCTATTAACTTCTCTCGTTTCGTACAAATTCAATCTGAATCTCAGGTAATATTTTCTTAGAATTTTGCACGGAAACATTTCCATGTATTGGAATGTCGGATTAATACCCTTTGATTCTACTGGGCTGTTTACCATGCTTTTATGGGAGCTTCTTTTCTCTACTGTCCTGATGTTTAAATACTGTAAAGGAAGAAACCAGAAAATCCTTAATGGAGGGTGAATGATGACATCACGAGAGCTGGACGGACTCACAGATAGAAAAAATGATGAACCAAGAATGACACAAAGAGACAAAACACCCTGAGAAAAGAGATTGTGAGCTTAAAGAGATAGAAAGCTATCAAATCGTAAGAGAGTTGAGCTGCAAGCAAAATAAAGACATTCAATTAGTTTACACCTGTACATATGCTTGGAACCGTAAGAAGCTAAAGAGAACACTGCGGCTTGCTATACTAAGTAGAAGAATAGAGCGGCAAGCGCCATTGTATATAATCTTTCTCAATATGAAGCACAATATTATAAGTGCGGGTCCACTTTGCATAAGAAGCAGAACCAACTCAGGTTATTAAAGGCCAAACGCAAAAAGTTCCATATTCGAGCATCAAGAGGAAAAAGGCTGAATCAAAATTCGGCAGAGGGAGCTCGTGCCAGGAAGCCGAGGTCACATAGATAGAAGCGGTAGATAGTAGCTACTTTAATTAAAGCAAAGAACAGAATATCCTGCTTCTGAAGAATCAAGATAAGAAAGCGAAGGCAGGTAGCAGGGTGAAACGAAAATCAAATGCACAAATGGAGAGAAACGAGGCAAATCCATGGTGTACTAGCACGTGACCAGCCGAGCTCACACCTATGCTTGGCATCCGCCCAGACAGAGATCTCAAAACTTTCCAGACAGAAGATGCAGTTTCGAGGCCAACCACAGTAACATAATTGGCACATTGTTGTTGAAGTGATGATTGATTGTGTAACCTTAATGGTAGGGAGGCCGGGTGGCTGAGGGGCACCCTGCACCTGGTTGACTATTCTGCGTGCTGCTAGGCAAAGTGGAGAGTTATGCATGGGGTGGATGCCAACCCAATCACAGTGGACCAAATAATCTAAGGTCCTATAGTTAGTAGAACCAATGAGACGTTATACTTTTAATGATGTTGTCATTTATAAAGGAAGGGCATAGATGCCCACCTGACAGTATTTACCCAATCCCCTCACTCCGTTACCATATACAGATATAGCACCTATATTAAAGTTACCTTTTTCCAACCAATAGAATTGCTTGTTAACTTTTGAGTGTTACATGTTAGATTATGACGTGTTTTGAGTATAAAAGTTATGTTTTGTATGAAATTCGAGGGAGTTGAAGCGAGACAGGCTGTCGCACTGCTGTCGATTTCCAGGTTTCCCCGTTTTTTGTACTTGTTATGAACAGCCTCCCCTTTGCCAAACCATTGAGTTGCCCTTATTGATTGGTGTTGGAGTAAGAGACCCTGCACCCCCATCCATCTCGAGGTGCAGCTATCTCGTCTTAAAGTGCTGAAGAGCAAACCCCGACTCTATTGGCCGGCCGGGGGTCTCTCGGTATACTTGGTAGCAAAGATTGGATGGTTTATTGACTATCGATTATTGATTGAAGACACCTATTGACCGTCGACATAAAGTAACTCTAGGTCTTTGGCAATTTCACGAGTCCTTTGCCATTCGGCTGAATAGACCGTGAAGCTCCCCGTAGACAATTGTAGAATAAGCAAGAAAACTGCAGTCAGGGCCTGAAGGGGCCCATTTTCCTAACACATCCCTTCCCATTCCTACGGGCAGCTGATGGGGCGAAAAGCTGAAGAAGGCGATTACGAAGGTGGTGATCTCGAGGGTCCAGAGACGAACAATGCGAACATGCGAACGGTGAGTGAAACAAAAATGTTGTGCTTTGGCAAACAGTGCATGCCTTAGAACAAGTAAAGGGAAAAAGGTAACGGAGGGAGGAGGAAAAAAAAAGGAAAAAACAAAATATAGTTAGAAGTAGAGAAGACTGTATATATATATATAAGGGGATAATGACTCTAGAATAATTAAATAAATAAAGGTTACCGGGGTGGACACCCGAGAAGAGAGAGGTTACCAGGTCAGACACCTGAGAAGTGAGAGGATTCGCCTTATTCTGGCGCTTAAATATAGCGGCTAGAAGAAACGTATACCCAGAGTCCCACATAATGGGGAACAAATAGAATACCACAACGTTTAAAGATGTTGTGAAAGGGGTTTGTTTACACTCCATGAAGAGGTAATGATTAGAGGCAGAGATATCTGTGTCCAGCTGGTGTCTGTCTAGTCTGTTAAGCGTCTGTCTTACATGTTTTCTGTCGTGACATCACATGTGACATTTATTAAGAAAACTGATTAAAACATTTTTGTGCGATTCAATAGCTGAGACAGAATCACATATCAATTGATGGTTTTTGAGCAAATTGTTAATATACATTTATTTTGTGAAAATTTGGATTGGAGCTTGTGGTGTTTGGTGCTCGCTCATATTGTCACGAGTTGGTTAAGCCACACAAAAGCATTGGCAAGTGTTATATAGGAGGGAAGGGAACAGATTTAAACATGGAAGACATAACTCCATTAGCACACTTATGTAAGCAGTTGCCAAAACATGCACCCAAGCTAAAGAAGTATAGCACCGAGTGGGTCAAAGGTACTGCCCGTAAGATGTTTATGCCATGGCCACAAAATGGGTCTT
This sequence comes from Ambystoma mexicanum, assembly GCF_040938575.1. NCBI lineage: Eukaryota > Metazoa > Chordata > Amphibia > Caudata > Ambystomatidae > Ambystoma > Ambystoma mexicanum. Next base: position 223,011,120 of record NC_090927.1, on the reverse strand, counting down.
TATCTAAAGCCGTCTTACAACATATGATGACATATTTGCATGCCACATATACAGACAAGAAGTTAGAAAAATGCCTTGCTATTCTTGAATTGTGGAAAATGTACGAACAGGTAAAGGAGGAAGAGCCGCCAACAGATTGGATACTTAATGTATGCACTGAAGGGGGTGAGACGCCTACCGCGCCACCTGCCCCCTCTGAAACGAAAGATGAATGAAGTAAGGTGGAGGGATTATACCCATTGAGGGAACTTAAAGCAGCAACGGGGTACAGAAATCGCATATGACCCGCATATGACTCACATACACATAGTAGTGATGAAAATCCAGGGAAGGATAAGGATGAGAATATCACCTCCACAGTCCCAAGGGACAAGGGGAGGCGTGATGATGAAAGGAAAGACCAGGCACAGCCAAGTGCATCGCTCGACAAGGAGAGAGAAGGGAAGAAATGGAAAGGGAGTGGAGACAGAACTGATGAAATAGCATTCGCAAAGGACGAATGGATGGGAGGACACATTTTATTGAAATTCAATGGTAAAGGAATTGATGATGCAAAACAAAAGCAGAGGTTAGATGAAACAGAGAGAAAGGGGAAAGAAAAGGAATTAAGAGATGAAAGGATTAGAAGGAAAGACAGACAAAGGAGAGAACAGCTATATCGCGAGGAGCAACAAAAACAACTCGATAGCAACCCAAGAGCAGCCTACGAACGAGACAGGCAGGAACAGCAAAGGTTAGAAGAAGAGCAAAGAATATGTGAGAAAAGAATAAAAAGACGAAGAGATGAGGAAATACAAAGGGCAGATGAATGTAGAAATGAAAAGAGAAAGGAAGAAGATAGGGTCAGAGAAGAGGCGAGGAAGCGCAAGGAATTTGATGACGATATTGAACGTAAGCAAAGACAGAGAGCACGCGATCTTGAATATTTGAAAAGGGAGGTTAAAAAACCTGATTCAGTTGTAGACTGGGAAGACATTGAAGAATTTGTTCCTGCGCCCAAGGAGAGGGGGAAGACGAGTGCCTTGAGAGCACTCAACTGTATGACACTGAGGATGTCACCCGGAGTAGCGGGAATAAAGACCTATCCCTAGATAGACTAGAAATAAGTAGGAATAAAGAAGATACAAGAAGTTGCATAAATTGGGAACACACAATGTCCGACTCCGAAGGAGAGGAGCATGAGGACAGAGAAGGAGGGAGACAGAAAGAAAGACGTCTCCCAAGAGAAAACGGGATACGATGGTCAGATACTGTAACGCTCACCTGGTTCCCTCGGAGGCGCGGGTCTTGGCTGGGTGGTGAAACCGTCTTCAAAGTTAGGCGTAGGGTCCGTTTGGCTCCCTGGTTTGGTCCCCTTCTCACCGAAAGCTTGACTTGGAGGGTGAGATGTCTACAAGTGGAAAAGATCAGGGGGTGTTAGTAGCTGGAAGGTTAGATGAAGTCTCTACCCCCACACTCTCTCCTCCCGTGGTACTCGGTTGCTAACTGTGCTCACCTTAAATAGGTGAATGCCGGGCTCTCCATCCTGCATCTTGTGCAGGGGCTCTGGGTCCAGTTACTTCATTGGTTTTGGGATCAGCCTCTTGATTGCAGAGGGTAAGTAGAGAGCGATGCCGCCGTTAATTGCACGAGTGGATTTTGCATATATCAAGTCCTTAATGTCCTCTTTTAACGTCCCTTTCTTGCAGGGTTGGCTGAGAAGAAATGATGGCGAAAGAATGCCAAAGTTTGTGGAGGCACGTAAGTAGAAAGTCTGTGCAGGGCCTTTCAACGCACCTTAATGTCTCTCTCTTGCTTTCAGATGGAGAATGATGAAGGCGCCGGTGATGATGCCCAGGTTCGTACCGAGGCGCAAACAAGATGATGGAGAATATGAAGGCACGTAAGTAGAAAGTCTGTTCAAGGCCTTTAAACGCACCTTAATGTCTCTCTTTGCCTTGCAGGTAGCGGAGTGCGGTGCGAGCTGACTTTGGAGCGTACGTCGCAAAGGTAAGCCGTTCAGAAAGAAAACGTTAATAACCAATGTTCTTTTGTCTTTGCAGGGCTCGATGGCGGAGAAAGGGTGCGGCGAATACCTTAAACGCTCCGGTGGATCGGGTAAGTTGAAGCGCTGACCTTGACTCTTCTAATCTGTGTTTTTGTTGTTGTGCAGATGCTGCTGAAGACTGAAGAATGGATCCTCATCAGGTAAATCCGGAGATTTCGCGTTCACAGGAGCTGGAATGGAAGATTCCCTGGAGCTGACACGGTGAGCGTCCTGCTGCTGATGCAGAATAACGCGAAGCACGTGGCACCAATCGGGTGTGGTTTAAATAGTGCACAGGAGTGCTTAGGCGTCTTCTTCCACAGCCTCGCCCAGGTAAGAAAAAGAGTTCCAGTTTCCAGAAGAGTTCCAGTCCTAGGGAGTGGTTCCAGCCCCAACCAGAAGAAAAGTAGTTCCTGCCAGAGGAGGATGAAGACTTCATCCTATTGGTAAGGAAGCAGCATGGTCTGCTGCAGGTAGGTCCACCCAAGCACTTCTGAATTTGCTATGAGCCCGGCGCTTCTTGTGCCGGGACCAGTCTCCACAATGAGCCTGGCACCACCGGTGCCAGGACAAGGCCCAAAAGGTCCCTAAAGGGACTTGCTGGCGTCTGCAATGAATGTTATGAGCCTGCTTCCAAGGGCGTTGGGCTTCTCCTGACTCCTTGGAAGCAGTGGTCATGACAGATACTAGCAAGTCCGCACCAAGGGCATCAGAGTCAACTACATGGTCTGACTGACAAGAAGTAGCGTCTCACGGTCAGAGGGGGGGGTGTTCACTGCCCTATGTGGACAGACTAAGGACATTGCCAGGTAGACGGCGATGCAGGAATATTACCCCTGCAATAGACAGGAGAACAATGAGAGAAGATATAGAGGGCTACGCATTCCAGTTTCCACTACTAGAGAAGGGGGGAGTAAGACCACAATATATTCCATGGCCAAAAATGGATAGGGAAAACTTGAAAAACAAGCTTCCAATGCTGACATCGGAAGCCGGAAAATCGATACATGATTTAGAAAAAATGACAGGGGGAAATACGTTAGCCATAGGGGACATTAAGGGTCTCCTAATCGCCATATTTGGTGAGAGAGCAGATGACGTGTGGGCACGGGCATGGTACCCTGGTATAGCCACAATCAACACTGCACATGACGGAGCACCATTTAACAATTGCACAGCCGCAGTATGGAAAGTGCTACGAGTACTTTACCCAGACACTTCTGATATGGGAGCTATAATGACTCGAAAAATGAAGGATTCTGAAGATCTGTTAATTTATATACAGAATTTTGAAGATGTGTGGGTGCTCGAAATGCATGCATCTTGGACAAAATCCATACCTGTGTTTTACCATATATAGTGCCAAGGATTTCCAGACCAAGTACAGAAACAACTCAAGAAATTGGTAGGAGTGGAGGCTAAACCTTGGGCTGAAATACAGTTGACTATCGCACACTATTGCAGAATATTACAGGAAAAGAATCGAAAGAAGGAAGCAACACGAAAGGGTGAGGAAGCCAAACTGGTGCAGAAGAAGCTATCAAAGTACCCTCTTGATGGAGCCATGCTAACTAACGCAGCTGAACAAAGCATGCAGCAGGTGGCTAGTCCACAACAGAAAAATTAGGGTAACGTAGGATTTTACCCACTGGGGAGAGGATTTAGGAGAAGAGGATGGCAGAGCAGTCAGGGAGGCTTCCAAAATAATCAGGGAGGCTTTCAAAACATGCAAAATGGAAACCCAGATATGTCAAATGGGCAAATAATCCAACCACCACCAGTATGTTGGCTGTGTGGAATGACAGGGCACTTGGCACGCACATACAGAAATCAAGGCATGATGCAGAACGGCCAAGGGATGGGAGCAGGCATGGCGAATCCACCTGAAGGTTTACAACAGGGCATTGCACAGAATCACACGGTGCAACAACAAGTGCCAGGTGTGCAGCACAGAGTGCAACCTCAGAGCATGGGCAGTTTTCCGCAAGGACAAATCCAACAGGCACCGTTGCAAGTGTCACAGGCAATGAGCACAAGGCAGACCCAGAACCCTGGAAGGGGAAGCAACAATGGGAATGGGGAAAATATACAAGTGCATGGTGGGCCAAAATTGTATATGAACTAGCACAGCTCACTGGGAACCCTGATGTGCTCTATCCTATCAGTGACACCAGACCTTCATAGGGAACCTAGGGTGGATGTCGTTATATGGGGCGAGGATTATTCCTTCCTAGTGGACATGGGTGCAACGCGCTTGTGCATACGTAAAGGTAAGTTTTCCTTGTCCGACGAGGCCATAGATACTCAGAGTTTTACAGGAGCTTACAGTCGATTCCCTTTACAAACGCACTCCCAGTCTCCATAGGAGAGTGCGAAATGAATGTACCTTTATTGTATTCACGTCAGACCCCAGTAAATATTTTGGGTCGAGACCTAATGACAAAATTGAACATGACAATTTCGTTCACGGAGGAGGGTATAGTATGCTCCACTCCAGGAATGCACTACTCAAATATATGTGAAATGATTAGAGCATACTCAGGACACAGCCATGAGGGCCATACCATTAGAGCCAGAAATGTTCGCATATGGCATGGGTGAGCTAATGGCGGGATTACTAGGCCTTGCATACACAATCATGAGAACCCCTGATGAGTTTTTATTCAGACCAAGAATACCTGTGCATGAGGAGGAGGGACAATTATTTCCCTTGATGATACGCGCAGCTGCAGGTTGACGGTTACGATGAGGAGGACAGACAATGGTGCGCAATTATCGCTATCAAAGAAGGATATCGAGTGACTGACGTCACCGATGATGATCTGTTTGAAGAACAAACGGATATAGGAGAGACAATAGTGGAAGTGAGTCTCACCTTTTGGGTAAAGATGATTAAAAGAGAAGTACCTCAGAAAATAATGTTGGCACTAAAACGTCCTGAATATTTCGATGACAATATAGCTAAAGTGCCTATCTCAGTGTGGACTACCGGACCCTATGACGTGGGTCTCCTGAAAGTGGTGGGAGAAGTAAGAATTAAATTGAAACCAGGAGCAATACTACCAAGAGCCTGAAAATATCCCATGTCCAGAGAGGCAGATGAAGGGATTTCTAAGACAATCTCTGCCATGATGGACCAGGGAATCTTAGTGACGTCAGAGTCACCATGTAATACGTCAGTTTATCCTGTCAAGAAATCAAAAGGGGAGTCTTGGAGGCTAATTCAAGATCTTAGACTGATAAACGATATTGTTGAGGCCGAGTTCCCTTTAGTCCCTAACCCATCTACAATTCTATGTAATATGTACCCATTGAGGCAAAATATTTCACGGTGATTGATTTGAAAAATGCATTTTTCTCAATCCCGTTGCACCGTGACTCACAAGATCTGACGTCATTCACATTCAGACAAATGCATCTGAAAAGCACAAGGCTGCCACAGGGGTACTGTGAGTCTCTGTCTATTTTTAACAGAGTCCTGCAAATGTATTTAAGCAACATTGCACTAGAAAGTGTTGTCTTACAATATGTGGATGACATCCTGATTTGCAGCACCACAGAAGAACAATGCAGGCATGATTATGTTCAGCTATTGACTATATTGGCTGAGAAAGGATATAAAGTTGACAAGGAAAAGTCACAATATTGTCAACGAGAAGTGCTGTACATAGGCCAGTTGATCTCACATGAAGGGAAGAAAGTGACCCCAGAAAGGGCTGAAGCCATAATGAACACGGCTAAACCGCACACGATAAAGCAAATGCAGAGCTTTCTAGGTCTATGCAATTATGTAAGAGCATGGGTTTTCGATTACAACTCTTATAGTAAGCCTTTACTTCAGGCCCTACAGAAGGCCCAAGTGACAAAAGATAGGATTGAATGGTCTGAAGCCATGGAGGAAGGGTTTACTGAACTAAAGTGAGAAATTTGTACAGCTCCAGTTCTCGGAATTCCCAATTATGCCGAGGAATTTTACCTGTTTTCACACACAAATGGCAGCGTTATGACAGCAGTACTCGCTCAAAGAACCTCCTTGGGGTACAAACCCCTAGCATACTACAGTGGGAATCTGGACCCAGTATGAGAGGCCACTTCCCATGCGAACAAAGTTTAGCGGTTGCAGCGTTTGCCATAGAGAAAGCTGCAACCATTGTGATGGGATGCTCCATGATGTTGTACGTCGTACACTCACTATTTGCCATTCTAGAGAAGCCAAAAAGGGCACATTGACATCTCAGAGAGCTTCTGCTTATGAAGTGATCATATCAAACCCAGCGATTAAGATAGTCCGATGTAAGATAGTAAACCTAGCCATGTTCATCGCAGAACCAGTCACTGAGGGAGAGCCAACACATGACTGTGCGAATTATGAAGAATTCTATGATAAAATTCCCAGGGTGAAAAAAAATGCCTTGGCAGGAGGAGAGATCATCTTTATTGATGGGTCATCGAGAATCGAACAAAGTGATGGGCAGAGATACACAGGCGTTGCTGTGATAAAGCACACATCAAATAGAGAGTTTCAAGTACTTCTTAGTGCACGAATACCATCTCACTATTCGGCACAGGCTGCAGAATTATTTGTAAGCGGATTAAATTCAACACTACAGCTAAGTCAATGCCTAGTCTGGGATGCTGATGGAAACCCTTATTGATATATTTTTATGTCCAGTTGACGTACTCTGGATGACAACCCTTATATCACACCCCTCTCTTAGAATCCCCCTGACCCCACTGAGCCAAGAAGTAGGTTTGTTTCGCAAATTAAACGGTTTTATTTGAAAAATTAAACAGTATATATATATCACACTTTTATAATAAATGAATAATTGATATCACACTTATGAATATAATGTTGATCAACAATGGGTAATCTGACACTAGCACACTTCTTTACAATCAATGAGGAGTTGGTATAGGATGGATAAGGCAGCAAAAATACTTTTATGGTTTCAAGGGAAAAGCAATGAGGAATGAAATGCAGTACAGAAATAACTTGATATGATTTTAGCAAAAGATAATATAATCACTTTTTCTCTGGCAATTCACCCCTTCCCCCTATGCAATGTAAGAAATGGAAGGAGAGCACACAGTCTTCAAGAATCCCAACAAAATGCAATACAAAATGCAGTTCCCCCCTAGCAGGCTTAAAGAAAAACAGGTATGATTTTAAAACACAGGCCCAAAATGCTTTGAATGTGGTGACAATTAAGTGAAATGATGCTAAAATTGATTTTAATTCCCTGTAGGAGGTTCAGGGTGAGTGGTAGACACTTTAAATCAGTTCAGGTCAGCCCTAACAATGATTCAGGGATGGTTATTAGGTTGCAAACAAATTTTAGCAGTTCAAGCAAAAGCAGCTATCTTTTTACGGTGAAGAAATCAGGCCAAATTGCAAATCACGGTCATTTTTGTGAGTGCGTAAATCGCGATTGCGGAAAAAGTATAAGGAGTAGGAAGTCAGTTCTAGGTTCGTTGGAAAGCCTAGAATCTCAGCTTTAAGATAAGTTAAATTTCGCTTCTATCACAACGGTTCAAGAGATACGGATGATTTCGTGATGGTAGATTCTCAATAGAAAAAGTCAAGCTCAGAATGACAGATGACAGTTTTCAGTTTTAAAGATGACAGAATGACACGATTCTAGGAGGCAGTTCTAATAGGCTAAAATAGTTTGGATTAGATTATTTTAAACTAAGAGATTAGTTCTGGCACAGTCCTAGCTGGGTACTCACACTATATTTTGGACAGGAATGCAACTTCGTCACGGATCGGGTCAGGATTGGCTGCGGTCCTCTCGCCACTTGGACTGGTTCTGCGCACAGCACTTCACAGCGATCTGGTCTGGGTCTGCTAGCGGCACTGCACAGCGGTATGGATCTCTGGTTCTGGCAAAAGTTCTTGGCAAAGAATTCAAACAGCTCGCCCGGCTGTTGAATAGTTTGGTTGGTTTCGAGGCCTGCTGAAGAGAACTCAGCTTGTGGTTTAGGCCTTTGCTTTAAGTTCTGAAACCAGAGTTCTAAGTTCTGGTCTCTGTCTTGCTTGGAAGTCTAAGTGCTGGATCTCTGGATGTGAAGTCGTCGGTCAGCGTGCTCTGCAAGGAAATGGAATTGAATGTCCCCACCCGTCCTGCACTGTCTCCTTTTATGTGTTTAGAAAGTGGGTTTGTGCGTAGCATAACTGAGCCTGCCCCTCTCAACTTGTCATTGGCCCAGTTCTCCCCTCTCCCTTGATTGGGGAGCTGGGTTGTGTGTCATCTTTATGGCTTACAGAAAGACACTCCCCTTGTCAATGTGCACACAAATCTATTTCTGATCCAAATACATATTTCCCAGATACACAATTTGTTGAAATTACATGTACACATTATATGTCACATAAGGTAGTCTCTGTTCCAACTCTGATGTTCCTGGGGGCTTGCATTCAAAAATGACAACATTTTGCGCTTTTTGACTGGTTTTGCAATATTGGATTTTCATCAAACATTACACAAATGTACACCCCCCTTCTACACATATCCCAGTAAATTTCCATGTCTCTAGCATAAACATAGTGTCTGGAATATTGATAAATAGCAGGGTTCGGTCCTAGAACACCGTAGAAATTGGAGTTTGGACTCAAATCGTGAGGGCATTTTTCATACTAAGAATCTCAAAGTTGTACATTCCTGTCATTTGGTTACAATAAGTTATCAGTGTTTCTATAAAATATATATTTGCTGCAATAGGAATCCACACTCAAGTCTGTCCCGCCCCTTGAAGCTGGGTGGGTCAGGGATCACATGTCTCTGCTCACAGGCAGCTCTCTGTTTACAGTCCACACTCAAAATTAACATACCCCATTCAACCACAAGGGGCTATTGTCTCTCTCCTCCATGCTGAAGGGGAAACTCCCTCCCTCTCACTCAGAAGGGCCATGTGATATCCTGCCTCCTGGTGTGGGCCTCTGCGGTGTTAAGGTTTCCCAGCCTCTTGACCTCTGGGAACAGCAGGTGGCTAAGATTTTTAATTAACCAACAGGCTTTGAAGTCACTGCCCCTCTTGCAACTCCTAAATACAGTTTCCCTGTCAGAGTTTAGACCGCTAGCGCCGGTTTGTAGACAAAGCTGGTACTGCACCCATTTTCTTAGGAGTTGTCTTGAATTTGACAGGAGAATTTTGCTATTGTTTTGATGGGCATCCTTACAGTAGAGTGGTTGAATCTTGAGAGTGGTCTTGTGCCCATGATTTCAGCAACTTTTTGACATCAATAAAAAACGGATTTTGAACAGAACCACCTTTCTTTGCACTGGTGGGTGGCAGATTAGGTGACCATTTTGGTGTGTGCAAACTGCGCAGTTCTCCTGGATTCTGGCATGAATGTGGGCGGCGACAGCTCATCCCCACATCTACCCAGTCTATTGATTTAGTTTGTTCTGGGATAGAATAATGGGTGGCGACAGCTCATCCCCACATCTATCCAGTCCACTAATCCGACATGGGTCAAAACCCTTGACATATTGGCGTTGATACTCACCATTTAGAATCACGCAGACCAGGAAGCAATGGTGTACAGTGACTCCACCTATGTGACGTCAAAAGTGCATGAAAAGGAGGGGCTGCCTCCGAGCAGACGGCATGCCAGTGCAGCACGCAGCCTTATTGGATAGGCTGATTAAGGCACTACAGCTCCCAGTGGGCATATCGGCCATGAAATGTGCCGCCCACACCAAGAGGACAGACATTGTCTCACGCGGGAACCAAACTGCGGACACAGAAGCCAAACGTATGGCATCCAAAAGTGAGACGAATATGGAAGTGGCGTGCACCAATGAAAGGATGATGGTTGCACGGGCGACATCAGGAGCCTATAATGATCTTGGGCAAACACAGTTGATGGAGCTCCAAGGGGAGGCACCACAGGAAGAGAAGAACTTGTGGAAACATTGAGGGTGTTCTTTAAACCCCTCTGACATCTTGTGGCGACAAGACAGCACTGGTAAACCAGTAATGCCTGTAGCCCTATTAAAAATAGCACCAGAGCAGTTGCCTTACCCAGCGCACATGACAAAAGAGAATCTAGCAGCAACGCTCGCGGTAGACTGGTTCATACCGAATTTAGCAGAGCACGTTGCATTTTTTATGGTGAACTGCATAATCTGTCAGCAATTCACTGCTGGTCACACATTAAAAGTAATGAGAGGAGTCATCCCCAGGCCAAATGGGCCTTTTCAGCACTTGCATGTCGATCACGTGGACATGAGTCAAGTATGCAACGGGTATAGATACTTAATTGTTGTGGTGTGTCCATTATCTAGATGGATAGAAGCAGGTCGATGTACACACCCAGACTCTACCTGTGTGGCCAAATTTATAGTGAGGGAAGTGTTCCCCAGGTGGGGGGGGGGTGTGAAGTCATGAGATCAGATAATGGGGCTCACTTTGTCAATGCAGTGTTTGAGCAGATTAGCTTGCTGCTTGGTATAAAGCACACGTTCTCATCGGCATATCATCCATAAGGTAATGGGATCTGTGAGAGGCTCAAAGGCTTCTTAAAGGAAAGGATAGCTAAGTTGAAGCTTACTCTAAAGAAGGGATGGTTGCACTGCCTTCCACTGGCATTGTATGCTCTTCGGAACCAACCTGGCTCCGACCAAAATCTTACACCACACGAGATAGCCACAGGAAGAAGAATGAGAAGTCCCCTCACACCCCTAGACAGAGCTAGATGTGATTCCCAGTCAACAGGAGAGGTTTTAGGATCCAAAATGCAAAACTATCTGAACTGTATGACATCTTGCCCTACTGTAATTTCAGACCAGCTGCAGTGACGACTAACAGAGTGCAGTGCAGCACAGAACACAGAAGGAGACACTGCATCAGACTCAGTGCAAGATCTATGTGTTCCACTCATCTTCCCTGGTGGCGTCGTCTTGGTGAGGAATCATACAAGGAAAAAGTTTCAACGGTCCGTTTATGAAGCTACAGGGCAGGAGAGCTTGGATTTGTCTCTGTGACATTAAACCTTACATTGGAGAAAGCCCCCTGCCTGCACCCCAACAAGAGGAATTGACGAGCAACGGGGAAGAACCACAGCACGTGCAGACGGGATCCATGACGAGGAAGAAGCATGCATGACCAGCAAAGTAAAGACAAAGAACTTTTTACAAGTTGTGGCTTAAGTTTGGACATTCCTCTAAGCAAAAAAGGGGATAAGGACATAAAGACGGACACTTTGTGCATCCTAGATGCAGGGTGAAGAAGAAAATTGCGTGTATAAGCCTAACATACTCTGTTGATTTGAACTTGGAACTGAGGCACACTTAAGCCTTGATGAAAAAATTCTATGACAAATTTTGATTGAGGATATTTACATTGAAAGCATTCAAGTTCTTGGGAGCCCTACTATTGATGAGATTACTAGGATTTTGTGTTATTAAGATGATAATCTCACAATGCCAGAAAACTGTGAAGAAAGCCATAGGAATGAAGATTATGATTGATTTCAAATCAGGATGGAAGCCCAGAGACCTAAGTGATGAAGAAATAAGAGACTTTGTGAAGGCTAGCAAGCACGCACCAGAGGGTACAAAGTTTCTCTATCCCAGGAAGCGCAGAAATGATGTGGGAAGATGGATTTATTGCAACCCAAATGGACAATGTCAGCTGATGACATGGAACATGGAAAAAAGATGAACATGTAAAGACAGCAGGAAATCTAAGAGGAGTGGTAAAGATGTGGACGCCAAAAAGACACTTCTTCAAGCCATCATGTACATTACCAGAAGATGAAGAGGGAATGAGCCCAGAAGATGAAATGAAGATGAATACAGAAGAATCAAGTAAGATGAATCCAAAGGAGGAAGTGGTTGATGAATCGACCAGAGGGGGGAGTGTAGAGGAGGTCCCAAATATAGCCTGCACTCTAGCGCCCATTTTGAAGTACCAGGAACGTTCACACCGAGATATGTGACGTATGATCAGCAAATAAACCAGCAGAGAGCCGTAGTGGGGCTCTGCCCAGTACCTATTAGAAGAACAATATCTATTGAAGTACCAATAACCAGACAACCATGGGCAGTAAGGTACCTATTGAGAAAACCCACCAGCATATGAAACAAAATGAAGATTTTTTAAGTACTGTACCGGAAGAAACCAGAAAATCCTTTATGCAGGGTGAATGGTGACATCACGAGAGCCCGGACGGATTCACAGATAGATATGTTTTGTATGAAATTCGAGGGAGTTGAAGCGAGACGGGCTGTCGCACTGCTGTCGATTTCCATGTTTCCACATTTTTTGTATTTGTCATTAAACTGACTCCCCTTTGCCAAATCATTGAGTTGTCCTTATTGATTGGTGTTGGAGTAAGAGACCCTGCACCCACATCCATCTCGAGGTGTAGCTGTCTCATTTTAAAGTGCTGAAGAGCAAACCCCGACTCTATGGGCCGGCCGGGGGTCTCTCGGTACACTTCCATAACAAGGGATTGCCATAACATGTCCAGTTACTCTGCTATTTGCAGCGATTGCCTTCAACGGCTGAAGTATTCCTCCCGTTGCCAAAGATTGCCAGCAATGCTTTAGTATTCACCCCATTTCATGGAATGTCTTGAAATGTTCAAGAACATACTCCGTTGAAAGTGAATGCCACCAAATTCCCAAATGCTGTATGTCCAGAGATTACCATCAAATGCCCAGGGATTTCTGTTAAACATGTAGAAACCTGCCCGTTGTATATTGACATTGGCTCTATGAAAGAATACTGATTTGCTCTTTGTAATGCGATCCTTCCCATCGCGACCCCTGCTCTCTCCTCCTTCCCTTCACTCTAGCCTTCCCTCTGGGGCTCTGCCCCTGATCCTTCTCCAGCCAGAAACCTCAGAGTCATCTTCGACTCCTCTCTCTCCTTTCTCCCTCACACTCAGGACATAGCCAAGAAGTCCCTCTTTCAGCTCTTCCTTCTCAAAGGAATTCTACCGTTTCTTTTCTTCCCCAGAGGCTCAATGTTACCCGAGCCCTGTTTCTCTCTAGACTTGACTATTGCAATAGCCTCCTCCTGAATCTTCCTTCTTCCACTCTGTGACCCCTCCAGCTAATCCAGAATAGGGCAGCAAGATTTAGTCTTAGCCTTAAGCCCAGGGACTGCATCTTTCCTTCCCTAAAAAGTCTTCACTGGCTACCGGTTGCTGTACAGATTAAATTCAAATCTCTCTTCATCATCTACATGGCTGTCTGGAGCCGGGCCCCACACTATCTTCAACTTTATCTTACTAAATACTCTCCCTCTAGACCTCTACATTCCTCAGGAAGAAACTCTTTGTGTGTAAAGCGTTTTCCTAAACAGCGGGTAGGTGGTCGTTCGCTTTCCTCAGCTGGCTCCCTCCTATGGCACAGCCTCCCCCTCCCACTGCACTTTGAGCAGGACTTTCATACATTTCGAAAGCTCCTCAAGACTTTCCTCTTTACCTTCTCCTTCCCTTTCACCCTCCTCTGCTAATCTCACAGTTGCTGTGATTGGTGTCCAGAGCCTTTATGCATCCTCGGGCCCCTGACCTTCCATACCCAATCTCCCGGCTCCTGTCTGTCCTCAGCATTTGCATTGGCTCACCCTCTGCCATGGAGGTTCGCACTAACACCTGACGTGGCTCTGGCCGTGTAGCACTTCTTCTGTGGCTCACCCATGAGCTCGGACTCCCCAGCACTTAAGCCCTCTGCCCTCTTCCTTGCTGCATTTACACGTTCTGAAAACTCACAGGGCATAGTAGATTCGCCCTTTTTTCTTTTTTTCCTTTTTCCTCGCACTGCTCTTTAATATTGTGTCTTGAAATGTGTTTAACTCCCTTGTTCCCTCTCTTTGCCCTGTGGGCGCTTTGAAACAGTATTTGACTTGCTGTATAAGCACATAAAAAGCGAACAATAAATACATACATTAATTAATGAAAATTAGCAAAATATCAAATTTGCTGTATTTTGGTTTTGACAAAGTTGCCTTGTTTCATTTAAATCCCACTTTCTTCATCCCCACCCTCCACCTCTCCTGCTTTACTTTACTCTGTTCTTTGTTTGCATCTTTCTTTTCCACCATGTTTCCTTCTATTCCACTGACCTTTCACTGGCACTTAGTTTTTGCTCATATGTGGTTCCTGTGAGGCAACACCATAGTCACGGGAGTTCTTGAAAGGTGGAGGTGCTGTGTGATGTTGGGTGTCCTGACCCACGTTTGAGCTATCATGCTGCAACATTTGGCGCTGTGGGCTTAGAAAATCCAAGATGGCCAAAAAGCCCCCATGTGCACCAGAATCCAGGAGAACCACGCAGTTTGTGCGCACACCAAAATGGTTGCCTAACTTGCCACCCATTTTTGCCGATGTTATGGGCACAGAGGGCACTGCCTAAAACCACCATTGGGCTACACACAGTAGCCTGAAACCATTGCAAAAGGGGCAATGCTGATTGCCAAAAGCAACCCACAACTATTGGGAATTCATTCATTCAACGGGCACAAAATTATTTTACTGCAGAACCACACCAGTGCCATGTGCTGAACCTGGATAATATACTTCCATGTAAAATCTCTTGTTTGGAATGCATTCATTCAAGACTGATCCAAAAAAGTGAGGCAGTACCGATAAATACCTCAAGGCGGCGCTAGCGGTCTAAACTCTGACAGGAGAACTGCTACTTCAGAAGCCAATCTGCCTTCTGTGACAACTGAGACATCAAAAGACTGCATTTAATTAAAAACGTAACCACTTGCTGTTCCCAGAGACAATCTGATTCGATTAACAGGCCAAAAGGTTGGGAAGCCTCTCACCTCCAGAGATTCACACCAGGAGTTAGAATCTCACATGACCTCTTGATTGATAGAAGGCAGACTGGCTGGCAGCCTCCTGAAGACCACACAATAGGCTCTTGCACTTGAATAGAATATGCTGATGTTGACTGTTGACTGTACACAAAGAGCTCCCAGCAGAAGAGACATGTGATCACTGACCCACCCAAGTCTTGGAGGCGGACTCCAACACTCTGAGAACTGAATTGAAAGCAAAATATATATTTTACAGAAACACTGATAACTCTTGGTAACCGGATGACAGAAATGTGAAATGTGGGGAACCTTAAAATGGAAACTTTGCCTACAATTCAAGCCCAAACTCCAATTTGTGTGATGTTCTGGGGCAAAACCCCGCTATTTATTGACACCACAGACACTGTATTTAAGCTTGACAAATGGAAAGTTACTGAGATATGTGTAGTAGGAGGGTGTACATTTGTAAACATTTTAATGAAAAACCAATATTGCAAAAGCAGTTAAAAAGCGCAAAATGTTGCCATTTCTGAATGCAAGCCCCCAGGAAGAGCAGAGTTTGAACAGAGTATACCTCATGTGATATGTGATGGGTGCATGTAATTTTAAACAACTGTGTATCTGTGCAATATGTATGGGTCAAATATAGATTTGTGTGGAAACTGACCAGGGGAGGATCTTCTGACCCATAAAACCTACAGCATCACTCTGACTCACATTTCCTTCCCCCAATCATGGGAGAGGGGAGAATTGGGCCAATGACAAGTAGAGAGGGGCAGGCTTAGGTAGGCCCAGGCACACACCCATTTTCAAAACACATAAAAAGAGACTGCTGGGACAGGTAGAGGATTCAAAATCCAGTTGCTGTGGAGCATTTTGCCGGACCACACAACATCCAGAAGATACCAGTTCCAGACTGACTCCAGCTACATACTCCAGAACCTAGAACTTATACTTTAGAACCTAAACCAGAGGCCTAAAACCACAAGCTGAGTTCTCGGTAGCAGGCCTCAAATCATTGCAAGCTACTCACAGCCGGGCGAGCTGCTTGAATCCCTTGCCAAGAACTTTTGCTAGGACCAGTGCAGAGATCCAGGAGCAGTGCAGAGACCGCTGTATCCGGACAGACCAGACCAGTGCCAGACAAGACCAGACCGTGCAGAACCGCAGACCCAGAGACCAGATCGCTGTGAAGTGCCGCTAGCCTGATTGCTCAGATCTGTGACGAGACCCAGTCCTTCCAAATATATTGTGAGTACAGCTAGGACGGGGCAAAAACCAAATCTCTTAGTTTAAAGTAATATAATTCAATCTATTTAACCTAAGTAGAACTGCCTCCTAACTGTCACCTGTCATTTGTTAAGCTGCACCACTGTCACTTGTCAATTCTGCAGCTGCAAAGCTGTCACCTGTCATTTTGAGTTTACTTTAAATCCGAAAAACGACCTTTACAAAATCGTTCATATCTCTGGAACCGTTTGGGCTAGGAACTTGGTTTAACTTTCCTCTGAAAGCTTAGAATCTCAGCTTTCCAACAAACTTAGACTTGCTACTCCTTATACTGTTGCCGTAATCACAATTCACGCACTCGCAAATTTTACCGCGATTTGCGATTTGGTTAAAAATCCAGCCACGTGTAACCATTAGCAGTCATTTCTTTCCTTGCTAAAAATTTGTTTGCCTCTTAATCACCATCTCTGAATCATTGCTAAAGTGAGCCTGAACTCATCCGAAGTATCTCTCACTCACCCTGAACCTCCTAAAGGGAATTAAAAGCATTTTTAGCATATTCCTCACTTCATTGCCACCACATTCAAAGCACTTGGGCCTATGTTTTAAAACTCATACCGGTTTTCTCTAAGCTTGCTGGGGGGAACTGAATTTCGTATTGTATTCGATTGCATTCCTGAGAACTCTGTGCTCCTCTTTCCATCTGCTTCCATTTCTTACATTGCATAGGGGATGGGGGTGAATTGCCAGAGAAAAAGTGATTATTTCATCTTTTGCTAAAATCATATCAAGTATTTCTGTACTGAATTTTATTCCTCATTGCTTTTCCCTTGAAATCATAAAAGTAGTTTTGCTACTTTATCCATCCTATACTAACTCCTCATTGATTGTAAAGAAGTGTGCTAGTGCCAGATTACCCATTGTTGATCAACATTATATGTCTAAGTGTACTATCAGATATTAATTTATTATAAAGTGTGATATATATATATATATATATATTGTTTAAATTCTCAAATAAACCTTTTAAACTTGCAAAACAGAACTACTTCTTGGCTCAGTGGGGTAAGGGGGATTCTAAGAGAGGGGTTCTATATAGGGGTAGTCATCCAGAACTCATGAACTGGACATAAAGATATATCAATAAGGGTTTCCATTCAGTATCCCAGACTAGGCATTGACTTAGCTGTAGTGTTGAATTGAATCTTCTTACAAAGTGGGGGCTCGGGCCGGATGTCTGGGTTAGATCTATCACTTGTGCAGCTTAATACAGTGTGCTAACTGACGGGATACATACATTCGGTCAGATCACCATGCTGTTTTACGCTGTAAAGCACTCTTCAAAGGGACACTCTAAGGAAAAGGTCTGTTTTGCAAAAATAAAATACTAATTTCTGTAAGTCAGGACAGAGATCAATCTCTAGAATGACGACCTTGGTAGACATGAAAATAGCGAGGGAGCACCTCTTACATAAGCTATTTGTGAGACGTGAGTGGACTCACCAGGACCAAACGGTCTGGTTGCAGGCCATCGCGCAACAGGTCACTGAAACAGGGTCAGACAGATGGAGAGATCAGGGTCCATTACATGTGGCCCTGAGTGAACTATATATGGCACCTAAAGCCAAAGATGAACACAATAAGATTGCCAGTATAGCGGCATACATGTACCTATATATACCTATATATACAGGATAAATGTACTGAAAGCCAAGATCTGGCAAATAGGCGACAGATGGCGTTAGAGAAGGTCCAATCTGACCTGGTCTCTTCTGAGCAGAGGCTGCAGAGGAGCCAGGAGTTAGAAAATGATAGTAGGCAGTATATCATTAAAATAAAAGAGGATATGGACATCCTGCAACAGGAAAAGGCTGACCAGGATACCAGATTTCTGGCCTTGCAAAAGGAGTACCAAGAAGGTTTGGACTCTCTACTACAGAGCCAGAAAAAGTTGGAACAACAATTAGATTTCAATAGGGTATGTGCTGAGCAGGTAGTCACCCTGCAAAGCCACCTAGATAGGGAAAAGGCAGAAAGCAATAAATTGATTCTGAAAGACCTGGATCCCCAGGCAGAGTTTGATCAGGAGCGCCAGAGAGCTGGTGCCTTCCAAAGGCAAAGGGACGACCTGGCGGCACAGATGCAGACTCTTAGTCAGGAAAGGGACACCTTAGGCCAGGAAGTCTGCCATTTAAAAAAGGAAAATGGAAGAAAATCACCTGGCCCTCCAGGGACTGGGTGACCTCCAAAAAGAACACCAGAACTTGTTAGAGCACACCAGGAGGGTGGAGGAGGCTCTGGCAAGAAAGGAGCAGGCCAGTAGGGAAGGGACTCGGGAGGTAACCCTCCTGCAGCAAAGACTGGCCCAGTACTCCAGGACCAATCAGGAGACACAGAGAGAAAATGAGGCTCTCTGTCAGCACAATGATAGGCTCCAACAACAGCTAGCGATGCAGGAGAGACTGATAGAGTCTAGTAAGGCCTTAACTGAGGAACTGAAAGCGCAGGCTCTTGCATTGCAACAGGGAGCAGGGGCGGATAGAGACCAGGTTCGCTGGGAGAGGGAGACTCCTGAGCATAACCTCAGGAGCCCTAGTACCAGAGGCCTTCATATCTCTCAGTCCCTGGACTCTGCCACCCCCATGTCCCCTCGCGCACATGAGCCCAGGGCCACGGGGTTGGCAGATTACTATCCAACCAGAAGTATGGGGCTCATAGGCCAGTACCTCCCAGGAATGGAGGGGCGGGCATCCAGGTATGGGCACCCAAGCACAGTGCAATTTAGTGGGGATCCCCAGGAGAGTAGGCCCACTAAGGGCATCCTGAAAACTTCTGCCCAGTTAGGTCAGTGGGGGGGTACCCATCAAATCCTGGCAGCAAGGAGGAATCTGAAGACTCCTCTGAACGGCGCAGGACACAGGAGACCAGGTCCCCACATTCTGCCAGCCATTCCCAGGCTCGCAGAATCTGGGAAAACCTGGAAGATCAGACAGGAACCTCTGGGAGCAGTGCCTCTGAGTCAGAGGATGAATGGACCAGGGTTACCCGAACCAAAAATAAGGCAAAAAGGGCCTTGCTTAAGGACCCATTGAAGCAAATAAAGGCAATAAGGAGTGTTATCACGCCTTATCATAAGAACGCCAAGTATTCTGTTTGGGAACACTTGGAGCTCTATGAGAAAATGATAGAGACTTTCCATTTGAAGGACAGCCAAAGCTGTATTCAATATGTAAAGTGGACCTTCTCACCAGAATACTCCAGTTTCTTTGCGGGGCTGGAGGATCAAAACCATTCAAGGTGGTCCACATACAGGGCGGCCATCTTGAAACATTTTTCTTTGCACAGAAATCCCAAGAGGCTCGCAAGGCAGCCTACAATTTGCAATGTGGGGAGGATCAGGCCCCACAAGAGTTTGTGCAAGAATTAAAGCGTGCTTTTGCGCAGACCACCAGAAGGGTGCGCACAGACAGCAAAGAATTTGTCAATACATTTTTCCATGCTCTTCCTAAATATATAATGACCCAGTTTATGAGAGATTTTCATGAGAAAAGATCTTTAGACTGGGTCATTGAACAGGCTACCCGGATCTATGAGGTGCAGAAGCCTATCGAAAATAAAAATAACGTGCCGAAAAACCCCAAAACCAACAGCACCCCTGCTGCTGCCAAGGTGGCAGAGGTAAAGGGTACCCCCGTTTTAGTTTTGGAGATGGGGGGCCTAAAAACCTGCCTGCACCAAATAATTCACAGCCCAGAAGGCCCTCGGGCCAGTCACAGACAGGGAGTCGAGGAGGTAGTCCCACAAATGGGGTCCCCCGCTCCCCTGACTATGTAAGTCCCCGCTATAAGGGAAACCGACCAATCCTGGGTTATGTGTGGACTCCTCCAGTCCAAGGGGGGGGATCCAGCCAAGCACCTGACCCGGGGAACTTCCCTCCTAACTACCCCCAGGAGGGCAGAAATTCACCAAATCCTGGGCAGAACTTTTTCCCCAGGTATCCACCCAATTTCCAGCCCCAAAATCATCCATCCTTCTTTCCCCAATTCCCTGAGCCCAGACAACCTAATCCGGGAGAGGGGAGGCCAAGGGTGGAGGGGTACCAAAATCTTCCCAACCAGGGGTACTACCAAAGAAGGGATAGCTACCCTTCCCGGGATCAGCCCAGGGGAGAAAATAGAGACCCGTATCAGCCTGAGCGGGTTTCACAACTTGAGCACCAGGTCCAAAATATGGCACGAGATCTGGGTCACATACTGAGGGCTCAACAGAACCCTCAGATGAGCATGCCACTGCAGAATGCCCCAAACTCTGGACCTGGTGCTCCAGAACAATGACGGGGGCATCACCCCGATAACACACCGGTTCCCAGGGAGGAGGCAGAAGGGGAAGGGGGGTGTAAACCCTTGGAGGAAGCTTCCTTCCCAACTTGTAAACAGCCCCTGGAAAACCAGGAACCGGATACAAAATCTCCTACCCCTGAAAGCCTGCCTCCCAAGGAGCAGAGGGGCGGTAGGAGAAACAAAGGACCCAAACAGACCCACTTTGTGGAGGAGGTACAGGTCTTCCAATTTGAGAGAGAGTGATCCTCAGAGGATCCTGGGGAATGGATCTTCTCCTTTAGAGATGGGGGAACTCCCCCCAAGGAAAAATGGGTCCCAAGGGATGCCAATTCAGACTGGGGAGTATGGAGACTGAGCTACCGCCGCCCATCATCTCATCCCAGAACCGACAATACCAAAATCCCCTGGTTCAAACCCATCCTGGTGACTGCCTCCAAAAAGGGGGGGGGCGGCCCAGAACCGGAACCAGGGGAACTCACAATGGCTCTGATCTCCAGTTGCCAACTTTGTCTTTCAGATTCCCAAGACTCTCCACAGAATTCTGCCCAAATCTCTTCTCTCGCCATCTCCAAAGCAGAAAATTAGCCTACCAGTTGTCCAAAAATGTGCATTATCTGTGCCACCTTGAGGAGAAGGAGGGAAGATACTATGCCCCAGTACAAGTACAGGGGCAGGGTACAATTTTGGCACTGGTGGACACTGGATCCCAAGCTACCCTTCTGTCCAAAAGGGCCTTTGATGAACTAAATGCAGGAAGGGGGAGAATTACTGTATTCCTCTCACCTCTCAATCCTGGACAACTGCAGAACTTTGACGGGAAGGAAATTCCTGTCGAGGGGACTGCAGATTTGGACATCAAAATAGGGCGACACAAGGTGAAACACCCAGTCATAGTAGTGACTCCAGAGGGCACCCCTTGTTTAATAGGGAATGACCTCCTGAGAAGGTTGTCACCCCTAATAGATTGTGTAAACAAGGTCCTCTGGACCCAGACTAGCCGACCAATAAAATTAAAACAGAGTGTCAACCATGTTAGTTTAAACGGCACCTGCCACATGGTTGAACAAAAATCTGACCAAGTAGAATTTCACTTCCAGAATAACCAAACTCCAGACGTGACAGTAATAGCAGTAGGACAACAGACTGGTGATGGGGGTCCTCTCTATTTCTGAAAATCAACCTTCCTTCCAGTTTAAGGTGGTATTCCACACTGGAAGGAAACACCCTGAAATTCTTTACTAATCCACAATCAGAAACTCCCACTCCTATTGTCAAGAAAGATGTGAAATCAGCTCAGAGCCTGGATGATATTCAGCAAATTGGAGAGCAGTTGTTCATCCCTGTCCAGTTAAATGATGGGAAGGACTCTGTTCTCGCTCGAGTGTGTGTGAACAACGGTAAGAGCTTCATCAGCGAAGCCATGTTCCGCCGACTCCCAAAAGATCCAGCCATTCCCACATTCAAACTGATAGACAAATGGGAAATGGACCTGGAAGCACCTAATTCCAAACATCTCCTGCCAAGCAGGTGTATGCTCAAAATCTCCATTGGCATCAAGAGCATAGTCCATAATTGTTGGGTCGTGCGAGACGTCACTGCCGCCTTTTACTTAGGCAGTGACATTCTCAATCGCTTTGCCATTAGTTTGGACCTAATGAACTTCAAAGCTTGGTCCCGATTAGCGGATAATCCCATGGGCTTTGATGATCCAGAAAAAGCATTTAGGTCAGCTCAATTGCTACCTTATGCAGTTGAAATTCAGATCAAAGAGGAAGTCACCATCCCAGAAAGGACCCTGGAAGTGAAAGTTAAAAGAAAGAGGACAACATTTGCAAAACCCTGATGCTTATATACATCTAAATGCTTCTCTCCAACAGCAAGGGTTGGGGGTAAACCCAACACCATTAGTCAACATAGAACCTGACACCATTCCAATAGAGGTGGATAACAGCGACTTAAAGGGTATTACTCTAGCCGCAGGCACCATTATTGGAATGGCGATTGATGACCGACATTTTTCCATTGATTTAGGAAATGAACTGTTAGGACCAATCCCCAAGGACTGTTTTGACAGTGACAGTGAGGACAATACAACACCAGACAGGATTTTCACCCGGCATGGGGGGCACTTCCTGGTGTACACTTCTTGCCCTTATGGTAAGGAAGATGTGACATGTGACTTCAGGAGGGATGAGGTGATTTTCCAGGTCCATGAGGGTTGCCTTTCCCACTTGAGGCCTCCAGTCCAAATCAGCACTCTGACCAGGGACTTCTCCACCCAGCTGGAGGAGGCCGCTGAGATAGCCAAACCAGAAGTCTTTCCAGGCTTCAGGCAGATGGTGGAAGAGAGAGTCAACCTAGCTGATGCCTGTGTGACTCTGGAACAAAAGCAAAAGTTGAAACAAGTTTTCTTGGATTTCCAAGATCTCTTTGTGGTAGACTCATATGACTGTGGTTGCACCGACATCCACACCGCAACAATTCCCACGGACCCTGGAATGACTCCAGTGTTTGTGAAGCAATATTGTTTGCCTCTCACATCCATGGAGTCTCTTACTGAATAATTAAGAACCTTGAGTCCCGGGGAATAATTCGTCCAATACACAGCACCTTCAATAATCCAGTGCTGGGAATATTGAAGCCAAACGACCAGTGGAGACTCTGCACCGACCTTAGGGAGCTCAACAAATGGGTCCATACTTCCCGATGGCCTCTGACCTACATTGACCAAGGGCTGGCCCAGATCTAGGGGTCACAGGTATTCACTGCAATAGACCTGACCAATGGATACTGGACTGTGCCTGTCAGTAGGGAGGACCAATACAAGCTGGCTTTTACCTTTGGGGGCCAGCAGTACACATGGACCCGGACTCCCTTCGGATAGCTCAACTCCGGCAATGAATTCAACATTTTCCTACATAAGGCCATGCCCGACCTGGGTGCGAGGGGTAACCTGGCTTATGTAGATGATGTCCTCATCAAAAGTTCATCTGTGGAGGAACACATAGCGGAGATCCGTTATGTTCTGACCCAGTTGAGGGCCGCCGGAGCAAAACTTTCCTTTCAGAAAGCACAGTGGTGTAGAACCCATGTTAATTTCTTGGGACATGAGATTACTCCTCATGGTCTCTGTCCCCACGAAAAGAAGGTGGAAGCACTCCAGAAACTGAAAGACCCCACAACTCTGCGGGAACTAAGGAGCCTCCTTGGACTGACTAATTACAGCAGAAAGTTCATTGAGGGCTACGCAGAGATCACCAGACCCCTGATTCATCTCCTGAAGGGGGGGTCAAGTGGGAATGGGGTCCAGAACAAGCCGAGGCAGTAAGACAACTCAAAAGACGCCCTGCCTAGCTTACCCTGTCAGAAACAAGGAGTTCTTCCTGGAGACAGGGTTCTCTAATACGTGCTTGACGGCAGTATTATACCAAAAGCATGACAAGGGGCCTCATTACGACCCTGGCGGAAAGTGACTGACCGGACCGCAACAGCGTAAATAGCGTTTCCGCCATTGCACGAAGGAGCAAAGTGCGGCTAATTACGACCCATCGGGCACGAGCATTACGCCATGGCGGAATCCGAAAGGCTGCGATGGCGGAAATGACCCCAAAACGGCCCTTACCGCCGCCGTACGCTGCACCAGGTGCAATACCGCCACCCATCTTAGCGGTCACCGTAATGAGCGGTCACCGTAACGAGCGGGCACCGCAAATTACGGGCACCGTAAATATACGGAAACGGAAGTAAAAGCATGTGGCCGGAACGGGAAACAGCACGCCGCACAACTATAAAATCCGAATCCCAACACAACCATTAAAAATCCGACCCTGACACACATCCCAACCCGTTAGCAACCCCAGTTAAAAAAATAAATATGGGAAAGGTAGCCAAGAAAGCGTGTGATCGCAAGCGGCAGGTACACTTCTCCCGAGAGGAACTGACCGTGCTCACCGAGACCCTCCAGGAAAATGCCGCCGTCGTCTTCTCCAGTCAAATGACCAGGACGGCCCTTGCCAACAAGAAGGCCATATGGGCCCTGGTGGCACAGCGCGTAAGTGCGGTGGGGACAACACCCCGCACGCCACAGCAATGTCGCAAGCGGTGGGACGACCTGCGGATCCGCGTACGCAGCATACTTTCTGCGAACAGGAACATCGCCACAGCTACCGGGGGGGGTTCAGAGTCGCCCATCAAGTTGACCCCCTGGGAGGATATCTGCGCCTCCACCATAGGAATGGAGAGCATAGAGGGAGTCGGAGGGATGGAGAAAGGAGTGCCGACATCCGGAGAATCAGGTAGGTTGGCCAAGAGAAACAATGCGAAATCCACAAAACACGAACATGTGCAGTACCATGTGACCCCATAGTGCAATACATACTTTGCCCTGACAGCGCCCTCTAAAAGTCAGAATGAATAAACAAATCAATCAAGATGCCATAAACAACCCCTACATGTGCAGCATGCACCCCCTAACTGCAGGCAGCCAAATGAATGCATCCTCAATCCACACGAAAATGAGACCACCTCCAAGGCCCAGTCCCAAATCAGCCTCATGTACCACCCCAATGCATTTGATACGTTGCCATTCCAAATCCGACAGACCCATAACTAACGCTCGCCCCTCTTTACTCCACCACAGGGTCCGATACCAACGACGAGCTGCAGGACACCCCTACCAGCACGCCTGCAAAGAGGGCCAGGACCAACGTCCCAAGAGCCTCCACCTCAGGTGCAAGGATCAAGACACGGCAGCAGCAGGAATCAAGTGGCAGCACACTGGAGGGGACTGCAACAGGCACCCCAGCAGCCAGCAAGTCCACAACCCCAGCACCACAGGTCCCCCCAAAGAACGTATCTGATGGCACTGCCTCTGGTGGTAGCAGCACCATAGGTGACACAGCTGTCATGCCAGCATGCTCCGACACGGAAAACAGTGCTGGCGACGTAGGTACCATCCATGACCTTTCCCAATCCCCCTGCATGTTCCATCCCCTACACCATGACGAAACCATGCAGGGGCACCCTGAAGACGACGACTGGCCAACCCCCACAAGTCCTGTGCCAAGGCAACATGTGTTGAGCAGCCCCCCTGTCACACCACCGCAAATGTCCATGGCCCAGCAGAGGCAACAGTCCCTCGACCTGCTGATCGAGCAACAGAAGGAAGTGTCCACGCTACTCAAGGACCATGCAAATGAATGCGGGGGTTCCAGGGCAGCCATGGAAACATCCACCGAGACACTCAGGGCACAAATAGAGAAAAGTAGTGAGAGCCTCATGGGAGAAATGGAGAGAAGCACCGAGAGCCTGAGAGCACAAATGGAGAAAAGCACCGAGAGCCTGAGAGCACAAATGGAGAAAAGCACCGAGAGCCTGAGAGCACAAATGGAGAAAAGCACCGAGAGCCTGAGGGGGGAACTGCATGCGACGTCCAAAGACGTTTGTGCTGAACTTGCTGCTGTGCGCCGTGTGCTCTCGGAGCTCTCACAAACCCTCAGAGACATGCATGGACGCGAGCAGGCAGAGACATCATCCGTGGCAAGTTCCGTCCAGGGCAGCCCCCAACGCAGATCTGGCAGGAACCTGCGCTCCACGGGCAGGGGTGCCCCTGATACCCGTAGAGGGGGCTTGCAATAGCGTCTACCCACGGACAGCATGCATATTTGGACACTGGTGTTGGGGGGGGAGGTAGTAGGGTGGAGGGGGTGTGTTGGGCTTCACTGGGTGGCGGGTCCATAGGGTGTATAAATCAAATCACATTAACAATACAGCACCTCATTATCATCCAATGACATGTGTGGACATTGATATTTGCGTACGAGGCCTTCATAGGCGTACAGTCCACAATGTGCCTGTACTACACACACACAGTGCCACAGGTCCCCTTTCCGTGTAATAGGCACCATGCGTGGTTGCTAGAAGCATGCATCTATGATGCTCTGTCGGATTGCACGTGCATCCTGTGCCTCATGGACTCCTTGAGGTGCCTCCACATCCCCACCCTCATCATCATCATCATCTTCAGGTGCATGCAGTACAGCGTCAGGGGGCATGGGCACATTCCTACGTATGCACATGTTGTGCAGCATGACACATGCCATGACCATCTTAGAAACCTTCTCATGGCTGTACATGAGTGCCCCGCCAGACCTGCTGAGGCTGCGGAAACGAGCCTTCAGTAGGCCGAATGCCTGTTCAATGACCACACGGGTACGTGAGTGGGCATGGTTGTAGTCCTCCTCATGCTCGTTCTGTGGGTTCCGGATTGGTGTAAGGAGCCATCTCTTCAGTGGATACCCGGCATCACCTGTATGAGACGAATAAAGGGTGTCAGTGGAATGATAGTGCTAAGTAGCCCCCCCCCCTCCTGCAAGGTCATTGACGCATCAAATGGGCCACGATGTCATGCATGGAATGAGACTCACCGAGTAGCCAGGATCTGTGCCCTGCGTGTCGCTCCATGTAGCGTGGTATTCTTGTGTTCCTCAGGACCATAGAATCATGGGTAGATCCTGGAAATCTGGCACAACAATGCGTAAAGATCTTGTTGGAGTCACACACCATTTGCACATTGATTGAATGAAATTGTTTCCGGTTGCGGTACTGGACCTCCATGGCATGTGGGACAACCAATTCAACATGGGTGCAGTCGATGGCACCAATGCAACCCGGGATGCCGCCAAGTGCATGGAATCCCACTTTTGCGTTGGTAATCTCCTGGTACGTGCGTGGTAGTGTGATGTGGTCGTCGGCGTGCTTCAGGAGGGCATCGTGCACTTGGAAGAGTGTCCGTGAGAACAGTGGCTGTGAAATGCCATGCAACTGTCCCACTGTGTGCTGGTAGGTGCCTGTGGCCAGGAAGTGGAGTACAGACACCACCTTCAGTAGGGGTGGGATGGCGGTTGGGCTATCTATCATGCTCACGAGGTCAGCATGTGTCATGTCCACAATGGCGATTATGGTGTCCCGGTCCAAACGGTAGAGGGTGTGGATCTGCTCAGCAGTGAGGTTGAACGGATCAGCTCGGAGGCGTGGGATTGCGGGCCGCCTGCGTGGTGGTAGTGGCAGTGCTTGTGGGCCTTGCTGACCCTGCCTTGCCCTCCTCCTCCTCCTTCTCCTCCGTCTCCCCTGTGCGCCCGGTTGTTGTACCTGTTGTTGTTCGTCGTCTTCTTGTAGTTGTAGCACTTGCAGTGCTATCTGGTCCCCCAGGCCCAACATCGCTAGTCCTGCCGGTAGCATTTTGGAGTGGGAGTGGTTGTGGGAGGGGTTTGGGTCTGCTATATATGTGCTGTCGGCCTGTATGGCCTCCACCTGTGCTGATTGAATGAATCTGTGGCAGATGCAATCCCTTCTGGCCGAGCACGTCCCGCACGTAAGGCTGCATTTGGCCGCATTGGCATCTTGGGATTGGAATCATGTATCAAATCCCGATGGCAGTGTGATGTACTTTGACTGATTTTCATGCTATGCTCCCATTGTTACACATGCTATGATTGCAGCCGCTTACATACCTGTGAAGAGTCAGTGGTATGTAGGGCTCGATCGATGGCCGACCCTCATGCAGCACAGTAACGTACTTCACCGACGGGCGTGGCGTCCCATTTGTGATTGCAGCCAGTTAGCATTATGACACACAGCCGCACTACATTGATGTAATTGTGAATGCAAGCGTTCACAGAAGCCTTTTCGACGTAATGTTGCAAGTGAGGAATTCGAAGGCCAGCATTTTTGGTTTTGAAGTAGCGGCGAGGATACGCCCACAGGTCTGGCTGGAAATGTAACGTTCTATTGTAGAATGTCCTTGGGACATGGCCCATAACGAGCAAGCAATGAATGATATGAATTGAATGGGATGCGCAATAGCGTAGTGGACGATAAGGCAGGACGTTCCCAAATCCATCTTGCTTCACAACACTACAGATCCGGCCAGGAGCACAGTGGTTTTTGCAGACTGCATTACGCACAGACGCGATGGAAGTTTCACATATTATGTGATTGAATATTCATGCGTTTTCATTGCGGGATGAGGGAATGATGAATGGATGCATGGACAGATGATTCCGTTTAGGGTCTGCCATGTACATGGGTTTTTTGAATCACTCCCCTTCCCCTGCGCTATGTGATGCAAGGCTGCCATAGTGGGACTTACGTCTATCTGCCCTTGTCGGATCCTCCCTGTCTCGACGCGCCTTCATACACTTGTGTCTAGGCACGTTACTAATCCCATGTCATGGGTTCTATCTTGACGGACGCATGCACAGTAACCGACGTTGCCAATGGTGTATTTACCTCGATTGATTTCGTTATGAATCGATACTGATTTAGGGGTGTGTATATTCCTTTGGAGTGGGCTAGCATGCATATGGGTGTGGATTTGGTGTGTTGAATGAAGATTGTAATGCATCATGAGTCCCGTAATGCAATCGGTTAATTTGTGTTTCATTTGGGTGACAGGTATCTCCTGCCCTATTGCAGATGCCATCTCTACGCCACTCCTCCAGATGGGTTTTACTCTCGACACCTGCAGCTTCGGGTGAATCAGTGGAGCACCATTTCGATCTTATGGGACGATCGCCAATGGGCCACATGCCCTTACGCTGTACTGGTGGCTAGGTGCAACATTTCGGCCTTTCAGCTCGACTAGTGCCTGCCTCATGGGACGGACCTGCGGTTCTTGCCGCTTCCATGTTGCCTTTTGGAACGTTGATGTAGGCCCTGTGTGCCATGATGGTACAGGGCGTCACACAAGTGGAAGCTGGTCAATTATTGCAGATGCAGCCCTCGGTGATGATGGATGTTTTGGTGTTATTTTGCAAATTGCTGTGGGGCCTTTGTCATTTGGATGTGCATTTAAATTGTATTCCGATATTTGTCGTGTTGCGTTATTCTTTGCAGGTGATGTGGCGATTTTCGATTTGTGGCGGTATGTATTGCGAGATGATCTGCATTGTGTTCCGCCTTCTGAGTTGAGTTGTGTGGTACAGTACTGGCCGCGTTTGCCTACGTAGCACAGTATGGTCACGGATAGGGGCTGCCATTGTGACTGTTTACATGATGTGCTGTTCAGGGGCGGGGGATTGGCTTTTGGCCGACTGGTGCCTGTCAGCCAGGTCGATTGGTGGAATGATGGGATGTTCAGAATGTGGCTGGTCACAGGTGCCTGTGTTTGCGTGCGTTTGTTGGAGGGGGACTGGGGTCATGTCCATTGGAATAGCTTCTGTATTCATGCCATCTGTGCCCTGCAGCTCCCATCGGCCCCTCTTGGGATGAGCCTGGCTGCTCAGTCACTCTGCCAACTTGTGTGGTACATGCTTCTGCTGATGGTTGGTTTGTTTACTGGCAAGAGTACAGGGCTGGTGCAATCCCCCTCAGGATGCTGTTTTGGATGTTGCCTTGCGCTGGTGGCAAGCGATGGGGGACTACTGTTGTTTTGTGTCATGTGTTCTTGATTTTCATTTTGATGTATTGTACCTTCACATGCCTGTGCTGCATCAGTACGGCTATGGTGACATGCCGTACATGGATGCCCACTCACGGGGCGCTTTGAGCCCCTGCATGCATTTCTACGTTGGCATGCATGGGTGAATTGTAGATTTCACTGGTTGCATAGTGTGAGTACATTGCGCCTGCCAGGAGTTGTGCAATGTGGCCAGGGAGTGGAGTACAGGCACTCAGTGGGCCATTTACGGTTGGTTCACGATGCCGTATTTCTCGCCATGGCGGAATGGTACTTTACGACGTGCTTGATGGCGTTCAGTACATGTCCGCTAGGGTCAGAATTCGCGTACCGTTGCGCCATGGCGGTGATTCCGGTTTTGCAAGGCGCGCGTGCGCGTACTTGGTGCAGTTAGCGTTGCCGTTCACTGCGGTGTCGCTAATGGCATCGTACTTTACGGTGACGGGTCATAATCGCAACGAGCGGTGTTCGATGGCGGTATTGCATTTCCGCCATCATTTTTCCATTTCCGCCAGGGTCGTAATGAGGCCCAAGGTCAATAAAGTAATCTCCTATGCGAGCAAAACTTTATCCTCTGTGGAGGAAAAATTCAACAATTGTGAGAAGGCACTCCTGACAACGGTGTGGGCATTGAAGAATTACCGCCCGTTTATCCATGGGGAACACATCATAGTGGAGACTCCACACCAGCCTCTGCAATATCTCCAAAGTGACAGAATCCGGGCCGGAAATGTGAGTAATTCCCGAATTACTTCCTGGATTCTGTCAATGCAAGGCTTTCCTGTGGAGGTCAGATATAGCCAAAACAAGAAGAGTCCCCTCGCGCAAGGTCTGGCTGACTTGCATGATTGTGCCAGAGAAAACTGTCTCGAGGACGAAAGTTTAAAAATCAAGGACAACACGGAGGCATACCTTAATTCCCCACACAAAGTCTTTGAAGAAGACAAGTGTGAGGGAATGCCCACTGTCTATGTGGATGGATGCTCTTACCATGTTGACAACGACGGGGAGAAAGAACTGGTGGCTGGCGTAGGGAATGCATGGGTGAAGGAGTTTCCAGAACCCTCCGCTGGATACAAAATTGGTCCCCGAAGTAGTCAGGTGGCAGAATTGATGGCTGTGCATCAGGCCATCCTTACTGCTGTCCAGCATCAACTCCACGAACTGGTCATAATCACAGATTCGGCTTATGTACGGAACGGGTTCGTGGAGCACCTGGTTAATTGGAAAACCAGAGGCATGTTATGTGCTAATAACAAACCCTTGAAACATGGGAAGTTAATCCAAAACATTGATGATCTGGTCACATCAAATGGGATGACCATCTACTGGAAAAAGATCAAGGGTCATTCCAAAGTAGAGGGACCAGACAAAACTGGAAATGACTTAGCTGATCAGCTGGCCAAAACCGGGGCCATCCAAGGGGATCTAATCGAAATAGAGTCCCTGTTGGGGGAAATCCAGGTCACTGCTATCACTAGGTCCCAGACAAATGCTCACAATGATCTTTCAACTGCCCAATGGAGCAAGGAGACCCCTGATGCTGATTTGATCACAGCTCAGAAGGGGGCTCCAATTATTGGTAA
The DNA here is from genome assembly GCF_040938575.1 of Ambystoma mexicanum. Taxonomy (NCBI): domain Eukaryota; kingdom Metazoa; phylum Chordata; class Amphibia; order Caudata; family Ambystomatidae; genus Ambystoma; species Ambystoma mexicanum. The sequence goes on along the minus strand of NC_090927.1, from coordinate 222,979,695 downwards.
GTTTTACCAACACCTTGAGGACCCTGAGAACTTTCCCCTGACGGATACCGATTACATTGGGAAAGAGGACCTAAGAGTGTTGATGAAATGTCCAAAAATGTTCCGAATCCAAGACAGTTTGCTGGTAAGGAAATCCCAAGCTGGCCATGATCAGTGGGTGGTTCCTACCTCATTCCGAAGCCTGATGTTAAGTCACGCCCATGATGCGGCCACCGCCGGTCATAGGGGGTTTCACACAACACTGGAAATCTTAAGAGAGGTTGCATACTGGCCACACATGGGGCATGACCTCGACCAATACTTGAAGGGGTGTCTTGTGTGTGCACAATTTCAGCCATCATCCCTCACGCACCGTGCACCCCTCCAAAAGAGGGTGATGACACTGCCATGGTCAGTTTTGCAAATCGACTTTGTAGGCCCTGTGATTCGCTCGTCTAGAGGAAACAAGTACATGTTGACCGTTACATGCTTGTTTACCAAGTGGGTGGAATGTCTCCCAGCCCCAAACTGCAAGGCAGAAACAGCAGCTGCCCTGATGATTAACCACATCTTTTCCCGTTTTGGTCTACCTCAAAGGATTGAGTCAGACAGGGGTAGCCACTTCACCAGTGAAGTAATGACAAAGATGGGGGAGATACTGGGGGTCAAAAGAAAGTTACATATTGCTTACCGGCCAGCTTCTTCTGGGGCAGTAGAGAGATATAACCGAATCATTGTGAGCATATTAAAGAAGTTTGTGGCAGATTCTGGGCCAAGTTGGGATATCCGATTACCTCTGGTCCTAATGGCCATCAGATCTACCCCTTCATCTGCAACCAAAATGTCACCATTTGAGTTGATGACTGGACGCAAGATGGTGTTTCCCCAGCATTTTCTCTACAGAACCCAAGAGCAAACGTTGATAAATGCCTCCACAACTCATGAGTATGTGGAGAATTTAAGGAAACACCTTCAGCATGCTTTTGCCTATGCTCAGCGGAATCTAGAAAGATCATCCGAGAGCATGAAGACCCACTATGATTTAAAAACTACCCGAAAGGAATATAAGGTGGGTGATCGGGCCTATCTATATAATTTCCAAAGGAACTAGGCCAAACAGCGAAAATTCTTGCCTACATGGAAGGGACCGTTTGATATTATAGACAAGATCTCCCCTGTGGCCTACAAGATCCGCATCCCCAAAGGCGGTTTGGCAGAGGGGGAAGACAAGTGGGTCCACATAAACCAGTTGTAGTGTTGCCATCCCAGGCACACTTTGCAGCAACTGGAGGAGTCCTCTGCAATCCCAGAGGGTACCACTCCAGAGTAATTCAATTCCAACCCTAAAAGATCCTACATATAGCCTATCAAATTCTGTGTTTCTCAAGTTTATGTGTTCCTGTCTCTTAATTTAAAAACGTGTGCATGTTCATATCTGTTGAGTTCTAAAATATATATGCCACCCCACTATATCAATGGTGGGGGAGAAATGTCCATGAATAGGTATTTCCGCTCTTCCTTTGTCATCCTAGGAGAAAGAAAACCTGGAGACTGGCCAAGGAGAACGATCCGGAGACCGGGAGCAGAGACCCGAGGGGCCCAGGGTACCGCCCAATCCTCCCATCAGGAGAACTGATTGATCGACTGGAGGGAGGAAAAGATGCTGAACTGTGCCATTGCAGAATTGGAAGAAGATTATGCGGACATACCAGTGCGTGGGTCAAAACCTTCTGTGCACTCGACTCCCCATCGACTCAAATTCAAAGTGCAGTCACGTGGGGGGGCCTTGTTGGGTGTCCTGACCCACGTTTGAGCTATCATGCTGCAACATTTGGTGCTATGGGCTTAGAAAATCCAAGATGGCCAAAAAGCCCCCATGTGCGCCAGAATCCAGGAGAACCACGCAGTTTGTGCGCACACCAAAATGGTTGCCTAACTTGCCACCCATTTTTGCCGATGTTATGGGCACAGAAGGGCACTTCCTAAAACTACCATTGGGCTACACACAGTAGCCTGAAACCATTGCAAAAGGGGCAATGCTGATTGCCAAAAGCAACCCACAACTATTGGGAATTCATTCATTCAACGGGCACAAAATTATTTTACTGCAGAACCACACCAGTGCCATGTACTGAACCTGGATAATATACTTCCATGTAAAATCTCTTGTTTGGAATGCATTCATTCAAGACTGATCCAAAAAATGGACGCAGTACCGATAAATACCTCAAGGCGGCGCTAGCGGTCTAAACTCTGACAGGAGAACTGCTACTTCAGAAGCCAATCTGCCTTCTGTGACAACTGAGACATCAAAAGACTGCATTTAATTGAAAACTTAACCACTTGCTGTTCCCAGAGACAATCTGATTCGATTAATAGGCCAAAAGGCTGGGAAACCTCTCACCTCCAGAGATTCACACCAGGAGTTAGAATCTCACATGACCTCTTGATTGATAGAAGGCAGACTGGCTGGCAGCCTCCTGGAGACCACACAATAGGCTCTTGCACTTGAATAGAATATGCTGATGTTGACTGTTGACTGTACACAAAGAGCTCCCAGAAGAGACATGTGATCACTGACCCACCCAAGTCTTGGAGGCGGACTCCAACACTCTGAGAACTGAATTGAAAGCAAAATATATATTTTACAGAAACACTGATAACTCTTGGTAACCGGATGACAGAAATGTGAAATGTGGGAACCTTAAAATGGAAACTTTGCCTACAATTCAAGCCCAAACTCCAATTTGTGTGATGTTCTGGGGCAAAACCCTGCTATTTATTGACACCACAGACACTGTATTTAAGCTAGACAAATGGAAAGTTACTGAGATATGTGTAGTAGGAGGGTGTACATTTGTATAAATTTTAATGATAAACCAATATTGCAAAAGCAGTTAAAAAGCGCAAAATGTTGCCATTTCTGAATGCAAGCCCCCAGGAAGAGCAGAGTTTGAACAGAGTATACCTCATGTGATATGTGATGGGTGCATGTAATTTTAAACAACTGAGTATCTGTGCAATATGTATTTGGGTCAAATATAGATTTGTGTGGAAACTGACCAGGGGAGGATCCTCTGACCCATAAAACCTACAGCATCACTCTGACTCACATTTCCTTCCCCCAATCATGGGAGAGGGGAGAATTGGGACAATGGCAAGTAGAGAGGGGCAGGCTTAGCTAGGCCCAGGCACACACCCATTTTCAAAACACATACAAAGAGACTGCTGGGACAGGTAGAGGATTCAAAATCCAGTTGCTGCGGAGCGTTTTGCCGGACCACACAACATCCAGAAGATATCAGTTCCAGACTGACTCCAGCTACATACTCCAGAACCTAGAACCTATACTTTAGAACCTAAATCAGAGGCCTAAAACCACAAGCTGAGTTCTCTGCAGCAGGCCTCAAATCATTGCAAGCTACTCACAGTCGGGCGAGCTGCTTGAATCCCTTGCCAAGAACTTTTGCTAGGACCAGTGCAGAGATCCAGGAGCCGTGCAGAGACTGCTGTATCCGGACAGACCAGACCAGTGCCAGACTAGACCAGACCAGACCGTGCAGAACCGCAGACCCAGAGACCAGATCGCTGTGAAGTGCCGCTAGCCTGATTGATCAGATCTGTGACGAGACCCAGTCCTTCCAAATATATTGTGAGTACAGCTAGGACGGGGCAAAAACCAAATCTCTTAGTTTAAAGTAATATAATTCAATCTATTTAACCTAAGTAGAACTGCCTCCTAACTGTCACCTGTCATTTGTAAAGCTGCACCACCGTCACTTGTCAATTCTGCAGCTGCAAAGCTGTCACCTGTCATTTTGAGTTTACTTTAAATCCGAAAAACGACCTTTACAAAATCGTTCATATCTCTGGAACCGTTTGGGCTAGGAACTTGCTTTAACTTTCCTCTGAAAGCTTAGAATCTCAGCTTTCCAACAAGCTTAGACTTGCTACTCCTTATACTTTTGCCGTAATCACGATTCACGCACTCGCGAATTTTACCGCGATTTGCGATTTGGTTAAAAATCCAGAGCCACGTGTAACCATTAGCAGTCATTTCTTTCCTTGCTAAAAATTCGTTTGCCTCTTAATCACCATCTCTGAATCATTGCTAAAGTGAGCCTGAACTCATCCCAAGTATCTCTCACTCACCCTGAACCCCCTAAAGGGAATTAAAACCATTTTTAGCATATTCCTCACTTCATTGCCACCACATTCAAAGCACTTGGGCCTATGTTTTAAAACTCATACCGGTTTTCTCTAAGCTTGCTGGTGGGGAACTGAATTTCGTATTGTATTCGATTGCATTCCTGAGAACGGTGTGCTCCTCTTTCCATCTGCTTCCATTTCTTACATTGCATAGGGGAGGGGGGTGAATTGCCAGAGAAAAAGTGATTATTTTATCGGTTTTGCTAAAATCATATCAAGTATTTCTGTACTGCATTTTATTCCTCATTGCTTTTCCCTTGAAATCATAAAAGTTGTTTTGCTACTTTATCCATCCTATACTAACTCCTCATTGATTGTAAAGAAGTGTGCTAGTGCCAGATTACCCATTGTTGATCAACATCATATGTCTAAGTGTACTATCAGATATTATTTTATTATAAAGTGTAATATATATATATTGTTTAAATTCTCAAATAAACCTTTTAAACTTGCAAAACAGAACTACTTCTTGGCTCAGTGGGGCGGCCAGGGGGATTCTAAGAGAGGGGTGTTATATAGGGGTAGTCATCCAGAACTCATGAACTGGACATACAGATATATCAATAAGGGTTTCCATTCAGTATCCCAGACTAGGCATTGACTTAGCTGTAGTGTTGAATTGAATCTTCTTACAGTGAGGATAGATGCACAGTCTGCCAGTGTGGTTTGGCCATGTCCCAACCAGATGGACTCACATTTGCATGCTAAGGGCGATACCTTGTTCCACCGATTGGCAGCACATTCCTGCCCAAACAGCACTACACAGTTCTCCTTCCACTACAAACTATGTACTTTTATGTGGCTGCCATTGTTAATTTTTCATTTATTTTTTATATGAATCTTTTTATTTGCAATGAAAAAGTAATCATACAGTGAGTACAGAAATGCCAATCGGGAGGACCAAAAAAAAAAACAAGAGAAAGGCCGGGAGGAACATAAAACAGTATGCAGTGGTCACAATCGCTGTATACCACCCATATTCAAGCATTCCACAAAAGCATGAACAGACCACCCACCACTCTATGGGCTCATGTCATTCCAAGGCAAGAAGAATAACCAACGCATGCATGGAAGATACACTGCCATTGTTATTTCTAAGCACTCTTTTGAAAGGTAATGACTTCATTTTCAGCTGCATATCAGCTTCTGTAGTAATAAAGATGTCTTAAACAAGTGTGCCTTCACTTGATTGATAAGCATTGTGTTCCTATAACTACGTCAAGCTAGTGGTACCTCCAATGTTCCTCTGATAGCACACACTGTTGTTACTGTTTAAAGAGAGAGTACTGATCATAATTGTCCATCTTTGGAAGCCATGTCAACGTTGTCTTCCAGTGCATGGCAGCAGTATCTTTTCTCTAGGCCAGTGCCATTTGTTCAACACGTCTCACTGCATGGCCTTCAGTTTCGCGTCGCTAGTGAAAGTGTAATCTGCCTATTGCATTTTTCACTTTCTCTTTCAATGACAATTCAGTGTTTAAGTTTGTAAAAATAGATGACCAGAGCTCACTCCAAGACAGAAGTAGAAACGTAAACACATCAGTGTTAACGGCTTGTGAAATGCTCATTACTCACACTCCTTAGTAATGTCTGCAGCTCCCTGCGAAGTCTATTTTATTGCTGTTTATACAGAGATGTCCTATTTAAGGGTTACTGCGTAAATGAGCCATGATACACCTATAGATTACGCTGTTAATTCTAAATGAGTAGGTGTTGGGGCTGCTCCGGTCCACTGGGCAGCCCCATGCTTGGGTCGGGTGACCGCCAACCAGGCACGCAGAGGCAGCGCTCACGCTGCAAGCACAAGGGGTGGGGGTCCATCCCACTGGCTCAGAGGACACCGGAGCTCCACACATGGGCTGGATGGCAACCGGCTTACCGCGGCCCCGGCTCTGGGGGCACCCAGGCCGGGGTCGCCATCCTGGCCCGACTCACAGGGCCAGGGCGACACACAGGGACGGCGTTGCCCGGCAGGGGCACCGTCCGGACGGCGTTGCCCAGCAGGGGCACCGTCCTGGAACTGGGCCCCATCCTTGGGCCCAGCACACGTGGTGGGGCACCCACATGGTGCCCCCAAAGACACACACACGCGGAGTCAGTTGGGTCTCGACTGACGAGCCGGAAGAGGCTCGTCTACTTTATTAACTTGGTCACGTGGTTCCCCACGTGACCACTGCAACACGCTTGGGCGATACCATGCCTCCCAACAGGGGAGACATGTAACAGTAGGTAGGTCTTATTTTGCCATACCGCCAAACAACCGAATGTTGCAGAGAGCAAACGCATGAAAGTGTCAATTGAAACAGCAAAGTGGCCACCGGGGAAACATGCATGGCTTTTCTGCAAACATCACTCTGCAGTCTGAGATTGTGAATGTGGTTATTGTCAAAACAACAAAATAAGTGTGGAACTACTCACATCATCTAAAGCACTGTTGGCAAAAAAAAAAAGAGTTGGTCCGAAGTGTCACATGACATGCGCCCACTTTCACTTTCCAGCCATCGTACAATGAGAAGCTCTGGCTTTTGTTTTGGTGATATAGTGATACCCATACCTCTATTTCTCTTGACTTCAGCTCTGTGACTGGCTCCAAGAGGGTCGTTCTGTCTTTCTGTTGTTTTTTTTTTACACAGTTTGCACATTTTCCGTTGAGAACTAGAGAGCATGTCTGTCTGTATGAACCCCAGTAACCTGTCCTGTTTCTTTCACACAGGGTCAGTCGCTTTTCCAGGGAAATAAAATTCCATTCTCACAGAAGTCTTCGAGTGCGCTGTTGGTGTTCCTGAGGCTTTTCCAAACTCTTCTGCGGCCTGTTTTCTGTGGTATGCAAAGTCTTTCTTCATCCCTCATTCCTGGCACGTTTCTCTGTCACCTCCCACTTCTTCCTTTCAGACTCACAGCTCTCTTACGCTTCTCCTTCCTTGCCCGCCATCTTGCTTCGCAGCGTCCTTATTGTCGCAAAAACCATGTTTTTCGGGAATTGTAAACCGTCGATAATACTTGACCTTTTTTGTTACTTAAAGTTTTACTCTTAGAGTCAGGCCTCTGCAAAGGGTTAATGATGAGGCAGGACTGGAATTATATGTCAGATATCACTATTTTAGTATATATCCCCTAGCTGTGCAGAGTCAAATCCACTAACCGTGCAGAGTCAAAGAGGGGTGTCAGTGTTTTGCGCCAATCAGATTGCGAGGCCATCAGCAGCCAATGCAATATGGGATATAGTCCAGTACAAAAACTCGACAATGGCCCCATCCATACATGACGGTGAGCGCCTCAATGCTCAAAAGCGTGCACAGAAGCATTACCAAAAAAAAAAAAAGGCGACTTCTAAACTCATTTCAGACATGGCTGTGGCATCAGGGAAGGAGGTGAGGTTCTCTCTAAAAACACTTTGCACTGAATCAGTGTACAAAAGCAGTGTGCACATGTCACGGTAAACAATGCACACAACTGTTAATATTGTGCTTTTCATAGTGCTTCTTATCATGCTTCACAGCACTGGTGACGATATTAACCAGAAAGAAAAAATGATTTGTGAGCAGAGACCTCGGCGGCAAGCACCCGACACAGTCAGCTGTCTGTCATTCAGGTGAACAACAGTGCTGTGAGGCCTCTGGCCTACAAATTACGCAGCAACACGGGTGTGCATCTTCACAACTCCTTTATTAAACAGTAACTGCCGACCCCTTGACTTTCCCGCTTTCCCTTCCCCTTCCCCCGCCCCCTTTCCCTCTGTCCCTCTCCTTTTCTTAAAGGGCCCGTGTCCCTTTTCTCTGCACAACACCCCCCCCTTACTTATCGTCGAAGTCCGTCTTTACATTTCTTCAATGAGCCGAGTGGGCCGTCTGGCTAGCCGGTGGGGTCGCTCGGCTCGCTCTTCCCTTTCGTCCTCCTGGCCTTCCGGTAGCGGCGCCTCGGGCGGATCGGGAGGGGTCTCTGGGTCCATAGGGTCGTCTTCCTCAAGAGGCATGTCTTCATGTCCATCTTCTTGGAACATTCGTCTGAAGTATGACGCGTTGCGGGTTATTTCACCCTGGTCTCCCAGGGCGGTGATCATGGGTCCTTTCACTTCCGTCACTATCAGGGACTCGGGCCGATGTCTTGAGTCCGTTTTCCGGCGTTGGGCCTGCCTGACCAGCACTGTTTCTCCTACGGGGATCAGGGGTTCCTTGGCCTTCCGCTTCCGGTCAGTCCATTCTTTGGCTTTTTGTCTTTTCTCCGCTTCTCGTTGTCGTATCTCATCGTCCTCCTCCGGTGTGTAGTCCTCGAGTTGGGGAAGCCTGGGCCTTGGTTTGTATTTGATCATAAGTTCGGCTGGGGTGTACCCAGTTGCCTCGTGGGGGGTATGCCGGTAGCTTCGTAGAATTTGTGAGATGGCTTGTGGCATCGAGGCTTGGTCTGTTGCTGTTTTTTGGCGTGTGCGCTTAATGTTCGCCATAAATCGCTCCACCATCCCATTGGCCTGGGGCCATAGTGGTGTGATCTTCTGGTGGTGGAATCCGAGGTGCGCCGCAAATTTCCTAAACTCTTGTCCTTGGAATGGGGATCCATTGTCCGTTTTCACTACGTTGGGGATGCCCCATTCGCTAAATACTTTGTCTTTTGGGCCTACCACGTGGTGGAAGGCCGTGGATTGTACGTGCTTTACCAGTGGGAATCGGGAGTACCCATCTATGGCCACCAGCAGGTGACCCCCCTCTTCGAGTGGGCCGTAGAAGTCAAGTGCTACTCGCTGCCAAGGTCCATCAGGGAGTGGAACTATGCGCAGGGGGCAGGGTGGTGAGCCGGCCGCATTTACTTGGCAAGGGTTGCAGTGTCTTAGTATGTCATCCACAATGGTGTCCATGTGGGGGAACCACACCTGGTTTCTCAGTATCTTTTTTGTGTTCGCTGCGCCTCGATGACCTTCGTGAGCGATCATGACTAGTGGTTTTCTAAGACTTTTGGGTGCTACCAGGCGGTTCCCTCTGAGCAGTGTGCCTTGGCTCGTTGTGGCCAGTTTGTTGTGTATTTTTTCCATTCTGGCCAAATCTCTTCTGTCTACTTCCCCCCCTCTCCTGACTCGAAGTGTTGGTTGGCCGCCTGTCGCCACTTGTTGGTGTTGGTGAGATAGACGGCCGCCTTGATGGTGGGGTCAGCTCTGCTCTTTTCCGCAAATAGTTCGGCAGTGATGGCCGGGGGAAGGGCATTGTGTGATAGGTATGCAATGTATCCATCGGCTTCTCCTTGCATTGCGGTGTCTGGTGCTTCTTCCGGGTGTCGTGATAGATAGTCTGCTGGGTTTGCGTCACCCCCAGGCTTGTGAATGATGGTGTAGTCATATTCCTGGAGGCGGATGCCCCATCGTTCGATGCGTGGAGGCATCTTTATTCTCGGGTTGCCAAATAGGGCCAGTCCATAACGAGGGTGAACGTTTGTCCGATGACAAAATGATGAAATATTTTGCACGCCCATACTGCCGCCAGGCTCTCCCGCTCTGCTTGTGAGTATGCTTGTTCGGTGGAGTTCAGTGCGCGGCTGGCGTATGCCACGATATGGGTTTTGGAGTTCTCTTGTGGATCTGTTTGAGCTAGGATGGCACCAAGCCCCACTGGGCTAACATCCGCAATGATTTCTGTTTGCCATCTCGGATTGAAGTATGCCAGTTGGCGATTGGCAGCTAGCTCTTGTTTTATTGTGGCGAAGGCCTGTTGGCATTGGTCCGTCCACTGGAAGGGTTGGTCTTTTTTTAGTAGCTGCCGCAGTGGGCATGTTAGTGAGGCGTATTGTGGAAGGTAGCGGGCGCAGTATCCCGCCATGCCCAGGAATGAGCAGAGTTCGGAGGCGTCATGTGGGCTGGGCAAGTTGGTAATGGCGCGAATCTTGTCCTGGTGTGCTTTGATTCCTTGGTCCGAGAAGATGTGTCCGAAGAAGCATAGGGTGCGTGTGTTGATTTCGCATTTCTGGCTGTTAAGTGTCAGACCGGCGTCCTGTAGAATGCGGCACACTTGGTGTAGGGCTGTGTCATGCTGATCCTGCGTGACACCAAAGATGAGGATGTCATCACTGTAATTGAATGCGTTAGGGATGGAGCAAATCAGTCTGTGGATCGTTTCCTGAAATATCTCGGCAGCGGACGAGATTCCAAAGTTAAGTCGTTTATAACGGAACAGGCCCTCGTGGGTGGTAAAAGTCGTGATGGGCCTTGATGCGGGGTCAATCACCAGCTGGTGGTACCCCTGGTTGAGATCCAATTTTGAGAATTTTGTGGCTTGGTTGAGCCTGATCAGCATGTCCTCTATGTTTGGGCCGGGGTGCCTTTCCCGTTGGATGGCGGTATTGGGGATCCTCATGTCCACACAGAGGCGGATACGTCCATCTGCTTTGGGGACAACTACAAGTGGGGAAACCCACGGCGTGGGTCCTGTTGCCCTTTCTATGATGCCATTGTCCAGTAGCGTCTGCAACTCATGAGATACTTTCGCCTGCAGGTGGAACCCTACTCTCCTGGGGTGCTGTGGTACTGGCTGTATCTTCGGATCGATGTGTAGCTTGATGACGTTGTCCTTCAGTTTGCCCACACCTTCGAATAGGGCCGGGTAGGCTGAATTCAGGTTTTCTATGTTTGGGGCACTGTGGTGGATGGCCTGTATGAAGTGGGAGTTGGGCGGGACGCCTTGGATCACCTCTGATGCGTCGTAGTGGATGCCGATTGCCGGGCTGTGAATGACATGTATCGCGGTCGGTGCTCTCTTGCCCCTGTGTATGAGGTCACATGTGAACTGTCCCTTTGAGGTCAGTGGCTGTGTTGCGCCCCATTGGAATATGTGGCCGTAAAATGGTTGTAGGGGAAACTTGTTTGCTAGATGCTCGTATGCCAGGTGACTCATGACATTTACGGTTGCGCCCGTGTCCACCAGGAATGGTGTCTCTATTCCTCCCAGGTGTACCGTCACTCTGGGTGCCGTGCTGTCGTCGGAGGCCTCCGAGATAAGTCGGACATATTCCCTGCTGTATCAGTCGTATTCCGCATAGGGTAGGTATTCTGTTGGGTGTTCTTCGACTGGTGGGTTTTCGTATGGGTGCCTGGTGTTATCTTCCCTTCGGGGTTCCTCTTCAGGGTACGTTTGCATGTGATATATTTGTTCTTGGTTGGCGTATGGTGCATCGGTTTGGTCCACCTGTAGGTTTTCGACCGCCCTGATGAACCCAGGATTGTTTGGTGTTCTGGGGTTGCCAGCGGGCTTGGTGTATTCTCGTTCTGAGTATGGTCTTGGGTTCAGAGGTCTCAGTGGCTCGGGCCGCGGCTCGAACTTCCTTGTGGTCAGTTGCTGGTTGTGTGGTCTATACGCTGATAGCGGGGGCGTCTTCTCCCGGCACATGCTCTGAAAGTGGTTCTCTTGTCTGCACCTCATGCACATTTGGCCAATTGCGGGGCACTGGCCTCTGTGGGGGAATTCAAACCCTCACCGGTAACATTGTCTTTCGGGTGGTGGGCGTCTTGCGTTGTTCCATTGGTCCTGTCTGTATGTGTTGTTGTGTTGGCGGCCCATTTGATTGGTGGTGACGGCTGCGACGGAGTCTATCTTTCTCGGGTTCTCCATGTGTGCAGCCTGAGCATCCACTCTTTCATATATTCTGGCGAGTTCAGCTATTTCTTTCAGAGGGAGTGGTTTTTTCAGAAGATGTTTGCGGAATATCGATGACAGGCATCCCTCTATCACTCTCAGACGGATGGCCGCGTCGTCGTTGAAGTTGGCGAAATCACAGTACGCTATTTTCTTTTTGTAGGCGCAATATGAATTGGCCGATTGTTTCTTGGGGTAGTTGGGTGCACTGATTAAAGATGTAGCGCTCGTAGTCTCTGTTCGGGACTATTATCAATCGACCGTTGATGGCTTCAATGAGTCTTTGGTATGTATTCCTTTCTGCTGCAGGGATGGTCTTGATGACACTTTTTATGTCTTTCCCAACTAAGTTTGTGAACATGTCTAGTTTGTTCGGGGCATCTTGGTTTCCTACTGCCCTCATGAATTCCTCAAACTCGTCCATCCATTCTTGCCACCTTTGCCCTTGGTTTTCTTGCGGTTCTAGCGAAAATGGGTTTGGGCGGCGTAGGAAGGAGACTGGATTGGTGGGAGTCACACCAGGCGTGGCAGGTGCCGTGGTGTCTACTGCTGCGCTTCCACCACTCCCTGGTTGTGACATGATCACTGAAATCGGGTGTCCCTTGGTGTGTGGCTGGCGCCGGCGTGTGCCAGTGACTCCTCGGTTTCAAGTGGCTTATTGCTGGTGCTCGCGTGTGTTTCACTTCCCTCATTCTCAGGTGGGCCGTTCCGCGCTGTCGCGCCTTTCTCTTGCTAGCGCTCGCACGTGCGTGACGTTCCTCGCTTTCAAGTGGCTCGTTAAAGCACTCGCATGTGCAGACAGTTCCTCGCTTTCAAGTGGTGCGTAACGTTCCTCGCTTTCAAGTGGCTTGTTAAAGCACTCGCACTTGCATACAGTTCCTCGCTTTCAAGTGGCTCATTAAAGCATTCGTATGTGCATAAAGTTCGTTCCTCGCTTTCAAGTGGCTCGTTGAAGCACTTGCACGTGCATACAGTTCCTCGCTTTCAAGTGGCTCATTAAATCATTTGTATGTGCATAAAGTTCCTCGCTTTCAAGTGGCTCATCAAGCATTCGCATAAGCATAAAGTTCCTCGCTTTCAAGTGGCTCGTTATACGTTGTCGTGCCTTTAGCTCCCTCCCCTAGACATGTGGGGTCTGTTCGGTACCTGCGTGTGCGCCTGGCACCTCTCGAACTCCAGGGCGCTGCTCAGCGACCCGCTGGGCTCCTCCTCGCTTTCGGCGGTGCACGTCTCCTTTCCTTTCCTCCATGGGCTGCAGGGCTCCTCCTCGGCTCCTGTGCAACTCCGGCTGCTCTCTTCGTGCGCGTAGGCTCCTCCACGCCTCGCGTTCAGTCCTCGGCGTCGGGTCCTTCCGCTACTCCGGATGCCTTCCTCGGGCGCGTTGGCTCCTCCTTGCCTCGCGTTCTCTCTGCCTGGCAGTCTTCTTTGTGTGCGTGGTCCGTCTGTCTTCGTCGCCAGTTGTTGTGAGGCCTCCGGCCTACAAATTACGCAGCGACACGGGTGTGCATCTTCACAACTCCTTTATTAAACAGTAACTGCCGACCCCTTGACTTTCCCGCTTTCTCTTCCCCTTGCCCCGCCCCCTTTCCCTCTGTCCCTCTCCTTTTCTTAAAGGGCCCGTGTCCCTTTTCTCTGCACAACAAACAGCTGTGTAGATGAGGATGACTAGGGACAATTCCTCTGTTTGGACTTAGGGCTGAGCAGGTAAGGTGCTGCAGCAGGACTCACAGGCCTGCCAGTTTTGCTCCGTATTTCTAATTGCATTATCGCTGTTGAGGCAGCTCTTGGCATGGGAGGAAAGGTGGCTGGGTGGTGATCAAAGTTTGGAAGGCAGCACTAAGCCAGCAGCATTTTACTTTGTGGTTTACTGGTCCTCATTAAAAGACATACGGGCATTCGGGTGGTTAATGCATCTAGTGCAGACATCTGTGTGCACCACAGAGTCATAACATTGATATCGTCCTGTGCATGTGTAAGGTGTATATAGCCAATTTTATACGTTTGAATAATAGTGGCACACGCACACAAATGGCCTACATACAATCCCAATCTCTGGGGAAAGAACAATGTCTGCATGTGCGTATTTTGGCTACTTTTTGGCTGCTCTTACGTGTGTCCTAGCATCTGTTTCTTGCAATGAATCCATGTTAAAAACAAACACCGGCAAAGGCAACCGTTTTGGCTCTTGTATAGGCCTTCAAAAGGAAATTGCCAGATACTAATGTCATATACCTGTGTACTCACCAATTGCCACGGACACCACCCAATGCCCATGTCCTATTGCTTGACCCTGCTGTCAAATGCCTATCAGTGCACCGAATTACCAGTGATTGGGCCTCATTACATGGATGGCAGTAAGGGTTTACCGGTACCGGTATTTTACCGGTACCGGTAAATCCTTACCGCCTTACTACGTGGTCCCTTTGCGGGTTGGGGAATTTAACGCCTGCTTTTTGCAGGCGTTAAAAATCCAACCCGCAAAGGGACCAGGGAGCTAATTACGGTACCGCAATTTGCGGTACCGTAATTAGCGCCTTCCCCATTCCCATAGAGCCCTATGGGGCAAAAATGGGAATGGGGAAGGGCAATGGTGGAAGGGGGAATTACTGCCCCGCCAACCTTGGAATAGGGCGGCAATTCCCCTTTCCACCAAGGCAGTGCCAGTATTTTACCGCCATTCGTGTAATGAGGCCCATTGTCAACAAATCGCTAAGCACCATCCCAATTTCCATTCATTGATATCAAATACTCAGATATTCATCCCTTTTTGAGGGCGGGTTATGAAAAGCCCTGGTACTCCCTCGATTCCCAGGAATTCCCCCATCGTCAGTGAAGGTCATCAAGTGCCCATGTCCTCACCTACTGATAAGCATTGACATATATGACTCATTGCCAAGGTTTTCCATTACAATCTGAGGTACTCAACCTAATGCCACAGTTTGTCCTCAAATGCGCAGCTGCTGTCGCCGTGGCCAGGGATAGACATCAAATGCCAAGGTACACACTTTATTGGTATTGTTGGGGTCAGCCATAAAATATTCAGGTACTCATAGCACGTCCATTAGTTCCCATTAAGTGCTCAGATACACAACCGCTATCAGGGGGTTTAATGAAATGTCGAGGGACTTGCCCCATTGGAAGATATTGCCTTTACATAGCCACATACTGAGGCCCGTACTAAGGTTTGCTGCAAAAGTCTAAGTGTACATTCGATAACTAGGGATTACCATCAAATGCCCAGGTGGCACCAATTCCAGGGATGTCCATCAAATGCCTAGATTCATGTGTTGCTAGGGGTTGCTGTCAAATTCTCAGGTGCTCATCCCAATGTCAGATAATGGCATCAAAAGCTAAAGCGCCCGTCCCATGTCTAGGTATTGTCACTGAATGCCCAGGCACTCGCCTTCTTGCCAGGGATTTTATCAAACGCTGAGGTGCGGTGCTCATCCCATTTCTAGATTTTGTCATGTCGAGGCTCTCGTCCCATTGCCGGGGATGGCCAATAAATACTCAGGAGTTGCACTGTCCAGGAATATCATAATCATCTCATTGCCGAGGATTGGCATAAAATGGCTGGGTTCCTTCCCATCCATGGGAAATCTCATCCAATCCATAGACACTCGCTAAGTACCATGATTGCAAACACATTCATTGGTAGTCAACCTATTGCAGGTCATTGTCATACAATGCCCAGGTACTCCCAACTTTGTCAGTGATTTCCACCAAATGCCTAGGCATTCTTCCCATTGTGGGAGATTGCCATCAAATGTCTAGGCATTCTCTCCACTGTGTGAGATTGCCATCCAATGCCGAGGTATTCTCCTTATTGTGTGAGATTGCCATCCAATGCCCAGGCATTATCCCCATTGTGTGAGATTGCCATCAAATGTTGAGGCATTCTCCCCATCGATTTCAACTCTCCTTCTGTTCTCATCCTTCTTGACCTCTCCTCTGCCTTTGATATGGTCAATCATGCCACCCTTATAAATAAGCTCAATGATACCATTGGCATCACAGACCTCGCTCCGGACGGGCTAATCTCCTTCCTTTCTGATCAACATTCCCAGGTTCGACTTGGCCCTTTTCTCTCCTTCATCACACTCTCCACCTGTGGTGTCCCCCAGGGCTCTATTCTCTCACCTTGGCTTTTCAACATCTACCTTGCCCCTCTAGCCCATTTGATCTCCTCTTTCTCTACTAACCTCCATTGTTACGCTGACGACACGCAACTCACTTTCAAACTCCCCTCCTCTGCATCCTCATCCTCTCTCATTCCTGACAGTCTGACTGCTATTCAGACATGGCGCACTGCTAATGATCCATGCCTTAATGCTAGCAAGACTGAGATCCTTCTCATTGGGACTCCAGTTCCCACCTTCCCTCATACACTCGGGCTTCCCTCCATGGACCCCTCCCATCACCCTCTTGTGAGGCAAAAAAACATTGGTATCATCTTTGACTCCGCTCTCTCCTTCTCTCCTGACATCACAGACTTTGCCATGAAGGCCCACTTTCAACTGCAACACCTCAGAGGCTTTCCCCCTTTCCCACCTTTCCTCAGAAACTCAATCTCTCAGGCTCTGGTCCTCTCCAGGCTGGACTACTGCAACAACCTCTTCCTCAACCTACCTAACTCCTCCCTTCGTCCCCTTCAACTAATCCAGAATAGGACTGCAAGATTTTTCCTTGGCCTCAAGCCCAGGAACAGCCCTATATCCTCTCTATTGGCTCACACTTGCTACAAGGATCAAGTTCAATACCTTCTGCATCATCCACAAGGCTTTCTGGGGCCTGGGACCCAGCTACATCCAACTCTCTTTCCCTAAATACCTCTCTGCTAGAACCCTTTGGTCTTCTAGCTCCAACTCTCTACAGATAAAACGCTACTCCAAGCAGAGAGTGGGGGGTAGATCTCTCTCCTCCGCAGGTGCCTCACTCTGTAATGGCCTCAGTGCCCCTCTCAGACTTGAGCTGGAGCTTCTTAAATTCTGGAAGCTTCTCAAGACTCTTTTTCCCTTCCTCCAGCCCTAGCCCCCTCCCCTGCTAAGGTTCCCCTTCTGCCTCTTGACTGGCTGTCTGGTTCCTTCAGATTCTTACAGGGCACCAGGCCTTCCCGATTAGTCTACCCCTGCACTTGTCTCCTCTGACCCTCCCAACCTCCTGCACTTGCCCTTCTGTGCTCTCTCCCCCTGCACTAGGCTGACTGTGCCTCCCAGTCCCGTACCTCGCATTTAGCACATGGACCTACTGCCCCTGTACTCTCTTCTCCCTGTGCTCTGTCCACCTGCCCTTCTGCATGACAGTTTCATAGGTGCTTCATTGCAACCTATTAAACAAACGAGGTAAAAGTGAACTATGTAAGAATACCTATGCGCTGACGTGTCCTAGGCAAAGGTGATGCATATCAAACACCAAATAAAAATAAAATATACATCTGCCACAGTGTACTCTTCTAAGTTTTTTCATTTTTTGGACACATCATGAAAGTGATTTCTATACATGAAAACTGCTGTGTTCAACACACTTTCCATATTTACAGTGTTTTAAAAGTGTTGTCAGTGGTGCGCCATGGTTGACGTCGGGCTAAGTGAGTGAATAACATAATATTTTTAAATTTTTTTTATTTTATTGACATTTAGTTTATTACAAACTTTTGTCAAACAGTTAACATCCATTCTTATTTGATCATTTGACCTTCAATCACTTAGTCAAATTTAAATTCCAACATAGTTTTCCCATCCAACTTATCCATTTTGATGATTCGATCATCGCACTTCTAAAATTGTGTCCATAAAGTCAATAATTGCACATGTTAACATTACATTATTCCCTGTAAGGGCTCTAGCCCACCACTCCTCGATGTCAGCATTTAATGGAGCAAATTTCTCCAAAAACTTAGATTGCTGTATCGTCAATGCCATTCTACGACTAGATGTTTTGATGTTTCAACATCCTTTTTGCAGAATCTGCACAGATTGTTTAGCGTGTCTTTGTCGTGCTTCAACATTAACATTTCTTTTGTTTTATACAAATTTACCCGGAATCTTAGAAACTGATCTCTATGATATCGGGAAGGAAATTTTATGAGATAGTTCGGTGGTTGATCAACTCTGCGCAATATTGGACCATTCGATGGAGCTGAGGCTAATTTGTTTCGTTTTTCAGTTTCAAAATCCATTGCCACCTCTTTAGTTTTTTACTTGCAGCAACCGGATTTACCAAGACAGTGTTCAATGTAACGTCTGCTTCTTTTAGGATTTTACCGATTTTTAATGTCGATGTTCCCAACAATCCTTTGTTAGAGGTATTGTTTTCCATATTTAATAAACGATATGGTGGCGGAGGAGATGACAGGCGTATTTTTCTTAAAACAGCAACTGATTTCCACATCACTAAACTGTGCATAGATTCCAAGCATAATTCGAATCTGATGGCACACATTGAGACATTAGTTGGCAACTGATTTGTCCGCCAAAATTGACCTTCTAGTTGACTCCAAAATGATTCACATATGTTTCAACCTGCTTCACATCCAAATGTGATGATAGGCACCACTTTCTGTTGGTAGAAACATTGTAAAGGTTTCAATGTGAATTTGCCATAAGCTGCATTTAGTTTCGCACCTTGTAGTGATAGCATCTTCATTCTGGTTACCAAATGTTGTGTCCAGTTCCATTCTCGTATCGATTTATTAAATACGAGTCACCGATAATGTATAGAGCCGACAGACTCAAGGACCTCTCCGGCTACATGCCATTTGAAGTTCTTATCTCTTTTCTCTTTGTTGTTCCCAAACAATACAATTTTTGATTTTTGAACATTTATTTCTAGATCGTTCGACTGGAGATATCTATGCAAATTTGAGAGTAGTCGTTGTAGCCCTATTTGTGTTGAGTATATTAGCGCTATATCATCTGCATATATGACCCAACTGATCTGCTGCCCATTTACCCGTGGTGGGAATGATTTTGTTACTGCCAGGGCTGCTGGGAGATCAGAAATGAATAGTTTAAAGAGTAGAGCAGCCAATGGGCACCCTTGTTTTACTCCTTTCGTAGTTGTATCTCATCTGACAGCTCACCTTGGGTGTTCAATCGGACACGTATGGTCGTCTTTGTATGAAGGGCCTTCAAGGGTTCAAGGAGCTCACTTGGGCATGACAATCTTTGCAATTTCTCCCATAGTAACCTTCTGTTGATAGAGTCAAACGCTTGCCTCAGATCCACAAAGGCAAGAAAGCGTTTATCAATATAGTCAGAAGGATTAAATTCTTTTCTGTGCCTACGCCTTTTGTAAATCCTGTTTGTCTCTAATCAACAATGGAAGCGTCTGTCGCCCATTGAGCAAGTTTTTTTTGTAAACAAGATGCAAAAATCTTCCCAATTGTATCCATTAGGGCAATCGGGTGATAATTAGATGGATCATCTCGATTTCCCTTTTTGAAGAATGGTATTATTACAGCTGTCAGCCATGAGAGTGGTAGTTAATAGTTATTTGTTATTCGCTGGAATAGAGCTACTATAAATATTGCCCACTACTTTTTATGTCTTTTTAGCATGATGTTAGATATGCCATCTTGGCCGGCTGCTCTTGAATTATTCAATATTTGAATTGCGATTAATATGTCTTCCAGTGATTCGCGTACATTCCAGTCTTTATACAATGTACCTGAGTTTTTCTCTTTTTTCTCGTCCTCCTCTTCTGCAGAGTCGAAAACTTTGGAAAAGTGAGAACACCAATTAGCATTTATTGTGTTGGTCATTGCTGCATTTTGATTTGCGACACCATCATTTATTATTGCCCACATTTGTCGACTATCGTTTTTTGCTAGAAGTCGAAGTATATGTTCAGCTCTTTCTTGATCTCATTGGTAAGAAAATGCTTTTAGCCAGTTCCGATATTTTTGGTGCTTTTTTTTTATTGCGTCAGCGCGGCTGAGTAAGCTGGTTTGTCTCAAGATTTTTATATCTTTATGCAAGATCTTTTTTGCGTCACATACTTGCACACTAAATGGATGTTTGTTTGTCGGATTTCCTGTATTTTTCCAGCTTCGAGTTGTTATAAACTGGGCTAGAAGTGGGGCGTAGTTTACTTCAGACGTGGTGGTTTCATAGTGAACATTATTGTATTTAGTATTGAAATTTGACTGGTAGTGATCCTCAATCTAGTCAGTCCTTGGTTTATTTCGACAATAGGTAAGTGTTTGATTGTAGATGTCCCAAGTTAGTTTCAATGCATCATGATCACTATTAAGTCCTCCAATAGTTGTTAGCTGGACTATTTTTGAAAGCAAATTTACTGAGACCCATACGTAGTCCAATTTCTTATGGCTCTGAATTCTATGCCAAGTTTGAGCTGCAGGAATGTCTCCTCTTATAGTTCCATTCAGCAACGAGCAGTTCCTGTTCTTCAGTTGTTGTTTCCATTTTTCCCCTCGATCTAGTTTCGGAGATGTTCCCGAAAGGTCAGACTTTTTTGGTCACCCGTTTTCATCTATCCATAAATAATTGAGATTGCCACAGATTATTATCATGGGCTCGTTAAAGTCCAGCATACATTCATCAACCACTTCCATAACTGAATTTATACATTGCACTGGCTTGATTTTTGCTGGATTCCAGTAGGTATTAATGATCAATAACCATTTATTCAATAGTGAGCCTTGGCTAGTGTATTGTAATGTTGTTGCTTGATCAAATAGACTTGGATTTGTCGATTTTTCCACTTTCCATCCAGTATTATTCTTTGACATCGTTATCAATCCAGGGAATGGCTGACCCATCAAGTTCTTCCCGGTGGTATATCCATCTCTAGAAGGAAGTTTGCGCAACCAAGTCTCTTGTAAGCAAATTACAAAATTGTTGTCTATTTTTTTACAGGAATCTTGAAATAGATGCATAAATCCCTGAGTGTTCCATGAGATCAATGAGCAGCTCTCTTCCTGGTTATCCTGTGTTTGCTAATGTTGTGGGCCGTGCTATCGTATCGGACCAGTTGCATTTTTGTTTTGTGAAATTGTATTGTGCATTTCATCAATGTGCGTTGGTCTGGGCATAGTCAGTTGTGCTCTCAATAATTTTTTCCTTTGTTCGTTGGAAGTATGATTGTTTTTGTCATGCCTGGGGGACATAGAGTTTGAGTCATTTTCAACTTTCGCCGATATCGCAAACCCAAAGAATAGAAATTCCTCTTTAGCGTTTAGTAAAGTTTTGGCGATGCAACGGGAATGAATGTGTAATATCAACCAGTCTGATCGCTCTTCTGAGGCATATTCCACAATTGCTATGTCTTCAGATCTAATTGTTTGCAACGCTGGAATGCACTGTATCAACTTCAAGATATTTCTCCTGCTCAAGTTTACTTCATTTGTATCTTGTTGAATGTTCTCAAGATGAATTTTCCAGCAGGACACTATTGGTGATTTGTGCTGTCTGAGGGATGAATGCTCTACTATGGCTTTTTGTTTCTCCATTTGGGCTGAAGTAAGCTTAAGATTCATGATTGAATGTGAGGCATGGCCATTACTTACATAGACTTCTGACATATATTGTACTTTGTCCACAGCGTTGGACTTTGGTGCCACTAGTTTCTGTGTTTTCAGTGTATCAGTTTTTGCTGCTACTTCTGCTTTCATTTGACAATCTGATTGGGTTCTTGCAGCAGTTGAAGTTTCAGATGTTTGGGATAAACGACGCCTGGGGTCACTAGATATGCTATTAGCAGTTTCTTGTTCTTCATCATCGTCAACTGTATAGACAGAAAATTCACATGATTCCAATGTATGATCAAGATCTATACTTGTTGATTTTTCAAAGTCGACTCTTGATCTTTTATTTGGATGGATCAGTTCTGCTAACCACCTTTTCTACATGATTTCCTGAATCAATTGTGTTCTTATCCGATATGCTTGATTGCTTCACTTGCCAGTCAGAAATTCGAACGCGGGGTGGAGTTGATAGATTTCTTATGAATGTTTTTGTTTTACTTGAATGCGGCTTCGTCGCATTCGCCATTTTCCGCGGCTTTACTTGTCCATTTATTTGTTTTTCTCCATATTGTTTATGATTTGTTAATAAGGGTACAGTTTTTACTGTGCCAGAAAAGATTCCAAACAAAGCCTTTTTGGCTGCCTGTGTTAATTCTATTGGCGGTAGTTCGGAGTCTTTTTCACTTATACTACCCTGACAACTTCCTACTGAATTAGCGATGGTGACAGCTTTAGCCATGTTGTTTATTTTATTACATTTGGCAATTTGCCGATGTTTAGATCTTGAGGATGACCTTATTTGTCCTTGTTTGAATGACGCATCTCCAACTGCGCTGTGTTCTGTCGTAACAGAAGTAGCGGCCTGAGGATGTGGCGTTTCATTGCTGTATTGCAGTCCATCTTCAAGGCTCGCTGATAGTTACAGGTTGTGGTGCAGTCGGTTGTGCTAGAGCTGTATCAATCTGGTTCAGATTCTTGCAAGCACCTGTACATATTTGAGTTTGTGCACTTTTAACAGGCGAGACATTATGCCTCATCCATTTGGTACATTCGAGTACAGCCTCAATTAAATCAGATTTTTCTGTGATTTCATTCCTGGCCAAATCACTCAATCAAGTTCATGCTATCTTTCTAATATCATACGGATGTCTATTGCCATCCCTGACCCTATCAGTAATAAATGATAAGGGGCAGGGAAAATATAATATTAGAGTAGGACTCAAAGTGCACTGGGCAGGGTGACAGCGAGAACACCCATAAGAATGTATTAAAAAACACTTGCAGCTCTCATACGGAATCTAAGCTGGAAACCACAGAACCCAAGGCAGCAGAAGACCTTCCTGGCTGCAGTAGATCAGACCATAATCTGCTTCACAGTGGTGGAATAAATGTATTGTATTTTTTCTTCATTATTTTATTTAATTGTTTTTTATAACGCTCCTAATACCACACCTGAGTTTGGTTTCTAAGCGCGGATCCGGGCTTCGAACCTCTGTTACTCGTGGTCTTGCTTCCAAGACCAGCGTGTTGCCCCTGTGCTAATAAATTACAATATAAAAATACAAAATACACAACAAAATAGAAAATACAAAGTATTATTATAGAAGGAGCTAATACAAGTGTATCAGCTATGATATGATATGATGTGGCATTTATAACGAGCCTGTGCACAAGTGTGTCTAGGCACAAAAAGACAAGGAGGGGGAAACAAAAGGGGGACAACATAATGATCTTACTATGCCTTGTGTCATTCAGATGGCACAAGTGCGGGGAAGACGGAAAGGGAGAAGTACCAGGGGCAAGGGGGAGGGGGAAGCACAGTTAACTCACCAGTGCAGCCAGCGGTGGCTCAGAAGTGCAGAGCAAAGGCACTGTAGGGTTGCAGATACAGGCCCATAAGTGCTGGGGAGCCCGGAGGCAGTGCAAGGGCAACTGACATGCAGGAGCCTGGGCCCGAGTTCAGGGGGTGACCAGGTGACCAGTGCACGGAGCAGTCAGGTGCATCAGCACGGGAGAGGAAGAGAGGAAGAGAGAAAGCGGAAGCGAAAAGGAAGGTCTTGAGTTGCTTCCGGAACGGAGGTGGTTCTGCTCAAGTTTGAGAAATCATCAACTATCTTAGTTTAAATAGCAATGTACCATCTTCAAACTGTTGCACGTGTCTAAGAAAATCATACTGGGGATGGGAATCCTGAGGTAGATAGAATTCAGAAGCCAGACTGAGGTGCGCTCTACTGGAAGGCATTTTATTTGCAATCACTGGCATCTTAGGCAGTGGCAGCTGGTGAGTTTGTTGATTAGAGGTGCGTAAATATTTCCCATTAATGAGGCGACCAACCTACTAGGGTTCGGTGGGAGTTTCCCCAGAGAAATATTTTAAAATGACGGGGTTAAACGGTGCATTTTACAGTGTTTTCTGCAAAAATGTGTAAAAAGTCATATAATTTAAAATCTGTTTTGCAGGGCAATGGATGAAAAAATCAAAGAGATGGCAGGTCACAAAAAATCATTTATATGATAACTTTTCCCACAATATATGCCGGTATTCAGGCTGTAATTCTATCAAGATGTAATGTAAAGAATGATAGCAGTTTTTGTAACTGTTCTTCAGTCTAATGAATGTTTTAAAGATGTTTGTGAATGTGTGTTTTATACAAAGTAAATAATGGCTATATGTATAATAAAAAAGAAATATATAGGCCAGTATTCTGCCAGTATAAGAAGACCTTTTCATTGTGTCTGTGCCCAATAATGTCAATAGTTAACTGTAAAAAGACAAGTGCATGGTGACTACGATTATATATATGCCAGTATTGCCGCATAAGAATATACTCATATTGGCTTTGCCCAGAATACACTAATGCTACTATATGAACATACATCCATGCTGACTGTGTCACTTGCCACACGAGAACACACACATGTTGGCTTTGCTGATAGTACACTAATGCCACTGTATTGAGACCAAGTCCAGGCTGGTCTTAGTATTCCCACTTAAGAAGACATTATGTCATAAATTCCCTCATCAGATGATGTTTATGGAAGACTAATATCGAAGTAAAAGTCGGATATTAAATAGCGCTTTAAGGATCTTGAGCTTTATGTTGACCTTAGCGCTCTAGTAGTTCCCTCTTTTTTGTGTTTCCACCCTGCACAGATTCTATATTGCATTTAATAAGGAAAATAATCTTCCGTCCATGCATATTAAAGGTTGGAATACATTCTGAGAGAGGTTGATCCTGCACTCCTGGTGAGGTAAGATTGGAGTATAGACTTTAGAATTAGTGTTCTCAGGTAATGAAATAATCTGCAACTACTTAGGTTGTTTTGTTTTTTTAGGATAGCAAGAGGAGGATTCCCTGGTGTATTCAAAATAAGTAAGCCAGTGAAAGCAGCATTAATGGTTGCAGATGCTCTTTAGAAGTCAAACCCGACAGACTATTCAGGTTTATTACCAAATGTTATATCTCAAATCCGAGGGGGAAGGGTAGTATTGAGGTTGAGTTAAGAATCGAATACTGTAATAAAATTGTGTCGTTATTCCATTAGGGATCTACAGTAAGACCAGGGCAGTAAATTGTTGTATTGTGCCGCCAGCCTTTACACGACACACATATGTGGAAAATGTTGTGCCCCTGATGAATGTCTGACAAATTAGCCTTGATAGGACAGAAATGTGTATGAGTTGCGCTCCTAGTACAGAGTTAGAGTGTGATCTATACATCCACAATTTTGCAATCCAGTGTACCGATATACTGTGGATTCATATTGTATGATGTGTGTATACATGCTACTTTTGTTTTTGTGTTTTATGATATTAGTATATTGTGTGTGAGAATTTATAATAAAATTGAATATATTTTGTGTACTTTAAAACTGTCTAGTCAGAGGTTCAGTATATGTTCTGAACTAGCTCTAGGTCTTCCTGCTAATAAAACATTTTGTCACATAAGCTATCACCTTCCTTCTATGTACTTAATGTTGTTTACCAACGAGGTAGGAATGCTGTGATTCCCCCACCGTCAGGGTAGCCGGTGTGAGATTAGTGGCTTTTACCAACACTGCCAGTGATATTGTTATAACAAGACAATGCCCATGCAGGAGAACAATTATGTTCGCTTTTCCATTAATTACACTATATAAAAGCATGTTCATGCTGGCAGTGCCCATATCTGACATAATTACCACTTAAACACACACATGTTGGATTTGCCCATAATGCTAGTAATGGCACTTTATAAAAACTGAGCCTGTATATGATATCATTGCCATGTAAGAACATAAAGTTGCCATCTTTGCCCATAATGTCACTGTAAGAAAACTTGTTCACACTGGTTTTGTACATATATGACAGTATTCCAACTTAAGAACACACTTGTTGTCTTTGCCCAAAATATAGTAATGCCACAGTAAGAAGACCTACTACATGCTGGCTGTAAATATAGTGCCAGTATTGCCTCATAAGAACACACATATGTTGACTTTGTCAGTAATACCATTGTAAGAAAACATTTCCACACTGGCTGTGCCCATATATGAAAGTATCCCCATTTAGCACACATATATTGGAATTTTCCATAATGCCTGAACTGCCACTGTAAGAAGACAAATCCAAGCTCTATCTGTATTATCATCTTCTCTGCATCCTTCACTGGTTCCTCGTTGGACCCTCCCAGCCCTCACGGCCCACATCACTCCTCTGTAACCCCCCAGTGGCATGTACTTGCTCAGGTTTACTCACACGTACAGACACATTCACACACACACACACCCCCACACACACACACACATAAACATACACAGAAACACGCTTACATTCACACATCCACACATTCATATGGCACTCAAATGCACACACTCACATTCCAATAGACACACATTCACACAACACTCACACACTCACACCTCACACGAACACAAACACACAAACAGTAATTATTTTTCCTGTAAATATGTTTGTTAAAGCCTGGAAGCAGGAGTCCTTGAGGGAAGTTAATGGACACTCACCCCCTACATTGTGCCTCCTGCACGGACATAGAAAGAAATGATCAGAGCATCCATATTAGAATCCCTCATAGCTTCTATTGGTTGTGGTGCCAGGTACTGGCTGTAAGACAGAGGCCTTGAAGTACATAATCCCAAATGAGGGTATGCAAGGTTTCTGCCCCTGCACATAGTTGAAAATCACACTATCATACACAGTGCTCTGAATGACAGAAAGCTGGAGTTATGCAGCATGCACCACCAATCTGGGTAATTGTCCTCAGTTTGTAAGGGACATTTTCATCAGGGACAAACAAATTGTGAAATTATCAATGGGTCATTAAAATCTTTCATCAAGAACACACCTATTAAGATCCCACTCCTACTATGTATGACAACATAACAGTGTCAAGAGTCGCCACAGTGTATACTGTGCATTTATTTAATACAATATGTTTCTTAAAAACCCAGAAATAAAACATAGGTAGCATTTTTTAATCTTCACTCTCCCAGGGATAGGGGAACAAGCCCACCTAAAGAACTTAAACTAACTTACATAGTTTAATACACTATAATATAGTGCTTATGTATTGTCTTTTTTATAGCACACACCTAGCTCGGGAGGGTCCGAACACTGTACTGCATTCGAGAGAATGGGATGCGTACATTTACAAGAAAATCCCAGAGTGGTGGTAATCCTTGGACAGTGGACCCTACGTCACACCAAGAAATTCCCTAAAAAACAGGTTCTTAACTTCTTCTCTGAACTGCAGGAACGTTGGAGCAGCCCCGATAACAACCGGGATGGTATTCCATTATGGTGGGGCACAGCAGGAGAAGAATTGTTTACTGGTCTTCGCCCTGCGTGCATTTTTTATTTCAAGCCGCCTTGGAATGGCCACAGAGGAGTGTGTCTCAAGGCGTCAAGTTTGCCCGCAAGGTAGGGAAGTCTCTCGGTGGTGGTTGCCTCGCATATGATTGTTAAAATGGATTTCTAATCCCTGGCCTGGTGGACAGAGTTTAGGAGGCCACCTTAGTTATAGT
The DNA here is from genome assembly GCF_040938575.1 of Ambystoma mexicanum. NCBI lineage: Eukaryota > Metazoa > Chordata > Amphibia > Caudata > Ambystomatidae > Ambystoma > Ambystoma mexicanum. The sequence goes on along the minus strand of NC_090927.1, from coordinate 222,952,386 downwards.
GAACAGGGGAATCTGGGAGTTTAGCCAAACGCAATCCAGGTAAGCATGGAGAGTGGTCAAGGCTAAGTCTCAGGTGAGGTGAGTAGGGTCAGGGGTCCACAATGAGTCCCCACAGTGAAATAAACGATAATTCCACTTAGACAGTTAAGTAGAAAAATACTATATTTATTACAGGCACAAAAGAAAAGTATGAAAATGAATCAAGCAGGTAATGTTAAGTACCTTTAGAAGTTGGGACAAAGTTAGGAAATATTCCTGTGGATGTGAGGATTAGTCTAGAAGTCTTTCAAAGGGATTTACAGGTAAGTTAATGACCTTTCCTAGCATCTAGAGACGATTTTGCCACAAACCTGTTAAAAGCAATGGAATAGAGTATACATCAAAGTTCTTGACAAACTTTGTAATGGAGGAGATAGGGGCACCAGAAAGTATTGCGACTACTCACCGCCCTTACTCCAATTTTCCCAAAGGACTTGGCAGGTCGAATGGGGGTCCAGTAGAAGATGCCCAGGAGCTGCGGATGTAAGCAAAGTCCCGGTCGCTGGATGCAAAACTTTCTAGTGGAGAAATGCAGCAGGCACCGGTGCAGGACTCTTCAGGACACTCTACGATAAGGGTGATGGCCGGTTCCAGTGACAGCCAGTGCACATGGTTGACAGCAAGCATCTCGGTTGTCGCAAACAAAGGAAGCCTTCCAGGTCAGGACCCGTTGATGCTGGGATGTTGAAACCTGGCAGGAAGGCAACATGTAGGACTAGCTGGATACCACCAAAGTTCTGGGCCAAAACGCAGAATGGTTACGCTTCTAGCACAGAATCCCAAAACGGAGCTAGTCAGTCCATCTGGTGGTCAAGTGACACTTTCCAAAGGCTCCATGCTGCAGGATTGTGAGAAGGCGCTGAGACTGGTTGGTCCCACAGGTCCAAAGGGTCGAAGCACCAGTAACAGTCTTGAACCCATCCAAATGCCTGTCATTCAGCCATCGTTAGACGATTTACTGTTTGGATGGATGACCAAGGAGAACAAATTCTGTTTTGGTCGGGTTGAGTTTTAGGTATGTGCTTGTCATCCTCATTTGGTTGGTAGCAAGGTATTTCCCGGAGGTGTCTGATGTTGTGGGAGCAGGTTACTCTGAGGTACAATTGGGTTATCATTCATGTACTCAGATGTTTCAATTGTCAATGAGTGAACCTAATGTTTCTATATACTGGTAGAAAATAACTAAGGAGAGAATTGAGCCTTATGGAAACTCAGCACATAACCAGGTCACAGTTGGGTCTGAAAGGGCCTATCTGAACAGCTTGACATCTGATAGAAAAGAGATGAATGAATTGACAACTGTGGGTGAGAAGCAAATTCTTTGTGTAAAGACCATGTATGGCTCTTGGGCTGCCTCCTGCCAGAGTGGCTGGAGCCTTCCCAGGGACAGCTTGTTGTGGGTTCACTCTTGGAGTGTAGCCTGCATGAATGGAGTGAGTAGCCAATATCCATTCTGTGTTGTGGTTGTCTGATTTTGGTTGTGTGACACAATGACCGAGCCAGCCCTGACTGAAACTGGAATCAATGCAGTGACTCCACATCACTGAAAGGCTGAGGAGTAACCTGCACTCCAAATCGTGTGTCATGGTTGTCTGGTTTCTGGTGAATGGCCTGAATGCATGTGAGCCTGATTGGGTGCTGCCTGATGCACTTGTGTGTGATTGGCTCAGCCTGAATGAATGGGGATTCGTTTGTATACTAGGGGGACATACACTCACCTCCTTGCCAGAAGCTGAAACAAGAAACCTGAAGCAGAAACTGAAGTCATGTTAAGCTTGCATCCAGGAATCCAACTGGAGGAAGAAGCCTGCAGCTGCATCTCTTCATCCAAACCGAAAGCTGCCATTCTGATTCAAGGACTCAAACAGAGAGCACCTGGATAGGTGACCTCTTCCCGTAGCTAAGAGGGAACATTGTGCATCTGCTGCTCTTCATGCGATGTGTCCTGGAAGCCAGTTGCGTGTGCCTGCTATCTGGAAAAGGGATCTTCGTGGGTCCAGGATTGCCTGAACATCTTGAGGCCAAGAAGTTCATCTTTGTCACCCAGGGTCTGTAGGAGAGTTTGTGACCGCTGAAAGCCATGCTGATGAGTATTGCCCGTTACAGTGGGTACCCTGGCATAGTGCTGCCTGACACCCAGAGCTGTGAAAGGAACAAACAACTGGAGAATCCTTCAACGGGCACCTCTGCCATGACATCCGTCCACTTGTCTGTGCCATAGAAGGTCCAGGGTTGGTGCCTGCAGATGAGACTCAACCAGTCAGTTTCCCATCACCAAAATCTGAAGAAGATGTCCCGAGGGTTTAGACTTGGTGAGTCCAGTAGAGTGGTCATGTCCAGTTTGTCAGCAGCCATCCTGAGGTCTGTGCTGCAACTGCAGCACCGAAGAACTGAAAGGCGGTAAAACACAAAATCCCGAAACCCGACACCTACATCTGCCACTGCACCTGTCACCACCAAAAGTCATCCAAGCCCACCAAGGGTCTTATCTTCTGCACCAGAGGCCTTGTCGGGGTCCGCAGCAAGGTTCACCTTCGTGGGACATCCACATCCGTTGCATTAACCCGACATCGGAAACCACTGTGAAAGTCCTACATTGTTGCCTTTCTGACACAGCTTGGTTACCTTCTTCTTCTGGACACCGACAACTCTGCAACTACTTCTTCCAAAGGGGTTCCATCCGTGATGGGTCTCGCTGAGTAAAGCTAAGAAACTCCACCACTTTGCCTGCCAAGGCACCGAAGGTACTGTGACGAGGAAGAGCATCTTCCATCCTCCGGATTCATCCAGGGGTCAGAGACCCTGTTCTCCTGTGGCTTCCCTGGTACCTTGGGGTAGTGAGATCTTTAGAAAGAGAAGCAGACTATTGATGAACACATTTGGACTGTGTTGTAATACATAACAAAAAGTACACCTTAACATTTTCTTACAGGTTGCCTAGGTGGGGGTGGGAGGTCCTCACACAGTATTGCCTTTTAACCTAAAGAAAGCATCCTGCCTATGTTCTTATTATGACCTGGATTTCTACAGTAATGTTTTATGAGTTGACCCTTGCCCAATAGTGTAAATGCTTTTTAATTACTGTCAGCAGCTCGTGCATTACAATTGAATTTAAAGGTAATGGTGGTACCACATAGATATTAAGTTACCTGTTTAGATTTCTAGTACACAGTGAGTCTTATTTATTTGTGTATATCTACTTGACTTTTATCCTTTGATAAAAGGACGGTGCCATCACCTAACATAGTGTGTGGACATTCCATTGTGGGGAGCCTGGGGATTCGCTGTAACTAAGAACCAACCTGCATCACCTCCCTTGAGTCTCAGCCTTTGTTGGTCATCCATAGCTATCATGAGAGAACCTTGGCTGGGGTGATCTGTGCCTCTACCCAAAATATATAGTGGGCAGAAGTGCAGATACCAGTCCTTACAGAGACATTTAATGTTTGGGGGAGAGTGGGGAGGAATAGTCAAGAACTACCTTACAGGTTTGGCATCTATTGAATTCCTTCACTCCAGTACAGGTCCGTGAACTTGTGATTTGATGAGTCCTGGAGCAATTCAGTCTAGTGAATTGATTTGACTAGTGCCCCCTAATACACAGGAATTTTCTAAAGACTGCATATTGATGTGTAGGGCTGCAAGGCTGTGCATATATATATGGTGTAAATTAATGGTTTGGTGTTGGGAGATTCCGGGTGAAAAAATGTTCTGTGAATGAGAAAATGATCATGTAACGCTCGCCCAAATGTACCTATGTGTAAATGTGTGAAATTATAAAGTTTGTACATTACACGTCTTTTCCTTCAGGTTTTTAAAAAATATATTTGTGATATAAATGCACAATTTATACTGCATTGACTGTCGACCCTGTTATGTCTGCCCCAATAAAAAACTTCCCTTGCAAACTGTGGCGAATTATTAAGATGGACCAGGCCAATTTATAGTAAGTCTCCAATGGGCAACACGGTGTGCGCTGGAGATTCACAACCAAGTGAAGGCCTGTTTCCTCGTCATATTAGTCAGTGCCAATGCTGCAGTAACAGAGGTCAGAGAGTTCTAAAGCTATACAGGAGGTATGCACAGTTGGAGCTGGTGACTCAGTCTTTGTAGGTAGGGTTCGGAGGTTGCTGGTGGCTTGGCTAGTGTAGTAATAGAAAGGGATTGTGTTTTAATCTAGTATCTAACTGCCAGGCTATTATGCAAGACTCATAGCATACTCGCCCTTGGCACTTAAGGGGTTAAGGTAGTTAAGGGAGAAGATAAATTAGGATAGGTTGTTCATTTTTATGTTGCACGCACGCACGCACGCACGCAAACACACACACACACTGGTCTTGTGACAAGGCAGTAGATGACATTTAGTCGAAGCTCTGGTTGTGAAACACACATTCCATCTTGTTGTGAGCGACTCGGAACGATTCATTGTAAGTACTAGAGAGGTAAAAATACAAGAGTTGATTGAAGGCAGGACTTTACATCCAGTGGCTGCAAAACTCGTGTCTTCTTGTTGTGTGCAGGTGAAAGTGACCACCTTGAGTGCCAAACATGTCCGGATCATCCTCGTGATGCCTCGTGAAGCCACGTGGGTGAAAAAAGGGAGGGGTGAAGCTAAAGGGTGCTTTACAATCACCACAGAAGCTCGTGCACTGGACATTGCATAACATAACTGTATGCCCAAAGTGAAGAGATCCACTTGAAAGAAGGTCAGCCCAATGTCTATGTTGAAGATATTTTCACTTTGTTTTTTTAATAATATATTAATTTTGAAAGAAACTAAAGGAACATTATTTTTAAGCAAGAATTTATTTAATAAAATGATAACCCAACAGTTCAACCTGACCATTTGTTTTTGTATGAATGTGTCCAAAGTACATGCCCTTGGAAAAACATGACATGACTAGGCAGCAGAGAAAACAAAAAGGCATGTAACACATATCAAAATTCATTTAGCATTTCAGTCCATGCCCACACAGCAGACAAATTCATGTAATCATAGAAAGAATAAACTGAGAAGCACCCAGCGAGTATGTGCTTTCTACTTCCCATGTCTGATGTGCCTGAAACACTGCCAAGATTAAACTATATATTTCCATCTAGAAATCGGGTGTGATCGTGTCCTAACCAGTAACTCTCCAGCAGTTCGAGTCGGCGGGCAATGGTTGTCGAATTGGTGACTTTGGGGCTGTCGATGTGCAGGTCGATGAGGTGGCTGTTGAAGGGCTAGCTGGGTTGAGCCATGGTTGGAACCCCTGGTCAGAGTGGGTGTGTGACTCACCAGTTATTCGGGTCGGTTCCTGGCATCGAGCAGTCGATTTGGGCCTAGCAGGTGACAGGTTTAGCTAGGGCAGGAGACAGCATCAATCTAGTTCGAAGTGCCAGCAATAGCTTGATTGGTCGAGGAGCAGAAAAGCCAGTGCCAGCGCCTTCCCTCTCATTCATGGTGCAATAAACAAGAGAGCAACCAGTTCAGTAGAACAGGGAGTTTTGGCTGGTGATCATCAGGAGAGTTTTGTCATTCTTATTTTTTGAAAAACAAAGAAGAAATAAAAAAGAAAAGTATTCAAAATCTATTCATCCTATGTACAGCAAAAGAATAAAATTGTTTGATAGTAAGATTTGTTTCAAGAGCATTTCAAAAGTTGGTTTTTCATTTCAACAACATCATATAATGGCACTCACCAAGTCACGTTGATTCAAATTCAGTTAGAAAAGGAATTTAATATTTCACCCCATGTCATTATTTCTTTGATAAAGTATCTTTTCTGTCTAGAGTAGAAAAAATTATAGAACAGGGTTACCATTTTTGAATGGTTACTCTTTGTTATATTTCAAGGATATAGTCTAGAGTTAGGGGGGAAAAAGAACGTTAGGAGGAATCAGAGGTTTAAATAGCTTACCTCCTAGTTTCTTTTCAACAACATCATATAATGGCACTCACCAAGTCACGTTGATTCAAATTCAGTTAGAAAAGGAATTTAATATTTCACCCCATGTCATTATTTCTTTGATAAAGTATCTTTTCTGTCTAGAGTAGAAAAAATTATAGAACAGGGTTACCATTTTTGAATGGTTACTCTTTGTTATATTTCAAGGATATAGTCTAGAGTTAGGGGGGGAAAAAGAACGTTAGGAGGAATCAGAGGTTTAAATAGCTTACCCCCTAGTTTCTTTTTTCAAAAAAATAAGAATGACAAAACTCTCCTAATGATCACCTGTGACTTAAACAGGCGTGAAACACGTGTAGAGAGTGATGAGAATGGCTAATACTAATGCATTAATAAAATGGAGATTATTTAAATGAGAACGTGAAGACCTTTAATTTCAAAGACAACCTGGAATGGCACTCAAAAATTATAATTGTCATTGGAATGTCGCAAGTGGAAATGTAAACATTTGAAAGTATAATTAACTACTATCTATGGCAACCTAGATAATATTACAAAACCACAGCTGACGTCCAAAAAGAAATAACTGAAACAATTTTATTTGGATCTCGCCCAGGGAAATAGTCCCAACAAATTGGTTGCAATCAGTGAGTTAATTAGAGAGTTTTGGCTGGTCTGGCCCTCCAGCTACTGTGACGCCCACTCAGGGGGACTCGAGGACAAGATGGTTCTGTTCAGGTTCTGCGCAGAGTGGTAGGTCCCAGTCCACAGAAAAGGTTACTTCCTATGTGCAATGAGAATGGGTAGGGGCAGACCTTCCTTCTGCCTTGGACGGCTCCTTCTTCACCTCAGGATGTGGGCTTTGGAAAGCACAACTTTCCCAAAGGAAGTCCAGTGAGTTCCTCTCATGTCTTGAGAGAATCTCAGAAAATCTAAAGAAGGGTGGGAGACCCCTTCTTTTAAAGGCAAAAGTCCCCAGGCGATTGGACTAAAGCAAGCCTGACTTAGTGGTCAAATCCCTGTTCTTGAACGAAGTGGACTTTGCCCTTTTGAAGTCACGCCCAAAGTCCTTTGCTCTAGAGGAAGTGGAGGGATCAGGAAAGAGAAAGTGAGACAGAGAGAAACAAGATGGTGGACATCTCTTTCCATTGACCAGGGCCTCCTGCCTACTCCTGAAGGCAGCAGAGAACGCCGTCGCACAGCCGCAGGGAAGGCAAGACGCTGGAGAAGCTGAACAGAACACCTGCCATCCCAGGAAACCCTGGCAACCTGTTGAAACCCTCAACAAGGTAAAGGGCAGCACGGGAGACCCGGAAGGGATACAGGGTGGATTTCCCAGAGGGTGCATGCAATTTTCCTAGGCCCTTTTGCAACCATATCACTTGGGTGGCATGGCAGGGACAGACAGCTTACAAACCTTCTCCTAATTACAAGAGCAAAACAATTACAAGCCCATTGATCACAAGGTAAGGGCCAAGGACCCAAAATACCCTAAAGAGAACTTGAGAGGGAGAGTCCCTCACAACAATAGCGGGGACAAACCCACTAAGTGAGAAAGTAAGTGAGAAAGTAGGTTCGGGGACCCAAACCAAGAGAGAGCTATGAGTCATCTTCCTTGTGGCAGTACTTGGTAGTGAAGTGAACCAAGTGGGCCAAATAAAAGCAGGAGAGAAACCGGAGTTGGGGACTGTAAGGGTGGGACTCAAACACTGGTGGCATGATGTTGCTAAAGTCTTTTTTGTGACAATAAAGGCGGAAAACCCTAACTATCCCTAACTCTAAGAGGGGTATGCCTGCCGCAACGTAATACTAAGGATATGTCAGGATGTCCGTAACAAAAAGTTCACCATCCTGCGTCAAATCCTTTTTCCTTCCCTTACTCTAGTAACTAAGGATGAAAGGTTAGTGAGTCTCTTTAATGTATAATAATGGCTCCCTTCTTCTGCAGAGCAGACCACCATGCCAGTAGTCTGGAGGGACTATTTTCTAAGGGACTGACTACCTTCCCCCAGTTGCGGTCCCCTTTCAAAATGCACCACACAAAGTTCCAGATTGAAAGTCTCAATTCACAAACTCAGCAAAGTTCCAGCTCAAAACTTGATGCCAAGAGGATGACTCCCTCCCCTAGACCTTTCTCAGTCTTCTTGCAATTGTCACAATACCAAGGGGAATGACTCCCTTCCCGTGGCCTTTCTCATGTTTCTGAAAATGCAAAGAGAATGATGTTCACAAAGGCGGGGGAACGTCTCCCTTCCCATGGCCTTTCTCAGGTCTTTCTTGGTAGTTCAACAAAGGAGGGGGAACAACAAAGATGGCTCGACAGGCAGTCCTGGTATACCCCCCTGCCAGGTACTGCCTTGGGTCCCAGATCCGTTAATATAGTTGGAGCCCTTTCAGTGGCTCAACCAGGGGTGGCTCATCCATAAAGGCCAAGGGGTCATCAATCCACCGGGTCTTGGGCCCATCTCATCCGTTATGGAGGAGCCAGTCCAGTAAATACCAGCATTCCCACAGCTGTTTTTTTCAGCTGATGGAGTGTTCTTAACTGTGAAAGGGAGAACACTTTGTTCTTAGTGGGAAGGGAATGGTGTGGAATTAAAGTAGGCAGGAGGGGACAGGCATGGTATTTTATTACTGGACACCATGTCTAGTCAAAAATACCATACCTGCCCCCCCTGACCGCCACGTGCCTTGCATACACACAGAATCACTTTGATTGTGTGTGTGTGTGCTTGGCGCTGTGAGGCCAAGGGGACAGCATGGTATTTTGTACTGGACATCTATCATAGATGTCCAGTAAAAAATACCATCCCACCCCCTGGTCCCCCAGTGCCTGGCATACACACTACACTGATTGTGTGCATGTGTGAGGAGCTTGGGACCCAGGGGACAGAATCACACATAATCACATTCATCATTATTGTGATTATGTCTGCCTGCAAGGCACTGGCACACCATGGAGCAGGCATGGCATTTTTTTTTAACTTTTACTGCGTATGGGTGATAAAGCAGGCATGATAAGTGTTATTATGTAGCTAGACTGGAGCCCCTCACTGTGTGCCTTGCAGAATCAAGGGTTCAGGGTGGCTGCCATGCCAGAAAAACTTTCCACTAAAGTGAGGACCTACCAATGCCCTCCACAGGCTCCCTCCCCCAATGTGATGACTGCATTTATTCCTCAGACAAGTATGCTTTAAAAAATCTATGAGTCATGTTATTTTGGGCACTTTAAACTAAGCTGGTGCTTAAGTAATCAGACGTTTCAATGTTCAACTAAACAGTACTCATTTTATCTGTCTCTGAAAGGATGAAAGACTGAGTCAGCTCTGATAGGGTTCAGAAAACGGTGTCTTGTAGGTTAAAGAGCACAGCACCCCATTTCATTTACCTTTAAATTGTGTATATTTTGTGTACTCTGAGCAGGTTATTACAAACAACGCAATGTAAAAGATGAACTGAATCTGCCCATCTCCAGTATCCTGCTGGCTAAAAGCTGATATTTGAGGTAGATGGCAGTAGGGCCATTCTCAAACATGTGCTGCCACATGCATAACAATCTGGCCTTGGGGCTGTGGAGTCCAGATTAGAGAATCCTAGAAGTGATGGAACGACATTAGTGAAGGGCAGCACAGCATCAAGGGCCTAAAGTTTCACATCACATTCCACATAATAGCCCTTTTAGACACTCGAGATGCAGAGATTGGTCAAAAATAACACAGTGCCGATGAGATACTGAAGCTAGGATTGAAATCCCAGTGTCTGTTTGCTAAACTCGGTAATGAGGACACTAGGCCACACATTCCAATTCCTTGTGACTGGGACTTGGCCGCAGACACCAGAATAGCTATGCAAATCTATTCATATACAAGGGGTCAGACAGTTCTGAGGAAGAAAATACCAGGCTCCACGAAGGAGTACCGCTAGAGAGAATATAATTCATGCTTTAACTGCTTATTGCTACAGAGTTTTGCAAGACAGGCAAGACAAGCCGGCACCTGGGCCGCTGATTAGAAGCAGTTTTTGCTCGTCTTCAAGGACTTCGTGAGGGAGGAAAACAACGTTTTTCTGTATCATCTGACATTCCTGTCTGTGTTGGCCTTGCACCGTGAATGAGCTTGAAGTATGGAATACATTTAGCAAAGTGGTTTTATAGAAAAGAAAAAAGCAAAATGGTGGATATTTTCACAAAATGGACGCCCTCTGGTTATTCTCAATTTTATTGCCGATTCCGTGCTGCCGATGTATGATACATGATGCGATTGGCTTCTGGCCAACATAATATACATATTATACATACTATAGGGCCGTTTCTGGACTAACAATCTAAGAGGTATTTCCCCATCTGAATCAAAACTAAGGTTCTGTCCCGTGTCAAGATGTCCAAAGCAAAAACGTCCTGTGTCTGAATTTCTATCCTAGCCCTCTCATTCTCAAAAGTAACTTTAAGGTGCTAAGGATATTGTCTTTGTCTCCCAAAGTGCACAAATGTCCAGGTTCAACAGAAAAAATATACATCCAACAAAAAGGCTCCAACAGGATAATGTTCCCAGTTCTAGGGAATGGCTTATCCACTTCCGGGGATAACAACTTCCTTCCCCCAGGTCCTTTCCACACTTTATGCAACTCACAATCCTAAAGGCATGGATCTTCCTTGGGATACTCATTTCAACCTACAATATTTTGAATGCAGGTTCAGACTCGCAGGGTACCTGTTATACTCTCCTGCCAGGTTCTCTTTCAACATTAATGTAACTCACAATCCTAAGGGCATGAATCTTCCTTGGGATTTTCTTTTGCAATTCACTCCACATACTTGATTTCACTTGACTTTGCCTGGTATACTCTCATGCCAGGACTTGATTCTAATTCCAAAATGCACGCCCCACCCTTTTTGGGTTTGCCTTAAGAGGAATGATTTTCTTCTCCTGGCTCACTTTCAATTGACACAGCCTGGTTCACTAGCCTGCCAGACATTACCTCTTCTTAGTCACTCTTTCTTTCAACCGTCTCTTTATGTCTTTCCACAGCAGGCCCACTGCCTTTCCTACAACAAAGTTCGTATTTGGCTTTTCTTTGCCTTCTTACAAGCGGCTGCTGGATCCTCGTTCATCACTGTTAGTTCCTTCAACCTCGACACAGCATTTCCCCATATGGGCTACAGTTCCCTACTCGCTCTGTATGGGCACACTGTGCAGCACAAGCGCTCCTTGCGTCTCTCTTTCCTGCTCCATTTGCCGACTCGGTAGGTGTGCAGTGTGGTGGTTGGTTTCTGCACCACCTCTCTCTGTTTTCAGGTGCTTCACCTTCCTATGGGTATTCAACACAGCACTCTTGTTGGCTCGCTCACCTTGAGAGCCTTTGTGCTGCCTTCCCCGGTTTGAGATTTGTGTTCGCGGGTTTGCCTCTGGGATTCTAACCAGCATCAGAATACAGTTGTGAGGTTCTCTCCCTCGTGACCACCGCCGCTGTCTTTCTCTGCATCTCTGCTTTCCGGGTTCTGCTTGACACCAGCATACGTTGCAGTGTCTCTCTCTTCCCCTCTCAGCTGTGTCCTATTTAAAGTTACCCGGACTGTTCAATAGCTTCCAAACACTAGACTGCTGCGTTGGCTTGCCACCTCTGGCTCTCCTCACTACCCCATCCCTCCTCCTCATTTCAGTACTTACAAAGGATGGATATTGAAAGACACATTGGGCCTGTATATGTGACCAGGTCTGGTAATAAAGGTGCCAGTAAGAAGTTACCGGCACCTTTACTGGACCGGGTCACTGTGAATCTGCCAGTAGAGGCTCTGTACTACTGACAAGTCTGACCTGCTGGGAGTTCAGGCCCATACTGCCATATTTTTCACTGAAGCACCGGCATCGTTACTAACGGTGCCAGTGCTTCAGGGTTCCCATGGGAATGGGAATTTACCGTACCGCCGCCTTTGCAGGTTACCGCCAACCTCGTAATGAGGGCCATTGTCAGCAGACTTGGCAAAGTGTTGAAGGAGATTTCTGTAATACGCCATCATGGCATGAGGAATAGATGGGGCATTCCTAAAAGGGAAAGGGGGATACCATGTCTTATCTGATGATACATGTCGTCCTCCTTGAGGGTTGCCTCACCTAATGTGATTCTCCCTCGCATACCCATCCCAAGGGTCAGGATTAGGTAGCAGCTGCCGTCCCGTGGCCACATGAGGAGAGGCTACCTCTGAGAAAGAAGTGATGCTATCGTCAGATTCATCACAGTACCTTCAACAATTTGATGGCCATTTGTCTCCCTGCCTCACGTCTTGAGGAGCAGTGACTCGAGGAAGAGCTCCTCAGGTTCCTGACTGGCTGTCCTTCTGTGGCCAGCAGGCTGTATGCAGCAAAGTGAAAGTGCTGGTATGATATGATATGGCATTTGTAACGTGCCTATACACAAGTGTTTCAAGACGCGACATGGAGGGCAGACAAACAGTAACAGTGGTGGTGACCTGCCACACCATGCACTGAGGGAGGGCAGAGCAGTTGCCTCAGGCAAGCTGCTGAAGTCTCTTGAAATCAAGGAGGAACCCTGGGTGTGCACTTGTAAAGCAAATGTCAGAGTGATGCCTCTATCTAGTCCCGGGTGGGAGTAAATTGTGAAAAAAAAGAAAAGATAGAGGCTTGTCTGTAAGGTTAAGATAACTGAAAGGGGGGCTTCTTTCAGTGGTTAAAAAGCAATGTAATCATCACAAATATAAACATTATTCATTATACAGTTAATTCACTAAAATCATATAAAACACCAAGTATCTGGATTGATTACTCGTAGCTTAAACACATTTCCAAAGGTTTTTTTTCACATAACACTCAGTGGTTGTTTGCATTGATTTGAACACTGTATTCTCATTAACAGTATATTCCGGCACATGTCACGGTTGCCCACCCATAAAAAAGTCTCTTCGGTAGAGTAGGATACTTACTAAGTGTAGGTTGATTTCTCAGGTCACCACAGTTTCTATAGTTCACCAAAAGTGAGCGCTAATTACTTTGCTTTTTTTTCTTTCATGCTGTAGAAAGGAGAGGAAGTCAGGAGCTGTAGCAAAGTCAGGAATCTAGTCTGTGAAGACCATGAGGAAGGAGCAGCAACAGGTAAGATGTCACCCTGTTTTCGCAGTTACTGTCAAGCATGTGCTCTTAAGGGCATGACCATTTTCTTGACTCCAAAATGGACACCCCAGATTTCAATGTTTTCGTGAGTCTCAAATCTCGTGGGAACATCTGCTGCAATTACTTGAAGAAGACGGCTGAATCAGAGTCATAGGGCCTCATTACAAGTCTGGCGGTAACACTGCCGGTGCTACCGGCGGATTGCTGCCAGACTTGAAAATGTTACCGGCACCTGGCTTGCCAGTAACACCGGGGGATTATAACCCCGGCATTCCAGAAAGTCAGGCACCGGTAAATTGTAATTCCCCATTCCCATTGAGTCTGACAGGACTCAATGGGAATGGGGAACACAGAAGCACCGGCACCCTTAATAACAGTGCCGGCGCTTCCGTTAGGGCTTGCTTACCATGACCGCTGTGTCCGGCAGAGTCTGCCTTGTCAGGCACAGCTGCACCGGCAGGCAAACCCATAGTGTGCCAGTCCGGAAACAACGGTGCCAGTAGGCTTACCGTCACCATTGTTTCTGGACTGGCACACATGTAGTGAGGCCCACAGTCTTTCTTCTTTTACAGACTCCCTCGTTTCAGATAAACTTTTAGAGGCAAGGACTGATCGGAACCCCCTGGTAGTCGATAAAGTCTGTAATGATGGGGTTTGTGTGGTAGGCAGAACAAACCTCTGGGTGCTTATTAACTTTACCTCAGGCCTAATGCCAATGATCGATCACTGGGGGGATAGGAGATGTGTCTTTGCACCTGACCTGCTCTAGAGCCCTGACAACATACAGCGCAAAGAATGACAACGTCTCACAACCTGCATTCTTTGCCAGAAAACAGTGTGGCTGTGGAAGGCTGAGATCAACTTGGCATTTTTGGAGTCTCATATGTTGCAGAAACATACACAGATCTGGGATGCACTCAAAAGACTCCAACTGCACTCCTCTCATTACCAGCAGCCGATCAGCCTTCCATCACCACATGAAGCATTGCTGTTGTACCATTACGACAAAGGTATTTCTGCCCTGCAGACCTGATCATCCTGCCTTGAAGCGCTTTGAAACACTTCACCTGTGTATACGTGCTATATAAATAAACAATAAATAAAATAAATAAGGCAAGTACTAACCTGTTCTTCAAAAGGATATGTTCTTGGGTGCAAAAGGGAAAAATGGGACCCAACCAATAACTAGGGCCAGAAATGGACCAAGGGGGACAGTACCTTTTTGCGGTTCTTGGTGGTCCGGCAGCACTAAATGAGACTTCTTTGTGCTGCGCGAGCAATTCGATGGTCGGGTGAGTGGCTCCAAGCAGTTCAACGTCAAAAGCACTTTAACATTGTGAGGTCCTGGATACCTCTGCGCTGGCAGAGAGGCAGGTCTTGCTCCAGCAGCAGGTCACTCCTCAGGTTGCTGTGAGTCACACTACAGGGACTCAAGGACAAGGTGGGCCCTTGTTCTTGGACTCCCAAACATGGGGGAGGATGCAACACAACTGCTGGGGTCCTCCAACATAGTGAGGTCCTGGCTACTGCTGTATATGTCAGAGAGGAAGATCTTGTTCCAGAAGCAGAGAGAGAGACAGAGAGAAAGGAGATGGTGGAATCCTTCCCCAACTGTACAGAGCTCACACTGTCTACACTAACCCTGCCCCTTCCCTTTTCTATAGAATCAAAGGCCTTTAGAAATGCAGCACCATAATCTGAGGCTATGCCCTTTGGGTGTTCTCCTTTGATGCCTGGTACCAAGACAGCTGCCTGTTATGTGGCTGTCACTGGGGGATGGTATTACCTACCCTCACAAAGTGATCAAAGAAGAGGCATGGCCATTCAGGTGCCCGTTCTGGCACTTGGCAGGATCAGCCTGTCTGGACAGAAGACACATCACCTTCCACAGCTGAGCTGGCTTCCAGGAGTTGACACATCTATGATATCAAATTAGATGTGGCTGAAATGATTATAAGCAGTGACATGCACCATGCCCTAACCCAGCGATGGCTTGTATTTAGAGTGTTCCGTGCCCCCAGCATGGGCTACTTATAATCATCATAGTTTTCTTTTGCTGGAGTGCATATCGTAAATGCACCTCCTGCACTTCAGAGAGTTGGCTGTTGTTGCAGCTGTCTAATGGACAACTGTGGCCTCTGAACCTGCTCTGTGCCACTGGTAGAGCAGACACTGCAGATCAGGATACTGATGCTGCTGGGCACACGTACACACTATGCTTTGGACATGGAGCTTATGAAAGGGGAATCTGATCAGCAGATTAACCTTTCAGAGTTGTAAATACCCGCATAAAAAAGCCAGGATTTTCACACCCTTGCTAGATGGCAATTCCTAACAACCCTCATATGGTAGTGCTGAGAGTCAAGCCTTGTGCCTCCAGTAGTAAATAGTGCAGTTGAGCTTAACAGTGATTACTCCTCTTACCAGGTCATTGTCATACGTGTTCATCAGCAAAGATATGACTTCTCATGTTGATGTTGTTTGCTGGGGTGATGATAACCATAATCCCCTGGGGGTCAGATGTGGACCATGCCTGCTCTTAATGGCACCCCTGCGCTCAAAAATTGCCTTAATTGTTAGGTCATTGCATTCGGCTGGTGGGCCACTGCACACCACAACGCCCGCCCCCGGATGAATGTTTCCTACAAGTAGGAAAGTTGAGCTGACATGAACCTGTTAGTCCAAGGATGCGGTTTTTATTTTGGACAACAGCAGTCTTATCAAAGAGACCTTCTACCGAGGCAGTTTTTTTCCCCAGTCTGATGAAAATGCCCAGTGCTTTTGGCTTGCTGGAGCAAACAAGATACATTGAGCTACAGATGAAGTTTTGCCAGAAACATGTTGACTAATCTCAGTGGGTATGTTCAGTCCTCAGCTATGCATAACATAAGGGCCAGATTGAATTAATAGCACCAGACTTTCATATGAAGAAAGTAAATGAAACACTGCAGAATGCACTTTCCTCACATTCACAAATGCTATCAAACCTGTGGAATGTGCATAGCACTATTTAGGGTGCCTTTGGGCCACATACTGAGGTGCTAACACTGCTGCTGTGTTGCTGCTGTATTGCTGCTTTAGGTGCAAAGCACATTCCACAAAACAGTGCACATTGGAGTAATTTACACTGATCATATTACCACAAAATGGAGGGTGAGAGCATGCAGTCGAATACAAATGCAAATGTATGTATGCTTCAATGAAACCTCTTTGCATCTCTACTGTGTAAAACAAGTCAATCTTGTGATACCCTTAGTTATGCAGCCCACACGGTCAGTAGCTCAGCACTGGGGCCTGAGCCCACCTTCAGGGAGCCGAATGAGCACCTTTGCAACCCATTCTAGGATAGTCTTTGGATGCATGGCTTGAAAAGATTCAAGTGTTTTGACTCAAGCCAAAGTACCCAACTGACAACCCTAGCAAGGTGATGACAAAGTGACATTGAGCCTCATTCCGATGTAAGGGGTTAACGGCGCCGGTGCCGTTAACCCCTTACCGCCACATTACGAGGTACCTTAGTGGGAGCCGCTAAAGGACCAGCATGCATACAACGGTTGTTAGCATGATCCCCATTCCCATTGAGCCCCATGGGGGCTGAAATGGGAGTGGGGATGGGTTCCCTGAATGGGGAAATACCGGGTCCTCCAAGGTTGAAATGGCCCGGTAATTCCCCATTCAGGGAACCCGGACCCGGTATGCGGTAAGGGGGAATCCATGGCGCTAATAGCGCCATGGCTACTTCCAACCTCGGAATGAGGCCCAATTTCCAGAACCAGTCTGCTCCTGAAGCTATTTACAAATGATGTGGGTTGAATGTAACCAATCGAAATCTAACTTTTCAAGCAAGAGCCCGATTCTAATGTGGAAGAAGCATCACATAGGGCCTCATTACGAGGAGCGCGGTAAAAACGGGGTCATTTACCGGCATGGAAGTACTAGCAAGTCCGTGCTCGTATAACGGCGCTAATAGCGGGTGATTACGAGTGCGCGAGCACGTGCGAACCCCCATGCCGGTAATGACCATACTGGCATGCCGCTAAAGGCCCTCCAACCCCCCGATAGTGCCATCGCGGGACCCGCCGATACCTCCTGCGCCTAGGAGGAACCCCTTAATACCAACCCTGTAATAACAACATGCTAATACCAGGCTCGTAATACCGGACCCGGGAGTAACGTCATTGCGTCGGAATGCTGCGGTGGCCATCTTTAAAAACACAATCCATTGCCAACCTTCCAAACCACCAGTTGCATTCAGCAGTGACCAGTGCCAATCCCTTCACCATGTCGAAGGCTACCCGTAAAGCAACCTCCCGCCTGCGCAAAAAGCGTTTCTCAGATGCAGAACTTAACATGCTGGCAGACACCCTTGCAGCACATGCAGACGAAATCAACCTGCAGAACCTGAAGAGGGAGGTGCAGCAGCGCAAAAAAAGAAATCTGGGAGGAGATAGCCCGCAAGGTGTCGGCAGTCGGCACCACCCCACGAAAAATGAAGGACTTCAAAAAGAGGTGGGATGACCTTCGCCTCAGGGTTCGGAATATCCTGGCCAGCAACATGAGGGAGGCCATGGCCACAGGCAGGGGTCCCCACTCACCTGCCAAACTGACAAGCTGGGAGGAGACTGCAAGAACATTCATTCAGATGGAGTCCATCGAGGGATATGGGGAAATGGAGACGGGTACCGCAATATCTGCAGATGGAGGTGAATGACCCTGCAGATCCCTGTAGGGGAAACCATGACGTAGCACAAGTGATGTGGAAGAGAGCCTAGGCAAGGCAATTAATGTCCCAACACACACATGAACATATCCTTGTGCAGATGGAGGGTCAAACCCTGCCACACTGAAATGCATGCTGAGTGCCAATCTCATTACCAACACACAGTCAACACACATGGACCGTGCCCATGTAATACATCACACAAACCGCAACACACGGCATGCGACCTGCCATGCATCAAACGCCAAAATGCCCCCTTCATACTACCCTGTGTGACACACCTGTAAGATATGAATGCATGATACATGTAATACTCCACAGCACCATATAATGCATCTAGCATGTAACACCATCACTGATCCCCTGCATCTCTTCTACCCACCCAGGAACCGATGGAGAAGATGCGAGAGAGGATCCAACCGCAAGGGCATCCACGTCCCGGCCAAAGATAACGGCCACCGACAACACCACCTCTGGGGCAGCCTCGCAGCCCACACCAACACCCAGGTTGCCTGACACCGTGGACACTGAGCTGGCTACATCAGTGGAAGGCGAGGCTGTTGACCCACTGAGCAACACTGCTACCCCAGTGGAGGAGGATGTGGACTGGGATGTACTGACCCTTGTGCCATGTACACTCTTCCCAAGCCCTGTGCCCACCCACCCACCCCACATTCATCCCTCACCCACCTGCAGCAGTGCGGATCCCCTGCTGTATGACTCTGACCTCAGCAGCCTCCACGAGGACAGCACTGCCATTGCAGGCCCGGTCACAGCACCCTCGACCACTGCTGCTCCCACCAACAACTTCGAGGCACAGCTAGCGAGGGTGGAGGCCAGACATGACTCCATGTTGGACCTGCTCAGACAATATGTGGCTGATGGGGAGGACACGAGGCGTGGGATAGCCCAGGTCATAGCAGCAACCACAGCCGCCATAGAGGCGAACACTGCCGCCGTCAATGCCTCGGCATCGTTGATGAGAGACAGTCTAGGGGCCATCACGCAGATCCTCACTTCCATCCTACTGCACATGCAGCAGGCACAACCTGCACCAGCCGTGGAAAATCCCCATGGCTTCCACCCCATCTACCACACTGCTTCCTCTGCCCCCACTTCCTCAGCACCCTCCAGCCCTGTGTGTCTAACAAGACGTAGTGCGAGGCACTCTGAAATGCTGCCCCCGGACAGCAAGAAGTCCAGGAAATAGTGTAGGGGAACTATGGGAGGGGCTTAGATGGTGTTGGTGTTGAACGGATGAATTAGGGGGAGTTTACTGGGGGTTTTTGGGAGTTTACTGGGGGTTTTTGGGAGTTCACTGGGGGGTTTTGGGAGTTCACCAGGGGGTTGGGGGGTTGCACTTTCTCCACTTGTTATCAATACATCTGTTGTGTTAAAAAACATTCAATGGCTGGACATTGTTCATTTCGTGTGTTTCCATTTAATTAATGATGGTGTACAGTGCCCAACTCCACACATTCCCTGTGTGCATGTCCACATGGACACAGTGTACAATTTGTCACTGACACATATCTATCAACGTCCCTGTGGGTCAGAAGTATTCGTCAATCAGTGATTGGCATGCAGCACGGCCATCCTGTGCATCACGTACTGGCAGGGGTGCTGCTTCCCCTCCATCTTCATCCTCATTATCCTCACCCAGTGCATGCATGTCAATGTCAGGTGGCAGTGGTACATTTCTCTGGACGCACATGTGCAGCATGACGCAGGCCATGGTGATCTTTGCCACCTTCTGCGGCGCATAGAGGAGTGCTCCACCAGACCTGCTTAGGCAGCAGAACTGCGCCTTCAACAGGCCAAAGATATGCTCAATCACTACACGGGTACGGGTATGTACCCGATTGTACTCCTCCTCATGGCTGTTCCGCGGGTTCCGCACAGTGGTAAGTAGCCACCGCTCCAAGGGATATCCTCCTTCACCTGCAAGTGAATACAGATAGGTCTAGGTGAGTCACTCTGAGCTGTCACCTTTAGGATA
This sequence comes from Ambystoma mexicanum, assembly GCF_040938575.1. Classification (NCBI taxonomy): domain Eukaryota; kingdom Metazoa; phylum Chordata; class Amphibia; order Caudata; family Ambystomatidae; genus Ambystoma; species Ambystoma mexicanum. The sequence goes on along the minus strand of NC_090927.1, from coordinate 222,932,616 downwards.
CACAGTCATGGCCACAGCTATTTGCTGTGGACCTGCACTTGTCCCTGTAGGTATGCACGAATATTGTTTAGATGCATTCTATACTGCAATATGGTGTGGTAGTCCGGATGGCGTTGTACAGATGATGCACGGTGAAATCATGCATGCTGATGCGGATGTACTGTGGTTGTAGGACTATGTTTTGCCTCCCATTTCTGCTGTGTATACTACACTGTGCATGGTCACACTAGCCACATTGGCACAGTTGCAATCCTGTTCAGTCATGCATTGCTTGACATACCCATGGTGGCCAGGTTGTGCGTTTTACATGTTGTCATTGATATACGTAATTGGTCAAATGTGTGCCAGTGATTTGTCATGTTGGGGTTGGGAGGTTCAGGTCAGGAGTGTTTAGCTCTGCATGCATTCTCACTCACCGTCAATTCCCACCCAGGTGGAGTATGCACCCCCCCTTTCCCAGCCAGGTGGAGTATGCATCCCCCCCTTTCCCACCCAGGTAGAGTATGCATCCCTCCCCCTTTCCCACCCAGGTGGAGTATGCATCCCCCCTTTCCCACCCAGGTGGAGTATGCATCCCCCCCTTTCCCACCCAGGTGGAGTATGCATCCCAACACATCACTACCCCAAAACACTGCCATGGGCCAGTTAAGCAACTCACCAAGCAGCCAGGCACGTGGTCCAGCATGTCAATCCATGTAACAGGGTAGCGTGGAGTTGCGCAGCACCATGGCATCATGTGTTGATCCGGGAAATCGGGCACAGCAATGTGTGATGATCTTGCTGGAGTCACATACCATCTGCACATTGATGGAGTGGTATTGCTTGCGATTGCGGTACACCGCCTCTACGGCATGGGGGACTACCAATTCCACATGGGTGCAGTCCAGGGCACCAACACAATTGGGCATGCCTGCCAGTGCATGGAAGCCTACTTTGGTGTCGGCTATCTCCTGGGCAGTCCGTGGTAGGGATATGTGGGTGCTAGCATGCTTCAGGAGGGCATCCAGCACTTGGTTCAGCATGCGTGAAAATAGTGGTTGTGAAATGCCATGCAGCTGCCCCACTGTGTGCTGGTAGGTGCATGTGGCCAGGAAGTGGAGCACAGACACCACCTTTAGTAGCGGGCGATGGCCGTGCATATTTCTATGAGGCTGGCAATGTCGTTGCCTATTATGTCCACTATGGTGGTGATAGTGTCCCAGTCCAACCGGTACAGGGTATGGATCTGGTCAGGGGTTAGATTGAATGGACTGGGTCTAATATGAGGGATTGGTGGCTGCCTACGAGGTACCACTGGCTGCACTGGTGGTAATTGCTGGGCCTGTCTCGCCCTCCTTCTCCTGCGTCTCATCTGTGCTGCCTGTTGCTGCTGCTGTAGTTGTTGTTGTAGTTGCTGTTGTTGCTGTAGTTGTAGCAGTATAGGCATGTCCTCCAGCGCCATGATTGCAACAGCTAGTGGTATCATTTTGGTGTAGGAAGGGGTGTGGTGTGTGGGTATACTCCTTTTATACTGGGCCAGGCTCCATTGACTCCACCTGTGGTGATTGTGTGCACCTGTGGCAGTTGACTTGATTGCTGATTGCCGTTTATGGGTGATCTGTGATGCCTGTATGGCCGCCATCGCGCAGCCCCTGATTACCACCTTCGGTATTTGCATGCCCGCGTGGGTTGTGATGTCCTCCTATTACCGGCATCCCGGTATTTACTCCCCAAAGGGGCACGTGTACACGCCCATGCCGGTATGAGGGTGCACGGTACGGGCGGTGCCGGTGTTGGCGGGTTGTCGGGTCGCAATGCCCCGGACCCGTTAACGATGCCGGTATTACCATTCCGCCTTCCTTTTTTCATCACCTCCATTCTCGTAATGAGGCCCATAGATTGATTGCAGCCACAAGTTTCCATGCTGACTTTCTTACTATCATCGATCGCAGCGTTCCCACCTTCAAGAGAGCCAGGCATACAGATCTAGCATAGGGTGCCTCAAAAGCTTGAAAACCAAAACAAGAATAGAATTCAGGCAACTTCCTCCTTCTCTTTTTGGCCCTGTGAAACAGGTCAATCTTGTAACACCCTGAGTTATGCAGCACGTGCAGTCAGTTCCTCAAAACTAGGGCCTGGTTCATACACACTAAAGGATGTCAAGTCCAAATCACCCCTTGCATCTAATCATATGGTAGGTAGGACAGGCTCAGGTTTCTCATGAACTATCCACTTGAAGTATTCCAAGGCCAGTTGCCTTGAAACTTCCAGTGGTGGAAATAACTAGTGAATTTACCGCCACACAGTTTGCTGCATTTTTGCGTTGGTTGGCTGGGGGGTGGAGGGTGTCATCAACTACTAGTGGTTGGTAGAATGGTGGCACATTCTACTGCATGACTTATTGAGCCCTGACCCGATTGTCTGAAACAACCCCAGCCCAAACAACTAAAAAACACTGGATACAGACTAAAAATCAAACAATTCTTGTGGAAACTACTGACCGGTTGATTCACCAGGTTGAGGCCTACCTGAACCCACATTTCCTGTCTCTGTGTGAAGGTCTAAGATGGTAAAGGCCAAAACGGAGGCACTAGGATTTAAGCGTAAATTAAAGATGTTTACGAAGAGACACATGATATTGTTTTTTTTTTATTCTGGTGTCAAAAGGAAAGTGGGTCTTTCTGAAGGTACCTTTAGAATTACCTTATGAGCAGTAGGGATGGCTGGGCAATAGCAGAAACAGTAAGATGTCTTCCTGCATAGGTTGGCATTCTTGGTTGAATCCAGTGATTCAGTTATAAAGAAGTCCGAATATTTTCTAGCCTCCCCGTTCCATGTCAGACCAGCATCCCGCTGCCCTCTGTTGTTACCCTACAGTGCAACATATTCGGGGTTGTAGCTGAAACTCCCACTGGTTCTTTGGGAGAGATAGGCGCACTAGCCCCGGTAGATGTGTTATTTACAAATACTGGTCCGCATTGTGTCTTGAAATGAGAAAACACACGCTTAACTTATTCTTTAAACACAACATCCTCATTATAATTTCTCACGGATTGTGTAGCAGGTAAGTGGAACATTTCTTTTATTTTTGTTTAAGCATTTTTTATTAAGCAAGTTTACCTTAAAAAGGTTTTTGTCAGTGTAGAAAGAGAACTCTTATGGAAAAAAATGGTGAAGTGGTAATGCCCGACAACCATTCTAAACCCAATAAAAGCGTTATATATGGAAACCAGAGTCCAGATAAGAAAGAGTTCGGAAGGTATCCTAACACGAAAAATCAAAACATGCCAAGGCCTAAATAACGGCTGCCTGTTAGTATCAACTCTATTCAAATACTTCCTGGCTGACCTGGGGGAAGAACTAAATAAAATCATAGCTTTTCCATCCAAAATAAAAGGCACTCAGATCTCTTGGGCCTTATTTATTTATTTATTCAACATTTGTAGAGCGCACCGAACCTGTGGGTATCTGGGCGCTGGAAAGGCAAGTGATATAATAGTAGCAATTTGAGTTAGACTTATTTACAGTATGTACATGGTATTTAAGAATGTTCATACATCTGTATACAATATATAATATACAATATACAGTATATACAGTAGGTTGGGCGGCGCAACGCATAGCTTTACTAGGAATGTGGGAGAGATGGGTGAGGGGTGTTATCAATTGGGTGTTAGAAGCCTGGATTTGAGATTTAGGAGGCAGGAGAAGTAGGAAGGGTCAGTTCTGATCGCTAATGGAAGGGCGTTCCATTCCTTAGCCGCTACTATCAGGAAGCTCTGGCCTCCGGCTTTCGCTCTCTTGAATTTGGGCACTGTGAGGAGGTCGGCGGCCGACGCACGTGTTTGTTTAGTGGTTTTCGATTGAGGTGAGAGTGTTGGAGAGATATTTTGGTGCATGTTGGCAAGACATTTATGGGTGATCGCTAGGGTTTTATATCTGATTTTGTCCTGGACCGGTAGCCAGCGTGCTTTTCATCTTGTTTCAGATATGTGTTCTCCTCTGGGAATATTTACGGCAGCATGTAGGGAATTGTTTTGTGTGACCTGTAGTTTTATGGTGTTGCTTGCCTGGAGGACGTTGCAATAGTCAAGTTTAGATAGAATGAGTGCTCTGGATAAGGTCATGCAACTATCGGTTGAGAGGTTGGGTCTGCATTCATTGATAGGTTTAGCTGTGTAAGGTGCGGAGGAGATAGTGGCATTAAATTATCTGGTGAGCGATAATGATGTGTCGAGTTACACTCCCAAGGTTTTCACTTTCTTTGAGACAGTGATGGTGTTGCCGTCTATAGTGAAGCTTTTGTATTGTGGGACAAGTTTTTAGAGACAGGTCTGGGTGCCTACTAGTAAGAGCTCCGTTTTGTCGCCGTTAAGGCACAGCTCATGTACAGCCATTCAGGTTTGGATGATCTGATAGATGTTGTTAATGCAGATGATTTGATCCTTGTGGACCAGGCACTGATTGGTCTACAGAGACTCATCACCAGCCTCCAGGAGTATGTCGTAAATAACGGACTCCAAATCAATGAGCAAATCCAACATCATGATATTGACCAAGCAAAGGGGAAGACAGAAGATCCCGTATAAATGGTCAATCAATAAAGTGGCTCTTCCACAAGTAGCGTCAATGGAATACTTAGGAGTTGTGATAAGCTGGAGCAGTGAAGACAAGCCTTTGCAAAATGGGTAAAGGGCTCGGTTAAGAGTCCTAGCAGCCCAAAGTGAGAGTGATGGACCAAAAATATGGGAAATATACCTTAAAACCGACTTTGGACTTTTTTAAGATGAAAGTGGTGCCCATATTAACACATGGGTATGGAGACACAAATAGCACTACCGTGGACATTATGGAGACAACTGGAGGGCAATTTTTGGAGACAAATTCTGAACCTCACCAAAAGTGTATCCTCAGCATCAATAAGGCAAGAACTGACACTAAGCTCAATCCATGGAATTATTGCATTATACACTGTGGGCTACATTGACCCACTCAACAGAATTCTTCTCCATAGCCAAGCTGCGCTTTGGCAGAAACAGCAAAACAGCTGCGCTGGCTCCTTTGACCACCACTGCCTCACACCAAAACTGCGTTTTGCAACTACAAAAAGATGGCTGCACCATTTTGCCATGCACATATTGGGCAGGATGGAAAAGGGGGTGCACTGAAAAAGCCTGCCAGTGTGTTGTTACATGTACAAAATAAGGGGAGTGAAAAAGCAGTGCCCAAAGTTCCCATTGAAAAAGGGAATATTTCACATTGAAAAGGATGATGCTCTGATGCTATTTTCATATGTTTTTCATCAAACTACTTTTACTAATAAGGCCTTGCCATGCCCATCTATATCCACATTCTGCTTCAGCAGAAGAAAGCTTGATCCCTGAATGTCAGGCTCTGTCAGCAAAATCCGGGAAAATCAACAAAAGCTTTACTTCAGTTACACGGAAAAACACTTGACTTTTGCTACAAAATGTCAAAAATCACTGCTTTAAAAAGAAATTCTAGCTCTCTGCGCACATGTCAATCTCAAGAGGCCTTGGCCTTTCATGGACTGTTGTGTACAAGAAGCTAACTATGGCTACAAAACAATGTGGAAATGCAGATGGAAGAGACAAATCGAATTTGCAAGGAAAATGCCAGCTGGCTTTACACATGGAAAAATGGGCTTTTGCAAACCAGAAAAAAAATCCTGTTTTAAAGGTACCATGTTGAACAAAAACTTGTCTGTGCCAAGCAATGTAAAAGGGTTTGCTGCTGGGAAACATATAGGGGATGTTTTAGCCAACAGGTTTGTTTTGATCCAGGACAATATAAAATAAAATAAAATGAATTAAACTGCATTGGTTGAATTTTGCAAGCACCAGAACAGGTTTTTCCCTGCTGGCTAACCTAAGGCTCCCCCCAAAAGGAATCACCATAAACCTCTAGGACATGAAAGTGATAATTGCTAGTTTGAAAAACTTTGAATGGACCAAGACAAACAAAGTTCACACGCTCGTCAGACATTTGTCTGTGCTCCAGGCTGGGAAAATAGAAGTTCTGGGACACTAACATGTGAAGTAGAACCTTCAATCAAACCAGGGAACCCCCATCCCCACACTGATCTGAAGAGACAGTTGGTGGTAGCTGAAGAAAAAATAAATGGTCCAGTGAAGGACAAAGGCCAGCCCATTTTTTCACAAGACTATTTAATGAAGAAACTTGTAAGACTTTTATCTTTGCAACAGGACCTCGCAAAAATGTAAAAGTTATACAGTTTAAATATGATTTTTGTGGCTTTTAAATAAGATATCTTGCCCGTCAGTAGCATGTATGGGACACGAACGCCAGGAGAATGTGAATCATGGGGAAAGGACATATGATGGAACGTTAAAAAATTAACAGAAATAGGCCCTAGAATAATATATACACACACCTAAAGTTGTGGGATTTTAGGCAGAATATTTCACACTAAAAATGAACAAAAATTAGTAGAAGGGCGAAACAATGTCTTACAGACTGCAGAGTTGGACTGGCATGTGCTGCAATATGTAACCTGTTTACGTAATTTGTTAAAATTCTACCACTGTACAAATGTGCCATTTATGGCAAAACTGGATTTTAGCTATGTATGTATGTATGTATTTTAGTTTTGTATAGCGCCGGTAGCCCATGGGCATCAGGGCGCTTTGAGACAAAAACACACAATGACATAAACAAACGCAGCCTAGCCTAACCCAGGTGTAAGATGCGCCCTTGGCATCCTTACACGCTGTAAGAGAGGAAGTCCAAGAATTCCTACTGAAAGATAAGTGTCTTAAGGCGTTTCCTAAAGGCCAGGTGGTTTTCCTCCATTCTCAAGGTCTCAGGAAGTCTGTTCCACATTTGAGGAGCCAGTACCACGAAGGCTCTGCCCAGACCTGATTATAGTCTGTGTTTGGGAATGACCAGCAGTCCAGTACCCATTGATCTAAGACTTCTTTGTGGCGTGTATGGAACCATACAGTTCTTTAGATACACAGGGGCCTTGCCATATATGCACTTATAAACGAGCGTAAGAGATTTAAAACTTATCCGCTCGCCCATTTTTAGCCAATGCAGTGACCTTCTCTGGTCTGTTACATGATCCCCTCTTTTCAAATTTTTTATCATTCTGACTGCGTCATTCTGAATCACTTGGCATCTCGCCAGATCTTTCGCGGTAGTGCCAATCATCAGAGCAGTCCCGTAGTCCAACCTGGACAGAATGATGGCTCTGGCTATGGTGGCCAGGTTTGTTTAATTCAGGAATGGTTTAACTGCTCTTATTAACTTAAGATAATAGGCTGTGTTTTTTATAAGATAATTGGTCTGTGCTTCAGAATTAACCTCTGCATTAACCATCATACCCAAAGTTTTGACCTGTGCCGAATCTTTTATAATGGCGTCCTTTATCTTAAAAAACATATATTCGCCTCCTAGATTGGATAGCTGCCGATTAGAGCCGAAAGTCATCAGTTCAGTTTTTGCGTTGTTTAGGCACATCCAATTGGATTGCATCCATTCATCTATCATGGCATATATCTTCCCTATTGATGCACTATCTTCCTCATGGTTTCCACTCAGCTCAACAATGAGCTGTGTGTCGTCTGCGTAGTTTGTAAAAAACACCCCGGCCTTGACCAGGATGCTACACAGTGCCCTCATATATATATTGAAGAGCATGGGGGACAGGCTTGCCCCCTGTGGAACCCCGAAGGGCAGGGCAGGAGTCTGAGAACGTATTACCCCAGTGAATCCGCGCCTGGCGGTCTGAGAGAAAGGAAATCAGCCACCTTATTGTTTCTTCTGAGCAACCAACGTTTTCTTTAAGGGCTTTGATGAGAAGCTGGTGATCAACTAGATCAAAAGCTGCGCTCAAGTCAAGAAGCATTAGCATCCCTATTTTGTTGCCATCGACCAGCCCCAGCATGTGGTTTTGGAGATCTAACATCGCCGTTTCGGTGTTGTGGGATGCTCTGAAACCCGATTGCTGTTGGTGAAGAGCATTTTGTTCTTCCACATACAATTGCAGTTGTTGTGTGGCTAATTTATCTAGAACTTTGAGTACAAAGTTTGAGTTGGTTATAGGGCGAAGATTGGCCGGGTCTTTAGGGTCTAAGCCCACCTTCTTTATTAATGGTGACCTTTTTTAAATCCTTCGGAACCATGCCTTCCCTGAAAGAGGCATTAACCAGTTCTAGTAGGATTTGGGCGAAGAGTTCTTTATGTTGCAGGATAATACTAGAGGGCAGAATATTTTCTGCGCACGGTGTGGGGTTCATTTGAGAGAGAGCTTCTAGCAATTTGGCTTCCGACACTTTCTCAAAATTGAAGAGAGCCCCACTCGGCCTGGAGATGTCCTCCATTGGTGTAGTTGACGGCGGTGCCGCTTCTCTTGCTTTCATTATGTTGCACCTAGCTTTGTCAATTTTAGCTGCGAAAGCCTTTAGTACCAGGTTACAATCCTCCTCAGTAGGTTGAAAAGGCGGTGTAAGGTTGTCTGGTTTTTCAATGTTCTTCAGGATGTTAAAAAGTTTGTTTGTTTTGTTAGCGGCTTTTTCAATTTCTTCATTGAAGAAATTCTTTTTGGCCGTCCTAATCCTATCTCTATATATTTTATCCTTCTGTTTCCAGTTGTTTTTGTTTTCCTCACTTTTATCCCCTTGCCACTTCCTTTCCAGGGTCCTTTTCTCTCTTTTCAGAGTTGCCAACTCAGCCGAGAACCATTTTTGGTTGTTATTATTTTTCCTAACAAGCCGAGTCTTCAACAGAGCCTCGCGCTCTGCCATATCTGTAATACATGTAGTGTATTTTTCAAGGAGTGTAGTGCAGTTATCTTGTTCCTGGAATGATAGCCTGATTTTCTTAAGGTACACCTGAATTTGTTCTTTACCTAAGTTCTTGAAGTTCCTGCTACTCAGTTGAACATGCAGATTCTGTTGTGGAGCTTGCATGTGAAGTGTCACAGTTAATGACACCAAATAATGGTTGCTCCAGACGCACAGCGTGGTTTTACAATCTGTGGTCTGGGTATTGAAGCCACACAGCCAATCCAGCTGGTTCCCCTGTGGGGTGGTCGCCTCGTCATTGATGACTAGGAAATCGAGATTATTAAGGTTTTTTTCTAGGGTAATGGCACCCTTGTCATTTTTATTGCCCCGCCAGAAATTAAAATCACTGACTACCATAGTCGATGCATTCTTTGTTCTTAGGGTGGCTAGCTGAGAGCATAGTATACTTCCAAAGTCCGAGACCAATGCCGGTGGTCTGTAGACTACCACTAAATTGAAACAATAGTTATGGGCTAATATTAGTTTCAGGTGAATGGATTCGCATCCATTACAACTCAAATTGGCTTTGAAAATGTTTAAATTGTCTTTGGCAATTATTGCAACCCCCCGCCCTATCCTTCCTGTCTATTTACATTATAAATTATATATCCATCTGGGATTGCGTGCTCACAGGTAGGCCCAATAGGGTCTTTCCTCCAGGTTTCCGTGATGCATAGAATGTCGAAATCGTTGTCCGTGATCAGGTCCCTAACATTAGATGCATGCTTGCTCATGGATCGGGAGTACAGGAGGCCCACTTTTAGGCTGATACCTTTGTCCTGAGGGCTACCTTGCCGACTAGTATTTGTCTGGCTTATTAATGGGTCTGTTGGGCCCTCCATCCTTATGTCCCTATGCACCTATAATAGAGGTATTGAAATACGAATAAGTTGGTGGATGTGAACCTCTTACATATTGTCTCGAGGTGCTCCTGACAGAGGGGTGGCCGAGCAGAGCACGCCGGAGCAAACCGGAGATAACCGGCCCCTGCGCGCTGGCGCTTACACGCCTGACGTGATATTAAATAGATGGTAGCACTTAAAGAATGCTGGGAAATGTAGTCCTTCCACACCCGGTCTCCGTAGTGACAAAAAAAAGTTGTCAAGCGGGACGAGCGTGTGCAAACAGCACAAAGGAGGGATCAGACTTCAAAAATTCTGAATATAGCCTAAACTACAGGTAAAATCAAGTAAATTAAGCCCTACTAAAATTTTCTTAAAATAGCAAACGGATACTTTTTCAAAGCTGCCTAAACTAACAAATCACTGAAAATACCTAAATAGCAACCTAAATTGTTTAAGAGCACAAATAACATACAATTTTCAAATTAAAACTCAGAGCTAAGGTACAAAACTTAGACAACAAGAACACTAGCTGCCCATGTGAAAAGCGAGTGTTTTATACCGGAGACAACCGGCCCCTGCGCGCCAGCACATACGCGCCTGACGTGATATTAAATAGATGGTAGGACTACAAGAATGCTGGGAAATGTAGTCCTTCCACACCTGGTCTCCGTAGTGACAAAAGAAAGTTGTCAAGCGGGAGGAGCGTGTGCAAATAGCACAAAGGAGGGATCAGACTTCAAAAATTCTGAATATAGCCTAAACTACAGGTAAAATCAACTAAATTAAGCCCTTAACTAATATTTTCTTAAAATAGCAAACGGATACTTTTTCAAAGCTGCCTAAACTAACAAATCACTGAAAAGACCTAAATAGCAACCAAAATTGTTTAAGAGCACAAATAAAATACAATTTTCAAATTAAAACTCAGAGCTAAGGTACAAAACTTAGACAACAAGGACACTAGCTGCCCATGTGAAAAGTGAGTGTTTTATACCGGAGATAACCGGCCCCTACGCGCCGGCGCTTACGCACCTGACGTGATATTAAATAGATGGTAGGACTACAAGAATGCTGGGAAATGTAGTCCTTCCACACCCGGTCTCCGTAGTGACAAGAAAAAGTTGTCAAGCGGGACGAGCGTGTGCAAACAGCACAAAAGAGGGATCAGACTTAAAAAATTATGAATATAGCCTAAACTACAGGTAAAATCAAGTAAATTAAGCCCTTAACTAAAAAAAATTTAAAATAGCAAACGGATACTTTTTCAAAGCTGCCTAAACTAACAAATCACTGAAAAGACCTAAATAGCATCCTAAATTGTTTAAGAGCACAAATAAAATACAATTTTCAAATTAAAACACAGAGCTAAGGTACAAAACTTAGACAACAAGGACACGCTAAAGTAACTGTGGAAGGATCTGCACATTGTAAAACTCACATCATAAATCTGACAGCATGCCCTTGAAACCCAACCAACTGAGAGCAAGGCGTCAACCATTACCCCTGACCAATTCAGTTGTTTAGAGGCGTGCTCAGCTAAGCGTGCCCCACCGTATAGTTCTATAATGTCACCATGATTTATATAAAGGGTGGCTGACAGGACTCTAGACACACTCTTCCCTGAATTTCCTGCACCTGCGTTCCTGATTTCCACATTTATCTTGCCAGATTCCAGATCCTCCTGCAAAGGCCAAAGCATAGCTGATTCCAGATTCCATTGGAAGGCTAAAGCATAGCTGATTCCAGATCCCACTGCAAGTCCAAAGCATTGCTGACCATCCAAACAAGGCCTCAATCCAGAGACCCCAGATCTAAAAATCACAATAACCAAAGGGAAAGCTGTGGTGTTCTTTTGGGAAGCCTCCTGAAACCAGACCGGCATTTTGGCCCACTTCCTGCTTACCCATTCCATCCCGCTGAGGCATCGCTGTGCTGTGACCAGACCTTTGCCCAGCTGTCTTTTGCCAGGAGAGTCCACCATCCAGTGGTCCGAGCCCTGGAGTGCAGAACCCGGATGACTGTGCCTAATCCCAAATTTAAGAGCGGACTGTGAGTATCCACATCCCATCACACATAGTCTACCCCATCTTGATTTGTGTCTTTGTTCCACTCTCTCAGCAACCCTATCCATATCCCGATAACTTGTCCAACTGTCAGAATTCTCTGTGCATCTTGTCCTTGATTTCCAAGCGTCAGCACCACTTTTCTCTTAATTTCTGTCTTGCATAGCTCAAAAGTCATTAGCGATATTTTGATTAAATTAATTAATGTTCCCTAAAGAAAAGGGGTACACCGTGTGAAGGGTTACAATTGCAGCATAACTTTTATATTCAAGGGTGGCGTTCCTCTTTTCTTAGCCATTAAATCTAGTTTAAGTAAAATTTGCCTTTCAATTTTAAAACCGATTTTCTTTTTCACTGCTCTATTTTCCTAAAAACGAACCTCATTCTAACTTCCAGATCTCTCTTAATTCTTCACCGATAGCCCTACTGTCACCTCCATATTGTCCCTGTGCTGTGCATCCATCACCCTGCCCAAAACAGCATTCCGATTCAGTGTTTTTCACCCTTTTGTTTTCAAAAAACGTTTTTACATTTAAAACTGCTAAACTAGAAAAAATTCTACTTTTCCATGTGTGAAATTGGCTGCACTTGATTTTCCATTTCAATCTGCTTTGTGAACTGTAAGCGTTTGTGATACTTTGCCTGATGGTTGCTGATGATATAACATCCCTGATACTGTGATAAACATTTGCATATCCTTATTTAAACACACATATAATTAATTATTTGTCAAAATCCAAGTGTCATTTTAGGCTTTTGCAAAGGGTTTAAAATCCCTCTTATTTTGTGAGGGAAGGTCCTCATAAAGGTCCAGAACCCGGTAGACTGTGCCTAATCCCAAATTTAAGAGCGGACTGTGAGTATACACATCCCATCACACATAGTCTACCCCATCTTGATTTTTGTCTTTGTTCCACTCTCTAAGCAACCCTATCCATATCCCGATAACTTGTCCAACTGTCAGAATTCTCTGTGCATCTGGTCATTGATTTCCAAGCATCAGCACCACTTTTCTCTTAATTTCTGTCTTGCATTGCTCAAAAGTCATTAGCGATATTTTGATTCAATAAATTAATTTTCCCTAAAGAAAAGGGGTACACTGCGTGAAGGGTTACAACTGCAGCGTAACTTTTATATTCACTGGTGGCATTCCTCTTTTCTTAGCCATTAAATCTAGTTTAAGTAAAATTTGCCTTTCAATTTTAAAACTGGTTTTCTCTTTTTCACTGCTCCATCCTAAAAACGAACCTCATTCTACCTTCCAAATCTCTCTTAATTCTTTACCGACATATGCATATCCTTATTTAAACACACATGTAATTAATTATTTGTCATTTTAGGCTTTTGCAAAGGGTTTAAAATCCCTCTTATTTTGTGAGGGAAGGTCTTCAGAAAGGTACCTGCTGCTTCTTTCTATCCACTCAGAAATTGATTATCTGTGGGTTGAGGAAATATTGCAGGGGGAAACCTTAACCTGGGTGCTATCTGCCCTAATTCAAAAAGTGCTCCTACTCAATTGTGCTTTGGATATGTTCTACTAGATGGTTAACCAAGTGCATTGCTTCCATTTCCATTGTCATTATCACCCCCTTGGTAATTGCTGCCCAATATTAAAATGTGTGTAATTTTTGTGGATTCTAAAAATAAATAAATATTGTATTTTCACCAACCGGCCTGGTTCATCATCCATTGTGACCAGGGGTATTTGTAAAAAGGGTGTGTGAGATGGGTCGGGTATCGGCTCAAGTTGAATTCATTGAAATTAAAGAAAAAACATTCCATTTGTGCGCCACCTCACAGGATAAGACCAATTGTCCTGGTCCGGTGTGTGACGCCCGATTGGTATCCTTAACAAATGGAAATGTATCATGGAAGACACTCTGGACTCCTCACACAGATATTTAGTGAAAGAATGAAAAAGGAGATGTGAGGACATTCTGAGAAGTGCAGGAATTACAAGAGAACTCTTAATTTCCAACCCAGATAAAGCAAAGCGAACATTATGGAAAGCGGATTGGATTCGGACCATCAATACAAGGGGACGACATGAGCTAAATTTGGACTGCTGGAGTGATAAAAGATCATATAATGATCTTCCAACATATTTGTCAAAATTACCCAGCTAAAGGATCCGAAACATATATCTGAGAATTTGATTGAACTGTCTCCCCACCAGAATCTCGCTAAAGATATCCGAAACCAATACCGAAGGCTCAACCTGTAGGTTTTGTAAAAGAAGGGACCAGAAGGAGACATTAAAACATAATTCTGAGCTGTACAGCACTAACAACCAAAAGGACAAACTACTTGGACAACATTGTACAGGCAAAACCCTCTTATTCACTGGAAGACTTGAGGAAGACAGGGGGTCTGGAAGAGGACTTTACACTGATATGTCAAATAGCAAAATTCATAATGGAGACTTTACATCTAGATGAAGATACTCAGTGATGGAAAGGTCAAAGCTTACTCACGTTCGCACATTTTGTGTTTTGTTTTTGTATTTAAATGTCTGGAAGGATTTTATTTGATACAAGAGTGGACCCCCTGTGAAGAAAAGAGCGAGTGGGATTAAATCATATGTGTGTAAATAGATAATGGTTTGTAACAAAACCATGAAACTTTTTATAATTAAAAAAAAAGAAAAAAACATTAAGCAAGTTTAATAATCAATGAAAATATGTCATGGAAAAAGCATTTTGTAAAAACTAGAATATTTTAACATTGAGCAAACACATTTAATAATAAAAACATATTAATAAAGAATTACTGCTGTGAAAGAAAATGTGGACAAACAGGTTAGACAGACAAGACATAGAACAAAAGGTAAGGTTAATGGAGGGACAATCTATTGCTATATAAATCAATACCTTATTAGAGTATCATTAATCATTTCCATTAACGTACTGGATGACAATATGCCACTTCGTATCAAATTTATGTAAACAATTGGAAGAGAAAGCATGCCATTTTTCTATGCGATGAATAGAACAGATATAATTCTAACACTAAGTGAATGACAATTTGCAGGAATGTTTCCAATTGGAGGTAATATTGTGGAATGCAATGCTTATAAATAAATTAAATAAACAAGGTGATTTAATACATTAGAGATAAGGGTTTACAATAGGACCAATCATGAGATTACAAAGTGACAGTGGTTCCTGAAAAAGAAAAATCTTTTGAAGACATAGCCAAATTGTAGATCAAAAAGCATGTACAAATTTACTATCATATATTAAATGAAAGAAATCAGCATTAGGTATATGACGTGACCAACATATTTTGGGAGAATTATTGGCAACTTTTGTCATTCTTGCTGGGGTGAGAAATGTGCGATGTATGAGAAAAAAAATGAGTTTGAGTCAGGTTAGCTGCAAACAATGATGAATGAATAGGTTCCAAATATCGGTCCAAATATCTGGAGAAGGTTGGAAATTCCAGTCTAGTTCCCATTACCTAATGGTAGTGGAATTGAGCATGTTAGTCATTAAGGTAGGAGTATAATTTGGCTGCTTAGATGAATAATTGGAAGTTAAGAGAGGTGATGCACATTTTTGAGTTAGTGTAGGCAAAGATTTGGTTAATAAGTTAATAAGATATCGGTAAAAGTAGAAATCAGATTCAAGGACATTGTATTGGTGGCATAGCTGTACAAAGGGAATTTATATAGTATTATGAAATAAATGTTCAATAAGTTTGATACCAGAGGAGTACCATCTAGTGAATACGTTACAATTAGTATTATTAGGGAAGGACCAGTTGAACCAAAAGAATATATCACCTAACTCAGTGAGGGAAAAAGATCTTGCAGGAAGTCTACCCCATATAGATTTAAAGACGTGTAAGGAAGGGTATGAAGTGATGTTAGGCCACGAGGGTGCTAACAGGAAATGAGAGAGGGAAAGTGGGGAAATACTATTGGCCTCAAGCTTGATCAAAGTTGGGGCCCCACCAAGAAGATTTTCATAATGGTTACATGTTGTCATTTGTTTTAGTATAAAGGCTTCATGATATAATAAAAAATGGAGGGATTTTACTCACCCTGCATGTTTAGGGAGGCTCAGTTTATTCATGGCAATTCTGGCTGTTTTCTGGCTCCATAGGAATTTAGTAAGTAAGGAGTCAAGTTTTTTTTAAAGAATTTGAAGGACTAGCTTTGGGTATCATTGTCAAAAAATAAAACATAGTTGGGCTTGTCATTTTTATGGAGTCAAGACGTCCCCACCATGATAAGAAAAGAGGTGACCATCCAGAGACCACATTAAATACTTTCTCCATCATGAGATTAGTGTTAAGATTAACCATTCTATGGACATCTTTAGCAATGTAAAGTCCAAGATATTTAATATGAGAGGGTTGCCATGACATACCAAAAAGTGGGCTGTTGGTTAATATACAAGCATTGATGAGAGGCATCATTTTGAAATTGCCAAGATTTAAGTTTGTAACCAGAAACATTCGAAAAGTAATTTATGGTGGAGATGAGGTGTCGGATGGGAGAGGCAGGGTTGGATAAGTAATGTAAAATATCATCCGCATATGATGCGATTTGAATTTCTATATTTTTAACCAGAATAACTCTGATATAAATATTGGTTCTTATATTCTGTAAAATGGTTCCAGAGCTAGAATAAATAATAATGGTGGGAGCGGACATCCTTGATGAGTGCCTTTCTTTATTTGGAAGGCAGGAGAAAGAGAGTTATTAATGAGAATTCGAGTGGAAAGAGTAGAGTATAATATTTGGATAAGGTTAATGAAAAAATGAGAGAATCCATGTCATTTTAAGGATTGTAACATAAAGATCCATGAAACACGATCAAAGGTTTTTTCTGCATCTAGTGTAAGAAGGGCTAGGGAGTCATTGGATTTTTGAGAATTGGACAAGACATTAAAAAGCAGTCTAGTGTTTGAAGAAGCATAGCGATCCTTAATAAAACCTGATTGATCAATATGAATGAGCTTGGGGAGAAAGGCTTCTAGACCTTTAGCTAAGATTTTGGCAAAGATTTTGGAGTCTTTGGGAAATAGGTCTATCATTTTTGATGAGTGAGGGATCTTTATCAGGTTTGGGAAATAGAATCCATCGGTGCCGGGTGCTTTATCGGTTTAGGTTCTAAGATGGCTTGTTTAATTTCTGATAATAATATAGGCATATTATGGGAAGATAGGTCAACAGAGTCTATAGAGTTTTTCTTATTCTGTGTAAAGAAGGATTGGATTTCAGACATCTTGATAGTGGATCATCTGAATATAGATTGGAATAGAAATCTACAACAACCTTATTAATATCATTTTGGTTCATTAATCGTATGCCCTCAGGAGATGATATCGATGTGATGAGAGATTTCTCTTTTTTATTTTTTAGATAGGAGGCTAGAATTTTCTCAGCTTTAAAGTTCAGATATGGAACGGAATATAGAGTTAGCCCCTTTATTAGTGCATAGTTTGTTGAATTCAATGTGTTTACTCATGAGAGTTTTAGCTATAGTAGGGTCTGCATTTCTATAATATGATTTTTCCAGATCATGCATGGATGCTAACAATTCATCATATACATATTTAGATTGCCGCTTCTTGTATACAGAAAATTGTATAATAAACCCACAAAGAGTGGCTTTGAAATCATCCCAGTTGCTATGAACCGAGGTATGTTCTGGGCGATTGTGGAGGAATAATACTTCAATTAAAGAGTTGGTGTCTACCGGCATATGTAAGGGGAGAGATTTCTTCTTTAATCCACCAATGCCGGTTAGAACCTTTGCCTGATGCTGTATTCTTGTCTGTCCAACGACATTCTTTTCTGAGGTAACTTTCCCATGACACTAACAGGCTTCTATTTGAGACAGCAACCCTTTGCCTAAGCATAAGGAAGACCCGCTTGCCACTGTGTAATCCACTTTTACCTCAGAGTACTTCCTTACGCCCGTTGTTGTGCCCTCCTTTCTCCCCATATTGCTACCTCATACCTAGTCTACCAGCGTGACTGATCACATTACACCGTGGCTTCCTGATTCGGTGCAGAGGCCTACTCAGTGCTGCCCTCGAGTGTCCTACAATTTTATTGCAGGTGTTCCATTTACCATAACCTTTTGCTCACTGTGTTTATACCTCAGAAAATATGCCTAATTACATTAAAACTTCATCAAACAGTTCTACTCTAAACTCATGTATGGCGATACTTGAAGAATTAAGCAGTATTTGCTCCTCGATCTCAACACTTGACTCACAAACATCTAAGATTCAAGAAGAAATTAACGGTTTGAAATATGAAATAAAAGTGTTTACTGGCAGATTGGATGATGCTGAAGAAAGAATATCTTTCGTGGAGGACAGGGTGGAAGGTCTAGAAAATATGCAGCAAAAAATACTTCAATTGGAACTTGATGTTTCTGAATTAGAATACAGAAATCGTAGAGACAATCTGCAGTTCTACGCGATACTGGTAAAATCAGAATTGGATGATCTCATCAATTTTCTTATCAAGTGGATTCCCTCTACTTTTGGCATCACTTGCACACTACAATTGAAACTACAACATGCTCATAGATAAGGCCTTGTTACGCCCCAAGCAATTCTATGATGAGACCATTTATTGCATGTTTCTTCAGACATCAACAAGCACGCCTAACGTTAGTAGCAGCCAAGAAAAACTCTCCTATCCTATTTCAGGGTCAGAAAATCTTTATATCTCCTGATTTCTCCAAGTCCACACAATCCAAAAGGAAAATCTTTCTAGATGTGAGACCCCTCATGAAGACCTTTGGCATCAGATATGGTTTGCTTGAGCCAGCTAAAATGATTATTACAATTCCAGATGGCCCGACCAAGGAACTCACTGACCCCAGTGATCTTTGCAACTTACTTGAATCACTCCAATCAACTCTGATGGATACCTCTTCTTTCTCAGACACAGCAGCGCATCATTCTAATCTTGACCATCATTCACACCATCCCATCTAAAAAAGGGCAAAGAACAAACAAAAAAACTTCAGTTCCACACTAATCAGATCCAAATCAGCTCCCTTAGAACCTCCATTCAGCCCAAATTGTTCCAGAGACAAATCCAGATTGCCTATAAAAGCTGGGGAACCCTCTTTCGTTACCTTACAAACCTAAACCTTAACTCTCCAATGCTGTGTTCCACTCTGATGATTTGATTTGATATTAACATCCTATTCATGCAAATAACTTCACCTTAGCATGCTATTATTTCTATATTACTTGTTGCCTATTATTTCTGTTGTCCTATTCTTCTTACATTATTGATACTTTCTATCTCCTGTTGGTCAGCTCGTATCTCTTGTGTGATAACCATCTTTTTGTGCTTGTAACTCCCATGATTTTATTCTTGAATAGTAATCTTATGTGGTTTCCTTACCTCTCCACATTAATCCTCTCACAATTATTGCCTTTTTATTTTGTTTATTTCCTTATGCCTATGTTCCCATCTCCTTTATGCTCCAACATAGACATATTGTATGGTTGTTAATGATACATGTCTTTATAATAAAACCTTTTATGAAGAATGCACTTATATCGAATAGTTTATAAATAAGTTCCGGGGCTCAGCCCTGGCAAACACGCCAACATATTAAGCACTGAATTGGTGGACTATAAGAAGGGTTGAAGTCAATGAAGCAGTAAGATGATAGAGAAAGAATGATCCTCCAATAAGCATTTAAGAGCTAAGTTGAACATATGTAAGTCACACAATACCATAGGCCTCATTATAAGTTGGGCAGTAATTCCTGAGAAGAATTCAAGCCCAACTTGATTAGTGTTATGGTCACTTGTAATCGGAAGACATCTACCCAATTACAAATGGCAGCATGTCGGGGTTAATCCCCCATTTTGTAAATCCATAGGACTCCATGAGGTTTATGGAGGTGAAATGGAGGCAATACCCCAGCATTATACTGGAGATGACTCCTCCACTTCACTTACAATTCTTAGAATATGACTGTTTGGTAAAAGTGGCTCCAGATCTGTTACCTGAAAAAAAAGTGTCAGTTAGGTATCTACTGCAACTGGTTCACTGCACTGCCAAACTCAAAATGAGGCCCCTTGTAGGGGAAATTCTTACTGCATTCCCTCACCCTCCTGTATAGGCATTGTAATAATTGTGCCCACTTAAAGCTATTTTGCTTCTATGTTCTGTTTTCAAATTCAATCTCTAGCCAATGTTTGCTCCTAGCTACCAGGCCCCTTTCCACGTGCATTACAAACCCCATACCTGGCCCTGCCTTGCCTCAATTCCACACCCACCACTGTGTAAAAGCTGAAAGGAACACAGTGAAAGACAATGTAAAATACATTTGAAACGACCCCCATTACCTATATTCATCGTCCGCCACAGCATGCAGCTTTATGCACCCTACCCTTTCTAATTCCCCACCATTCTCACCTCTTATTGGGCAAACTGAGGATTAATGCCACCCCTCCGACCTTTCCATTCACTGCACATAGAGCTGTGCCTGAAGTATTTTCACTTTAAGTTACTTAAATGCAAAAGAAAAAATCTGAATACTGCGGGAGCTTGGCTATGGTGGAGCTTGGTAATGGACTTTGTTCCAAGCAGGCGACTGGAAAAATAATAGCAATTGAGGAGTTCTACAATCCAGCAGGACCCAGGTTCCAATCCCCAGTAAGACACACGCAAAGACTAAGGGAACTTAGTACAAGTTTCAATGTATTCCTACACTTTTATTTCAAAATGAAACCATTACGGAACGGTTTCTTCTTCAAATAAAAGTATAGAAACAGTAATACGTAATTAAGAAAGAGGAGGAGCACCGCTCTCTCCCACTTCGACCACTGGTTTTACACTGTCTGAACAGTAATATTTAAATCAAAATTGACCCAGTGTGCTTCGGGCTGAAAATACACTCTTTCCTATCTCATAGGACTGTACAGCAGACCTTCAAACCGAACCGACTGTCGTACATTACTACTTTTTAAGGTAGTGTACCTGGTGTTGGCGGTCTCCGGATGCCGCCGTCCGTGAGCCCCCCACCCCCGTGACACAGAGACACGGAGACAGCGGTGTTGCTAGTGTGGGCTCCCCGGTGATTGTGTCGTCACCGGGAACGCCCCGTTTATTTAACTACGCACGCGACGGAGTGAACGTCACCTTAAAGGGCCACCGCCACACTCCTCCTTTTCCATAACAACAAATTGGAAACAGGAGGGACTAACTATCACACATTTATAAAGCACGCAACTCTGTAAATTCCAAAACCCCCATTTATTCACAGCCACCCTGGATCCCCCGCGGGTACCTGTCACGGCCTGACCATTGACCCCTGGTCAGCCTCCCCAGCTCAGTCTGTCACATAGTCTGTGAGACGGGCAGGTTTCCCACGCCCTGTTCTCAGGGGGTACCTCCTGCCAACGTCCCTGGCCGGTGTCTCTTGACCTGGTCTGCCTCGAGCCGGAGAGTCCACGGCGGGGCTTTCACCCCCACCTTCATCCAAGGCACCCTCACCCTCTCGGTTGTCCGGGCTGTCCACTCTCGGGTCGCCGATTCTCCTGAAGAATGAAGCATTTCTTGTCACGGACGACGTCCCATCAGAGGCTGTCACCATAGGGCCCTTGACCGCCATGACATCTAGAGGGGCGGGTTCATACGTGAGGGACAACTTGCCTTGTGGGTGGCGATTCCTCACCAGCACCTCATACCCCAGAGCGATGTGTGGGGGTCTCAGGCCCCTCCGGATGTTTTCCATCTGCGTCCTGGTTCGTCTGTCCTCCTCGACCTGTTCATTTTCAATGACGGCAGGGTCCCTGTCCCCCACCTCCGGTATGACGTCTCTCGGGCATCTTTGGAAGAGAGTACTCCGCCGGTGCCACACCCTTTGAGGAGTGAGGTGTGGTCCGATATCCCTGCAGGAAGACATACAGGGCCCTCTGCAAGCACTCGCCTTTTCCGTGGGCAATCCTGAATACTTTGTTGAGGGTGCGCATTATGCGCACTGCCTCCCCTTTGGCCCGGGGCCACAGTGGGGTTACCCGCCGGTGTTGAATGCCATACTCCCTCATGAGCTCGGCAAAACTCTCGCCTTGGAATGGTGCCCCGTTGTCGGAGCACAGCACAGAGGGCAGGCCATGGGTGGCGAAAATCTTCTCCAGCGCCACCAGCACGTTCTCAAATGCGACAGACTCTATGAACTCGACCTCCGTGTATCGAGACCACTCGTCCACCACAACTAGGAAGTGAGTGCCTCTCGACGTGGACCCGGAGTCTGCGTGCACTACTTCCCATGGCCTGGTCCCTCTGGGCATCGCTTCAATGGACGGTTCCCTCTGGGCCGGTGCCGCAGCTTGGCACCATACGCAAGACGCCACAAATGCTTCCACCTTCCGCTCGAGCTCCGGGAACCACACCTTCTGGCGGAGGCGAGCTTTGGTTTTGGGCGCCCCTTGGTGGCCCTGGTGCGCCAAGGCGATGACCTGTGCAACTTTGGCCTGGGGCACCACGATCCTCTCACCCCTTAGTAGCAGCCCCGACTCCGAGAATGTCAGTTCTTCTCTCACTCTCCATAACTGCTGGAGGGCCACTCTGGCTTCACATGTCCTGCGTTCCACCGCCTCCAGCACCGTCTTCCAGGTACCCATCTGCATGGCTTCCCTCAGGATGGCAAAACATTTGTCGCCCTTTGATGCAAGCTCGAGCTCTTCCACCTGCATGGAGTTTGGGGTGGCCGTCTCCAGGACCAGGCGGACATGTTCGTCGGCCTCTTCAGCCGACGCAGACTCCTGCGAGTCCCTTCTTGGGTGTCGAGAGAGGTAGTCCGCCGCGTTGTTAGCCCCTGGACGATATGTCAACGACACTCCATACTCGAGCAGGGCGAGCATCCAGCGCTCTATTCTCACTGGTGGACGGGATGATGAGACCGCCATGATCGGCAACAACGGCTTGTGGTCCGTGACCACAGTCACGGGGCGCCCCAGAATGTAGAGGCGAAAATGTCTGCAACCCCACAGCACTGCCAGGGCTTCCCTCTCAATCTGGGAGTATCTTTGCTCGGTGTCGGAGAGCGCCTTGCTGGCGTATGCTATGGGTCGAATCTCCTGGTCACTCCCCACTTGTGTAAGCCCTGCCCCCAGGCCATATGGGCAGGCGTCCACTACGATCTCTGTCTGCAGGCTCGGATCGAACAACGCCATGGTGTCGTCCGCCGCCAAGGCACCTCTGATATCATCGAATGCCGCCTGCTCAAGGGGGCCCCACTGCCAGATGGTGTCCTTCTTCATGAGAGATCTCAACGGCTCTGAACGGGACGCCAGATTCCTGATAAAACGGCCACAGTAAGTGACCATGCCCAAAAAACTCCTCACCTCCGCAACATTCTCTGGCGGACGCGCCTCCTTTGTGTCCCTCACGTTGGGGGGGTCTGGCGACACCCCATGCGCCTTAAACACGAATCCAAAGAACTCGATCGTTGTTTTCAGGAATTCACACTTGTCCTTGTGCAAGGTGAGTCTCAGCGAGCGAAGGCGTTCAAAGGTCTTGGCCAGGCGTGCCAGATGCTCCGTCTCCGACCTGGCATACACCAGGATGTCGTCGCTGATATTAAGGACTCCATCCAGATCAGCCAGTGCTCCCCTTATGATGTTTTGGAACACCTCCGCCGCGGAAGACACCCCAAAACTCAACCTCTTGTATCAGTAAAGACCTCGATGAGTGGTAAAGGTTGTGATGTAGCGGGACTCGGGGTGCAGGACCACCTGATGATAGCCTGCTCTCAGGTCCAGTTTGGAAAAGAACCTCGCCCCTTGCAGTTCTGCTATGATATCATCGATGGTAGGGGTCAAGTGTCGTTCCCTCTTTATGGCCTTATTGGGGAGTCGCATGTCGACACAGATCCTCACCACATCGGGCTGTTTGGGCTTGCGCCCGATGACAGTGGGAGATACCCATGGGGTGGGGCCCTCAACCTTTTCAATAATGTCCAGCCCCACAAGATTGTCCAGTTCTCGATCCACCAGATCCCTGAGATGAAAAGGAACTCGCCGGTGCTTCAGCGCCACTGGTTGGATCGACTCATCGATGTGGAGCCGGACCGGCTCACCCACCAATTGGCCAATGCCTTCGAACAGGGAGCTGTGTTTGGCCAGAAGTACCTGAATGTCGTCTAAGTACACTGAGTATGCGAATGTGACAATTCCCAGAGCCTCAGCCGCAGCACAGCAAAGCAGTGTGTTGTCACTCACCGGTGTGACATAGAACCTGGCCCGGATGTGTGAGTCACCATATTGAACATCAGCCACGAACAGGCCGTCCAGAGGAAGGGGCTGATCGCCGCCGAAAGCGAAAATGCGTGCTCTCGGCGCGGTCAGCGTGGGCGGGGCCTGGATGGTATCATAGTGCTGTCTGGCCATCACATTCACGGACGCACCAGTGTCCACTAGCATTGGTACAGAGTCTCCATTGACAAGCACGTTGCACCTGGGCTGTCTCTTGGAGCGGGATTTCAGCATGCTCACGCTGGACACAAAGAAAACGTTTTCATCGTCCTCTTCCTCCTCCTCCCCCTCCTGAGGGGCCCCTTCGTCACCCTGGTCCACCTAAGCAACTTTGGACGCCCTTTGGGGTCGGAAGAAACCGGCTCGAACAGGCCCCCTAGGCACTACCTTGGGAGCTGCAGATCAGCACATCCTGGCGAAGTGGTCCGCGCCTCCGCACCTACCACACTTCACCCCAGTCGCAGGGCATTCAGCTGGGTGCGGGAGATCGTACCCACACTTTGGGCACGAAGAAGTAGTCCCAGGCGGGCGCGTGCTCTGAGTGTTCATGGGGCGCCTCGCTCCACGGCCTCTTCCGACCGCACAGACCTCCTCCACCTTGCCTGGGCGGGCACTAGCTTCCATTCTGGTCGCCCGCAGTTCCGACACTTCGTGGCACCTCCCCAGTTCTAAGATGCGGGGAAGGGTGATGCCAGGCTCGCGCAATATCTGGCGCCGCAGTTTCCCAGAGGCACACCCCTGAATGAGTTGATTGCGAATCATGACTTCAGGGTCGTTCCACGCACATGGCGCCGCCAGTCTCCGCAGCCGCCCATAGAATACATCTAGAGTCTCGTCATCCTTATGTCGAGCCGTCCCCATGAGAAAACGTTCATAATCTGCGTTGGCCATTGGCAGAAAATGATTATGCATCCTTTTCCGCCGCAAACGACCCGTCCGCCGGCTGCAGGGACAGAAATATCTCATGCACTGCTGGGCCAGCAGAGTACAGGAGAGTGGCCAGCTTGCTGTCGTCGCTTGTCTCCATCGTGGCCCTGAAGTACATCTCAAGCCTATCCATCCACATCTTCCACCTCTGTCCCAGGCTTGATGGCGCGCCCGAGGTATCAAACTCAGGCATTGGCTGTAGGGACCCAGGTGGTTTCAGCGGGGGAGCAGGCGGAGGCGCAGCAGCAGCAGCAGCAGCTTGACTCATGGTGGATAGCGAACAGGCACCCCAGATGATGTAATTGATGGGGCCGCAACTCACCACCAGCAATCAGCCTCCAGAGATGGTCTAAATTCTGCCTCTCACCAGGTGCACCCCTCGCGGATGTACCGCTCCAGCCAGCAGGCAGACAACGAAGCGTCCAAAAATTGAGCAGGGGGGAAGACCCCGAGTGCATTCAGCAGGCTTCCCATAGAGTCTCACCCATCTACTCTGTGAAAAACAGTGAAAATGTCAATGATTCATTTTAAAATTGACACGTGCTGTTTCCAGTGGCTGTCCGCCGCTGAAATGTCCAAAAATTATGTCCGGATGGCTCACCGACGCTTCGTTATGAAGCCGTGAGTATCCGAGGCCTATTCATCAAAATGGCCACCGGCCGCGTGTGTCTCTCCCCTCTCCGCGGTCAGAATTCGCTGAAGCGCTCACGTAGGATCATCTACGCTACGAGCGAATGTCTCCGCCTGTTCCAGGAAGTGATCCCGGCACTCGTCGCCACTGTTGGCGGTCTCCGGATGCCCCCGTCCGTGAGCCCCCCACCCCCGTGACACAGAGACACAGAGACAGCGGTGTTGCTAGTGTGGGCTCCCCGGTGATTGTGTCGTCACCGGGAACGCCCCGTTTATTTAACTGCGCGCGCGACGGAGTGAACGTCACCCCATCGCGTGCGTACCCTTAAAGGGCCAACGCCACACTTGGTATCTATTGGCAGCAAGCCTACATCGGTTTCACCATGATGTACTTAGCATCTGATACTGTGTTCACACTGTTAAAAGGGATGCTAGTACGAAATAACAACTTTTGCCAACGAGTGTGCATGTCTTTAGAATGAAAGAGTGCTTCAGGAGACTCACTGTTAGTGAGGGGACAGAATGATTGATTGACAAGCACTTTGGGAAATGTCATGGCACAAGCAGAACATGCTCAAAATGCACTTTGATTTTTTGCCAATCGCTAGGAAATCGCATTAGTGCTATTTGACCACTCCTCTTTCTCATGGGTGTTTTATTCACACCATGAGGGTCGTTTACTCACTGACTGAATTGTTTATCTACTGAGTGAGAGAAAAATGCATTTTCAAACCCCATAGAAATGAATTTGTAATATGCAGACTGCATGCAAACAATACGATCTGAGCACATGCTGAGTGCTACAAAGTGCTCATTGGCTGTGTCTCATGCTGCATTGTTTGGGTCAAGCAGTGCCTCTTTAGGCCATGCCCAACTTTACAGAGTCCAAGGGCCCTATTCTCATCCTGGTATTAAGTACTGAAAAGGTCGTTAAAGGGTTAACAACCTTTTCGGTACTTAAGACCTATTCTGAAGGAAGCGCATTCTTCCGAAGTCAGAAGAAATGCGCTACTTTCGGAATACATGTGGCTGTTGCTAGGATGGGTTGGAAACCAACCTAGCAACCGCCACATTTGTAACCTGGCATTTTTGAATGGTATTCTTGTGGCACTCCTCCATTTTAATATGTGCGCTAAAATAGCGCACATATACAGTACCAATTTGGTGCCGTTAGACTGGAGGAGTGCCACAAGAAGCCTTGTTTGGTGTACATGATAGTGTTCATATACACCCTTGTGGTGTATATGAACATTTTCATATACACCAAAGCAAGCAGCCTCAATTTTGCATTCTGCATTCTGCATTCTGCAACGTTGAAGCTGCTTGTTTTGGTGTAAATGAAAGTGTTCATATACACCGCACGGGTGTAATTGAACATTGTCCTATACACCAAAGCAAGCAGCTTCAACATTGCAAGTGTTCATATAAACCACACGGGTGTATATGAACAATTTTCTATACACCGAAGTAAGCAGCTTCAACG
Source organism: Ambystoma mexicanum (assembly GCF_040938575.1). Taxonomy (NCBI): domain Eukaryota; kingdom Metazoa; phylum Chordata; class Amphibia; order Caudata; family Ambystomatidae; genus Ambystoma; species Ambystoma mexicanum. The sequence continues at coordinate 222,905,606 of NC_090927.1, read as the reverse complement.
TTGCGTCCTGCAGTGTTGAAGCTGCTTACTTTGGTGTATAGGAACGTGCTCATACACACCTGTGTTTTCGGCAGCATTTTTGTAAAATAACGAATATGTCATTATTTTACAAAAATGGTGCTGAGATTTCAGGATTGCGCCCGTTATGAAAAAAACTGGCGTAATCCTGAGGGTGCACTATTGTGCACTACGAGGACACTCAGGCCCATTTAAAATTACTAGTGGAGCCTGGGCGTCCTCATTTGGCGCAGTGAATTGTGCTCTTTAGCACCTTCACTGTGCCAAGTTTTGAATAGCGGCCCAAGTGACTTAATAAGTTATGTGCAGTTTAATTCAATGGCCACTGGGAATGTCAAGAAATATGCAGGTTGTGAGTAGGTAGGGGGTTAAATATGTGTGTGCTCACAGATAGTTGTGAATTATTTCACTTCAGTAATGAGTTCTGTTAAAAATGACAATATGAAGATCTGTTTACAAGGAAGTCATTGTGAGGCAGGATCCTGTTCCAGGGTCTCCTTCTTAATGCATATCTATGCATGTTGGCAGTGTATACACCAGATTGTGGTTGTGGGTATAGAAGGTTTTAGCAGCAGATGTCATTTGAAGTAAGTTTTAAAATGCTTGATTTTTCACCTTTTTGAAATCGCTTTTAAAAATATCCTGCCAGGACCAGTGCTCCTTGGAAGGATTTCCTACCAAACATTGTTCTGCTGGTCACTGTATATTGCACTGTGCGCACTGACAGGCCCAAAAAGAAGAAACATGCAGAGCAGTCCTTGCATACATGTCTGATCTGCATTCTGCAGGCCATGCCTTTGCCTCCCTGTACTTTTCACCTTTTGGCCCAGTCCACTCAAGCGCCTCTCTTCCCTTTGACAGATTACACCACTGTCCCTGCTCAGTTTATTTAAGATCCTGAAATGTACAGCAGCATCCCCTTCATTATGTATTAACACTAGAGGTGGGGGCGCCAGAGCCGGCTCAAGCCTGGTTACAGCCAAATGCTTGACGCTGGGCCTCATCACGAGTTTGGAGGTGTCTGGGCTGTTATACCGGGCAACTATATTAGCGTTAGCGCTCACCGGTCTGGCGGTATTACCACCGGATGACAGGTTGGGCGCTAACTGTAAGTCCCCAATCACCATTGGGTCTATTAGACCCACTGGGGAATTTTTGGTGCAAAATACTGCACAGTTATATCGCTGGCGGTAATTGCGCCGAAAATGGGAATTCTTTTGGCGTGTTTAAACTCGTGAGATGGCCAGGCCTTGAATGCGGCTGTAATACTGTTACCGCTGCATTTCAGGGGTACCGGCCAACTCGCGATGAGGCCCTCGGACTCGACTCACAGGGCTTTGTGAAAGAAGAGCCCAACTGTAGCCGAGTCAATCATCACTTGATCCTCTGTTACATTAACAGAGTAAAGTAACAGCTCAATCCAGTGACAGTTGAAAGAACTGCATGCAATCATCAACGTGCACAGAGTCTTCTGTGTATCTCTTGCCAAGAATTGCATGTTTCTGCAAAGGTAAAGATCCAGTGGTAGAATATGTGGTCTGAAACCTGCAAATTACAAAATGAGCAACCAGAACACCTGGCTTGCACATTTGGCCACCTAAGCAATCCTGGGCAAATCACCCTACTTTAATGGGTCACATTTCCTTTGGCTGACACAATTGGGATCACTTAGAAGTTTTTAATGTGCACTACACAAAAAGCCCCACTTAGATATCGTTTGTTAAATTACAGTGTTTGCTTCAAAGATAATAAAAACATTGATGATGTGTAATGTGCACAACACAGGCTGTCGTATGACTTAACTTGGACATTGCTCTTTCATTTTTGAACCATGTTTCACCCCAAAGAGAAAAGTGAAATAGATTATGTACTGCAATCTCAGGTGGTCAAGAGTGTTTGCCTGTGACATTTGTCTTTACTGCATAAGGAGCATACCATTAACATGTCATTTAACCCCCTCTTATTCCCCCTGATCCCTCCACACCCCCAGGCTATGAGCAGTGGCCATGAGGTATCCATGTATTGCTCAGTTTGTGAGCGAGGCAGTGGGCGGTCACAATGGTCCTGGGAAAGGGGATGCTTGCCTAGACATGAGGCTTTCCACCTGCCACAGTTTGCCCTCAGCCTCCCAGTATTCAGGAAACGTGTGTGCTACCTGTTTCTCCCACTTGTGCACGTGAAAGATTGAAGATTTCTCCCAGAGTATTTGAGCCCACAAGAAGCTGTGCACAGTAACCAACTACAAGTCTGTGTCAAGAAATAACTATAAATAGATGACCTTTCACACAGTTTTGTTGTTGTCTGTCTATGTCTTGAAAGTACATTTGAAAACCACAGGGGATTGTTTTGACTGAAATCACTTGTGATCTGGTACATGTAGAGTTCCATTTAGGATGGTGTAAAAGCTACAATCACTCGTTTTGCTTACCATAAGGTGTTATACATCTGTCAGGTAGGTTTATTTTGTGATTTGTATACATTTAAGCCATCTTTATGAAACAGAGCATAGCTCTTTAAAACTGTACATAACCACACTTTTACATCTGCTAGAGATGGAAAGATATGTGGTCATAGGTATACAGTCCAGATTGGGATCAAATACCATTTTGTAGGAAGTATGTGATCCTGGACAAATCATTGCATTCCACTATGCTGTATCTTCCAAAATTGAAATGTCAGGTATTGGGTATGAGGAGACAGGACATAAGCTATAGGGTTGTGTTGTAGGGAGGTTGGGAGAAGGATGCCAGCTATTAGCTTCTTTTTGTGGGGGCTAATAGGCATGATGACAGGTATGGGTTTTGTGTTTGAGAGTGAGTAAAAGAGTATGGATTTCATGCCCTGCCAGTCAGGCAGACATGGCCTTTAATGGCCCACCAGCCCGAGCTAAGGCAGGCCCAAGCAAAGCAACGGCCTCAGCTCATACTACCAGACTGGCAGGGCATGAAAGCCATTCACACCCCGGGGTTCATCCAGGGTGCAAATGGCTTTCGAACTTTTTCATCCGGAGATCTGCGCTGCCAACGCATCCAATCTCCCGATGAAAGATTTAAATGAAAAAAAGATGGCCGCCACCATATGGAAAAGGGACTTGTCATTGTCTATGGCGGTGGCCAGATGGGAAGAGCGCAGCAGGTAAGTGGAGTGGATGGGGATGGGAATCGAGTCATTTTGGAGGTTGGGGGGTCCACAGGGAGACACTCCCTGTTGCCTCCCTGCATTGAAAGAAAGAAAATAATAAGGCACCACCCGAGGAAGTGCCTCTGGTGGCTGTTCCAGCCACCTAATTGGCTGAGCGCCATTCTGTGGATGCAAATAAAAAGTATGCAATTGTTGATGGCCTGGCTCACGTCTGGCTCTTAGAGCCAAGCCAGATAACAGGGCTCAGCTATGGCTCGGCTCTATCATGAATACTTTGGTTCCCCACCTCTAATTTACACAGCACATTCTTGATTGTTTGGTAATAACCCCTTCTTTCCTGCAGTATATACTTATTTCGGGTCATGTATGATGCAATACGGATCACACTGCATTAGGGAAATAATCATGATGTTTTGATTATGATCACAGGCATTTCTAGAGATTGGAAAGATGCCACACATATTTTAAATCATTAGCCTGAAAACTGGATTACTTGAAATCTTGTTTAGGAATATGTGGCCTATTTCAGTCTTCTGGTTGACATTTTATTGCTATTGTGAGTGCCATGCAGACCAGGCTCCAAACATTTTCATCTGGGTGGGCCAGATTTGCGATCAGTGGGCCCCAATTTCCATTGGGTGTGAGTGAAGGTGATCTCTAAACACATTAACAATATGAGTAGATCAATCGACACACCTGATTTTTATATGTATATAGAAAGTGGATTTTATACAAGGGAATAATGCATTTTAAGGTACGGAGGAAAAAGATGACAGCCCTGGCATATGGGCTGCGAATACATAAAACAAAAGTTGAGTTCCCAAATCTGGGAACTCACGTCCTCTGCACTCTATGGGTGGCTCAATGATGAGTCCTTTTATTAATTTGTTCTATTAAATAGAAGATTGGGTAATATATTCGATTGAGATTAACAGTAGAATGATCAATAATATTGTTCAATTGCATATGTACAAATATACACAATGACAAAACGTATATTAGTTTAAATCCAATGATTTATTTAGAAGCACAACGCGTTTCGTGAATTGGTTCACTTCTTCAGGGGCAATTTTCATAATTTTCAAAATTTTCAAACTTTTCAAACAATCTCTGAAAAACATAACATTCAAATAAATCCACATTAGAACAAATCATCTCAATGCAGAGTATCTTATATATTATTACAAAGGTAATCAAATCAGTCATATCATAATGCCTAATTTTGTGGATAAAGATCCAAAAAGAAACCCATATCACGCTCATTCATGTGTTCCTTACTAATAGTCATAGACACACTGTGTCCTGTCTGTACAAAAAAAGTTTGTCACAAAGTGAATCACATATAATATCTATTTAGTATGTTGTGTTAAACCCAATAGTCAATAAAGTAATTGCTGTCAAAAATAGGGCGTGTCAATATTCCAAGAGAACATTTACCTATGGTTTAGATTATATCAGTCATCAAAAAGATAGTTTTACATCATAGAGAAGGTGGGAAGTAGATCCTCTGTCTATTTGCATCAGAATATGCTGAGGTCCTATACGAAAAATATGCAAAAAAATATATTGTAAAAAATAATTAGAATGGATAGGTAGGTGAGAAAAAGTGAAGATAGTAAAGGCATAGCTGTATCTTACCAGCAAGGGTCAATACTGAAGCGGGATCCAATTTAGTAGTGTGGTCAGCCATTTTGTTCAGCAATGAATGGGCCAGGGAAAACCCCTGTTCTAAAAAGAAATCCAAAAAAAGGAAGGGTTAAATGACCCTAGTGGGCTTAAAGTCAAACAAGTATCAAGAGTCGAAGTACACTCACGTTGGACGAAATAGTGTAGAAGAAAAGAAGAAGAACACAGTCTTCCGGAGGGGAGCTGTCTCCTGGCAGGATCCGCTACAAAGGAGGTGACTGGAAGCGGTCCTTAAATACTCAGAAGTTTAGCGATGCAAATCAACGTACTGCGTCAAGAGAACGTGTGATGTAACGGTGTAAACACTGTGACATCATCACGCGCATGTGCAGTTGTGTGTGAAAGCAGGAACATATATATTCCGATGTAAAGTGTCTCGGTAAACACAAAAAGAATATTTAATGGATGCTGAAAGCAAACTCGACTGGCAGACAACATCTGGATGATGTTTAACGAGTAAAAGCATCTAAAGCAAAGTAAGAGCCAATAAAATCGGATGATGCGGATGATAAAAAAGGAAGGAGATGGTAAAAATAGAAAAATTAAGAAAATTGTTTAAACAATGTAAAAAAGTCATGTTGTGTGGGATACATCTCAAAAGATCAGTCATCGTCATGGTTTGAATTCACATGTCCCTAGTGCTAAATCTATCTAATTTGTGATAAATGGTAAAAATGACAATAATATAAAAATCACAACATAATCAGAATCGTTCAGTTTTGTAAGGTGTTTACAATTGTATACAGAGAGATGAAATGGAAAAAAGACCATTAGTAACAATGAGACTGTCTTTACACAAGCTCACAATCTCGGAAACATATCATGAGGAAAACAACATGAGGAAAACATCAACAAGAACAGTGGGGTTATTAAAACTGAAGTTAAGGACTCTGAATAACGGGAACAAGAATCATAGACCTGGGGGGTTGAAAAAAAGGGTCTGCTGAAAGTAATATAATTGTAAGTAATATTTTGGGAGGTTAATTATCATCTAGATTCGTCTTATCTCTGGTAAGATTTATAAGAAAGGACCCATATAGAAATCTTCATTTAGAACCAATCGGGCTAATGCATCAAGTTTGTGGATCCAATATAATTCTCTTTGTGCAAGTCTTTTTGCATTATCTCCTCCCCTGGGTAAGTGTTTCATGATTTCCAGGACCACCCATCGGATCTGTGAGATGTTATGTTGGTTCTCATTGAAATGCCTAAATACTGGTGACTTCTGATTGCCTGTTCCTATATTAGATTTGTGCTCGGTAAGTCTTTCCTTTATTTTTCTCGTGGTTTTGCCTACATAGTATTTGCCACAGGGGCATTTCAAGGCGTAAATTAGATTTTTGTTGTCACAAGTTGCAAAATCTTTTAGAGGAATTTTCTTGCCACTGTTGGGATGTCGGATGTGATCTCCTTTCAAAATATTAGAACAATGTTGGCAATTAAGACAGGCAAATGTGCCATGTTTTGGTTTAGCCAGGAACATTTGCTGTTGACTTTTTTGTTTTTCAGCTCTGATCAGTGAGTCTCTGAAGTTCTTGCCCCTTTTAAAGGCCAACATTGGAGGTTCCGGAAATAGTTTGTTGAGATTGCTATCAGACTTTATGATGTCCCAATTCTTTAGAATAATCTTTTTGATCTGAAAGCTTTGACTTGAAAATTTGAGTGTGTGTATCAATCTCATGTTTTCATTTCTTGGCTTCTCTTTCAACAGTTCTTTTCTCTCCAAGGTTGCAGTACGTTCAATGGCGTTATTGATAGTATGTTCCGGGAATCCTCTTGTCTTAAACCTTGTTCGCATTTTTTCAAATTCATGTGTCAATTGGGTTGCATCTGAAGTGATTCTTTTAGCCCTTAGGCATTGGCTGTACGGTAGATTCTGTTTCAAATGTGATGGGTGAAAACTTGTGTAATGCAGGGTACTATTGGCATATTAACAAGGGGGTCCTGGGAGTCTCTCTGCCAGACATTAGTCCTGGTTACGAGAGACTTAACCAGATTCTTTAGCTCACTATCTTTCACAGAGAAGAAATATCCCAAACATATTAGTCTTTGTCCTGCCCTGGGGCAGTCCAGCACCGAAATGCTAGGCAATTCTCCTCTGAACAAGAGTACCAACCGAAACCCCAGACACGTGTTTCGGACTGGTTGGACCTCATCAGTAGGGTGGATCTGTGCCTCTCTAAGAATAGTGAGCAAGGGACCCACGTCTGGTTTCCCCTAGTAACTTAGGGTGAGACCCAAAGTTACTTAAATATGCATATTAACAAGGGGGTCCTGGGAGTCTCTCTGCCAGACATTAGTCCTGGTTACGAGAGACTTACCCAGAGTCTATAGCTCACTATCCTTCACAGAGAAGAAATATCCCAAACATATCAGTCTTTGTCCTGCCCTGGGGCAGTCCAGCACCGAAATGCTAGGCAATTCTCCTCTGAACAAGAGTACCAACAGAAACCCCAGACACGTGTTTCGGTCTGGTTGGACCTCATCAGTAGGGTGGATCTGTGCCTCTCTAAGAATAGTGAGCAAGGGGTCCATGTCTGGATTCCCCTAGTAACTTAGGGTGAGACCCAAAGTTACTTAAATATGCATATTAACAAGGGGGTCCTGGGAGTCTCTCTGCCAGATATTAGTCCTGGTTACGAGAGACTTACCCAGAGTCTTTAGCTCACTATCTTTCACAGAGAAGAAATATCCCAAACATATCAGTCTTTGTCCTGCCCTGGGGCAGTTCAGCACCGAAATGCTAGGCAATGGTCTTTTTTCCATTTCATCTCTCTGTATACAATTGTAAACACCTTACAAAACTGAACGATTCTGATTATGTTGTGATTTTTATATTATGTCATTTTTACCATTTTTCACAAATTAGATAGATTTAGCATTAGGGACATGTGAATTCAAACCATGACGACGACTGATCTTTTGAGATGTATCCCACACAACATGACTTTTTTACATTTTTTAAACTATTTTCTTAATTTTTCTATTTTTACCATCTCCTTCCTTTTTTTATCATCCGCATCATCCGATTTTATTGCCTCTTACTTTGCTTTAGATGCTTTTACTCGTTAAACATCATCCAGATGTTGTCTGCCAGTCGAGTTTGCTTTCAGCATCCATTAAATATTCTTTTTGTGTTTACTTAGACACTTTACATCGGAATATATATGTTCCTGCTTTAACACACAACTGCGCATGCACGTGATGACGTCACAGTGATTACACCGTGACGTCACACGTTCTCTTGACGCAGTATGTTGATTTGCATCGCTAAACTTCTGAGTATTTAAGGGCCGCTTCCAGTCACCTCCTTTGTAGAGGATCCTGCTGGGAGACAGCTCCCCCCCCGAAGACTGTGTTCTTCTTTTTTTCTTCTACACAATTTCGTCCAAGGTGAGTGTACTTCGACTCTTGATACTTGTTTGACTTTAAGCCCAATAGGGTAATTTAACCCTTCCTTTTTTCGGATTTCTTTTTAGAACGGGGGTTTTCCCTGGCACATTCATTGCTGAACAAAATGGCTGACCACACTACTAAATTGGATCCCGCTTCAGTATTGACCCTTGCTGGTAAGATACAGCTATGCCTTTACTATCTTCACTTTTTCTCACCTACCTATCCATTCTAATTATTTTTTACAATATATTTTTTTGCATATTTTTCAAATAGGACCTCAGCATATTCTGACGCGAATAGACAGAGGATCTTCTTCCCACCTTCTCTATGATGTAAAACTATCTTTTTGATGACTGATATAATCTAAACCATAGGTAAATGTTCTCTTGGAATATTGACACACCCTATTTTTGACAGCAATTACTCTATTGACTATTGGGTTTAACACAACATATCAAATAGATATTATATGTGATTCACTTTGTGACAAACTTTTTTGTACAGATAGGACACAGTGTCTCTATGTAACGCTCACCTGATTCCCACGGAGGCGCCGACCCGTTCTGGACTGCTACAACTTCTTCCACGGTAAAGCGTAGTGCTTGGAAGATTGACTGGAATGGACCCCCAAAGCTCGTCTGTCTGGCCCGTAGAATAATCCTTCTGTAGATGGGAAAAGGGAGTTAACTGTCTGCTAGATTGTGTGTGAGATTCCCCCCTTTTTCCCCTTCTCACCCTCCTCGAACCCTAGCTGTGCCTTCCGCAGACTCTCACCTTAATTTCTGCATGGACGAGCTCTCCATCCTGCTTCTGACGCAGGGGCACGTAGATTTCCAGTTACTTCACTGGATCTCAGATTTGGCGAGGGTTCGATGTCTGCTTGCCTTTACCAAAATGCTGCCGTAAGTATATAGTTCAAAAGATCAAGTCTTATTTGTCCCTTGGCCTTTGTTTAATTTTCAGGGACTAGGTGAGGAATCCGTGTGGAGGAATGGATTCGCCGAAATAACCTCAGGTGAGTACTTTTAATGAAGGTGTGCCGTAGTGGTTTGCTCCGACACTTTAATGAGTGTGTCTTTTTTCCCCATAGGGGCCGGGGTATGGAAAAGCCAGAAAAGCTGCTCCGACCCGAAAAGGGAACTGAGGTCCCAACAAAATTCAGGTAAGACTTAAGGTGAGTAATCTGTCCTTTTGCAATTAGTTCGTTGCTCACCTTGTTTTGTCCTTTTTCTCCGTAGGTCTTGAATGCGACCGATGTCGCCTATGGGCGCTGAAAAGGTTGCCGGCGCCACGTGAAGGTAAGTGGAAGCAGCGCGGCAGCGTGAGAAGCGGAGCGCTTCTAACTATTGTCTTTCTTTTCCGTAGGTGCTGGGATGCGGCCGATGTCGCCTATGACCGCTGAAGAGCTAGACAGCGCCACGTGAAGGTAAGTGGAAGCGGCGCTGCAGCGAGCGATGAGATGCGTTTCTAACCCTTGACTTTTCTGCAGGATCGACGGAGTGAAGAATCCGGATGCTGGATGAAGGTAGGTAATGTCCTAATGCTTGCCTTTCTCTCCTTGCAGGTGTTCCAGGTGCTGGCGGGCGTGGCAGGAGCCAGGATGCAGGAGCCGACTCGGTGAGCGTCCTGCTGCAGATGCAGAATAACGCGAAGCACGTGTGGCCATCCAGGCGTGGTTTAAATAGCCTTGGAAGAGCTTCAGGTGAGTGTTCTTCCACTGGCCCCACCCGAGTAAGAAAAGAGTTCCTGAAAGAAAATAGTTCCTCCCCAGCCTTAGTTGGCTTGGAGCTTCAGACAGCGTGATCTGCCTCAGGTGAGTTCACCCAAGCATTACCATATGTTCTGTCATGATGAGCCTGGCGCCAAAGGCGCCAGGACAAGGTCCAAAGAGCCCCTATAGGGGTTTGCTGGGTTCTGCTTGGTGAGTATGAAGTCTGCTTCCGGGGACGCTGGGCCTGACCTGGCTCCTCGGGAGCAGGCATCATGACAGCACTCCCCCCCAAGGCCCCTCCCAAGGTTGTTTTCCCCGGGGGTTTTGGTTTGTCTGGGAAGGTCCGGTGAAATTTTTTAATTAACTGAGGAGCATGTACATGGTCATGGGGTTCCCATGACCTCTCTTGAGGCCCGTAACCCTTCCAATCGATTAGAAAGAAAAGCCTTGATCTTATCATTTTAGAATCTAAAATGTTCTTCACCTCGAACTCAGGTTCTCCCTCCACTTGAATGGGTTCTGGAGGCTTGATTAGTCTGGTTCCAGGTTGCACAGGTTTTAAAAGTGACACATGAAAAACAGGATGTATTCGCATATGAGCTGGTAAATCCAGTTTAACGGCCACAGGATTGATTATGGCCGTAATGGAATATGGTCCCAGGTATTTGGGATTAAAAGTTCAAGGTCCTTTGAGTGATAAGTGTCTGGTAGCCAGCCAGACTTGGTCCCCAATCTGGTACTGAGGTGCCTCACTTTGATGCCGATCAGCACTTTTCTTGTATCTTTTCTTGGCTTGTTGTAAATGTTCAGTTGCTTCTTTGAAGGCTTTGGTAATTGCGGTATGCAGCTGGTCCACTGCGGGTGTTCCGAGATCATGAGGTGGATCCAGGTCAGAGGTTCGAGGGTGAAGCCCATATAAAGTGTAAAAAGGACTTTGCCCAGTTCCAGAGTGCACAGAATTATTATATGCATATTCAGCTATCCAAAGAATGTCTTTCCAGTTACTTTCAGATTGTTGCAGCATACAACGTAAATATTGTTCGAGAGTCTGGTTCGTTCTTTCTGTTTGACCATCGGTCTGGGGGTGATGATTGGTTGATAGTTTTACATCGATTTGTGCCAATTGACAACATCTACGCCAAAAGTGGGAAATAAATTGGCTTCCTCGATCTGAAATCAGCACAGACGGAAATCCGTGTAACCGGACAACATTTTCAAGGAATTCTTTAGCTAGAACCGAAGCTGAAGGTAAACCTTTTAATGGAATGAAGTGTGCCATCTTGGAGAATAAATCCACAATAACAAGAATAGTGTTATATCCTGAACAGGGGGGTAAGTCCGTAATAAAATCCAATCACAGGGTGTGCCAGGGCGATGGTGGAATGTCTAACGGTTGAAGAAGACCGGCTGGTCTTTTCCTTTGGCCTTTATTTTGGGCGCACACACCACAGGACATCACAAATGATTTTACATCTTTTCGCCAAGAAGGCCACCAGAATTGTCTTTTCACCTTTTCCTCAGTTTTGGCAATGCCGGGGTGTCCCTCTATTAGTGTATCGTGATAACAAGAAACAACTAGCTTTTGTAAATCCGTGTGTGGAAGAAATAATCGTCCTTGGAAATAAGGTAAATCATTATCTATAGTAAAATCAGATCCCTTTTGAACCCAGTCCTGCAAGTCTGTTGGGTCCAGGAGTTGTTTAACTCTAGTTTGGATATTTTCTAGCGATTGTGAAGAAGTCATACTTAAGATCCTCTGTTCGGGAATTATCGGCACAGGCTCTGAGTTAGTGACTGTGTCCCCCATTCCAATTCGGGATAGAGCATCCGCTTTGCCATTCTTACAGCCAGGACGGTAGGTGATTATGAATTCAGATTCAGCAAAAAACAGAGCCCAACGGAGCTGTCGAGATGACTGAGCCTTGGCGGTTTTCAAGTACTGTAAATTCCGATGGTCGGTGATCACCGTGATGGTATGTCTTGCGCCAAGGAGATAATGTCGCCATGCCTTAAAAGCAGATTTAATCGCTAACAGTTCTTTGTCAGTGATGGCGAAGTTAATCTCGGGAGCCGAGAATTTTCTGGACCAGAACGCATCGGGATGCAGTTGGTTAGTCTCTGGGTCCCTTTGAGAAAGGACAGCTCCCATAACTAGACTGGATGCGTCGGTTTCGACGATATAAGGGAGATCCGGGCGCGGGTGTTTCAAATCGGGTGCAGAAGTAAATTTAGCTTTTAGTTCTTGAAAGGCTTGCTCAGCTTCTTTAAACCATTCAAAACGTTTATTTTTTCTTAAGGGTGCAGTGATGGGTTGAACCACCTGTGAAAACTCCGGAATGAACCTGCGATAAAAATTGGCAAAGCCAAGCATGCTTTGAACACCTTTTACAGAGCTGGGTGATGGCCATTTGAGGATAGCATCCACTTTTCGTGAGCCCATGTGGACTCCTTTAGGTGTCAGGATAAAACCTAGAAATTCGACTTCCGTGACATGGAAAACACATTTTTCAAGTTTAGCAAATAGTTTGTGTTGGCGCAATTTCTCGAGGACTGCCCTGACATGGTTTCGATGATCAGATTCTGAAGAGGAGTATACAAGAATGTCATCAATGTATACGATAACACAAACATCGATGAGTTCCCTGAGGACATCATTCATGAAATATTGGAAGGCAGCCGGTGCATTGCACAGTCCAAAAGGCATAACTTGGTGCTCGAACAACCCATATTTAGTGCGGAAGGCAGTTTTCCATTCATCGCCTTCTTTGATTCGCACTAGATGGTAAGGCCCCCGGAGATCTAGCTTGGTGTATATGCAGGCATCTTTCACTTGGTCAAGGAGTTCAGGGATCAAAGGCAAAGGGTATCTGTTTTTGACAGTTATCTGGTTCAGTGCGCAGTAGTCTATACAAGTTCTGAGATCGCCTTCTTTTTTTGGTACGAAGAATAAAGCCGAGGATGCAGGAGACTTAGACGGGCGAATAAAACCATTGGCTAAGTACTGGTCCAGATATTGTCGTAAATGAAGATTCTCGGGCTCGGTAAGGGCATAGATCCTGCTGCAAGGGGGTGTTGCACCGGGTAGTAGATCTATCTGGCAATCGTATGACCTGTGGGGCGGTAGAGTATTGGCCTGTTCCTTTTGGAAGACGTCTTGAAACTCTTGGTACTCTGGCGGTATTTGCAAACTGACAGTAGTTACGGTAGCTAGGCCAATGCTTGTATTTCGTGGATAGCAGGTTTGTACACACTCTGGAAAGGTTATCCTCTTTGCTCGCCAATCAATTTGAGGATTGTGTGTTTCCAACCAAGGGATTCCTAGAATTACTTGAAATTGCGGAGCCTTGATTACGTCAACACCATTGCCTCCCGATGCCCGTCTTGACCCAGCAATGTCACTTCCGTGGTGGAGTGAGTTACCGGCCCAGAGGCGATTTCGGTTCCATCCACAGTGGTGATGACATCTTTATTGGTTTTAGGGCAAAGAGGGAGGTTCATCCTAGAAGCCAATTCACGATCCACGTAGTTTCCTATAGCCCCACTATCGATGTATGCCTTAATTGCATGCAACCGTTCAGGCTGCTTTGGATTTACGAGGATCATTGGCATGGTGAAGTGCGAGGTCAAAGAGTTGGTTTTTAAGCTCGGCAAGCGGACCTCTACGCTTGTCGGGCGTGGTCGTTTCCCGGTTCAGATTCTACAAGATCTTTATCCGTGGCTCCTACCGCCTTTTTGGGCGGTTTTACAGGGCAGTCTCGTAAGAAGTGTCCTGAAGTTCCACAGTAGAGGCACAATTGCATTTGCCGTCTTCTTTCACGCTCCCTTTGGGTTAAAGGTCCCTTGACTACTCCAATCTGCATAGGTTCAGTAGCATCGACACCCTTGGGGTGAACCTGGGCTTTGGCAAAAACCCGGGTTTCAAACCTGGACCGATCTGCTTTTCTGTTTTGAAGCCTGTGATCCAGTTGGACCACTAAGTCAATATAGTACGAGCAGTCCTGGGGTGGATTTGCGACCTGGGCCAAGACATCTTTAAGTTCTCCACGTAGACCTCGATGGAATAGCGTAATTCTCTTATCCTCGGGCCATCTTGTTTCCACAACTAACCTATTGAAGGTCGCAATGTAAGCTAAGAGGTCCAGATTACCCTGTCGTAGAGATAGGAGTTCGTTGTCCAGGGCCTGTCCCTGAGAATGCCTCGCAAAAAGTCTTTCCATACTTGTCTGGAAGGCTTGAATGTTCTGAAGGATCGGGTCGTCTTGAGTAACCAATGGGATTGACCAATCAGCTGCGCTGCCGCTGAGATAAGAAAGTACAAAGGCTACCTTGGTTTGGTCATTCGGGAGGGCCCCAGGTCTGCAGAGGAAATGCAATCGGCATTGATTCATAAATACTGCGAATCTTTTGGGATCTCCAGCAAAACGTTCAGGCGAGGCCAGTGGCACGTTTCCAGGTAGATCGATTTGCACTGGATTAGTTGACGCCACGGGGGTGAAACTACCCCCTGAACTTGGTAGAGGAGTTTGACCAGCTTGACTCTGCAACAGCTGGCGGGCAATATCATCAGTTCGTTCCTTTGACACAATTAACTCCCTCCTGAGGGCATTCGTCTCCTGGCGAGCGGAATGAACTTCTGCCCGTAATTCCCCTAATAGCTGGGCCAGCAGGTCTGTCTTGGAAGTTTCCATGGCGCCTGGGTAGGAAGTTATTGGTAGGCTTCGCGTTCTGTAACGCTCACCTGATTCCCACGGAGTCGCCGACCCGTTCTGGACTGCTACAACTTCTTCCACGATAAAGCCTAGTGCTTGGAAGATGGACTGGACTGGACCCCCAAACCTCGTCTGTCTGGCGCGTAGAATAATCCTTCTGTAGATGGGAAAAGGGAGTTAACTGTCTGCTAGATTGTGTGTGAGATTCCCCCCTTTTTCCCCTTCTCACCCTCCTCGAACCCTAGCTGTGCCTTCCGCAGACTCTCACCTTAATTTCTGCATGGACGAGCTCTCCATCCTGCTTCTGACGCAGGGGCGCATAGATTTCCAGTTACTTCACTGGATCTCAGATTTGGCGAGGGTTCGATGTCTGCTTGCCTTTACCAAAATGCTGCCGTAAGTATATAGTTCAAAAGATCAAGTCTTATTTGTCCCTTGGCCTTTGTTTAATTGTCAGGGACTAAGTGAGGAATCCGTGTGGAGGAATGGATTCGCCGAGGTAAGCTCAGGTGGGTACTTTTAATGAAGGTGTGCCGTAGTGGTTTGCTCCGACACCTTAATGAGTGTGTCTTTTTTCCCCATAGGGGCCGGGGTACGGAAAAGCCAGAAAAGCCGCTCCGACCCAAAAAGGGAACTGAGGTCCCAACAAAATTCAGGTAAGACTTAAGGTGAGTAATCTGTCCTTTTGCAATTAGTTCGTTGCTCACCTTGTTTTGTCCTTTTTCTCCGTAGGTCTTGAATGCGACCGATGTTGCCTATGGGCGCTGAAAAGGTTGCCGGCGCCACGTGAAGGTAAGTGGAAGCGGCGCGGCAGCGTGAGAAGCGGAGCGCTTCTAACTATTGTCTTTCTTTTCCGTAGGTGCTGGGATGCGGCCGATGTCGCCTATGACCGCTGAAGAGCTAGACAGCGCCACTGAAGGTAAGTGGAAGCGGCGCTGCAGCGAGCGATGAGATGAGTTTCTAACCCTTGACTTTCTTTTGCAGGATTGACGGAGTGAAGAATCCGGATGCTGGATGAAGGTAGGTAATGTCCTAATGCTTGCCTTTCTCTCCTTGCAGGTGTTCCAGGTGCTGGCGGGCGTGGCAGGAGCCAGGATGCAGGAGCCGACTCGGTGAGCGTCCTGCTGCAGATGCAGAATAACGCGAAGCACGTGTGGCCATCCGGGCGTGGATTAAATAGCCTTGGAAGAGTTTCAGGTGAGTGTTCTTCCACTGGCCCCACCCGAGTAAGAAAAGAGTTCCTGAAAGAAAATAGTTCCTCCCCAGCCTTAGTTGGCTTGGAGCTTCAGACACCATGGTCTACCTCGGGTGAGTATGCAGCATGGTCTGCCTCAGGTGAGTTCACCCAAGCATTACCATATGTTCTGTCATGATGAGCCTGGCGCCTATGGCGCCAGGACAGATGACTTTTATGAGCCTGGCGCCAAAGGCGCCAGGACAAGGTCCAAAGAGCCCCTATAGGGGTTTGCTGGGTTCTGCTTGGTGAGTATGAAGTCTGCTTCCGGGGACGCTGGGCCTGACCTGGCTCCTCGGGAGCAGGCATCATGACAGCCTATGACTTTTAGTAAGGAACAAATGAATGAGCATGAAATGGGTTTCTTTTTGGATCTTTATCCACAAAATTAGGCGTTATGATAGGACTGATTTGATTACCTTTGTAATAATATATAAGATACTCTGCATTAAGATGATTTGTTCTAATATGGATTTATTTGAATGTTATGTTTTTCAGAGATTGTTTGAAAAGTTTGAAAATTTTGAAAATTATGAAAATTGCCCCTGAAGAAGTGAACCAATTCACGAAACGCGTTGTGCTTCTAAATAAATCATTGGATTTAAACTAATATACGTTTTGTCATTGTGTATATTTGTACATATGCAATTGAACAATTATTATTGATCATTCTACTGTTAATCTCAATCGAATATATTACCCAATCTTCTATTTAATAGAAAAAATTAATAAAAGGACTCATCATTGAGCCACCCATAGAGTGCAGAGGGCGTGAGTTCTCTAAACACATTAAGCCAGATTTCCTATATCTGTGATCCAGCAGAAATGTCTTCCTGGATCTGGAAAAATGCATTCACACCCTTCAATTGGTTTAATCTGGTCTGCTTTAAAATGTGCAGAAACCTGGATTCAGATCCAGGTTGTTAGGACTAGGGGCTAGGCAATTACCCATAAGACTACTTGAATGATTAATCAGGATGCTTGTAAGGATTGCACCTAGTGGCAGATTTAAGGCAAACAGCTTCAGGCGCAAGATTGACAGAGGGCTTTGGGTAGGCTGGTCTGGGGGTAGAGTTTATTAGAGTGGGATTAGTTAATGGCTGTCACAAGTGCGACAAAGGTTTCATGTTTTTAAATATTTTTCCCGACAAAGTGATTTGCACAGGATCACTTGTTCAAGTGGGAAATCGGCTCTCCCCCTCCATCCATTCACCCCTTCCAAAATCACATGATCTACAGTACCCACTCCATAGCCTTCTGCTCTCCTCTTCCATCCGCTCCCTTGCTCCCTTCCATAAACTCCCACACTCCTTTGACCTTCCATTTGCTACTCACTCCAGTCTCTAGCCACGCACCATCTCCATGGGAAAAACTACCTTCAAAGCATGAAAAATAAAAACTGTACACTACAGATCCCTGAACAAGAGCCTGAGAGGTTGTACATAATGCAATACATGAGCTATAAAAACAGTACAGAGAGAAAGAGAAGCAAGCAAAATAGTGTGGCAACATCAATTTACCCATCTTCCCTTACCTTCCCGTCTGCTCTCCCCTTTCTTTTGTATCCACTGTTCCTTCACCTTTCACCTCCAGGTACTTTCCATCAGCTCCCTCTGACCACCATTCCCAACTACGACCCCTCCCACCTCCCCACCATGCCTTCTGGGCATGACTGGAGAGAATCGAGGATGATGCTGCATCCTCCTCTGTGAGGACTGAGCAATAAAGCTTCCAGTACTTATTCAATCTTAGATTGTATACGTTCAATAATGCCTCCCTGAACACTCTGGCTACTCCCAGCAGGCCACGGAGAAGGTGCTTGTGATCCTGCCATCTTGTTGTAAAAGACAGACATCCCTCCAGAATACCAAAGCAAATATTAGGACATGTTATTTCCTACAAAATGACATTTTGAAGCACAAGATTGTATTATTGTTACATTTTTGCAACACATTTTAATTGAGTTGACGGTGTGAGTGTCATGATGCATACCCCCGGGCATCCAGACCACGTCCATCAGCCCCGGGAGCAGGCATCATGTCGCCTTGAGAAAACCCAGCAACCCCTGCTAGGGGCTGTCTGGGTTCCGTTCTGGCGCCTATGGCGCCAGGCTCATATGGGACATCAGTCCTGGCGCCATAGGCGCCAGGCTCATAGGTGCACACTTACCTGATGCAGACCATGCTGCAAGAAGATCCAAGCCCATGTGAGGCCTGGAAGGGACTATTTTACCTTAGGTCCTATTTTGTTACTCGGATGTGGTCGGGGAGGAATACCTACCTGGGACTACTTTGGGGGCTATTTAAACCCCGCCCGAAGAGCAGCACACGCTTCGCGTTATTCTGCATCCAGCAGCGTAACGTTCACCGTGCCAGCAGCGGCATCCAGCCTTCTGCCACACCCGCCTCGAACCTGGAGCACCTAGAAAGAAGGAAAGAAGCAAAGGTTAGAACAAGAGTATTACCTGATTTCTTACCTGATCCTGGATTCATCGCATCTTCACACCAGAGGAAAGACTTTGTTTGAAACGCGTTGCATCGCCAGCAGCAGTGCCGCGCTATACTCACCGTTCCACACAGCATCTCTTCCATCCGGCGCTGTCTCCACCTTTACATCGCTGAATCCCGGCACCTAAGGGGGACAAGAAACAACAAGGTGAGCAGAGAGAACAGACAGAGACAATCTCTTTAGCCGCCATATGCTTACCTGATTTTACCGCCGGAGGTATAATTCATCAGCACGCCACATCTTCTTATGCCGCACCTGTAAGATAAGGAGAAAGCAGCAAGTTTAACCCTTGACATTATTTACCAGACAGTGTTGGGTAACACAGACCTTTACCAGAGCGCTTTCAGCTGCCAATCTTCTTATTGGGTCAAAGCTGCAAGATAAAAGAGGAATTGGACAGGAGTGAATTCCAGACATTTTGAACTCTTATGAACTATATACTCACGGCTCTTCACCAGGAACTCTTCCAATATCTTCAGGCCAGTGAAGTAACTGGTCATCAATGCGCCCCTGCGTGCTTCGCAGGATGGAGGGCTCATCATTCAAGAATATAAGGTGAGATTGCTGAGAGGGCGCTTCAGAGGTGATTAGTGGGGAGGACAGTGGGGGTGCTATCACTTGAATCCACAAGTGGCTAAATCCATCTCTCCACTTGTAGGAGAATATTTCTACGGGTCAACCAGACGAGATTAGGAGGGCAGATCCAGTCAGTCTTCGCTGCACTAAGCATCACGTGGGTGGAGGCTGCAGCAGTCCAGGTCCGACCGACGCCCCTGTGGGAGCCAGGTGAGCGTAACAGTGAGGGAGTGTTTTCATGCAGGAGAGAGAGCCAGGTCAGGGGGTGCTGGATCAGGAGGCAGATGGTGCAGGTTGAGGGCTTTCTGGCCTTCTGGTATAGCTCCAGGTATAGTATGGCTTGGGGGGAGAGGCAGTGATGTCATTTCACCAAAATGCCAGGGGTGGCAGAAGTGACATCACACAACCCTTGCCCTCTGATGGCATCACAGGAAGTGATGTTATTTGAGCCCACTCCAAGTGACATCACGCAAAGTGATGGCCCGACCTCTCACACCTTGACAAAACAGGAAGTGGCATGACATAGGATTGGTACTCAGGTTACTAAAACAAATATGGTTACTATATCACTGTAATATGATATACATATCATACAAGAAAGGATCACCATATGTAGCGTTAATATCAGTGTCTATAAGCCCATATAACCAAATTACTGTGAATGTAAGCAGACGTCCAACACAACAACCTGACCATTGTACATCACTCAGGCCAAACTATAAACAGACCTAGGATCTCGAAGAGGCCTAAACCCCAAATAGCAGACATCCAGTGCCTGCCAAGTATTTGGCCATAGACTGGAAAGAGCAACTGACCGACACAAGTCCAACCAGAAGGCAATTAGAGGCTGTACCACTTTCCGATTTAACACGTGGAAAACACGTGCAGGGCTTTCTTGTGAATAGTGCACTTTGAACCACTGCAGAGCAACCCACTCCCACCAGTCACCCAGAGCTTGAATATCCCCCAACCACTTTCACCACAGCCACCCCACCATCCACTGCTTCATCAATAGCTTTAAATGTCTGGCACCCACTCCCGCCCTCCAACACCTTACACCTCCAATTCCTTGCTGCAACACCTTCATGTTTACACAGTGCCACTCTCCAGGAACTGAAGTCTACAGCATTCTCCAACACCATCAACATCAAGCAAACTAGCAACTTAAGCCTCCGGTACCCTCCTTCAACACCCAAAAGTGTGAGTCTCAATTGCCTGCCTCAAGCATCTTATATCTGCATTCAATGCATTTCAACTCTCTTACAACACATTACATGTCAAACACTCTCTCCCAACATCTGTAAGTCACTAGTACGACATCTTAAGTCTCCAGTACCAGCCTCCATAACATTGAGCCTCAAGGACACAGAGCTACAGCTGTACCAGTGGTTATGAATAATTTGAAACCTTCCAGTCACCACCTTTCTGTTTTGATTATTTGGTAAGTAACCCAGTTTTTTCATTAGATGAGAGTTAGAGGGGAAGGATGTGTTGCGGGTCACAGTAATTGCAGGTTTTCTTTACATTTTTAAATGTAAATAGCAGCAGCAGACACATGACATCACACCTAGAAAAGGCCAGTTTTATTATTTTCTTTGGTTCTTTATATGTTGCTTAATGCGAGCCTCTCCAGCTTTTAAGTGCTGGAACAAGAACTGAACTCATGTTGCACTGCACTCTCTTGTTCCCAAATCAAGTGTGTTGCCCCTCAGCTATCCTTCCAAATATGTATTTTATTTGCTTGAGGAAGCAACATATGGTTTGCTTCAAAGGTGGAGGGCAACTTCATTTCAAGTAATTATCTCATCTTACATCTATCTACAGTGTGCCTTTGATGCAGGTCTGGCAGATCTGAGCCAGGTCACGCAGTGCCCAGGCAGGATTAGTGGCAGAAACCACTGGGGCACACCCCTCTCATCACAGGCCCAGTGGCTCACTGGATGTGCAAAGCAGACAATGAGAAACACTGATTATATTCGCATTCATGCTGTGCGGTCACTGAGTACTGCAGGCTGCTCTGACACCATTCCCAGCTCACTGGAATTGGCCCCATACGCTTCCTGTTGCTACAGTACTGTGTAAGAGCTGCACAGGCCTGCCTCTGAACCCAACCATTCAGGACTTCTTCACTAATGGACTGCCAACCTGTTAGTGATGGCGGCTTTATGGTTTTTCCTGTATCCCTGTTATTTCTCCAGCTAACAAGATCAAATCCACATGATCCAACCGCGGTTGAATTTACTGTGGCCAGAATGTTCGCATGAGAAAGGTGCAAACTACCAAAAGTTTGCATCTTTCTCATGCAATAGATTGCTTCAACAAGCATATACAAAGGGGTCCTCTTTTTTTATATAGGGGGCCAGCCTGGGAGAGGTCGAAACTGTAGGTACGGGCAGAACAAAAGCTCAGCTGGCTATCCTTGGATCTTGCAATAGTTAGGGACTTGTGGTCAAACGAGTAATGTGGAAGAAACCCTCTTTCTAAACATATATCAAAAGATGGCAAAAGAGAACAAACAAAATAAAAAAGACCCCAAATGGCGGTCTTCAAAGAATCAATCAGAGACAGTCAATCAAATATCTCATGTGCAATCATTGTGTACAAAGGACACATCCATTATTTTCATTGTGTACAGTCAATAATACCATACAGTGATGTTAGTAGTTAGTGGGTGACCTAACCGATTCTTTTTGTAAGTTCCCACATCTACAGAGGTGTCGACAGGTTTTAGACTGTTTCCAGCCTTGCCATTTGGTTGCAAAACAAGTCTTCAAGTTGTTTAATCAATAGATGGAGCTTGGTGCAAGCCTTTCTTCAGGACACACACAAACCCCGATATTGGAGCGATATTAGATCTTGATTTTCATAAGACCGCATACATTTTTCTACAACAAAATACATAAAAACTATTATAACACACTATATTTCCGGTCTGGCAATCATCTGCCATATCATTTAAAACTAAAACATATTGACATTACAGGTTCACATGTTCACCCAACATATTATTTAATTGTACATCATTGTTACTTTCTATTCTCGTCTTAATTTTGAGAGAGCATTCTTTCTAGCATGAATTTCTTCTATTTGCCAGTTATACTGGATTCAGTATGGTTCATCATTTCAAAGAAGTTTGTTATGTTCATGTTGCCAGGCACGAGAAAAAACAACACATGTCAAACAAGTATCTACTAATCACCAGATGGATTACCGTAAAAAATCGCTGATTTTGCATGGAAACTTCGGATGTCACAATATAGCCCGATTTCGTTCTGTTTTTTCTGTGCCGTTGTTAACATGCAGCCTCTATGTGTAAAAGACACATTCTTTGTTATTCCCACCTTGATCCTATTATTATTGATAAGGAGGGACATATTTAATTATTCCTACCTTTGTTATTATTTACTCCATCCCATCTTCTGACTCGTGCAAAACTGTCACGGCGAGTGGGTGGCATGGTCAAAAGGCCCGGGTTGTATTCGCGTCTACCATTAACTAAAGCAGAAACACGAAAGAGGGAAAACAGTTGGGCTGTCTGTTAGAACTAGTTCAGCCGGGGCTAACTATGACATCTAATATGTCTCAGCGTGCAGTAACTTACTTGTGGGACGACTGGTGCAGTGCCTGTTCTTTCGAAAATGGTCCGTAGCGTTGATGTCATTGCAATGTACCAATAGTCATGTGATCTATTTATTCCATAATATATGCATCATTGATGGCATCGTGCATGAGACATAGGTCGCCACCTTGAATTGGGACCATCTCATGTGTATCTAATTTATGCTTTAGCAAGAGATCTGCCTTGTGTGTATTTCCACAAAACACAAAGGGTCCGTGTCCAATATTACTTCGGACACTAAATCCTAATTTTTTGTATTGGATGTAATTCCGAGAAAATTTGAATTAAGAAACCTCAGCGCCGTTCGTTTGGCATTGGTCGCCATCTTGGATTGGGACAATCCTATGCGTACAAAATACATGTTTGTCAGATCTACATCATGTGATTTATGTGTATTTTTAACAAAGGAACCCATATCCATTGTTAGTCTTTTTAGAGGCAATTCAATGAGCTAAATTTACATGGATAACACAGCTATTTGTGTAGAAACAAACTCCACTCAATGTACAAGTTTAAGCCATGATTGATGGAGTCCAATTTATAAATCCATCTTTGCTCCAATTTGCAGAGTTTCAGATCCCGGTCCCCACCTCTTGGGTGTGCATTTATTGTTTGCAAGATGCACCAAAAGATATCTTTGTGTGTATGCTCTGCTTTTTTGAGATGTTCAACAAGGGGTTTGTCTTGGATTTCGTTTTTTAACACATGATCTGTGTTCTCCAATTCTTTGCCTTATGGGTCTTTTTGTTTTTCCAATGTAAATAAGATTACATGGACATTTTATACAATAAATGGCCCATTTTGTGCCACAATTAGTGAATGAATTTAGGTGCCATTTATTCCCATACAGATCAATCGTTCTTAAATTCTGTGTTAATTCACAACCGAACAAGTGCCACATTTATAATGCCCCACCACTGGTGGAAGATTCCAGAGTGTATGTTGTGTGGGGACGTTGCTCTTTGGTAACGGGTAGGTATGCACCAATCTGTCTCGTAGATTCAGCATGCGTTTGAACGCGAACCGTGGAGTGGCGATTTTGAAGGTTTCAGTATTGATCATATTCCAGTTCTTTAGAATAGTTCTTCTAAGTTCGTTACTGATCGGCGAAAACGTGGACACACAAGTGATTTTATCAAGAATGGTTTTCGGACATTTTGTCAAACACTCACCTCTCGGAGTGTTGGCAGCTCTTTTGTATGCTTGATGAATTATATGTGACGGGTACCCCCTCACTTTCAAGCTATTTTTTAAGACCAGGCTGTGTTTTTTGAAATCATCCTTTGTAGAGCAATTTCGTCTTATACGTAAAAACTGTCCAACAGGAAGATTTTCCCTAAGGCTCAGGGAATGGAAACTTTCGAATTTAAGCAAAGTGTTTTTTTGGGTTGGTTTTTTGTATAGGCAAGTGCCACTTTTGTTATTTGCCATACGAAAAATCTCTAGGTCCAAGAACGCAATTCTATCTTTATTGGTCTCTAGAGTGAAATTGATAGTTTTTTCTTGGTTATTTAACCATATATAAAAGAGATTTAGTGTTTCCATATTCGCTCGCCAGATCATGAATATGTTGTCAATATAACGATACCACGCAATTATGTTTGCCCTGTAGGGGTTGTTTTCTGCGTGGACAGATTTGTTCTCAAAATGGTCCATGTATAAATTGGCCAAGTCAGGGGCGAAAGTCGCCCCCATACTTGTGCCATGCAGTTGCTGAAAAAACTTTCCATTATACATGAAGACGTTTTTTGTCAGTGCAAGATGGATGCATTCAACTATAAACTCTGAGGGAGGATGTTTATCGTGTCTTTTTTCTAAGACGTGAAACATAACTGTGGTGCATTCAGATTGGGGAATGTTGGTATATAAGGACTCCACATCTAGAGTTACAAGAATGTCATATTGACCCAAAGACAAGGTGTCAAGTATGTTTTCATAGATGTGGAGTTCTGGACAAAGGACTTCATTTTGTTGATGAAAGGTCTAAGAAAGACATCCGCATAGATGGAATTGGTTCATCGAGGGAGCCAATAGCTGACACAATAGGTCTTCCTGGGGGTGTTTTCGCATTTTTGTGCATTTTTGGGAGACAGTAAAAAGCTGGAATGACAGAGTGTTTATTAATGAGGAATGCAAATTCGTCTTCATTTATCCAGGACTCATGAAGTGCATATGTCATGAGGCTGGTAATTTCTTCTAGGATCGTGGCGGTGGGATCAAGTGTAATAGGTTTGTACACCAAATTGTCAAAAACTTGTTTTTCGACTTCTGTCTTGTAGAGGATAGAGTCCCAAAGGACTATCCCTCCACTTTTATCCGCTGGTTTTATGATAAAAAGGGGGTTGTCCTCAAGTGCTTTTAAGCTTGTTTTTCATTCTTGTTGAGATTATTTTTATACATATTTTTGTTCTTGCATACATTTTTGGCATCTCTTATGATTTTATTTTCAAATGCCAGAATCTCAGGTGATACCATGGTCTGGGTAGACACAAAGGTGGACGGTGGCTTTTTCCCTGATTTGTTGTCATCTTTTTTAGGATGTTGCTCTTTATCGTGGAAGAAATATTTAAGTCTAATAAGTCTGAAAAAATTGCGCATCTCAATCTCTGTTTGGAACAGATCAGCTTTATTGGCTAGGACAAAAGACAGTCCTTTCCCAAGAACGGCTTGTTCTGCCATTGTGAAGTTGTAAGGGCTTAAATTGAAGATGGGATTTACCAATTTTGGGGTGTTGGCATCCACTGGCGCGTGCGCATCGTGTGGTTGCCCCACTGTCTGCTCTTGCCTTTGTTCCCTCTCCGCTGAAAATACTGCCCTCTTTGTGGTGGCCCATTGGTATTGGTATTGGGACCAGTGCTGGTTGTGTCAGAGTCACTGCTGTTGGATGAATTTGAAAAGCTTCAAACAGTTGTTTTTTTTGTTGTCTGTTGTATGGACCTTTCCAAGTGGAAGGGTTGTTGCTAGCTTGTTAGAAAAAACCCGGAACTAGATATGGGTAAGTATGTTCTTCTTTATAATTCCCTATGTCTTTTTTCAGTTTCCCGATTTTTTTATCTAGCGTAAAGGTCTTAAATTTAGCCATTTCTTCATTCATTTTTTCTAGAGCTGATTTGATGTCTGGAATGATCGAGTCATCTTTGATTTTTTTTCTCAAGTGTATCCAGTTCCTCTTTTTGTTTTTTACCCTCTTCCTCTACCGTCTCGATAATAAGGATGACCCAGTCACAGGAGCATTTGTTTCCTACTCCGCTAAACCTAAATTTATGAAAGGGTTTAGCAGACATCAAATCAGCTCTAGAAAAAATGAATGAAGAAATGGCTAAATTTAAGACCTTTATGCTAGATAAAAAAATCTGGAAACTGAAAAAAGACATAGGGAAAGTATAGTGAGCGGGGTGTTGCAGCGGACACTATAACACACAGTATAATGAGCAGGGTGTTGCGGGGGAAACCACTGCGGCCCCCGCATTTTTTTTTAAAACTTACCTGCAATGCTAGCACCAAAAGTTCGAACTTTTGGTGTTCAAACTTTTGGTGCTAGCATTTGTAGAACCTTTTGTACATGCGATCGTTTAGATACAGTCTTTGTGTACAAAACCAACAAGATCTAGATTCCAGGTGAAAAAAGCTGTAGCACATTTAACTTTATTTACAACTGCCTTTTTCAGGCGCACCACAAATATCTGCTCTTTGCACTGCCTCTTTGCTCAGTGTCCCAGGGGTAGCAAGGACAGGTCTAGGGGAAGTAGAGGGGGAGGCTGGGGTAGCAGCTGCTACCCTTGGCAAACCCCAAATGACGTCCCTGGAGAGGAGCCAATATGTTATTGTCTGGTACATACTGTTTACAATATTAAATTGTCCATGATGTGGGACGTGTTTGCTTGTATTTGCTGTTGAATGTCGCAATTTTGTTCAATAATGTAACCTTATGTTTTCCAAAGAAAGATGTATGTGTTTGTCTTCTTGGTGGCCCCTACACCTGCACTGGCCATCTATCAAACCACAAGGCTTTTTTTGGAATAGATTTTGCTGCAAACTGAATCACTGCTAGGGGCACCTAATTTGTGCAGGTAAGGCACTGTGAGATTAAATGATTTCTCCAGGATCATACGGTGAAGCCAGAATTTGGGCATAACCTTAAATGTAGGTACTTGACATCACATCATCCCAGCTCAAGTTGGTACAAATATGTGTTGCAGTTTGGTTTTGCATACATAAAATAATGCACAATTTTATACATATTACTTATAAAGTGCACAAGTGGCATGATAAATCAACAAGACAATGTATACATCACTGTAGAAACGTGTCGATGAAAAGGAGCAAGGGGGTCATTTTGTTTTGAATCCTGAATTGCATGAAGGGGTCCACTCCTGTTTGCACATCTTTGCAAAAGGGCCCCTGCATCCAATTGTAATTGTTTCCACCAAGTACTGGAAAAGTAAATAGTAAAACCCAGACAACATTGCCTTTTCTCTTCACTTTTCTATTACATGTCTGGAAAAGTGTAAATCCCATCCCACAATAAATGATTGTTGGAGCCATCTACAATAGATTACTTTGTAATCTGCCTACCTTTAACAGGTATAAAAGTGTGGCAGTTTTCATAGGAATATAAGGTTTTCCACCAGCATAAAAATCCTCTCTGCTATCCAACTTCGCCTGCCAAACCATACAAAATGATGCAGCACATAAAAAGTAGGGGTAAATGTGTTTAGCGCCAATTCCACTCCTCTTGACTTGGAAAATGACCCCTTGAGCTTTATTTGCCCCATCCTGAATGGAAGTTCCAGCATGCAAATTAATGAGAACATACAAAAAATCTCACGTAGACAGAAAGTGAAATGAAATGCATGACAAGGTAATTTTTTCTCACAGCTTGTTTTGTACCCTATCATTTCTAATAGCCTAACAATCACACTTAAATAGCTTATTAAAAACGTATATATTGTTAAGAAAAAAGTACCACAGCAATGGTCACTACCTGTTACCTTTTCCATCTCTAATCACTTCCTGTTGTAAATAATCTGCCTCTGAGACCCATTAAACTCATAAGACCTCACTGGGAGGGTCTGGAAGGGCAGCGGGCCCCACGAGCATTAGACCCTTGTCTGACTTTTTAATCCACCTCTGATTGCACTCTGCAGGTAATATTTAAATGTTGCTTTTGAGGTTTAAAAGATGTGCTCCTTTTATACTTTACCAGCAACATCATAGGAGATGCACCTCTCAAGTTATTTTCCAGGTATTGATGATAAACCTATGAGAAGTAAATGTTTATTGGGGGATGGAAACAATCCCATTGTCCCGCTCCCTCTCCCCCGTGTCACTGGTGTGGTCCCACTGTAAATAACGTCCATTTACGACACTGCCTAAACAGCCAGCACCCAGCACATAATTCCTTCCTGAAACAACCCACAATAAACATGATGCATTCTGTTTGAATACACACTCTGTTAATAGTTACTCATACAGTATGAGGTTATGAAGTCAGTACTTAGTTTGAATCATGAAAAGTTGTGACAGGGCAAGCTAGGCTTCCACACGGACAAAGATACGTTCTATTATGGTCAGAACCCCTCTGGTAAGTACACATGAGAAGAAGATCTGAAACTGGGTCATACATGTCATCCTAACCTTGACATGCTAAGGTAGGGCATTGTTAAGCTAACAGTAAGATGCAGCTGTATTCAGTAATCATAACATAGCAAGCAAGGTACCCACATGTGGACATATACACGTTCACATACTGAAACCAACATGCATTGGCAAAACCAAGAACGTGGGCCTTTGAGTAGGCATGAGATGTGGATTTGCCAGGCACCGCCATAAGGGTACCAGCTGACAATGAGATGGGAACAGATGGAAACTGGTGTGAGTACCTGGGCATATGATGACACTGCCTGGCAAATGTCTGTCTGATACCTATACACAATCCAGAACTGTTGGCGTTGTGATAGCTTGTTTTGGACAGGACTCCACTGCAAGGAACAGATGCACACCATACAGATTGCTTATAAATGCAAAGCCAACAGATATACATTGTTAGGAGATTTGTAATTAAACAAGGAGCTCATTTAAAGAGGCGGTTAAGTCATTAAATACTGAAAGGAATGCATAGATATAATACTGGCAGTCCCCATACAGCACAAAAGATTGTGTTAATTTGTGATAGAGCTTGCTCAAAGAGTTCAGAGGTGGGTATGTTTTGTCAGGGAGGGGCAGGGAGTTGGTGGCACTGCCCTAGGGATTAACATGCTAATGGGTAGTCCATGAGTTTGTAAATGACCAAACACTCTTAGGCTGTGTGTCCCACCTCACCTCACATCCCATCTCTATTCTATCTGTGTTCCAGTGCACAAGTTGTGGCTTAAATCTAACAGGCAAAACTAAGAAAGTGCAAGTCTATGAATGAATCTTAACCACTGGCATTGCTTTGGTCAGCCTTCCAGGTCATTGTTTTCAAATCAGCCTTTGCTAACGTGAGCAGCCCTGGACAAACTGCTAGACAACAATGCCTATGTTGGCTTGAGTTCCAGTTTAGAGGGGACATGGCCTAGCACTTGAGATTGAACTGACCGTTTTGCAGCAGAATCAAGACTCATTTGTTAATGGATTATCCCCTTCTGCAATGATACAGACATACCAAAGGATTATGGCATGCAAGGCTGCCAAGAGCAATGCCAGTGATAATGTTTAAGTCAAAGCTCTGCATCTATCACTTTTTGATTTTACTACACTCTCCCCTACAGAATTCTTTTTTTATTATTACCAACCTTAATTTTTGACTTATACTCTAGTAGTAAATGCAGCGTAATTTACACGTTGAATGTTTTGTAAGGACCCTCAGTCACTTGATGCTCATGCTGCTGAAATCAGCTGACATGTATTATTTAATACAGTTAACCATTTTTATTAAGTATGATGGGAATAATTGGTATATTCCTGCAAAAAATAAACATATTTTAATTTACAGAAAGCCATTTGTGATTGTAAGTTTAAGAACATAGCTACCCTGTAACGGAGATGTTGGAAATGTGGGTAAGATGAACAGTGCAGTTAAAAACAAAAGCAACGCAGGATCTTGCTAGACAGTTGTAGGCTGCCTGCTTGATCAATTGTGCTACCTCCTTAGAGGTGTGACTGGCCCTCCATCTCCCTGGTCATTTGTGTTTTCATGGATGTGTGGCAGAAATCATTGTCCAGGGCAAGCAATACAATTCTGGCTATGCCTCATGCAGTGCAGCCCCTCAGAATGCTAATCGCAATGAAGTTGCTGCCGCATGTTTAGAGCAAAATCCCCCTTGCCCAGGGTCAGACTGGGCATGAAATCCATCCAGGCCCCAACAAGAAAAGTGGCCCACAATCACACAATACAATTCACTACTATCCAGAACAGATTGTTTGAGTACTATCCAATGGGGTGTTTTGGGTACAATATGTTGCAAATAATGCATTTGAAAACATATTTGCTTATAAAAACAAGGTATGTTAACTGACAAAATTTCATCAAAAGTTGGGTTGAAACAAGGCTGTACTCTAGCTGCCATGCTGTTCAATCTGTATACATGTGATATAGAGGAATGTTGAGCAAAGGAAATTATCTATCCCATTCTAATTGGTCGAATGAGATTGAACTACATTGGTTTTGCTGATGACATCCTTATCTTCGACAAAACAACGTTCGGCCTTCAGCATAAACTAAATGCTTTCATCTGTTATGCCAATGCCCAAAATTTGAAAATCAATCATTCTAAATCACGAATTTTGATATTTAAGGATGGCCATAAAAAGAGTTGTCCGTACACATGGCTCATGGAAGATACACGGGTTGTCATTATCCAAGAAGTCAAATACTTGGGGTATCCTCTATCGAATTCTTTCTCAAAGATCTGGTGGAAAGATAAAATGTGTGAGAAAATCAAACCCCTAGTTTCTCAAATGAGAATAATTATGGGTAAATACTGTGGTCTCTCTCTCTTGCCCGTTCTTCAATTTTACTTCCTAAAAGTTGAACCATCACTACTTTATATATTAGATATGTGTATATACGAGATAGATGGCATCTTAGACACTCTTCAAGGAGGAATTTGGAAAAGTGTTTTAGGGCTTCCTGCATCCGTTCCAAATGATATAGTTCGTCATGAACTAGGTATTCTTCCTTTATCTGCTAAACGGAACTGGAGGCTTCTGAACAACTATGCAAACATTTTGGATCCCCCTGGTAATTCACTTTATGAATACCTGAACGAACATCTTCTTAAGGGTTGTATGAGATCTTTGACCAAATATGCTGGAAAAATGAACGATTTAATGGCTCTACTTGGCATTTTGAAAGATGATCTAACATTAGGTTTACCTAGTTCTAAACAAAAATTGTACTTATATTACTGGAGTTGCCAGGCTGATAGAATTGGGTTCTATCGCTCCTACTATGAGTTTGCCCAGTTTAGAAGGAAGTGGGGTCATAGACCAGGTTACATCATGCAGTTTCCTTCTGCTTCGGGTCGTAATATTTACTTACGATTTAAACTCAATCATGTTCACTCCAATGAACGCCTGTGTAAATGGGGCACCTGTTACAAACAATCCAACAACGGCTCCTGCTGATTTTGTAAGTATGTTTCCATTATCGAGACTCTTAAACATCTAGTTGTCTGTTGCGAATATTTTGAAGATTTGCGACAATCGAGGTTTAGGAATTATATGATATGCAACTCCAATTTGTCTCGTGAAGCATTATGGCAGAGATGTATGCTGGGTGAAAGTACTAAGCTCATTTTAAGATTGGTATCGATCCTAACAAACATTGACTCAAAGCTGAAGGATATGAATGATATATGAGGAGTGTTTTTTTTTTATATATGAGTTTTATGATACATGAATGTTTTTGATTAATCTAAAAGTGTAAACTTTGTTTTTTTCTTTTTTTAAATTTACGTGTTGTATATCTTAAAGTATTTGTAAAGTGTAATGTATTAGATATTGTATACTGAATTATTTTGTAAAGGTTCTTAACCAAACACAAAAAAAACAAACAAAGAAAACAGGCCTATTCTGTAAAAAGAACGCCCCATCCTAGCATCATGGCTGGGCATTGCCCTATGGGTCAGTCAAAGCCTGCTCCACCTGTTGTATATCTTAAAGTATTTGTAAAGTGTAATGTATTAGATTTTGTATACTGAATTATTTTGTAAAGGTTCTTAACCAAACACAAAAAAAACAAAGAAAACAGGCCTATTCTGTCAAAAGAACGGGCCATCCTAGCATCATGGCTGGGCATTGCCCTATGGGTCAGTCAAAGCCTGCTCCACCTCTACAACCTCCAACTGGTGTTTAACACCTCTGCCAAAGGCTCCTTTCTGGGCGGGCTAGGGGCTGGCATTGGGGACACCTGGCCCCTGTGCCCCCGTGCTGGAGCCGGGACTGGTGCCAAGATAGAGCGAGAAGAAGTATAAAGGCATTAGGTGGGGAGGTGGTACGAAGGCAAAGCATTGTGGGATTGGAGAAAAAGGAAGGTCTTACACATTGAAAATAGGCCACAGAACTAAAAAAGAGATAGTAATCATTAAGGCATGAAATACAGGAAGGCAGATGGTACAGAAACTGGCACACAGAAGGCAAGAAAAAGACGGATGGAAAAGCCAAATGGCACAAAGAGGTGGCACAAAGAATCAAGGTCCATCAGGCAAGGAGGGATTACAGGCACAGGAGACTGCAATAAAAGGATTTTAATGGCAGAGAGAAATACAGAAAGCACAGAGGAAGTCCGGAAGGAGTAGAGAGAAAGATAACTCGAGGAAGAGTAAAAACAGAGGGTAAAACAGAGGGAGCTACAGAGGCAGAGAGAGACAGGCAACGAGTCAAAGAGAAAGAGGGAGAGACTGGGGTACAGAGAAAGACATGAACCCAAAGAAGCAATTACCTAGGGTGAGGCTCAGGCACAAAGAAAGGAAGGGGCATAGTGGGTGGTACAAGATGTAGAAGAGTTCCAGTGAGAAAGGGGCATTAGGAGAGCCAGGGCACAGAGGCAAAAACAGATGTCTACAGGGAAGATGGTAAGGGTGAACAGAAAGCAAACGTGCAAAGAGAGAGAGACAGGTGAGTAGTACTAGGACAGAGAGGATAGAGAGAGAAGACCTATGGAGGAAGCAAAAGGGATTTTCATACTAGCGTAAAACAATGATTTCCCGTGGAAACTGCCTTCTTTTTGCATCAGCAGAAAGCAAGCAGTTTCCATAGGAAATCATTGTAAACGCCAAATGCCATGCATACATGGCAGGCAGCATTTAGTCTCTGTGCACTAAGGAGTGCAAATAGAGAAGTGCAAACAGGCTTCTGCCGTCTCTTTACACTTCTTATTTGCACTCCGCACTGCAAATCACCAAAATGACTAGGAGGGGAACCTGTTTGTACATACATGCAAACGTAAACGGGCCCCTCCGGAAAATTTAATATTTTGAGAAAATGTGCTTCTATCTGCTTTACCTTTTGGCTTCAAACCACTCTATACTGAGTAATGGCACTGGAAAAAGATAGAAATTCTTCTGAACAATCGAAGTATCTGATTTAGCCCCTTACTTTGTGAATAGAATTGGGGGATTATATGTGATTACTGTTTTGGAATTTTGATGAGGATTTTGTGATTTTTTATTTGTTTGGATAAATGTTTGGAAAAGTGACATGTATTAAAACTTGACTGTTAACTGTAAAATACCAAATAAATAATTAAATAAAAAGTAATGGCACAAGGTTAGTTTCCATTGTGCGTCTTCTGGCCAGAACAGGATTTGGACACGGTAACCCTTATACTGTGGCAATCCTGAAGATTGATATGATTGTTTAAGGGTGGAGCTGGAAACAGTTGACATTTAACTGTCCTACTCGGGTTATTAAACTTCATCCTGCTGTATATTAGTTTTCCATAGTAACGTGCAATGGATGCCAATTCTGAGTATTTACATGATGGATAGAAATTCCACGACAAGCTACAACATTTTCCACCTACAAAGCCAGAAACACGTGTCCTAAAAGTGCATTCTCTCTCAGAGTAGTTTTGTATGCTAAGAGTGTTTTAAGAGCTGTAGTTCTTCCATTAACCATGCATAATAATAAAAAAAATGTGTTTGTTTGTATGCAGTGCTTAGTTCCCAAAGTATTTGTGAGTTCTCCAAAGGCACTCATCGGGGGTTTTGCCGAATGTGGCTGTAGGGAAACCAATGCTTTCAGATTCTCAACTCCTTGAGGAATCGATTGGTGTGTCTAACCTTCCTTCACCTGCGTGGCTAGCCCTGAATCCTTGCAGGGAATGGTGTTATTTAATTTGCTTTATGCAAAGAATTTCCAAAAGGCTTGAATGTTCCATCTGAATGAGTGCATAAGATAAAATGCACTGCAAAATGAATCATCTCATCAGTGAATTGCGCTGCACAGGAGAGAGCCAACACCTCAGAGCTATCCAAGAAAGAGATCGCAACTGTACTGCCAACAAACCACCCAGTCTTCGGTGCCCATGAAAATAAGCCATATTTTCAAAGTTTTGACATTTATATCCAATTCCTCTGCACCAACAGCCCTAGATTTTAAAAACCTCTTCCTAGTATATTGTACCTGTGAGCAGGGCCGGTTTTAGGGCAGGGCCGGCCGGGCGACCGCCCGGGGTGCCATGCCACACAGGGCGCCATTAGCCCCCGCCACCCCAGCCGAGGGGGGTCTTTCAAGGACTCTCCCACGCTGGTGTAATTTTAGAAGGCGCAGCAAACACCCTTTTGTTATTGAAGGCGTCCGCGGCACAGGGTGCATTTAATAACAATAGGGTGCCAATGATTACCTGCACGCTCCAACCCGGGAGCGAGGTGGTTTTAATTGGTATAGGGCATTCATGCATTAGCATGAGCACCCTAGTCCAGTGATTAACTCAGAGCCAGGTGCTGGAGCTGGGATTTTAGCCACAGACAGCAACACTGATTTGGCCCTGGTCTAACTTTGCTACTCGAGAGCAGCAAATGGAGATGCTGTTTTTCATATTACCAGTAGGGGGCTCCTTGGGATTCAGTTACGGTGGAAGCACCCACACTGTCATATGCTGGCCCTGGCAAAACCGAGAGGACTATCACATAAGCGTCCTTTCAAGCAAATAGACATCCAGACACCCATCATTCCCTGCAGTACATTTCACAAATGTTGAATTACTGAGCATTTATATATGATTTTGGTTTTCAAGTGACCTCATTTTTTTGTATATTTTTTATATGCTCTATTTTTTTTGAGTGCCCTCACCAATGTGTGCAGTGTTGCCAGTTTCTTATTTATTGTTTTCTGTGTTACCCCCTCCTGTTTTTATGGCGCATAGTGATTGCATGGGGCTTACGGTATTGGTATGTATGACACACAACACAAAACACAGACAATCTACAGTGCACCTCATGATGAAAGCCCACTTCACGTCCCCAAAGTGTTGTTCTGCTCAAGGTGAACCTGCCCGTTCCTCGCTCATCTTCCCTTCCCCAATCATTGATACCTGACAGAAACGGGATAGCATGTAAAAAGCTGCAGGGTGCAGACACCTTGCGGTTCCATGTGTTCATTTCCCCGCACAAATATCGCGCTACAAAAATATCGACATATTTTTGCCGTGATATTTACCCATGGACCCTGCGGGGGAAACCCCCGCAACCCTTGCATTATTTTAAAAT
Source organism: Ambystoma mexicanum (assembly GCF_040938575.1). Classification (NCBI taxonomy): domain Eukaryota; kingdom Metazoa; phylum Chordata; class Amphibia; order Caudata; family Ambystomatidae; genus Ambystoma; species Ambystoma mexicanum. Next base: position 222,870,313 of record NC_090927.1, on the reverse strand, counting down.
GTGCAAGGGACACCCCCGAAACCCCGCCCAAAATATCGCCTATGGTGAGACAAATGGCCATACGTACGGCGATATTTTTGGTGGCGATATTTTGTAGGGATACCCACCTTGCAAGGGGCCAGTAGTGGTAGCAAGCACTCAGCAGGCGGTTATCATCCCCGTCTCATTTGTGTACTCTCACCCAACAACCACAAAAACCTGAAATTCAAGGGTACTCTTAGAAAAACTAAGAAATGAAGACAGATACATTCCAGAACAGATGACACAATAAAGATGCATCATTCCAACTATTATTACATTTCCCAAAAAGCAAAAATGATGTTGGTTCTCAAGCACTTCTGAACCTGTTCCTTTTAACTCCTGGGGGGAATATTTGAAACCCCCCCTGGGTGCCTTGATAAGGGACTATGGGCCTCATTACACGGTAGGTGCTAAACCATGGTGCTATTAGCACCATGGTTCATGCCGGTAATTTACTGATTCCGCCATGGCGGAATGGGGAATTACCACTCCATTCCGAGGTTGGCGGGGCGGTAATTCCCCATGCTGCCATGGCCCTTCCCCATTACCATTTTTGCCCCATAGGGCATAATGGGAATGGGGAAGGTGCTAATTACGGTACCGCAAATTGCGGTTAGCACCAAGGTCCCTTTTCAGGTCCCTACTTTAACGGCTGGTCTACACCAGCCGTTAAGGTCGGGTCCCGCAAAGGGACCTCGTAGTAAGGCGGTAAGGGTTAACGGTCACCAGTAGCATTACCGGTGACCGTTAACCCTTACCGCCTTCCGTGTAATGAGGTCCTATATCCTGCTAGCAGGTGAGTGCACAGAACCTCTCCGCCAATCAAGCTGCAATGGCACCTGCAGCTCCAAGTGTGCATATGCATTCACAAAGCACTGTAAACTATGACTAAAAAGGGATTGGCTCACGTAGTACTTGAAACCAGCTCTCACGACTGCTGGCCATGTCGTTGTCCAATTGGCAATGCAAGGTTTTGTTAGGGTAGCTGCATTATGGTCCTACCGCCACAATCTCTGCTTATTCTGCAATCCCAAAGTCACAAAGCTTTTGCCCTGGCTCCTAGTGCTTGCAACTCCCAGTCCCAGGTTTTATCCAACACATTGATGAATATCGTATGTTCTGCTTGCAGCTGAAGACATGGGTGTTAGCAATTTTATATAGCCTGATCTACCCTAAAGGCTGGACAAGTGCCAAGAAGCCACATTGATAGTGAAGAAGCACTCAATAAACCTTTAACAGAAGATAATGGTATAACTGTCCTGCCAAGACATGCCTCCGCTGAACTATTACATTGTATCGCAGCCCTGCTAAGAAGTGCAAATACTACCCCTTAAAGATCAAGTATTTCTGCTGGGATATGTCAGTATGGTCCCACTAAAGGTAAAGCAGACCTGATGTGAGGTGCTAATACTTCTCCTTAAAGGTAAAGTATCTACTGAGATATTTCATTATGCCCCCCCAAAAGGTAAAGCAGGCCTGATGTGAGATGCCAATACTGTCCCTTAAGGGTAAAATAGCTACTCAGATATGCCAGCATTCTCCCACTAAAGGTGACCCCCAATACTGACCCATTACTAGTAGAGCAACCCTGTGGAGGAATGTTGCTACTGTCACATCAACACTGTGGGGGATGATGGTAATTTGCCATTCAAGTACAGCAGGCCTATTGAGAGTGCCGTCATGTGCCATTAAAAGTGAATCCACCCGGGTGCGGTCCCACCAAAGGTATAGCAGCTTTGTTACGAAGTGTGAGTAATATTCCATTATAACAGTTTATTTTGCCAAGTGCCAGGCTTTGGCTCTCCGGATCTGGATTCCTAACGCTCCACACAAATGTATTTAATCTGTTTCTGAACATCTTAGTTTTATATAACATTGGCAGTGAGTAGTGCTTTACCAATATAATAATAGTGATGATGATGATGATAATGACAGCCTTAAGCAGTGTGGTTACAATGTCAAATGGAATGCTTATCTATTGAAAATTGTCGGTGCCTTGTCAATAAAAGTAGCGCAGTGGAACCGAGAAGTGCTGGCACTATCAATAAAAGTATTCGGTCCCTGTTGAGAACTACTATTCTGAACCTTTCCTAATTATTGCAGCTCTGTTGATTAATGGCTGTACTGTCCCACCAAACATATAGGAGCCTAATTGAGGAGTGGATGTGGCAGCATTGTCTCATTCAAAAATATGTCAGAGTTGCTACAAGGCGCTGGTACAGTCTTATTAGAATTATAACGCCATGCTATCCTGAAATGTGTCTTTACTTAGGCATTAAAAATATAATAGACCCAACAGGAAGTGATGTCTGTAGTGTCCCTACCTGTGCTCCGGCATCCGTGTTGATTGGAATGGTGAGTGTGTGAAGTGCGGATTGTATGGTGCGAGAAAGGAATGTTGGCGCGCGCTGGAGAGGCAGTTGAGAGTGGATGTCAGAGGGAGCACAGGGTCGTTTGGTTAATAAGAATAATGTATCTGTTACTACTAACCTTGAGACTTCAGCGTTTATTTACATTGACACTGTCAGGTTGCCCACATCGTTGTGTGGACGGACCCCGTTTGGGTCCTCAGGACATGACGTCCCGGACGTGACGTCAGGGGAAGGGGGGAGGGTCGAGGAGGGTTTCGGCAGTTCCGCCGACACAGTTAATGAAGACGGTTGTGCAACAAACTCGGCTCCGGCGTATTATTCCGGTGAGCGTCGGATCAGCTGATTGGGCCCGCTTCCGCATGAAGCGAGGACCCAACACTGCCGACGAGCGGGCGCGGACCCCGCAGGCACCGTGCCGAGGTCTGCAGCCGAGCAGTTTAGCCCGTCGGCGCGCCTCGGGCACGGGTGCCCACCCGGCAAGGCCCCGCCTCCCACGTGACAGAGGCCTCACGTCCAGCCCGTCACCCTCTACGACAACGGGTGCACCGTGTGAGCATGGCCCCCGGCTCCCGCGTGACTCTATTTACAAGCCGGAACACAGGCGCTCCGGCACCGCCGGGCACTCGTCACGAGTGGCCCTGCCCTCCGAAGTGTAGAGCGCTGTGTGAGCGCGGCCCCGGCCCCGCACGACACGGCGAACGCCCGCGCCGAGACGCCCACAGGACACGGGCGCTCCGGACCCGTGGAGGCCCCCGCCACAAGCGGCCCCGCCCCCACACGCGGTACTTTCAAGAAAAGACGCGCTAGCAGCCAGCACACAGCAGGAACACAGGCCAAAGGCCACAGCACAGAACAAAGGACACACATCGTGGAAGCAACCAACTTAGGTGCCCACAGTGCATCCCGCATAGCACAAAAGTCAGCGCCACTACACCCTCGCGGCGGCACAGTCATGTCGGACACCGCGACCACCCCGGAGTCCTCCTCAGGAGGAGCAGGACAGGCATCTGGAAGCGCCGACACTGCGCAGGACAACAACCCGCATGCACACCAGGAAGGTGCAGCCCAAGTCATGCATATGCCCAACCCATTTGAAATCAGAGACACCTCCAACCTAGGGCCCAGATGGAACATATGGTTACGAGACTTCAAGTTCTACGCAGAGGCCATAGGACTGACGGACGACACGAGGCTGAAAAACACGCTGTTCATGGCAGTGGGACCGGCGGTAAGAGACATTGCAGGGGAATTGCTGGATGTAGACACCGTCACATATGGGCAACTACATGCCAAACTGTCCGAATACTTCGCACCGCATACAAACGTGGATTATGAGCGCCACATGTTCCACACAACAAGACAGGAAAAAGGGGAGTCCATAGACAGTTTTGTGATGCGATTACGCATCAAACTGAAACATTGTGAATTCCACAGGTACTCCAACGAAGAGGCGCTCAGGTCCCAAGTGATAGCTGGATGCCTCTCACAGCCTTTCCGCAAACAACTGTTACAGAAACAACGGTCACTAGAAGAAATCCTGGCGCTGGCCCGCATGGAAGCAGCGGTGGACTCGCAACTGGACAACCTTGGCAAGGTGTCCATTCACCAACCGAGCGACAACGCAGATGTAATCAACAAGATATACACCCACCCAAGTCAGACCACCAAACACCCCGATGCCACGTGCTTCAAATGCGGCTACGAGTATCCACATTCTGGCACATGCCCGGCCATAGGGCAGAATTGCGCCGCGTGCGGGGGAATGGACCATTACAGGGCCATGTGCAAGAACTCCCCGACCCACTCAACGCCCAAACACCGATACCAGGAAAGGCGCAGGCCCACACCACAGAGCCCGCCCAGGCCGCCAGCGAACAGCGAAAGGCGGCGTACCAGGAAGGAAGAAGGAGACCGCAGAAGTCGCTACACACGCGAAGACAGAAGATCATCCGAGGACACGAGAAGGTCACACAGGTGGCGTTTCGTAAGGTATGTGGAGACCCGCTCCCCCACCAGCACGGATACCCTCTCGTCAGAGGAGGATCAGAGAAGAAAAGGGTACGTGTGGGCCCTACAGGACAACACGACGGCCACCCAACACAGCCCCATTTTGACACTCCAAGTGAACGACACTCCACTGAAGTTTCTCGTAGACACCGGAACGACGGTCAACATCATCAGCGAAAGCGCATATCAGTCCCTGACCGCCCCACCAAAGATCCGGAAAGCCACAGTGGACATATACCCCTACGGGTCCAGGACGCCCCTGCCCTGCAAAGGCATGATCACGGCCACATGCACACACAAAGGACACTCGGCGAAGATCCCGTTGTACATTCTAGACACAGAAGTCAACAGCGGGTGCATACTGAGCTTTCGGACAGTAGTCGACATGGGACTGGTACACATACTATACCAGTTGATGGCCCACAAGTATTTCGCCAAACCGGACTCAATTGAACAATCATTCCCCAGACTCTTCACAGGTCTAGGCAAACTACGCAACCGAAAAGTGCACCTCCACATCAACCCTCAGGTCAAACCGGTAGCCCAACACTACCGAGGCATCCCGTTCAACATCCAGAGACAAGTAGAGGAGGAACTGGACAAGCTCATCAAAATGGACGTTATAGAACCCGTTTCAGGCCCGACACCATGGGTTTCACCCATCGTCCCCGTCCCGAAAAAATCACCAGAAGAGTCCATACGGCTATGCGTCGACATGCGCAGAGCCAACACAGCCATCGAAAGGGAGCGACATCAAGCACCGAGAATCACGGACACGATTCACCTCCTCCACGGGGCGAGGATATTTTCCAAATTAGACCTCACAAAAGGGTACCACCAGATCGAAATAGCACCGGAATCCCGCTACATCACCACGTTTGTCACGCATCTCGGCCTGTTTCAATACAAAAGGCTCAGTTTTGGCATATTCTCGGCCGCTGAGATCTTTCAGGAGGAGATCCACAAGGTGATCAGGCACGTTCCCAACTGTCTAAACTATTCGGACGACGTCCTGGTATACGGCAAATCACAGGAAGAACATGACCTGGCACTGCACAGAGTATGTCAGGCGCTGGACGACGCAGGGCTCACCCTAAACAAAGCTAAATGCGAATTCTCCAAAGGTTCGCTGAGGTTTTTCGGGCACATCTTCTCAGATAAGGGCATGAGGCCTGACCCAGAGAAAGTGGAGGCCCTCAACTCAGCCACGCCGCCCGTCAACACTACCGACCTCAGATCATTCCTGGGACTGGCCAGCTACTGCTCCAGATACCTAAAAGACTATGCCACCGTCAGCAATCCCCTACGACTTCTCACCAGGAAAGACACGCCATTCACATGGTCAAAGGAGTGCCAAGCAGCATTCTAAGCGATACGAAGAGCCATCACACAGGCAGAGGACATGGCATATTTTGACGCCAACCGTGATACCGAGCTGATAGTAGACGCCAGGCCCGTGGGACTGGGCGCCATATTGACGCAAAAATAACACATGGAGCCACGGTCCACGCACGTGGTAGCATACGCCAGTAGGAGCCTGACGACCACAGAACAGGCATACTCTCAGGCGGAAAAAGAGAGCCTCGCGGTTGTCTGGGCCTGCGAATACTTTCATCTATTCCTCTTCGGTAAGGAGTTCACTATCTTCACGGACCACCAGGCACTACTCACCATTTACGGCAGCCCGAAGGCCAGGATGCCATCAAGAATTGCCAGGTGGGGACTCCGCTTGCAGGATTACAAGTTTACCATACAGCACCGGCCAGGCCAAGAGGAAAACCCCGCAGACTATCTCTCCCGACACCCCATGCCCACGACGGCGTCCCAACCATCCATAGCGGACGCGTACATCAACTACATTATTCACCACCTACAACCACTTCCGGTAGGATGGCTGGAACTGTCCGTAGAATCAGAAGCAGACCCAGCACTGCGAATCGCCAGCCACTGCCTTCAGGTAGACAAAACGGCCCTCATGAGACAGCAGGCCAGAGATGAAGCGGAAACCACGAAAGAAGACATCAAGTGGCTAGATCAAGTCCGCGACGAGTTGACCGTAGTGGAGGATAATGTCATACTAAAAGGCTGCAAGGTCATCGTCCCGAGAACTCTCCGGGAAAGGATAATACACCTAGACCATGAAGGACACAGGGGCGTAGTCGCCACTAAGCGCCTCCTGCACCAGAAAGTCTGGTTCCCCCAACTCGATCGCCTGGTGGAAAACATAGTGGGCAACTGCCACGTTTGTGCGCAAGTGGCACCCCCGCCACACCCGAACCCCCTACAACCCTCACCGCTGCCCAGCAAAGTGTGGGAAGAGCTGGCAATAGACCTATTCGGACCACTGAACAATGGGACACACGTGGTTGTACTCATGGACGAGCACTCAAGATACCCAGACGCTCAGATAGTAGAGAGCAGCGCCACGACGTGTGTCATCCCAGTCATAGACAGGATGCTCTCTGCTTATGGTATCCCCAAAATCATAAAATCCGACAACGGTCCCACTTTCATCAGTCAAGATTTTCAACAATTCGCAAAATACATGGGGTTTCAACATCGACGCATAACCCCCCGGTGGCCACAGGCCAACGGCATGGTTGAGAGATTTATGGCCAACATAAAGAGGACCCTACAAATAGCCCATGTGCAGAACAAGCCATTCGAACAGGCCCTCAATCAACTTCTACGAGAATACAGGCACACCCCCCACAGCACCACGGGTGTATGCCCTGCAGACCTAATGTTCCGAAGACCGATCACCACACGACTACCCGAAGGCCCGAGACCACAAAACCCAACACCGCTGGAACAAGAAGCGCGAGCAAACGACACCGCGAACAAAGCGAAAACAAAGGAGATCACGGACAGGAAAAGGAGGGCTCGAGAGAACACAATGCAACCAGGAGACGAAGTATGGCTAAGACAACCCAAGAACAGGAAAGAGGAAGCCACCTTCGCACCCACACCGCTAGTCGTGACACACAAGAAGGGTTCTATGGTCACCGCACAAAGGAGTGATCACTCAACAATAACTCGGAACAGCTCACACTTCAAACGAGTCAGCCTGACGCCAGCAGGCCAATGGACATGGGACCGGGACAGTGATGAGGACAGACCACGCGAAGAAGCATATCAGGGAGACGGAGAAGAGTCAGAAGGCGAAGCGCCCCGCTCCCCACCTGCCAGGGAGGAATCGACCCCGAGCAAGACAACCCGACCGCAGAGGAGTCGCATGAAACCAATGCGACTCATCGAGGAGATGGGGTAAGAGAGGGGCCCTTCAACTAACGCGCTAAAAAGGGGGGAGATGTCAGGTTGCCCACATCGTTGTGTGGGCGGACCCCGTTTGGGTCCTCAGGACATGACGTCCCGGACGTGACGTCAGGGGAAGAGGGGAGGGTCGAGGAGGGTTTCGGCAGTTCCGCCGACACAGTTAATAAAGACGGTTGTGCAACAAACTCGGCTCCGGCGTATTATTCCGGCGAGCGTCGGATCAGCTGATTGGGCCCGCTTCCGCATGAAGCGAGGACCCAACAGACACCACATTTGGCGACGAGACTGCCAACGACCCTGCGATGATCGGCAAAGGACCCACGGCTTTTGGCGGCAGCTCCCTCCTGATGAGGATTGAAAATACAGGTGGGCCAGGCACAGTTCAAGCTGATGGCTGCATTAACTGAAAGTGCAATATCTTATTGGGGAAAGATTTCCAAGTGTGCGCGTACAGACTGCAATGGCAACTGCTGATTGTGGTGTTAGAGTAAAGCACCCTAGAGCATCACACAACATTCCACCATTTTGATGGACATGAAGGCAAGTAAAGGCCCAGGCGGTAATTTGCATTAATCTGCAGCCTCATTTTAGTCACAGTGCCTTCAGCAACAAAAAAAGAAAAAGAGGTATAGGGATAAGAAACTGTCCTGATTGGAATCCAGCCTTGCTTGTGGTAATCTAGCCATTCCCTTTAACTGGCAGTGCTCAAAGAAAAAAATGAATACATTTATGTTTGCTTTTTATCCAAAGTGAAGTGAATTAAGTGAAAGCACAGTTCAACATGCAAGGCCTTACTGTATATCCACCAGAGAGCTTCTTGCCAAATCCTGGTCGGTCAACCATATTATGGCCAGAGTGTAAAGAGCACTGGAATAACTACATTAAGACTAATGAACAAGTAGGTTTGACCCCACAGAAAAGGGAATTGTTATTGTTATATGCTTTGGAACCTGAGAGGCAATGCAAATATATGGAATTGCCGGAATTGTCTGGTGATGAAGCTGGTGACTTGGATGTACATGAAAAGGCTTTGAGACAGTTAGATAAGTATTATGCTCCAGAGTTTAATGTCGCCATCAATAGATATAATTTCTATACTGGGTCTCAGAAAGACGATGAATCAGTGGAGGAGCATGTGTCAGCTCCCAAGGAGCTTGCTCACACATGTCAGTTTGGTGCAGGCGTCACATTGGATGAGCTAATCAGGGATCAAAAGATCATCCACACCAAGGACCCCCTGATTCAGGATCGCTTGTGGATGTTAGGAAATCCTTCACGATCGGAAGCTATGACCATAGCTAAAAGAGTTGAACACACACATCTCTGCTCGAAGGAGACCAAGAATAAGAAAATGGAAGTTCTTCAAGCACAAACCGGAGTTCAAACGGAGATGGAGTCTGCAGCGCAATCTCTTGTAAATGTGGTAAGGTGCAAGAGGGACAAAGAGGATGGTGAGGAAGCTATACCAAATGACAAACACATGAGATCAAAGGACCAGGATCGCTAAGAAGTCAAGAGGGGAATGAAGAAACCTGGGTTGAAGAATAAAGGCAGAGATAAAGATAGATGCTTCAAGTGTGTCAAAATAGGTCATTATGCCAATTCAAAAAACTGCCTGCCAACCACCAGACGTGTACCATATGCAGAATGAGGCAACATTTTGCTGTGGCCTGTACAAACAATAAAAAGGGTCCTTGGTACAAGATATGATATGATATATGATATGATATGGCATTTATATCGTGCCTATACACAAGTATTTCAAGGTGCGACGAGGCAAGGGAGGGGGAGCAGAGGGAAGACAGAGACAACGATCCTACGAGGCCAGATGACATTGAGATCGCGCATGTGCAGGGGAAGGGGCTGACTCAGAAGAAGAGCGATTGGTGGTGGTGGTACGTGAACCAGCCAATGGGGAATTAAAAAGTCCCAGATGCAACATATTAATTGAGAATTCAGAGTTGCCAGCGATGGTTGACAGTTGTTCTCCAGACACTATTATGACAGCTGGCACATGTGAAAAACTGAAAGGCCAAGGATTAAGACCAAAAGTTCATCGATCAGCCATAAAGAATCCAGGTGGGTTTGAAGGTTCGAAGATTCATAACACAGGTTGGATCAAAGGCATCGTACAATTTAAAAACCGTTGAGTGGAAAAAAGTTTACATATCAAGGAAAGGCGTAAATGTCCTAGGTTGGAAAGGTCAGGCTGCGTTGAGGATTAGACTAGATGCATGTCAAGACAAGCCTGTACTCATTTTGAAGAGCAGCAAACCAAGTCCGGAGATTCTAAAAGGGATCCTAATTACGTGTTAATCAAGAGTTGGGGCTACTAAAGAATTACGCTCATGGAATTATGTTAAAACCCATAGCAGTACCAGTTGTGCATTCCAAAGTGTTATGATTTATCTTGTTGTAACATGATGAGTTGAGAATACCATGTACCCAACACTCCATGCAGAATGATATTGGATTGACAAAATTCCAAGCACAGCAGTTGGTGTCAGCATTGTAGGGAGAAGCTGTTGCTGGGGGGCTGTGCTAGCGAACTTTAAAATAAACTGATATAGACCACATCTGGCGTCTGTGGTTCCATTCCTACATTGGCAACGAGGATTCTACATACAGAGACCCCCGGTACCCCTGGTTACCCGGCTCCATTCAGCCGAACGGAAAACAGCAAGCCAGTCTTCCTCCCTGGCGTTGCAGCGGCCAATGAGGAAGCTGCTCCACCTATTCAGCGTTGCAGCGGCCGGCGAGGGAGCAGCGGAAGGCCATCCCAGCCTTCCACCAAGAAGAGGGCGTGCTGTTGCTCCATAACGTATGCAGCCAGTGAGCGAGCAAGGAAAGCTCTCACTGCTGCATCCCCATTCTTCCCGAAGCAACTCCCTCCCTAGCTGGCGTTGATGGAGCCAATGAATTTAAGAAACTAAAGAAAGGCTTACCTTCCTAAACCTCCCATTTCATCCTAAAAACTTTCTCAAGGCCATCAATACCACGCACGTGCAGAGTGCATCAACCGCCTGACTTTACAGCTGGGACAGCTGCGATCTGTGCATGCGCAAAGTCACTCATCGGGATCCCAGCGCATCAAGGGGAAAACCATTTAAAGTGGAATGTCCCTTGTCTGTATGATCACATTACTTGTGAGTACACTAGTTTACGCACTGGGAGAGTGCGTCCCCTCCAGAATACAGTAAAAGGGAGCTCAGGGTGGGCTATTCCCTGCAAGTTTGTTCTAGGACAATAAAGGAACACTACCAGAAGAAAGGGCAACAAATACACACCAGAATAGCAATGACAGGAGTACCTGGCCCTCCTGTTTTCATTGCATTTCCGGGCCCAGCAAAGGTTGAATGTGCACAAATGATGAAAGGCTCCATCCATTACATTAAGGCTGCTTGTGGGAATTCGTACTCCAATGAGAGAAAAGTGTCCCTCTTGATGCACTTTCTAGGTTACGAGTGCCAACGTATTTATGACAAACTACCACCTCTAGCAAATTAATAAAAATGATCGGGATAATGCATTGCTGAAATTAGACTTGCATTTTAATCCCAAGACAAGCATCATTTTGGAGAGGTATAATTTCATTGTCCGAGTACAAGAACAAGGAGAGAATGTTGAAGAGTATGTGACAGCACTAAGACACTTCGTTTTATCATGTAAGTTGTGGGAGTTTTTCGACAAACACATTTGAGATCAATTTATGAATCACTTCAATAGAAACAGGATAAGGGAGGAACTTTGGTTGAAAGACAAACCCACCATGGAGGTGGTGTTAGATGTAGCGAAAAGAGTTGAACATTCGCTGGCATGTGTTGCAAAGATATCAGAAAAGGAGTATTCTGAAGCAAAAGTGGAGGTTTTGAGTGTGGCGGAGGGAAAGCAAAAGAAGAAAGGGAAGGAAAAATATGCAGGCAAAGAGAGAGCCGATGTCAAGAATAACAAGTCAAGAGGAGAAAAAAGAGAAGAGTGTGAGCGTTTGTTCTTTAGGTGTGCCAGCAATGCACATTTTGCCGGATCAATGGCGTGTCCGGGTAGAAGAGTGGTCTGTGCTATATGCAAAAGACGTGGACACTTCGCAAATTGTTGCAAGAACAGACAGTTCAGACAGAAGAAAGTCTTATATGTTAACAAAGAAGATGGACATAGGTCTTGTGATGAGGATGAAGGATGTAATGTAGCAAATGTTACTGTTAATGTAATTCAGAATGCAGATGAGGACGAATGTGAACATTCGTATGTGAGTATACTGGTGAGTGAGAGGGTGGTATCAATGATGGCTGATTCAGGGTAAAAAATATCTCTTATATCTAGGATGGTGTTCGAGCAGGATATGGAGGGGGATGTTCTGAATTTGTTAGCACTAGTTGTCAATCCTGGGGGATACAATCAAGATAAAATTGATCTGCTCTGTAGCCAAATTTGAGTTCAGAGGGAGGTGTGCCAAAGGGAAGGTGTATGTGACTAAAAAAGGGAGGACACTGCTTGGATGGCGCAATCAAAAGAGATTGAAACTTAGTTTAGTTGCCAACACTGAGGACCAAGTTTTACATGTCTGATCTACACTGAGTGAAAGTTTCAAAGGTGTGTTCAAAAAGGGAGTTGTTAGAGTGAAGGGTATGCAGCACCAAATTGTATTAAAAAAGAAAGTGTCCCGGTTTCAGAAAAACTACGACCTGTGTCCTTAGCTCCAAGCGAGTGTGTGAAAAAATAATTCAGTCATTTGTTACGAATGGGTATTATCGAAATGGCTGGTGGCGTGGAGTAGACATCCCCTTTAGTGGTTGTGAAGAAGCCATCAGGTGAATTGTGCTTATGTGTAGATTTGCGCAAGTTAACTAGACGTGTGTTAATAGACTGCCATCCATTGGCCAATATGGGAGAGATGCTAGCTATGGTTGGTCATGGGCATGTGTTTTCGAAATTGGATATGGCATCTGCGTACCACCAGGTGGAACTTGAGGAGGGTTTCAAAAAACGGACAGCTTTTATAACACATGAAGGTGTGTTCCAGTTTCGAAAGATGCCATTTGGACTTGTCTCTGTGTCATCAGTCTTTCAGAGAATTATGGATAAGCTATTTCAAGGGATGAGTGGAGTGTTTTGCTTCCAGGATGACGTGCTGGTGTGTAGCGAATCTGCGAGTGAACATGAGAACGTACTGTATGAGGTATTAAAGGTATTGGAATCTAAGGGTATAACCTTGAGGGAGGAGAAATGTTTGTTTAGGGTGAACAAGGTTAATATTTGGGTCATGAAGTATCAGCGTATGGAGTAAAAGAGGGAGAAGCTGTGCTGGGGACTGTGCTAGCATACTTTCAAATAAACTGATATAGACCACATCTGGCATCTGTGGTTCCTTTCCTACACAAAGCAAGACCGATCCCTTTTGCATTAGTCAAGAGTGTTGAACGGGAGCTAAATAGACATGAGACAAGGAATAACTGAAATAATCGAGTCGTGTGAATGGGTTAGCCCTATTGTTGTCACAGTTTAAAAAAAAAATGAAAAGTTGAGGATTTGAGACAATCTCCAAGACTTAAACAAGAACATCTTGGTGGACAAGTATCCACTGCCCATTATTTTGGAGATGTTGAATTGCATTGAAGCGGCGGATCTGTACACCACATTAGACTTGTCTAATGCCTACCATCAAATCAACCTCACAGAAGATTGTAGAAACTTGACTTCCTTTCTCACACCCTTCAGTATGTACCGCTACAGAAGAATGCTGTTTCATACAGGCGTGTTACAAATGCCATATCATATCATCTGCAGCTGCAGTATTTCAGAGGGCAATGACCCAAGTGCTGAAGGGTTTAAAGGGGACCTTGGTCTAACAGGACGACATCATCGTATTTTGGAAAGGGAGAATGTGAGCATGACAAAATGCTGTGTGATGTGCTGTACAGGTTGAGTGAAAGGGGTTTGAAAGTAGAACAGAGTAAGTGCAGGTTTAAGGAACCTGAGGTGGAGTATTCGGGCCATGTAGTTAGTGACAAAAGTTATAAACCTAAGGTTGATGCTATGAGGGCCATCAAGAGTGCACCTGAACCCAACAACAAAGAAGAGTACAGATCATTCTTGGGTCTTTGCGAATATTATAGTAAGTGTGTGCGAAACTTTGCTAGCTTGACAGAGCAGATGAGAATATTACTCAAGAAAGAATAACATTTGAGTGGAATGACAAATGTGAGAAATTAGCTGAATGCATACAGAACATATTATGTGAATCATTAAATCTTGGAGGATTTGTGATTGGTAGAAAGACTAGACTCACTGTGGATGCAAGTGGCATTGGACTTGGGTCAGTGATGTCGCAGGTGATGGAAGACGGACGTGAGAGGATTATTTGCCATGCTTCCAAAAAACTGTAGCTGCAGAACAGAGATTCAGTGATTGAAAGGGTGTTATTGCCTTGTGTCTGGGCGGTACACTATTTTAGAAAGTATGTGTGGCAAATAGGTTTACGATATGCACTGATCACAAACCTCTTGTGCAGGTTCTGTCTCTGCGCGGAATGTGCAAGGCAATGCCCAGGCTTGCGAGGCTAAGTTTGAGGTTACCGCATTACCATTTTGAAGTAAAGTAGGTCCCTGGTTATTGGAATAAGATGGCTGATTTTTTTTCAAGGTTACCCCTGAAGTTGAAGGGAGGATTTCAAATCGATGATTCTGAGGTAGTTGCTGTAGTTTTGGATGTTATTCCAAGAGAAAGGTGGATCCAGGAGCTGCAGAGTGATGAGGTGTTATGCAAGGTCATTGATTTTACAGTGAGAGGCTGGCCTAATAAAAGTCTGTTAGAGGAGGCATGTCTTCCATTTTGGAAGGTTAGAGATGAGTGTTCCATTGAAGACAATTTGTAGCTGATAGGTGACAAGTTGATACAGCCCCATAGTCTGAGAGAAGGTTTGATTGAGAGGGCACATCAGAGACTCCCAGGCTCAACAAGCACGTAACGGAATGTCCGGACCAAGTATTGGTGGTGTGGTGCGGACCTTAAAGTTGAAAGGTTTTTGAGAAACAAAATGACCTTTTTTGGGTAACCCTCTGTTGTGAACACCTGCTCCTAGAAGCTTATGACATCAGATGGACAAAAACAGAGACTCAGCTCGAGCAGACGTCCTAACGCTCAATATTTTCTCTTGTATTGCCAGTTCTATTGAGAAGTTGTTGGCCCTGTTATAACTGAAATATGAGTTGTAAGGTGCTAAGTCTGAACCAGTGATTATGCAAACAGCTTTAGGAACCATGGGAACAACTTGGAATTGACATTGTAGGTCCTATAGCAACTTGGGCAGTGAAAACAGGTTTTTGTTGATGAGAGGCAGAGAGCTCAACACAGCTTTGAATCCTGTGTGAGTGCATGGTAGGCAATTAAGGAGAGACCAGAGTACCAAATGCTGTGAAGAAAAGGTTGGTAGTTCTGTAAGGGTGGTGTATTGCATGGTGATATCGTTAGGATAAAGAAGGGAAGGTTAGTGAGAAAGGTAGAGTTTAAGTATCCCAGGCCTGTGAGGGTAAAATAATTGTTTGACAATGCAGTCAGAATACAAGATGGATCCATTTGGAATATGGATCGAGTAAGTAGTTGGAGATGGGAAGGTATGAGAGTGGGTGGTGAAGACATCAGAAGTGAAGAGTGTAATAGAAATGGGTTGGCTGATGTGGATGCCTGAAGCAGAGGAGAACAGAGTCGTAGAAGAGAATGTTACCAATTCGAGAGATGAGGAGGAGGTCGTCAGGACCAACCAAGTTGTTCAGTCGAGAGGAAGAATGAGGAATCCTCAGGTGTGGTCAAAAGACTATCGCCCTCATTACAACCCAGGCATTAACGGGTTAACGGCGCCGTAAAAGGTGGCAGCGCCATTAAACCCTTAACGCCTGATTACGAGGTCCCTTTGCGGGTGGCACTTTAACGTCTGCTTTTAGCAGGCGTTAAAAAACCAACCCGTAAAGGGACCTAGGAGCTAATTACGGCACCGTAATTTACGGTGCCGTAATTAGCGCCTTCCCCAGTCCCATTGAGCCCTATGGGGCAAAAATGGGAATGGGGAAGGGCCATGGCGGCATGGGGAATTACCGCCACGCCAACCTCGGAATGGGGCGGTAATTCCTCATTCCGCCATGGCGCAGTCGGTAAGTTACCGGCATGGAGCATGGTGCTATTAGCACCACGGTCCAACGCCTGGGTCGTAATGAGGGCCTATGTCACAAACTGATGCAGAAAGATTTCTTCCTTGAGATTTTGCAGGAACACTGAGGGTTTTCTTTAAGTGTATCCCCACAGAATCTATGTTTCTGTATTGTGCTCTGATAATATTCTACTAATTTTTGTCTTCTTTGTTTTGTTGGGGGAAGGGGGAGGTTAAGTGCCCCTACCTGGGCTCGTGCGGGAGATTGAAATGGTGAGTGCGTGAGGTGCGGAATGTATGGTGCGATAAAGGAATGTTGGTGGGTGCTGGAGAGGCAGTCGAGAGTGGATGTTGGAGGGTCGTTGTGTTAATAATAATATAGTAGACGTATAGCCGCCCTATTATAATTATAGTTGTTCTTTTTATAACGCACGGTTTCTAGGCGTGGCCCCTGAGCTATCCTCCCGGCAATTGAGAATTGTTTCCCTTTCAAAATAGGTACAGCTGCCCAGCTTAAAAGTGCAGGTGTGAATACTCTACATGAATACCAAAGCAGCAGCTTCTGCTCGGAAGTGCTAATGCTATCCAATTAGGAACATTGTAGACTTAATAAGTGTGTGCTAGAGATCTTCCATTAAAACAAAAAAAGCCCTATTGAGATGAGATGATTAATTTCACATTCAAAGTATGGAAGGTTTTTAAGTGCTGTTACTCTCCAATTAGTTGCAGGGCAATTCTGCTAAATAGCACTTCACGTCAGTGTGCATCATACCTGCTCAGAAAGAGATTACATTTAATTCCCCATCAATTGCTGGCCTCCTGGATGAGAGTACCAGGAGGTGAAAACAAGCTATGTATACTGCAAATCTTCATCCTCAAATCACCCCATGCAAGATTTTTGCTGCAACAAAGCTTCAGTACCTGTTTACCTGTGCAGAACATGGCAGTCCATTAATCTCATGCTCTCGTGTCTTCTCCATGTCCCACTCCGTCTCCTCCCTTCCCTTTCTCAATGAGACATGTCTTCAACATTGTGTTTTATGCCCCCTGTCCCTCTCTTGGTTTACATTTCTAATTAGCCCCTCTCCTACTACCATTCCCTCACCTCCATATCGCTCTCCCACAGTCTCCCTTCTTCCCGTCTCCTACCCATGTTTCTCTTATTTTCTTCCTTCATTGTGTCCACTTTTCTCTCCTCCTCCTGACCTGCATTATTGACCTCCCATCTCTTTTTGTTTTACCTCTCTCCGTACCACATCTGTGCCCCACCACCTCCCTCTCTCTATCTGTGCCCCCAGTCTGTTGCCAACACAATATTATTTGTTGGCCATCTGTTTCCCAGTACTGTTTCTTTCTATCTGGCTCTCGCTCACTCTGTGTCAATCTTTCTTTGTGCCCAAGAGGTCTGTCTCTTCTTTTCCATTTTTCTGTGCAAATATGTGTGGCGAAGCCGGGACTGCAGCCATTTTGAGAGGGGAGGGGGGCGTAAAAAAGAATTTGAGCTGGCCTCCCTCCAGACCACCTATATGTGTGGCCTTACATCTTAGTTACCCAACGGATTCCGGACTTCGATGTATGTTGCTCTAGTTGACAGACTACTCACACAATTACACTTGCTGATCTGCCTGTTCTGCCAATGCTGGGTGGGCACAGGTCTGGTCCCTGAAATGAGTCTACCGCTGGAAAAGGTGGGGCAAGAATCGCTAGCATGTCCACATGATCCTTGCATGTGGCACCATACACTACCCGGATAATGGGTGAAATTTGATTTTTAACTTGGAGGACTGAACTGTGTCAGGAAGAAAGAAGAAATTGTTGTCATGCCTAAACAGCATGGGCTGTGGTGTGGGTAGTCTGCACAAGACCTACCTGCAGGAAGAGGAGGCTTCGAAGTTGGTGCATGTGTGGGTAAGGTCTATTATTCTAGCTATGAGCCCTAGGCAAGTTGTCTTAATATTTGAGTACACAAAAACCTATCCCCTCACTGGACTCTCCTCTGTTCATGAGTTAGGTGTGTCTCAGCGCTGGTTACATTTTAAGACAATTACTATTATTATTGTTATAATATTTATTGAGCATGGACCTAGCTTCGGGAAGCAACAAAGCACTTAACAATCATAGGGGGGAACAACACAGTGACGGAAGCAGAGGAAAAAAGACAGCGGGACCTAACAACAGGGGAGTGCGGGCAATTGGCAGCAAGGGATCTACAAGCAACCATGGGAAACAGTGAGGAGCAGGTCACTCAGTCTCAGTTGAGGAGGGGAAGGTTCGAGGGACCTAGGGACCTAGGTGTTAGGAAGGAGCCATTCCTTGGAGAAAAAGGTCTTGAGCTCTTTCCTGAACTGTAGAAACGATGGGATGAGTCTGATGATCAGGGGGAGCAGGATCCAGTGACTTGAGATATAGACAAAGAAGGCCTATCCTCTGGTTCTTAGTTTCCTTCACTGGCAGAAAAGTTTCCTTCACTGGCAGAATTCATGTGTGTACATGTCCTTACGTCTGGTAGATTGCATGCAAGGGAGATGCTGAGTTTCTCAGTAAGTTAGCTTGGGGACCTCAGGGTGACAGCCTTATAGAGGATGCAACAGGGTTTACAGATGATATGGGCTTGCAGCAGGAATCAGTGTAGTTCGATGTGGGTCAGAGTGATGTGGTTGCATTTTTTTAGTCCTTTGATGAGTTGTGATGTTGCATGCAGGACATATTTTAGGGGTGCCAGGGTGGTTACCAGAAGGCCTTCCAAAAGGGAATTGCCACTATCCAGGTGTGAGAGGGCCAAGGCTTGGACAGCGGATCTGAAGTTGTTTTCTGGGATGAAGGGCTTCATTTTCCATAGGAGAGAAAGTTGGTAAGAAGCCATTTAAGACAATAATATGCTAATGTGCTGCATTTATGGTGCCACATCTGAGGACCCACAGGTCTATAGAGTGTCACAACCTATATCAGACAGGAAAAGAGAGTACTTGATTTTGGAGTGGGACTACAATGAGGAGCTGGCCAATGTCCTTGATAGGTCACTTGGGCTTCACAACAGCACGTAAAAAGCTTACAAGCCTGATCAGGGAACATGCACTCCCAGACCCATGGAGACTGCAACATCCACTAGGAAGAGAATACACCTTCTACTCTGAGGTGTAGGGCAGTAACTCCAGAGGAGACTTCTTCCTAACATAGCTGAGAGACGCCAAGTTCTGCTCTAATTGTCCAATAGGCAATATCTTTATCACTGACCATGCGCCACTATCTCTGAACCGATCCCTAAACCATGTCCTGAAGAAATTGTTCAATTAGTTACTTAATACATTCTTCTTTACTAATGAAGCAACCAGAGACCAGGTTAACTAGGAGATGTCCCACTCCATGCATATAAATCATACTGATGAAATCAGCGATTGAAGCATGGCCGAGGCATTGCAATGTTACGTGTCTGGGTTCCTAATAGAACTTATGAGCAGAAAAGGCAGGGAGAAGAAAAGTCTACTGTCAGACTTGGAGAAGGAAGGAGACAGAGGACCAACATATGTGCCCAAAGTACTTGAGGACCTGGAGAAGACTAGAGAAACTGACATTCAAACTCCACAAGTGACTCTGAAAGCAGGAGGAGAATCTGTTCTTTCAATTAAACACTATCTAGTGTAGTGGAAGGTTGTTGGCATACAGCCTAAGTGATTATAGAGTGGACGTTCTATTGCTGTGTTCTGACTGAACGATGGCAGAATATCCGGCATCCCATAAACGACCATCAAAGCATTTAGAGAGTTCTTTGCACAGATATACAATTCTGAGCAGTATTCTTCACAGTAGGCTGACACAGATACCCTAGCCAGAAGGATTAGAGTTAACTCATCTAGCAGGTAATGGGAAACAATTAGTAGGCCAGCCAATCAGCAGGGAGGACGTGTGAATGGCCATAGGTTCCCTGAACAGTGGGCAGATACCGGGATCTAACAGGTTTGCATCTGAATTACAAGATGTTGGAAAGCTTGCAGTTCAACTGCTTCATTGCTTGATAGGGATACTGGAGACACTGAACTGTACATCGTGCTGGGCTAAGGGGGCCTTTGTTATCTTCCTGTCACCTGTCTGCTATGTTGTGTTCAGTAAAATGGTGTTGTGTTTTACAAGGGCAGTGTACAAGGAGGGCAACATCATTTCTTGGTGATGCTTCATATTGTGTGGGTTGCACATCGTAGCTGTGAACTGCTTGAGCTTGAGCTTGGGCTTTCTTTCTTTGTGGGATATCTTTCTCAGATTATAAATGCTTTTGGATTTGGCTCGTTTCCCAGAAACGTCCTTTTGTTTGGTAGAGCCCGTTTTAGGCTCCATTGATCTTAGACTCTCCACACCTCCTAACTACCCTGAGATTTGCTGCTCTTAACCATCTCTTTTAATATGAGCACATATTTTTCTTTATCTGGTAGAGGTAGGGCCAGATCATCCAAGCCCCAATGTGAGCTTCACACAGCGCGCACAGAGTGCACAGCGTGCACAGAGTGCACAAGGCACTTACCGTGGCTTTGCTTGCTATGCTCGTCATTTGTTAGAGGTGGATGCACAAGGTCCCAAATACTGACAGCATGGCCCCTTCGTAGTTACTCATTATGGGTGTCCCTGAAGATCCTTTGGACTACTACTCCCATGCTCCTTGACCACTGACTATGCTGGCCAGGGCTGATGGGTGTTGAAGTCAAAAACATATGGCCAGATGCCTAATGAGTAACCGTGTATGCTGTCAAAGTTATCTTGAGACATCAGCGTTTTAATGCAAGAGGGTCATAGGAATTCGCCTTCTTGCCTTTGAAAGCACCACCCAATAGTGCAATGTATGTGAGCATCACCTTCCAAATGGCACTCCTTCAGTGGGTTAGATTGCTAGTTTACACAACTTTGTTAATACATTGGGTAAGCATAACAGGGGCAGGGTGTAGGGGGAGCACAACATAGGGTCGGGTTGAGGGTAAGCACAAAAGAGGGTTGGGATAGTGGGGGGATACACAAAGAAAGACCTGGGCATGGGGAACCCAAAAGAGGGTTGAAGCATAAAAGAGAGTCGAATTCTTTGGGAGCACAAAAGAGGGTGGGGGTTAGGGGTAACCACAAATGATGGTTGGGGTGGTGAGGAGCACAAACAAGGTTTGCAGCCTGGGGGAGCAACAACAAATGTGGGGGGACAGGAGGAGGACAAAAAAGGGATGGGAGGACACAGAGAGGGGGATGGGTGTTAAGGGGTCAGTGAAAGGGAAAGCAACATCGAGAGGGATAGATTTGGGGTGAAACTGAGAAGAAGAGTGCGAGAGAGAGAGACGGTAAGAGGGAGAGCATGGGTGGGGCTCAGAGGGTGAGTGGGGTAAGCACAAAGGGCGAAGGTGTTCGGGAGCACAAAATAGGGTTGGCGTTGAGGGTAAGCACAAAAGAGGGTTGGGGTGGTGGGGTTCTTCAAAAAATAAATGAGGATCAGGGCCTGGCTGAGCACAAAAGATAGTTGCGAGTAAGCACAACAGAGTGTTGGGTGGTGGTGCAGTACAAAAGAGGGTTTGGTATTGGGGGAGCGTAAAAGAGGCAGGTGGTCTGGCCAGGCACTTAGGGCCAAGCGTAAGCCAAGTTAGGAAAATGGACGTGCAAAACAGGGGGGCATGTGTCACAGACTTGGGGGGGGGAGAAAATGGGCAAAGAAAATGGAATTAGGGGTGTGACAAATTGACTTCGCTCAGCAGGAGCATAAGGAAGAGCAAAGGCTAAAAGGCCTACTCATCCCTAACACTTCTACAAACCAAGAGCCAACACAATCATAAAAGTGAAAAAGGCACAGTTAAGCGATATACTTCCTTCATCTTTTGTCATAACGTGGGCCAAGGGAAGGCTACACTCTCAAAGTGGGGTGCAAATGTGGTTCAGTAAGAACTCAAACAACGAAGAAGAACAGTCCAAAATAAAGGAATGTGCAATCAAGGTTCTATACAAATATATATACTTTAATTAAATACACCATGTACAATAATGACTAGAAACACACTACACAAAACCTACTCCTGAAAGAAGAACACATAATAAGCAAAGATAGCAAGATCTAGCACTCTGAGTAATGAATCAGGGGTGTAAGGCAAGTTATAACCACAATGTTCTTTAAAAGGATATGTTCTTGAATGCAAAAGGGGATTAATGTGACCTAGCCAGTCTCTAGGGCCCAAAGATGGACCAAGTGGGAAGCTAACAGTCAATAATACTTTACTCGCTTCTTGGTGGCCCACTGCACCGAGCCAGGCCTTTTGGCGCTGTGAGAGCTACTAAAAAATCAGGAGAGTGTAAAAGACAGCGCCAGAGGGTCCTTGTGGCTTGAATGTGTTGACCGGTCCTTGAAAACAGCCCCAATTTGTGCATAAGCAAAAACACTAGAATTCCGTGGCTGTCTTGCCTCTCATGGTGAATTGAGTCCCAATCCAGGAGCTCAAGGAGCTCCCACACACAGGGCAGGCTGGCACACAACTGCAGGGTCCTTCAACACAGTGAGTTCCTGGGTACCACTGTGGCTGGCAGAGAGGCAGTTCTTGTTCCATTAGCAGGTTCACCCCCAAGAGGCTCTAGGGATGGTTAGGGGACAGAGCTTGCCTCAGCCTTGGACCACCTGTATTCACCTCAAAACCAGAGGACTTTGGAAAGGGCGGCTCTCCCAACAGGTTGCAATTAAATCTTCTTCAAGGGTTGAAGTCCAAAAGATGATTCAAAGAAGTGGTGGGAGACCTCTTCTTTTAAAGGTAAAAGTACTTTGGTGATTGGACTAAAGCTAGCCTGCTTTAGGGGTCCAATACCTGCTCTTGAAATAAGTGGATGTTGCGTTCTGACATCAGACCCAAAGTGCTGTGTGCTAAAGGATGTGGAGGGGACAGGCAGACATAAACAAGATGGTAGAACCTTCCTCCAGCTTTGCAGAGCTCACCATGTCTGCACTGATCTGTCCCTTCCCTTCACAATAGAATTAAAAGCCTTTAGATGTACAGCACCCTGCTTTGAGGCCAATCCTTTTGTGAATGGGTGTGCCCTTCCTGTTCCAAGACCAGTTTCCTGTGAAGTGGCTGTCCCTTACAAAGCAACACAGAGAGGCAATCCCCCAAGCCTGGAGCCCTGCCAGTGGGCAGGGTCAGCCTTGTCTGGAAAGAATACACATAACCCTTCCACAGCTGAACTGGGCTCACATGGTTGACACATGTTTGATATCAATTTAATGTGACTGAGATAGCTATGAGCGATGCTGGCCACGATACCGTAACTCAGGTATGGCTTGAATGTACAGTTTAAATTGCCACCAGAACAACATCCTAAGAGGTATGTCATTTTTAGAACAGGGGTGGTTGTCTTAAATGCAGCCTCTGCGCTGCAGAGACTTGGATGTCAAAAGGGCACCCTGAACTGCAGCTCAGGCTACTGCTACAGCAGGGCACAGGTACAAATTATGCTCTTGGCATGGAGCTTATGAAAGCGGAATCTGATTGGCAGATAACCCTTTATTAGATGGAATTACCTGCATCATTGTATTAAATGATAAAAAAGCAAAAAGGCCATTGCCTCTAAACCCTTGCCAGATGACAATTCCTCAAAGGGGCCAAGAAAAGTGGTTAAAATGATGCCTCGGGGCCAAGAAAAGGAGTGAAAAGAGTGTTTGGGGGGTGAGGAAATGTGTGCAAAAGGGGGTCATGGCTGACAACATGGGTGAAAAAGGGGGCTGGGGTGAGAAAAGGGGTAAAAACGGGGACTGCAGCAGAGAAAGGTGGGGAAAAGGGGCCTGGGGTCCAGGGAAAGGGTTGAAAAAGTGGGTTAGGGGCAGAGAAAAGGGATGAAAAGGGGGTCAAGAAAAGGGGGGAAAAGAGGGCTGGGGCTGAGAAAATGGAGCCTATTGTTACACCTCAGGTTTCCAATTTCTTAGAAGCTGAAGGTCACTTACATCCCTGTCAGGCAGGCTTTTGCCCACGCATGTGAACCGAGTCAGTTAAGATTTCGGTACTCGATGACATGACACTAATGCAAGACGGCAGAGAGGTCGGAGTCTTGATTCTCCTTGACCTCTCCGTGGCCTTTGACACGATTGATCATGCTATTCTACTCCAGCATCTGAAACACACTAGGATGGCAGGCATACGTCTGGCTGGGTTTGTTTCTTTTCTAGCAGAGTGTCAGCAGACTGTTTCACTGTTTCCCTTTGCCTCTGCCTCCTTTTCAGTGTCATGTGGGGTCCCTCAGATCTCCCCTTTGTCCCCTCTACTGTTTAACCTGTATTTGCATTTTCTTGCTGACCTCGTCTCCTCTCACGGCATACACTTTTATACGTATGCCGATGACACTCAGCAGATCTTCCGCCTCGTTGCCTTGGCCTCAGACCCCCCCTTCAAAATTGAGGGGGCGTCTTGCCGAGATTGGGGTATGGATGGTGGAAAAATGGCTGAAGTTAAATGGGGAAAAGACTGAGGTCCTTGTAGTGGGCTCTAGTGACCTTTTGTCCTACTGGAATTCTGACTTCTGGCCTGATTTGTTTGGCCCTTGTCCTGGCTAGTAGATGTGTGAAAAGCCTAGGGATACAACCTCTCTCCTCCGGCTCACAGGAGGCTCAAATGTAATGCTGGTTTCCTGAGGCTGAAAATACTGAGGAAAGTCTTGCCTTTTTTGCCCCTTACCCATCACTCTCTGGTGGTTACGGCCTCTGTCATGGGCTCGCTGGATTACTGTAAATGCATCTACGTAGGCCAGCCTGATTCCTTGATCCAGAGACTCCAGACTCTTCAAAATGCTGCCAAGCATCTAGCTCAGAGGGCCCCTAAACTCTCCCATTCTAGCTTCACTGTCTCCAGGTTAGATGCCGGATTAAATTCAAGGTCCTGTGTATTGTGCACCGCTCTGTCCAGTGCATAGGTCCTGCCTTTCTTTGCTCTAAACTCACCAACTATGTACCGGCGTGAAGGCTTCACTCAACAGGTAAAAACCTCTTGGTGGTTCCACATTTTCGTAGGAGTAGAGTCGGAGGACGCTCTTTTTCTGTCTTGGCTCCCACTTTGTGGAATTCTCTCCCAATGAGGTTACATGATATACCAGGCCATTTATGTTTCTGTAAAGCTTTAAAAACGTTCCTCTTTTAGGCTCTTCATATGCCCCTTTTATCCAGTCTTCTAGCAGCACCCAGATGCCTTCGGGCCAGGTTCTTCTTGTGCTTAATTAATTTAAATACATACATACATACATACATACATACATACATACATACACTTCCTTTCCGGACCTAGTCAATCAATGAGTCCAGGGTTGTAACAGGAAGTCAAGCAACAACCTCCTGTTCTCAGGATGTGGAGGGGCGAAACAACGAGAGACGTCAACATCTTTAAACACTGACACCAGATGCCATTTTAGGATCAGGCAAAACACTTCCCTGATTGCTGTATTTTACAGGCCAACCATATTCCACAGGTACAGTGCAGCCATATTAGAACCAGTAAATGCTTGCTTAAAGGGGTGGTGCTGAGTACGGGAAAATTAAAGGGCACTCATTGCTCAAAACTATGACCTTATGTGCTTTCCAAAGGGACTTGTGACTGGCACAATTGTTAAAATACATCCTCTTATTGGTTTTGGCTACAGGAGACAGAATTGAACACCTTGTGATACAGCAAATTTCTGCCTCTGCATTGCCAGTTACCATGCCATCCAGATGTTCTGATTCTACATCCCTGCTTCGCTCTTTTGTGTTAGCAATAGGTGGCGCTATCGCCATCAAATGCACCAAAACTAATAAAGTAAAACACGAACAGCCTGGCACATAGTTAAATGTTATGTGAACATTCCTTGCTCATGTACAGATTCATTATAATTTGTTTCCATGATGAAAGAGAGCCACATATGAATTGGGATGTGGAAAGATTGTGGGGCCCATTGCTAGCATGCTGCTTAAAGTGGGTAGATAAAAAGATCTTTCTTCAAGACTGGCTGCTTAATCGCGATCTTTGTTTAGGTTATAAAAACTTTAACAGCCATATATTCCCAGACAAAAAAATGGGAACTGTTGCGAATTATTTGATTAAATCGCCCTCACCACATATCCGTATAGCGATTATGAGATTGCGCTTTAATTTGTGGCCTACACGAGATATCTTAGCACAACGTAGGCAAATTGTTGTTTCAGATAACTTTTGCAGATTTTGTAACAACATGTTACAAAAAGAAACCTTAGAACATCTAATTGTTGAATGTTCCGCACTAAGTTCAATAAGAAACAACATGTATAATAAACATCTATCTACTGTTGCTAATGTCCATCCTAGTTTGAGATGGTCTTGTTTACTAAACTCAACTAATATGAGTTCACTCATTGCCTCTGCAAATTTTGTGAATAATCTTTGCTTACCTATGATAGCAGACGATTAACTAAATAGCATGAATTGGCACTTGATGAGTTTATTCGTTAACATGAAGAAATTGTAAAAATCTTTTTTATCTAATTCTGTGTAAAATAGTGTATCCTGAAGTGGGTAGATAATAATAAAGCATTTAGAAGCACAATCAGGGGAAATCCTTTGAGGATTATGATAAATGTTTACATTCTCATGTAGTTTTCCCAAGAACTATACATCACATCCTTAGTTAGGGATAACGAATTCAAGGATCAGCTATTGGCAGGCAGTGCAAGTAATTTGGCCGATCATCCACTTTAAAACTTTGACATGGTTGGTCCACCAGACGCTCTGTCCTTTTGATACGTGCAATAATTCAGCTTCCTCACTTAACCAAAACTGTGTAATCCTGGGCAACTAGCTCTACTCGATCTCCTTATTTGTCAAATGTGGGAATAGATTAAAGTGTTTGTCTATGTGTGGTCGCTGGAGATCTGAATGCAGTGATTACTGCTGAGTGCCATCCTATATCGAACCCCAGTGAAATGCTGAATAGAACTAGAGAGGAACGGGTGTATCATATTGTTCTCACAAATGACTGACCATGTGGCTTGTATTGCTAGAACTGGATGCCGTCCAGCCTAGACTCTGCTGCTTCCATTTTTAAAAAGCCAATTGACAAAATGTTTAAAGGGTTAAGAAATATCATTATTTTTACGATGACATATTGATCTTTACTAAAGATATTCACAAGCACTTGGGCTGTAGAAAGAGGTCTATTAAATCTACAGAGGAAAAAAAAAATATGTCACTTCTTTCCGGTAGGTACAGGTAGAATATTTGAGGCAAAATCTTGTGCGTGGATATCAACCTAAACAAGTTAGGTCACAGCCATGACAACTGGATTGGTACTTGCAAATAAAGATGAGGTTGCTGTACATTCTAGACTTGTGTGAATATTATACAAAGGTTCTTTGTACTTTTCCCACTATGGCGGAACCACTGAGAAGCCTGCTGGAGGAAGGGTTCAAATGTGCGTAGGGAGAACATCACACACAAGTAGTGGGTGAGGAAAAGGCTTCATTGTTAAGGCACCCACTGTGCTGCTTTCAATGTCTCCTGCCACAAAATGCATCAATAGATGTTGGACTGCAATGAGATGATGTTGAGAGTAAGCACTAGGACAACTACTTATGGGTGAGGTGGCTGGAACCTGGGATCAAGGACAATAGTGGTTTCTGGGACCCAAATTCCTCTACAATGAGCCCTTAGAGAGAATTGCCCATACCATGGTATAGCAACAGAATGGCCTGCGAACGCCATGGCCTCACAATGTATCCGGCTGATAATCTCTTAGCTTGAACAATATCACGGCCTGAACATGCTCAATTTACTGACCTTGGAAGGAAGTGTTTAGTCAGCCTTGACTGAATTCAAGCCTGTATGTTACAATCTAAATACAGGTATCTGAGAAGATTACATAACTCTCTGGAATATCCTGTTGACTCCAGGCTTGACTAATGCCTCTGCCTGAACAAGCAGTGACCTGCCAAATGTCATGGTCAAAGTACAATATTACAATACATTATGGCAATGTGTCACCTGTCAAAATTATGACCTGTCAAACTCATGGCCTTAAAACGTCATGGCCTCTATATGTGTTGACTTGTCAATGACATAGCTTGTCAATACCATGGTCTATCAATGTCAAGGCTTGTCAACGTTGAGGCTCAATCAATATTAAAGACTTTCTCAATGTTACTCCTCGAGCACTCTAGTTCCGTTCAACTAGAGTGCTCAAGGAGTAACAGCCAGAGCATACCTCTACGGTCCCAAAGGATTCATCCACCACATGGAATAATTTTGTCCCCAGGATCTAAGTCACTGCCAGACCCGTATACAAACTCAAGGGTTAGAATATAGATTTACATTGTGCCTTTAATTCTCCCCCGTCCTGATGAAGGCCCACTAGAACACAATTCATTATGGTCGCCTGGATGTATGCACCATTACCAAAAGGGCCGAAACACTCTGTGTCGACGCATTTACCAAAAACAACATCTGAGCAATAAACTAAATAGTGGCGACCACAGGGTGCTTCAAGATTTATTATACAACTAAAAATAAACAAAACAGACTGTAGTCTAGATAGGGAACAGTGATACGTTATTGTTTCCAGCTAGATGTAAGAACTCCTTGGTTGTTAGCAGTCACCCATAAAAACATTGTACGAAACCCTGAAATCAATACTGATATTGTAATTGCAATAAAGGCACTTTTGAATACTAACCCCACATGAGAGGCAAATCGGAAAAAAAGCCTAGCGCAAAATGTATGAGAACATTTTGTTAAATGTTTTAATATTTGTCATGATTTGTATGCATTTAATATTATGACTTAGTATGAATAGTGCTTAATAAGCAAAAGTAAAAATGTCTTGTATGCACCAAGAAGAACACTAAGGCGTAGTGCATTTCTAATGGTATATATGGACCAGAAATCGAGTCCCGACTGGAACTGGAAATCTGAGGAAGGGGTAGCTGTTCACTTAGTTCTTTATACTATATGTCCCCATTTATAAGTGAAAGCGCCCCGTGAACAAAAATGTAGGGGCCAACCCTTTCTTGTTTAAGTGTGCTTGGAAGCTGCAACGTGCAGGACTGGATTTGTTCAGAAAATGAAGGGCAAGCTGAGAGTGCTATAGCTCCCTCTTCGGTCAACCCGTTGCAAAAATGACAAGACTCAGGAATTAAACTTGGTTGAAATAAACATTCAAGGGAAAAACACAGGCAGCCAACAAATGTGCCACTGAAAGTTTTAAAAACCGATTGCTTGAAAACAAATCGCTACCCACTTTTGAAAATAATTATTTGCATAAATGTTATTCTGAGGTAAGAACTTCCCTTGGAGCAATCTGCAGGCCTCAAATCAATCCCTGGTGGCATAAACTGCCACACAAATAATTCCACCTATTCCCGTAAACCCAATCTCATTCATGTCGAGGTCATGCCCAGAGGGCAAGGAACATATTTGACACCGCTATGAAAAAGTCAAGCGGGGAAGGAAAGGCTCTTACCATTCACAAATGCAGCATATTTGAAAGTGATCTACAGAAACTTAAAAACAGTGGCACATTCACTACAGGTCCCCTCTTCACGCTCCAGCTCAAATTGTGGCATCAGCTGCACTCCACTAATGAGATAGAGAGTTTGCAGCAAGCACTGCTTTAAGCCACCGTCACTATTTGCATGGCTGACCATGATCACCAGGTAGGTCACGCGGGATCCTCTTTGCAGAAGAGGCGTAGACAGGGTAGGGCCTGAGCGGGCAAGGCCCACCAAGAATATGCAAATTCCCTCTTAGCTGTGTGGACATTTACAGATGTTAATGTTACTGTGGTGGGTCCAACTACGCTAGCTTCAATTGTTAGACAATCCCGGCTACGCCTCTGCTTTGCAGTGCTCTGCACGAGGTTCCTGGTCATGAAACGTGCCCTGTGATGATCTGCTGCCCTGAAGGAGGCATGCTTTTTTGGCAATTTCAAAGAAAAGTGGAGCCCATCTGGTGCATCTGTGGGTAAATTGGTAAAAGCACTTTTGGATTCATGAGGCAAACCATTGGTAAAAGAGTCAAGCGTAGCCACACCTATATGAATCGCTACCTGCGCGTCGAAGCTGTACACATCGCGGACAACGTTGGACTTGAATCTTGCCAAATAAACACTGTCACAGGAAACCAGAACAAATTCTTGATTGGAAGATACTGGACACATCAACACACCAATCAGAAGGATTGATCTTCACTCCTACATAATGTTGGCAATCTACTTCCCAAGACAGAAACCATCTCCGGTCGGACCACTGCCATGCACTGTGATCCCCCTACAACCGCATCCAACGCAAACGCCTTCAACACCGAAGTTGAAGTGAGCAGCCTGTTTCAAAGGGCCAATGTATAAACTGCACCCCCCGATTTTAATGGCAATGTTCATTTCAGGCTTAAATGCTCATTACTTCTATCCTGTTTCAGTATTCATATTAAAAACGTTTTTCGTGAATTTTTATTTCCCTTTTCCTTTTTTATGTTTTTTTAAAGAGTGTAGCGGTACTTGCAAGCTTTTTAGACCACGCCCTTGGGCGGCACTAGGCGTTGTTGGCCAGTAAACCTTGTTAAATGCCTTTGGTGTGCTCAGTCGTTAACTCACTCTTTACAGCCCATAATGGCTGCTGGGGCTTCTGACCAGGTCTCTAAAGCTTGAGTGTTGAGAGAGATTTCTTTCGACTAATAAAGGGATATTCTCTGTTTACGAATAATAATGTAGTATCCTAGATAAAAAAGGAAGTGAATACACTTTCTACAGGCACACAAATCCAGGCAGTCAGCCGGTGTCTCTTTAGGCTGGCAGCTTCCTACCCGAGGGCCCCATTCTAGATGCCACCTGTAATCGCACGGTCTCCTTGGACCCTGTAAATTCAACATATTGCTCTCTGCTAGATAAAGGCATGGCACTGTCACTGGCCAGAGCTGGCTCAAGGGGGGGTCAAGGGGTGTGGTGGCACAGGGGCGCTGCAGGTAAAAGGGCGCCGTCAGCTCACACAATGTAAAGTGCCAAGTAAATTACGTGACACTTTACCTTGTTTGACTGGTGGCACCCTTTATCTGCAGCGCCCTGTTGTAAAGTGTCAGTCACTGACTTTCTATTAGTGAGTTAGTTACCCATTGACTGATACTTTGCATGACAGTGAGTGACAGAGGCATGGCATGGCTCCAGTGCGGATGCAAGAATCACACAGCGCCTTTGCATTCTGGTATTTGTTTGTATTCTAGGGTCCCCCAGAAATCGTGCACAGGGCGCTGGAAGACCTGCGGCCATCACTGGCAAAGGCCTCCTTCTCCTGCATCAAAAACTGCCAATAATGTTGCTTCAGGCTTTTTATGTTTGCGTGGCCTTATACAACTGCGGCAGGACAAGTTTGGAGAACAACACTTTAACGTAAGGGAGCCACAGAAATCTTTTGGCATCAACAAACCTGTACATTTCTGCCAAAGTATTCCCTAAAGGGATTATGGGGTGGAAAAGACCACGGTATTTCCAATGGAAATTCCATCAAACTGAGCGACGTTACCGCCACTCTTTTTAACGGTAAATTCCCCAGATTGCAAGTAGCAGCACTACAGTGTTTGGTCACTATTGATGGAGTCTGTTAAGACTGTTGGGGATTTGGAGGCGTCGTCTATATTTTGACAGAAAAGAGGAGGACAGACCTCCACTCATATTCTAGAGGTTTCTACTTCATCACAAAATGTGCTGATTCTGTGCTAAAGAGGGAGTAGAGGTTAATTCATCAACACCATTATAGCACCACTTCTTACTGTGGTCCCAAAAGGGTAATTAAACCCCCAGTACAAACCCATTGTAAGAGGTGTTTCTGCCCAGCCACGTCGATTATAATAAGCAATTAGGCTTGGTCGCAAATTCATAGCGTTGCCAGAGGTAGATAGATGTAATAGCATGGTACCTGGAGTAACACCCGGACCAGCAGGTAAGTTATTTGTAGCTTTATTGTAAGTTAATTGCCAGGAAGATAACATCGGCACATCCCTCCATGCCAGCTAGATCTCAACTGTAAAACATGGAACCTGCATTCAGAACATAACATACCAACACTCCATACACACTGACATCACCGCAATCCACACACACTGACATCACCACATTCCACCATCAGTGTTGTCATCACATTCAGATACACATTACAAGAATAGACTCTAGAGGGATTTGAAGAACTTCATTTGAGATGGAGTGAGACTTGACAGGTTTACTCCCAGAGGCAATTTATGTATTGATTTGAAGTGATGTATTCAACTGCAAAGACAGTGTGCTTCAGGACTCCCCATATGGGGCAGAGAGGGCATTAGCACAAGAGGCTGGCTGATCATCGTCAAAATGGCCTATTGACCGTGCTCCAGATAAGATTTGGAAGTGGGAGTATTTTGCTCCCTATTTTTTAAAGTTGGGAGCAAAATGATTTTTGAGGAGTGTTTTATAAGAAAGTATAAATATGTTTTAACTGAAAAACTGAAATGTGTTTGTAATAATTATTTCTTTGAACCTAGTTATTCATGTACATTAAAAGATACATGTTTGATTCTTCCGATCAGGCAGTTAAAATAGTAGTTTCTTTCTGTGGTGCTACATGCACTGCTGGTGCAAAAATATCCATTGAGCTGTGAGGATGAAAGCGCGGGTGCAAGAATCTACATGTCTTTTTCCTATTTTTTTTTATGCAAGTATTTTTATTTATTGGGAGTATTTGCCAATTTTTAGAGAGTAAAAGTGGCTGATACACCCCTTATCTGTAGGTCTACGTATTGAACATGATCATATTTTTTTATTTAGTTGAATAGTGGTCTTGTTTTTCTTCATTTGAGGGTACGTTGCCAAGTTGTAGGCTAAGCATAATCCTAGGGAGTCAAAGGCGGTGCACTCCCTTTGAGAGTGTTGCCCTCCCTATGAGAGTACTGCCCTCCCTATGAGGGTGCTACCCTCCCTAGCTTCATTTATTGTACATTAGGTATTAGCTACCGACTGTCCAGAAACATCATCTCTATTTTCCATATGTTTACCGCAGGGACGTCATTTCACCAAAATGCCAGGGGTAGCGGAAGTGACATCACATGACCCTTGACCCCCTGATGACATCACAGGAAGTGATGTAATTTGACCCCACCCCGAAGTGATACCGCAGGAAGCAATGGAACGAGACCTTTCACCCGATGACAAAACAGGAAGTGGCATCACATAGTGTAGACTACGAAAAATATGGTTATGATATCATTATAATGTGATGCACATTTCATACAAGAATGGATCTCCATATGTATCGTTAAGATCAGTGTGTATACGCCCTTATTACCAAATGACTGTGAATTCAAGCAGACGTCCATGATTAAATGATAATGATGTGTTATTATATAGCACTTACGCTTAAGCGCTTTGTATAGAAATAATATACATCCAATATCACCCAACCTGTGTTGGTACTCATTTATCGACCTCAGAAAGATGAAAGGCTGAGTTTAGGCGTTTAAGAACAGGCTAAATCAGTGACTCACCCCCTGAAGTGTGCCTGAAATAAATCTTTAATGAGTCTAGCAATTATTGTATACAATTCCAGAAAGACACATTATTTGGTATTCCTATTCTTTCTTAATTAGGGTCACCGCTGAAAGTGTTAGCCTTGTGGCACTCCTGTTCTTATTTTTCTTCTTTTTTTTAAGGGGCCTGAACAGGAAAGCCAGCCACTCCAGAAGTAAAGAGCCACATGGTGCTGGCCACAGCCCAGGAGCTTGCATATCAAAAAAAAAAAAAACAATTACATTTTTTTTTGGTTTTTTTTAGAGGTCGCAAGCGAGACCACAGAGGTCACAAGGGAGACCTCAGAGGTCGCAGTTGTGACCTCTGGTGACCCCTAAATGACGTCCCTGGTTTACCGTCAGGTCTTCACAGTCGGTAAAGGAGATTCTGATAGAAGAGTTAGGACAGGGATAAAAATGGCGGCCTATCAGTGAATAGCAAGAGATTGGTTTGCCTCCCTGTTAGCAACTGTAAGCAACTGTGTAGCCCTGAAAGACTGATCTGAAAAGGCGCCTCCTACCAAAGGGCAGGGAGTGGGGGGGCGTAGACCTTCAGTGGCATCAACCCCTCTCCATAATCCCTAACATCGCTCTCATGGCACATGAGTGTACAGGGCCTCATTACAAGGTCGGCCGCACATAAAAAATGCGGCGGCTGTTCTGTTACCGCCCCACTTTGGCAGTCACAGAATTACAACCACTTTTACTGCATTATCGATGTCAAGTGAATAGCAGTGAAGCATTTACCTGTAGGGAGATAATGGCAGTAAATCCTCCACTTTAAGGCAAAGTCGGTGAATTTACCATGCAGAATTACCGCTCATTGTAAATCTGCCAAAAATGATCATGCAGGCCTATGGACTCGAAAAATGAGGATTTACACCAGAAGACCAACACTCATAGCCCAGCAGTATTGGCTCAGGACCGAGTGGCGGTAAGGTTAACGAGTGTGGCCGTAATTTTGTGTACGTACCACTGATTTACTACTAAACTCGTAATGATGAGACCATTGTGTTTTATAAATGGGCAATGTCTACGTCCATGCTCCCCTCCCCCATATGGATCGTATGACGCCCGCTGATGACCATCGGCTGCTGTAAAGCACCCTGCATGGCAATGTTCCCGCTCATGAGTAAATTGCTACAGTACGTACAGCATTTCTGATCGAAGTTCTCGCCTTTGTCTTTAATAAAGACAAAAAATACAAACACTAACATTTAAGCACAGCTTTTCTTTTTTAATAATGCATCGCATGTCAACTCCTAACCAGATCTTAGATATTGCTCGTGGTAGAGCTTCGCCCATTAAATAAACATGGCAGAGTCGCATGCACCTGTTTTTAATAAATGAAGTTTCAATCTTAGGAAATTAAATTACCCGGACGTCAAATTGAAGCTGGCCCTGTCTCAAGGAGTGCGTTTTGTGGAATGCTGGAAATCACAAGTATTTTCATTTTAAGTTACAGGTAAACTCTCTGTCACCTGCCAGACTTGACAACAGCCCTGTGCACTCTTTCATTTCACCTATATTGACTCTCACTAGAACAAATACTTAAACCCCAGGGCCATCTTAAGCACTTTTGGGGACCTGGGCATGGACATCTTAGGGGCCCACCCTCCACCAAACCAAAATAATTAAGTGATCAAGAATATCTGGTCACCCGCCCCCACCCTCCCCGGTCGCGATCACACCATAGGTTGATATGCTGCCTTGCAGCATTCAAAATAAGCATGTTTACTCCCCTTACCCTCTTCATTTTTGCTCTAATCAGAATGATAAACAATTGGCATTTGAAGGCCAACATTATGAGTCTACGAGGAGGTTACTTCTGTTCTAGTATAGATGCAGGAGACTTTATCAATAGCATCCAGGAAGGTATGCAGCCTGCAGTATTAATGCGGGACCACCTTTAACATGTACATGTAAGCTAGAATAGACAGAGAACTCACATTAACTGCTTCACAGAATGCAAAAGTGCTCAAGCATGGATAGAGGAGACCAGATGGAAGGAAGGAGAAAGCTACACATACCATAGCATGGATAGTGGGTGAAGATTGGAAGCCACCAGGAAGGTGTCTGTATCCAGACAGACTGACATTAGAAGTGGAACATGGTTTTCAAATTATACCGCCATTGCAGAGCAAATGAACATGTTCCTGTGGTGTGCAATATGTCAATGATTACTATTATTTATTTATTTATTTTATTTGTAAACCACCTAAACCCTGAGGCACCATTGCGCGGTTGCAGACCTGTTACATTTATTCACAGGCTTCAGTCATTAAAGTGTAAGCAACACTATAGCCAGTGAAACCTTGAGTGAGTGTTTTTTGAAGGTCATACCCTGAGCAAGAAATCACTCTGAAGGGCTGACATTTTTGAGAGGTTAGGCAATAGAAGATTAAATGAGATGCCCAGGATCACACATTGGTTAATTGGTGCAGCTGGGATTTGTGCCAACTCTGCAATTTCTGCATTTGAACACTTTATTTTCCAGTTCTTAGCATGAACTGAACTATTCTCATTTTGTAAAACTGACTTGGAAAGTACACAACTCACATTACCAAACATGACAATTTTTTAAAACAAAATATTATAGAAGTGTGTTACGCAAAATGGGAATAATTCAAGCTTTATTATCTCTTCCATTAAGGGATGTATATAACTTCCAGCACACCAATCAATGTGATTAAAGAGATTTTATCTGGGTTTGTCTTTTGTATTTTAAAGCTTTAAATATACTTCCAAAACACTGGCTTGTGAAATTGCCATTCACAAACGTGCAGAAAAAACTTTGACTTTTACAAAAAAGCAAGGTGTTTTTGGGCCAAACGAGCAGACCTTGAAATAAGCTTGCCCGAGGCCTGCAGCATCTGGTCCGTTCTCTTCTGTCTACCACCCCTTCCACTCAAATGGCCTATATAAGAATAAAGATCTAGTAATGGGCTAAACAATGCCACCAACATTCGAGAAGGCAAACCTCATAGAAGATAGCACTGTATTGTAAGCGATATTAGATGATTTGAGCAAGAGCACTGTATAGTCTGCTAGCAAAGCCAGGATGCAAGCATAAACGCTTTGGTTCCACAGCCTTGAATTTGAATACTTATTCACCACTAACAGTTTATGCTCATCATTGGAGGTGATTGCCTAGGTTAAACAACACCCCATCTGAACAAGCCAATTTCTAGACCCTCACCATACGGATGACATGTTAGTACCAACCCCTATCTGGTGCATGCAGGCAGGTAGGTTTATAACCTTCAGTCATAGGAAAGGCCGAGTTTGCCTTGTAGGAATGTGCTATTCTAATCTGGCATATCAACACATATCTCTGCAATGAGTGCTTAACACACTGAGCTAACTACTGAATCAGATACGGAGCAGTGGTATCGTATGTTGGTTGGCCATTGTACTGGAGGGTGAGACTGCACTGTCTACTATATTTGTGGTTTTCATGTTTTGCGAGAATCAGTGAAAGTGAGACACTGCTCTGCCAGCCAGCACCTCTTTTCTCCCCATGCTAGGCCTTATGTCTTAACGTTGGACTCGTGGTAGTTAAATCCTGAAGTGGAGTGTGGTTTTCCTTCCGAGTGGGATTTATTGCGCTTAATTTTTTCATGTTTTTGGAAGATTCGGTTGAATTATTTTCTGCTGTTGTTGACTGATGTGTTGCTTTGTTCACTGCCCATTATTTTGCAATAAAACTTGTTGAAAACCTGGAGTGAACTTTGAATGTCCAAGTGTCTTAACTGTATGTTTATGCAAAGGAAGTGCCTTGCTTAATTTTACTGTTCAGAGTCTTCCCCCTGTTCCTGAAAAAGGAGATGCTCTGCTTTGTCAAGTCTGGACAACCAAAAGATCATAATTACAATATTTTATAAATGATGGAAGTATGCAAAGAACTAGGACTGGACTTTCAGCAGAGGTTTAGCAATTGCTATATATTAGTACATGAGGATAAGCCCTTGCTTTGGGAATGTTCGAAGGGTGGCACTCCACAAGAGAGCAGTGGAATTTATACTTTTGATGGATATAACCAGAGTAATTGTTATTGCTTATTTATAATGCCCTTAATACCCAGAGGTTCTTAAGCGCGGACCCGGGGATCGAACCTGTGTTGTTCCGTGTCATCTTGCTTCCAAGGTGAGCACCTTACCCCTGAGCTATCCTCCCTGGCAATTCTATTCTGGTAAATAATTTCCAGAATAATGTCCACCCAAATAGGTTGAAGATGGTATTGGGATAAATTAAACAATCCAGCACCCCAGGTCCGGATGTACCGCACCTGTATGTTTCAAGGAAAAACTCATCTTGCTGGTCCCCAATTCTGACCCTCCTCTTTAAGGGCTGCTGCGGTCATGGGCCTTCGACTGATTCTTGGAGAGGGAGCATTTTGGTCCCCACCAATAAAAATAGTTCCAGCAGGGTCCTTGCTAACTATGCACTAACTGCCCTAATAGTTTGTGGGGGAAGGCACAAGAAAAGGTTGCTGCACAACTAGCCACTTGGGCTAAAAAAAAGGTCTCCTTAATTCCGTGGTTGCGTCTTGGTTTTCGTGAGGGCTCATCAACGTCACATGGCTGCCTAACCCTAAAGCGGTATCCAGTGATATAATCGCTGGAGAAAAACATTGAAGGTGACTCGACATTTTTTAAAGGCGATATCCAACACTTTCCCCAAATATTCTAGGACCGGAGCTTGTGTCATATCCGTTCATGTTAATGCACGCGCAATGACATCGCTAATGCATTGTGCTCTGCACACGTGGGTTTGGATTTTATCCTCGTTGCCAGTAAAATGTGGTAGCCATGGAGAAGGAAACCGCAAAGTCCAATTTAAAGGAGTATAAAAAAGATGTTTGATTCAAACAAAAGACCCCAACATCCTGTATGTTGAAGGAAAGCCAACAGCAAGCCAACGGATGAATAAACATTTGTTGCTGTGCGCGCAATGACATTCTAAATTGGAACCGTTTGTTTATATAATTGCACCAGTCTTAAAATATGTTGGGAAGGGGGTATAGTGCCTTTAAAAAAAACATTCAGTCACCCTGGATATTTTTTCCACCGATTTGATCACATATAGCCCCTAAAACATCTGATTGAAATGTACACGAAGAAGCCTAAGTCATAATTGTCCTGTTGCTTTGTGGATACCCGCAGGATTTAATGTCAATGATCCCTGATTATGGCAGAACATCATTGTGTACTTGAGATATTTCTCCTCGGTTGTTAAAAATCATCATTGCTTTCTAAACCTAGACTTGCATTCTGGAGGCGTCATTCTTTCATGTGTATGGGCGGGGCCTCATGCAAATGAGTGAATCCGATGCACGTGTCATGCTTCGCATTCAGGTGATCAGACGATGTGAATGTGCGCCCGCCCAGTGTGGTGTGGAGACTGTACATCCATAGGATACACATGTAAAATGTGTCCAGTGGGCACAAGCACCCTGCACATGGGTGGGAGGAGCAGCAGCACCCTGCACTTCACTGTTGTGGGGGTGGCTTGGGACTGTGCTAAGGGAGGCGGGAGTGTTGGACAAGA
Source organism: Ambystoma mexicanum (assembly GCF_040938575.1). Classification (NCBI taxonomy): domain Eukaryota; kingdom Metazoa; phylum Chordata; class Amphibia; order Caudata; family Ambystomatidae; genus Ambystoma; species Ambystoma mexicanum. Next base: position 222,831,440 of record NC_090927.1, on the reverse strand, counting down.
TGGACTCTGGCGGCAGGGAAAGGCCACTCACATCCTGATGCCACACCCAATGGAGGTTTAATGAGGAATACCCCAAGCCATCCCCTGCATTCCTAACCTTTATTGTAAGCCCAGACCTGGCCCCTCCATCCTGAAAAAGGCACAGAAACTATGCATACAACGACGGACTCACAATTCACACGCTCACAGCACGTGGAACAGATCGACTAACAGCAGAAAGTGGCTGGAGCGTGAACCCGCACGCGCGGAACGAAGGACGGAGTCATGGAGGAATCAGGCTGCAAATATGACAAGCCACCTGCTTCCAACAAGGGGTCCTTCTTCGTGCTATGTCGGGCAGCAGAGCTGTGGGCCGACTACCAAGCCCCTTTACTGATCCCAACGTGGTGGGAGTTTAGAGACAAGGTGGCAGAGAAGACATAAAGCAGTTGAGAGAAAGAAGGAGGTGAGAGAAGATTTGAGATGGGCAAGATCAGGAGAAGGAAGAAAGGAGGTGAGAGAAAGGAGAAGGAGATATGAGAATGGCAAGATCAGGAGGAGCAAGAATGAAGTTAGAGAACGGTGAGGGTTGAACAGGAAGAGGAAGTAACAAGAAGAAAGGTGGAGATGGAGTAGTGAGGCAGAAAGCCAACCACCAAAGCCAGAAGGAGGAGGGAGGTGCCTGAAGGTGGTGGTGGAGAGTAAAAGCTGGGGAGGCGCATACTTGTAGCCACGTACAAAAGGTCATAAGTTCCAAGGGGTGCTTCAAAGTAGAAAGCAAAAGAGTGGGGCCCAAGTTGGGCAAGATTGGGTAAGAGCAAGTATACCAAAGGTAATAAAGGTGAGGGCCTTCTGCATCTGGGGCCTGTGACTGTTAGGGCCAAAATCACAATACCCAAGGAAAGCTGACAAATAAGACAACCGGAAACAGACTACCCAGCAGCCACAATCTGGTTCTGTGGAGATCTGGCATAACCATTGAGGATAATAAACATAGCTTTCCCACATGAGACACTAAAAGGAAAGCAGTGAGCCAGATGATAGCCAAACGAAAAATTAGTAACATTAGCAAAACTACCAAGGAGACATGAAAACTGGCCTAAGAGGGAGAGAGATCTGCCGCCTCGTGAGGTCATGATTCACAAGGGGTCCTGGAAGAATCCTTTCTCCCCCCTCCTACCAATGCAGACAGTAAGAGAGGCTCCTGGAATCTATGGACAAGATAGGATCGGTGTGAACATGAGACCAGGGTTTCCCAAGAAACCATGTATATCATGGACGATTTGTGGACAAACTAAGATAAGAAGCACAACAGTACATTAGACATTGCCCATGGTGGGCGGGCTATCATGCCCACAGACTGACACTGTACTCAGAATAGATGGGGCAGAAAGGTAACTATAAAGGACATTGTTGTCATCTAAGGACCTGGGAGGCCAAGTTGAGGGGACTCTAAATGGCGTTGTGGTCATCCAAGCTCTGAGTAGGCAAGGAGTCTGGGATCTGTAAAGAATTGTGTTGTGATAATGTTTTCCGTAAGTGAGAACACTCTGTATCTTCTAAAACAAATTGCACTGCCCTCCATCTGCAGTGAGGAAGAGGAAGAGCAGGTGTCTGCAATCAGTAGATTCAACAATGCTAATAGAAAGCGCATCTTTCATGTGTATAATGTCTTCTTCCAAGCATGGGCTGGCTGCTGACATCACCATTATCATCATCCATCCACAATGACATGACGTAGTTCGGCGCCCAACAGTGAATAACTCCTGTGATACATCTGGAAGCGCCTGCTGATTTTCAACATCTTAGAATAATCAGATGCAGAGTAGATACACTTTTCATAATCGGTTATCAGCACTTAGAGACATTTCAATATGATGCCACACTTTACAAATGTGCCGACTCACTCTCTCTGGACCTCACAAAACAAACATTGTGTGGTGTATGGGTATGAAAGCAAGGGCATATGAAACACCACCACAAGACAGAGTGGATTAAGCAACAGGTGATGGCAGAGAGATTCACCTGGCAAAGTTCCAGTGGCAGATATTATCAAAGATCAATTGAGTCTTCATTGCTGTCCACCAGCATGGCAGTGATCATTGGTGGCAATTGCAGTGGTGGAACTGGCAATCATTGTATGACGGAAGCATGAGCATTGAATCTGGAGGAGCAATGCTGCAGTAGGCAGCAAGTGAGACCTCCGGGAGCATTGCAGTGGCATTGAAAGGTGCATACAATGAGCTCAGGATCTTCCACGATGTCATCAACGATCCTATCCACAACTTTATGGAGAAAACCTGTTTCCAACAGGTGGCGGTGGGTGGGCTTCCATGCGAAAATGTTCACAGCCAAAAACCATGCGGACAAGTATGAAATGTACATACTACATTATTTTCATCACTTAACTGTCAGCACAGAACAGTCAGGGTTGCCAGCAATGCTGAAGACCCCAAACACTGACATTTCCTTGACAAGCACCACCTTGCTTGCAGGACTTTAAAAAATTGAAATTTGTGAGTGAGGTGACCTTGCAGTCTGATGAATGAAGCCTGGCTTGCAGAGAGATGCACAGATCTTGTTTTTGCCGTAAAGTGATCATGGCGATCTTCTATATCTCCATTGCCTCCAACTAATTGGTTGGCCACTCCCGGTCACTCGGTAAATAAGACCGTGAGTAGCTGAAAATGCTGTGTCTGCCATGCTCATGAGGCCTTGTCAAGCATCATAAGCAGAGCAAGTGGGGAAATGGACGAAACGATTGAATCTAAAATGCTGATTGCACATTTAGTGTGCATTTGTCATAGTAGATTAGATTGAAGCCCATAATATTGAACAGGAGAACAGAGGTTGCAGGGGTGTCCCCCCTCCTCCAGTTCAGTATTATGGGCTGCAGGGGTTGCAGGGGACAAACTGGCCAGATCCCAAAAGTTTGAATTAAAAAATGCGGGCAAGTGGGCTCTGTAGTTTTGTAATTCGATCTTTTGGGATAGGTTCTTTTAACATACATCTGAGCAAGTAGTAGCACTATCAACTGGTCCAAGATGTTGCAACTCTTTAGAACTTATAGTATGTTGGGATATTGCCTGGAGCCCCACAGTGTTGTGAGGGTCAGAGGGGTTACTTGACAGCTTTTCATCAGCACATGCTTCAGCATGTTTGCAAAATAATGCCATTGCAGTAGGCAACCGTCACTGTAAGTCAATACAGGCATCAACAGGTCTTGTCATTGATGTATAACAACATGATGACCTAATTCCGACGAGTATGGAAACTGTCCTATAGGCTGTGAAATGCACAGAGACAAGCTTGCCATGTGCGGGTATGCCTCAAGTCCTTTCTGAAAAGGATTCCCTATGGAACATCCGTCTTCAGAGAGACCGTTCACATGGAAGCACAGGAAGTGCCAGGGCGAAAGCCATACGAATATTGAGCCATCCAAAACGGAAGGCTCATCTGCTTTTGTATAGATTTCTGTCAAGTGCATTGGGTCTCCCAATTGGAAGCATATCCCATGCCTGGAGTTGATAACCTTATGGACAAACTAGGACCCGAAACATGCATATTGGAAGATTCCTCCTTGCTCCAAAGACCAGGAAGAAGAAGGTTGCTGTCTCAAGTCCATTTGTCCTCTTTTGGCTAATCAAGTAGCAGTCACATTACATGGAGCCCCAGCTATTCTCCGCTGACTTACTCTAACAGGATGGCATAGCCATATACACCCTGGATTGGTTGATAATCTTGAACTTCTATGAGTGGTTCTAAAGATTTTGACCTTCCCCTATTTAACAGCTAAGCCATCTAAGCGTCTCTTTGGTGGCAGTCAGTCAAACATCTGAGCTCCACCAAGAAGTCTGAGCCCGAGCTTGGTAAGTGAGATTCGATTTTATGCACCTCCTCCCCAGACACTGAAAGCGGCATTCACTCTTTCCTAAGACTCCTAGATTACTAACACTGGGTTCTTCCTCATGTTGCTACTCATGCTCCTTCCCTCGCAGATTTCTTCAACAGGTCTACTCCCATCAAAGTATATTTGAATCAGAATTCTGTTTACTATTTTTGAGGCCCTATTTGTGTACTATAACTTCTCTTTACATTTCTTCCTGCATATGGACTATCAAAATCTGATTTGGCTGGTGGGTGGGGCGAGATACCATGTCTGTGATTGCAATGACCAACCTGCCCTTTTGTTCAGTCACAATATTGTTCCTTAAGAACAGCATACCTCTACTATCGCTGTACGCGTTCCTGGGCTCAAGCATGCTGTTAAGTGTCTTCAATGTTATCTCTTGAGGCCAGAGCCCAGGTGTTTTACCAATCAAGTTCCCATCACATAATTCTACTACAATAGAGTCTCAATTCCATAGTTAGTGTTGTGCTTCCAGGCTTCCACAATGTTCAATTATGGAACCTGTCACTGGGCAGGCTGCCTCCAGGGTAAGGCTGCCTCCAGGGCAAGGCTGCTTCTTTATGGTCTTTATGTAGGGTGACCAGATGTCCCGGTTTAACTGGGACTGTCCCGGAGCGAAACCCCACTGTTCTCGCATTCCAAGTGTTTTTTGAAAATTTGAAAACACTTCCGGGTTTTAGGAAAGGGTTGCAGAGAAGCAATACATCAAGCTGACATTCATTGATATTACACAGTTTTCTTGCTTTGGTTATCCCATGTATCACATACATCTCATCCACCTCAGGGTAGGCTCGAACCCCCAACCTTTCTGTGCACTGCCCCTGCGTTTACAGGAGTGGATAAAAAACTCATTGCAAAGTCTGTGATAAAAAGCAAAAGCTCTTTGGTTTTTAATATGCTTAGTGTCACAGCTGAGTCTGCAGTGTAAAGAAGTGCTGGAAATTGTATTCAATTTAATGGGCGTCCTACCGAGTCAGGGTGAGGACTTTACTTTACTTTAGAGATTTGTGTCGCGCACCACTGACCCGGAGGCTTAAGGGTGCCAACTGTAAACACAGCACGAACAATGTATGAGGACGAGACAAAACAGCAAGACACAAAAATCAGGGGAGCATGTGCAGGTTAGGAGAGAAGGACCTAGCTAAACATATGTGTCTTACGTTTCTTCCTAAAGACAGGTGTTGAGGCTTTCTCTCTAAGTTTCACAGTTATTGGGCCTCATTACACGGAAGGCGGTAAGGGTTAACAGTCACCGGTGACCGTTAACCCTTACCGCCTTACTACGAGGTCCCTTTGCGGGTTGGTACTTTAACGCCTGCTTTTTAGCAGGCGTTAAAAACCAACCCTCAAAGGGACCAGGGTGCTAATTACGGTACCGCAATTTGCGGTACCGTAATTAGCACTTTCCCCATTCCCATTATGCCCTATGGGGCAAAAATGAGAATGGGGAAGGGCAATGGGGGAAGGGGGAATTACCGCCCCGCCAACCTTGGAATAGGGCGGTAATTCCCCTTTTCACCAAGGCGGTGCCGGTATTTTACCGGCATGGATCAAGGTGCTAATAGCACTTTGGTCCACCGCCTATCGTGTAATGAGGCCCATTTTGTTCCACACATGAGGGGCCACGTTGAAGAAAGCTCCTTTTTTCACTTGTGACAGTCTAAAAGCTAGAATTTTAAGTTGGGTAGTATTATTTGATCTTAGATTGTGAGAGGTAGATTTTTATTCCAGGACTTCTTTCAGATATGCTGGTGGTGTACTTCTGAGACATTTATGGGTAATTAGAAAAAGTTGGAAAGTGATTCCGGCTTTCATGGGGACTGGGGCAGTGGGTTGGGGGGGATGAATGGGATGGCGGCACTAGTCCTACTTTGATGTTTATCGTCTATCCCGGTTTTTTATTTTCAAAATCTGGTCGCCCTACCCTTATCATCGGGTGGTTCACGGTGGAATATACTTCACATGCCCTCTACCTCATCAGTCTCAAGTAAGTGGCTCCATCAGGGTGGGTGGTTATGGTGCTAGTTGTCTCAACCCTACCGTTTCATGTGAAGGAAACCTTTTAGATTGAGACAAAAGCTCCTGTATCCTGCCAGATTTGAGGCAGGAATGGGGAATAACAGAAACACTAGGCCATAGAGTCATGGGAATATGGCTGAGTAACATTGTGCAGGAAAACAGAGGGCCAAGAGAGAGCGGCGGCACTGTCAGACATCTGGGTCATCTGTAGGTACCAGGGATCCCATGAGAGGCCCCTGGAATATTCAGAATCCTGGGGGGACCCTTTCTCAAGACCAAGCAAGATCCTTTAATGTCCTGAACACCAACACCAGTACAAGGACGTTCATTGGGCGAGTGTAGAGCAATACTGGGTAGTTCTGAGCCATTTGTGGATAGCATCTAATTTCATGCCAGGACTTCACTTCTGAGACTTTAATAAAGCCTTGACTAAGCCTAGATTAGGAAACACACTACCCATGGATGTCATTGGAGACTGTAATGCGTTAGGAAAGGTCCATCCCAAAATGCTAGAGCTGGAGTGAGATTCTAAACACGATTGTTGTTAATGAAACAAACACAGTCAATGGCTTCATTACAACTTTGGCGGTGCAGGAAAAACAGTGGTGGTTAGTCTGTTACCGCCACTTTTCCTGCACCACCAAACCACAAGTTTGGTAGTGGGGTGGGCAGAATTACCTGCAGCTCTGAGCTGCTGGTAATTACGGAACCCCACCACCCAAAAATACTGGTATTACCGGCACTGGTATTACTGGCGCCAGTAATACCGGCAGTTCCCCCCATGGAGTCCTATGGAACTCCATGGGATGGGGAATGACCACTGTTGCCGGCACTTGGAATATGCCAGTAACTCCGGTATTCCAAGTGCAGGTAATGGTATTACCGTTTTGGTGGTATCCCACCAGATTTACCGGTGGGATGCCACCAACGTTGTAATGAGGCCCTTTCCCTGCTCCTTGTCTACACATGTCGAATCGAGTATGAAATATATATACGGTACACAGGGCCTCATTACGACCTCGGCAGTAGCCATGCCGCTATTGGCGGCATGGCTGCCACCGAAATCGCGTCCGGGTCCTCAGAATGAGGAATTACCGGGCCATTCCGAGTTCGGAAGGCCTGGTAATTCCTCCCATCAAGGACCCAGACCCGGTCCTTCCCCATTCCCATTCAGCCCCCATAGGGCTGAATGGGAATGGGAGAGGGAGCAAACAACAGGCCATTACGAGTTGCCTCGTTGTTGGCTCCCTCTTCCCCTCGTGGGACCCGGTAAGCACGCCTAGTTTGACCAGGAGTTGCTTCCTGGGTCCCGCGAGGGGAGCTCATAATGAGGCGGTACAGGGTAAACGGCGCCGGCACCTTTGACGGCGCCGTTTACCCTGTACCGCCAGGGTCGTAATGAGGCCCACAGTGTGGTAGCCTCTAAAACATACGTTCTAACAGGATAAAAAGATTCTTATATGTGCGTGGACGCATTTGTATAATTGCTATACACGTAGTGGTGAGATCAGGATCAAAGATCTTAGTTTACTTTGAAAGTTGGTGGTCCTTAGAGGGGGAAAAAAACTCTGTGAATGGGCTTTTTAAATTTATGTTTTCATTTTTTATAAATAGTATTATACCTGCCACATAGTCAACCTTTAATAAACTTTATCCAAATCTAAAATACAGTATACCAACGTTAAAATACACATAAGACATAATTTCCATATATTACAAACATTCTAAAGTAACAATCTCTACATTTTACAGTATTTCAAAATCGCAAGAGGGTATTGCTATGACTACCTCACAGTGTTCTCACGGCAGGATGTCCAGAATAATCGCAATTTTCCTCAATGTTATGGTCAGAAAGACAATTCACCCTTCGTGATTACCATACTTTTCGCGCCTAGAAACACTTGCGTACAGGTGCGTTATAAATGACTTATCATATCATATCATGTACATGGACCATCGTGCAGCACCCGACAATGGGGGGTCATTCTGAGTATGGCGGTAGGGGGTTAACGGCATCAGTAAGGATGCCGGTGCCGTTAACCCCCTACCGCCGCATTCCGAAGTCCCTTAGCGGGTCCCACTAGACTGGTTTTACCAGTCACCCTTAGCGGGACCCGTTAAGGGACCATGGAGCTAATAACGGGCCCGCTATTTGCGGGCCCATTATTAGCTCCTTCCCATTGAGCCCTTTGGGAGCTCGAATGGGAATGGGGAATGGTTTTCAAAATGGGGACTTACCGGGTCCACATAGGTCGGAATGTCCCGGTAAGTCCCCATTCCAACACCACGCACCCGGACACGGGTTTGGAGGCAGCCATGGTGCTATTTGCACCATGGCTGCCTCCAAACTCGTAATGACCCCCATTGACCATTTGCTCTCTGTGCCTGGAGAGACAGTTAAACTCCCCAACACCTCACTCACATTTAAAAAGGGAAAAACATGCATATGGAGTCACTGTTAGTTCTCTTGTACTGGGGAGAACTGCATGGAATTTTTGTTCTATAACGTCCATGTGGGTCGCACCAGTCTGATAGAAATAGAGCTCGAACGGATGACAACACTTCGTTCCCCTAAATAGATAGGTAATCATAAAGGTATTAAAAACTTAAATATACACATCATTTTGTATCTGTATCACTAACTCTATCATAAGAAACTCAGCTCTTCTTCTAAATCTATAACACCCTAGCACCTGCTCTCTCTGACCCTGATCTTGCCACACTAGTGTACTGTATGGCAATGTGACAACGTGTACCTGTATTAACCTGATGTATTGTTTGATGAAGCCACTGTGAGATCATGTACCTCTACCAGTGCCTCAATGCCTCCAGGTTGTTTGTGCGCTATACAAATTAAATAAATAAATAATATTATCCTTGGGGACATTTTCGGATGGACAGAATTAGAAACAAAACATTAATCCAGTGAAATGGGTTTTGGTGCAGGCCCGTTCAGCATTGATCGCTTTTCGGGGTAATTCATGGAATAATTGTGCGCTGAAATTTGTGGCGCAAGCATGAAAAAGCTAGCACACACGTGCGAATCGCACGTGTGTGATTCATGGAAGGCTTGCGACTTTCCAAACGCGTGCGCGACAGGAAAGGGGAAATGTAGGCGCACCGTGGGAAGTACCGCTGGGAAACACATGCAACACCCACACGCTAGTGAACAACATGTATTCATGGAATCGAATAGGGAAAACCGGCGGCCATCAAAACATACACACACGCACAAATACGTCCGACACACGAAAGCAGGCGGAAGCACCCCTGCACAGCATAAAAGTGCACGCAGTGTCCCATTCCTCGCAGCAGTGATCGTGGGACACTGCAGGAGGAGGAGAATAGCCAGGCCCCACATTTTTTTGCCCAGGACCAGCCTTTTTGGGATGCCTGATAACGAGGTCTATGGCAGGTATAGGTTTCCACCTCATATCATCCTAGAGCTGGTCACTGAGTGGGAGAATGAACTCACATCACCCACCCTGTGCTCCCAAGCATTGAGCCTCTTGGAGAAGGTGCTCAATGTACTGCATTTTTGGCCACTGGGTCATTTCAGCAGACAACTGCCATAGTGGGGGGCGTCTCACAGCCCACGTAGTCACGTTGCCTACACCAGGTGTTGCAATCATCACTGCGTGCCCCTCAGTCCGCAGGCACATATACATGCCCAGAACACCCACAGAAAGGCAGGCCATGGTCGTGGACTTCTACAGGGTGGCACACTTCCCCAAAGTGCTCGGTGTCATAGATTGCACCCATGTGGCCCTACGTCCACCTAGGGCCACTGAAAACATCTACCGCAACCGCAAGCACTGGCATTCCATCAACATGCAGGTTGTATGCGATGCCAAGGGAATCATCACCTCTGTCTATGAAAACTATCCAGGGTCCACCCATGACAGTTTCATATACAGAATGTCCGCCCTGAGCCGGACACTGGAAGCTGGGAAGCATGGCGACACATGGCTCATAGGTGAGTACAAATGCCTGTGCACATGCATGCATGTCACACACAGACAAATACACAAGCCCAACTAATGACAACCATTATCACCTTACCAGGGGTCAGTGCCTACCCTCCGAGCACCTACATGATGATGCCAATACGGAACCCCACCACACCACCCCAGGTAAGATACAACACAGCCCATGTTGCAACCAGGGCCATAGTGGAGCACACATTCGGAGGGCTCAAGTCACGCTTTCGCTCCCTTGACCGCTCTGGCGGACAGCTACTATATGCACCCCCAGGAGTGTGCAGGATCATTGTGGCAGCATGTGTCCTGCACAACGTTGCAACACAGGGAGGCGTACCGGTGGACATGGTGGTGCCCCCACATCCCCAATCACACGCACGGCCGCTACGTATGGGAGGGGAAAGGGCATGTGGCGAGGCAGCTCGTACCCTACTTCTGGCCACATTTTTCACCTAAATCCCAACCCCTGCAGAGTGCACACAGGCCTGACACATACCAGGTGACAATTGATGATGAGAAAGGGACAGTTAATTGTCACAACCTTACCACCCTGAGAATGTGTCCAAGGAAGTGCCGCATTGTGTGCATCCCTAGCTACTTAAACACAACCAATCCCATATGACCAAAAGGAACACATGCAAGGTACATATCCCACCCACCCCCTGCAAAACAGGGCATACAAGTACTGGTATGCTTCCAAAACCCTCCCAATCCCCATGACCCCCGTCTGCCACGCCATACCATGGTATGCAATGGCAAAACATCAAACCAAATGCACAACACATGACACAATAGTCATGAAGTGCCACGTGAGAAATGTAAATAGGCACCAGACAGTTACACCTGACATGGAATCTGAAGAAATGACTGACCAAAAATTCACACCCTGAAAACTGTGGCACAAATGAATGCCACCAGTGGTGCAAGCAACAAAAGTCAGAATACCTGTCGCCATGCACATTGGACAACAGCAAATTGGCATTACAAACACTGTGTGCTGCATGTGGTGTGTGTCCCCTGCAACACACCGCTCACCGGACAGCACAGTGAGTGTGCATTGCGTTGGGGAAACCCCTTGAGTATCATAAAAAATAAGTACAATCAACAAAATAGTAGCCTGTGATGCATGTACACGATCAATGAATTGGAAGTGAACATAGATTGTAGGGACACAGCATGCCTGAGAAGGCAATCTGGGCGCACGTGTGTGCATGGTGTCGCCGTAGTTGGTGTGGGGGGGGGGCATTGCCTAAGTGTTTGTGTCAGTAGGGACATGCATTAAATACATGCATGTGAAATAAAGTGAGCCTCAGTGTCCTGTACACAGCACATGTGAACATTGCACTCAAGGACCCCCCTGTGTTTTAAACCACACCAATCCCCTGACACCTCAAAATCAAACCCAACATAGGATCAGCCATTGAACAGCAGAACATATCATGTACAGAGTACCCCACATCGACAATGGCAGACAGTGAGCAATCACTGATTCATTGAAAATCCTTATAATGCCTACAAACAAAGTGCATCAAAGCGCCTCAAGGAGGGAGGGAACAAGGGAGGAAGATAGTACCTTCCTACAAGTCCTTCAAACAGTCCAGAATGTGAAAACGAACAGATCAAAGTACATAGAACAAGTGCCTGGAACAATAAGGGAGAGTCCAGGGAGGGAATGTGGGAAAACAAAACTAGCATCAACATTGCTATGCCTGACGGCAATAGTTGCAGTGCAGGAATCACATAAGGAGGGGGATGAGGGAAGAGGAGGGAAGAGGTGAGAAGAGTAACAAAACAAGTGACAAACAATGGAAGGTCGATGAATAATCAAGATGTTGTTTGCGAGGGGGAGGGGGTGAAGAAACACAAAAGAGAAGGAGGGAACAGACGACCTGTAATCAGTGGTGGAGGGACTGATGATAAAAGTAAGTGCCAAAATAAACCTCAAAAAGGTGAAGGTGTGGGGTGGATGGACAGAGGCAGAGGGGAAGTGTCTGCAAAGAACAAGCAGCTATGTATCACCATGCCTGACGGCAATTGGGGTGGTGCCAGAAAAAGACAGACAGAGGACAAGGAGGAGGAGAAAGGGCAGTGGAGTGGGAGAGGGAGGAGAGAAGGCAGGAGGGGGCCAAGGTGTAAAGACAGGAAGGAGGAGAGGGGGAAAGAAAGCACACACAGGGGGCAGAGGAAAAGAAGACTGTGCAGAAGGGGAGGGGTTGTGATGGTGAAGGGGTGAGACAGAGGGAGACTGGCGGGGGGCAGGTGGAGACTGGTGGGGGCAACGGAGACAGGGGGAGACTGACAGGTGGCAGGTGGAGACAGGCGGGGGCAGGGGAGACAGGGGGAGACTGGCAGGGGGCAGGTGGAGACAGGCGGGAACAGGGGAGACAGGGGCACAATCAAGGGTAGACAGGGCCTCCATTGTGGGCCTTTGGTAGTGGTAGCAGGCTCCAGCCTCCTGGTTGGCCGGATTGTCACAAGGGCCAAGTGCAACCAATGGGAGGGGGGAGCAGGTCCAGGCCACAAACATGACAGCCAACTCAAAAGCAATGCGGCCATATTTCAATTGGCACAACAAAACACCAGGCAGGGCTGCAAGATGGCCAAAGCAGGGGAAGCAAGGAATTGGGGGTCGTTGAAACGCGTGGTGACAAGGATAACTCACCATGCAGCGTTCATGTGACATATCAAAATCACTGTAGGCCAAGTGCCCCAATGCAACAATGTCAGCACACAGACCTCTCCCACCATCAGTGTGTGTTACACAGCCAAAGGGTGCATGGTACCGCCTACAGCAGGAAGTGCATAAACATAGACAGTCAATTCATAAAAATATCATAAGCAACATGATAAAATGCACAGTCAACAGAATACTCACCAAAATGAAGTGCAGAAATACATTGGAGAAGCTATCCGGAATACCCACTAGAAGTGTACACACAAGTAGGACTGCAGGCTGGCCACAGATATGATGGAAGCCCAATGCCCCTGTGTGAGATGCTGTCACACCGAGCCATCTTTGCGAGCCCATGGAAAGGGGAAGCAGGAGTAGCATATGTGTCAGGACCCCAAGCAAAACACATACACGAGACAAGCCTGAATGGGCCCTGCTGGAACGCACAGTGGATGCCTTCAAATGCCACAAAGCACCACACTGTCACATGAATGCACAATAGACAAAATAAATTAATAATAATAATTACTTGCAGGAAATACAAAAAAGAAAAGAAAATGGCCACATATGACCAGGGGGCTGGAGGTGCACCTGGGAGGGGGGAGGTACGGGGTGCATGCACCTCAACACCCACATGTGTAGATGTTGAGATAAAAAAAATGCACTGGGCTCAGCGGCCCGACCTATGTGGGAGATAGGTTGTCATCGTCACCCTCTGGATGGAAATCAGAAGGTGGACACGGCACAGTTGCCTCACCACGCCAATCCGCGCCTTGCCCCCCAGCGGCAGCAAGCATGCGGGTCTGGTAAGCCAGGTCCTGCATGGCAATGACACGTAGGTCTGCATGTATTACCTCACGTGTCACATGTGCTTCCTCCTGCAAGGACTCACGTGTAAGGCGGAGTTCTGCTTGCATGGCCTCACATGACATACGGAGTACCTCCCGGCTTGCATGGAGTTCAGCTGAGATGGTTATTTCAAGCCGCTCCATCCTGTCTTCTGCCAGCCTACTATCGTTCATCATGAGAGCACCCAGAGTAGATCGATGGTTTGGTGTTCGACCCTCAGGGCCTCACGGTGTACCTCTGCCTGAGTAGAAATTGCTTGATACAGAGCCACCATTTCAGCCTGGCGCGCCCTGTCAGAGGCCGCCATGCCAAGCCTGAGTGAGTGGCACATGAACCGCGTAGCCTGCTGCTAGAGCTGGACTTGCTTTTCAGGGGGGAGGAGGGAACCGGCCACACTTTCCATGCCTTGAGCCATCATCTCAACTGCTCCCCCTGTTGCTGTGCTATGGCAATAACGGCATGCTCCCACTCAGTTGACCCAGGTAGCGCCCGGCCACCGCGTTACCGGACACGACACCTGCCGGTCCCAAGGAGTCTTGGTCCTTGCTGGGTTTGTGCCGCCCGCGGCTGCGGGACTGTATCCCTCTGTCGACCTGATGCCCCAGGAACATGGCCAACTGGTGTGGAGTGTGGTGCTGCACCGGTAACCACCACAGGCAGACATTCCAACTCCGCCTGGCTCCCTACTGCAGGTGTCACGGAAAGAAGATCATCCAACACAGGATCACTTACCGGCGATGACACGTCATGATGCAGATCCAGCTCAACATAGTAGTCAGAGAATACATCAGAGCCTGACTCAGAGTCCGCTCTGGACACGATGGCTTGGAGCACCAGTGGGTTCTCGTGGGCTGCCACCCCACGACCACCACTGGTACCTGGTTGGTCATGTGAACTGACCATCGTGTCTGGGATGACATCTTCATCCTCTGCCTCCAGTGCTTCATCACCTGCAACATAAACAAAAGAAACAAGAACATGCATGTCAGTAGCACATAACACACACATACAGATCACAACATTGACAGCCAACACATGAAGCAGACATGTCACACGCAACTCAAAGCCCAACATGCATCCAGTGGCATTGCAATGCAAGGGTATCCCGAAAGCAGAAAAGTATGTGTGCAAAATGTGAAGCCAACACATGTTTTGCATGTTGCCCATCACCTGCATCACACACAACCTCTAGCAGGCACATATCCAAGGCAGAAATGAGAGATGGCAACAAAGAGATGGCACGTAGCATAAGCATGTGGAAACACACAAATAGCCACATATGGAAATCACACCAAACACACCTTGACACATGTAACATGCATGTTCACATGCATCACTCAAGAACCATTGACTATGCAGAGTACATGTGTCACAGGAGGCACCTACGCTACTGTGTTTTGATACAGTGAAAGGAGGGACATGGGTACATACATGACAGGTCACTATCACACAACAGTATTATGTTGGCATGTTGAAGGGCTGAACTTGGCACAGGAGTGGGTGTGTGCGGTGCAGTGCATGTGTAACCCCTCAACTGCCAACATCAACACGTACGTAGTGATGTCAATCTCCAAACGTGATGGCAGTGTAAGGGCAATTGCAGCCATCATGTGCAAATGGCATGCACCATGTAGCATGGATACTGTGAAACACCCACCCTATGGGCAATAGCAGGGAGGCACTGCATGGCAATGAAAGGTTCACCACAGAACTGTGCATTGGCAGACATTGTTGGCATGCATCAATTGCATGTGGTCAGTCAAATGTCACTACAGCCGATGAGAAGTGGACATGATGCAGGACAGATGAGGACCAATTAGTAGTACACCCATGTATGCAGAAGACACAACACCAGTTGAAAAGAGGCAGGGGGCCTGTAACAGGGGGAGCCATGTGCCCGACAAAAATGTGGACACCCTAAAGTCGTGCGTGATGACACATAGACCCGCATTGAGCATGAAATGGCTGCCCAAATAACATGAGACTTGGATCATTCTGGAGACATACTACAATGAACATGCGGTCAAGAACACTGAGGGACATACATGGAATGCACATGGAGCATGAAAGTGCACACATATGCACAGGGAGCGACTGCCATCAGCAAGTCCAATGATAGAATATGATAGAATATGCATTCAAAAGGTGGTAGTGCAGCCAGCAAGTGGCAAGTGCAAGATCATTTGGATAGGGCAAATCCGATGAGTGCAGAAGAAGAGTAGGGGACTGTATGGGTACATGTACAGGACCCATTGCAATGGAAGGCCTGGAGGAAGTGCAGCAGGGAGGCAGGGTGAACAGGTACCTGTGCCCAAAGGACAGAGTCATCCAGGTTGGTGGGGGGTTTGGTTGAGGAGGAGGGCGTGGAAGCCCCACACACGGGGCCTGTAAGTGGACATTCCACTGGTGCTAGTGGTGCAGTCCAGGGGCAGGGACAGGAGGCAGCACAGGCCGCTGCGGAGGTGCCTGTGTGTAATGCTGTCCCCGATCCCGTGACTGCATCATCCGGCACCAGCAGGGATGCCTCTGTCCAGACCCGTTTTCAGGGAGCGGATGCCCATACAACAACTGGCCTTCCTCTCCCCGCGGACATGGAAATCCGTGACCGGATTGAGCCTGTCCTAGCTGATTTGGCATTGCAGCAACGTGGCATTCAGGATGACGTGTAGAGTACTCGTGAGGACAATGCACGTCATTTCGAATACCTGTTTGGCCATGTCGCACTACTAGGACAGGTCATCGGCACTGGGTTCCTCCGTGTGCTGGATCTTCTTGCGCCCCACTCCTCTACTGAACCCCCTATACGCTAGTCGTCCTCAGTGCCATTTTCCCTCCCAAGTATCACCTGGGCCCCCTGCTGAGCTGCCCCTGAGCCAGAGGCCAGGCTGGTAGAGGACACATCTCTGCCACAGTCGGGAGTCGGAGGTCCAGCTGGGGTGGCCACCCCACCAACTGGACCCCAGCAAATTGAGGACGTGCAGGCATCAACAAGCAGGGCACGTGCACGGCATTAGCAGGCTCAGGGTGGGAGCGATCATGGCTCGGAGCCATCAACATCCTAGGGGCAGGCATCGGCCGGCGGGCAGGAGGACTCAGGAGTGTCTTCTGTGTGGCAGCGTTTGGGCCAGTGAATAGATGCGGAGTGGCGGCGGGTGGAGAGGGCACGGCTAATAATGGTCAGGGTGGAGAACTCCATGCACCGGGAGTTGAGGCGAGCTAAGTGCCTCTAGGCAACTCGCAGGGAGTTGGAGGAGGCCATGGCTGCATCCCTGCGAGACCTTGAGGCCAGGGAACAGGCCCAACTCCGGAACATCGACATGGAATTCGATGATGCCTTGGCCTCGGACATCAATGAGTGAGCCGTCGGAATAGCCCGCCACCTTTGTATATAGTTATTTAGGTTTAGATTTCATTTGGTTTTTATTATGATTTGGAGTCCACAGACTTTGCTCCACTTTTTGTGTATAGTTGTATTTTAGATAGGGTTTTTGGTTGGTTTCATTTTGTTTTGCGATAATGGACCCTTCAGACTTTCGTTTTCAAAGTTCCGTACATGTACCATACTTCATTTTTTTGATATTCACATGGAGTAATGTTTTTTTATGCTTTTCATCTTAGGATTTATTTGTATGGACTTTGAGGATGGACCACTTTTTATTTTTTCATTTTTTGGATTTTTATTTTTCCTTGGATTTCACTTTCTTTTTCTTATTGCAATCATTATTTCTTCATTTGCATGTGTGATTTTCATTTTGTCATTTGTTTTTATTTTTAATACATTTCATTATTCTTCATTCTTGGTGTGGTCTACTATGATTTCTTTTGTGCCTGTCTCCATGAGCATTGGCTCAGTCATATGTTGCCACTGTGTGGCTCTGTAGGACATTTGTTGATGGGCATGCTGGTTATTTTCAGACTCTCATGGCATGGGTAATTTACTATGGAGTGGGTGCAGTGGATTGTTGGGTGTTTGCACTGGGGGGCTGGTGGGGTGGGATTTGGATTGGCATGAGGGCCATGGGTCTGTATAGTTATGACGTGGTGTTTTGGGGGACATGAGTCGGGGCCTGCTGGCAGGTTGCCGTCAATGGGGGTGGTGTGAAGGGACATGACTTGTGGCCTGCTGGCAGGTTGATGTCAATGGGGGTAGGGTGAGGGGACATGAGTCGGGGCCTGCTGGCAGGTTGCCGTCAATGGGGGTGGGGTGAAGGGACATGAGTTGAGGCCTGCTGGCAGGTTGATGTCAATGGGGGTAGGGTGAGGGGACATGAGTCGGGGCCTGCTGGCAGGTTGCCGTCAATGGGGGTGGGGTGAAGGGACATGAGTCGGGGCCTGCTGGCAGGTTGCCGTCAATGGGAGTGGGGTGGGGGGAACATGAGTCAGGGCCTGCAGGCAGGTTGCTGTCAATGGGGGTGGGGTGGGGGAGACATGAGTCGGGCCTGCTGGCATGTTGCCGTCAATGAGGGTGGGTGGGGGGGACATGAGTCGGGTCTGCTGGCAGGTTGCCGTCAATGGGGGTGGGTCTGGGGGACATGAGTCGGGGCCTGCTGGCAGGTTGTCGTCAAAGGGGGTGGGGTGAAGGGACATGAGTCGAGGCCTGCTGGCAGGTTGACGTCAATGGGGGTGGGGTGGGGGGACATGATTTGGGGCCTGCTGGCAGGTTGCCGTCAATGGGGGTGGGGTGAAGGGACATGAGTCGGGGCCTGCTGGCAGGTTGCCGTCAATGGGGGTGGGGTGGGGGGACATGAGTCGGGGCCTGCTGGCAGGTTGCCGTCAATGGGGGTGGGGTGAAGGGACATGAGTCGGGGCCTGCTGGCAGGTTGCTGGCAATGGGGGTGGGGTGGGGGAGACATGAGACAGGGCCTGCTGGCATGTTGCCGTCAATGAGGGTGGGTGGGGGGCTCATGAGTCGGGGTCTGCTGGCAGGTTGCCATCAATGGGGGTGAGGTCTGGGGGACATGAGTCGGGGCCTGCTGGCAGGTTGCCATCATTGGGGGTGGGGTGGGGGACATGAGTCTGGGCCTGCTGGCAGGTGCCCGTCACTGGTGAGGGGGACTTGTGTTGGGGCTCACAAGTGCATGATGCCATGTGGGCTGCCTGTGGGGCTTGTGCAGGGGTGATCGCCTGCCTGCGGGGAATGGGGAGGGGTGTGGGGGGTGGCCTGTGGTGTGGGCTGCCTGTGAGCCATGGGAAGGGGGGAGGGCACACCCAGGAGGGCATACACTGCCAAATTGCGTGTAATTCTCACTTGCGTACCCCCAGATTCACGCAGCAGTGTGGTGAGGAGCCACATGCACCCCCTGCAGCCAGACCACACCACAGGGGTCCACCCTACACCGCTCACCATGCCCCGCAGGCAGCCCATCACCCCTGTACATGCCCCACAGGCAGCACATCACCCCTCCCTATGCCCACAGGCATCCCACACCACAGGCCCCCACCCCTCACCATGGCCTGCAGCCAGCCCATCACCCCTGCACATGCCCCACAGGTGCCCAGCACCCCTGCACATGCCCTGCAGGCAGCCCATCATCCCTGCACATGCCCGACATGCAGCCCATCACCCCTGCACATGCCCCGCAGGCAGCACATCACCCGTCCCCACGGCCCACAGGCAGCCCACACCACAGGCCCCCCACCATTCACCATGCCCTGCAGCCAGCCCATCACCCCTGCACATGCCCCAGAGGCAGCCCATAAATCACCCCTACACATTCCCCACAGGCAGCCCATCACCCCTGCACATGCCCCACAGGCAGCCCATCACCCTTGCACATGCCCCGCCTAATTGTAAGGCAACTAACATCTCCATTCCAGACAATATAGGGGAAAACAAGATTGACTCACAAAGTCCAAAATTTCATTTTAAACCTATATCACTGGAAGATATGAATAAAACCCTCTCAAGTATTAAATGTACCTCATGCACTGAAAATGTACTGCTGCCAAAACTAATTATTGACAACGCTGCAATCTTTGCACCGTTTCTGACAAGAATGGTAAATGCTTTGTTTAGAGATTGCAATTTCCCTGCCGCTATCAAAACGGTCACGGTGTTACGCTCACCTGACTCCCACGGAGGCGCTGGCCTGGTTTGCGCTGCTGTGACCTCTTCTAAGGTGATGCGCAGGGTTTGGAAGACGGACTGGACCGGGCCCCCAAATCTGGCTTGTCTGGCTCGCAGAAGTATCCTTCTGTAGGCGAAAATAGGGGATTAACTGTCTGCGGGGTAATGCAATCGGCCTCCCACTTTCCCCTCTCACCCTCCTTGAAAGCCTTTTGTGATTTCTCGTAGCGTCTCACCTTAGGGTCTGGAAGGACGAGCTCTCCATCCTGCTTCTGATGCAGGGGCGCGTTGGTATCCAGTTACTTCACTGGATTTTCGGATTGGTGAGAACCAAACTTGCTTGGCTTCCAGGTAAGTTTTTTGATAAGAGGTTCCCCTTGTGTCCATGCATTAATGTACTAATGCTAGTGTCTTTTTCCCCATAGGGGCCGGGGTACGGAATGCCGGGGAACAGGCACCGACCCAAGATGAGAGGTGAAATCCTTGTAGAAATCAGGTAAGTCTTTAATGAGCGTTTTTTGGTAATGTATTTTCATTCGCTCATTAACGCTGATGTCTTTTTTTCCCCTTAGGGGCTGGGGTCCAGAAATGCCAGGATGCGGCGCGGAGCCGAAATGAAGAGGGAATGACTCAACAGGTAAGTCTTAACATGGAGATTTAGCTTTCCTTATTCCCTTCTCTCTCTCACCTTGTGTTCTTTGTTCTGGTGTTTTTCTCCCTAGGCGCTGGGGCGTGACTGCGAATCCGGATGTGAAGGTGAGTGGAATGCGGCACTGCAGCGATCGACGCGATGAGCTTTTAAATTAAAGTCTTCCTTTTCAGGATTGTCGGCGAGATGTCTCCGGGATGTGGATTTAGCAGGTAAGGACTTTTCCTTCTTCTGTTCTCTTCTTCTCTTCCATTGCAGGTGATCCAGGATGCTGGCAGGCGTGGCAGAAGTCAGGATGCAGTAGCAGACACGGTGAGCGTCCAGCTGCTAGATGCAGAACAACGCGAAGCACGTGTGGCTGTTCGGGTGGGGTTTAAATAGCCTTGGAAGAAGTTCCAGGTATGTATCCTTCCTCCAATCAGGTATGTATCCTTCCCCAACCACGCCCGGATGGTAAATTATTCCCACAGGTAAAGTAGTTCCTTTCAGGCCTCAAGGAGGCCGGGATCCTGCAGCATGGTCTGCATCAGGTAAGTGCACCCAAGCATTCCCATAATGAGCCTGGCACCTATGGCGCCAGGACTGATGTCTTTTATGAGCCTGGCGCCATGGGCGCCAGGACACTGTCCAAAGGGCCCCTATATGGGGTTGCTGGGTCCTTCCTTGGGGAATGGATGTCTGCTTTCGGGGACGCCGGGCTTGAACCGGCTCCCCGGGAGCGGGCATCATGACAGCACTCCCCCTCAAGGTCCCTCCCAAGGTTTTTCCCTCCGGGGGTTTTGGTTTATCTGGGAAGAGTCGGTGGAATTTCCGGACTAATCGAGGTGCATGCACATGGTCGCTGGGTTCCCACAACCTCTCCTGAGGTCCATACCCCTTCCAATCAATTAGGTAGAACAGTTTTGACCTAAACATTTTTGAGTCTAAAATGTTCTTCACTTCGAATTCGGGCTCCCCATCTATTAGAATAGGTTCTGGAGGTTTGAGTAGTCGGGTTCCGGGTACCACTGGTTTCAGAAGCGACACATGAAAAACAGGGTGAATTTGCATACTAGCTGGTAAATCAAGTTTAACAGCCACTGGGTTAATTATTGCCATAATAGAATAAGGTCCCAGATATTTTGGGTTAAAAGTTCGAGGCCCTTTGAGTGGTAAATGTCTGGTAGCTAACCACACTTGATCCCCAATTTGATACGGAGGTACTTCACTCCGATGTAGATCAGCATTCTCCTTGTATTTTCTCTTGGCTTGTTGTAAATGCGTAGTTGCCTCTTTGAAGGCTTGGGTAATTGTAGAATGCAAATGTTCTACTGCAGGCATTCCGAGGTTCTGAGGTGAGTCAAGGTTTGAGGTTCGAGGGTGATGCCCAAACAAAGTATAAAAAGGACTGTGGCCAGTTCCAGAGTGTACCGAATTATTATATGCGTATTCGGCTATCCAAAGAATGTCTTTCCAGTTGCTTTCAGATTGCTGTAACATACACCGTAAGTACTATTCAAGAGTCTGATTTGTCCTCTCGGTCTGACCATCGGTCTGAGGGTGGTGACTGGTCGATAATCTTACGTCGATCTGCGCCATTTGACAACATTTGCGCCAGAAGTGGGAAATGAATTGGCTTCCCCGGTCAGAGATTAGTATAGATGGGAATCCATGTAGCCGAACAATATTTTCGAGGAATTCTTTGGCTAGGACAGAAGCTGAAGGTAAACCTTTCAAAGGAATAAAGTGGGCCATTTTGGAAAACAAATCCACAATTACCAGAATAGTAATGTACCCCGAACAAGGAGGCAGGTCCGTAATAAAATCCATTGATAAGGTGTGTCAGGGTCTCGTGGTATGTCTAGAGGTTGAAGGAGACCGGCTGGTCTTTTCTTTTGACTTTTCTTTTGGGCACAAACACCACAGGACATCACAAAATATTTAACATCTTTTCGCCAATAGGGCCACCAAAATTGTCGTTTCACCTTTTCCTCTGTCTTGGCAATACCGGGGTGTCCCTCTATTAATGTATCATAATAACCGGAAATAACTAGTTTGTGTAATTCCTTATGTGGCAGGAATAAGCGTCATTGGAAATAAGGTAAACCATTATCTATGGTAAAGTCTGATCCCTTTTGTATCCATTCCTGTAAGGTTGTAGGGTCCAGGAGTTGTTTCACTCTGGCTTGAATGTCTTCAAGCGTCTGTAACGAAGCCATGCCTAGAATCCTCTGTTCTTTTGGTACTGGTTCTGAGTTTGCATCAGATTCTCCCATTCCAATTCAGGATAAGGCGTCTGCTTTGCCATTCTTGCAGCCAGGTCGATAGGTAATCACAAAATCAAATTCAGCGAAAAACAAAGCCCATCGGAGCTGCCGTGATGACTGAGCCTTGGCGGTTTTCAAATACTGTAAATTCCGGTGATCAGTGATCACTGTGATGGTATGTCGAGCGCCAAGCAGATAATGCTGCCAGGCTTTAAAAGCAGACTTAATGGCTAACAGTTCTTTGTCCGTGATTGCATAATTAACCTCGGCTGCCGAGAATTTTCTGGACCAAAATGCTTCGGGATGCAGTTGGTTGGTTTCGGGATCTCTTTGGGACAGGATAGCTCCCATGGCTAGGCTGGATGCGTCAGTCTCGACGACATAAGGGAGATCTGGATGCGGGTGTTTCAATATAGGTGCGGAGGTAAACTTAGCTTTTAAATCCTGAAAGGCCTGCTCGGCTTCTTCAGACCATTCAAAACGTTTATTTTTCCTCAAGAGTGCAGTAATGGGTTGTACCACGCGTGAAAATTCTGGGATAGACCTGCGATAGAAATTGGCAAAGCCGAGCATGCTTTGAACCCCTTTTACAGAGCTAGGTGATGGCCATTTGAGGATTGCATCCACTTTTCTTGAGTCCATTCAGACTCCTTTGGGTGTCAGGATGAAACCTAGACACTCGACTTCTGTGGTATGGAAAACACATTTCTCCAATTTAGCAAATAGTTTGTGTTGGCGCAGTTTTTCAAGTACTGCCCTGACATGTTTTCTGTGATCAGATTCCGAAGAGGTGTACACCAGAATGTCATCGATATATACGGCAACACAAACATTGATGAGTTCCCGAAGGACATCATTCATGAAGTATTGGAAGGCAGCCGGCGCGTTACACAATCCGAAAGGCATCACCTGGTACTCGAATAATCCGTATTTAGTACGGAAGGCAGTTTTCCATTCGTTGCCTTCTTTAACTCGTACCAGATGATAAGCCCCCCGGAGATCTAACTTGGTGTATATGCAAGCGTCCTTCACCTGGTCAAGGAGTTCAGGGATCAGAGGCAGAGGATAACGGTTTTTAACCTTTATCTGGTTCAATGCGCGGTAATCGATACAAGTCCTAAGGTCGCCTTCTTTTTTGGGCGCGAAGAACAAAGCCGAGGATGCCGGGTACTTTGACGGGCGAATAAAACCATTAGCTAGGTATTGATCCAAATATTGTCTCAAATGCAGATTCTCAGGTTCGGTAAGGGCATAAATCCTGCTACAAGGGTGTTGTGCACCGGGCACCAGATCGATTTGGCAATCGTACGAACTGTGAGGAGGTAAGGTGTTGGCCTGTTCCTTTTGGAAGACGTCCTGAAAGTCTTGGTATTCCAGAGGTAGTTGCATGGAGGCAGAGGTTACAGATGCTAGATTAATCTTCAGGTTTTATGGGTAGCAGGTTTGTGTACAATCCGGGAAGGTTATTCTCTTAGCTCGCCAATCAATTCGAGGATTATGTGTCTCTAACCAAGGGATTCCAAGAATAACCTGAAACTGTGGAGCCTTGATTACATCAAACACAACACCCTCCCGATGGCCGTCGGGACCAATAAGAGTCACCTCAGTAGTGGAATGTGTTACCGGTCCAGAGGCAATTTCAGTTCCATCGACTGTGGTGATGACATCTTTGCTGGTTTTAGGACGGAGAGGGAGGTTAATCCTAGAGACCAATTCACAATCCACATAGTTTCCAATAGCCCCACTATCGATGTATGCCTTTATTGCATGCAACCGCTTAGGCTGTTCTGGATCTACGAGAACCATTGGCACAATGAAATGCAAGGTCTGAGAGTTAGTTTTCAAGCTCGGCAAGCGGACCCCTACACTTGTCGGGTGGAGTCGTTTCCCGAAACAGAGTCTTCATGGTTTTTATCAGCAGCTCCTACCGCCTTTCAGGACGGTTTTGCCGGGCAATCTCGTAGAAAGTGTCCAGAATTCCCACAATAAAGACATAATTTTAACTGCCGCCTCCTTTCACGTTCCTTTTGAGTTAAGGGTCCTTTAACCCCTCCAATTTGCATAGGCTCAGAGACATCAACTCCCTTGGGATTAGCATGGGTCTTGACCAACACCCAGGTCTCAAACCTGGACCAATCTGCTTTTCTGTTTTGAAGTCTGTGATCCAATTGGACCACTAAGTCTATATACTCTGTGCATTCTTGGGGCGGATTTACAACTTGGGCCAAGACATCTTTAAGTTCTCCGCGAAGGCCTCGATAAAACAATGTGACTCTTTTATCCTCTGGCCATCCCGTTTCCACAATTAGTCTATTAAAGGTTGCAATATAGGATAGGAGGTCCTGATTGCCCTGTCGCAGGGATAGAAGTTCGTCATCCAGCGCCTGCCCCTGAGAATGTCGAGCAAATAACCTTTCCATGCTTGCTTGAAACCTTTGAAAATCACGGAGAATCGGGTCATCTTGAGTAACCAGTGGAACTGACCAATCGGCAGCGCAGCCGCTGAGATATGACAATACAAAGGCTACCTTGGTCTGATCATTAGGGAAGGCCCCAGGTCTGCATAGGAAGTGCAAACGACACTGATTCATGAATACGGCGAATCGTTTGGGGTCCCCAGCAAAGCGTTCGGGTGGGGCCCCAAACGATGGCATGTTTCCAGGTAGATTAATCTGCACAGGGTTACTGGAAACCACAGGAGCGGGGGTTCCCTCCGGAACCGGGTAGAGGAGTTTGCCCAGCTTGACCTTGCAAAAGCTGTCTGGCCAGGTCATCAGTTCTTTCATTTGATATTATTAATTCCCTCCTCAGGGCATTAGTCTCTTGACGAGCGGCATGTACTTCGGCCCGTAATTCCCCCAGTAATTGGGCCAACTGATCAGTCTCAGAACTTTCCATAGCGCCTGGGTGGGAATTTGTAGGAAGTCTTCGCGTTCTGTTACGCTCACCTGACTCCCACGGAGACGCTCGCCTGGTTTGCGCTGCTGTGACCTCTTCTAAGGTGATGCGCAGGGTTCGGAAGACGGACTGGACCGGGCCCCCAAATCTGGCTTGTCTGGCTCGCAGAAGTATCCTTTTGTAGGCGAAAATATGGGATTAACTGTCTGCGGGGTAATGCAATCGGTCTCCCACTTTCCCCTCTCACCCTCCTTGAAACCCTTCTGTGATTTCTCGTAGCGTCTCACCTTAGGGTCTGGAAGGACGAGCTCTCCATCCTGCTTCTGATGCAGGGGCGCGTTGGTATCCAGTTACTTCACTGGATTTTCGGATTGGTGAGAACCAAACTTGCTTGGCTTCCAGGTAAGTTTTTTGATAAGAGGTTCCCCTTGTGTCCATGCATTAATGTACTAATGCTAGTGTCTTTTTCCCCATAGGGGCCGGGGTACGGAATGCCGGGGAACAGGCACCGACCCGAGAGGTGAAATCCTTGTAGAAATCAGGTAAGTCTTTAATGAGCGTTTTTTGGTAATGTATTTTCATTCGCCCATTAACGCTGATGTCTTTTTTTCCCCTTAGGGGCCGGGGTCCGGAAATGCCAGGATGCGGTGCAGACCCGAAATGAAGAGGGAATGAATCAACAGGTAAGTCTTAACATGGAGATTTAGCTTTCCTTATTCCCTTCTCTCTCTCATCTTTTGTTCTTTGTTCTGGTGTTTTCCTCCCTAGGCGCTGGGGCATGACTGCGAATCCGGATGTGAAGGTGAGTGGAATGCGGCGCTGCAGCGATCGACGCAATGAGCTTTTAAATTAAAGTCTTCCTTTTCAGGATTGTCGGCGAGATGTCTCCGGGATGCGGATTTAGCAGGTAAGGACTTTTCCTTCTTCTGTTCTCTTCTTCTCTTCCTTTGCAGGTGATGCAGGATGCTGGCAGGCGTGGCAGAAGTCAGGATGCAGGAGCAGACACGGTGAGCGTCCAGCTGCTAGATGCAGAACAACGCGAAGCACGTGTGGCTGTTCGGGTGGGGTTTAAATAGCCTTGGAAGAAGTTCCAGGTATGTATCCTTCCTCCAATCAGGTATGTATCCTTCCCCGACCACGCCCGGATGGTAAATTAGTCCCACAGGTAAAGTAGTTCCTTTCAGGCCTCAAGGAGGCCGGGATCCTGCAGCATGGTCTGCATCAGGTAAGTGCACCCAAGCATTCCCATAATGAGCCTGGCGCCTATGGCGCCAGGACTGATGTCTTTTATGAGCCTGGCGCCATAGGCGCCAGGACACTGTCCAAAGGGCCCCTATATGGGGTTGCTGGGTCCTTCCTTGGGGACTGGATGTCCGCTTTCGGGGACGCCGGGCTTGAACCGGCTCCCCGGGAGCGGGCATCATGACACACGGTAACACCATTGCCAAAAAAAACGGAACTTAATCAACAAGACCCCGCAAACGTAAGGCCAATTACCAACTGCAACTTCCTATTAAAAATACTAGACAGGATTGCCACCGAACAACTCTAGGAATTTGTGGATGACAAAAATCTACTTCATCCACAATAATCAGGCTTTAGGACAGCCCACAGCACGGAATCCGCGCTACTGAATCTACAAACAGAAATGCTCAGCATTCTCGACCAAGGTAAAACTGGTTTGCTGATCCTATTTGACCTCTCGGCAGCCTTTGACCTGCTGCATCATCGGAGGCTCCGAGAGGCCCTGGATCAATCAGGAAACTGCGCTGATGAGGCCATAGACTGGGTGTCATCTTTCTTGCAGGACAGGCAATCTAAGATTGTCTGGGGGAAACACTCCTCAAAACCAAAACCAGTTAACTGTGGAGTCCCTCAGGGCGCAAGCTTCTCCCCCCTACTGTTCAATTTATACATGCGATGCCTATGCTCACTTCTGTCTCAACTCGGTATATTTTTCACCAACTTCGCCGACGACACCCAAATGGTGTTCGAACTTAGTGGTAATTATGAACAGGACAGCGAAAAACTCTCGAGAATTTATAACATCATCGAAAGCTGGATGAAGGACAACTAGATGTGCTTAAACGCCACCAAAACGTAGCTTATGATATTTGGATCACCTTATGTCAGAAATAAATGAAGTCCGCAATACAATGCATTCAAGATCAAAGAGACACAAATATTTATAGCAGAAAAAGTGAAAACATTAGGCATCTATCTACAGGCATCCTTGGGAGCAAAAGCCCACACTGCCTACCTTAAAAGGAATTGCCAATATCATCAGAAACTATTGAAAAAAATCAGACCCCTGCTGAGCCTACAAAACAGCACAACAATAGCAAGAGCTACGATTCTCTCCCGGTTGGATTATGGAAACTCCCTACTCCTAGGTGCAAGCAGCAAATGTCTAAAACAATGTCAAGTGGTCCAAAATAACGCCATCAGAACAATCACCGGTAAACCTAAGAGAGAACATATCACAAAAGACAGAAAGGACTTACATTGGCTGGCGATCGAGGAACGCATCACATTTAAAGTCATTACCCTAGTACACCGATGCTTATATGGAAAAGCACCAATCTATCTAAAAAAACAATTAATGTGGTATGAATCACACTGCAACCTGAGATCAAATAAGACTGGTCTCCTCCGAGTTATTCCTGCAAAAAAAGCAAAAGGATTAGGTAGGGCCTTCACGACCAAAGCAGTCCTTACATGGAACAAACTCCCTGCCGCACTGAGATTGGAAACTAACCATCTTCTCTTCAGAAAACAACTTAAGACACTTATTTTCAAATAGGACCCTACCTTAGTTACTCAGCTAGACCAACACTTCTTTCTATATGTTTTGTTCTATGTGGCCCTCGCCACGTCCTGTTCCCTATTTCTAGTCTGTCTCTTTGTAATGCGCTCTGATGCCTGAGGGCTGCAGTGCAATATAAACATATAAAATAAAATTAAAATAAATCCCATCACCCCTGCACATGCCCCACAGGCAGCCCATCATCCCTGCACATGCCCCACAGGCAGCCCATCACCCCTGCACATGCCCCACATGCAGCCCATCACCCCTCCCCATGCCCCGCAGGCAGCTCATCACCCTGCACATCCCCCACAGTAAGTATCCATGAATGCTCTGTGCATCAAAATGGGTTTTGGCGCATGCGGCTGGCGCAAGCTAGCGCACGCTCCCTCTGTGCGCCAGCCCCGTGCCCCACTTCTGCGCTTGATTCCATGAATTACCCCCTTTGTGTCCTTTCAGATGTCTGAACTTGTTGCTAGGTCTTGTAAAGGGGTAAAGGTCAAACCAGGCTTCAGAAGTGAAAGTCTGGAGAAAAGAATGATATGACAAGGATACTGTAAGAGTGAGAATAGCTGGGTCCCAAAACCTGGATTCACAGCTACAGTTCAGCAAGAAGAAAGATTAAGATTCTGTTAAAGGCAACATCTACTTTGTGATTAAAACTGGCAATAGGGCTTGATAACATTCCCCAGGCCAAGTCTGGAAGGACTTTAACTTATGTGTCCCGAGAAGTGGATCCTTTGCACAAGCTTGTCAAACAAAGAATGATCATGGCCATAGCTAAATATGCACACAAGTACGGCGGTGCACTACTATGTTACCACTGCATTACCGCAACGCCATAGTACAGCTTTGGTGGTGAGGGGGAGGAAATAGCTCCAGCAAAATGCTGGCGCTAATTCCGCCGCCTCACAGCCAAAAAGCAGCAAAATCGCCCGAATTACTGTCAGCAGTAATTCTGCAAAAATTCCCATGGTGTCCTATGGACTACATACATGGGAAAACCACTGCCTTACCAGCACTTGTAATCTGGCAGTAATTCCAAAAGACCAAGTGGCAGTAACGGTAATTCCATTTGGCTGTGTTCCGGTGGATTTCACTCAGAAATACAACCAAACTTGTAATGAGGTCCTTGAACTAAACATTGGATATTTCGAGAATGGAGGGAATTGATCACAGAATAGAAAACTGGTTACATTTTCTGACTCTGGCATGGTATTTTCTACAGGGCATCACATTTAAAGCAAACATGATAAGTGTTGTTATGTGGCTATACTGGCCTGCATTGCTGAAGCCATTCTGGTGACATTTTTTTACGGTGACACTTTCAGGGCATCCCTTCACTGGGCATCATGGTTAAAGCAAACATAATTGGTGTAATGTGACTAGCCAGGCCTAAATTGCAGCAGCCGGTTAGGTTACATTTGAATCCTATGGCATGGCATTTTTTCTGGTTATCAAGGGAAAGCTAAACATGATAAGTATTATTACACGGTTGGACTGGCATACATTGGTGCAGCTATTCTGGATATAGTTCTGTTCTTATATGGAAAGTCTGGCATGTATTGGTGCAGCCTGCATGCACATGTATGGGCAAAGCCAGGATGAAATGTTTTATGAATGTTTTTTTATAATGGCATATATTGCAGACAAAAGTCATCATGAAAATGAGCTGGAAAATATTCTATGCACTGTTGGCGATTTGCATCTATTGTGTTTTTTCATTTTTTACCCTATAAATCCAATTGTAAACTGTGGCCTTTGACCCAATTTTTCCCATAAAGTATGCTGTAAAATTCACCATTTTAACCCATCATTTAAAAAAATGTTCTCAGCGGAAGTATTCCCCACGCCCCCATTGGTTGGTTCAGGCTCCCTTGCTGTGCTTGGTCGCTTACGTATTTTCAGTGGAAAGATTGACGTCCCTCCAATTAAGCAATTCACCAGCTGCCACTGCAGAGAGCTAGGATTGTTGGTTAGAGAGGAGACAGTGTTACATTGAATGGAGAGGGATATTGGATGGCATGGGAGGAAGAGAGTACATAGAGGGAGATGTGTATTGTTAGGGAGTGAAAGAGACTGAAATGATTGCGGGGGAGTGAAGACTGAGGTTGAGGGATGGAGATGGAGACGGCCGGGCTGTAGAGTAAACAGGATAGAGAGATAAGAGATTAAGAATGCCGCTACAAGACAGACTGAGAATGCATACATACATCGAGAGATGCAGACTAGTTTGAATGCATATAACTAGATGACAGGTCTAGACTAAGAATGGTGACAGACAGAGGGAGAGGAGGGGACAAGGGCAGATCATGACCCCAGAGCAAGGAGAGACGAGCTGGCAATTCAGAGAGAGGAGACAGTTCTACACTGGGAATAGAGGAATAGAACAGGAGGCAGACTAGAAACAAGAAGAGGGCGGAGGAGTGGATAAACAGATGAAAAGCATGACACACAGTCCACCCCTGTATGAAAGGGGACCTTAAAATACAGATGACTGTGCTGTATCTGTAGTGAAAGACTGCAAGTTACATTGCTGACACTTGGGCTATATTGGAACCGTGTTCACTGTAGGTGCATCAAGGGTTTATAGACTGTTAACCACAACCTTCGACTGCGCTTAAACATCGCCGTATCCCTTTTCATCTGAGGGAACAAGTTGTGAAAGAGCTACAGTCACTGGTGGACAAGGACATTATTGAAAGGGTAGATGGACCCACTCCAAGGGTCTCCCCAATTGTGGTGGCCCCGAAGCCGAAACAACCAGGGGCAGTACTGCGTAGATATGAGGCTGCCCAATGTAGCGATCAAACGAGAACGCCATCTCACACCGACCCTAGATGACATCGTCGGAGAGCTCCAGGGAGCTAGGGTCTTCTCGAAGCTAGACCTAAGGTCAGGCTACCACCAGTTGGAACTCCACCCCGAGTCCAGATACATTACGACCTTTACGACTCATGAGGGGTTGTATCAATACAAAAGACTTAGTTTCGGGATCTCGTCCGCAGCAGAGGTCTTTCAGAATGCCATCAGGGGGGCACTGTCAGGACTCAAAGGGGTCATTAACATGTCAGATGACATCCTAGTTTTTGCGAAGTCAGAAGCTGAACACTTGAAGCGCCTCGAGAACACCCTTGAGAGACTGTGCAGTGTCGGCTTAACCCTACACAAAGAAAAATGCGAATTTCTGAAGGACAGGCTTGAATTTTTTGAATTTATATTTCATGCTGGAGGAATTTCCCCGGATCCGGAGAAGGTAAAAGACATCCGAGATGCATCCCCACCAGCGTCCCCAGCCGAAGTAAGAAGCTTCTTAGGGATGGTCAATTATTGTGGCCGTTTTATCCGAGATCTAGCCCCCCTATCAGAACCACTGAGGGCGCTCACCAGAAATGATGTGGCGTGGACATGGACAGGGAAGGAACAAAGAGCGTTCACCGCCATCAAACATGCCCTGTCGGAGCAAGAAACAATGGCATACTTCCACCCCGGTCGCGAGTCGGAGATCGTAGTTGATGCTAGCCCGGTAGGGTTGGGAGCAGTCCTCATGCAAGCAGACCAGCAAGGGACCATGAGGCCCATCGCCTATGCCAGCAAGGCCCTGACCGACACAGAGAGGCGTTACTCCCAAATAGAGCGAGAAGAAGCCTTGGCCATACTATGGGGTGTAAAAATTTCAGAATCTACATTCTAGGGTAGCCAGTTGTTGTGGTGACTGACCACAAACCCCTCATCCCCATACTGTCTGGAACGTCGTCCAAACCACCTCCGCGCATAGAAAGGTGGATGTTGGCCCTCATGGAATATGGGGTTAAATTGCTATATCGACCAGGGACACACAACCCGGCGGAATACCTATCGCGCCATCCGGGCACCGGGAGGCTCAGGGACTCACTAGAGGTGGCGGACTGCTTGGAAGCCGTACATCTAGTAGTTGAGGCAGCACTGCCTGTTGCTCTGACGCGTCAGGAAATCGCGAATGAATCCAATAGCGATGAAGCATTCCAAAAGATAAAAGGTGCAGTAGACATAGGAGAATGGCGGGAGGTCCTCCTAGACAACTCCCAAAGGACTGCGGAAGCACATAGAGATCTACAGGCACTCTGGAAGGCACGCCACGAATTGTCAGTGGCGGATAATGGAATACTGCCAAGAGGGCACCAGATCGTAATACCAGAGGTGTTAGTTGAGAAAGTCCTACAGCTAGCCCACAAGGGACATCAAGGAATGGCCAAGATGAAAGCTCGTCTCAGGTTGAAAGTTTGGTTTCTGGATCTGGAAGGAAGGGTGGAGAAAGTTGTGAAGGCCTGCATCCCACGTCAAGCCGCAAGCCCTGTGGAGAAGGCGCCACCCATTCAGGCCATGGAGAGGAGTGACCGCCCATGGGGGACAGTGCACGCGGACTTCGGATCCACGGGCCGAGGTTTATACTTTCTGGTGGTGACAGACCAGTGGTCACGATACCCAGAGGTGGAGTTGGTCGAATCCACATCCAGCGACCACACCATTTTGGCCATGGACAAAATATTCGCCACACATGGATTCCCTCCGGAAATTTGCTCGGACAATGGGTCACCGTTTCAGGGCCAACGTTTTGCTCAATACTGTGAGGACAGGGGAATAAAGCATCGCAAAATAACCCCACTATGTCCGAGAGCAAATGGCGAGGTGGAGCGGTTTATGCGAACGCTCAACAAAGTGTTCCGCATATCGGTGAATGGGGGAGAAGATCTCAGGCGAATTCTGGTCGAGTTTCGCAGAGAGTAGCGCACGACCCCACATCAGTCCACCGGAGTCGCCCCCGCAGAAGCCCTTTTCAAAAGAATACCAAGAGTACTACTACCCGAAGTTGAAGGAAGACCACCAGGAGAGATCGACAACCGCAACGTGCGCACAGCGAGGGCCACTCTGAATGAGAAGGAGACTACACGGCGGAGACTACCCGAGAGGGCGATCATAATAGGGGACACCGTGCTGGTGCGCAACAGGAAGCCAGAGGGGAAGTTATCACTGCCGTATGAACCACAAAAACTGGGCATGACCCACGGCAAAGGGTCGATGGTCACGGCCGCCAATGCAAGAGGGACTGTTACCAGAAATATTTAGTTCTTCAAGCGCATAGAAACTGCAACCCCTGAAGCAGCCGTCAGAGATGACCCTGAGCCGAATACTGGAGTGCCGGTGGAAGACGATGGGCGGCCAGAAGCTCCGGTGGCACCCGAGGACCCCGACGCCGGAGCACGCAGGTACCCGAGCCGGGCGGGGCGCAAGCCACCGCTGAAGTTCAAAGACTTCATCATGGACCCTACCTCGTAATTAAGGCAGAGGTATCGTGAAAGTTATGATGGACCCTGTTGGTTCCCATGTCTGATAATGTCAATTTTGTTTTGGGGGAAAAGGAGGGATGTTGCGTAGCAATTATAGTTATGTACGCATGCGCGAGCAGCAGCATCGTAATTAAGGCAGAGGTATCGTGAAAGTTATGATGGACCCTGTTGGTTCCCATGTCTGATAATGTCAATTTTGTTTTGGGGGAAAAGGAGGGATGTTGCGTAGCAATTATAGTTATGTACGCATGCGCGAGCAGCATCGAGGCTCGCGCATGCGCTAATGACATTAAAGGCAGTGGGCTGGCAGTTCGCGCCGGCGACCGGAGCAGACACACGTCTCTGGCGTCCTCTCTCTGTGTGCCTGCCTGCATGCGCGAGTGTGTGTGTGAGTGAGACCCCGACACGCCCTGAGGCCCATAACACTGCTGTTCCAGCTTCCTGAGAAGGGTAAGGGTGAGCTCCTAGAAGATTCCAAAAACACCTGACACCTAAACGCAAACTTTCCGTGACCCCCTAAACTTTCCTGATGCCTCCCACCCCTTACTCTTCACCCCTCAGTTTAAAACACTCATAAGGCAAAAAGGTCAACAATGATCGTCTGGCTTTGGTGCAGTCAGAGGCGTTGCTAGAGGGGGGCTAAGGGGGTTATAGCCCCTGGTCTTTTGGTTGTAGCGCCGGATAGAATCTCAGGAGCTACTGCCAAAAGACTAGCTAGCCCCCAGTCCTGACACTTCCGACATTAGCGTGTCCCCGGGTCTATTCCAGACCTAGCAACACCCCTGGGTGCAGTGCTCCGCAGGCACAGAACTCAGATTAGTACGCGAAGCCTTCTCTGTGCCAGAGGATTAATGCACCCCACCCTCAAACCACTTCACGAAAAAAGATTCGTGGCGCCTAGCCAACCCCACGTTGTAATCTTTCTTATCTTCGATTGTCTGAATTGTACTGATTTGGCTTTTGTACGTCATTCCAAAGGCTGTCTGCTGCCATCTAGTGGGCAGCTAAAAAAGTGCAACAACCGTCAGTCTCAGGGCTGAGTAAGTTTCCTGGAAATGCTACACGACCCTCCTAAGAAAGCTCATCCATGCGAGGCGGTCAATTATTCATTTAACAAGCCCTGGAAGGCCTAGCCCTTCTTGAACCAGCATACGCTTTACACTTACATTTCAATCTTCTTACAATTATATTTCCATCAACATTATTTAAGCATTCCTTTGTATGCAGTTACATTTTTCCTCCAAACTTTGTGCTACCCTAAACATATTTGTTCCCATACATACATAATTACTGTGCACATGCATGTCCGGCATTAGGCACTGGGCACATTACTCATCGACTGTTTACATGCATTTTTGCACTTCAATCTATTGATGAATTCATAATATGCAATTGTGTACTTCAATTTACTGAACAATTGTGTGCATGCATTGTACGTACTGAAGCACTGTGTACATGTATAATCGGCATTAGGCACGAGGCACTTTACTGACCAATTGGTTACATGCATTTTGCACTTTTATGTATGGACCGACTGTTTACATGAATATTTGTACTTTAAGAACACTAGTTTACATGTGACTGGTCCATGTTTACATCTTATTTTGGACAAGTGGTTTTAATGCGTAGAAATGAAATTTATTTTACATTTTATTATTTTCAAAGTGTGCATATGAGGCTATGATGAAGGTACTTTTAATGTCTAATCCAAGGATGGCGTTAGCACTTGGCACCGTTGGGATACGAAAACATAGTGAAAGAGAACGAGAGACTGGTTGAACCAGCCTTTTTACTGAACGCCCACGCAAGGAGGCATAGACCCACGGAATCTTTGGGAAATGGTCGTTGTGTTACATAGTACCCTTATGTCTAGCAGAACCTGAGGAACTTTATGGAGGGAGGTCTCCTTTAGGGATTTCATCGAGTGTTCTGTAACTTTTTATGTTTGCGATCATATTGGTTTGTGCTCCATTACTTTCAGACAATACTTAAGTGCAAAATGTAGGATGTTTACAGTATGGGAAAAGTTCTAATTCGTTTGATGTTGATCTCCCTAACAATAAGAATCAGTGCTGTTAGATGTCAGGGCGTCTCTTGCCCGGGCGGCCATAGCAAAGGGCAGATAAAGTAAAGGTTAATTCCTGTTTGGTCCTGTTGGGGCCTTTAAAAGGACAGGTGCCAGTTGCTCTGCCTGTTGTAAATCACCCTCTCCAGTGGTTGCACGGCTAAGCGCCCAAAGCAGCCCCAGATAGCTATCCTTTGAGCACAGTCCATATCCCCTGACATCACCCACCTCATAACCAACAACAATCTTGACACCCTTTTCATCACACCTCCCCCTACATCTTTAACGTCCTACTACCACCCGGCTACAGCATCCAACGTACTGCACGCACGAGAAAACCGGGAGGTGGGGTGGCAGTGCATGGCAATCGTGACCCCTGCACACTGCTCCTTCGAATCCCTCTTATGCTGGTTCCCTATCGCAAAGGAGAACTCTGCTATATTCCGCCTCAGTTACAGGCCATCCCAGGGAAGCAGCAACTTCACTGATGGCCCCTCCAACCGCCTCTCATCTGCAACTGTCTCCTACTCTAATATCATCCTCCTGAGACACTTCAATGTCCCAACCAACAAAACACCTACACGACTCTCTATTCTTCCCGACTGCCACTATGGACCTTAAACAGTTCTTTTTCCCCTCTACACGTGCCAATACCTACACGCTGGACCTCATCTCCACCTCCTCCCCAGTACTCTCATGCTTAAAGCCCCTTGCCCTCAACTGGACCAACCACTCAGCAATCCCCCTTCCCATGTCAAATACAAATCTGACCCACAAAGGCAAGGATGGACACCCTGGATTGAGCATTGCTACTTCCAGAATGTGCTGTTAGACACACTAGATGCAACCTTCATAACGTTCCCACCACAGGGAATCTCTCAGCCCTCCTAGATACATTCAGCAGTTCACTAAAGCACTAGTGGATGCCCCTTGAACCCTAAAGTCTTGTCGCTCTAAAGTCAAACCGTCTGAACCCTGTTGCACACCTGAGCTCGCTTCCAACATACACTCAATCAGCTCCTTGAAAAAGGTGGTGCATAGACCACAGCGCAGAGGATCTTTCATCCTTGGAATCCCAGCTCAACAAAAGTAGGCACATGATCTAATAGACCAAGTCATCTTACACTATTGAATCCGCCAATAACAATAGCAAAGCTTTATTCGAAGGAGTCAAGCACTCTGCCAAGCCCACTCCTGTTATTGCAGTGTAGGATTTACAATGGAAATAAAACGGAATTCATACCTTTTTCATTAACAAAATTGATAAGATCAGAGGTCTCATAAAAGCCTCAAATCCAGATGGAGTTCAGCTGTCCATCCTACCCTGGGCGCTACCCCCCTGGACCAATTTCACCCTCCTCTCTCCCAAGAATTTCTCCCTTCTGAGTAGTGTGAGTGACTCCCTTAATAAAGCTGCATTCTCAATGTGTTGAATGCAGGTCTCAAACAACCGCTTCTCAAAAAACCATCACTTGACCCAGAACACCTAGACAACTACATACCCATCATGAGCCTCCCTTTCAGCAGGGAAGCTTATGGAGAAGGTGATTGCGACCCAACTACCAGTCTGGCTTCAGCCCCGAATGCAGCACCTGGACTACATGCATCCAAATGGTGGACAACACGCTGCAAATCACTGACGCAGGGGACTCGTGCCTCCTAGTCCTTTTAAACCTATCGCTGCCTACAACACAGTTGACCATCTAAAACTCCTCTCCCTCCTTGCCAACAGGGTGGGCTTGTCTGTAGCTGCCCTAAAATGGTTTGCGCACTACCAATCCAGCAGACACTAGACCATACAGATAAACTTGCATCCTCTTCCCAATCACTTCCAATCTATATATGGGACCCTTGAGAGATCTTCAAAATGACACCAATATAGCCATCCATAAGCGCACTGATGACATTCAGCTGTACCCTTAGATCAGAAGGCCCAGGATATCACTCTTCTCCACAAATGCCTAGCCACCATCCAAACTTGGATGTCAAAAGCCTACCCCGAGCTGAACCCCACCAGGATGGAATTCGTCTTCAACAGTCTCTCGTCAAACAACAACTTGAGAACCAATGACTGGACGACATGTGATGGAAAGGATTTAGCATGAATCTATAAAACCAGCCAAATCCCTGGACTTCATTGTTGGCAATAGCCCTTCCTTCCAAATGCACATAGTCAAAAATATGCGAATCGGCCAGTTACAGATCTCCGCATCGTCACACAAAATTCAAACCGTTTATCCACCCACATGAATTACGCACAGGGGTCCAGGTTCTTATGACCTCACACATTGACTAGGGCAGCACGCTACTTACTGGACTTCCAAGTGCACACCTGGTGCCCCTCAAGGCAGCCCACCACGCTGCAGCCCTCTCCGTTATAGGAGCCTGCAAATTCAACGGCATCTCTCTTACACTGTGCATGCTTCACTGGCTTCCCCGCACGGCTAGCTGCTAAACAAAGCTGATATTAATTGTCATTCTTCCCCCTGGGCCGAGAGGCTGGTGATGTATTTCACCAAACACAGGGGCTTGCTCATAGCATGCCTCCCCACCACAGGCGATTGGATGAATTTTGCATGCTTCCTGGTGGTTCCGAACCTACAACATTTCCACCACTTCCTGATTAAAGTTTGTTTGTTGTGGCCGTCTTGGAAGGCCTGATTGACCGCCTGACAACACTCGACAAAGTCATAGGATACTCAAACCTCTCCCTTATAACCAGTCCCCGCTTGACATGTTTGACCGAGTATCTGAGCTAGGGGTGTCTGAAGATATGTAAAGACCTCAGCTTCTTGGACTATTATGGTTAAGAGCGGGCTGGGATCTAAAACTGTGCACGTGCCATAGATAAATGTTGCAACAGGTACCCCCATCCACATAACATCCCATCCTAGTTCTTAACACCAGAAACATCACAAACACAACATGTACCACCCTGCCAAATATCGCCAGAATTAAGAGCTGGGGGTTACTACAGATTAGTACTAGGCGCAGGTTATTTTCAAACAAACAAAACGCACCGATCGATGCATTTGAAAGCCTTACCTCACGGTAATCCCCCTCATGTCCATGCGCTTCCTTCGCGGCCGTTTTTTTCATTCTTTCAGGCCATCGTGGAAATGGAGAAGGGACCACACGTCACTTCTCACTGTCCCATGGCAGCCATTTATTCTGTTTACTTTTTTTTTCAATGTACGTGAATGGACATCATGGAAAGGGAGAAGGGACTATGTTGAGTCCCTTCTCACCTTCCATGGCGGCCATTTTTTATACTGTTGTAACATTTTTTTCCCAGCTATGAAACGCAACGTGTCTTGCAGCCGGGAAAAAACATTAGAACCGCAGTCTTACGGGCCGGGGTACTAATGGCAATATGCCCTGAGACTGTGTGCCATTACCGCATACGTAATGCCCCCAGGGCCTTCACTAACATTGGGCCCCAGGGGCATTACCTTATGCGGTAATGGCCCACAGTCTCGGTGTATATTGTCAAATGAACAGCTGACCCGTTAATGTCTTGTCAGGAGTCATTTCAGCAAACTCATCTTCCATTAACCACACACTTTCTTCATGACAGAATATGGCCCACACCAAACTCCTTTCCCATATGAAATAAATCTATTCCATAAGACAAAGCATGCTCACATCCCCACCCCCTCTCGTCCCCCAGTGATGTTTTCTTGTACCCCCCCTTTCTCGCACACAGGTGTCGCCTGTTTTGCTTGATTCTTCAACCTTGCTACCCCTCTGCCCCCCTCGCTCTCTCCAGCCTACTTCTGCAGGAGTCTGTCCTGATACATTCTGGTTTCACCATCACCGTCTTGTGGCCAATGCTGGATTTGACATTTATGGACTTCATTGATTCACGGTGTGTCACCCTTTCTCAACTCTCATGCTGGACTTCCTTTGCATCTTGTACTCATGGTGGCCTTGAGTCATGCTGTTCCCATCTTCATCTTGTATCCAGGCTTGCACCATTATGTTTTAATACTGACTTCTGCAATTGTATTCGCTCTCCTCTCTTGGTTCTCCACTCTTTTTGACTGATTACTCTCTGTTCTCTTCTCCTCTCCCTTTCTCCCTTTTCCTACCTCCTCCCCTCCTTCCCTTACTTTCTTCTATTCACTTACTCTATCAGAATTGTCCTTGGACCTAAGTATGAAAGCAACCTCATCTGTCTCCTCCCCCTGCCCTCCCTACCCCCTACAGCACTATCTGAAATTTTGTCAGACCTAGTACGATAGTTGCTTGTTTTGTTCCTCCCTCCCCCTCACCTTTTGTTTTTCTCCGGCTCTACCAGAAATGTGGT
This sequence comes from Ambystoma mexicanum, assembly GCF_040938575.1. NCBI lineage: Eukaryota > Metazoa > Chordata > Amphibia > Caudata > Ambystomatidae > Ambystoma > Ambystoma mexicanum. The sequence goes on along the minus strand of NC_090927.1, from coordinate 222,791,665 downwards.
CAGGCCTAGTACGGTAGTCGCCTGTCTGTTTCCATCTCCTTCCCACTCTCCCCCTCCCTTCCTTATCTATGTCATAGCTCCTGCGCTATCTGAAATGTCGTCAGACCGAGTAAGATAGTTAATTTAGCATCCTTACTGTTCATGGCCTGTAAGAATGTCATTGTATTTTCCCTTTTTCCCTCCCTTGCCTTGAAGCGCTTTGAGACACATTGTGTATAGGCGCTGTATAAATAAACTATCATATCATATCATATCACAGGAAATTAGTTTCCTGTGCAAAAGATGAATCATCATCACAAGGATGCGTGCCCAGATCACATCGCGCCTTCTCCAGAAGCCTCCTAAGCATCGTCAGGCTGCGAAACACGAACTACAAGAAAGAAAATCAACATAAAAGGCTGTTATGCAAGAGTCTTGAACACCATGCTGACAGACATCAGGCGAGCTCCTCCACTCACGAGTTTAGGAATACCTTTATTTCACAACCTTTGCCCTAGATCCTATCCTACAGTTGAGAACAGTGATTGAAACAAAAACTCCAAACTTTGGAATTTTGCGAAATGCGCATACTCTTGCCAAATAAGCTCAAACCTCGAGCTTCAGCTTTGTTGCTCTGTGTAAGGCACAGCACTTATAGGCAGGCAGCAAAGGTCACTACTATGGATAAGACACAGCACTTATGGGCAGGCAGCAAAGTGCACTGCTGTGGATAAGGCACAGCACTTATGGGCAGGCAGCAAAGGGCACTGCTGTGGATAAGGCACAGCACTTATGGGCAGGCAGCAAAGTGCACTGCTGTGGATAAGGCACAGGACTTATGGGCAGGCAGCAAAGTGCACTGCTGTGGATAAGGCGCAGCACTTATGGGCAGGCAGCAAAGGGCACTACTGTGGATAAGGCACAGGACTTATGGGCAGGCAGCAAAGTGCACTACTGTGGATAAGGCACAGGACTTATGGGCAGGCAGCAAAGTGCACTACTGTGGATAAGGCACAGCACTTATGGGCAGGCAGCAAAGTGCACTACTATGCATAAGGCACAGGACCTATGGGCAGGCAGCAAAGGGTACTACTGAGATAAGGCACAGCACTTATGGGCAGGCAGCAAAGCGCACTGCTGTGGATAAGGCACAGCACCTATGGGCAGGCAGCAAAGTGCACTACTATGCATAAGGCGCAGCACTTATGGGCAGGCAGCAAAGCGCACTACTGTGGATAAGGCACAGGACCTATGGGCAGGCAGCAAAGTGCACTACTATGCATAAGGCACAGCACTTATGGGCAGGCAGCAAAGGGCACTACTGTGGATAAGGCACAGCACTTATGGGCAGGCAGCAAAGTGCACTACTATGCATAAGGCACAGGACCTATGGGCAGGCAGCAAAGTGCACTACTGTGGATAAGGCACAGCACTTATGGGCAGGCAGCAAAGTGCACTACTATGCATAAGGCACAGGACCTATGGGCAGGCAGCAAAGTGCACTACTGTGGATAAGGCACAGCACTTATGGGCAGGCAGCAAAGTGCACTACTATGCATAAGGCACAGGACCTATGGGCAGGCAGCAAAGGGCACTACTGTGGATAAGGCACAGCACTTATGGGCAGGCAGCAAAGTGCACTGCTGTGGATAAGGCGCAGCACTTATGGGCAGGCAGCAAAGGGCACTACTGTGGATAAGGCACAGCACTTATGGGCAGGCAGCAAAGTGCACTACTATGGATAAAGCACAGCACTTAATGGCAGGCAACAAAGTGCACTACTGTGGATTGTCGCGCACTGGCTGGCCCATCAGTGCAGCAGCCCCTTTTCAATGGCTGGCCGTCACTCGGCGGATCTTTATTTCTCCACTGAGAGGAGGGGGCGAGGGGTGAGGCTGGAGAACTGGCATGGGAAGTGTATGGAGGCAGAGCAGGCCATGGCATTGGGGCTAGGTGTGAAGACGGTGATAAAGGTCTGAGTGTGCTTTTCGGTTTGGGGGTAGGCAAGGTGCCAGGCTTGAGTTTCTGCGCCAGGAGAGAGGTAGGGTGCATGACGATAGGGTTAGGGTAAGTAGGTGCAGGGGGAATCGTTGGGTGTTTTTGTTTGCAGGTAGATGGGAAGATGGACGGCATTTATTGTGTGTGTGTTTTCTGGGGATAAGGGGTGTGTGGGTTTGGGAGGGAGAGAAAAGAAAACATTGTTGCCGCCTGAGGTCATGAGTCACCATTTTCTAGCTGGGTCCCCTGACACCTAGTCACAGAATCTCTCTGCAGGAAGGACTGCAAAGGCGTTGCTGGCAGGTGGGTGGCAGAGGGGCCTATAGCGCTGGGTCTTTTGGTTGTATCCCTGGATAGAAGGTCAGAGGCTACAACCAAAAGGCTAGCTAACCCTGAGTGCCGGCAGTCCTGACATCAGCATAGCCCCGGATCTTTTCCAGACCTAGCAACACCTCTGGGAAGGAGCATTGTGACCTGGAAAGCAACGCTGCAGGAGTGGACAGAGAAGAGGTCCAGGAAGCAAGGCTGGAGAACATGGAGCAGGGGGAAGCCAGCATCAAAATGGACGCTGGGTCATGTGAACACTCCGAGCACCACAGACCCTTAAGAAGGACAAACGAGCGATGGAAACCAACTTACCAATTCTAAGGTACTATAGAGAATAAAGTTTGTCCAACCCTAAACCTTTGAATTTAGGACAATGGGCCTCATTACAACCCATTACCATTTTAACGTCTGCTTTTAGCAGGTGTTAAAATGCAAGGCACTAACCCGCCTTGGTGCTAATTGCGGCACCTTAATTTACGGTGCCGTTATTAGCGCCTTCCCCACTCCCATTATGCCCTATGGGGCAAAAATGGGAATGGGGAAGGGTAAATGGGGAATGGGGATTTACCGCCCCACTCACCTTGGAATGGGGCGGTAAATCCGCCATCCACCATGGTGTAAACAGAGTTTACACCATGGTGGTAAAGTAGGGAACTTACCGCCTGGGTTGTAATGAGGCCCAATCTCAAAGGAAACTGTTTGGTCAGTCACAGGCCATAAGGCCCTAGGCCACAGAGGTTGTTCTACAACCCCTTTCCCTTGCTGCTTGAGAACGCACCAAGACAACTCACTCTACAATGTAAATACTAAATCATTTTGTCAAGCACACTGACACTGTTTCACCCATCCTGACTCTTAGTTTAGATTATTCCAACAAACGCAATCCCAGTTGGGTTACACATGAACCCCTACATTCTATAGGCGTGTATACAGACCAACTGCTGGATTTTAATAAAAACTGCCCAAACCTTCATTTTGCTTGTGAGATGTTTTGCCTGTCTGCCACTGTTGTGATCTTGTACCAGGTGTATGGCTTGCCGCCTCAGTTCCTCAGACATGCCTGGATGATGCTGTTATGGTGTTCAGTTGTACATGGCTCCATGCAGATAGTCCAGTGGGACTGCTGGCATTGTCAATCTGCTTTTATCAAGCATGAGTAGGTGGGCATTTGTGGCCATATACTGTGGCATAAGGTAGACTTGAACCAGGTTATCAGTCTTCAACAGATTGGAATGGTTATGATATGTACAGTAAAACAAAAGAGGTGATGGCTGGAAGGTTTAGAATGAATCTTAACCTCTGGCATCGCTCTGCGCAACCCTCCAGACCATCGTCTTCGCCTGCCAAGCCATTACAAAAGGGGAAAGACCATATGCAAATCAGGCTTGGTCCCACCACAAAAGAGGAAGTTGAGCCCGAACTGCTTGGACACATCCCTTCTGCAAGAGACCACAAGCATCCCCAAACATGTTTCGGCCTTGTTGGGCCTCATCAGTGAGGAATAGCTTGGGTTCCTAGGCCCAGGGGGCATGGGATCCACATCTGGGCATACCGTCCCACTTGGGATGACTACAGCAAAACAAAAGAGGTGAGGGCTGGAAGGTTTAGAATTAATCTTACACCTCTGGCATTGCTCTGGGCAACCCTCCAGACCATCGTTCTTCACGTGCCAAGTCATTACAGAAGTGGAAAGACCATATGCAAATCAGGCCTGGTCCCAGGTCCAGACAGGGCGGCAATAATAATTGTCAAGATGGTTTCCAGCAGCCTTCCCTTTGCCATTTCTTCAGTGGTTATCCTCTATCACCTGTGAGTGGAAGAAGAAATCGGTTCTACTTTGCAGCACACGTGGTGTGTGTAGGTAGACAACTGTAAATCGACAAAGCTGTTGGGTTGTGAGATGGTTATAGTTGCATATACATGTGACTTTGTACATTGACTTAACAATCAGGCAATTGTTCTGGTTTAAATCTTTTCAAATGCCCCTCGATAACTGACAGGCCCCCAAGATTCCAGTGTCATGCCATGATTCAGAGAAGCATTTGGAGTAGGCTGTGAGCCTTAGGTGTGCATCACACACTAGCAGTATGTTGAGAGTCGTGTACCCTTTCCCGTTGAAGTAGAGGAAGAGAACGGTGGGCAGATGTGTGCAGTCAATGGCACCGATGACCATGGCGGGACTTGGCAGAGTCATGGAAAGCCTCCTTATTGACTCTGGTATTCTCTGGGAACGTGGAAAGGTATTGTGTCCCATGTAGCCCGAACACCCCTAAGGCCTACGGTACTGATTTGCTGACAAGGGTATCCGACACACCCAGGGTGTCTTCGATGAATGGGTGCAGTGTGCCTGTCACAAAATAGGTTAGTGGATTATGTCATTACAGCTCTGCCAACACAGTATGTGGAGCTCTCTTATTGGGTGTGATGCCATTCCCTATCACCTGCAGGAGGTTTCACACAAAACCTTTATTGATCGGGTATCTATGTATGCCTTGGTGGTCTTTCTAGCATGCTAGTGCTTGTGGGAGCGTTTGCACATGTGTACCCTCATCCTTGTGTGAACAACGTCCACCAATGCACCCATCCGCAAGCTCTAGCACCCGGTCCGCCTCTTTTGGCTTGGGACGCTTCCTCAGTGTCCGTATATGTAGCAGGGCCAGGTTAGCTGAGCAGTTGTTGCGGCGGTGGAGCATTTTCGGTATATGGGCGTGTGTATGTTGATAAGGTGGTAGTCGTAAGAGTCAGTGCAGGTGCGTGTTTGGTGTCTAATGCTTAACTACACAGAGTTCTGTGTTCCTGGCTTCAGTCATTGTTTAGCAAGGGATCATTTTCTGAACTTAGTCTCTGACACACATTCACTGTTTCAACCATTTGGTAACCTATGGGTTTCCTGGAGCGGCTGCTGGGTTTTCCCCTTCTATTTAACTTCTACATTATAAGTGACTTGTTTTGGCGAATGTCAATCGAAATGAGGCTGCGGCCTGTTCTCTAAAAAAAATATCCCGAGGGTGAGGTTTGTTTGTTGTTGTTGTTTATTTATTTGATAATGCGCACCAAGCCCTTGGGCAGCCGGGCGCAGCGGTACAAGAATACTCGAAACTTAGTTACAGTGTTACATGATTGGTACATGCATAAATTGCATTACAATGTGAGAAACAGTTACAGTGCAGGATACAGTATGGGCAGTTCTTATAAAGTATATACAGTGAATGAGGAGAAGCATCAGTTAGGTGGGCTATGGGTACATATGTAAGTACAAGGAAGGTGAGTACTTACAAACTTACTGAGGGAGAGAAGCAGTTATAGGTCATTGGAGCGAAGCCATTTAAGAGCGTTGATTCTGAATCTGGTGTACGGAAGGGGGCATCTAGGGCAATAGGGAGTGTGTTCCATACTTGTGCAGCTTTGACTGGGAAGCTGGTTCCTCCAGCTGTGGAGAGTTTGAATCTGGGAATGTCAAGCAGGAAGGTGTTGGCGGATCTCAGTGGTCTGGCAGTGATTTTCCTAGTGATTTTCTCCGAGCGGTATGGAGGTGCTAGGGTGTTGAGACATTTAGAGGTGAGGGATATCGTTTTGAGAAGGATTCTGTCTTTTATTTTTAGCCAGCGGGCCTCTTTCCTAAATTTAGAGATGTGCTCTCTCTGAGGTATGTTCAAAGCTGCTCTGTTTTGCAATCTTTGAAGTTTGTCAGTGACATACTTGTTAGCTCCTGTGTAGAGGGTGTTGCAGTAATCTAGTCGGGACATGACGAGTGCATTAGCCAGGATAATGCAACTGGCATTGGACAGGAGTGGTCTGGCTGCTCAGATTAATTTGCACGTGTAGGCGGTGGTAGAGGAGAGAGAGTTAACTTGCTTTTTTAGGTTGAGAGAGGAGTCCAGGTAGAATCCTAACGTTTTTACCTCCGACATGACCTTAATGATGTTATTGTCAATGTTAAAAGAAGTGTAGCTGGGAGTTAGTTTTTTAAGTTAGAATTAGATCCAAGGAGTAGGATCTCGGTCTTGTCGTCATTCAGGCAGAGGCCATGGGATGCCATCCATGCCTGAATGAGGGTGTATATTTCGTTCATCAGAGCCAAATCCTCTTCGTAGTTCCCCGAAAGGGGTATGAGGATCTGGGTGTCATCTGCATAATTAGTGTAGGTGACACCCAGTCTGTCCAACTTGTTGAATAGTGGCTTAGTGAAGATGTTATACATCGTGGGTGAGACGCAGGATCCCTGTGGGACTCCGCAGGAAATTTGGATTGGGTCAGCGCAAGAGGAAATAGAGAAAACTCTCATGGTCCGATTGGCTAAAAAGGATTGGACCCAGGCAATGGCTTCTCCAGTGAAGTTGGCAGCTAGTCTTAGGTGGCTGCATAAAACTGCAAGGTCCACCAAGTCAAAGGCTTCTGACAAGTCCAACAGTAGTAGCAAGGTAGTTTTGCCATTGTCCTTTAATTCTTCAATTTTAGTCTTGAGGTCTAGCAAGGCCGTTTCAGTACCATGGAGAGGGCAGAAACCTGATTGTCGTGAGCCTAGCAGGTGATTCGTTTCAAGGTAGTCTTGAATTTGTAGATAAGCTACTCTGTCAATGATTTTGAGTAGGAAGGGTACAGTTGTAATGGGTCTATAGTTGGTGGGTATTGAAGGGTCAAAGGTTTGTTTTTTCAGTAAAGGGAGGACCCAGGATTCTTTCAGGTTAGTTGGTACCGTATTTGTTTAAAGGAGGAATTGATTCGTTTTGAGATGAATGGGGCGAGGTCTCTGGCCGCATCCTTGATTATTTGCGCTGGGCAGCTGTCGCCCTTACAGTTGGAAGGTTTCAAGGAGAGGATGACCTTTTCTGTGTCAATGATAGAGATAGTCTTGAAGCTAAAAGGTGGAATAGTATTGTGGTCAGTGGGCAGTGGTGATGGTTTGGTTGTCGGTGGGCAAGGAGTCTTTTTTTTTATTATTTTGAGTTGGAGGGAGGAGATTTTGTTGGAGAGGGCGCTTTGTATATTGGTACACCATGTCTTGTCCTTTGGGACAGTGTCAATTGGTTGTATTGGGTTTTCCATTTCGCGGAGGATGGAGAAGAGTTCCTGTGTACTAGATTGGGCCTTCGTGATTCTGTCGTTGAATAGGTTTTTCTTTGTGTTTATAATTTCTTTCTTGTAGTGTTTAGATAGTTGGGCTAATTTGGCTTTATTGCTGTCGGTGGGCGATTTATGCCAAATGGCTTGTAGTTTCCTTTTCTGTTTTCTGAGTTCATTTAGTTGGGGGGTGAACCAGGCGTTCAGATGGCCTTCTTGCTTGCTTTTCCGCAATTTTATAGGGGCAATAGAGTCTAGTGCCTTGGTCATGGCTTGGTTAAAGGTATCCACTAATGTGTCTGGATCAGTGTTGTTCTCTAGGTCGTTAATGGCGGGGAGGAGAAGTGGGATAAGTTTTTCAGCAGAGATATCTTTTTTACTTCTAGTGGGTAGGGGGAGTATCATGTTGATAGTTTTAGGAGTGAGGAGATCAAGTGAGGCAGTGAAGTTGATTAAGTAGTGGTCTGTCCAGGGTTGAGGGACAATGTCGGTGATGGTAATGTTGAAGTTGAGTTCAGATACCCAGTCAAGGGCTCTGCCCTTATTGTGGGTGGGAGAAAGGATTTTTTGGGTGAGCCTGTGGTCGTTGAGTAAAGCAGCTATAGAGTGGGCAACCTTATTGTCTGGATCGTTAAATCCGATGTTAAAGTCGCCCATCAGTAGGGTTTGGGAGTGATTTTGCATGTTATTCGCTATGAGGCTGGTTAGATCCTCCTCGAAAGTTCCTAAAGGTCCTGGGGGGCCTATAAATCAGGTGGATGGTCAGTGTACGGTTATTGGAGAGCTGCAGTTTGGCTGTGAATATTTCACAAGATGAGCAGGGTGGTGAGTTAGCTAATCTAATAGGTAAGGTATTTTTGGAGATGATGGGTAGGCCACCACCTTTGGTTTTTAGTCTATCTACTCTTAGTATATGGCAGCTGTCAGGTACATCTAACATCAGAGTAGGGCCTACCGCCTCATGGAGCCAGGTCTCAGTGATGGCGAGTAGGTCAAGACTGCCATTACTTAGAATGTCAGAGATTTCCGAGGCGTGGGCTACCATAGATCTTGCATTGATGAGAGACCCCGTTAGTGTCAAGAAGCTTTTTAGGTTACAGCTCTGTGTGGGTTTAATTGGACATTTGCTTTGGCTAAGGTGCTTCTTAGTGTGGACTTGGGTGGGCATCGGGTTTAGGAATTCTTTTTTAGTTACTTGTGCACCCTTGGCTAGGTGGTGTGGGGTAGGGTGGAGTCCAATAGTAATGTTATTTCTTTTAGGTTCGTAGATACGGGGTAATCCTGCTCGGAGTCTATTGTTCCTGTCCGAGGGAGGGTTAGTATTAGAGAAGGCAGCTGCCAAGGTGGTGAGGAGCGCCATCGTAAGTAGGAAGGACTGAGTGTTAAGGTTTTTGCTCATGGTGTAAGGTACACCTAAGTTCGGGATCATCTGTAGAGGCAGGAGTAGCCTGTGCCGATAGATACAATGGGGCTAAGGTTCGCCTAATTAGGTCCCCTAATTGCACTTGGAGGCTACTGGGCATGTGCAGATAGATACAGTTAAGCAGTGCAGGTTTACCTAGCGTCACTCAGTCACACTAGACTAGAGACTGGCATGTAATAATAGCGCAGTAAGGGTCAACTGAATGCGATTTCCACTATGTGGCTTGGAGGGCCTGTGCAGAATGGGTGTAGTGTACAGTAACAATAGCACAATAGGGTTCACCTAAATTCGGTTTCCACTAAGAGGCTAGGCGGGCATGTATCAAGCATGAGCAGTACACATTAACAGTAGCACAGTAGGGTTCACCTAAATTCGGTTTTCACTAAGAGGCTAGGCAGGCATGAGCAAGCAGGTGTAATTAAACAGTGCAAGTTTAGCTAGAATGCAGAATTAACTTAGTCTCTGCGTGCAACCAGAAACAAATGAACAATGTAGCGTTGGTGGGGTGAGGGACTGCGCATGGATCATGGATACATGTGCAGGTGGGCAGTAGTATCCGCTGTGCAGTCAGAGTATAACTTATCTGTGCTAAATTAGTAGGGAACTGATAATAAGCACATTTGATAAGCGCACGTTGCTTGTAATGGCGAATTATAGAAAGGGCTCAGGTGAATAAAAAATAATGTTTCGGTATGTGCGCTGGGCTTCAGAGCACGTCGGCGTGCTCGTGCCTCATGTGATCTATGTCTCATGTTTAAGGAGACGTTGGCGATCATGGCAGTCACTGAGGATTCTTGAATTTGTAAGTAGTGCAGGGTAAGGGCGTCCAAGTGCTGTTTCTAGCAGACGTGAGTTGATATGTAGGTTTAGCTGAAATCGCCCATGGCGAGTAGGTGGTTTTCAGAGGTTGCCAATCAATGATTTTACTTGCTGCAAAAGGTAGCGTACAGATATTTTAAGGCAAACGAAAATGTTTAAAGACGTAAGTTGGTTTGCGGTTACAGGCTGTACATTTTGTTTTGCACAAACAAAGCCCCGGAGCCATACCTACTTCACCGCGAAATCATTTATGTAGATAGTGGCTGAATTGTACAACGTGTTATTTCCAGGGCACACTTGCGAGTACACGCTGCTCCTCTGGCTCACAGGAAACAAACACAGTGGAATGACCTCAACATCCTGTTTGTGATACTGTTGCGCTTCTGACGTGGCACGCATTGTTAACCTTTGCGTCTAAGATGGCCCAGAGGGGATAGTTGCTGCCGCTTTTGCAGGTTGTCTCTGAAACAGGAACGCTGACGCATTTTTTGTTGCTGTGCCCCAGGTTGGCAGATAGAAGAACCCTCCATTTGACTAAATGTTTTGACTAGTTTAGGACTTTAACAGAGGAAGCTATGTGGGCGAAACTATTAAGTGGGAGAATGTAGTCCTAACCTTGGCTGTTGTGAGGTTCATTCAGCACATGGGCCTTACAAACTAGGTGAGCTTTTTATTATTGTTTGTTTAAGAACGACCCCCTTGTATTTGTCCTACTCTAGGAATTTTAAAACTCTATTTTTTTATTGTAATGAGATTGTGTGTCTATTTTTATATTGCATCCTGGTGAATTTACACTGTTGCACTTTATATAAGAATGTGTTTACACTGCTATTATTGGAATGACATCGTCTTCATACATATACTGTTATATTGTAAAGCGAGGAAATAGCACTGATCAATGATAGATAAGAATGTGTTTAGTATAATTTAAGAATGTATTGTATTTTATTGTAAAAGTTGAATTTCTTCAGCTACATACACTTAAATTAAACAAATAAAATATAGTTAACCTTTCATTACATTTTCCAATAATGGTCGAGTCCCTCCAGTGAGAACCAGCACGACCAAATAAGCTGTTCTAGGGGGTGGTGGCCACTTAATTACATTACACATGCTAAAATATAAACAGGGCGCCATCCAGAAGTGAAGAGTTTGTTATAGCATAACATATACTCGGGAGGATAGCTCAGGGGCAACGTGCTCACCTTGGAAGCAAGATGCCCGGGTCCATGCTTAGAAACCTCTGGGTATTAGGCCCGTCATAAATAACCTATCATACAGAAAGTAACAAAAATCGCTAAGAAAAGTGCAGAACGCAGGACTATGGACCACAGTTCGCAATCTTTTCTTGAGAAAACGGGAAAATCAATAGACAACAGGTTTTAGCAGTGGCTATTAAACAAACAGGTATAAAATGGCGCCAGTTGTGCTGATAGAGAAATGGCTTCACTCTTTGGTATCTTCCCCTTTTAGCTGGACATTTTTGGGCTACATTGGAAATTACTTTTGAGGTTTGTCCCTCTCAACAAACTAGTTACTGCTGAAAATGTACAGTATTTTCTTTGAGGCGCAGTCTGCGGCGCAATGCTGGAGTCACAGCAATGGGGGCAGTGCTTAAAGTGCAATGGCAATTCGAGGGGGGTGCCAAACACATCACAAAACAATATGTATTGAAGACTTGGCCTAAGAAGGGTTAGGGACTAAGGAATCTTAAAAAGAGTTGTGTCCTACGTGACCTAGGCGAGGCGCCTAGAAGGCAAAGTAACATTTCCTATCCCTTACAATATACACTGGGCATGAAAGGGTTAAAAGCATGTTTTTAGAAAGTTGTGCTTAATATAGTATAGTTGAAGAGTAGTCTGAATATTCTACTAATATAAAACAAATGAAAAAAGAATTCGAAATCGATAGTGAAAGTGAAACCATGTAAGCTAGACTGGGATGCTAAAGTGGCTACCACAGAGATAGGCTTGTGCTCCGCGAGGATGACTTTCCCATCCCAGCAAGGTAGACAAGAGGGCCAAGAGGGTTAAGGAGCCGCCGCAGTGCGCTGTGCATATCATACAGAACACAGCTCTCTGCCCTATACAAACAGAAGAGCAGTGGTTCCACACTCCCTAACCCGACCATTCCCGCTGAATCGGACAAGTCCACCCTCTAAAGTGTTGCTCAAGCTTCATTGGGAATATGATGATCTGGAAGTGCCTTAGGATTACATTCTTTGCTGTCAAAACATGGCACCTGGAGGGGAAATGGGCTCCCCTGCCAATCTGTCTGATTTGACACCGGGCACCTGGTTACCCTCTGATTTTGTGCCAAGTTCCCTGCCCTCCAGCTACACACCCACACTGCCTCCTGGCAACCCCTGCACTTGCGTCTGTATCTGCTACCCTACAGTCCCCTTCCTGCACTTATCAGACACCCATTGTCTACACTTTATTCGTGCACTTACCACATGATGGTTGCACTATCTTTCACGTGTTCAGCACTATTCACTCCTCCAATGCCCCTTGCACGTTCCCCCTTCCTTCTCTCCTGCATTTGCGCGTTCTCAATGTCATTGGGCCTAGTAAGACCGTTGTTACGTCCTCCCTTGTTTCCCCTCCCTTGCCTTGTCGCGCTCTGAAACACTTGTGTATGGGCGCGATACAAATAAAATATCATAGCATATCATATCAGAGCATGTCGTTTATGTGGGGATGACACGCTTGAAATGCAAAGCATCTCCTGACAATATGCAAATCTCTTATTCCACTTCAATTTCGTGCCCTGCTCTCTGCAGGCTTATCTGCTAGCACAGCTGTGGCCCCTGCAGCTAAGTGGGGATCATGAAGCATGCGTCATATATCTGACCATCATGTGGAGGAAAATCCAGGAGATGCTACATGTTTCAACTTAAAACTAGTTCAGCAAAGGGGGGATGGCGAGGTTCAGCGCAAGGACCTGATAAGCTTAGGTGTAGTGAGAGGCGCTGCAGGTGAGTCCAAGTCTTACGCCAGGTAAGTAGGATTGATTACAAGTTTTGCAAACACACTGCGCACAGACACTAATTAAGACCACGTTGGTATAGTAATTTTAATTAACACTAGGGTAGCCTGACACGTGTTTCGAGCACTTGCTTTTCCACTGAGGCTGCAGTGAGGTGTGAATCAGTTGCGAACCATAAGTATGGTAAGTGATTGAAGAATAATTCTCACGGGCTCAAACGCATAAGGGAAGGGAGTATGGCCCCCTTCCCTTATGCACATCAAGGCCGAACAGTGCAATTTGCAGGTTGAAGCTAAGAACAAATTAGAAACGCTCTCTAAATGTGGGCATTTCACTTTCCGAGACACAACCTGAATAGGTATTGCTGATGCCAGTGCATGAACAAATCTCCTTGGGGCACTCTGAAGACAGGAGGGTGTAATGCCTGCCCTACAGTATCTGTCTTCAGCATTTGTGATATCGTCTAAAACACTGTAAACCATTTTCCCGATACTATATATACCCTTGCCTCTTTTTCCATCATCACCAATAGGTCTAAAGTCATAGTAACGGCTCCTTTGAACTATCCAAAGTGGGGTGCAAGATTCTGGCCGACAAGCTCATCTGAATATGTGCCTTGCTGTGTTAAGGCATATATAGGTTTATGCGGCCTTCAAAGACACAGCATTTGGCAGTGAGGTGCTGTGGCTGCTCTACTCTCCTCCTAAAGGGGAAGATCCAGGCAGCTGGGTTGGAATCCTGCCTCCTCGCGTGCTGTTTTTTATTTGGCCTAATTATTATTATTATTATTATTATTATTATTATTATTATTATTATTATTATTATTATTCTTTTTGTGTTGCTTTGCTTACTTATCCACAAACAGCACGAAACATAGACAGAACGTGGCTTGACATCAATGTGTGCTTAGGGCAGCAGCTTGCCTCATTGCTTTGTAGCTGTAGAGATTTACTGGCAACCTGTGCAATGACTTGTTATGTCTCGTTGACTTATACCGTGCATCGCTCCCACCCAGGGGCAGTCCCACCCAGGGGCAGCACCCACGCAGGGGCAGCTACCACCCAGGGGCAGCTCCCACCCAGGGGCAGCTACCACCAAGGGGCAGCTCCCACCAAGGGGCAACTCCCACCCAGCGGCAGCTCCCACCCAGGGGCAGCACCCACGCAGGGGCAGCTCCCACCCAGGGGCAGCTCCCACCCAGGGGCAGCTACCACCCAGGGGCAGCTCCCACCCAGGGGCAGCTACCACCCAGGGGCAACTACCACCCAGGGGCAGCTCCCACCCATGGGCAGCTCCCACCCAGGGGCAGTCTCCAGGCACTCAAGAGAGCTCAAGATACTCTGCTCTGGGATCAAAGTGCCCGGGTATTGAATCCCTTGGGAACTAATGATGTTTCTTTTTTACGGTGGTCAGTCATAATATCGGAAAAAAAAATGTCGAAAGACAATAATTTTGAGAAAAAAAATGTCGGAAAAAAAAAATCAAATTCTTTATTTTTTTATTTATATATTTTTTTGGGGGTTTCGTGAGTAAAAAAAAGGTAAAAACAAAAACAAACAAAAAAGGGGGGGGTTGGGGGAGAACCCCCCCATTTCGAATAAAAAACATAGTAAAAAAGAAATTCGATTTTTTTTTTTCGACATTATTTTTTCAAAAAAATGACTTTCGACATTTTTGTATTCGATATTATCACTATGAACCCTTTTGTACCAACACATTTCTTATATTTAATCAGACAATATGTTTTTTTTTTCTTTCTGGTAGCAATGACAAACGGTCCTAAAAGTTTTAAATCTCTTGCATCCAAATTATTTAGGACTACAGGGCCCATAAAGCACAATACATTTAACAGAGATCCAACAGTAAAATATAATCGGCTACTATTACCCATCTAGGGCCCGATTCATGGAAAAGTGCGCATTTCCCCCGCAATTGCAGTGTGCCGAGAATGACACTGCACAAGCCTTTGTGCAGAATAAAAAATGCACACCACGCGTATTCATGGAATCTATTGTGCAAATTAACCGTATTCGCAAGTCGGTCCCGGAATACCCCAACACACCTGACGAAAAGCATAAACAGCCAGAACAGCTAGATTTGCGTGCTCACCCAGGCGCGATTACACACACCCTTCAGTGAGTCGGTCCCCTGCAAGCAACTCTGCATCTCGGGAACCCAGCGCAGGTTCCCCCATGACTGTTGCCGGCAACCCAAAAAAATGTGCATGATGCTTCGTAACTCGGGTGCAAATCCCTGTAAACCGTTCCTGCACCCCATTACACTGTGTATGTGCACCCCTAATTTAGATCAGAACCCTGTCTGTGTGAACGCACCCCTAAATCCAACATGCAATCCCACCTCTGTGCAGTGGTTCCTATGTGAAAGTGTCTGTACGCCTGCCTATGGGTGCCGTAGAGATTTAGGGACTTGCAAGGCCATTTCTCTACCGAGAGGCTGCATGGGTGCTTCCATGAATACGTGTCGTTTGGCACAATTGCGGGTGTGTGAGGGACTGGCTGCGGGCCCTCCCTCGTAACGCAAACTATTTCACATGTTCTTCCCCATTTTCTGTGTTCTGCCCCCTTCCCAGCTCTCTGCACAAGCCATGGCCATGCTCTGCTTGGTCTCCCGTGCAAGGCACTCGACGGCTCGCAGAGGCGTGCTGAGGCTGCATGAAATCCACGCAAATCCTGGAAAAGTACAGCACATTCGATTCCATGAATCATTAAACAGAATTACACATGCAGTTTGGAGCACAAGTCCTCTATTATCCACGCAAATAATTTCATGAATCGGGCCCCTTGGCTCCGCCCTTTCCCACCATCCCCTTTTTAAGGTCTAGTGTGTAAAGATGTTTTCTAAAAACAGACTGAAATGCCCAGCGGATGTGGTGTCTTTTGTTAACCTCCTGCAACGCATCTGCCACTTCAGGTCTGGTTCCCTCATGCATTCTGACCCTTGCAAAGGTGTGGATTTGTGCCATTTCAATTGGTGGCTTCTGTCTACCTGGTCTGCAAGGCCCAGTGAGCTTGATTATTACACCAAGGTAATGGCTGTTTTTGCATAGTGATTTGAGAGGGCACACATTCGTTGTGTGCCGGCAGCACACCAACATCTTACACAATAGCCATATCATGATGGTCCCCTCAGCCCAATGTCACAATACAACATTATGTTCATGATCCACGTCATGTGATGCCCATTGTTAAAGCATATCTTACTGAACATTATCACTATAGAACTATCATTCTCACAAACATCACTTGAGTCCATTCTCCTGGGCTGTGTAATGTGCTGTCCCCCCTTCTGTGATTAGGTACATGCTGGAGTACATGCTTTTAAACCCCTATTATTTGGGACGATGTACAGGAAACTTCACATGGCAGTGCGGTATAATCATATTCTCCTTGTGGACTTCTTTGAAGATTGCATGGCTTTGCTGATCATTCTGCCAGACCATAGAGAGGAAGACATATTCAGCTTCAGTAAATTACAAGACTTAAATTACAAGACTGTATAGTGCGCCCTCATGCTGTACAGAACACGAAGAAATGTATTTCCCCCTTTGCCCCTCTCTAGCAATTCTTTGATGGTCTATGCTGCAGAATTATGATGCCTTCCGATGCATGCACCACACAGCATTACTTGTGCTGCTGCTTATCAAACACACGTTATTCGTGCTGACTTCAGAAGCTGAAACACTCCTTTGACTGTGAGCCGCAGTGACCGAGGTAGGGTTGGTCAACCCAGTTTGGTTGAGTCAAATACAAATATGTACGTGAGGTTGCGTGGTGTAGGGCGGGTGGTATGGGGGACCCCAATAACAGAAAGAAAGATGGACAATAAGCCAATTAAAATTAGTCAAACAAACCTGCCACCTTCAAAATTAAAACGATTTAATAATATATTATTTAAATCATCTTTCTACATAAAGCGGAATGTATGTGTGTGTGTGTATGTTTGTTTGGCTATGCAAATCCACACTGTTGAACCCAGGCCTGCCAAACTTTGCATGGATTCTTTTGTCTGGGGAAAGATTGTAGTCTATGTTTGGATGCAAGAATTCACTCCGTAGACACCCTCATTTACTGATGCTCACCCCGATTCAACACAGTAGGTACTAGAAGGAGGCAACAGTGTCTGAAGCAGAATGTTTGACATGTTGGTTACTCCTTTGAAATGTATTACTACTGTATACAGTTTGATAGTGTTTATTAAAGCATGTATAAAAGGAATGTAAATAAAATTCCATTTTTGTTATCGCGCCACTCCAAATATGGGAAATGGCAAGGTTACAGATTACTTAAATTCATTCACGAGAAGGGGGCACAATCAATCAAAATGTTCTGAAGCCATTGAGTGACTGAAACATGCCCCATAAAAAACGAACATCACTTGGAAAAGCTCCATATGATGCAAAGCAAAAATCAATATCAAGAGCTTCAGAAACACAACTACAAGCAGCAGCACTGCTTGCCGACCAGAGGACAAGAGCAACTTTCTCCAGGGCTAATGAGGTGCCAGAGCAAACTGAAGCAAGACTTGCCGACAAGAGGACAAGAGCAACATCCTCCAGGGCACATGAGAACCAAATAGAACAATAGTTGTCTGGCCTTTCTCTAGTAAAGCAATTTTAGGGGTGAAGAGGGTCATGGTGCAGGATGATGGGGACACTGACTTCAACATACTCTGCTTTTAGTTGTTGGAACAATTTGTACAACTACAGCTCACATCAGTTCTAGCTAAAAGTCAATATGGAAGAACCATGAGAGTTGTAGTCCAAAACATCTGGACAGATGCAAATAACAAACCCATGCCCTAATCTATTTTTGTGGTCCGGGGGTGTTCAGTACCCAGATCATTCTTTTGTTCATTTGTGTCCAATTATTTTTGCCTCTGGTGCTTAGTCATGTCAAGTGGCGTGATCTTTTTTAGCTCCCATCTGTCCACGAGTCACACTCATTCCGATAAGCGATGCCCCTATTCTGCAGCTGTAACAAGGCAGTGCGTATTGCAGAGAGAACATTAGGTTGGCATGGCATGGCTCTGAGTGCAGCTCACTCTACTTTTAATTGTCAGAGCGATTTGTACAAGCTGTGGTTTTCCAAATGGTTTTGACTATACCTCCCGGCAACGATATGCAGCAAAGTCTTTGTGGCGGCTATGGGAGTTGAAGTCCAAAATATCATGGAAGTCACCAGTTGTAGGCCCCTACCATATTATATTTGGATGGTATAGGGGTGTTTTGCTATGAGGTTATCATTTTGTCTTGCTGTTGCTTAGTGTGCCTTGATGTTTAGTAATGCCAAGTAGCACTACCTTTTTTGATTTCCCCTCTGCCAACTAGAACACTCCACATGTTGAGAGATGCCCTTTTTCTGCAACCAGGACCAGACAGTTCATATTGTAGATGGACCCTTGGGCACATCACCTTCTTTATTGTGTGGTGGTTTCAGAGGAAAGAATGGTATGGTATCGGGGTATAAATTGCACTGTATTTTATTTTTAGGTTTGGGAGGGGTTGATAGGAGCTTTGGCAAATATTTTTGTTAACTACGCTCATCAAAGCAAATCATTTGGATAGCCACATGTTGCTAGCTCTGTGACCCCCAGATGTTTAGGCATGCCACTCGATGTGACCTTTGTTAATTTCCTGAAGGTGGGACAGTGGTACTCATTCTCACAGACATCCAGAGAGGGTGAAACACACAAAGAAATATTTGTTCGGTTTGGTTTTTACATTTATTGACTAAGCCACAATTTCGTTATGAATAAATGAAGGCCTAAATACAATAATAAATAAATAAGCAGTTTAGTAAAGGTTATTGCATTTATTGAGATGTTTTGTGGGGTGTGGGAGGTTATAGTGTGTTGGGGAGAGGGACTGGAGGCTGAAGAACTATTGTGTGTTGGTGCATGATGGATGGGTCAAAATCGTGACTAAGGGGGGCATACGTGTGGGAAGAGGTGCTGATACGGGCAAGTGGGGATACAATGGTGGACATGATTGCGATATTCTGGTTGGACCGTCACTGGATTCACGGGACCACCACCTACCTGACTCTAAATATTCTTTTGGGGCACCACACCAGTGGTCATATTGATATTTGGAAAGGATCCTAGGGTCCTTGTTTTGAAACACATGAATGTACCCATGTTTTACTCATTTATAACAAAGCTGAATGTAAACATATGAGGAGTATTTTTGTTTATATCATGTAAACCAAAAAGTGTTTCAATTTCTTTTGATCTCTCTTTGAACATTCTCTCGATGTATAAGCTACTTAGTATGTATGGTTTATCAAATTGGACTGTCTCTTTGTAAAACATATATCTCTTTATAGTCTGTTTTTAGGCCTATGAAGAAGAGGCATTTTCCCTCGAAACGCATCACTACTTGAAAAAAACGGACTTCTGACAATTCTTCCAATTATTTTTTTTGCAATAACATTGTCAGTGTTTCTTGTATGCAATTTATTCTTTGCAAAAAACATATATATACACAAATGTGTTTTACAAAAATTACTGTGGTTGAAAATTATTTTCTACATCTAAATCTCTATCCTCAGATTACAGTAGTTGGTTTATCCAACACTATATAGTGTGCAGGGGACGGGAGGATTCAAAGCTTGAATCTTCTCCTACCTTTTTTTGTTAATTGTGGAGGTCTTGTGCCAGGATCTCAGTTCCTCCCCCGCACCTTAAACTCAATTGAGTTTTTGTTTACTTTTCTAAAAAGTTCTTTAAAGTAGGAGTGCACCAATTTTGGAATTTTCTTTTTTAGTTTTAGCAGTGTACGGTGGTGGCGCGAGTTATGGTTGCTTAGCTTACCATAACTGATGAATTTCTGGGGGTTTTCGGTTTTACTTCGAACCATAACGTCCCTTTAACAACGTTTTTTACCGATTTTCATAGGTTTTTAGTAGCGCAACCTAACCATAACGTCCCTTTAATAACGTTTTTTCACTGAATATATATATATATATATATATATATATACATATGATTGTTATATATGCATTAGGTGAGGCTTAGTATATTTCATTATTTTATCAGCAAAGGATGATTTCACTGCTAAAACTAACACACGGGACATCACTGATGACATCACATGTCTGGCTCCCTTTTTTTTCCTTTACTGACATATCTAGGCCAGTAACAGTCAGGAACTAAAAATTCATATACTCATAATTCATATTCAAGTACTATATTTGTAGAGTTATACTTCTAATATGTTCTTACAGTAATTCACTTGGGGTTCACTCACAGCATATGAAACATATGCATAGGGGAAAACACAGATTTGGAAAACAGTAATGCTTTGTGTGTCTGAAGATAATCAGTGAGGTTATCAACACGTTCTTATAGTTCTGCCTTTTTTTATTACTTTACTTTCCTGGATATGCTCATATTTGTATACATTGTATGCACACTACTTTCCTTAAGGTCCAGTCACATTATATGATAGTTACACATAGCGAAGTAGTGGCTTTGAAGCAGAGCGAGCATTTCTGTGTATAAAGTTAATCAGTTGGGGTATGGCAATTGGCTGGTAGTACTGTTGTTTACTTCATTTTCCCTGTATATGCTCATATTTGTATGTGTTGTTATCTATTTTTGTTTTGTTTCGAATAATGCAATTATGTAGTAAGTGGGTTTTATTAGCTAGTTATTAAATGTTGCACAGTAGACAAAACTGTAATAAAAAGCATTAATCATTTTACTATTCAACATGGTAAGATTAATAATATTGCACATCCATCATGTATGATGCACACACTGCCTATGTTTCTACATGAGTAGCTTAGTATACTGGAAAGAACCTGATGATAGAATGGTATTCGTATCAATGCATTACTTAATGCACTACGTACCTCATGATATTTATTCCAATAATCCTTCACACTTTTTTTATCAATAATACTATGAGAATCCCTTGTAAAGACTTTTCATGAAAAGTAAATGCACAAGTGGTGTCATCAGTGATGTCATCAATGACATTTGTGATGTCATCTTTGATGTCCTGGTTGTTAGTCTTAGCAGTGCATGGTGGTGGCGCGAGTTATGGTTGCTTAGCTTACCATAACTGGCGAATTTCTGAGGTTTTTCGGTTTTACTTCGAACCATAATGTCCCTTTAACAATTTTTTTTTTGACTGATTTTGATAGGTTTTTAGTAGCATAACTTAACCATAACGTCCCTTGAACAACGTTTTTTTCAGTGAATTTCATAGGTTTTTAGTAGCGCAACTTAACCATAACGTCCCTTTAACAAAGTTTTTTCACTGATTTTATATATTTATAAACTTTCTGTATTAGGTAAAGTAAAAATAATATATATATTTCTTTTTACACAGAAATGTCTACTACTTTAGAATGGCTGGAAGAAAATGATCCTCATGATGAAATAAGTGAACACATTGATACAGGCCCGGTCTTTGCATCAGGCCATGCAGGCGGCTGCCTGATGTGCCAGGCTCCAGGGGGTGCCACCACCAGCAGGTGTGAATGGGAGTGTGAACGAGGTGCAAATGGGAAGCAAAATTAACGCTGTGGGGAGACTCGGGATGTAGCACCAGACCACACGTGTGTCTGGGGAGCAGGACTCGGTCCCCGTCAAGTTGAACCTGCCTAGTCACTCGTCTCGTAGTACTTAACTTAGATCTCTGTGCCTTCTAGAATATGTACTATCATGCATGTATAACCAGAATTGAAAACCCTAAGAACCTCAATTTAAACTGATAGGCCTTAAGAAAATAACCATTTGAACGTCTCACTGCTGTGGCCACCATGAGGTGTTCTCAGAAATAAGGGACAGTCTTCTTAAAAATATAGGGCACACACATGCTTTAGTTTACCTAAAAACCCACATGTGGTAACACTTCTGCTATAGGAGAATTTCAAAGCACACGACTGGGCATAGCAGAGTGTGAAGAGCAGTCTCAAAACCTGTCGGAAGCATGAGTTTTTCATGAACATTTGCATAGCTGTCAAGTGCTCCCATATCATGCCCGATAACACACGCCTCTTCTTGCTTTTGACTTTACATGCTGGAATTTGTAGGCCCATACTTAGCACGGGAAACATGAAACTACAAATTCAATCATGCAATGAGAAAAGCCAGGAATGGCTCTTAGTGCCTCACATGGCAGCTATGCACTTGAACATCAGGTAGTGGCAGGGAGTTTAGAAATGCAAGCAAGGCTCAAAAGTGCACTGACTGCACAGCAGGATAGGAAGACGACCATTAAATGTAGCGTGGAGCATATCGGACTGAAACCAATGTTTGGCAGACTAGTTACTGATACATTGATTAGAAGTATGTGTGTATTTATGCATTGAAACGGCTTCCTTTATAGCACAGAAATCCTCCTTCATCGTGTTTGAAAATGCCAACATAATAAGTTGTATACAACCTCCTAGCAGAAGTCTGCTAAGTAGGCTCACAGTGTGCACCCCCTCAACCGACAACTCGGTGGCATTCCCTTTGTAAATGCCTGCGCATTGTAAAGGTATGTAGACATTGGACCCATCAAACACCTGTGATGACGCTTGTATCACAGTATTGCCAAGCAATATGATTTACCCATACCTTTTGCCTCTCTCTATCTTACTAACCTTACATTTAGTTGATGCAAGATCCACATTTGTACAGTGAACTGTATAATTGAAGTTATACTAACATGCCTCTTTTTATGACCAGTTTTCAAGAGAATGGATAACATATTTATGTTGGTGAATAATGCATTGTAAGATGGGAATATTCTGCAGAGAAGATCATGCAGGTGTAATTAGTTTATTAATTCTAAACATAGCCCACCCTGTATCACGCCCCCAAAATACTATAGTAAGAGGGTATGTGCTCATCTGCACATTTTTTGTTGCGATGAGGGGCACCAATGATGCTTCCTGCCTGGGGTACACTCAGGTGTATGACCGGCCCCCCTAATGGAAAACACCACACTTCACTATATAAACAAATTATTAGCCATTACTTTATGTGTACTTTCCCCAAAAATGTTTTTTAAATACACCATACAGACATTAAAAATAATACAGAAACAGACCTTAGAAAATCATCTGCAGCGAATGCAGCAAAAAATGGATCTATTAAAATAATAGTGCATTCAGAAATATTATTTTCCCAAGTGTTCAGGCATGTACTTCTAAGTATACATTGATCGATCGTACAAACATTTCCTATGCACCTTACCGTAATTTTACTCTTTTTTACACATGCAAAATCAGGCAGCAGGGCGCGGCCATCTTCTGATAATCTTATCCATTCCCGCATCGCCCAAGGTGCACTGCCCTGGCGGCATTAATGCATATACCCCGCCCTTGAGTCTAACATCACCAAACCTAGTGATGTGCTCCACCTATCTCCAGAACATTACTATACAGCGTAGTAAAACGCACCCAATCATCACCTACGTGATAACGTTACTTGATACAGAACCCGGAATATCACGCACATTATCTCACAACACAGCGCTTCCCAATTTTGAATATAAACCATACTTTTAAAGGAAATACCAAATTGTACAATTTGTAAAGTACTTTTATTTCACAATAAACGCTCCGAGAACATCCGGAGACTAACATGTGCAAGCAAATAGGTAATTGTTTTCTTCGTTCTCGATCCACAAATGTTTATCGTGAGTCACGCGGTATTCCTTTTGGATTTAAAAACGGGTTGGATGCACTGTGAAGACTTTGGCATGAACTTCCACTAGGCCACCACAAAAGATATATCGCTGGTATGGCGTACGGGCATATGGGCCTGTGTCGATCATCCCAAAAAAGCGTTGCTGTAATCCAACCACTGACGTATATCTGTAGTTGACGGTTAAAAAAACTGTCACTTGCTATCTGGAATCCATGACAATCGCATAAAGTCAAGATGTAGCTGTTTAAATAAAAGATAACAGAAATATGTCTCAGTAACCAATCTTATTACAATTTATCATTTTAACCATCAATTTGGGCCCCTGTTACAACTGTTGTGAGTGGAAAAGGACAGACCCCCTTTAAGGGAGGAGCTCGAGACTATGGGGAAGAGCGGGAAGCGGGAGGAAAAGGAGGGGCAAGGGAAGAGGGAAGTTAGTTATGAGAAGGAGGGATAAAGTGGAGGTCGTCGGTGATCATGGCTCCAGTGTATTATGTCCTGGATGTGTATGTGAGGCCCAATTAGGCAGCACAACAACTGGCGACGAGGCCGATCAACCCATGCTGTGAGGAAGGTGACCTGGGTGAGGCCCGTAGCACGATGAGCAAGGCTGCCCTGCAGTGTGGAGAAGTGGAGGTCCAGTAACGCAGAAGATGACCATCGGAGAGATGGATGCGTCCAGCAATGCGACGGTGAACCCTGTGAGTGCTGGTGACGCAGACGGTACGGCGGTGGATCAGAGGAGCCCAGCAGAATGGTAGCGGCGTGAAGTGGATAGGAGGACGGAACATCCGACGTGGGTAAGAGCACCCCTACGAATATTGCCATACACCAAGCAGAAGGACGGGGTGGACACGCCCAGCCCAGCAGTATCAGCTGTGCGACGTCTGGACGGTCCCGCCGTAGCGGAGGAAGGAGACACCGGCTGAAGGAGAGGACTAGCGAGCGAAGCAGGCTCAGCATAATGACGGGCAGCAGGTGCCCAGACGAAGGAGGGCGCAGTGGATCCGGCCCAACAACAAAGCGTCAGGAAGCCCAACAAGGCGGCACTATGTGCACTGGCAGGGGAGAGGACCCGTGCCAGAGAGGACTTGCAGCAGAAAAGTGACACTGTAGCCCACATATACAACAGGAAGAGAAGGTGGAGAGCCGCTGCTCGTAGCAAGAAGGGGCGGCGTGGATGCCTGCAGCACAATGAGCATAAGACGGAGCCCGCCGGACCGTGTCGCAACACAGTGAGAAGGACACCGCCGCAGGACGCCAACCGGAGTGGCACAGAAGCGGCGACGCAGAGAGGGTAAGGAGTAAACACCCTTTCGCCCCCCACGGCCGCGCAGTGAACATAGACCAGCGCTCGCACCCCCCAACTGCACACAGAAAGAGAGCAGCGCTGGTGCCACAAGGGGGCCCGCGCCTTCCCCCACCCCACCGCTGCAGGCTGAGAGCCACTAGCTGAGGGCATCTTAACACTAGCAGCCCTGAGCCACACGCCTGACAACCTCACATGAACTGTGAGTGAGAGAAAAGAGATACGCCTGGTAATCTTACCACGCAGAGAGGATCCACGGCGCGGATCAAGTGGCATACTGGGTGCCATCCTGTACTGGCCAACAGAATTGCTGGTCCCCAGGCCTACAGGGGGACACGCAGTCTGCAAGGGGCACCCACCAGCAACCTCCAACACGGTGCCCCCCCAGCCATCAGGACAGTACGACGCCGCAAAGGAAACACGCCTCATGAACTACCACGAAACAAAAGCAAGGTCCACAACTAGTATACCTCCAACAACCCCACCAGTGACAAAATTGCGCACAGGTCTGCACCACCGACCCCAAAATAGCTGGCTGTCAAGACCCTCACCCAAACCCCCCTCTGGCAAACCCATTGGCCAGGTGGAGTCAGGACTCTGGCCTCTAGAGCCTGGCATCCTCTTCAAAAGCCCTCATGGGGCCAGTCCTGGCGCCAATGGCGCCAGGCTCATACAACATGAAAAACAATGTGCTTGGGAACTACTTTATTGTATTATCAGCCAACAGGGAGGCATCCACATAGCTTGGTTCGTAAGAACCAAGCTATGTGGTCTAGTGTTTTGGGTGTGGTAGCCTAGGGACTACTTTACTTGGACTATTTTGTTGGGGCTATTTAAACCACACCCGAGCAAGACAACCCGCTTCGCGTTACTTTGCAGCTTGCAACGTGACGCTCACTGTGTCCAGCTATTCCCTCGAACCTCGGAGAAGCAGAACCTGCAAGGAGACAAAAGGAACATCATTAGCAGCAGCATCTTACCTGCAGTCTTCATCTTTAAACACTCTCAGCTACTGAGAACAGCTTCCTCGGATCTGCACGCCTCCCGGAAAGAACAACCTGAAAGAGGAAGATAGAGGCAACATTAAAGAAAGCAGTAGAGACATTTACAAATTACGAACTGCTCAAAAGCTTACCTGGCTGGTCGCCTCCCAGCTGGCACCACTCCGGACATTACACTTGCGCTGAAGAACACAGCGACCTACAAGGAAGGAAAACACAGGTTAGCAAAGGCAAGACTTTGCATCGCTGCACATAGCGCTTACTTACCGCATCATAGCGCTCTTAATGCGCCATCATTTACCAGCGGGGCACAACCAAGCCAGTTTGCCGCGCTGAAGCTCTGCATACCTAAGGGAGAAAAAAGAGACATTTTTGACAAAGAAAGGCATGTGGGATAGCAACAAAACTAAAGAACAGCGATAAGACCTACCCGGACAATATCAAACGGGCCGGCGTCAGTGAAGTAACTGGACTGCACTCACCCATGAAAGACAACACGCCCCTGCAAAGAAGGCAGGATGGAGAGCACGCCTAATTCTACCACAAGGTGAGGAGAGGGTGCCAGAGGGACTGAAATCATACGGGGGTGGATGGAGGATACTTACCCCAGTTGGTCAGTCTTGAACATAGTCCTCCTGTATTTTCAGGCAGAACCTTCCCCGCAGACCACATCAGGGCAAAGATGAAAAGCATACGAGCGAGTAACCCGGCTGGGTGGCATCCCTGTGGATACCAGGTGAGCGTAACAGAACGCGAAGCCTACCATAACAAATACACCTGGGCGCCATGGAGACATCATAAATGGACCAACTGGCCCAATTACTAGGAGAGCTTTGTGCTGAGGTTCATTCTGCCCGACAAGAGATAAATGCCCTCCGGAGAGACCTAATAGTGACCAAAGAACGTACTGAAGAGATTAGCAGGCAATACTTGCAATCACAGGCAGGACAGACGCCTCTACCTGGAAGCAATTCAACGATGCAAAACCCTGCCATACCACCCACTCTGGTACAGATCACGTTACCTGGAACAGTGCCCCTGGCACCACCAGAAAGGTTCTCAGGTGACCCACAGAAGTATGTGGCATTCATCAATCAGTGCTGCCTTAATTTTCTTTGTAGGCCTGGAGCATTTCCAAACGACCAAGCTCGGGTAGCTTGTGTCTTATCATACCTGAGAGGTAGTGCAGCAGATTGGTCGGTGCCGTTGGTAACCCATGACGATCCTCTATTACATGACTTTGGGGGGTTCCAGAGAGAAATGGAAAAACTTTTTGCTCGCCATACCCAGGAACAAGCAGTAGACAATGAACTCTTGTCCCTCTGACAGGGGAATCAGGACTTGTTAACGTACATTTCTACCTTCAACAGACTGGTTGCCGAAGCTAGGTGGCCAGAAAACAAAAGAACCACGTTGTTCCATGGAGGCTTACGAGGTGAATTAAAGGACGTCTTAGCCTAGGTGGTTGATCCACCCAGAGACTTTGCAGAATTCATAAATCTGGTCGTGCAGCTAGACCACCGGTTGCAGGACCAAAAGGCAGACCGGTCTATGATGGACCCTCGGACCGTGTATGTTCGACCAAGGGAAAACACACTTCGTTTACCTGAAAATGCTGTAGAACCCATGCAGATTGGAGGGATACAGTCTCCATTAACAAAACAAGAGTAGGACAAAAGAAGACAACAACAGCTTTGATCGTATTGTGGGAAACCAGGACATTTTCTGAAGGTCTGTCCAGTAAAACCCACAAGAAGAACAGTCGGGGCCACAGAGAAGGATGAAGCTAAGGAATCGGAAAACTACTAAGCTCGACAAACGTACAGGTCAGTTTGTCGAGTGAGAAGAAAGAGTTGCTGACCTCGCACTTTGCAATACCAGTGATCTTAATTAACCACCAACAGTCGTCAAGAATGCATGCTGTTGAAGCATACATCAATAGCGGAGCAGTTGGAAATTATATTGATCAAGAACTGGCAGCAGAGATGGGGCTTCCCTTGTATTCTAAGCCCACTATGGACAAGGTAACCACCGTGGATGGGACAGAAATTGCTACCGGACCAGTAACCCAGTGCACAGCCAGGGTAACCTTGCTGTGTCAGGACGGACATCGGGAGTCTATTTCATTCGATCTCATCAAGGCACCTCAGTTCAGGCTAATACTAGGGATGCCATGGTTGGTTGCTCACAACCCTTTGATAGACTGGCGGGCATGCAAATTAAACTTCCCCGGCGACTGCTCCGCTACCTGCTATTACCAAGAGGAAAAACCCGACGTCTGTATCCCCATGACTCCCGGAGTGACAGTATCAGCCCTGGGAGCAACTAATACCTTGCCAAGTGAATACCATGATTTCCAGGATGTTTTCCGAAAGGACCAAGCCAATACATTGCCGCCGCACAGGCCCTATGACTGTCAGATTGACCTTGTTCCTGGTGCACAAATCCCTTGCGGCAGGATCTACGCTCTGACAGAACCAGAAAACCTTCATTTGAAATCCTATTTAGACCAGTACCTTGCAAATGGATTTATCCGTCCTTCGAAGTCCCCCGCAGTCAGTCCTTTGTTCTTCGTACCGAAAAAGGAAGGAGACTTGAGAACCTGTTTTGATTATCGCGCATTGAACCAGATCATCGTGAAGAACCGCTACCCCTTGCCACTTATCCCTGAGATGCTAGACCAAGTTAAAGATGCCCAGATTTATACCAAATTGGAGCTTCGAGGAGCGTACCACCTGGTCCGAGTCAGAAAAGGAGATGAATGGAAAACCGCCTTCCGTACTAAGTACGGCTTGTTTGAATATCAAGTCATGCCCTTCAGGTTATGCAACGCTCCTGCGGCATTCCAATATTTCATGAATGACGTCTTAAGGGAGTTAATTGATGTGTGCACCTTAGTGTACATAGACGACATCTTAGTATACTCAGCCTCGGAACAAGATCATGTCAGGCACGTTCGTGCAGTCCTCACCAAGCTCTGTCAACATCACTTGTTTGCAAAGCTTGAAAAATGCATTTTTCACGTCACCGAAGTAGAATTTCTTGGTTTTATCCTTACTCCAGGAGGCATCAGAATGGACGTGCACAAGGTAGATGCCATTCTGAAATGGCCTTCACCGACATCTCTGAAAGGGGTACAAAGCTAGCTGGCTTTGCGAACTTCTACCGCCGGTTCATCCCAGACTTCTCTCAGGTTGTGCACCCAATCACAGTACTATTACGAAAAAACAATAAAAAGTTTCCTTGGACCGAAGAAGCAGAAGAAGATTTTCAGGAACTTAAACAAAGGTTTACCTCCGCTCCAATCCTGCGACATCCGCGTCCAGAACTCCCTTATGTCATTGAAACTGATGTGTCCAGTTCGCAATGGGGGCTGTCCTTTCACAGAGAGACCCGGAAACCGGCCAGCTACATCCTGTGGCCTTCTGGTCGAAAAAGTTCTCACCTCCAGAGATTAATTATGCCATCACGGACAAGGAACTCCTGGCTACCAAATCCGCCTTTAAAGCCTGGAGGCACTACCTTCTGAGGGCCAGACACACCATTACAGTCATCACAGACCACCAAAACCTGCAATATCACAAAACAGCCAAGGCCCAGTCCTCACGCCAATTACGGTGGGACCTTTTCTCCGCTGAATATGATTATGTAATCACATTTTGACCAGGAGTCAGAAACGGAAAGGCGGATGCCTTATCTTGCATGGGCATAGATGAAATAGTATATACAACTCCAGACCCAGTACCTAATATACCTGAAGACAAACTCTTGGGTATCACGACAGCCTTAACACATTCAGAACTACGAAAAGAAATCCAACGGACAATGAATCTTGATGCCTACCTCGCATGGCAAACTCAAGGAGAACAATTTACCATCAAGGACCATCTACCCTTTTTTAGGGATCGCCTATATGTACCCAAGAAGGAATTACAACAGCATATTATTTCAAAATATCACGATTCACTGATCGAAGGGCATCATGGGATCGCCAAAACCCTAGCTAAGGTGAAAGAGAACTTTTGGTGGCCTACCTGGCGTAAGGACATCATTCAGTATATTCAGTGCTGCTGTGTCTGCGCACAAAATAAATCACAGAAACAAAAGCCATCTGGTCTCCTACAACCATTGGACATTCTCCAGTTCCATGGCACACTCTTTCCCTTGACTTCATCACTGATCTACCTCCAAGCCAAGGGTTCAACACCATCCTTGTAGTTGTGGACTTATTCTCGAAGATGGCCCATTTTATTCCTCTCAAAGGCTTACCAGACGCAGCCACTTTAGCAAAAGTGTTCCTGGAGGGCGTGGTTAAGCTACATGGCTTCCCTTCGGTTCTGGTCTCTGATCGAGGCAGCCAGTTTGTTTCAAACTTCTGGAAAAAATGTTGTGCCATGGCGCAGATCGACGTTCGGCTATCTACCAGTCACCATCCCCAAACGGACAGCCAAACCGAGAGAACCAATCAGACACTCGGTGCATGCTGCACCACGAACAAAGGAATTGGAAAGACCTACTATGGATAGCCGAATATGCATATAACAATTCTTTGCATTCAAGCATGGGACAAACGCCCTTCTATACCCTTTATGGCAGACATCCACGTACCTCTGAACTAGACCTTCCAGCCAGCTTGGAAATGCCAGCGGTAAAGACTGTACACACAACCATTACTCAGGCTTTCAAAAGGGCAAAGGAACACCTTATTCATGCCAAAGAAAAACAAAAGAGATTCGCGACCAACACTGGAAAAAGGCCCCTGATTATCAAGTAGGAGACAAAGTTTTGTTAGCCGCTAAATTCGTACCCATCAAGGGAACCCGGACCTTTCATTCCAGATTCTTAGGACCCTATACCATTAAAGCAATTATCAACCCAGCAGCCGTGAAACTGGATTTACCACCTAATCTACACATCCACCCGGTATTCCATGTGTCCCTCCTGAAACCAATGCAACCCGGCACACGGATTGGGACACTACCTAAGCCCATACTTGTTGACAGAAAACCAGAATTCGAAGTCAAAGATATCTTGGACTCTAAATACTCTAGGACCAAGCTATATTATCTTGTCGATTGGAAAGGATTTGGACTACATGATAGATCCTGGGAGCCCAATGAGAACATCCACGCACCACGTCTAATCAGGAAATTTCATCGGAACTTCCCAACCAAACCTGGGCCAGACAGAAGGAACACCATGGGAGGGGCCTTAGGGGGGAGTGCTGTCACGACCCTCACCCAAAACCCCCTCTGGAAAAACCCATTGGCAAGGTGGAGTCAGGACTCGGGCCTCTAGAGCTTGGCATCCTCTTCAAAAGCCCTCATGGGGCCAGTCCTGGCACCTATGGCGCCAGGCTCATACTCCATGAAAAACAATGTTCTTGGGAACTACTTTATTGTATTATCAGCCAATATGGAGGCATCCACATAGCTTGGGTCCTAAGAACCAAGCTATGCGGTCTAGTGTTTTGGGTGTGGTAGCCTAGGGACTACTTTACCTGGACTATTTTGTTGGGGCTATTTAAACCACACCCGAGCAAGACAACACGCTTCACGTTACTTTGCAGCTTGCAACGTGACGCTCACCGTGTCCAGCTATTCCCTCGAACCTCGGAGAAGCAAAACCTGCAAGGAGACAAAAGGAACATCATTAGCAGCAGCATCTTACCTGCAGTCTTCATCTTTAAACACTTGCAGCTACTGAGAACAGCTTCCTCGAATCTGCACGCCTCCCGGACAGAATGACCTGAAAGAGGAAGATAGAGGCAACATTAAAGAAAGCAGTAGAGACATTTACAAATTACGAACTGCTCAAAAGGCTTACCTGGCTGGTTGCCTCTCGGCTGGCACCACTCCGGACATTCCACTCGCGCTGAAGAACACCACGACCTACAAGGAAGGAAAACACAGGTTAGCAAAGGCAAGACTTCGTAGCGCTGAGCATAGCGCTTACTTACCAAATCATAGTCCTCTTAATGCGCCATCATTTACCAGCGGGGCTCAACCAAGCCAGTTCGCCGCGCTTAAGCTCTGCATAGCTAAGGGAGAAAAAAGCGACATTTTAAACAAAGAAAGTCATGCAGGATAGCAACAAAACTAAAGTACAGCAATACGACCTACCTGAACAATATCAAACGGGCCGGCGTCAGTGAAGTAACTGGATCACACTCGCCCATGAAAGACAACGTGCCCCTGCAAAGAAGGCGGGACGGAGAGCACGCCTAATTCTACCACAAGGTGAGGAGAGGGCTCCAGAGGGACTGAAATCATGCGGGGGTGGAGGGAGGATACTTACCCCAGTTGGTCAGTCTTGAACACAGTCCTCCTGTATTTTCAGGCAGAACCTTTCCCGCAGACCACATCAGGGCAAAGCTGAGAAGCATACCAGCGAGTAACCTGGCTGGATGGCATCCCTGTGGATACCAGGTGAGCGTAACACCGGCCACAAAGATGCAAAGGGGACCAACCGTGCAACATCACACGAAACCACTAAAGGAAAGGTGGGGCCAACCAGCAAGAGGTCATCTCACCCCACACCACAGAAACCCTGATAACATGGATCAAAGCTCTGACGACCAAGCGGGAGACTTCCATAAATACCTCCCACCATGGTTGACCAAACACAAGCAGATGCTGACGCAGGTGCGCAAGCCCTAGCGAACATGAACCCCACATCTTCCGCCGCTATCATGAGACGGCCCAACCAATTCGCCCTGAATCCACACCAAAACCAAGGAACAAGGTAGGAAGAATGGGTCGAAGAATTTGAAGACTTTCTAGGAGCAATCAGGGACCGAGACCCCCCAAACAAACTCAGCATATTCAGGAACCTGGTAGGAAAAGAGGTCAAGTACATCATCAAAACAATTCCAGCAACAGACAAGATAACGTAACAACGTATTCTCGCTGCAGTCACCGACAAGATATTGTGGGCTCCAACAAAGACTACAAATGCTTCGAAGTCAACCAACATAGGCAGCGTCCACATGAGTCCATCAGAGAGTTTGTCTTACGTCTCCAGCAGAAAATAGCGAACTGCGACTTCGCCAACTTCAGTGATGAAGAGGCTATACGGCTGAGGATCATAGAAGGGTGCACCTCATCGACGTTCAGAAAACATCTTCTCAAGAAGCCCCTTTCCCAAAATACTCAATCCGGCTAAAACATATGAGAGAGTTGACGCACAGGCAACCACCATTGAAAGAAAAATTAAACGAGTGTAACGCTCACCTGACTCCCACGGGGGCGCTGGCCTGGTTCGCGCTGCTGTGACCTCGTCTAAGGTGATGCGCAGGGTTCGGAAGACGGACTGGACCGGGCCCCAGATCTGGCTTGTCTGACTCGCAGAACTATCCTTCTGTAGGTGAGAATAGGGGGTTAACTGTCTGCGGGGTAATGCAATCGGCCTCCCACTTACCCCTCTCACCCTCCTCAAAACCCTTCTGTGCTTCCCCGTAGCGTCTCACCTTAGGGTCTGGAAGGACGAGCTCTCCATCCTGCTTCTGATGCAGGGGCGCGTTGGTATCCAGTTACGTCACTGGATTTTCGGATGGGTGAGAACCAAACTTGCTTGGCTTCCGGTAAGTTTTTCTATAAGTGGTTCCCCTTGTGTCCATGCATTAATGTTCAAATGCTAGTGTCTTTTTCCCCATAGGGACCGGGGTACGGAATGCTGGGGAACAGGCACCGACCCGAGGTGAGCGGTGAAATCCTTGTGGAAATTAGGTAAGTTTTTAATGAGTGTTTTGGTAATGTCTTTTCATTCACTCATTAACGCTGATGTCTTTTTCCCCTTAGGGGCCGGGGTCCGAAAATGCCTGGATGCGGCGCGGACCCGAAATGAAAAGGGAATGACCCAACAGGTAAGTCTTGACATGGAGTTTTAGCTTCCCTTTTCCCTTCTTTCTCTCACCTTTGTTCTTTTCTTTTTCTCCCTAGGCGCGTGGGCGCGACTGCGAATCCGGATGGTCGCTGCTGAACATGGAGGCGCCCTGTAAAGGTGAGTAGAATGCGGCGCTGCAGCAATCGATGCGATGTGCTTTTAAAAATAAATGTCTTCCTTTTCAGGATTGTCGGCGAAATGTCTCTGGAATGCAGATTTAGCAGGTGAGGCCTTTTCCTTCTTCTGTTCTCTTGTTCCCTTCCTTTGCAGGTGATTCAGGATGCTGGCAGGTGTGGCAGAAGTCAAGATGCAGGAGCAGACACGGTGAGCGTCCAGCTGCTAGATGCAGAACAACGCGAAGCACGTGTGGCTGATCGGGTGTGGTTTAAATAGCCTTGGAAGAAGTTCCTAGAATGTGTCCTTCCTCCAATCAGGTATGTATCCTTCCCCGACCACGCCCGGGTGGTAAATGAGTCCCACAGGTAAAGTAGTTCCTTTCAGGCCTCAAGGAGGCCGGGGTTCTGCAGCATGGTCTGCATCAGGTAAGTGCACCCAAACACTTTCATAATGAGCCTGGCGCCTATGGCGCCAGGACTGACGTTTTCTATGAGCCTGGCGCCATAGGCGCCAGGACGCTGTCCAAAGGGCCCCTATAAGGGGTTGCTGGGACCTTCCCCGGGGACTTGATGTCCGCTTTCGGGGACGCAGGGCCTGAGCCGGCTCCCCGGGAGCGGGCATCGTGACAGCACTCCCCCCCAAGGCCCCTCCCAAGGTTGTTCCCTCCGGGGGTTTTGGTTTGTTTGGGAAGAGTCGTGGAATTTCCTGACTAATCGAGGTGCATGCACATGGTCACTGGGTTCCCACGACCTCTCCTGAGGTCTGTACCCCTTCCAATCAATTAGGTAGAAAAGCTTTGACCTAAACATTTTTGAATCTAAAATGTTCTTCACTTCGAATTCGGGTTCCCCATCTATTTGAATAGGTTCTGGAGGTTTGAGTAGTCGGGTTCCGGGTACCACTGGTTTCAGATGTGACACATGAAAAACAGGGTGAATTCGCATATTAGCTGGTAAATCAAGTTTAACCGCTACTGGGTTAATTATTGCCGTAATAGAATAAGGTCCCAGATATTTTGGGTTAAAAGTTCGAGGCCCTTTGAGCGGTAAATGTCTGGTAGCTAACCACACTTGATCCCCAATCTGATACGGAGGTGCTTCACTCCGATGTAGGTCAGCATTCTCCTTGTATTTTCTCTTGGCTTGTTGTAAATGCGTGGTTGCCTCTTTGAAGGCTCGGGTAATGGTAGAATGCAGATGTTCTACTGCGGGCACTCCGAGGTTCTGAGGTGAGTCGAGGTTTGAGGTTCGAGGGTGATGTCCAAACAAGGTATAAAAAGGACTTTGGCCAGTTCCAGAGTGTACCGAATTATTATATGGGTATTCGGCTATCCAAAGAATGTCTTTCCAGTTGCTTTCAGATTGCTGTAACATACACCGTAAGTACTGCTCAAGTGTCTGATTTGTCCTCACGGTCTGACCATCGGTCTGAGGGTGGTGACTGGTCGATAATCTTACGTCGATTTGTGCCATTTGACAACATTTGCGCCAGAAGTGGGAAATGAATTGGCTTCCCCGGTCAGTGATTAGTATAGATGGGAATCCATGTAGCCGAACAATATTTTCGAGGAATTCTTTGGCTAGGACAGAAGCTGAAGGTAAACCTTTCAAAGGAATGAAGTGGGCCATTTTGGAAAACAAATCCACAATTACCAGAATGGTATTGTATCCCGAACAAGGAGGCAAGTCCGTAATAAAATCCATTGATAGGGTGTGCCAGGGTGCTGGCGGTATGTCTAGAGGTTGAAGGAGACCGGCTGGTCTTTTCTTTTGACCTTTATTTTGGGCGCAAACACCACAGGACATCACAAAAGATTTAACATCTTTTCGCCAAGAAGGCCACCAGAATTGTCGTTTCACCTTTTCCATTGTGTTGGCAATACCGGGGCGTCCCTCTATTAATGTATCATGATAACCTGAAATAACTAGTTCGTGTAAATCCTTGTGCGGCAGGAATAAGCGCCCTTGGTAATAAGGTAAACCATTATCTATGGTAAAGTCTGAACCCTTTTGTATCCAATCCTGTAGGACTGTAGGGTCCAGGAGTTGTTTCACTCTGACTTGAATGTCTTCAAGCGTCTGTAATGAAGTCATGCCCAGAATTCTCTGTTCGGGAATTATTGGTACTGGTTCTGAGTTTGTATCAGATTCTCCCATTCCAATTCGGGATAAGGCGTCTGCTTTGCCGTTCTTGCAGCCAGGTCGATAGGTAATCACGAAATCAAATTCAGCGAAAAACAAAGCCCATCGGAGCTGCAGTGATGACTGAGCCTTGGCGGTTTTCAAATACTGTAAATTCCGGTGATCAGTGATCACCGTGATGGTATGTCGAGCGCCAACAAGGTAATGCCGCCAGGCTTTAAAAGCGGACTTTATGGCTAACAGTTCTTTGTCAGTGATTGCGTAATTAATCTCTGGTGCCGAGAATTTTCTGGACCAAAATGCTACGGGATGCAGTCGGTTGGTTTCAGGATCTCTTTGAGACAGAACTGCTCCCATGGCTAGGCTGGATGCGTCAGTTTCGACGACATACGGGAGATCTGGACGTGGGTGTTTCAATATAGGTGCAGAGGTAAACTTAGCTTTTAAATCCTGGAAGGCCTGCTCGGCTTCTTCAGACCATTCAAAACGTTTATTTTTCCTCAAGAGTGCAGTAATGGGTTGTACTATGCGTGAAAATTCCGGGATAAACCTGCGATAGAAATTGGCAAAGCCGAGCATGCTTTGAACCCCTTTTACAGAGCTAGGTGATGGCCATTTGAGGATGGCATCCACTTTTCTTGAGTCCATTCAGACTCCTTTGGGTGTCAGGATGAAACAGAGAAACTCATCTTCTGTGGTATGGAAAACACATTTCTCCAGTTTAGCAAATAGTTTGTGTTGGCGCAGTTTTTCCAGAACTGCCCTAACGTGTTTTCTGTGATCAGATTCCGAAGAGGAGTACACTAGAATGTCATCGATATAGACGACAACACAAACATCGATGAGTTCCCGAAGGACATCATTCATGAAGAATTGGAAGGCAGCAGGCGCATTGCACAACCCGAAAGGCATTACCTGTTATTCGAATAATCCATATTTTGTACGGAAGGCTGTTTTCCATTTGTCGCCTTCTTTTACTCGCACCAGATGATATGCCCCCCGGAGATCTAACTTGGTGTATATGCAAGCGTCCTTCACCTGGTCAAGGAGTTCAGGAATCAGAGGCAGAGGATAACGGTTTTTAACCGTTATCTGGTTCAATGCACGGTAATCGATACAAGTTCTAAGGTTGCCTTCTTTTTTAGGCACGAAGAACAAAGCCGAGGACGCCGGGGACTTTGACGGCCGAATAAAACCATTGGCGAGGTATTGATCCAAATATTGTCTCAAATGCAGGTTCTCAGGTTCGGTAAGGGCATAAATCCTGCTACAAGGGGGTTGTGCACCGGGCACCAGATCGATTTGGCAATAGTACGATCGGTGAGGAGGTAACGTGTTGGCCTGTTCCTTTTGGAAGACGTCCTGAAAGTCCTGGTATTCCGGAGGTAATTGCATGGAGGCAGAGGTTACAGATGCTAGATTAATCTTCAGGTTTTCTGGGTAGCAGGTTTGTGCACAATCCGGGAAGGTTATTCTCTTAGCTTGCCAATCAATTCGAGGATTATGTGTCTCTAACCAAGGAATTCCAAGAATAACCTGAAACTGTGGAGCCTTGATTACATCAAACACAACTGCCTCCCGATGGCCGTCAGGACCAATAAGAGTCACCTCAGTAGTGGAATGTGTTACCGGTCCAGAGGCAATTTCAGTTCCATCGACTGTGGTGATGACATCTTTGCTGGTTTTAGGACGGAGAGGGAGGTTAATCCTAGAGACCAATTCACGATCCACATAGTTTCCAATAGCCCCACTATCGATGTATGCCTTTATTGCATGCAACCGCTTAGGCTTTTCTGGATCTACCATTGGCACAATGAAATGCGAGGTCTGAGAGTTAGTTTTCAAGCTCGGCAAGCGGACCCCTACGCTTGTCGGGCTGAGTCGTTTCCCGAAACAGAGTCTTCATGGTTTTTATCAGCGGCTCCTACCGCTTTTCGGGGCAGTTTTGCAGGGCAATCTCGTAGAAAGTGTCCAGAGTTCCCACAATAAAGACATAATTTTAACTGCCGCCTCCTTTCACGTTCCTTTTGAGTTAAGGGTTCTTTAACCCCTCCAATTTGCATAGGCTCAGAGACATCAACTCCCTTGGGGTTAGCGTGGGTCTTGACCAACACCCGGGTCTCAAACCTGGACCGATCTGTTTTTCTGTTTTGAAGTCTGTGATCCAATTGGACCACTAAGTCTATATATTCTGTGCATTCTTGGGGCGGATTTACAACTTGGGCCACGACATCTTTAAGTAATCCGCGTAGACCTCGATAAAATAACGTGACTCTTTTATCCTTTGGCCATCCCGTTTCCACAATTAGTCTATTAAAGGTTGCAATATAGGATAGGAGGTCCTGATTGCCCTGTCGCAGGGATAGAAGTTCGTCATCCAGAGCCTGCCCCTGAGAGTGTCGAGCAAATAACCTTTCCATGCTTGCTTGAAATCCTTGAAAATCACGGAGAATCGGGTCATCTTGAGTAACCAGTGGAACTGACCAATCGGCAGCGCAGCCGCTGAGATATGACAATACAAAGGCTCCTTTGGCCTGATCATTAGGGAAGGCCCCAGGTCTGCATAGGAAGTGCAAACGACACTGATTCATGAATACGGCGAATCGTTTGGGGTCCCCAGCAAAGCGTTCAGGTGGGGCCAGCGGCATGTTTCCAGGTAAATTAATCTGCACAGGGTTACTGGGAACCACAGGAGCGGGGTTCCCTCCGGAACAGGGTAGAGGAGTTTGTCCAGCTTGACCTTGCAAAAGCTGTCTGGCCAGGTCATCAGTTCTTTCCTTTGATATTATTAATTCCCTTTTGAGGGCATTAGTCTCTTGACGAGCGGCCTGTACTTCGGCCCGTAATTCCCCCAGTAATTGGGCCAACTGATCAGTCTCAGAAGTTTCCATAGCGCCTGGCTGGGAATTTGTAGGAAGGCTTCGCGTTCTGTAACGCTCACCTGACTCCCACGGGGGTGCTGGCCTGGTTCGCGCTGCTGTGACCTCGTCTAAGGTGATGCGCAGGGTTCGGAAGACGGACTGGACCGGGCCCCAGATCTGGCTTGTCTGACTCGCAGAAGTATCCTTCTGTAGGTGAGAATAGGGGGTTAACTGTCTGCGGGGTAATGCAATCGGCCTCCCACTTACCCCTCTCACCCTCCTCAAAACCCTTCTGTGCTTCCCCGTAGCGTCTCACCTTAGGGTCTGGAAGGACGAGCTCTCCATCCTGCTTCTGATGCAGGGGCGCGTTGGTATCCAGTTACGTCACTGGATTTTCAGATGGGTGAGAACCAAACTTGCTTGGCTTCCGGTAAGTTTTTCTATAAGTGGTTCCCCTTGTGTCCATGCATTAATGTTCTAATGCTAGTGTCTTTTTCCCCATAGGGGCCGGGGTACGGAATGCCGGGGAACAGGCACCGACCCGAGGTGAGCCGTGAAATCCTTGTGGAAATCAGGTAAGTCTTTAATGAGTGTTTTGGTAATGTCTTTTCATTCACTCATTAACGCTGATGTCTTTTTCCCCTTAGGGGCCGGGGTCCGAAAATGCCTGGATGCGGCGTGGACCCGAAATGAAAAGGGAATGACCCAACAGATAAGTCTTGACATGGAGTTTTAGCTTCCCTTTTCCCTTCTTTCTCTCACCTTTGTTCTTGTCTTTTTCTCCCTAGGCGCGGGGGCGCGACTGCGAATCCGGATGGTCGCTGCTGAACATGGAGGCGCCCTGTAAAGGTGAGTAGAATGCGGCGCTGCAGCAATCGATGCGATGTGCTTTTAAAAATAAATGTCTTCCTTTTCAGGATTGTCGGCGAAATGTCTCTGGGATGCAGATTTAGCAGGTGAGGCCTTTTCCTTCTTCTGTTCTCTTGTTCCCTTCCTTTGCAGGTGATTCAGGATGCTGGCAGGTGTGGCAGAAGTCAAGATGCAGGAGCAGACACGGTGAGCGTCCAGCTGCTAGATGCAGAACAACGCGAAGCACGTGTGGCTGATCGGGTGTGGTTTAAATAGCCTTGGAAGAAGTTCCTAGAATGTGTCCTTCCTCCAATCAGGTATGTATCCTTCCCTGACCACGCCCGGGTGGTAAATGAGTCCCACAGGTAAAGTAGTTCCTTTCAGGCCTCAAGGAGGCCGGGGTTCTGCAGCATGGTCTGCATCAGGTAAGTGCACCCAAACACTTTCATAATGATCCTGGCGCCTATGGCGCCAGGACTGACGTTTTCTATGAGCCTGGCGCCATAGGCGCCAGGACGCTGTCCAAAGGGCCCCTATAAGGGGTTGCTGGGACCTTCCCCGGGGACTTGATGTCCGCTTTCGGGGACGCAGGGCCTGAGCCGGCTCCCCGGGAGCGGGCATCGTGACAACGAGACCTCATCGCGGCCCTTACGGTAGGACAACCGCAACACTCTGAGCCCACTGAACCCTGGAGAAAGCAGAAACTTACGAGACGCCGGCGACAAAGCCTGAGCAAAGAGCAATGCCACGGGCGAGGGTGGAAAAATGCACACGGACAACCATACCCAGCCTTTGGACGGACATGCTGGTGCTGCGGCCAAGAAGGTCATCTTCAAGCAGCATGCAGAACAGGACCACCTACGAGCCCCTCATACCAACCCACACCACCTGCCCAAATAAGACACCCAAATTCACTGATGGCATGGCTAGACATAAAAAAAAATATCAAGGACATGAACACTGACCCGCCCACACTACACACGCATGCACAACCCCTCTACCCGTAGTTAAACCACCCAGTACCCTTCGAGACGTCGCACCGGGGGGGAACGTGGAAACCACAGAAAACGTCAGTACAAGGCAACAATACCAGGCAAGGGTGGAAGAACACCTCCTAGACAACTCCCAAGCCCATGCAGTTCAATGGAAAACAGCACAGCTAGTACAGCCAAAAGGACAGTCTCGAGGCGACCCCACCCAAGGAGACCGCCGAATGCCTGCCGCCATCCGCATGATACCGAGTCCCGCCATAGGGCACAACCGCCTCAGCCACCAGACAGCACTATAGCACGTCCTGATCAGCATCCAATACAGATCTTTCGAAGTAACCCAGAAGAAGGACCACATGCCCCGGCAAGATGCGAGAGAGGGAAGCAAAGCCAAAGAAAAGACAAACCGCGCAGCTCCCATTCTAGTAACAAGGGACAAAAAACAAGTAAGAACAATGACAAGGAACTACGGCAAAATGACGCCAAATGACTCCCTCCTCCATGAGATATACTTTGAAGAGCATGAACCAACGAAAGAGGAAGCGACCGAGATGGAAAAAAAAGAGAGAGCGGAGACTTATGAAACGCCACAACCAGGTGGCGCAGAGGAGACCCACGAGTAACCAAACAGGCCCCATCGAACCACAAAGAGACCCCAGCAGCTTATTGAGCAAATGTAACCTAGGAAGTCTCATGTTAAGCCAGGGGGAGGTGTTGTGAGTGGAAAAGGACAGAGTCCCTTTAAGGGAGGAGCGCAAGACTATGGGGAAGAGCGGGAAGCGGGAGGAAAGGCAGGGGCAAGCGAAGAGGGAAGTTAGTTATGAGAAGGAGGAATAAAGAGGGGGTTGTCGGTGATCATGGCTCTAGTGTATTATGTCCTGGATGTGTATGTGAGGCCCAATTAGGCAGCACAACAACAACTATTGATAAACACGGACGTCAAACAATGATAACTCAAACAAAAGAATGCGCAAATTACTCTTTAGTTTGCTGTACACGTTACTGCTATGGAGTATGGGGAACTCAAAATGGGATGCTAACGCTGACGCTGCAATCACAGAGCTAAATAAAACCAAAAAGAACAGATACACAGAATTTTAATTAAATATTAGCGTTCAATTACGTGTTTGTGAACCTGGGGGAACCCACTACTGCACTACACCCATCGTAATGCTGTACTGCCCATATCCCCACGACAAAACAAACTACACACACAAGTTCTAATTGCGTGTCATTACAATATACAACACACAACACACAATACAATGTACCCCACCAATATTGGCACCGAATTATAATTTGACTAGTTCGTGTATAAAATCGTCCAAAGTGAAACTTACATAATATTCGGCATTTCCATTCTATCGGCGTAAAACAAGCACTCTGGCCACTTCAACGAATTTTCATAAAATGAAATTACATGTTCATTTGTCCAATTTTTGAATGGTGAACATTATCATATTTGAAAGTCTTACCTCCCTTTCTTCATGCATTCCGTTCACAATCCTCCCTATGTTTCAAGGTAAAAAAAAACAATTGAACTTTATACTCTGTACCATGTGTGGCTGTGCTCAGCTAGGAAACAAAAAATGTCTACTATTTTGTTCCTCTGGAGAACTTTGCAGTCTCCAAGCGACTCCCACAGTCAAGCCACACCACCTGTCAGCTCAGCCCATCTCCTGTTCACACAGCAACTCAAAACTAACATCATACTAAAGTGAAATAGCCAGTAGTGCATTGATTATAATCCACGGACAACCACTACGACCGCGGACATGGCAAACACATCAGGGGCACCTGCCACCTAAACAAATACAGTATTTGACCCATCTCTTACTCCCCAACCCTCCCCAAGCACTTCTGCACACCAACACACTCCTCAAAATTGTATTTTGTCTCTGTTTGCCGCCGCGCTGTCAGTACACCTTCAACAAAAACAGCAAAATTACCTCCCTCTAAAGTGAAAGGCATTTGTGACAAAGTAGTTTGTTTACGATTAGATCTCAAAGAAAATGTACACAATCATACTGTCACGCTCACCTGAATCTCCGCAGGAGCGATGGAATTTGCTGACTTCGTCCCTGCCCTCTTCTCACCCGGAATACTGGGAGTTTAACCTGGAAGGAGAATGACGGGTTAGTGAGTGGTGCTACCCAAACCCAGGGAACCCCCTCTGTGTGCTGCAATATAGTGTGTGGGGGCTCACCTCTTAGTTTGGGATGGTGGGCTCTCCGTCCTGCCTCTGCAGAGGCGCTACGGTGCAGGACCAGCAGGCTGTTGCGCTGACTTGGTGCTGGTTTTGCTGGTTGCTGCGCTGGTTCGGCGATGTAAACTCCACCATTTATTTTGGATAGTGGAGTTCTGGAGCTCCCAAAGAGTGTCCCAAGGCCAGGTACCTCACTGGAACCTTTTTTACTGCGGGAATAGCAGATGTGCACAAAAGGAGTCCTTTTCGGAATAAGGTAAGTATATGTCCTTGGAATCCCAGTTGCTTCACTGGGTTAGCACGTGTGAAAGAGTTCAGGTTCGTATTGTCTATGAAGGTCTTTGCCAACAAAGTGTCTTTAAGTCCTAAGCTGCTTTTCCTTTGTTTTTTCTCTTTGCAGGTTGCCGGAGTCACTCGGGATGGAAAATCCAGAAGAGCTTGCAGA
The DNA here is from genome assembly GCF_040938575.1 of Ambystoma mexicanum. Lineage (NCBI taxonomy): Eukaryota > Metazoa > Chordata > Amphibia > Caudata > Ambystomatidae > Ambystoma > Ambystoma mexicanum. The sequence goes on along the minus strand of NC_090927.1, from coordinate 222,748,600 downwards.
GAAGATGAGCGGGAGCGACTTTTCTGTCCGCAAGTGGAAATGTAGTCGCAAAAACTCCGGAGGGACGCTGAAAAAAAGTGAGTAGAAAACCGCTTGTTAGCTTAGGTCTCTGTTCTATTCTTTTCAGGAGAGGTGATCGCAGTGAAGAAGACTGATTTGCCGGTCACAAGGGCTGACGAAAGCTGTAGAAGTCTCAGGAACCAGGTAAGCATGTGCTCGAAGCTACAGAAAGCACACAAAGTATGGGTTGCTCATTGGGCGCAGCTTTTATAGAGAGCCACACCTGAAGACTAGAGTGTTCAACTTAGTTCTGGGTTGGCACAAAAAGGATCCATACTAGTGGAAACAGGAAGTCTTGTGTTATTCTATGGGAGTAGGGAGTACCAATGGATGAAATAGATATTAACCCTATCCTTGCTCGCCATGCTCTCACCCACAGTACTCCTGTCTGTTTTCCCCTCTTGCCATGAATTGAATATGAAGGTGACTTGGAAGTGCTAGCTATGCTAGTGCCCATGATAGTCCTCCCCCCAAGGCCCCTCTCAAAGGTGTGCTTCCTGGACCGGGCTTGGTGGGATTATTCCGATTGTATTCGAGTAGTAACTGAGGGGCATGAATGTTCTCGCTTGGCTCCCATGACCTATCTTGGGGCCCATATCCCTTCCAAGTAATACAGGGTGTTTCGTACTTTCTTGGAATCCAGTATTTGCTTTACCGTGTACTCTGGTTCCTCCCCTTTGATTTCTATGGGGGCTGGTGGAGTTAGTGTTCTAGTCCCAGGGTGTACAGGTTTCAACAAGGAAACATGAAATACTGGGTGTATGCGCATTTGTGGTGGTAGAGTCAACTTCATGGCAACAGGAGTAACTACGCTTTCAATTGTGAACGGGCCTACGAACTTGGGTTGGAATTTTCTGGGTCCTTTTAATGCTATATATTTAGATGCAAGCCATACCGAATCTCCTGCTTGGTAATTGGGGGCCTCTTGTTGGTGCAGAGCAGCATACCTTTTTTGTGTAGCCTTGGCTGCCTCGAGATGTTCAACTGCATCTTTGGTTGCTTGTGAGATGTTTTCGTGTAAGGTCTTAATGGCTGGCATCTCGATGGCTTTTGGCGGGTCATATGTCGAAGTTCTTGGGTTGCGGCCATAAAGAGTGTAAAATGGCATCATGCGGGTGGAGGCGTATACTGGATTATTGTATGCGTATTTAGCTATACACAGGATTTCCTCCCAAGAGTATTCTGTCTGATGTAATAAACAACAGATGTATTGTTCCAGAGTTTGATTTGTGCGCTCAGTTTGCTCGTCTGTTTGCGGATGGTGACTGTGGACAACCGGATTTCTATACTGGCCAACGAGCAACAATGCTGTCAGAATCGTGACACAAATTGGCTTCCCCTGTCGGAGACTAATATGGACGGAAACCCATGTAACTTCACTATGTTATTGAGGAAATACCCGAGCCAGGGCCTGAGCAGATGGAATGCCTTTTAAAGCGATGAAATGGGCCATCTTGGTGAACAAATCTACCACCACAAGGATGGTGTTAAATCCCGAACTGGGAGGTAGGTCTGTGACAAAGTCCATAGAGACGGTGTGCCAGGGTGTGGGTGGTATCGCCAGTGCTTGTAATAAGCCGGCGGGCCTTTGTCTTGAGGCCTTGTTTTGAGCACATGTTCCACATGAGTTGACAAAGTCGTGGGTGTCTTGTCGCCAAGTTGGCCACCAGTAGGATCTTTCAATCTTTTCAGCAGTCTTTGCCACTCCTGGGTGCCCTTCAATTAGTGAATTATGGTAGTTAGTGAGTATTTCTTCCTGCAAGGTACGCTTTGGAAGGTAAAGATAAAGGTAGGCCGTTCTTGATGGAAAAGTTAACTCCCTTGTTTTCCCATCCAGACCCTGGATTTTGTCACCGGGGATGATGTCCACCGGATCAGGAATGCTGTAAGCTTGTTCCCCTTTGCCGATGCGTGATAAAGCATCTGCCTTCCCATTTTTTACTCCAGGCCGGTAAGTGATCACACAATCATATTCTGATAGGAACAGAGCCCAGCGAAGCTGTCGGGATGATTGTGCTTTAGCCGAGCGCAAGTACTGGAGATTTCGATGATCAGTTATTATGGTGATGGTATGCTTGGCTCCGAGTAAATAATGCCTCCATTCCTTGAGGGCCTCCTTAATTGCAAGCAGTTCCTTATCCGTGACTGTGTAATTCAGTTCGGCTGGAGAAAACTTCTTCGACCAGAAAGCCACGGGGTGAAGATGACCTGTGTCGGGATTCCGTTGGGATAAGACCGCTCCCATGGCTACACTTGAAGCGTCGGTTTCAACGATGTAAGGGAGGTCTGATTGTGGATGTTGTAATACGGGGGCTGATGTAAACCTGCTCTTTAGAGCACAGAATGCCTCTTCAGCTGCGGGATTCCATTCAAATCTTTGGTGCTTGCGTAGAAGGGTAGTAATAGGATGCACCATGTGCGAAAATCCTGGTATAAAACGTTGGTAGAAGTTCGCAAAACCAAGAAAGCTCTGCACTGCCTTTAGAGACGAGGGTGATGGCCAAGTGAGGATCGCCTCTACTTTTCTATTGTCCATTCGGATCCCTTGTGGTAACAATACGAATCCTAGAAACGACTTCGGTGACATGGAAGGAGCATTTTTCAAGCTTGGCATATAGGTGGTTTTCGCGCATCTTGTGGAGAACTGCCGGCACATGTGCTACATGTTCTTGTACGGAAGCCGAGTAAATGAGGATGTCATCTATGTACACTACGGCACATATGTCTAACAGTTCTCGCAGGACATCATTCATGAAGTGTTGGAATGCAGCCGGCACATTACATAGCCTGAACGGCATTACCTGATACTCGTAGAGGCCGTACCTGGTGCGAAACGTGGTCTTCCATTCATCACCCTCCTTTACACGCACCAGGTGATAGGCCCCTCGAAGATCCAGCTTCGTAAACACTTGCGCTTGTCGTACTTGGTCAAGCAATACAGGTATTAGCGGTAACGGGTACCGGTTCTTTACCGTGACCTGGTTTAACGCGTGATAATCGATGCACGTTCTTAGGTCCCCCTCCTTTTTTGGGACGAAGAAGAGGGGAGAAGCCGTGGGAGATTTGGAAGGGCGGATAAAACCAGTTGCGAGATACTGGTCCAAGTAGGTCTTTAGATGGGCGTTTCCCCTTCCGTCAGGGCGTATATGCGTCTGCATGGGACCTTTGCCCCTGGTACCAGGTCTATCTGGCAGTCATAAGAACGATTCGGGGGCAGTGTATTGGCTTGTTCTTTGCCGAATACGTCTTGAAAGTCCTGGTATTCTTTGGGTAAGGCTCCCAGTATGCCCAATACTGGGAACGCCTTCTGAGATGCAGATATCGTATGTTCTGGTGCATGACCTGTCTCATAACAGTGTCTGCAGTCCCTGGGAAAGGTTAACAACCTACTTCGCCAATCTATGAGCGGGTTGTGTTTCTCGAGCCAAGGTATGCCAAGGATCATCTGGAATTGTGTGCCGAAATCAGATCAAATGAGATTTCTTCCTTATGTCCGTCTTGACAGAGCATAATGACCTTTGCAGTACAACGGGTAACCGGGCCTGATAGTAGCTGAGTTCCATCGACAGCGGTTACATTGTCTATGATTTCCTTTGCACAGACTGGTAAACCGATTTTGTCTGCCGTCTCCAGGTCCAAATAATTCCCAATGGCTCCGCTATTCACGAATGCTTCAAGTGCGTGTAACCTGGAGGACTGGCGTTGGTCCACAATGGTCACCGGAATGGTAAAGTGGGAGGTCGTGGGATTCTTAGTTGCGCTCGACAAACCGACCTCTATGTTTGTCGGGCGTTGGAGTTTTCCGCCTCGGTTGCTTCCTTTGCTCCTTCCATAGTTCCAACAGTCTTTCGAGGGGGTTTTGCCGGGCAATTATGAAGAAAATTGCCAGATTGTCCACAGTACAAGCATAACTGCTCCTGCCGCCTTCTGTCTCGTTCTGCCTTGGTGAGTGGACCTCGAACTCCACCCAATTGCATGGGTTCAGGATGTGCTTCCACGGCCTGGCGAACCGGCGTCTTTTTGGGCCGCATGTAGAACGGCCTGCTCTCAGAGCATGAGCGGTCAGCCTTCTGGGTTTGTAAACGGTGATCAGGCTGAATTGCTAGGTCAATGTATTCGGCGCACCCATCAGGTGGGTTGACTACTTGTGCCTGGACGTCTTTGAGCTCCCCTCGTAGACCTTGGTAAAATAGAGTTGTACGTTTTTCTTCGGGCCAGTTTGTTTCGGCTACCAGACGATTAAAAGTTGCTACATAAGCCAAAAGTTCCTGATTTTCTTGCCGAAGAGATAACAATTCGTCATCCAAGGCCTGTCCTTGTGTGCTACGAGCGAAGAGCTTTTCCAACTCATGCTGGAAACCGGCAACATTCCGGAGCAAAGGGTCGTCCCTATTGACTAATGGTACAGACCAGTCATGCCAAACTCCAAGGTCAATAATGAAAAAAACCACCATGTAAGAAGTACAAAGAGGGTATTTTATTAAATAAACAAAAACGAAGCTGTGCAAAAAAAAGAAATGGACAGGAGGCAGCAAAATACAGACAGAGGCAGGACGCCATGGGGCACGACCTGCAAACAACGCGTTTCGCACTCGACTGAGCGCTTGATCACGATATATTCAGTGAAAAAACATTGTTAAATGGACGTTATGGTTACAAGTAAAACAGAAAGTCACATAAATTCCTCAGTTATGGTAAGCTAAGCAACAATAACTCGCGCCACCACCTTACATTGCTAAGACTAACACCCAAGACATCAAAGATGACATCAACAATGACATTACTGATGACATCACATATCCTGGGCAGTTGTTTTTGTTTTATGTACAAAACTTGATGTGGTTAAAATGCATTGCAGACATCACACACAAAACAAAAAAGGTGGTGGCTGGAAGGTTTGACATTTATTCTAACCTCTGGCATTGCTTTGGGTAGACATCACACACATACTGTAAAGGTGTTGTAGATTTAAAATCTTAACCTTGGAGTATATCCTTAAGGTTGTTTGCTTACGGTTTCACTTGAGGTCATGGCGTACGTACATACATTATACGCTAAGCAGGTTACATACAGATAATACTTTTTTTTATACATGATGATAAACCCTGATCTTTGAGTGATTTATTTGTTATGGTATTTGTTTTCTCATGCTTACAGTTTTCCTGTATGCACCTCAGATGTATTTGCTGTGTTGTAATGTTAGCAGTTAATGAAATGTTCACATTAGTGATGATTCTGATAGACTTGGAATTATCAATCTACTACGGGAACATGCCAGCTCAAATATACTCTACTTCTATTGTCCATGCTAGAGCTATATGCTATATGTAATATATTATTAGTTTGCTGTTGTAACAACATTTTAGTGCATTTGTGTTTTAATAATTATATATATTTAATACTTGATAAGAGGTTATTCAATCACTCTTCATATGTTCCTAGCAACACGCTGATGAATACTATCCTTTTAGGGACTTTCCATAAAAATTGATGTGCCATGTGATGTCATTGATGATGCTATTTGTGATGTCATCTTTGATGTCCTCAGTGTAAGTGTTAGCAGTGAATGGCAATGGTGCAACTTATGGTTGCATAGTTTACCATAAATGGCGAATTTCTTGGGCTTTTTGATTTTACTTGTACTCATAACGTCCTTTTAACAAAGTTTTTTCACTGAATTTGATAGGTTTTTACCAGTGCACCCTAATTTCTAGGGTTCCTTAAATGTATTTTCAATGGTTACACCTAAAAATCACTCTGGCCTCCAATGTTGCAGCTTTACCATCCACGGACAAAACAGACATCCGCTGATCTGCCTGAGACCAGGTATCATCAACATAACCCAAAAGCACAGGGGACAACACAATATTGTATACCCTTCCAATGACAAAAACGTACATACAAACCAACATTATTTTATTTGGGTATTTATTTATTTATTGTTTATTTATACAGCGCGTATACATAGTAGAAGTGCTTCAAAGCGCTTCAAGGCGGCAAGAGAACAAGGGAATGCAGTAATCGTTCTTAGGCCTTGAAAATTCTGAATAATCTAAACAGAAAAACTAGAGTACTAGTCCTGACGTCATTTCTCCTAGTGCAAGTGCATGAAGTGTTACAGTTGCGACCAAGCTCGGGACGGGGGGAAGAGAAACGGTGGGCAGGCGGACAGGACAGACAAACTGGTCCAAGTATATCTAGGTAATGCATGCATACAGACTGAGGTGCAGGGACAGGGAGTGGTGGAGGGGAACAAAGGAGTCCGGTTAAGTGCATGGGTTGCCCTGCTCATGGAGCGTAAGCAGAAAGTGCAGTAATGCTGAACAAAGTGCAGCTGCCCAGAGGCAAGTGCAAAAGACTGGTGGGGGAGCCTGGGATCTGCAGGCTCTGGAGGTGAACCAGGCAGCACAACACAACATAGTTAGGGGGGAGAAGGAGGGTGGAGAGAATGGAAAGAAGGTTAGCAAGGGAGAGGGAGAGAGAAGGAGGAAGAGAAAAGGAGGGTCTTGAGGAGTTTCCGGATTATGCAAGTCTATGCAAAAAGGATGAGCATACTCGTCCTTGGCACTTAAGGGTTGCTCCAGCTCAAGATGAAGAGAGGCCAGGAGGCTGTTCCAGAGGGAGACACCTACAGATATCTACCCCCAAATTTCGGTTTGTGAAAGTGGCTCACCTGCAGAGAGTTGGAGGAGGATGAGCTGAGGACTCTAGAGGGAGAGTATTTAGGAAGGGAGCATTGTAGATAGTGCAGGTCCCAGCCCCAGAAAGCCTTGTGCATTATGCAGTGGATCTTGAACTTGATCCTTGCAGCCACTGGGAGCCAGTGGAGGAATTTCAGTGCTGTAGAGATGCGGTCCCAGGGCTTGAGGCCAAGGATTCTGTTCTGGAGTTGTAGAGGATGGACAGTAGAAGTAGGAAGGTTGTGAAAGAGGCTGTTGCACTAGTCCAGCCTAGAGAGAACCAGGGCTCTCGAGGTGATGAGCCTCTGGTTGAAAGTGAGAAGAGGTTGAATATCTCTGAGTAGGTGCATTTGGTAGCTGGACTTTTTGGAGATGTCTCAGATGTGAGAAGAGAAGGAGAGCATAGAGTTGAAGATGACCCCAAGATTTGGTGCCTCATTAGTGGGCGATAGTGCAGAGCCAAAGGAGGCAGGCCAGTGAAAAAGTGGGAAAGCGGGAGCAGGGGTCTTAATGAGTACAGTTTCTGTCTTACTTGCATTCAGGTAGAGATCGTTAGCAGCACCCCAAGCCTGAATTGCGGATAGACAATCAGGAATGAGCGAGAAGGAAGAGGAGGTGGCCGAGAGTAGCCTGAACGATAGCTGTGTGTCATCTGCATACCACTGAAAGTTAGAGGTAAAGGTAGAGATCTTGTGGGCCAAGGAAAGGGGTGATGGAGATCGGGTGATAGTTTGCCGGAATGGACAGGTCGGCAGAGGATTTTTTGAGCATAGGGTGCAAAAAAGAGTGTTTCAGAGGGGAGGGGAAAACTCCAGTGGTGAAAGAGAAGTTGCACAGATCGGCCAAGGCTGGAGGAGAATGTCAATAGTGTCCTTTATGGTTTTAGAGGGGCAGGGGTCCCCCTGTTTGGAAGAGGCTTTCATAGACCGCACTTGTCTAGTGACCTCATCAGGTGTGACAGGGGAGAGGGAGGAGAGAAGATGGGTAAGGGAGCAGCCGAGGGGGTCCCAAGAGATGTTGGTGCAGGTGGGGCTAGGGGGGAGAGAACACAGGATATCTGGTGTTTTGGTGGTAAAATGTGTGGCAGAGCAGAGTGCCTGGGTAGATGTAGTAGAGGATGTAGCTGAGGTTGGATTGTCCAGGTCTTTGCATACTTCTTGGAGCAGATGCAGAGTCTATATTGCCTATGAAGAAGGCGGCAGGCCAGTTTGTCAGAGGGTGCACCTGAAGAACCCCATTTCCGATACGCTGCTCTGCACTTGCGTTTAAGGGCAGCTGGATCGGAGTCGTACCAAGAGTTGCACTTTTTGGCAGGCTTCAGTTGGACCCTCATGACAGGGGCAAGAATTAAAAGAGTGTTAGAAATGGAAAAGTTGGAGAGGGCTGTATCAGGGTGGGAGTCAGCTGCAGGTGTAGAAGGAGAATAGTAGGTGGAGGCAAAGGCAGCCACTGACACTCTTTTCATGGGTCAGATGACCTTGAAGGAGGGAGGTGGTGTAGGGTGTGCTATTTCCAATGGAGAAGAGAACTTCAAGTGAGAAGAGAGAAGAGAATGATCAGTCCATGAGAATGAGGTAGTGAGAGGAGTAGAGAGTGGGATGTCTGTGGTGATGAGAGCAATCCGTGGTGTGGCCAGCAGTGTGCATTGGACCAGAGGGTAGAATGGAAAGAGAAAGGGAGTCATATAGGTGTTGGTAAGGTCCTGAAGAGTCAGGAGAGTCAAGATGGATATTAAGATCCCCCAGCAGGAGGAGTTGGGAAGAGGAGGAGAGGGGAGAAGGGGCCAGGTCAACCCATTGTGAGAGGAAGAGGGTGGACTGTTCAGTGGGCCGATAGAAGGTGGCCAGAGTAATAGAGGTGACGCGAGAACCTGCAGACCAGGCATTCCAAGGAGGGGTAGACCTGAGTGGCAATAGTGGAAACAGGGATCCTCTCAGGAAAGATCAAGGATGCTCCACCTCCTGGCCTGTTGGGCTTGGGCACAGAGAGGATCTTGTAACCTTCAGGGAAGAGTGTGTCAAAACTTGTGACAGAACTGTCCTTAAACCAGGTCTCAGTAAGAGCAAGAACATCAAGGTCCAGGAGTTCCAGGAAGTGGCAAATGTCAGAGGAGTGCTTGACAGCAGAGCAAGCATTTAGTGTGTTGACATGGAGCAGATTGCCACTTTTGAGGAACTTACGTGGGGGGATACAGGGGACAGAGGTCCCTCTCGCAAGCGGCAAGAGTAACTGAGAGAAAGAGGTACGAGGAGCAGAGGAGGCATGGGATCTCCAGATATGGTGGCAATGGGTGGCCAGGGCAGCAGGTTCAAAGAGGCTGAGGAGGCTGTCAGGGTAGTGTAAGTAGGCAAGGTAGCCTGCACAGTTGGGAGCACAAGGGGGTTGTTGTAAGAGAGATGGTATGGTTGGTAGGAGGCAAGGTAGCCAGGGTGGGCATAGTTTGTAAGGGAGTGTGTGCAGCCGTAGTGGCAGGTGGCAAGGGAGCCCATGAAGAGGAACGAGGAAAGTTAATAAGTGGAGGAAGGAGCCTATCCAAAAGTTAGAGGTTGGGTTGAGGCCCTTGTACTAGAATTGTGCCATTTGATTGACATTTATGTTGGCCCTGAAGGAGGAAGAGGAGCAAACAAGCAGCTGCCACCATTTATGTGTGAGGAAGAGTATGTGGAGAGTCCATAGAAAGAGTTAAGGAACGACAAAGGGGATGTTGGTGAGTCTCTCTGGCAGAAACACTTATGTAGGTGTAAGGGATAGGAAGGCCTGGGTTGGAGTCTAGTATGCCCTTCTTTAGTTTCGTCCTGCCAGACCTAGTGAGAGGTGAAGGTTAAGAGATGGAGAAGCAGTTACAGAAGATGGGGGAGATAGAACGTGCTATAGTGAGGGGCACAGAGTGTGGTACACTTAGCCAGGTAGAGCAGTTGCGGTATGTGGGAGGAGGTAGGCAAGGAGGGAGCAAGCACACCGGGAGACACAGACCAGATGGGGAAGAAACAGTGGGAAATGAGGAGTGTGTGGGAATGGATAACAGACCAGAACAGAGGAAAGAGGGTGGTAACCAGTCAGCACAATTACATAAAAGCAAGATGTGCACACCCTAAAAACAAATTTAGAACAACAGCAAGGTCAATGCAGGATGTGAGCACAGGTACATTTGACTTTAGAAGCAACAACAACCAATGCAGCATGTGAGCACAGCTAACATCTATTATGGAGGCAATAAAAGGCAATGCAGTGTGCGAGCACAGCTAAATTCGATTTTTGAGGAAACAAAATGGAATGCATGATTTTTGGTGAACAGGTATAGTAGTACAATAGCACACATTGCACAGGAGTGTAGGCAGTGGAAATGAGAAGGCCAGAAAGGATGAAAAGTGATTTTAAGAAAAAAGGAGGTGCGTTCTGGGATAGATTAGAGAGTTTGTCAGGAGTGGCATAGGCACAGAGTCTGGAGGATGCTACAGGCAGTATAGCAACAGCCCACACGCATGTGGTAGCTGAGGGGTGGGGGATCCCATGACCATAGGCGCCTTGGTGAGGTACCCAGCATCAAGATGCATATTGATAGTTTGATGAGGAGTGGAGCGGCCCCAAACGCCCAGACAGGAACAGACATGGCCTTTGATGTAGGCCTTTGCAGGGGGCGGGAGGGGCGACTAAAGCCTGCTGGTTCCCCGATAATGCAAATGAATGCTGTATGGCCCAATCAGCAAGAGGGGAGCCGTGTGAAAGAATAACTCAGAGCAGCCTTCTGAGGATGGAATGAAGGCGGCGGCCATCTTGGAAATGCCGCAAGATATTACCAATATTTAGTGCACCCTAAATATACATCTATATGCAATTAAAACTTTACAAATGTAAACATGAGTTTGTGATTCAGCACACAATATATGGAGCATACCAAACTGAAAGCATAACTGTACACCTCAAATCATCACTTCATTGCAACTCTTCACACACACTGAGACAAAGCAAAAAATCTCTCACAAAGTAGTGCCTACACTTTCATTATTTTTGTATTGTAACCATTCATTATATACACATTATTGATAGGAAAATATGACCATTCTATATATTGACAGAAATGGCAAGCACACTTGAGAGGCTGGAGAAGTACTTCACGAAAGATGAAATGAGTGATGACCAAGTCATTAGCAGTGTACAATATGGCCTTCATTACAAGTTTGCCAGAATGAAACCGGTGCTTCCGTCATGCTGGAAGTGCCATTTCTGACTACCCGAGTGATGGAATCGCAGGCATATTCCAACTCCGCAGGCACGTGCATCCCACATAGCCAGAAATGGTAATAATGGCATGACGGAATCACTGTCAAAATATAAAAATGACAGTGTTTCCGGGACCAAATATGCAGGTAACCATTGCTACCGATGCTGGAAACACTGGCGATGGTAACACCAGCACCGGAAACAGCATCATCACAGGAACTGGAAGTTTGTCGACAGCCTTTTTGGAACACTCAATCCTTTTAAAATCAGGCACTTCCTGTTGCCATCCACTCCCGCAAACACCGGCAACATGTCACGCCTGCCAGAGGTATAGCTATGCAAGCCTCACTTTACCAAGCCGGAATTAACAGTGCTGAAAGACACCACAGTGGCCCTGCTGATCCAATGTTTGGGAGTGGACACAGGTGATCAAGCCAGCAGCGCAAGTCCACCCTATAAGTTCACTGCAGTGGCTCTGGTCCCTCGCACACCCAGAGAGTGCCATGAATGGTGGGATGATCCGTGCCTATGAGTGTGAAAAAGCTTTGTGGCACATAGGAGGGAATCCCTGACCACTGGAGGCTGGAAGGACTCACACTTAAAACTCATGCTGTGGGAAGAAACCTGCAACATGATCATGCATATGGAGGGGATTGAGGGAGTTGGATATGAAGAGGCCAGATTAGGGACCCAAGGAGATGGCGGTGAGTACAACAAGCCACATCTAAGTGTCAACCATGAGACACATTCAAAATCCACCTACCAGAGTAGGGAGACATGTCCAAGCAAATGGGTACAAAAATCGACGACCAGAGCAAAATGGTCCAAACACACACATATGCCAGGGGTCGTGGTCAGAGTAAGCCATGCAGATGTATCTTACACAAAATGCATTGACACATACATGGGCACCTGAGTAATGGCCCTGTGTGCAAGGGGAGAACATGACAATTAGCACATCCCCAAAGCACACAACTACGAGCCACCATGGCAGAACAATAACCAATGTGCACTCACATCACACACATATGCATGCACGCATCAGAGCAAATTTGTCTACCAGGCATCATGTCCAGACCAGGGCACACACAATGTTTTATATGTGTAATGTAAGCCCATCGACGAAACACACAGAAGACTAACTGCATGCTCATCTCACCCTAACAGGCACATCCTCTGACAGCGACCCTGCTGGACCCTCCACAGCCTGGGCCTGCTCAGGCAGGATGGCACCACCACCACCCCCACCACATCCCAGCCACACAGCCAGCTGCATCACCACAGCCTGCAACCCCAGCTGCACAACCAGCTGCACCACCACAGCATACTGCCCCGGTCGCACAGCCAGCTGCCCCACCACAGCCTGCTGCCCCAGCTGCACAACCAGTTGCACCACCACAGCTTGCTGCCCCTGCCGCACAGTCAGCTGCACCACCAAAGCCTGCTGCCCCAGCCGCACAGCCAGCTGCACCACCATAACCAGCCACCCGGCCAATGCAACCTTTTTATGTGCCTGTTCCACACCAGCCAATGGCCTATCCTGGCACCTCCTCTGATGAGGATTAGGGGGCTGGTGGACTCAAAGGATCACACCCTTTATCCTACACCTCCCTTCAGCCCCTCAACCTTGAACAGCCCCCCTCCACTACCTATGCCCAACATAAGGGAAATGGATGTCCATATTCATGAGATGGAGGCGAGGCACTCCAAAATGGCGGACATAGTCCAGCAGCAACTGGCAGAATCCCAACTGATGTGCGAGTGCATGCAGGCTAGCAGCCAGTGCTGTGCCCTGGGTTTCACCACCTATTCCCTACTGCTACTAGCCCAGATGGTCCGGATGGGCAACGAGGGGGTGTCTGCATTTGCAGAGTCCCTAACACACACCTTGCAGGCCACGCTGGAGCACATGGGGGCCCAGGGAACTGACCCCCCCTCTCTGTTGCAACCACCCTGGCAAGCTCTCACCAGGGTAGTCCAAGGCTCTTCTCCCAGTGGCTTATGGGCTCTCCTGCCCATGGCAAATTTTGCCATCAAGAAGCACAGGAAATTACACTGATGCCCTGCATATATGACACTTTGTTTTTGGGGGGTTTGGGGACATGATGTGTGGGGAGGGAAAGGGGGGTGCGAAGATGGAGAGGGGGGTCTGTGGGGATGGGGTTAGTGGGGAGGAGGTTGTGGGAGGGTGTGTGTGTGAGGGTTTGGAGGAGGAGGGCTGTTGGGGAAGGGAGGGGTTTTGAGGAGGGGGTACATAGGGAGAGGTGTGTGTGTGTGGGTAGGGGGAGAGGAAAGGGGTCGTGGGGAGGCATGTTTGTGGCATGGGCTGTGTGGGGAGGGGGCGTGTGTGGAGGGTGTGTGTATGGGGAGGGTGTGTGTGAGAAGGGGTGGTTGGCACAGATTGTTAGTAGTAGATAGTACATTTTAATTAATACATCTTGTTTGACACTTGCAGAAATGAGTGGACATTCGTTATTCATGTGGCTGAATGTATTGAGTGTAGGGGCATGAGCAGTGCATTGTGTAGGGGGACTCAGAAGAAGTAGTCAATGATTTATTGATGGGCAATACGACCATTCCTGGCATTCATGTGCATGTGCCTGCACCTGGCTGGTGCTGCCTCACCATCTTCATCATCTTAACCCTCTGGCAGTGGCATGTCCAGATCTGGGGGCAGGAGTATGTTATGCCTGACGCAGATGTTATGCAACATTGCACAGGCCAGGATAATCTGCCCCACCTTCTCTGACAGTTACATGAGTGCACCCCCAGGCTGGTGTAGACATCTGAAACGTGCCTTCAAGCGCTGGAAGATCTGTTCTATAGTTACCCTGGTTCGCACATTCACACAATTGTATACCATCCCCTCTGCATCTGGGGATCTCTCAGGGAAATCATCAGCCATGGAAGCAGTAGATATCCAGAATTACCTGCAACCAGAGAGAGAACACAAGCAGAGCCATGTCCTGCATGTGGCAGGACAGTGTCTTTCACTTAGCCCGTCTGCGTCTGTTGTCAACATCATGCATCTGGTACAGTGGTATAGACATGCCTCATGCACCCTGCTGCACCCTGGAAATGCCACTGTGTGACATCCATACCGTGTGGATTCTGCTCCCTCGGATGTATTGCTGAGGGTAGCACGTGCCTTGCCTCTGACTGACCCTAGTGAGGACTCACCAGTCTGCATATGTAGCCTTATAGTCTGGTGTGGACATCGCCATGCCTCTACCCCTCTGGTGATTGCACACACTTCATGACATCCACAATGTGGACCAAACATTATTTGACATGCATCAACACAACGTGATGGCTTACAAGCACAGAAGGCACAAACAACAAATTAGCGGTTTGGCCACAGTGAAGCTGGTAATGGCACAGCATGGACGTCATGCCCCTCTCCCTTCCAATCCCACTGACTTTTAACCCCTAAACTATTCACATTGCAGGCCTACCTGAGCGCCAAGAGGCTATGCAAGTGGAAACAGTGTGCTATATGAGTAGCATTGATGTGCACATTGACAATGATATTGCCATGTGTTAGTGATGGTGCATGACAGTGGTGTTGCCTGTGACTGTGGACTCTACACAGTCAGTGTGTGCTTGCATGCACCATGTCTCACCAGGGCATGCTTTCATGGGCCGAGGTGGAGTGGCAGTGTTGTATTCTGGTACCTGTGGTGCACTGGATGATTTGTCCTTATTGGTTAGGAATGGATTGGTCATTGAGGACCAACACCAGCTTCAACAGCTGTGATATGGCTATCCTGATGCCAATCTCATTCCCAATGTAATCCGGGATAAGGTTCACAAGTTCAAGTATTGTCTCCCTACTTAGATGGTAAAAGGTATGTATCTGGCCATTTGTCAGGGCCCAGGATGCAGCCCTTGTGCAGGGAATCACAATATGTTTCTGCTTTGCCCCTTACATCCCTATCATCATCATCATCCTCCTTCTCCTCCTCTTCATCCTGCTCCACTCCCTGTCCTTCTGTCGCCACTGATGCAGCTCCACCTCAATCAGTTGCACTTCAGCGTGCAGCGCCTCCATTTCCATAGCTGCAACAATGAGTGGCAGCATGGTTGTGTTTGGGAGGGTTCTTGGGGTGGGTGTGGCCTTTTAGTACTGGTTCTTTGTGAATTGGGTCCACCTGGGATGATTGGGTGCACCTGTGTCCTTATTTGCCCCACCTGGGCCCATTTACTGGCTGCTCTGTGGTGCTGGTGTTTCCGGCATGGATTTTCCATTAGTACCAGCATTTTTCTGCCTGTATTACCGGCAAGTCAATGCTCGTAATGTGCCTGTGTTTCTGTAATGCTGGTGTTACTGGCAGGTGCCAGAGGAGTTGCTGCTGCAACCGTCGCCTGTGTTACCAGCGCCGATAGCACAGTGCTGGCCTTTCCGGCTAGATAACTCTGGATACACCGGTAATAGTGCCGATATACGGTGCTACTGGAACTTTATTACTGGACCGGCATGCTTGTAATGAGCCCATATATGTTATAAAGCAAGCAAATAATGTAATTTATGCATATCGTATTTAAATAATTTCTCATTGTATACACTACATAATGTAGAAGAAGAAATCACACCTAAAACTAATCATGAGGAATCTGAACTACTACAAAGAGAACCCCAATTACCAAATCTACAAAATCAAATCACCAACTTGTCTTTAGAAATAGGAGAACTTAGTAATCAACTTGTGACATATGTTACAAATCATTTTATTTATTTTTGGATTTATAAAGCACACTACAGCCCGAAGGCATCGAGGCACTATGAGGGACATGTATGAAGGCTTTACTCAGGGTCTGGTTTTGATAGTTTTCCTGAAAGCTGAGTGAGAATCAATCTGTTGTAGTTCAGGGGGGAGGTTGTTCCAGAAGGTAGCAGCCATATTTGGGAAGCTAGTGCCACCCGCCTGCACTCTGCGTGTGATGGGTGCCGTTATTCTGTTGGAATACGCAGCTCTAGGAGATCTAGATGTGGTGTGGGGGACAATTCTGTGAGCTAACCGGAGGGGAGGGGCAGCCCATGAAGGCATTTGTGCATCAGGGCGAGTGTTTTGAATACAATCCTTTCCTTGACAGGTAGCCAGTAGACCTTCCTCCTGACATCCGAGATGTGGTCTCTTCTCGTTGAGGCCCTCAGGGGATTATTTTGTGCAAGTTGGAGTTTGACCAGATTTTTGCAGCAGGTCCTTACAAAGAGGGCATTGCAATAGTCCAGCCTTGAGCCAATTATTGCCCTGGCAATGTTAAGGCAGTTCTGTTGGGATAGGAAGGGTCAGGCTGCATTGAGTTTGGAGTGGTACGCTGATGCAGAAGCTACAGCATTAACCTGTCTATTCATGCTTAGGTCAGGTTCAATGTACACACCCAGTGACTTAATTACTTGGGAGACAGCAATAGGGATGTTGTCAACTGTAAAGGAACAGTATTGTTTGTCCAGTTTACTCAACGTGGACGGGGATACAGTTAACAGACGTTCGGTCTTCTCACTGTTGAGACATAACCAGTTCTCTGCCATCCAAGATTGGATTTTTGAGTAAATGGAGTTAAGGGTGTTAAGGTCGGCCAGATAATCACCCGAGAGGGGGATGAGCACTTGGGTGTCATCTGCATAGTTGTATATGAGATGCCCAATGTGTCCAGGATTTTTAATAGAGGACTCGGGAAGAGGCTGTAGAGTGTAGGAGCAATGCAAGAACCCTGTGGGACCCCACACTTGATGAAACTAGGGTTGGCACATGAAGATTCCGAAAAAACCTTCATCACTCTATCCTGTAGGAAGGAAGTTATCCAAACACAGTCCCTCTGGGAGAAGTTAGCTGCGGTGGAGAGGTGGTGGCAGAAAGTCTTGTGATCCACCAGATCGAAGGCAGCGGAGAGGTCCAGGAGAAGAAGGAGCACAGGTTTGCCTGTGTCTCTAAGGTCGTCCATTTGATTTTTTAAATAAAGCAGGGCCGTTTCCGTGCCATGTCTAGGTCGGAAGCCGGACTGCCGGAGACCCAGAAGGTGGTTATCCTCGATGAATTTTTTAACTTGCAGGTAGGCTGCTTCGTCCAGAATTTTTAATATAAAAGGCACAGTCGTAATAGGCCTGTAGTTCCCAGGGACCGATGGGTCAAGGGAAGTTTTTTTTAAGAGCCGGCGTACCCACGCTTCCTTGAGTGTCGTTGGGACAAGGCCTGACTGGAATGAAGAGTTGATGAAGGCAGTGATAAATGGGATAAGTGACGGGGCACAGTCTTTAATGACCTGAACTAGACAGGCATCCAGTTTACAGTTAGAAGGTTTGATGGATTTGAGGAGTGCACTGACCTCAGATTCACTCATATCCTTGAAATCAAACACTGGGGATGGGTTAGGAGTGGCCGGAGGAGCGATGTTGTGCTATGTGGCTAGTAGGTCAGAGAGGGTTTTTTGGTGGCTAAGGATTTTGGTGTAGAGAGTTTCTAGCTTGTCCAGCATGGGCGATTGAATTTTGTTGCATCATGTTGTAACCTTTAGCATAGTAGGGGGTGGGGCTGCAGGAGACTCAAGCTCCCTGAAGATGGAGAAGATTTCCTTTGACACCGAATTGGCATTTTCATTTCTGGTGTTGAAAGAGGCACCTTTGGCCTGAATGATGGCAATTTTGTAGTTTTTAGAGATAGCCTTAAAAGCTGCTTTAGAGGCATCATTAGGGTAGTTTTTCCAGGTAGCATGCGCCACCCTTTTCTTAGCACAGAATTCCAGTAACTCTTGGGAGTTACATTGAAATGCTTGGCTTTTCTCTCTTTTTTGAGTGTAAGCGGTGCAACTTTGTCAACAGCTTGGGTGATAACAGATTAAATGCAGATGCAAGAAGCTCTGGGTCATTTGGAAAAGGAGGCAGGAGGGCAGGCACTGCGAGGAGGGGCAAGATATTCTCCATGGTGAGCTTACGAGAGCTTCTCTAGAGAGCAGCAGGGAGAGGAATAGTAACTTTAGGAGGCCCCTTTGAGGTAGTGATGTCACATTTAATGCAGTAATGGTCGGACCAGGGAATGGAAGCAATCTCGGAGACCAGGAGTGAGCAGTTATGAGAGGACAACCAGTCAAGCGTGCAGCCTTTCTCATGGGTAGGCTGCGAGACACTCGGGTGATCCTAGGGTGGAGAGGACATTTTGTAGAGTTGAGGCATTCACGTTGTTAGGGTCATTGAGCCCTAAGTTGAGGTCTCCAAGGAGCAAGATTTTGGATGATTTCTTAACATTGTCTGAGAGGGCATGAATTAAGGAGTCATGGAAATATGTGGCAGGGCCTGGTGGGCAGTAAACGAGATGAAGGGTAATAGTGCAGTTGGGGAAGAGATTTAGTTTGAGTGGGAGGTAGGCAGAGTTTTGGCCCAGTTAGCCATTGATCCTTCTGATGGTGAAAGTATCTTTGGCTATGACAGCTACGCCTCCCCCTCTTTGACCCACCCGGTCTTGCCTATAAATAGTGTATCCGCAAGGGATCGCAAAGGAGAGTGTAGAGCCAGAGGTGTCTTTCAACCAGGTCTCATATAATTAGAAATGTTGATTTTCACTGCCCTACTTGTACTTGACTCGCTTTCCACTAGAAATCACCTGAATCATTGAAGAAAATATAAATTTCAGACATTTTGCTGAAAAATCTCTCCCTACTTCACCTGATCGTGACTATTTACAACCCACAAATACCCCTATTTATGTTTCCAACTCTGATTCCCCATCCCTTTTTTAAATTAACTTATTGGTCATATTATGTATACAAATGTAAAAAAAATGTTTTTTTTAAAAACGCAAATTGATAGTTCATGGACTTTGCACATGTTGGTGTCCGCACTCATCCATCTCTGTGAAATAACCGCTCACGGACGTCCCGTCTAGCCCAGACATGTCTGTTTCTGCCTGATGAACTTTTAATAAGTCCACGAATGCCTCGCCCCATTGCAGATGCTGCCACAGGTGCGCTGTAGTCCACGGATGTCACACCATTGCTGCGGAAAGTCACGAAAGTCATCATTTGACTGCCCTGTGCGGCGTAATGATGTATCCGTGACAGGTGTCTGTGCTTCACAGATATTTACAAACCACATTTAAGGTGAATCTAGGAAGTTTGAAGTTATAACTTTACCATTCCCCACCTGCTAACAACATTCTTAATACTTCTATAAACATTTTACAACTTTTCATGTAGTTTTTTTCATCTCTGGCATCTGCAGACATGTGACGAGAATGCGAATGGTCACGAACGCCATTGTATGACCACACCCGTGTAATGAAGCATCCGAGGTGTTCATTGTGTCCACTCTACTCTCTTTCTCTTGCAACGACCGCCGGAGCGGCTGCTGCTCCTTTCTCCCTCCTACCATCTGATGCCTCGCAGTGCACTGGGTGCACCTCCATGCTGCAGGCATGCATCCCCTGGTCCTCGGCGAGTGGCACACCTCCTGTGCAGAAAAACTAAATGAAGGTACACAATTGTAGTAATGGAGCTGATGCTCAGCAACATTTGACTTTGTGCTACTTTTGGAGCCTGTTAACGCTCCGCTTTGTCACCGTTTGGGTGTGCGCTATTTCGTTTTCTTGCTTACTTGCCATTTCAAGATGGCTGTGTGCGCATGCTATGCACCAGAGTGCTAGGGCTGATGTGTGCATGGGGCCCAGGATTGGCCATGGCCCTCTACATCTTGGCCAATGAGGAGGCCGGCAGGCTTGGCCGGCCCTCCCCCAAAGGCCCGATCCTAAGGCCCATGTCTACCGCTGTCCACCGCGGTACGCCGGATCGCCGGCCCCATGTGAGTGTTTGTCTACCCCCGTGAGTATCTGTGTGCCCCTCCTGCCCCTCCTGCCCCCGTGAGTATCCGTGTGCCCCCCTCCTGTCCCCCGTGAGTATCTATGTGCCCCTCCTGCCCCCCTTTCCCCCGTGAGTATCTGTGTGCCCCCCTCCGGCCCCCGTGAGTATCTGTGTGCCCCTCCTGCCCCCCCTGCCCCCCGTGAGTATCTGTGTGCCCCGCCTGCCCCCCCGCCCCCCGTGAGAATCTGTGTGCCCCCCTGCCCCCCGTGAGTATCTGTGTGCCCCCCCTGCCCCCGTGAGTATCTATGTGCCCCCCTGCTCCCCGTGAGTATCTGTGTGCCCCCCAAGCCCCCGTGAGTATCTGTGTGCCCGCCTGCCCCCGTGAGTGTCTGTTTGCCCCCCCTGAGATTCTGTTTGCCCCCCCGTGAGTATCTATGTGCCCTCACCCTGCTTGCCCCCCCTCTTGCTCTGCGCTCCACCCCCCCTCCTCATTTCCATCCTCTTCAACTTCCCTCCTACTCCTCCCTCCTTTTCTCCCCCCTCTTAGACTTCCGCCTCCTAGCACTTACTCCTATCATCTGTTCCGTGACTCTTGATAGCAGCTTGTCTGTCCCCCCCTTTTTGTTCTCCCCCTCCCCCCTCCCCTACTTTTCAATTTGTCACTGACTTTTTGCTCAGTAGCGTGTCTTGTTCTCCTTCCCCTCTCTGTCCACTTGCCCCCCCCTCCCACCCCGCCTCTTGTTACCACCTGCACTGCGTAAATTGTCGTCAGACTTAGTAATGTTACTGCTTGCTCTGTTTTCCTTCCTTTCCATCACCTCTTGCCTTACTTGTTCTATGCACTTGCACTATCAGAAATGTCGACAGGCCTAGTATGATAGTTATTTTCACATTCTGTATTGTTTGAAGGACTTTTGCTGAATGTAACTGTATTTTCCTATGTCCCCTCCCTCCTTGAAGCGCTTTGAAACACATTGTGTATAGGCGCTATATAAATAAACTATCATATCATATCATATCATGGATGTTTTGAACATGCATTTCCAGCCAATCCAGGAAGTTTGAAGTTGAAAGTTTACCCTTCCAAACCTCCCGGTGCCATTCTTAATTGATCTCTTACCTTTTCACAACTTTCCAAGCCCTATTTTAGACTCCCGAGTCCGTGGACAGGAGAAAGGCCTCCAAATGGATCCACCCATTTCTTTTACTCATTATCATTCTGGCAGAACAGGTGAAAGCATATTTCTGGGAGACTACCTGCAACATACCTATCTATTTTGCAATGACATCTGTCATGGCCATCCCTCTTTCCCATGGACCACCAGCACCACCACCTTGAGGACCTGGACAGGGGAACAGGGGCACTAAAGCAGAGGAGGAGGAAGAGGAACATGATTTAGAAGAGGTACCTTCTACCATAGGCTCTCATAAGGAATCATGGGTGTGGCAGTTTTTTACCACCGTGGGAGGGATGCCAAAGTTGGGCTACCTGTGTTAAATGCACTGTGTGTATAGCCACACTCAGTCATGGACAACACAGGCAGTACTTTCTTGGTGCTACCTCCATGTGCCGCCACACCCACACATTGCACCTGGGTGCCCTGAGAAAGGCTGCTACCACAAAGCTTATGAGGATTCCTCCTGCTGCATCGCAGGCCATTCAAGGGGCTGTTCACCCTTTCCTTTCATGGAAAATAGTTCTCTGTGACATAGTCCTCAGCAGGGGGAGCAGCTTGCTGCACCTTGGAGGCGGCTGTGAAGGAGCATGATAAGCGCTGCCCCTTACCTTAAATGTAAGATCAGTCACAACATCTGCCTCTGTCCACCGGTCCCTCCCTATCAATGTTGGTGCCTCTTCCCTCCCTTTTCTCCCTCACCTTCCCTCCTTGCCTCGCCATGCACCCAAAAAAAAGAGGGAAATGTTCCATTGGGAACTACCTTTCACAGTTCGAAAATAGAATTAAAAACAAATGTAATCTTATAGACTCCATCTACTTTACATTTTTACGTAAAGCAGTTAGATTCTATGAGTTTCTCCAACATTTTCTTTAGCATTATGTTCTATGCTAATGGAAATAATGGAGCTTTTGAAAAGTAGAGATAAAGAAAAAGTGACAGAAATAATGTTTTGTCCCAAATACAGTAAAATAGTATGTGGACTACACTATGTAACGAGGCGTTCATCACTCATCAGTTAGATGTACTCCATCTCTTCGAAAAATGTACACTCCATCAGGTGCTATATTCTCATTATGAAAAGATTACATTCCTATATCATGTAAAAATGCACATACAGCTTTATTAACATTCCTCCTGGCTTTTTCACTTTGGGACAAAACAAGCTTCATCTTTTGCACATTTGCCTTTGAGTAATCAGTGTAAAAATAATCTTTGTACCTGGAAACAGTTCCATTGGTCAACGTATCATTCATAGAAAACTGCAAGGATATTCTACGAACATATCGTAAACTGTTGCCTCCACTATGCAATATCATTATTTCTGGATGTTTGGAAGGCACCATATTTTCCCACAAGGGAAATTCACTCCATTCTATACCATAACACCTACACTCCTTCAAATTCACCCAATGATTCCACAAATCTCCTAATATTCTAACAGTCTTCTTGGTCAGAGCCATGCTTTCAGCAGTTCAAACAATAAATGAAACACTTCGTACCCTGTGCTCCTGTACACTTCAACTCCTCCTCCACAGTCAGGAAACCTGATTGGCTATTGCATCCACAGTCTATGGATATTTCCGTACGTTCCTGGACTCTGCAGTCCTCTTTCCATGCAGAGCATCATTAGAAGGGCTGTCTTGTGTGATGAGATCCACGGATGCAGTGATAGTTTGCGGATGAGCAAGTGCCATCCAGGCCCTTTAATGATGCCCTGTTATCTGTGTAACACTCCCTAATTGGTTACTTTCAAACAGTTACCCATCTATCCACCAATCACATCCATTATTAGCACCAAAGTCCCTTTGCGGGTCCCGTCCTTAACGCCTGGTAAAACCAGGTAAAACCAGGCATTAAGGGAGGACCCGCAAAGTGAACTCGTAATATGGTGGTAAGGGATTACCGGTACCGGTGCCCTTACCGGTACCAGTAATCGCTTTCCGCCCGCCTCGTAATGAGGCCAATGGCCCGCTTTGAATCTTTGTCGGAAGTTTGGGGAGGTTTCATCCAGGGGTGGCAAAGTTGTAGTGGGGGTCTCAAATTATTTGTTTTCCATAGGCTGAATGGACAAACAGTTTGTGCACGCATACAGCCCAAACCGTTGGACGGATTTTCACCAAACTTCCGGCAGGAGCAGCGGCTGGGTCTCGAAAGCGTGCTTTTGGTGAAAATCCATCCAGTACTTTCTTTAAAAATGGGTAAACTGCACATCTCAAAAAAAATAGTGATATCTGGCTCTGCGGTCCCATTTCCCTGTTTGCTCCACGGTCACACCTGGTAAGATTCTGAACTTGCAGCACTGAAACGCAAGGGCAGAACTGCAGAATGAAAATGGCAGACCTCAGGCTTACCCTCTGATAAACAGGCCTGTTGCCTTCGCCAAAGGCAACACTGACTCTCCATTCACTCCAAGAAAAGAGCCCACATCCAGGGTCGTGTCTCTAGTGCATCCAACAACATGGTTGAACTCTTTCAAATCTGCAAGGAACTAGCCAACCCTTGCGCAGTCTCCACCTCACCTCTTCCCTCTCAGGCTCTCTGCAATGCATTGGCTACACGCTTGAATGCAAAACCTCAGGACATCCTGAGCACTCTCTCTTCCCTCTCCCTCTCCCCTCCCATCATTCCACTGCCACCTATGGCCTCTCATCCGCCCTCTGCCTTTCTCACATTCTTCTGTCCTATCACATCTGACGAGGTCACTAGAGTTGTCCACCCTATGAAGGTCTCCTCCAAACAGGTCTCCCCCTGTTCTCCCAGAACTATTAAAGACAATATCAGCTCTCTTGCCCTGCACTTGCTGATTTCTGCAATCACTCTTTTGCTACCGGGTCTTTCTCCTCTTCCCTCAAGCACTCTCTTGTACGCCCCCCCTGAAAAAAAGTCTGCCGACCCCTTGTGTCTGGCTAACTACCCCCCATATCTCTATCACACCCTTCCTTGGGAAACTCTTGGAGAAGCTGGTCTTTCCCCAACTGACCCTGCACAGTGAGCTTATCGGTTGCCTACACGGCCATCAATCTGAATTCCAAGCATCCAGAGGCACAGAAACTGCTCCCTTGAACACTCTTGAAGAACTGCTCGCATCTCTTGATTCTAACTCTCCAGCTGTTCTCATTCTACTTGATCTCTCCTCTGCTGTTAACATGATCAACCACTCCATCCTCATAAAATGGCTCAATGATACCCTTGGTAGCTCAGAGCAGGCACTGAACTGGCTGACCTCCTTCCTCATTGACCGCCCCTCCCCGGTTATCATGTACTCTTTCTCCTCTCCCACCCCAATCTCCACCTGTGGCATTCCCCAGGGCTCCAACCTTTCTCCCTGACTCTCCGCTCCCTCCCACACCTAGTTTCCACTTTCTCCCCTCACTTCCGGTGTTATGCAGATGACACACAACTCTTCTTCAAACCTCCCTCTGATCCTCCACTTACTTTCTCCATCATTCTTGACTGCCTATCTGCCATCCAGTCCTGCTGTGTCTCCAATGATCTCTTCCTCAACGCCAGCAAGACTGAGAACCTTCCTTTTGGGGCTCCTGCACCCTCTTTCTTCCCCTCACTCTGGCCACCCTCTATGGTCTCTCCCTCTTGGCCTTCATCGGAAGCCAGAAACCTTGGAGTCATCTTCGACTCCTCTCTTTCCTTTCCTCCCTCACATACAGGACCTTGCAAAGAAGGCCCACTTTCAACTCCACCTCCTTAATGGAATCCTTTGTTTCCTCACTTTCCCCCAGAAGCTCAAAGTCTCGAGAGATCTGCTACTCTCTAGGTTTGACTACTGCAACATCCTCTTCCTTAATCTACCCATCTCCTCTCTACATCCCCTCCAGCTCAACCAGAATAGGCTGCAAGACTTATCCTTGGCCTCAATCCCAGGGGCCTGATCTATGCAGCCCTAAAATCTCTCCACTGGCTCTGCATCATCCATAAGGCTACCTGGAGCCTGGGAACACGCTATCTACAACTGGATATCTCCAAATACTCTCCCTTCAGATCTTTACACTCCTCCAGCGCCAACTTTCTGTGTGTCAAATGCTTTTCTAAACAGCGAGCTGGTGGCCAATGTCTTTCCTCTCTGGCTCCCTCCTCTGGAGCCACCTCCACCTTTTTCTCTGTCCTGAGCCAGATCCCCTCAAATTTCAGAAGTTTCTCAAGGCTTTCCTTTTCACCTCCTCCTTCCCCCTCTCCCTCCCTTGTTAAACCCCACAGTTGCTGAGATTGGTGACCAGGGCCTTTATGTGTCCGTCTGGGTCCTGACCCCCCAATAGCATTCAGCCTCTGCCCACTCCCAGCACTTCCCTTTGATCGTCCGCTAGCCTGTGCAATCACTAGCCTGCACTTATCGTATTGGCAGCTGACCACTCCTACCAAGTGATCTCTGCAAGGGCACTTAACAGCTGCATGCAACTTACTCCCTAGCACCTCCTTCCTTGGTACTCCTAGCATGTACCCCGCCATCCCCACACCTCCCTTCTCTCTCTCTGCACTTGCACGCTCTGAATGCTCACAAGGCCTAGTAGGAGCGCCTTTCTCTTTCTTCACTGTTATTATATATGCCTTCATTCCCATGTTCTCTCCCCTTGGCCCTGCGAGCGCATTGAAACACAATTTTCCTTGATGTATAAGCACCATACAAATACACAATAAATACATAAAATAAATATGATTATAATTTGGACAGAACAATTAAAAAAATTATACATTTCCTCTTGTACACCATTACAAAATGGACAATCATGGTTATTTGGTTGGTCTACTTTGTTAGCCTGCCATTTACCTGTTACTGCTCTCATTGGGAGTAAGTTAAATCTGGCCCGTGTAATTAATATTCTGTCATGCTTATAGTTTCCCCCATAACAGATGGTCAGCAACTTTATGGGTGGCCAATACAAGGTGGGTAGGATTAGCTACTTTAGTAAGTTCAAAGTCTTCTCGGTTTGATACCAGTACACTTCCAATATTGGGTTACCGGCGCAGTAGAAGGTTGCGGCGCCGTTAACCCCTTAACGCCTTACTACGAGGTCCCTTTGCCTGCTCCCGACCTTAATGGCTGGTCTGGACCAGCCGTTAAAGTAGGGACCCGCAAAGGGACTTTGAATGTAATTATGGTACCGCAATTTGCTGTACCGTAATTACCGCCTTCCCCATTCCCATTGAGCCCTATGGGGCAAAAATGGGAATGGGGAAGGGCCAATGGTAAATGGGGAATTACCGCCCCGGCAACCTTGGAATGGGGTGGTCATTCTCTATTTAATCATGGCGGAGTCAGTAAGTTACCGGCTTTAACCATGCCGCTAATAGCATCCTAATGAGGGCCCATGTCTGTCCCGCTAGCTAATGTGCCTCCCCAAAGGTCCTTGGGTCCCAGTTTCAGGTCGTAGACAAAAACAAGTTGCATCCACAGTCCTGAAAGTCTAGCATTTTGCACCTGGACCTGTTGTTCACAATAACATCTTTCTTTTCATACTGTTTGAAGAGATATAAATTCACTCTTGGTATTATTCACAAACATAGGCCATAGTTACATAAGAAACCATTGTTCACTTTTATATAAAACGAAATAGGCCTTTTCCTTTAAAGGTTGTCATTTTATGTGATGAGTTAGTGTTTTAATTCATTAAACAAGAAGAGCTCTAAATAGGGCATGATGTTACATATTTGGCTGGTAAAATGAGTGAAATTGCATGTGTTTATTTAAAGAGACAATCATATGTACCCCGCAATGCAGCCAGCAAGTCGGCCTGGTCCCTCACTAAATATACGTGTCGCACTGCACAGCAGGGTAGTAGAAGGCATGCAGAAATGAGAAAAGGCTGTGGTTTACCCACAGCTTAATATAAACTGGTGAAAATGGATGAGAAGCCCATTCATATAACTGAGCCCAGAGTTGGAAGTTCTACACTCAGTATACTAGGATGGCAATCATTTACATATCTATTTTGAGGCACAACACTGGGGAAATACCCGTTCCAATCAAGGGAGAGGTCTGGGGGCACCATCCACTGACACAACCAGCACTGTATTCCAATGCCACTGCCATTCTCCAACCCACCCCCCCCCCGCCCACTTCCTATCTTTTCTGTCAGGAATACACAAAAATGAGGCCATATGATGGACGTTTGTGCTGATGCTGCACTGTCCTTAACGCTTCCCTAGATTTCCTATACTCTCTGTGGTGCAGTACTCCAAATAGAAGCTCTGCAAGATGCTAATCGGAGTCCTTCCACCTCACAATGAACCTAAAGCTGTCAGACTGGTGCTTTCTGTTGAATCTGTGTGTGTCACTTCCCAGTCTCACTCAGAGTCTGACCTAGACTGCTGCTGGTGGCTGTGTTTAGTGAGAATTCATCCTCCATGGAAACATCTGTCCTCATCACCCGGCCCCATGCTGATCTTCTGCTACTTCCAGTTCATCCATCATAAAACCATTAAAAAGCTCCCTCACAAGCAACATGTCAATTTTTCAAATCCTTCACAATGCATCTCATTCTCAGTAGCAGAGGTAGTGCTTCCAAACTTGGGGTGGTTGTGCAACAGCTGCATTGTATAATGTGCATCAAAATCAGCTCCTCCTACAAGGCACTAGGGGTGGGGGGCAGGAGGGGAAGGCATGGAATTATTTACTGGGCATCTATAATACCCAGTAAAAATGGCATGTCAAACCCCTGAGTCCCCCAGCACCTTGCATGTAATGCTATGTGTGGTTGGTCAGAAGAAGGACGTGGACACACTGAGGGCATTTCAAAGACGGGTTTATTAAAGAATAAGACCTAACTTTCCCATTGCTATGGGGTGTTCCCTACCTACCATACTGACTAAGGTGCTTGTCAGTTGTCTGTAAATGTCCCAAGAAATAAGTCCACAGTACAAACTAATACTAGCTGACCCTACCACTATTCTAACTACTAAAGACAGGAGAGAGACTCCCTTCTCCTTGGCTTTCCTTCTTGCAAATTTCTTCTTCCTGGTTCTTCTTAATAGGTGATTTTTAAATAGTCTTCTTTGACTTCTTTAATCATTTCATGTAACTCTGTCAAGATTTTACTGGACCTTTGTTCCGTCTCAAAATTTGTTTTCTTTTCCCTTGGCTGGATACTCTGATCTGTACTAATGGGTTTTGCATAAATCCGGTTCCCCAATTGGGATTGGATTTCCAAGTGATTATAATTAACTTCATTCCTGTATAGTCCTTCTTGTCTTGTACTAACTCTAGGGATTTCTTAATATTTCATCTCATTGCATTCTCTGTCATTTAGGTTCACCTCTTTCCTTTTCCAACAAAGGGGTAATTTTCACTTTTCCCAGGGTAGGTATATCCAAATTCTCTAGGGGTTTTGTTATATTCTTCTTAATTCATGGTAGTTTATTGTCTCTGTCTTTTGACACATATAGCACTCTGCCTTTCTCCCCAGGCATGTGTCTCTTAGTTTTAGTTTCTCCCTCAATATTTCCTGAATTCGGGTTTCTCTCATTATCATCATTCTACTTTCTTACTTTATGTGTTATGCTTTCATCAATTTGACTGGGAAGAGTATGAACAGTCACATAATGATTCCCTGGCATCCTCCCAGATTTCCCATTCTTCCCTGTACTGTGGAATCTCTGGAAAAAACATCTCCGGTGCCTCAATTTGCTCAGGACTGCTTATGTTCTTCACTTACTGGGCTTCTTTCCACGTTACATGCTGAACTTCTGGACAGATTGCCAGTCCTGTGGTTATCCAGACAATATGCGTTTTAACGGCATAGTGATTTTGGCATTGTTTTGTGGACTGCCAGTTCCCCACAAAGTCTCTGTGGTCACGTCACTACCATCAGCTTCTTGCTCTCTCCTTCTCAGAGGATGCTGCATGTTCAGTGTTCTGCTTTCGGATCAAGAGCAGTTTCCAAACTTGTGAGCTCTGAGGGTTGCAGAGACTCTTCCCCTCTCAGGTGTTATGTCACTGTGTGCCTTCCCTGGCAGAAGTTTGCGTCTCCCTCCCTTCGCTTATTGCAGCTTCTCTCCCTGTTTCAGCCTCCTAGTTACAGTAAAATGGAGATATTCATTTAAAGTGACATGCTCGCTTTCTTGTTGGCAATAGCATATGTTAGTACTCTCTTCATCCAAATCTCTGTATTGTATATTCTTTTGTAGGTCGGATTCTCCCAAGTAGGCCACCTCAGGGTATTCTTTAGGGGGAGTCCCTTCCAGTGAGGTCCCACTTACTTCTACCCCTAGGCAGGGTGTTGCGGAGCATATTTACCTCCCTTGTCTCACAGATGGAGAAGGGACAAATTCCCTTGAATCATCACACATGCTTGCCTCCTGACTCCCCAGCACCTTTCATGCATGCATATTTTATTACATGTCGTGCGTTGTCCTGGGGTGACCCAGTGGACAGGCATGACATTTTTTACTTGCCGTCTATGATAGATGAGAGGCCATGCCTGGCCCCTATGTCCCCCAGTGCCTCGCACACACACTTAATTATGTGTATATGCAAGGACACTGGGGGCAGTCCATGGGGCAGGCATGGAATTTTTACTAGGCATATATGTCCAGTAAAACATGCAATGCCATTCCCCTGGGACAATGAGCATCGTACATCCAATTCCAAGACTACCTCCTAGTCCCCTTGGCGCACACCATGCAAACATAGTTGATTATCTGTGCGTGCAAGGCACTGGGTGACCCAGGGGGCAGGCATGACATTTTCTACTGGGCATCTATGCACAATACAAAAATGCCTTGGCAGTCACCTATGTCCCCCAGTACCTCGCACACATAGTATGCCCCTTACGCCCCCCAGCAATTCGCACATACTCATAATCACATTCATAATGTATGTGATTATGTGTGTGTGCTAGGCGCTGGGGTATAGGGGGCTGGCTTGGCATTTTATTTTTACTGGGTATCTATGATAAAGCAAGCATGATAGGTGTTAATATTTAGCTAGACTGGCATTTTGATACAGCCAATCTAGTCATTTCTTACTGTGGCACTGGGGTATAGGGGGATGGCTTGGCATTTTATTTTTACTGGGTATCTATGAAAAAGCAAGAATGATACGTGTTAATATTTAGCTAGACTGGCATTTTGATACAGCCAATCTAGTCATTTCTTACTGTAGCATGACATTTTTATTAGACATATTTGATAAAGCTAACATGGTACGTGTTATTATGTGGCTAGACTTTTTTGGTGCAGCCAGTCTAGCTATTTCTTTGGCATGGCATTTTATAATAAAGCAAGCATTATAAGTGTTAATGAGTAGCTAGACTGGTATTTTGGTGCATCCAGTCTACCTATCTCGTACTGTGGCATGACATTTCTTGCTGGACACCTAAAGCATGGTAAAGCAAGCATGATGTATTATTACATGGCTAGATTGGCATTTTGGTGAAGCCAGTTTGGACATGTTTTTATATGGTGGCATGGCATTTCTAAGCCAATTAGAGTATGTTCCTACGTGGTGATACTGCCATATATTGGCAGAACCAGCATGGGCTTGTTTTCTTATAATATTCATTACTGGCATTTTGCATAAAGCAAACCTGAGTATGTTCTTGTATGGAAATACTGTCATGTATTGGTGCAGCCATCATGGAAATGTATGAGCATATATTGTGGGCAAAGGCACCAGGAAAATGTGTTGGGGACACTCTTGGTGACTTGCAGTCATTGTTGCCCTGTAAAACCAATTGCAAACTGTTTGGCTTTTTTGATTGGGCTTGGAGGTCATGGCAAAAAAACAATATGGGTGTGTACTCTACATTTCCTAACTCAAATTCACACATGGTCTGTTAGTTTAACTAATATATAGATAAGCTTCGGATGCATATGGGAAGTATCACCCATGCCACACTGATACAAAAACAACTACATTCCGACTATTCCTCTTTTCAACCAAAAGAGGAATCCAATCACACTCCTCATGGGTAAAATACCCTTCCAGTTCCAGATATTTAAAATATTTTGTATTATTTTCAAGCTACTTTTCACTCCTACCATAAAATGATACAGTCATATTTGCATTTATTGTATTTATAGAACACTTTCGTCATAGCGCTTTACAAAAAGAATTGTTACATCAATACAATAAAAATGACAATGATGGCAACATAAAGATCAACAATCAGACACTAAACAGAAGAAAGAGAAAGAAGGAGGTGAGTTTTTAATTGAGAACGGAAGATATGATAGGTGAAATATGCATGAATATATAACAGAAGAGCATTCCAATGCTTAGGTGCAAGGAGAGAAAAAGAACAAAATCGAGGAGAGGCAAAAGGCAGTATGGAACAGAGAGGAGAAAAGGAGATTTAGAACGAAGAGAATGGGGGCAGTAAAAACAGAAAAGAGAACTAAGATAAGGAGAAGCAAGACCATAAAGAGCTTTATAGACAAATCAAAGAAAGTAACAAAACAAGATAGATGTCAAAAGAAAGCATGGAAGCAGAATAAAGAGAAGGAATAACAGAAGAGTGAAAGGCAGATAAAAATTAAGTCGGATTGCAGAAATGAAAACAGAATATAGGTGGGGTGAGTTGAGACTTAGGAAGGCCTAATAAAAGAACAGAACCATAGTTAAGAGGTGAAAAGACAAATGAATAGATCAAAGGTTTAGTAGCCTGAAATGAAAGAAAAGGACCAGCGTGTTGAAGATTACATGAAAACGAGCAGAATGGACAATATTAGAAATATGTAGAGAAAAGGAAAGATAAGGGTCAGTGATGACACCAAGATTTCGAGCAGAGGAAGAAAAGAAAAGAAAGGATGGGAAAAAAGAAGACCAGAGTGAGGAGGGGGAGGGGAAGAAGAAGGAAAGAAAAGTGCCTCTGTTCTAGTAATCGAGAAGCCATCCAGGACTTAACCACAAACAAACAAGAAGAAACAGTGTTATGAAGGGAAGAGAAAAATGCAGAGAAAGTGAAATAGATTCGCGAATCAACATAGAAATGACAGGAAAGATTCAATGAGGAGATTAGACAAGGAATGACATGGTATGTGGCAACTCCGAGCTTCTTCCGCAACCACTACCCTGGCCATCCGCCATGGGCAGCTCGCCGAACCCCTGCAACTCAGTGAAAAATCTTGGGTGCATCCTTGACTCGGACCTAACACTCTCGCGCCAAGTCAACAACGTCTCAAAATCCTGCCACTACCACCTTAAAACCCTAAGGCGCATCTTTCCTTATCTCTCCTTTCCTAACAGACTCTCCGCAGTCCAATCAATCGTTATGTCAAGACTGGACTATGCAAACCCCCTATACCCTGGAATCCACGCATACCAACTGAATAAACTCCAAAGGGCACAAAACGCGGCAGCCAAATTGCTACTTGCGCTCGGCCCAAGAGACCACATCTCCCCAGCCCTTAAGACGCTGCACTGGCTTCCAGTAGCCCGAAGGGTGACTTTTAAAACCTTATGCATCTCTCATCGAGCACTGCATAAAACCGGACCTCAATATCTTCAAGACAAACTAAAACCCTATCACCCTCCTCGCACCCTAAGATCAAGCTCAGCCGGCCTCTTAGTCATTCCTAAAACAAACTCAGTCAGATTAGGCGGATCAGAATTCTCAGCCTTGGCCCCCACCCTGTGGAACTCACTCCCACCCCACATCCGCCAAACTGAGGATTTAACAGCTTTCCGCAAACTGCTGAAAACCTGGCTCTTTCCCTAAAAGCCAACCGGTAAACAAACTGGGCCAAACAGACAATCAGCATCCCAACGACACCAACCCAACAAACTACCTGAGGCGAGAAATTGACAGCTAATGAACCCGAATATAAACTGGAATGACAAACAGAATTAAACGAGTAATGTAGATCAAAATAGTGAAGAAAATAATAAGAATAAATCACAGGGAAACTGTAATGAGATGTAAACTACTGAAAGGCACTTAATGCACGAAGAGGGAACAAAATGAATGGCGTCGATGAAATAGTTAGAATAGATGACTGTGCAGAGTGGTTGATGATAAACAGTTGAATGCACTAAATGGAAGAATGCATCAGTGGAAGAACAGATGACTTCATAAATCAAATGAGTGTGTAAATTGAACGAGTATGTAGATCGGATGAAGGTATAGAATGTATCAACATGCTAAGCAGATGAGCGCCTGGAGTAATTGGGTGTGAAGAGCGGACGAGCATGTATGACGGATGTGTGCATAATTACAGAGAAGCGAATGTAGATCTGATGAATGTACAGAACGTATGGGCATGTAAAGTGAGGGAGCGTGTAGACCGCGGGAGCATGTAGAGTGAAGGAGCGTGTGGAGTGGAGGAGTGTGTGGAGTGGAGGAGTGTGTAGAGCGGAAGAGTGTGTAGAGCGGAGGAGTATGTAGAGCAGAGGAGTATGTAGAGCAGAGGAGTGTGTAGAGCGGAGGAGTATGTAGAGCGGAGGAGTGTGTAGAGCCGAAGAGTATGTAAAGCAGAAGAGTATGTAGAGTGGAAGAGTATGTAGAGCGGAAGAGTATGTAGGGCAGAAGAGTATGTAGGGCGGAAGAGTTGTAATGGCGGAAGAGTTGTAAGGGTGGAAGAGTTGTAAGGGCGGAAGAGTTGTAAGGGCGGAAGAGTGTATGAATGAGTTAATGAGTGGGGGGAGCAGATGAGTTGAATGCGTGGAAAGCATGAGTGAATTGAGCGGATGAGCACATAGAACGGATGAGTGCATAGAATGGAGCAGTGACGAGAGCTGATGAGTGCGGCAACAGATGAGTGCAAGGGAGCGGGTGAGTGCGGGGAGCTGGTGAGTGCAGGGAGCTGATGAGTGCGGGAACGGATGGGTGCGGGGAGCGGGTGACTGCCGGGAACGTGTGAGTGCGGGAGTGCATGCATGGAGCAGGCAGGAGCGCACGGGGTGGTCTGGAGTGCATGGGTGAGTCGAGCAGACTGGAGTGTAGCACAGACGGGGACGCATGGAACGAATAAAAGTACATAGAAAAGACTGGAGCGCATAGAACTGCATAGACGTACATAGTATGGTTTGGAATGCAGGGAACGTTTGAAAGAGCATGTAACACACCATAATCACACTTCACGCTTACTCTCTTCTTTACACCACCACGCAACGTGATACTATGACACCATTTGGTATAACTGTTCTCATACTAACATCTCCCGCTCACTCCCCATCATTCTAAGTAAACACTGCTGGTTACACACCCCCCAGCCAGGCGTTCCCCTAAGGCCTACCGCAGCCACGGTCGGTCTGGATAAATCCTGCCAGAACAAACACATACCCCTGATCTTAACCATCACACCTACCGCTAAGAAGTAGCATTTTCACGAATACCACACCAGCTGCACACATACCTGGTGCACACACGCGCCGTTGACTCTCCCTACTCTCTCTACTGACCTGAACTTAGGTTCCCAAGGACGTTCATCCTACCAGCGCCTTCAGACAATACCAATGGCATATAAGGCGCTATATAAATGCAAAATAACATAACATAAAATAACATATAAAGAGAAGAGGACCCAAGACAGAACCTTCTGGTACACCCTAAAGAAGTGGATAGGAAGGGGAGAACTGACCAGCCCAAGAAACAGAATATGTGCTGTCAGAGAGATAAGAATTAAATCATCAGAGCAAAGATCCAGATAAACCAAGAGTTGACAGAGAAGAAAGTAAAATAGTATCATCAATAATGTCGAAAGTAGCAGAAATATCCAGTAGAATAAGAATAGAAGATTACTTATTATGCCTGGCAGAAAATAGTGAGTTTGAGATGTGTAGTAGAGCTGATTCAGTAGAGTGGACAGGACAGAAACTAGATTGCATAGGAGGAAGAAGAGAATGCAGATGAAGAAAGGAAGAGACCTGCGTATACAGAACTCGCTCTAACAGTTTAGATAGAAAAGGAACCAAAGAAATGGGACAGAAATTTGAAGGATGAGAAGCGTCCAAAGAAGGTTTCTTAAGAACAGGAATAATAACAGCATGTTTAAAAGAAGAAGGAAATGTAGCATATTCATGTGAACAATTGATCAGAGCAGTAAGATAAGGAATCAAAATAGGATAGATGGAAGGAATCAAAGCAGAGAGAATAGGATCCAAAAGGTATGCGTAGAGTGTGTCCGAGTCAGGAATAGAGAAGTATCAGAGTCAGAGGGAGGAGAAAAAAAAGAATGTGAAGGAAAAATGACAGAAGAAGAAGAGGAAATAGAAAAAGAGAGATAACAAGAAGAAAGAAAAGTTGAATGGAGAGAAGTTACTTTAGATGTGAAGAAATCAGCAAAAACAGTAGCTGAGAGAGAAGATGAAAGAGAAGGGTCTGGAGGAGGAGGCGAAAGAAAAAAACTTGGTAACTGGAAAATATGTTGAGTATGATGGGAAAGAGTAAGAGAAGAATAATACTGTTTCTTTGAAGCTAGAAAAGAAGAATCATAAGACGAATGAAGAGAAGATAGGTGAGTAAGTCTTCAGGAGCACAAGATTTCTTCCGACGACGTTCAGCCTTACGCAAGGCTAAGCAAAGAGAAGAAAGTGCAGGAGAAAGCCAAGGTTGAGAGGGAGAAAATGGGTGTGAAGGGTGAAAATGATCAATATTAGTATCTTCATCAAAATCAATTATACAGCAATTCATACATTGTATCATTCATTCCAAATATATTTCAATTTTCAAAACTCCATGCCATCTACAAATTATTCACAAATGTATCAACTCACCAAAGAAACAATTACATTTCTTAGATCCATTAAATACTTTTCAACGTCAACAGTTTTCAAGATTTAGTTTAGAGAGTATTCCCTCAGTCACTAATAGTCTCTAAGAGTTTCAGGTTCTGGAACCTTTCATCAGGAGTATCTGTCCTGTCTTCCTATAAAGTAATTCAGATAAAAGATCAGATTACTATCTATCTTAGTCATTGTTCACTTAATTACTATCCTCAATAGTCATACTAACCTTCTAATTTCTTGCTTAAGAATCTGTCCTGTTCTGTAAAACGATTACTCCTGAAACGTATATATTGATTGTAATATTTGTGTGACTATTTTGTGTTTTACATCAGAATCAATATTAATATAGGTGGAGCAATCATCCATAATCACGTTAAACTTTTTTTATTGTTATAGCTGATTTAATCAACTTTACAATAGTCTTTTTTTAATACAAAAGCATAAAAACATGATTAATACAAAGAAAAATAAAATAAAATTTCAATATAAGATACATTCATAAAAAGTAATTTTTCATCATATATGACAGTGGTCATCTAAATCAAAATTGACCTCAATTTCATTTCATTTCGCATTTACAAGGAACAATGTAATTACTTTTTCTTAGAACAAGTTCATCCTGTAGGGCTCTCTAATTCACTATTCAAGTTATAGCATACAAGTGCTGTTCCGATGTTTACTGTATCATAGGGCAATACGGAGGTGCTCTCTATAACATGATGTATACATGAGAATTACAATTAAGTCAACTGTTTATGTTAGTTTCCTCCAGTTTCAATGCGTGTAGAAAATTAATTGTGCCAATTCTGCCTGAGGTCGATTGCCCTTGGAATATAAGTTGCCATAATAACTCTGTGGAAAATTCTTTAGACTCTTTGACAGTCGATTTTAAATATTGAAAGTACATTGCCATAAGTGCTTCACAATTAACAAACAAATGTTGCAATGTTTCATCCTTGCCTAAAATCTTACAGAAACGACAAACATTTTCTTGGCGCTGGATCAATTTTCGTTTGGCCTGAACTTCTTTTGTCTACCATAAATTAAACCTCAGACGCAAGAAGTCGGATCTGTGTCGCGGAGAGGGAGATTTTAGTTAATACAGTTCGGCCCACTAAATTTCTTATGGCCAAATGACTGATTTCTAAAGTCGCAATACTCTTGCTCTTGTCTGAATCCAATCTAGTTGGAACAACTTGGTTTTAGCCCATGTCGGATTCTGGATCAATACATCGAGTGAGATATCCCCATTTTCCAAAGCCTGCATAACTGTAATTGTCCATTTTCCGCACAAACAGATCATCAGCTCCATACATGTGCTCAAATAATATGCCAGTTAACAGCATTGATTCTGCGGCCATAATCCATTTTCTAAATAGCGCCTTCAATTGTCACAGATATCTTGCATATAATGATATTAAGCCTAGTTCATTCCTGATCCACGCGCCAGGGACACAATTAGGCAACCTCAGGATACGCTTCCAATATTTAGCCTCAATTCCATTCCACACTAGTTCAGATATAAACTTTTTTCGTTTCCGAACCATACAAAAGTATTTGGGTAGTCTTTTGCAGATAGAACTTCAAGGCAGTATAGTCGAAAATGTCCCATGTTTATTTTGGACTATGCCTGCTTGTGAAATGGACATATTCAACTTAACTTCCTGACATGTCAAATGTACCTTATCATCATCATAGCCTGCAATAGTCACACCCAAATATGTGTACTGGTGAATGCATTTCAGTTCTTTATCTTGAAGTGACCATCTGAAACTCTTTATCGCTCGCTTATTGTTTCCACTGCAAACCATGATTGTTTCGTCTCTTCTAGATTGATAGTGAGAAGATTTTCCTGAACATATGTATCCAATGCATTCAACAAACGTTGTAAACCCTGAGGTGTTTTTGATTGATATATGGACTAAGTCGTCAGCATATAATAATGCTGCGATCACCCTGGAAGCTGATTTAAGAGCATCAGATATTACTCCGTCAAAAGCTCTCGGGATATCTGATATGAAGAAGTTGAAGAGGGCCGAGGCAAGAACACATCCCTGCCTCAGCCCTCTTCGCTTGTTGATATAAGGTGTCAAAGTACCCTCAAGATCTGTCCTGATTTGTATTTTGGTGTTGGTACGCAAAGTTTGAATCAGACCGTCAAGATAAGAGGGAAAACCCGCAACTATCAACTTCTCAAAAAGCAGCTCTCTTGATACAGAATCGAAAGCTGCCCACAGATCTACGAAGACAAAATATACTAGTTGATTCATGGGGGCGTAATGTGAAGTAATAGATTTAATTGTATAAAGTTGAAACTTGAAATTCACATCAATCTTCCTTCTGGTTATCTCGATCTATAAAACTAACAGGCAAATTATAAAAGATGAAAACAATTCAAAACCAAAGTACAAAATGTGTCTGTCTGTTCTATGTTACCTCATTTATCCTTACATTCTACAGTGTCCTCCTCCTCAAGTATGATCCTTCCACAAACTGGTAAAAACCACCATGTTGGTTCCCACTTGTTTTTATATTCAAAATGGCGTAATTGCGCTTCACGCAACGTGATGATATCACAATTGCAATTGCAATATTCTATAGAATGGAGTAAAGGGTGGTTAAGATCGTTGAGTTTATTATTACACTCAGAGATAGGTGTTGGAGTGCTGAAAGATACATATTGATGAACGGTTAGAACACCATGCGATGATGCTTATGTTTTACTAAACTTTATGTGTATATACTTTTTATGTAGATTTAGCTAATTGAAATAAAGGCTGTACATTTATGGGTGGAATAGATTGTATTTATTTATTTATTTATTTATTTATTTATTGTTTCGATTTGTAAAATGGCACATAACCCTTGGGCATCAAGGCGCTGGTTGCACAACACAATGAAGGTTGGAGAGAGAGGATAAGAAGCAGAAGCGGAAGGGGAAGAAGTTCAGGTTCGTTAAAAAGCCAAGTTTTCAAGAGCTTTCAGAAGGCCCCATATGAGGGTCTTGCCTGGATAGAAATCAGGAGGGAGTTCCAAAGCTGGGGGGCTGTGACGGGGAAGCTTGAGCCTCCGCTCTGCTACATTTGAATCTCAGGACGGCAAGGCAATTGCAGCAAGCGTAACGTGTGGCCTGTATGTATGCATGTAGGTATTTATATATGCCCTCCCATGCCTTTTGTATTTCCAAAAGGCACCACTGACAACTGAAACTGTCCGATGTGCATTGCAGATACCACACACAGACCTGCAAAATTATTCCATCATGTGCATGAATTGACAGTGCACAGTAAGTAGCCCTAGCGGGCTTTCTGAAGAAATCTATAAGCATTAATGGTTTTAAAATGTATCCTGTATATATTCACCATCAATTTACAGATTCATATCTGTTCTTCTCTTTAGGTTCTGGTCACAGGATCCCCATTGAATGAGACACCATTAAAGCCACATGTTCGGATGAAGGCCGACATACTTAAAGAACCCTCCATCTGCTGTAAAGGCCGAAACACAGTTGTGTCAACAACCCCACAATACCACAATGTTTAATTAAGACATTGTAGAACGAGCTGATTGATGCAGTTTTCCCATTTGTATATGACCCCATGATAATGCAAAGGGGTCGTTCTACATTCATACTAGTCATTTTTTGTAGATTTCTTTTATATTGTTTTGCATTTTATATCTGTACTATCACATTTACTTCTATCCATATGGTAAAATGAATAAAAGAGTATGTCACACTTTATCCGGGTTCGCCCTGATCCTTGTTTCATATGTGTATATATACTCACATGCACATAGATGACATCACAATTGTGACACCATCCCGTTGCGTGAAACGCAATCATGCCATTTTGAATATTAAAACAAGGAGGACGGATCAGACTGGAGGAGGAGAACGTGGAGGAAGGTAAGGATATATGAGGTAGATTACAAAAGACAGACACGTTTTTACTTCGGTTTTTAATTGTTTTGGTCATTTAATAATTTGCCTGTTAGTTTTGTAGATCAAGATAACCAGAAGGAAGATTAATGTGAAATTCAATTTGAAAGCAATTATGGATAGTGGCTCCTGGAATTGATAAGATCACCTATATAAATATTGATTCTGATTTAAAACACAAAATAGTCACACAAATATTAGAATGAATGGGCCTCATTACAAGTTCGCCGGTCTGGAATCTGTTGTTTCCGTGACGACGGTGACACCGTTACTGCCTCCGAAGCATGCGGAAATAAGGTGCGATTACGGGTTGTCGGTCGCGTGCATCAGACCATTGAGGAAACGTTGTCGCCCCGGCATGGAAACGCCCACGGACATGGATGCACCATGAACCACAGCAGTGGAATATCCATATCTGCATCCGCCATCATGGAAACAGAAATACCGGTTCTGGAAACAGCATGACCGTGAAAACAGGAAGGGGAGCAGTGGCCATTACTTAAACCACAATCCACTGGCATCCTCTGAGATCACAGGGCACATCACCTCCTGGAAGTGGCAAAACCCACCACCACGATGACATCACGCATCCCAGCCACCAGACAGTGCAAGCCACGGTTTAGCGAGGCAGACCTGACGGTGCTCGTTGAGCACATTGTTGAAAATGCTGCCATGCTCTTCAGCGCCGACCAGAGGCGCAGAACCCAGCAGCGCCGTAAGGAGGTCTGGGCAGAAGCTGCACGGAAGGGCACTGCTGTTGGGGCGACCATGCGCACGGTTAAAGATTGTCACAAAAGGTGGAATGATCTACGGAACCTGATTGCTGCCCACAGCCAGCACAGCACAGGCACAGGTGGAGGTCCAGCATCACCACTAAAGCTGCAGACACGGGAGGAGAGGTGCAGCAGTGTCCTGCACCTCGAGGGGATGCAGGGCCTCGGTGATGTAGAGGCTGGAGTAAACCCAACTGGTGATACTGGAAAGTTCACCGAGTTTGAAGTCATGAGTGTGAATGCCCCCCACACCTCCAGCCAGGGCAGGAGTGACCCAATGCACCCACCAATTACCCCCCCCCCAAACCAGGACACGAGTGACCCAATGCATCCACCAATGACCCCCCCAAACCAGGGAAGGAGCGACCCAATGCATCCACCAATGACCCCCCCCACCCAAGCCAGGGCAGGAGTGACCCAATGCATCCAACAATGACCGCCCCCCCCCCCCAAGCCAGGGCAGGAGTGACCCAATGCATCCACCAATGACCCAAACAACAAGCAACACGCTCATAAGTCATGCCCCTTGGACATGCACACAGCGTGTGACTGAGTACAAACTGAGACACACACACCTGAGTGCATTGCCAGTCAAATTTGTGTACATGCAAGTCGGCAGAGATTGTGTAGAGTGATGCATGTGATGGACACATTCACATCCCACCACACACCTAACGGTATGCCCTCTATTCCCCCAAAGACACGTCAACTGGCAGTGACACAGTGCAAGAGACTATGCCACACCCTCCTGCATGTGACCGATGCACCCTGCACAGGATGCCAATGCCAGCACCTCAGTGACACAGCCACCAGCACTATCAACATCAGGCACGCATGCCCCAATCCTCGCGGACAACCCTGGGCAGTCTGTTGCCACACAAGCAACACCCGTCACCACGTTGGCCACCGAAAGCAGTGCTCAGTGCGTATTCAGCTCACCTGACACTGTTTAACGCCATCTCTGTGGTGGCGGTAGTACCGCCACAATGTTCATGGTATTTCCGCTGGTATTTTGGCAGCGTTTCCGTGTCCGAGCTACTCGTAATGCGCACAGTGTTACGTATCGCTGGTAACTGGGGGTGCGTCGGTGTGTCGACGTGCTGTTTCCGCTGACGCAGTTTCCGGGTGCATTGGCTGTGCGGAAGTAGCTCCATGGTGATGGTGTTTCCGGGATCGCAGGTTGGAATTCGCTTATCCGGTAAACGGTGCCGGTACGGTTGTACCGGGACCGTAAAATGTACATCTTTAAGGAATCATCGTTTTACAGAACAGAAGAGATTCTCAAACAAGAAATTAGAAGGTCAGTATGACTATTGAGGATAGTAATTAAGTGAACAGTGAATAAGATAGATAGTAATATTTTCTTTTATCTTAATTACTTTTTAGGAAGACACGACAGATACTCCTGATGAAGGATTTCAGAACCTAAAATGTGTAGAGAAGATTAGTGACTGAGGGACTACTCTCTAAACTACATCTGGAAACCTGCTGACATTGAAAAGACTTTGTTGGATGATCTAAGAAATACAATTGTTTCTTTGGTGAGTTGTTAAATTTGAGAATAATTTGTAGACATGGAGTTATGAAAAATGAAATATGCTTGTAATTAATGATGCAATGTAGGAATAGTTATATCATTGATTTTGATGACACATTTGAGAATAAGATATTAGAAAATAGAAATGTAAGGACTGACTGTATAGTTTTCTGGTAGGAATTAAAAGTATCTTGAAAATGATAAAAAACATATTTTAAGTATCTGGAAGGATATATTACATGTGAGGTGTGTGATTGGGATCCTCTTTTGGTTTAAAAGAGGAATAGTCAATATTTGGAGGTCATGGCATCCTGCCATGCACCATCACTGAGGCTTAAATCTTCTGTTTGTAATGTATGCTCTTTTTCTGAATGCCATGTGATTAAAACAAAGTAAAGCTATTGGGAGCATAATGGGAGGCAGTCAGAATTAATCAGCAAAGCATTTGGAAACATTCCATTGCGAAAGTCTTTGCTGCCTAAAAACTAGTGCTTTGCACGAGTGAGGTGGACAGAAAGATCACAAAGAGAAAGAGGGAAATGGAGAGACGGTGTAAAAGTGACCCGGGGAGAGAAGTAGTGTGAGTGAGATGAAGAGCTATAGAGCTGTAGATGAGATGGAATTAGAGAGATACTGGAGAATGAGGCAAAGAGAACAAGATATAGAGAAACACAGAGAGAAACACAGAGAGAGACAGAGGGAGAGTAAGAGAGAAAGAGAGAGAGATAGAGACAGAGACCGAGCAACAGAGACAGGGATAGAGGGAGAGGGAGAGAGAGGAACACTGAGAATGAGAGAGAAAGTGAGAGAGCGGAAAAATTATATAAAACAGAGAGCACGAGAGAGGAAAGGAAAAGGAGGAAACAAACCAGATAGCAAATATAGCGCTCAGGCATTCATGTATACAACAGAAGTTACATGTCATCAAGCAGCAAAGGCTTGTGCTTTGGTGCAGCATGCCCTACAATGTGAAAATATAATGACGATTGTGAGAGGCTAACTCGGAGCGTTAAAAGTCATTTTTCAAACGTCATATTTCCTTGACCATAAACCATGTCAGAAATTGGAGCATGGTATTGGTGCTTAGATCAGCACAACAAGTTGTGCCAAGTTGTAC
Source organism: Ambystoma mexicanum (assembly GCF_040938575.1). NCBI lineage: Eukaryota > Metazoa > Chordata > Amphibia > Caudata > Ambystomatidae > Ambystoma > Ambystoma mexicanum. Next base: position 222,705,626 of record NC_090927.1, on the reverse strand, counting down.
AGTTATAGAGATTGGCACTCGCTCAAAGTTTGCTAGCCCAGCAAAGTAAGGCACACAATGTTCTGTATGTGTTCCCATCAAAGAATTGAGTGCAGCCAATGAAAGGGTAATAATTTATTACTGTGTGTTTTAGGACCGCGCCATCCAATGTAATTCTGGTTATTAGACTTAAAAAAGTATGATAGCATTTATGTATGGCTCCTTGGAGCGTTCAAAGAGCAAAGACTGATACAGATAAAGACAGATAAGATGCAGCTTTATTGAGGCAGGTACGTTTTGACAGCTTTCCAGATCCTTAGCTCCATTGTCTTACATGCCAAAGGTCGCTTTCAGATCACTAATCCATAAGTATCTATTATTATTATTATTATTATTATTATTATTATTATCCACCACACCTAAATCATGTTCTCCCCCCTTCTTTCCTATTTCCCGCCTGTTCTCCAGACTTATTAAACTCCAGGCCTTCATTCATTTTGATTGATTCCCTTAGGCTTATTTTCTTTCCATTTTTAGCCTTTGCTCTGGCCTACTTCTTGCTCATGGATCAGGTAGCCCTTCTTCATGCCCCTCGTCCATCCTTAAACGAAAAAAACTTCTACAGCTTTCAAAACAAGTTCAACTTGTCATCTGTGCTAATGGTCCATCCTGTGGGATGGCCAATCCTGACATTTGTTTAGAAAGTTTTATCCATCAATGATCCTGCCTTAATCTTGTTCCAGTTCCCTTTCAACCGCCAACCTCAAACCTAAAGGATTGGTGGGTGGGCAATCTCAAATGGAGTCCCGGAGGCAAAAAGACTTTAACTCAGTCAACATGGTGCCTCCTCCGAACTGTGCATAGGTGACATGTGTCAATAATATGGTGTGGTGTCTTACTTTTCATGAGTCATGCTCTGCCCCACCCTAATGTTCCAGGAGCACGTAGAAAGATCTACCCCATCCATGGCACATGCTTTGGGGTGGATTTTAAGCAATGATTCACGCAAAGCTAGCTCTTTGCTAAAATACTGTTTAATTGAGGTAGGTACGTTGTCACAGTTTTGCCAAATCTTTGTCCCATTGTCTCACATGGTAAAAGCCCCCTTTCAGAGCACTAATCTACAAGTATCCTACAAACCTCTCTACTCCTAAAAAGAGCCCTTCCCTTCCCCTTCCAGTTTCCTGGCTGCTCTCCAGACTACCTGAACTCGAGGCCACATCTCTTTCTGTATATTTCCCATAACCTGTTATTCCCCATAGTCTGTTTTGTTTCATGCGTCCTCTGTTCCTCTAGCCTACCTGCCAGCTCGTGGACCAGGTAGCCCCTTTTGCCCATGCCTAGACGAAGTTCAAATGTAACAAACGTCAACTGCTTTCATAACAAGTTTTACTTTACTCACCTTAATGCTCCCCAGAAGGTGTTACTCTATCCCCTCAACATCGCCCTTCGGGCCCCCCCTTCCAGGGAAACCCTCACTCACATCTAATACTCATTTGATGCTCTCCACTCTGCAGAAATCTATCATCTCTCTAATAATCTCTCTCCTGGCCCTATTCACTGTAAATGATTTCTTGGACCTCTCCATAGCTTGCGGGACAACATCTGGGTCCACGTAGCATTGATGGTCCTCTTATATTTTTTCATAGATGTGATCCACTCCAGACGCATAATTTGTAACAAGTCATTTCCCAGCAGATGTGAAAATCAATAAATGTGTCAGAGGACTTCCTTTTGCACACTCAAAAATGATTGCCATCAATTGGTTCCACCACAGCCCCCGCCTCTGCTACTACAAAACAATACCTTCACCTCTGCATATGAATGGCACAGCTGCCTCCTGTACATCCTCTTCTCTGCTTTGTTAACTGCCTATTTTACAATGTTATGACCACAATGCCACACCTCTTTTTGGGCCCATCCTGAGCTGGTGTTATTGGGGAAAAAAAGAACCACCTTCCCAACCTCAACCTTCCCAGCTTCTTTAGGTTGACAGGTCCTGAGGAGATGGACTGAGACCAACAACCTTGGTTGCCTCTCCCACTAGGAAGGAATGTGTACCGCATTTGTTCGAGGATGAACCCAGAATACCGGGACCAACTGTAACAGCACCTGAACTTATCTGCCAGGCACTTGAGCCCTATCATTCATGGCAGCAAAATAGTTGCCCCAGCGTTCCTTGTGTTACACTCACCTGGCTCCCACAGGGGCGTCGGTCGGACCCGGACTGCTGCGGCCTCCACCCACGTGATGCGTAGTGCAGCGATGACTGACTGGATCTTCCCTCCTAATCTTGCCTGCTTGGCTCGTAGAAATATTCTCCTACAAGTGGAGAGATGGGTTTAGCCACTTGTGGATTCACGTGATAGCACCCCCACTGTCCTCCCCACTAATCACCTCTGAAGCGCCCTCTCAGCAATCTCACCTTATATTCTTGAAGGATGAGCCCTCCATCCTGCGAAGCAGGCAGGGGCGCTTTGATGACCAGTTACTTCACTGGCTTGAAGATATTGGAAGAGTTGTAGACGAATCCTGACTCCAAAAGATCCTGGCGAAGAGCCGTAAGTATATAGTTCGTAAGAGTTCAAAATGTCTGGAATTCACTCCTGTCTAATTCCTCTTTTATCTTGCAGCTTTGACCCAATAAGAATATTGACAGCTGAAAGCGCTCCGGTAAAAGTCTGTGTTACCCAACACTGTCCGGTGAATAATGCCAAGGGTTAAACTTGCTGCTTTCTCCTTATCTTACAGGTGCGGCATAAGAAGATGTGGCGTGCTGATGAATTTTACCTCCGGCGGTAAAATCAGGTAAGCATATATCGGCTAAAGAGATTGTCTCTGTCTGTTCTCTCTGCTCACCTTGTTGTTTCTTGTCCCCCTTAGGTGCCAGGATTCGGCGATGTAAAGATAGAGACAGCGCCGGATCGAAGAGATGCTGCGTGGAACGGTGAGTTTGGCGCGGTGCTGCTGCTGGCAATGCGATGCGTTTACAACAAAGTCTTTCCTCTGGTTTGAAGATGCGATGAATCTGGAATCAGGTAAAAAATCAGGTAATACTCTTGTTCTAATCTTTCCTTCTTTCCTTCTTTCTAGGTGCTCCAGGTTCGAGGTGGGAGTGGCAGAAGGCTGGATGCTGCTGCTGGCACGGTGAGCGTTACGCTGCTGGATGAGGAATAACGCGAAGCATGTGCTACTCTTCGGGCGTGGTTTAAATAGCCTCCAAAGTAGTTCCAGGTAGCTATTCCTCCCCGACCACACCCCAGTAACAAAATAGTCCCTAAGATAAAGTAGTCCCTTCCAGGCCTCACACGGGCTTGGATCTTCTTGCAGCATGGTCTGCATCAGGTAAGTGTGCACTATGAGCCTGGCGCCGTAGGCGCCAGGACTGATGTCCCATATGAGCCTGGCGCCATAGGCGCCAGGACTGAACCCAGACAGCCCCTAGCAGCGGTTGCTGGGTTTTCTCAAGGCGACATGATGCCTGCTCCCGGGGCTGATGGACATGGTCTGGATGCCCGGGGGTATGCATCATGACAACTTGTAAGGACAAGAAGCACTCTCCATCCAGAATCAGGTCAGGGAATTCTCAGTACCCTTGCTCCTCTGGTCCATTTTGCTTTTTTGCAGCCATAGTTTAAGAACCTGGCTAACACACAAAACATCCTGGGGCTTTAAATCTAGGAAACCTTTTGCCCCCACCATCTCAAGCACCCATAATGCCCAAATGAATTTTGTCACAAATACCACATGAGACATCATCCTTTCCCATTCTGACACGGACATTTTCAAAGAACTCATGCATCAAACCTTGTAGCAATTTAACAACAGTTCAACATCTACCATGTCCTCACTTTTTCTCCTGAGAATTTCACAACCTGATAACCCCAGAACGCTTGTTTACTGTGATGTTAATTCCATTGAAGAATGTCATTAAAGAAAAAGTGTCCAGATATCTAGGCGCAGTATCACATAGATTTTCATGTCCTTTACTTAATGGTATTTGCATCAATATGCTTATCGTCAGCCTTTATTAGATTAATGTATAGTTCTGAGGTGCAGACAATTTGTTTATTTAGTGTCTCGGGAGGATAGCTCAGGAGCAATGTGCTCACCTTGGAAGCAAGGCGACAAAGAGCAACACAGGTGCGATCACCAGGTCCGTGCCTAGAAACCTCTGGGTATAAATAACCTTTCATATCATATCATATCATATCATATCATATCATATCATATAGGTACTTGTTGGTATGCTTGACCAATAAAGTTATCTGGACCTCAGATGTTGTGAATATTAAGGGATTATGGGTTAAATAGAATATAGTTGGTCAAGTGTGAAAAAATGTATCAGAATTATTCTATATCCATTTCAGTCTCCCCATTTGAAAAATATAGCAACTCGAAATATTCAATCTACATCTGACCACCAATATTATTCAAGAGAAAATCGTTGTTGATATCAGTGCCTTTCCTAATTCTGTACCATCAATGGTAGAGTTGTTCTTTCTGATTGCCTCATTAAAGGCTTTACAAAGGGCCATGATATGTTCCTATATGTCTTCCTATTAAGTAAATCCTTGTAGTTTTTCATTTTGCATACTCTAGAGTTGTGATCTCTTCCCTTCGTAGACTTTCATTCTTCAAAGAATAATTACTTGGCTTTCCTGCAATCACGGTCAAACCACTCTTCCTCATGGATGACTTGATTCTTTGTGGATGTAGCAATAATTGATATAAAAGGAACCACATTTTCGTAAAATTCAACTGCACCCTGATTCAAGCTACTTGAATAGATAAGAGCACTTATTGGTTCAATCCGACTCGAATTTGCCTGTTAAATGTTACATTTAAACATTTGAAGTACTACCATGAGATTCATCACCACATATATAATTTGCCTTTAAATTGCAATGCTCTGGGAGCTAGGCAATGCCAAATGTTAACACGAAGGGAGGAAAAAAAGCAGGATTATTAAATTGATTGATTGATTGATATTTTATTACTATCGCGCTCGTACACAAGTGTTTCAGAGCGCGACAAAGGGGAGAAAAAAAACTGCGATCTTACTAGGCCCAGTGACATTGAGAACGCGCAAGTGCATGGGAGAGGGGGGAGGGGAAAAGTGCATGGAAGGGGGAGAAGTGGAAAGTGTGAAGCAGAGGAGAAACAGATAAATAGCAATAAATAAATAATAAAGGCAACAAACAGTGGTAATGCAGCCAGCAATTTGCAAGTGCTAGGTTTAAGGCAGCAGACAGGGTAGGTCTGATAAGTGCAGAAAGAAAAAGGGGGGTGTATGGGTACAGATACAGACCCCAGTGCAAGGGGTGGCCCGACGGCAGTGCGGGAGGGTGGCAGGGTGAGCAGGTACCTGGGCCCGAAGGACAGAGGGTGGCCAGGTGCACGGTGCCAAGAGAGAAAAGATCAGCAGGGGAGAGGGGGAGCGAAAGCAGAAGAAAAGAGGAAGGTCTTGAGGTGCTTCCGGAACCGGAGATGGTTCTCCCCAAGTTTTAGAGTGGCAGGGAGGCTGTTCCAGAGGGAGGCCCCAGCCAAAGACAGAGATCTACCCCCAGCTCGTTTCTTTTAAAAACAACTGACCCTGAGGGAGTTGCAGGTAGAGGAGCGAAGAGCTCGAGAGGGGAGGTATTTGCGGAGGGATAGCTGAAGGTATTTTCCTAGCAGGGTTGCTTCAAAGAATAATGCTTCTCTATGCAGGGCAACAAGTAAAAGGCTCCTACATTTCAGCATGCTTCTGTTAGGCTGGCTACTTTATTTTGTTAAATACTGGAGGGAGGCAACAATCTTCTACATACCAAGAACACAGAATCCCACATACGTAAGAAAAAGTAAAACAAGCAGCCAAGTTATGACTGCAGCACAAGGTGTGGTATGTTTACAGGAACACTTTACAAAAACCTGCATGATAAAATCACTTGCCTGTTACAGGCAGGGATTTGAAGAACATGCATGTCTCAAGCATTGTTCTTGAGTTGTGGTATACTATCGATGTTAGACCTGTGAAACTATCCCTAACCTCTTCTACCCCAGCATATATTCCTATGATTAAATGTGTTGACTTCTAAAATGGTAGGTAATCCATTTTGATGTTAACAAACTGGATGCACATGTGTGTTTAATAGTGATTTTATTTACCAGTAGTGTTGAACGCACTGCTTTGTGTTTAATAAATTGTATGTTCTTGTACTTATCTCTGCTCCTTAATAGACTTTGCTATTGTTAACTGTGCTTATTTTTTTTTATAATTAAAGAGTGCCATGGCTTAAATCAATCCTCCTACTCTTAAAGCATAAATTAGGATTTTCAAGCAACGATGAATCTACAATATGAAAATACACGTAAAATTACTTAACGTTCCTATAAATTACATTTCCGTCCTCTGAATCATTTAACTAATAATCAGAATACAAATGATTATCATAGTGAATAGCAATTATGACTGTAACCACTAATTTACCACAATTAACCATAAAGCCTGTAGGGTACCCAACCTTTGTCTTTGTCATGAACGCTTGCAATTTCAAAAATGTTTTGTTATTTCTATATTGTGTTATCATTTTGTATAAGGTTCGAATAAACCAACGCAATACACATTTTTTTTTAAAGAAAACTTGAATCAGGCACGAAGTGATTAAAAACAGAAAGACGTTTAAAGAATGTCTTGTTTACATAGTCGGCAAGTTCTTCTTTCCTGAGGAATTCTCTTCCCATCACTTCTAAGGTACATGGCTGATTAATTCTAAATAACATAGAAATCCCTGTACACTGAAAAACAAGCATACCCGCCTCCTGTGTATAAGCCTTACTGTTCAGTCACTCACCCAAGAGAGTTCGGCCAACAGTGTAATCTGGTTGCATCATGCAGTTGGCTTCGCAGAAACCTCCACCTTCTGCGAAAAAAAAAGAAAACAGGAGTCAGATAACGTTGTTTAGAAAATGTATTTAATATGCATTTTAAAGGACATGGTGCCAGTACAAAGTGTTTGATGCCTTATTCACCATCAGTACCTGGTGAGGGTCAACCAGAATGTAACAAGCATTCATATTGGCCCTCGCCGGGGAATTAGCAGGCCGGAAATTCCCTGGCACGCAGTACGTGCTTTCGTTTGTTCCCGGCAGGAGCGTGGCGGCCCCTTAGCCAATGAGGAGGCTCGAAATGGGGCAATCCCCGCTCCGAGGCTCCCCATGGCTGGAGGCTGACTTCGTCCCCCACCAGGGACTCTTGTATGTTTATTTTTTCCCTCCAACCCCCTCCCCTGCAAACTATCCTCTCTCCTCCCTCCCAAACCCAGTTACCTTCTTTTTTCTTTTTTTCTCAGCAGCAAACGCGCTGGGAACACTTCTGTTCACAGCGCGTCCGCTACCGATGGCCGCCATGAAAAGGGAAAACGGACTACGTTTTCCCTTTCCTGGCGGCCATTTTTGAAACTTTATTTTTTCCTGTTCCGAAATACGACAGTGTTTTGGAACACAAAAAAAAAACAATTATTACCCTGGTCTAACGGGGCAGGGTACTAATGGCAATAAGCCCCTCGACGGTGGGCCAATACCGCCTGTGGTAATGCCCACGGGACCTCGTTAAGGCCCTAGCATAACTATGGACCCCGGGGGCATTACCTGGGGCGGTATTGGCCCGCTGTCTCAGGGATTATTGCTACATTGGTTGGCACTGCTTGTGCATTTGAGAGAAACATCAGTCCCTTGGCATCACAGAGGCCGCTGGCATAACGTCTAAGCCTGCACTTGATATGGTAGAAGCAACTGGATCTTACCTGGGGACTATACTTTGCATGAGATATGGCGGTGGCATATGGCAGCAACTGGACATGTGAGGCTGTACATGTTATTTGGTGACTGTACCTTACATAAGAGACATTATAAGGCATTACTCCAGTATTGAGAGTGTTAGGTATGATTCTATTCAGTACCCTGTGGGAGACCGCACCAGCCTTGGCAATAGTTAACCCACCCTTTGGTATAAGCATGTACCACACAAGTTGGTAGAGTGACTGAGCAGCCAGGCTTATCTTAAGAGGGGTCAATGTGAGCTGTGTGGTTGTAACATAGAGTTTCACAGTGACAAGTATCCAAATAAACATTTACACTCAAGGTTTCTTGATTACCCAATTATTTATTCATTTAACAATCAGTTGAATAAGCGTTCCTTTGAAGGGAGCAAAATATGTAACACTTAAAATATACTTCACAAATACACACTCTCAGTTTCAATAAATCAGTAGATACCCATTTGGGATGGCACACAGACACTTCCGACACCCTGAGGTGACTTTAATAACTTGGACACTGTTGACATTGATATATCACTGGCACATTTAGAGCAATACTGAGTTTGGTGTCAAAAGGAAACGTTTAGGGAATAAAACAATAGTTAACAAATATTCTTAAACAGGTAAGTACTTTAGAACCACCCAATGCAATGTAGATTAACCTTTTCCGAGCTACACAAGTTATAGAATGTGCAACTCTTTAGAGGGATAGTTAAAGCACAAGGTCAGAAGGTAAAAGAGTCTTTCAGGGAGCCAGGACAGCCAATGTCAATTGAGCAAAAGTCTAGGGGAGCTGAAGCACTTCATGAAGATAAGTAAAAAGTCTTGTAAAATGTTTACGAAATCTTTGTAGACAAGGAAATCACTGTTGGGCCTCAAGCTGGGAGGCTTGTGAAGGGCAAAGCTACAAGCAACTCGGCAAAAGGCAACCAAGGCAAGTCTCAAATGAGAGCTAGTAAGGCTACACAACAAGAGGTAAGTACCCCTTAGTTTACAGTACCTTAGGTCTGAAGAAATTAGTTCCAGCTGGCTTCTGTTCCAGTTGTAGTATGGCAGATCCTGTTGTTTGTGTGCCTCAGTCGTGGGGACAAGAGGGAGGACGTCTGGGGATTCCTGCACTACGATTTGAGGGTCAGCGGCAGCAATAGGCAAACTTCAGATCAGCAGCACTTTGCGGTTTCAGCTTCTCGTGAATAGCACCACCGCAGTTCTCGGATACCTTTTGGACTTTCCTCGCATTTGGGGTGCAGCACTCTGTTGAGGTGGCTCAGGCTTGGTCAGTCCTGCTTCATGGGAGTCTGGAGGATCTTCCTGGAGCTCGGGTCTGACTTAAAGACACTCACTCGATTCCGGTGTTGCTCTCCCTGGCAATCAGTTCCTGCAGCAGCAATGGACGTATAGTCAGCTCCGAGAGGATTTCCAGATGAGTTTGTCTTGGGGTCGATTGGTCCCACCAACCCAAGGGGAGAGGTAATCCTTTGCAGGGCTTCTCTAGTTGAGATGAATTTGGAGCTTTAGCACTGCAGCAGGGCTTCACCGGGAAAACCAACGGTCCAGGAGTTGCAGCAAGCATATCGTTCAAGTTCTTCTTCGGATCCCTTCTTCCAGTGATCGACTCGGCCTTCTGACAAAAAGACCTTGCCTTTTATGCAGGTTTCCCCCATTCATTCGCAGCCTAGCTGTCACTCACACAGCAGGGTGACTGTCCTTTGGGTGCATTCCTGTAACCAAGGGGATTAGGCACAGGGAGTTTCGGGCACCTCCCTCACTTCCTGCCCTGCCAGACACGCTGGAGCCAGAGGCGGGCTTCACTGGTGAATCCCACCAAAGACAAAACGAACAAAGGGACCTGATTTGGTGCGCACAGTCAATCTCAAGAAGGACCTTTCCAAAAAGAAATGGTGAAAAAAAAAGACTGGGGCCATTTTGACATGGGTGCTTCACTGTAGCTGCAATTGCAGCCCATGGTAGAAACAAACAATGGTAGGAAAAAGTAAACCACTGCCACGAGCCATTAATTGTAGAAAGTGTAACATAAAAATGTTACATGAGACACTAGACAAAGGGGATGTAAGTAACCCCTCCAGCACCCTATTGTAAGATAGTGTGTGCTGGGTCTAGAAAGTTACAAATGTAAGTAAAGTCAATTTCACTTACTGCTCTTGTAAACAGTAGTTTAACCAAGAGAAGGTATTTAAACCTTGGGGAAATCTGGGAGACTTCCCTTTGCCACTGCACTGAAAGTGCTGTGTGACACATTGTAAAAGATGATGCCTATGGAGTTTGTTACACTCCAAAACCAAAAGAAACACAGTGTTCAAATGAATGAAAAATATGTGAGAGAGTGGGAAAAAGGCCTCACTTTCTCTAGGATAAAAATTAAAAGTCCTAAAATCCAGCAAAAAGAGCTGGGGGTCTCTAAGGTAGAAGGGAATTAGCTAATTTCTAAGAATTCTCCCTAACAGGGAGGCAGTAGTGATTGCATTCAATCACACCACCAGTAAGGCTTCATATTTAAGATCACCTTAGATTCAACATACAAATTATTGAATTCGGTAGCCAATCACATGGCTTTATCAGTGCTTATTTTTTCAATTTTTATTTTTGTCTCCCATCAGTGGGCCCCTTTTTAAATGTATCATTTCATCCTTCTTAGCAGCTCCCAGTTAACCTTGTTATTCATGACCTGACTTCCCCACGAAGTAGATACACTTCAAAAACCTCCAGTGGTAAACTCTGCAGCCCCTTCTCAGCTCCATCACTGCAGTGCCGGACGTGAATGCAACTGGGAACTGAGGTCAGGGAGGTGAGTCTGAAAACAACCCACTCAGACCCCTTCTGCCACTGGCATGAAACCTTTAAATGCTACACCAAGGGATAATGATCAGCATATTGACTTCTTCAGTGTTTACCCTCTTTCTCTCTTGCCACTAGTGCCGGGCAGCAGGTAGGCCTGTGATGGCAGCTATTGGACTGCGCATGTTGACAGAGTTGCAGTGACAGATTGGAACTTTCCTTTCTTCAACAATGTGAGGCCAATATCCTGGAGCAATGGATTTCAAGGTCTTACTCTCTTCCGAGGGAGTCGGACACAAGTATCTGCTGTAAAGGGAGCAAACTTAACAGCTGCACCCTTCTGTCTCAGCATGGTCCGGCTGAAGAAATGTTCACCACAGTGAATTTCTAGTTCTGTGAATATCTGGCACTGCACAGGACTCTCTCATGGTAATCTGATCTACTTGGTGTGAGACTCTGGTTCTAACTAGCTAGATGCTAGTATCTCATGTAATATTTCTTCCTTGTCCTGACCATTTCTCAACATTCCTCTCACCTGCACCGCCTTCAAGATGCCTTGCTACCAGAAGCCTGTCTCCCTCCTCTGTGGGGCCCATCCATTGTGATGCTCACAGAGAATAATAAGTGAGAGATTCTGAAGAAAGTGGGCGATTTTCGGTATACTCTGTTCAGAGGTGGAGCCTGTGCCTTTACATCACTCAGCTGTGGTGAGATGGTGTGAATCAGCGTGACTAACGTGAAGGCTTTGTAACAGGGATCTGCAACCTGTGGCTGTCCATTGTTTTGGACTCCAACTCCAACAATCCCTAACCATTTACTCTGCTGGGTAGGCCTAATGGCAGATGTAGTGCAGTTCTCCTAGAGAGCCAAATGTTGCAGACCCCTGCTTTATAATCTCTTTTCACCTGTCGGGCGAAGTGGGTGTCTGCTATGTGCAAAGGACGCTTAATACTAAATTGGCATTGTGGCTAGTTGCCAGAGCCACTGTTGCTTTTGGATCCTGCTCGTGCTTCCCCTTGTTCATTTTACCTCCCATGTTTGCAAGAATAAGACTTGGAGTAAGGAATTCCAGCGAGCTATTGAGAAACTAATTGAACGTTTCACACATGCACCCGTGTTGGCATCTACTGATCCCCTACAGTGATTCCACATGGCAAGGGATAGTACCAAGGAGATGGAAAATAATTGAAGCCACGGCTGGTTGATATCAGACATTTGTCAGCATCAGTTTGTGTATATGTGACCGGGTGCCCTCTGGCAAGGGTTTGAAAGCCCTTGCCACTTAACATTTCTATCAGTAAATAAAGTGATGTACGGAATTCTGTTTCTACTACTCAAACTCCCCATTCATAAAAACTCCATGCCAAAGCATAGTGCATCCATGTTCCTTTTCTGCACCAGCAGCCTGACATCTGCAGCCACTGCTCTCCAGTGGCACTGGTCAGAGTCAAAGGTTACACATGAACCCCAGGCAGATGCTGTAACACCAAGACCCTGCAGTCAGAGATAGCATTTGAGCATCTGTAGCTCTGAACTAAAATGCCATAATTGTTGCCTTATCAATACGGCGGCATCTCTAAGACTAGCTCTACTTGTTTATGGTATGGTGACCGATAAGAGCACACAATTATTAAAGCCACATTATTTTAATATCATACAAGTGTCATCCCTATAAGAGAAGCCTCCTACTGGACTAATGAGTTTTTCCTTAGTTAAATGTAGAGTGTAAGGGATAGAAATAGGTTTCGACACAGGACAGTGGACATTTACTTTATTGGACATCCTGACAGAGTTCTTAGTCCTTTTGTTGAGGTAGTGCAACCCCTATTAGAAATAGGACCAGATAGGTTTTCCCTTGCGTTACTTTTATATATAAATAAAAGTATTTGCCAACAAACATACCACCACTGTGTCAAACTCGTACTTCTGCACCCTTACAATTATGTATCAAATTTTAATTTTATTAATGACAATTACTTGAATTCTAACTAAATATATTGCAGAGGTGCATATGTTGGATTTCCATATTTAAAATATATAATTTTGTTTGAGCCGTATTATTTGTTTACTATAATGAAATGTTTTATATATAGTGTAGACAAGCATATACAAAACATACTTTAGTGTATTTTATAGTTCCATATTTTTGATATATTCAATACATGTTAATATATGTAACTTTTCAAGTTAACTGATTTTTCATGAAAATGTTATGAATACAACAGCGAATATAGGAACCAATGCATTGATTATGACAAAAAACAAAATAAGTGAAGCTTTTGCATTGGTTATATTTTCAGATCTTTACTATATGATATACAATATAATAAAAATCATAGTGTTACTAATTAAATATATTGAATTAATAAGGGTCAAATGGGGGAACAAACATGACGAACTTAGAAACAAATAAGGAAAGATAAGGAAGGGGGATAACATAATATATAAAGAGAGGACACTTTACATCAGATAATTATTAAGGCATTCCATTTATTATAACATTTAGGTAAGGTACTAAATGATAGCGCAAACATTATTTCAATTCTGTGGAAGGAACATATAGAATTCCACCATAAATTGTATGATAATTTCTGTGCATTTTTCCAGTTAGATGCAATGAGGTGAAAAGCAATATAACAAAATAATTCAATAATTCAGGTCAGGAAAAAGATGACACGAAAGGATTCGCTAATACACCAATCATAACATTGAATAATGATAATGGCTCCTGAAAAGTAAAGAAATATTTTGTAAGCATTTCCAAACTTGTGTCCGGAAGGAAAAGACATATTTGCAGTTAAATATTGAGTGGATAAAGTCAGTGGGAGGAGATTGACAAGACCAACATAAACTGTCATTATAGTTAGTCATTTTAGCAACCCGGTGGGGTGTTAAATATGCTCTATGTAATATAAAATAATGTGATTGTGTGAGGTTGCGGCCACAGAGGTGAAAAAGCATTGTTTCCAGATTTTAGTCCATATCTCTTGGGAGATTTCTTGATCCCAATCAGCTTCCCATTATACAGTAGGTTTAGACAAGCGGTCATTGGGCTGGTTTAGAATGGAGTACAATTTGGAGGCTTTAGTAGAGCGAGAGCATGGAATTGATTCAATATATTTTGAAAAGGATATTTAGGAGTAAAAGGGGATGGCTTTGGTAATTAGCTTTGTTAGAATAGTATATGTTTTGAGATCTGATTCATTCGGATTAAATCGGGTGCAGAATTTATAAAAAGGTATGGGTAAATTGTTATTGAACAGCAAAATGCCTGCAGAGTACCATTTATGTAATGTATTGTGTTTAGGCTTAAACACGAATGATTTGTTAAACAATAAAAAGGCGCTAGTTGGGACTTAGGCAGTAGGAGAGGTTAAAATTAAGCAACTCCATGCTTGTTTGAGGGAATGCAGGAGTGGATGTTATTTAATACCTGGCCATGAGGAGGTTCTGAGAAAATTAAGAAAGGATAGAGGTGCCATGAGCTTTGATTCTAAAACGATTCAAGAAGGGACATTGATGAATTGGGGTTCATAAGACAGGTATAGGGCAAGTTGTTGCAGTAAAAAGGATTTCTCATATTTGAGAAAGTCAGGAAATTTAACTCCACCAGAAGTTCTACAATTTATGAGTTCATTGAAAGCTATTTTGGGGGTTTTATTTTTCCAAAGGAAATTGGATAAGATTTTAACATTTTTTTTAAAGAAGGAGCATGGTAATAAAACCTATATCACAGAAAGATAATACAGAAAAATAGGACCAAGGGCCTCATTACGAGGCTTGCGCTGATGGAATGAAGGGGGCCGGTACGGGACCGTCACCCTTTACTCCGTCAGGGCTGATTATGAGCTTCCCTTTGTGGGACCCAGATCAGACGTCTGGTAAAACCAGACGTCTTTTCCGGGTCCCGCGAGGGGAAGAGGGTGGTAACAACGGGACACTTGTAATGTGCCCATTGTTACCTCCCTCCCCATTCCCATTGAGCCCTATTAGGGCTCAAATGGGAATGGGGAATGGTTCCTGCAAGGAGGACTTACTGGGTCCTCCTATGTCGGAATGACCCGGTAAATCCCCATTGCAGGAACCCGGTAATGGAGGCTGGTTTGGAGGCAGCCATGGAGCTAATAGCTCCATAGCTACCTCCAAACTCGTAATGAGGCCCCAAGGGTCATTTGGATGGAATCCAATCTCCCCAACCAAGAATGATTGCATTCTCATTTAGGTTTAAAGTAGGCACAATGGGCCTCATTACGAGTTTGGAGGTAGCCATGGTAGCCATGGCTACCATGCTTTTAGCGACATGGCTACCTGCAAACTCGGGTCCGGGTCGAGGTCGAGGTCCGGGTCCCGAAAAAGGGAACTTACTGGACCATTTTGACCTTGAAGGGCCCAGTAATTCCCTTTCGCGGGACCCGTACCCGGTACGTCTCCATTCCAATTTGAGCCCCCATGGGGAGGATGCTAACAACACGCCCGTTAAAGATGGGCCCGTTGTTTGCATCCTTGTCTGCTAGCGGGTCCCGCTATTCACGTCTGGTCTGACCATGCGTGGAGAGCGGGACCCACTGCAGAACTCATAATGTGGTGGCCTGGAATGAACAGTGCCGGTCTCTTACCACAGTGTTAACATTAATACATTTGTGCATTATACCACTGAGTCCATTAGCAATTACTTTGGTCACCATTTTTTTATCGGAATTAATTAGTGAAATGGGGTGATCATTTTTAAGTAACGAAAGGCCTTTGTCTGGTTTGATGAATATAATTAGTAGACCTTCTCCAAAACATCTGCTGCTGGACCCTAAAGCAAAGAAATGGTCGAAAGGGTCTAGGAGTTTAGGAGAGAGTAAGGTAGACAAGGAACAATAGAAAATGAATGGGGAATCCATCAGGTTGTGCAGCTTTGCCAATTTTAAGATCTACTGGATGGTCGATGATTTTCTTGTTGGAGTTGAGATAGTTAAGATAGTTAAGAATATTATCATTAAGAATGATTTGGCCAGCTGAGTATAGTTGAGAATAAAATTCGAAAAAAAAGCATTGTTAAATTGTTGTGAGTTGGAAAGTCTGAAACCTTGTTGGTTAATGATAGAAGTTATAATAGTTGTTTCCATCCTCCTTTTAATATATGCAGCAAGTAATTTGCCAGAATTATTGGATCTACCATAGAATTTTGATGTATATCTCAACAGAGATGAACAGGAGTTGTATGTTTGTATTTATTAATTTCAATACGTTTTTCAAGGAGGCATTTAAAAGAGTCTTCTGGATGGTTCTTAAAATAAGCTGCTTCAAGAGGCCACCAGAAAGCGCTGATGGTAGCAGTCTAGGCGTGCAGCTCCCAGCCCCTCGGCTGGTAAAGTGGCTAGAGCCCCCACTTTAGACCTCCCCGGATGGCCAATTTCTTTGTGGTGCCGTCCCTGAATAGTTGCAAAATACTGGGTTGTTCCGCTAGTGGAATCCGAGGATATTGGAGGGGCAAGGTTCCCTGAGAAAACAAAAGTGCCTTTCCCAGAGGAAGAGCTTGGTGACTGCAGCGTGGCTTGGGGAATGGGGAGCAGACAGAGGCCTGCAGTCGGAGACCCATGCTGGAGGGCTTCTTCAGAGTCTGTGCATGGGAGTGCTGCATGTTGGGTGTGAAAACGGAGACGAATTGCAGTGTGGTACATTTCCTGTGTGGTGTAACAAAAATAGGGCCACTTCAGAGTTGGAGGAGGACCTAGGAGAATTTTGGGAAGACAGCCATTCAGTGGTGTGGTTTGCTACAGTAGACTCTGTCCTCCTTCCGTGGGCTGGCAGAGGCAGGAGGAGCTCAAGAGGGTGAGGTGATCAGAACCAGCCAGTTGGGGCCTCACTGCCTCGTATGGACTGGAAAACGTCACTGGGGCGATTTGAATACCTACAGAGACAGGAACCCAAGAGTGGGTGTTCAGCACAGAGCTTGGCAGAAGGAGGTGGAGACCCAGTGTCTACAAAGAAGGATATTGCTTCTTTAATGGAAGAGATACGAGGATTGAGAGAAGACATTGGGGGCAATCTGGATAAAATGAATATTAGGATTGACAAGATGAAGGAGAGACGTCAAGCGGTCGAGAAAACCAATCATCCCTCGACACATTGGAAACTCAAATGGGTATGCAAGTGGCGGTGTTGGACAGGAGAGAATCTTAAATCACCCTCAAGATGGACAACCTCGAGAACCGTGAGAGGAGGAGCACTCTAAGATTTTTTGGCATGCCCGAGAAGGTTGGAGAAACCGAGATGGACCTTCAGCAGACTATACATGGGGTGGCTAAACTACTATTCGGAGATGACACCATTGACAAACCCAAAATCGACAGGGTGCACAGGGCGGGTGGAGCAAGCAGGGGCCTGTGGTCTATCATTGCCTGCTTTCACAACTACCCGGAGAAGATGAAGATTCTAGATAGGGCAAGGACATCAGGTCCGGTGATGCAGGGCAGTGCCAGAATCATGTTTTTTTGGGACTTGTCCACCCTCACATTGGCTAAGCAGCATCTATGTGCTTGCCTTATGAAATGGTTGAATGAGAGGGGAGTGCGCTGCAGATGGAGTTTTCCCTTCTCCACCTTTCGAGGTAGATGGCTATAACTACAAACTGGTCACAGAGGACGACATACATAGGGAAACTGGAGAATTGACCGTGGATGCAGAGACAACGCCGGAAGAAGGATCAACGGGACCGGAATATATACTGTGTCACATAAAGGTACCCAATAGGCGTTGGGTGCCCGGTTCAAGGAAATTCAGGAAAATAAACACTTCACTGATGACCGATACCTGAGGAGTGCTCTGTTCCCCGCCATTTGTTTCTGTTTCTGAGTCTGTCGAGTGCATAGCGGTTGAAATGAATGGCCCATCTTTGGTGGAAGGTCTACTTTGAAGTCCTGGATGTTTGTCCAGACAGAATTCATGGAAAGGGGATGTTTTGGGGGGATCAGGGTTGTTGGGGAGGGGTTGGTGGGGTTTTAAGGGCAGTGGAAGGAAGGGGTTTCTTTGAATAGAGGGGAGAGTGGAGGTGATCTGAGGGTTCGGGTCCTATTGGTCTGGCACTTGGCCAGTGATGTTAACTGGGAGGCACCGGCACTTCAGAGGTGTGGGGGAGGGAATGGGGAGTGGAGGGGGCTAGGGAGGCCTGGTATAGGGGAATTGACAGGGAAATACGGTGTGACCCGAGTAGAGATTAGTCTGGGTTCGATGTAGTGTGGGCAATGGATGGAGGTTGAAGCATGGCAATGGCGGACCTGAAAAAGAGGGGAGGGAGTGACGGCCTACGGATCTGCATGTTGAATGTTAAGGGGCTTAATTCACCTACTAAAAGTTTCTTCTTGGTGGCTAGAGAGTTTCAGAGGATGAGGATGGATGTTCTCTTTCTTCAGGAGATGAGGTTTTCTCAGGGAGAGGAAAGTGCGATTGCCTGCGGTCTACTTGGACAGGTGTATTGGGGGTCAGGAGACTCCAAGAAGGAGGGGGTGGCATCTTACTATATAAGAGGTGAGGGTGTGGAAGTGTGTGGACTGGAGGGTACTGGTGGTTTTGTGACTCATTAAGGTTGCAAGACTCACTTTTGCGACAATGTACTTCCCCAACCAAGGGCAGTTGAAATTTCCAAAGCCAATGGTGGCATGAGGGTTGAGTGAGGGTACAGGGTGCTTGATTGTGGGGGGTCTCAATATGTGGGTGGAGTTTTCCTTGGACAGACAAGCTCTGGATCAGTCGGGGATGAGGCCCCGGTGGGGCGTGGATAGGGTTTGCAGGCATTGTTTGATTCACACGACATACTGGACGTGTGGTGCTCCTTCCATGTCAGTAGAGGGGCTTCCTTTTTACTCTCTCCCACGTAGGACCTATACTCATATTGATTTGCTTTGTATCAAAAGGGAGCTGTGGGAGCTAGCCATGGGTTTGGGGATTCATCCGGTCAGCTGTTCGAATCACGACATGGTCCCCATGGATCTATCCTGGTGGGGGTTGTGTGATGGTGAGTCTTTGTGGAGGTGTAATTAGTCATTGTGGAAGGATAGCGTGTTCAGAGAGGACTTGCAGTGCGAAATCAAGGAATTAAATTCCACGTGAGCGGTGGACCAGGGTACGCAGCAAAGGTAACTTTGAGGGGGTTATTGATCAGGGAGGGAGCTCAGATAAAGAGAGAGAGAACGCTGTTAGCAACAAGACGGCACACTGAAATTGGAGCCTTGGAAAAACATGTACAAACATTAGGGGAGGAGTGGGAGAATGGATAGAGGAAGTCAGGGGCAAGAGGGAGGAACTGTGGTTGGTAGAGGAAGGCAGGATAGTCTGAAAGCTTCAGTTCCTGAAGGAGAAATATAAGGAAAAGGGGATAAGGCAGACGCCTTGTTGGCAGCCCGCCTACGTGGACAGCGGGCCAAACGGTGGATATCGGAAATGCAGGGACATGAAGAGGTGATGGAATGGATGTCCAGGGGGTTTGTGGAGAATTCTCGAGGGGTTATACAAGGGAGAGGAGATCCTGGACATGGAGAGTATAGAGGGTTACTTGAGGTATGTTTCCCTTCCGAAGTAGACTCCTGAGGAGGTCAGGGGGATGGATGCCCCTATCACCGGGGAGGAGATTTTCAATACAATCCGACGTTTGCATTTGAGAAAGGCCCAGTTGGGAAGATTGCTATACCCCAGGATTTTACAAATAATTTGGGAACACACTGGTTCCACATCTGGTTAAATTGTTCAATAATATTTTGGAAACCAGCCGGGCACCGGACTCGTTTGTGAAGGCCCTTATTTCAGTGATACCTAAGGATGGCAGAGATCCTCAGGCGTGTGGTTCATATCGGCCGATCTCGCTTCTCAATGTAGACACAAAGATATTCACCAGAGTCCTATCCTCAAGAATAGATGGGCTCATGCCTCGATTGGTCCACTCTGACCAAGTGGGTTTTATAAGGGGACGACAAGGAGTGGACACAATGTAGAAAACCTTGCACCTTGGCCCAAGGAAGGGAGGTGGCCCTACACTCCTAGCAGTTTACGCCAAGAAGGCATTTGACAGAGTTGACTGGGGCTTTGCAAGGGCTGTCTTGCTTACATTTGGGTGGGGAATAGGTTTATGCAAGGGGCTATGACCTTGTATTCTGACTCTAAGGCGTGTGTGGCCGTGAATAGGTGGTTCTCTCGTTGGTTCGGTTTGGGCGGGGGACGAGACAGGCCTGTCCCCTTTCGCCTCTTCTGTTTGCTCTTCCCTTGGAGCCCCTGGTACAGAGTTTGTGGGATGATACACAAGTGGTGGGGATTGAAATGGACGGCATGGAATATATATTGGGATTATGCGCAGATGATATATTGTTGCACCTGCAGAACCCCGTAGAGTATGTCCCAGTGGTGGTGTGGAATTGGTAGACCAGTATGGAGTGTTCTCTGGGATTTAAAATTAACAAGGGGGGATTGACGATCAGTGGGGACCAATTGAGCTATCTCGGCTTAGTGACCACAAGGGACATAAAGGGGCTTTATGAGGCAAACCGCCTCCCCTTGATGGAAGTTATATGTGGATATGGAAACATGGGGGAGGTTAACTATTTAGTGGCTCGGGCAGCTGAATGCTATAAAAATAAATGTCCTCCCCAGGATCTTGTACTTATTTCAGATGCTCCCTATTGTGGTTTCCGGACTCTACGTTTTGGGAGATGAAGGGGCGTCTTCTCAATTTATTGTGGCAGGGAAAGAAGACCTGGGTGGCGCATGATGTTTTAGCGCTCCTGAAAGAGAGAGGGGGCGTGGGTTTACCAGACCCGTACCTGTATTATAGTGCCATTCAGATTTGAATCCTGATCTCGCACTTGAGGGAAGAAGGGGACTAAAAAGGTTACAAAAACAATATACATGGGGCTGATTTACTAACCACACTTTTTCGTGTAACTTACACCACATTTATTTTTGCCTAAGTATAAGTTATAAACAAGCATTGGCAAGGCCAAATGTATGGGCTTTTGTGTAGGCATGGGAAAGGTACTTGCCAGGCACAGCCTTAGTGGTATTAACTACCCATTGTTGGTAGCAGGTGCAACATGGTGGAAGTACCTGGGCATTAACAGCAGTGCCTACAACCTATGCACAATCCAGCAATGTTGACTTTGCCAATGCTTGTTTGAAACAGCACTTCAGTGGCAACGTGTTTATAAATTGAGTGGCTTAAGGAAGGCCCGGTTAGACATTTTTATTTTACCAGTAGCGTTTTCACAACTCCAATTAAGTCATTAACTCACGGAAGACCTAATAAACAGCCCAAACTAAAAATGTGGTATTCACTACACCAGACAGTGCAATCAGGCAGAACTTACACTTTGCTGAAAATCCAGTGTAAGATGCACCTGATGCATTAGGAAAACACACTTACACCACAAAATAGCCTGTCTAACTTCCAGAGACAGAAAATACACCATTACAAGCGAATGCGGAAGTCAAATTACAGTACAAGCATTCTCAATTCTTTTTTCTCACAGAAACAAATATTTTTCCCATACACTTCCAATATCCATCTGAATCGCTTGCACCCTCAAATTGTAACTTTTGGCCTTCAATCAACACATTTACACCATGATTTTGCAGGTGTAACTTATGGCAGAGGAGAAAGCTGTTGAAAGGTTTAGTGAATTCCAGCAAGCTTACAGCATGGGGGTATCCCTGCCAAGTACACACACACAGACTACTGGCACACACCCAAAGGTGGGGCCACACCTATCTAGCACATCCTCGGCGTGACTACAGAAAAAGAAGATTCTCCAATTCACTAGCTTGCTGGCCTCTCATTAAAACGTTTTGAATACTCTTAGTGAATCAGTGTAATTAATGTTGTCATAAATTACACCAATGGTTTGGCATAAGTCATACATGCACCATTTAGTAAATTGGCCCCACATATATTTAATTGAAAATATGTTTATTAACATGCTTAATCAAAATATACTGGGCCATAGGTGAATATTTAAGAGACCTAATTCAAGCAGATGGGCATGTAACAGTAATTCTAAAACAGCTGATAATGTAGCAATGTTGTACTGAACTCTACCAGTCAAGCAAATAAAGTTTTGAAAACTAACAAAAACTGTTTGTGTTGTGCCTACAGCCCTAACTGCTGGACAGCTTTTAAACAAATGTGTGCGAGGAGCGGTACATAAGTCCTGATAGCATGCTTTAATACATTTGCTGTGAATCCGTCCAGTATTTTATTTTTAAAAAGTGCAAAATGTAGGTATAAAAATAGTGATATATTTTCGGTTCCTGAAGCATGGCATGGCCGCCAGAGATCGGCTAGGCGGTTAAAGTAGCCAATCGGTACTGCCACAGACCACAATAACTGTCTACTCTGAATTGCTTGGCAGGGCCTATACATTGCTAAAGCCCAAGTCCCAGGGTTTGTGGCCACTGGTCTTGGCCGCAAGCCATTGACAGTTGCCCACAGTGTGTTTATAGGGGCATAGTTGAAACTGGTGCAGACAGCAGGCCAGCCCCAATGTCAACTGTGAGATGATTCACAGAGCCAGCATCATGGCTGATTCCAATGGCCTAGGGATTGTGGCCACTGGCTATGGCCTCAAGTCATTAACAGTGCCCGACGGTCCCATTATGGTATAGTGGGCACTGACCAGCCTGTTGGCCAGGTCCAGTAGCTATTCTATTTTGGTTGACTTGGTGGGGCCTGGCAAATGGCTAAACGTAATGCCCCAGGCAATTCAGCCATACCATGCAATCAGAGTATGCCCTGCTTAAAGTGACACACCAGGGGACCCTGGAAAAATTATGCCGTTTAAAGATACATTGTAGTTCTTTTCTGCATGTTAAAAGAGGTTTTAATAAGAAAGAGTACTGGCATGGCAAAAAACGTCTGCAGTTATAAAAAACGTTTACATTCACTGAATAAACTTTGTTAAAGGGATGTTATGGTCAGGTTGACCTGCCCAATCTCTACTGTGAGTTGCTTTGTGAGGCCTGAAACAAGATTGAAGCCCATACCCCTGGGATAGCGCCCACTGGGCATGGCCGCAAACCATGGAGAATGGCACAATTTGCCATCCTGGCGAACACTGGGTCATGCCGCAGGCCAGGTACAGTGGCAATTGCCAGTGGTTTGATGGCACCATGAGCCTGGTGGACCTTCCTGCCCCACCCAATTCAGCTATAACTTTCATGCCCAGGACGCATTGCTTAAAATAACACAGGACAATGTGCGTTGCAAAAAATAAGTTTCTTAAAGGAATGGTAATGTTAGTTCATATATGTTAAAAGAGTCGGTTCTAATAAGTTACATACAGTGCTGGAAAAGCATGAAACATCTTCAGTTATAAAAACCATTTAAATTCAGTGAAAAAATGCTGTTAAGGGAACATCATGGTAAATTGCACTAATTAAAAGCTTTGAAATTCAGTGAAAAAATCCTTGTTAAAGGGATATTATGGTTGTAGCGCAAAATCTAAAAAATCAAGACATTCGGCAATGATGATACACTATTCCACCATAAGGTGCGTCGCTGCGATGAACTGACCAGCTCAACACACATGACATCAGAGATGACATCACAAATGGCATCATCAGCGACAGCACCGATCTGTAACAATCCTGCCGGAAAGTCCTTAAAAGCGGTTGTGCTTAGGGACAACTTATGAAAGGTGACATGTGGGCCTCTTGTGAACTAGATCACATATCCCAAAATGCACTTATCAAACGCAAACCTTCAACTGAAGTTTTGTTGGTAAAATAGCAATTTAGAAATACACTAATATTGGAAATGCCTGCAGCATGGACCATAGACCTAGAGTATTCTTGATTCCTAATAAGGTAGGCCAATAGAATTAACCAAGCCTATCAACACTTAAAGTCAATGGGCACGTATACAAGAATTGCTAGACACAAGCGTGGCTATAGACAGAATACATGGAGCATTGGTGCATACAAAGCTGATGCACAGACAGTTAAGATCTGGTGAGGGGGAAACAAACTCTACGACCAGAGCAACATACACAGGAAGTTTAGAAATTGCATTGTCTGTTTGGGGCCTGCTTATTGTTTCAAGTATGTGCACAATGGGTTCAGGACAAATCATAAGGACGCTACATTCTAAAAGGTGAACGCCTACATGTGCAGCACCTTCAGCAGTATAATCTTTGTGTGTAAATGCAGCTCCTCCCGGCAGAATCATCTGCTTTTAAACTGCTTACTGTCACTAAACAGAAGGAACTTCCCAGGATACGTGATGTCATCAGTGATGCTCCAGGCATCTCCAGATGTGCTCCAGCTTTAGGCTTCGTGAATCGCCAGGCCCAAAGTGAAGAGGCTCACGGGCATCCATGATTGGCTCCACTGAACATTCTTGTGAATCCTGCCCAATGCGTCTCTTATGCTGGGCTTTTTGTAGGTCATTGTAAGAAAGACGCCATTTGCATTTTTGTTGTCTCAATTTGTCTTTTAGTTGGCTGTGTTCAGCATTAAATCAATTAATGAATGCTTAATGCTTAGGGCTGTGTCTCATTGATTTAAAAGAGGTGATTCAGTCCACGGCTTCTGTCAGATTTGTTTTATATGTATTCAAAATCTTTGAAGATGAGCATCTGGTCATAGCATTGGACTGTAGGTCCTAATCTTTGCCAAAAGTTCCATCCTTGCACATATTCCAGTTTACTACTGTTACCCTATGTTCAGGGGCTGAAACGATACTTATAATCAAATAGCAGAGCAATGAAATCATCCAGGTCGATATGCTTTTAAAAGCTTCATTGGAATTAAGGACACAGCCATGTGCAGCCAATGATCATTGCTGTGTGTTTGGGCTGCTGCTCAGGTGTGGAAACCTAGAGAGTTTAGGTTCTCTAGAATTCTACCTAGCTGAGGATTATGAGGTTCACCAAACAAAATATTCAAATCTCCCGTTGCAATTCATTCAGAGGATGTTACGTTTACAAGTTCAAATGCTAGGAGGACAGGCACAGCCCTTTCACCTTCCACAGCTGATTCATTTAGTTTCATTAAATCGTGCAATATTCACACCTATCAGAACAGTGCATAGTAGAGGGGGGAATCCAGTGTGAAGCTCCACAAAAACCGTGATATTATTATTAATATTTGACAAAAATGTTATTAGTTTTGATTAATACGTAACTCGTCAAATACGAAAGTGTAAAAAGATCACAATACAATTAATGAATTGCAAAAATCTAAAAGTACTCATATCAATTTTGGTAATATTTTAACATTAACATTTAACATTTTGAAAAGAGGGGAACCTTTAGTCCGCAATGCTTTGAAGGGACAGGAAGGGGGCACAACAGTGGGGATCCGGCACGAAAGAGGCACAGGTACATTGGGTAGGGTAGAACGGTTTGCATCTTTCACTCGTGATTCTATTCTCACACTGTGGAATAGAAGAGGCAGAGTAGTAGAAACAGAAAATGGACGTGCAGGGGTGAAAGAGGGTATAGCGATCTTTCCTGAAAACCGCAGGGAACCGTTGAATTACATCACAATGTGGTGAAAGGGATGTAAAGAAAAATACATTTACTGGGAGAAAATCATTGTTTTTGAGATGGACGTTTCCTACTCAGTAGCCTTCATTATATGTTTGGCGTTAGTGGTCAATAAAAAGACATACTGGTATGTACCAGATGTGGTAATGCAGGAGAATGGCATAGGCACTAAATACTGTATAACTACGAGGTGAAGTACCTAGAAAAATGGGCCCAATATTGACCTCTACCTGAAGGTTTTAGATAAAAATTGGAAAAGACCACATTTTAAAACACATACATTTGTGCAGAAATGAGCTAGCAAATCCCTCCAGATAATGGTAAAGATTATGTGGGAGGACACCGTGAGGGTGTGGAAAAATAAATATCTCAAAAGCCTACTCATACCCCATTTCCAATGTACTACACAGAATAATAAGGGGGGGGCATTACCACTTCAAGCAATGCCCCGGGGCATTACCTGAAGTGGTAATGCCCCTGTGTGAGGGGCTTATTGCTATTAGTACACCGGCCCGTAAAACCGGGTTACTAAATGCATTTTTGTTTCTGTTCCGATGTGTAGTCCATTCTCCTGTTTCCATTGTTTCCATTTTTTTGTTTACTTTTTTCAATGGCAGCCATTTTTTTAACATTTCTTTTTCTGTTCCGAAATGCTGGAGCATTTTGGAACAGAAACAAAAATGCTTTTAGTACCCCAGTGTAGTACGTGTAGTCCCTTCTTACTTAAGGTCTGTCGCAGATTGGGAGCGGCTGCTGCGAACAGAAGCAGACTTTAAAGAAGGTAAGTGGGAGTAGGGGTGGGGAGGGAACTCTGTGGATGAGGGGGGATGAGCGAGGGGAGAGGTAGAGGGAACCACACTTACTTCATTCCCGGCAGGGGAAGATGGTGTCCCCAGCCATGAGGCAGCTTGGAGCGGGGGATTACAGCTGGTAATTAACCCGTTCCAAGCTTTTTCATTGGCTGAGAGGTTGCCACTCCCCCACTACTGAGTACTATTAAAGCAATATGCCCCGAGAGGCGGGGGCATGACCAACCCAGGTAATGCCCTGGGGCCCATAGCATAGTACCCTGGCCCACAAGAACTGCGTGACCGGGGCACTAAAAGCTTTTTTTTGGTCTCAAAATGCTGCAGCGTTTCGGGAGAAGAAGAAAAAATACAAAGAAAATGGCAGCCGGGAAAGGGAAAACCGAGTCCGTATTCCCTTTCATGGTGGCCTTTGGGAGTGGATGCGCTGGAAACAGAAGCGTTCCCAACGCGTCTGCTCCCGAAAAAAAAGAAGCTAAGTGGGGTTGGGAGGGCGGAAGGGAGGGGAAGGGAAAACAAAACAAAAAAAAACGTACTGCGATCTCCGGCGGGGATGATGAAAGCCTCCAGCCGTGTGGAGGCTCGGAGCGGGGATGGCCCCGCACCGATTCTCCACATGCCTGGAGGCTGCCATCGTCCCCAACCGGGGACCAAGGGATAGAAGGTAAGTGGGGTGGGGAGTTCAGGGAGGTGGGAGGAGGGAGGAAAGGGGGGAAAAAATAAAAGCCTTACCTGAATCCCTGGCGGGGGGGCAAAGGCAGCCTCTCAGCCACGGGGAGGCTCGGAGCGGGAATGGCCCCACTTTGAGCCTCCTCATTGGCTGCTGGGCTGCCACGCCGCCCCAGCGAGGACAAGGCTGCTGGAATCCCGGCCGAGAATCGAAGGATTCTTGGCCGGGTAATGCCTAGGCGAGGGCCCATCAGAATGGCTCTTTCATTCTGATTGTGCCCTCGCAGGGTACTAATATGAATTAATGCACTGTACATATTAAAGTATCATCAGGATCTGCCACAGTATCATACTCATTTCCACCTGCTAAAGAGGGATACAAATATATTTTGAATACATTACAAAAAACAGCAGACAGCATTCCTGAAATAGCGTATTTAGTATGTCATAAATGTATAACAAAAAAGTTACTGGACCCACACTGTCAGATACTTCTCAATTTCAAGACTATCTATTTTAGAGTTTTAGTACTTTTATAGAAATATGTTTCTAAAAGTAGTCTTGATATGTGGTAACAGGCTGCTAGCGCAAGTCTACTGGTAAAATCAAACATTGATGCAGTTTAAAGTCTCGACTGTAACAAGGCCAATACCAAGGACTTCACAGCCTGGGGCAAGAGTCCTACCAGGGAACTATCTGGAGCCAGTCCACCCCCAGGGGAGGACGGTGAACAGTTCATAGGACCCCAATTCCTGTTCCCCCTTGTGCAAGCTTGTTTATGTGCCAAACCAATTTGTCTCACACCAGGCCTTATAAACAGTCAACATAGGTGAGCTGAGCGAAGGCAAGGAGCGGCCGAGAGAGAGCAGCTCTCCAGCACCACATGCAACCACTTAATGACACAGCAGTCCAAGACCTAACCGATTGAGAGCAATCCTCCAGCATCACCTGCTATTTGTGTTCCACCGGCGTAGACAGAGGACCAGCAGAGAGAGGGCCAACTGGCGTTACCATGCCTATGCAGATGTGGGAGAGGCAGCACCTCGCTCCCAGCACCGGCAGAAAACACCCTTAGCCAGTAGCAAGCACCCTACACCAAAAGGGACTAAATAAAGAAGCATAGACATCCACTCAGACTACTGTGCTTTCCCTAGGGGAGCCCAGACCAAAGACCCCAGAACACAATTGTGAACATTCTACTCACCAGGATGCCATCAATATTCCATGGCGGCACTGCGCAGAGAAAAGGGAAGGCTTAAACTGCTATTTAACATCTTTGCTACTGGTAACAGGCCAAGTGATCCAATGGCAGTTGAAGAGGAGCATAAAGAGGGCTACAGAAAGCAGGAACATGTGCATTGTTCTGTTTAGGTCAGAGGAAGAGAGGTGGCAGACCAAGAGACCAGTAGGCAGATGGAAGGAAAATTGGAGTGTTGAGGCAATTATATTGAAGCACTGACAGTGTCTTTGTGTGTGTGTGCATTTTTGTAAAAAAAAAATATATATTGTTCATGTGTAAGGCGCTTTATACATCAGAGTTGTTTCAAAGCCCCACAAGTTTAATGGGAAGGGAACAGGGGAAATAATATCAATGGCAAACACAGTAAATATACAGTCGTGGTCCTACTAGGCCTTGCAGCTCTTAAAATGGATATCTGAACTCTGTCCTGGAGGGCATAGGTTCAGAAGACCAGCCTAGTTTCTTGGAACAGGGTAACCTCTGGACAAGCCAGACCAATCAGGTAGCTATGCAGGCGGTCAAGACTAGTCCTCAGGCGGGGTGAGGGTGACTGAAGGAAACAGGCAGTGATGGTAGTCTTTAGGCCCCTTCAACATCGACAACACACCTAACTAAGAGGCAGTCCAAGCCCTAAGAAGAGAGGAGCATTGTGCTCAATATTACATGCAATGCAAGCGCACGCGGTTATTCCAATGGGCAAAAGAGGGTCTCTTTAGGGGTCTCTAGCAGCTCGAGAAGGTGGATGAGGCGATGAAGAACAAGTTTCCACTATTCAGGGAGGACCTGCACTTGAAGGCAGAAGCAGTCCAGAGTGCGGGATGGAGTTGCTAGTTCGCACTGTCAGTGAAAAGGAGAGGGGCCCCCAGGGGCCTCTCATGTGTGAAAGGGGCCCTTGGCACCAGGGGCCACTGGTTAGTGTTGTAAGTACTCACCGTTCCCAGGCGCACTTAGACCCAAACTTCGCCCATTCAGTCCACTCTGGTTGCAGGTTCGAATACGGCAAAAATGACTTCTCTGCAGCTTTCAGTTCCTGAGATACAGCGATGATTCCCAAACGGGACAGTGGTGATTTCTCCGCTTTGGGTGGATAAATCGACCAGGTTTCACTGCAGCAGGCTTCAGGGACAAGAGGGTCACAAATGCAGTGTACTTGCAAAAGATGTTGCCGCGGCAGGGCAACACGGTAACCATGTTTACTCCGGTCCTGGCACACTCATCTCACTTCAGACCTGGGAATGCCAAGTGTACAAAATTCGGTGTGAGTGACCGGGTACACAGAGCTGGCAGTATACCAAGCTTCAAGGGCCTCCTCGAAACGACGGCGAAGACAGAGCAAAGGTCCTCCGTAAGCTAGTCAGCTCACTGGTTGGCCCAGGGACACTTCCGAAAAAGCTTACTTGCAGGTTTTGATGAAGGTGCCGAGAATAGTTGGTCCCACTAATCCAATGGGTCGAAGCATCTTCGCAGACCTTCTAGGACGACCAGATGCAGAGGGGCCCCACGGGACGACAGCGGGCTCAGGGTGCCAAACCTTCCAGCGGGTCACCAGCGGTTCCTCGACTCAGCTTCGTAGTTGTAGGATACTTGGATCTTATCCTTTGTTCAGTGAGAACTCAGGAGATCAATATGGTAGGGGTGTTTTTGGCCTCCTCATATCCAAAGTTTCAGTCACGCCAAAACGAAGAGGACCCAATCGGAGATCTGCTCACAAACACACACTCCATACGTGGACCAATCACGGACCAAGGGGGTCCAGTCATTCAGTGCACTCCAGACTCGTTGGCACCCAGGATGTGTATTGGACTCAGCCGTTCCAGCCCACATCCTGGAGGCACACACACAAGGCATGCAGAAGCCAGCGAAAGCATTGGGTTTCGTGGGAAAGTGCATGACCAAATAAGAACTGACCCGAGTCGGCTCAACCTGGGGAAGGGCAAGATGGCCATAGGACAGGACAAAGTACCTCGTGGCATGGCCATTTTGGAGCTGGCCACCTATTTGTGCCAAACGCGGTTAACGCGATTAACATGGCAGGAAAGGGTTAAAAAGAATGTGAAATGATAAGTGCCACCAGTCCTGTCCAGGACACATCTGCACAGTTCATAAAAAAATCCACCGAGAGTATCTAGGGTCTTTGGAAAATGACTGTAGACTTCAAGTGTGCTGTATCGTAGGATACATTGCACGCTTGTTACATGTTGCACAAAAGTTTCAACATGGGACAAGGACTAAGGGAAAAAAAGTCACCCAGTCCTGACTGTCTTAAGGCCATATCAGTTTCCCCATAAAAGTGAGCAAAAGCCCAGAGGAGTGCAGCAGTAGGCTGTGCTTCTCTGGCAAAGTCAGTCAATGGTGTCTAAACAGCAGCAAAAAGGTTGGGGGTGTACACATGGAGGGAAAATTACATACAACTATGAAATCTTACCTAGCAGTGGCATTCACACGTGCAGTGCATTGAGGATAAGTGCAAGGGATGGGAATGAAGGGGGAGCAGAGGAGTGGACAGGGGCTGGCAGAGGGCCCGGGAGGGAAGTGCTAGGGTGGGTCCCAGGAGGAGAACCTCAGGCTACATGCTAGTACAGGCGACTCTCAAGGGTGGGATGTGGAGTCGCCAAGGAGGGGTCACCTTGGCCATGCAGTGGGGTGGTGGGGTGCTGTTATTGACTGGGAAGAAGGGCCTGGGATCCTGTGAGGTTCATGGGGATCAGGCCACCAGTCACAGCGGTGTGTGGTAATGAGTGTGGCTAAGACAAAATGAAAGGAGGTGTATGTGAAGTACTTTTTGAGTGAAAGGAGGGTGTTTGAGTAGAAAGGTGGGTGGAGTAGTATTGCAGAGGAGGGAGTTGTAGTAGCATGAAGAAGAGGGCTGTAGTGTGGTGACAAAAGGAGTTAAAGTGCTTAGGAAGGATTAATAGTGCATAAGAAGGAGTAGAAGTGCCAGAAATGTAGTAATGACATCTAAGGATTGTGTTGAGGCTTAGAGAGAGTGAGAGACATCGAAGGGATCGAAGAGGACGGCCAAGGAATTATAATGAGAGAAGGAGGATGGAGTCAGGTGGAAAAGAGCAGTGAGAGGAGAACACCAGGAAGTAAGAGGGAGATGAGTACAACTGTGTGATAGAAAGGAAACACAGACAGGACGAACATCTGCAAAGCACAATGCCCTTCCCTATTAGACCACTAAGCTCTGGATAGAGTAAGGACAGTTAGGAATTCCCTAAGGAAGCTCAGATAGAGAAGACAATTGCCTTTAGGTTTTCACTCATAGTATAATTAAGAACCTAGACAGTAGGCTGGAATCTGCTGTATATACTAACCTAGGTAGTAGGGACGCCTGTGTTAGGAAGGATTGGTGCTTTATGGACGAGAGAAAGAGATGTTGTGTGTGCTTTCTGGTTTGTGTTGTGAGCAGAGAATGTGTTGTTGTAAAATGAGCTTTGTGAAAGAGAGAATGTTCAGAAGGCTTGCCTTCTGAAAGACAGCTGATGTTCTATGGAGAGAAGGTTGGCAGGAGATGAAGGAGGAGATTGCTCTGGGGGCTCTCTACCCAGGCACCTGTATGACTAAGTAGTATTGCAATACACCTCCAAGAAGGTTTACCTTCATAAATATGACCTAAATTAAGTGCATCACGTGTAGAGTCTAAAGGCGAGCTGGCATCAACGATTGTCAATGTATAGAGGACTAAGGAGAAGCAGGGTGCCATGTTGTTTTGCGGGCTTGTTAAATACTATGCCAGGTTTGCCGACCATTTTGCAGACAGGTCCAGAAGAATCAGGAGTTTATGTAAGAAAAATATTTTAGTGGACAGTTGGATGCCAGAGGAATTTTGTTGACATCAAGAGGGCAAGATCTAGTACACAAGCTTGGGCCAGTTTTGATACCCAGTGCCCAAGGTAAATTATGATGGACAATAGTGACAGAGGTCTGGAAGCAGTGTTGTTCCAGAGACACCAGTGTGTAGATTGTGTGGTGGCTTTTGCGTCCTGTACCCTGAGGCAGGCGGAGACCAGGTAGTCCGTCATAGAAAAGGAAGCGCTCTGTGTCATCTGTGCCGTACAAAAGCTTACATTGTTTTAGTGGGGATGGCAATTCCAAGTGCAAACTGACAACAAGCCTCTTGCATGGGGTCTTTGCCATGAAGGCATTGAAAGGTGTCTCCAGATGTATTATGAAGTGGGTGTCTTCATTGCAAGGTCATGAGTATGTTCCAGGGAGAGAAAATACAGCGACTGATTTTCTGTCTTGTGCAAACAGGGGGGATCAAGAAGTAGAGGCTATTAGTGAGTGGGAAGATGTGGTTGAGCAGATTTATCAGGTGTGTGAAGACGCTCTCAGTAAAGAGCAGTGGACAAGGCAGCAAACAAAGACATGTGTCTCAAGGAGGTGATCAAGAGAGTAGGTGCAGGCTGGAAGGAGCAAAACAATGTTGATGTCAGGAAAGAGCTCAGTTTGCAGAGTGGATTTCTGGGCAAGTGAAGGGAAAATATGCCCTCTGTTGGGACTGAGAAAGAGAATTTTTGAGCTGGCTCATGAGAAGGAATTTAGGAATTACCAAATGTAAGGGGACAGGTAGTGATTACTCGTGGCGTAAAATATATATAGAGGTCGGAGGAGATAGTAAAGGGAGGGCAGTGAATCTGACAATTTCCGAGGAATCAGGTTCTACTGCTGTGGCGTTTAGATTTACCTAACATGCCATGGGAGTATGTGCCTCCTGATCTTTTGGGACCAATAACAGTAGAGCAAGGAGGCAAGAGAAATGTGTTGTTTGATCTATATTCTAAACGGATGCAGGTGAAGGTTGCGTGGGAAGCGGACTTGCAAGCGCTAGTTGATTTTCTTGATGGTGTCTTTCAACAAGAAGGCTTTCCTGCAGAAACACTAATGGACAGTGGGATGCAGTTAACCTTGTGTTTGGTTGAGTCCTATTTGAGTGGAGTAGGGTTGTCACACCGCAAAAATTACTAAACCATCCAGGGACAAATGGAGCAGTGGATACATTGAATCCCACCCTTATGCAAACTCTTTGCATGGCAGTACCAGGTAGAAGTAATTGGGAGGAGGAAGTGATGAAGAGGGTGTGTGCGTATCGAATAGCCCACATGCCCCATTGACTTTAATTCCCAGTGAGATTCTGAGAAGAAGGAAGCTGTATACTGCAGTTTGTCCTACGTGGTTGGGAAGAGCCAGTTTCATGGAGTGGGATGAACATAAGCTCAAAGAAACTGTTTTGACAAAAAATGTGAATATGAAGGAAGGCACGACTAACTCAAGAGCCTTAAGGGAGAAGAGTTTTCTGTGGGAGATGCGGTGAGAGTGAAGAAGAGTGGCATTTTTCCCAAAAGAAATAGCAGGTTTTCGGGACCGCAGGGAGTGGTGAGATTCTATGATGATGCTGTTGTTACAGAAGATGGAAAGTATGGAATAAGGGAAGAATGGCAAAGGAGAGGAGTCGGTGAGGAGAAGTTCACTTCAGGATGTCTGCAAGAGTGGTCACCTCACAATGTGTATATTGGTATGTGAGTGTATGTGTGTGTGCCTGCATGTGTGTGTGTCAGGTGTGTGAGTGCAAGTATGTTGTGCGTGCTATCTGGTTTGGGGTGTGAGCGGAGAATGTGTATGTTGTAAAAGGAGTGGTGGGAAGGAGAGAATGCTCAGATGGCTTGCCTTCTGGAAGACATCTTGTGTTTTAGGGCGAGATACCGTTGGCAGGAGATGGAGGCGGCGGTTGCTCTGGGGGCTCTCTAACTACACCACTGCATGACATGTTAGTATGGCAATACACCTTCAAGAGGTCTTACCTAGTGCGTTCTACTACTTGGGTCCTTCTTCACTGGATGTTCACCACATCCTAACAAGAGAGGGCCGGGCACAGGACCCATTGAATTCTTAATTAAAACCCCTGATCTGTCTCAGAGCGGTGCACAAACCACACTTCATTCTCTATATAAAACTTTTCATCACTTTCAAAATAATATGTATTTACATCATTTGTATATGTTTCCAATAATAGTATTCAAAAAGTGAACAAAAAGACTTCATAATCACTTACATTTCAATAAACACATTTATACAAACCCTCTTCTGAAACAATTTCTTCAAAGACATGAATTACATTTTCATTTTTCAAATTGATTCAATTAAGTAAAATACAATACACCCTTCACTCGACTCATTTCAAGTCCTTGAACTTCTTAAACTTTCGGTCCTAATAAATGTGATACTGTCTGAAAAGTCACTGCCCTTTTAAAAATGATGAATAACCTTGATGTAGCCTTGGACCTTTGGTAACCTATCTCGGAGTAGCTACTATCACTAGTAAGTCATCTGTTGTATTCTAAATTTAAATTTAGAAAATGCAAATCACTGAATGATATGTCAAAATATGTGCATTCTCTCGTAAATAGCAACATATTGTGTTACTACCACTGTTGTAGTATCGGGACGATATCTCGATTCAGGCCAAATTCATTAAAATAATCTGTCTAAATAAGATAGATGCTCTACTCAATATTCAGTAGAAATATTCTGCCCAGTACTTTCATTTGCTGACACGTGGCAACCACTGTCAAAATGAAAGAGAAAGGCATTATTTACTGAGTTCGATAAACAGTTTAATATCAATGCACTGCGAAGTTCTGAAGTGTTCTCTGTAGGATAGTATAATAACATGCATTGGACTATTATGATTTTATCAGAATACACAGGAAGTCCCTACATCCAGTACAATGGCATGTTCATGAAAAGAATATAGAGTGCATCATGGTGACCTCAAGTTTAGATGTCATCTTTACACAGGATGCTAGCGGACATCATTTTAATGTTGCCCAACATGAGGAATGATAAACAGCATCAGTTAGAACCCAACATACATTAGATGCAACTTCATATCAGATGTCCTCTTATGATATATACTTTAATCTCTGTGTCACGTCACCTGGGAAGTGAAGTGCCATCATCATGTGAACATTCAGTGAAATTGGCCTGGTATATGCATGTTGGTCTTGACTTTTTGTGAATATCTTTAAGTTGGTCTTGACTTTTTGTGAATATCTTTAAGTTGGTCTTGACTTTTTGTGAATATCTTTAAGTAAACTAGCTTTCATATTCATTATTCAAGCAAAATGAATCACAAAATGTGGAACAATATTTCAAATATAACCTAACTGTGCTTAATAATTCCATAAAATTCCTCAAGGAACTAGCTGAAAATGGTACGTTAATCTCCCACAGGATAGCTTCCTTTTCCACGAGAAAAGGTACATTTTGTACAGATAGACTCCTACATACGTCACATACACCTCGTCATCAAAGGACACTCCTCTTCCCTTTTGTATCCTCCAAGGGTCTGTTCGTGGCCCCCTCTGCTTTACATTCGCTTTTCTTACAACACCCAGATCGTCTTCTCTTTCCCTTCATTATCCCTGGATATCTTCTCCAAACTTACTGACAGCCTAATATCTGTACACTACTGGATGGCACACCACTCTCTCATGCTGAACACATGAACGACTGAGGTCATATGTATATATATATATAGCGGCAGAAGCCCTTTATTGCCTCCTCTCATCTCCCTATTTTCCTTCTGACACCCTATCTCTGCCCCTCTTACCAGAAACCAAGGGGTTCTCTTTGAATGCAACCTCAAACTTGAACCGTTCATAATCTCCATTGCCACATTGCCAGATTGAACATCTTGAACATCGTACAATTCACTCTAGTCTAATGTTCCTCTCCACAAAGACACTTATTTCCCCAGCTGCCTAAACTACTGCTCCTGCTTGTTCTGGGTTCTTCCCTGGACTCTTTTGTCCCTCTTGGTGAGATGATCATCAACGTTTGCATCCATTACCCCTTTCCTGTTCTGCTCATACCTCCGATCCCCTCACTCCAGCTAGGATGGCTGACCATGAGCAACCAATCCCTCTCAAAGGTTCTCCTACAAAACAAATCCATTCATGGCTTGTCACCCCTTTACTTTGTCCTCCTCATCCTCTCCACACCGACCCACATGGTATATGTTCTGCAGCTTTCGTCAATCTCACTCCCTCGTCCCAGGTGCCACCTCTGACTTCAGCGCCTTTTTCCTACTTGCTCATCACCCCTGAAATGCTCTTCCACCAGACATCAAATCCTCCCTCATAGAGAGAGTCTTCAAGATGTCCCAAGAAAAACACCTCCAATGTGTTGATGGGGCAGCCCTCTCCCCTAATCAACCTCTCCATATCCCCACAAAGTCACTCAAGTACACACTCTGTTGTACTAATGTATGAAATGACTTTACATAGTGTACATTGTTCTTTCCCTACCACCACCCACAAAATAATGTCTTTACCCCTTCTTGTGTATGCACTCCGAAGTTATTAGGTAAAATGTGTTGTATATAGCGTTCATTCTTCCCAGCATGCCGAGTGTATTAATGTTCTTGTCTTTGTCCTTTTCTCTGTATCACCTCCTATTGCTACTACCAGTTTCAGTTCATTAATCTACCTTCAAAGCCGTAAGACACTGTGGTGGGTCAGAAGAAGGACGCAGACTCTGATTTTCCATCATCCTGAAAGTTTTATTAACTTAAAGAATACATGCCTTCCTTTCCCTATTCTAAGGACTTTCCCTACCTAACAAAACTATCGATCTTGACTGGGACGAATATGAGCATTCCAGTTATAACTTTCTGCCCCCCTCCGGGGTCTCCCGTTTTCCCTGTTACCTGCTGTGCTCATGGATAATGTCCCTGGGTTTGTTATGCAGGCTGGACCTTGTCTCCAGTTTGTCAGGTTGGCCTCTCATGACTCTTCTGTTGTTCCTTCATGCATCAGTACCGGCTGTTTGCCTTGTATATCCTATGCCGGTAGGTTCTGCATCGGATATGGTGTATTGATATCAGCATTGTTCGGGGGACCTCTGTTCTACCATGGCTCACTTATGGTTACACCACCACTCAACCCTCTTTCAGGATAAGGATGGCTCGCATTCGCTTTAGCTTCTCTCTTCTCCATCGTTTCTCGATGCTGCGCATCTAACACTGAAGATCGCTTCCTTTCAATCATAAGGTGCTGTGCAGCCAATCTCATCTGTGCCTGAGCCCGCTAGCATGTTTGTAACTTGCAGGCTTCATCTCTCCTCTCTGTCCAGTCTCCTCTCCTTTCTTTTATTACATAGCCATGTGAAGTACCTGGCGCAGTCTCATATTCCTTTCTTTGTGTTGGTTTTGTCTTCTTTATTCCTCCACAGATCTTCTTCATCTCAGTTATAGGTGATTTTTCTCGTAAATGACAAATATGAGTTTCTTGCTGGCAATAAAACATGTCAGCATTTTCTTCTTACATTGATTTACTGGAGATATTTGAAGAGACGTGATTGGGAGGTCTCTTAGGGAGTTCCTCACAGAAACAGGAATCCTTGTCCCCCAAGGGGGAGTCTCTCCGGGTGAGGTCCCACTTGCCTCGACCCCTAGGGAGGTTATTGCAGAGCGGGCTCACCTCCCTAGCCTCACAGGGGGGTATTCTCGTGATTCATTGCAACACTCGCTGGGACTGCTCTGTTTCCACAATTAACAAACAAAAATGCCCATTCAGACAGAATGAGAAGCCCAAGGCAATCTAATTGGAAACACCTTCCACAGTTAAATTAAGTAAATCAAGTCAAGTTACAATATTCTCTAATCATACTATACTCATATTTGTACTGATAATATACTGATTTATTTAAATAAAAATATTTTTAAATTCTCAGCAATCAGAATATACAAATTCCAAAATTTAACAAATGCATTTTTTATTAAACACCTTATTTATTTACAAGTCAAGATGATTATGTTACATCACCAAATTGTAATGTTCTACATCACTTCGCCATTGGATTTAAAATACAATTAAGCAATAGTTCCCTTTAAAAAAAAAAGGTCAAAGAACATGAATTTTAATGTGTGTTCTGTTCTTCTATCATGACATATTTCAAATATGCTATCCTTCAGGTGAATCAGAACTGTCTTCCTACAATAATAAATGAACTTTTTTACATCCCAAATGGTAATCAACTATCAAATTCAAGAAAAACTTGCACAACTAAACTTAGAATCCTGCAACATAAAGCACACTCTCATCATTACCTGAAACCAAATGATAGAATTATCTCTATTACTAGAATTGTAAATAAACGGGGTGAATATAATATCCCATTAGGAAAAACCCAATGCTTACCCGTTACTTTGCTGATCTGGTAATTAGTGCAAAGTTCTCACTTTAAACATATCCAAGTATTTTTTATGACCCTTAGGGTCAACAGGAGTAGACCCTGCAAGAAAAATCAAAATAATCTCCTCAACTCCACAAAACTATTTATCATAAATCCACTCTATGCATTAGTAAAGTTTATCATGCGTTCTCACATCTTCTTCTACTTCAAATGAGCAATCTGCCGGACAAGCTGGTAAAACCAGTGCCTTACTCTGCGCTCGTATTTTAAAGATATTTATACTCATGTGATGAGTGATGCGTGACCTCATGTGACAATGTGCATCGCGGCCCACTACACGTAACAGTGACTATTTTTTGATCATATGATCATTCAGAATATATAAAGTATCGCTCTAATTCGACAGACTTTACTTGAAAAACATTGGGAGCTGATGATACATTTCTTCTATATCTCATAACCAGTCATAATTAACAATCTCCATAAAACATAGACCCAAACTAGTTTAGTATTGCAACTGCAGCACCAATTCCTCATAAAATCCCAACTAGGATTTACAAACAACATGTGCACCTCACGTAATTCAAAGTGTAATTGGTCATGTGATCTCTATAACATCCAGACAGTCCTTCAATCAGTACTCAGAGTTATAAAACTCAACATCATGTCTCCATGAACCAAACATTTTTTCCATAAATATTGAATGCAACACAAATCAACATCTGTTCTTTACAAGAAACACATAAGATCCTATTCAATATTCATTCCTTCCGGTATATTTCTTTCTGAAGTAAAATTGTATTAATATCATCACCTCTCCTAGGAGTTACCATGTTTTCCAAAATATTGAATTGCATTTGTGTGGCAGAATGTCTAGCATCATTAAAGTCTAATGGAATATGTGATTTGTAACTTTTGGTCATGCATTTGACTTATGCTCGGTCCATCTAGTTTTTGCCTTCTGTACGGTCATTCCGACATAAAAAATCTCACACAGACACCTCAATCCATGAACAAAATTCATTAAATAACAAGTAGCAGAATTGTGTAATGGTATCTGCTTCTCACTGTATGGATGGTTCACATTTACAGTGCTGACAATCATTGCATGGTCTTGTGTATAAATTACCTCACATTTCCTTTTTCTGTGATGCATAATCAGCTTTATCAATTGATTTCTCAAAGTGTGACTTTTCCGATACGCAAATATTCGAGAACTTCTTAACTAATGAGCTAAAATAGGACCCAACTTTAACATATCCCAACTTTGCCTTATGATATTCTTAATTTTCAAACTCTGAACCATATACGTTGTTACATAAACCAACTCCAGAGGAGGGCAATCTGAAACAACAAAAGAGATTTATGAGTTATTCCAAAAACATTTTCAGAAACAGACTTAATAGTTTCTAGCTTGCATTGCCTTGCCAAAAAATGTATATATAAATTCATTGGACTTTTTCATGTACTCAGTATTGTCAGAAATAATCTTCAAATATCTCAGTAATGGGCTCATTTGAATACTATCAGGGTTATTCGTGGATGAAAACTGGTCGCAAGTAAAATACTATTCCTGTCTGTGGGTTTAGATTATACAGTTGCCTGAAGTTCTCATTTTTTATAGTATAACAATCTCAACATCAAGAAACTGAATATTAGAAGAGCTAAATGTATCTAGGCAGCAAATTGTTCATATATTCAAAAAAGTTCATTAACTCTAACGTATTACAATGTCATAGTCCAAAGATATCATCAATGTAGCGATAGTAACATTTCAGGTATTGCGTTCATTTAGCATAATTAAGTACTTTCTCAATTATCAGAAACAACATATATGTGTTTTCATAACTTGGGTCTATCATTGCTCCATCACAATCCCTGAGGTTTATAAAAAAATATAATTCTCAACCCTAAAATAAATTATTCAAGCTCTGCACTGGTTACCAATTGAATCACACATTCTTTTTCGTATCCTTTCCATCACCCAGAAGTGTCTCCAGGGAGAAATGCTGCTCTATCTGCGTGAACTCTGCAAACAAAACTTATGTCAGGTCTCTGAGATTCAGTCAGCAAACTCTTCTCGCTATCCCTAGATGCAGGACGGTGAAGGTCGCTAACACTGCCTTCTATGCCATCACTCCAAAGGCTTGAAATGACCTCCCGCCTGATATACACGGCAAAATCGTCTGACGTTTTTAAAATAAAGCTTAAGACCCAGCTTAAGATCCATTTGTTTGCATAACTCTTGACTCTAGTATCTCCTAGACTCAAACCTCTGCATGTCTCTCATGCTTTACTTGTTATATGTTGTCCTTGTCTTGTTGTGCCCTTAAGCCTAAGGGACAATGGCTGTGCAATATAAATGTATTAAAGTAAAGTAAAGTAAAATACAACCTTGAGAAGAGTTAAGGTAAATACTTTGTCTGCTTGACATTTAGTAGCAACCATTCAATTACTTCAGACCTGTCTCATGTGGTACATTTGTATATAAACTAGCCACCTCCAAAATAATAGGTTTATCCTCATGTTCAAGAAAGTCAACTGATCTCAACTTGGTCAGAAAATGTCCAAAATCCCTTATAGAGGTTGCGCTTGCTTGTATTAAAGTTTGAACAATGTTATCTAGACATTGCACTAAAGGTTCAAGCAGACTATTTGTTGCTGCAATGATCAGTCTACCTGGAGGATTTTGAAGATCCTTGTGTATCTTTGGTAAGACATACAGAATTGGCATTGTAGGGTGCAGTTTGGTAAGAAAATCCTTTGTGTGATTTGATATGAAGCCATTGGTTTTTGCCTCTTTCAGAATATCTTTAATCAATGATTGAACTTGTTCAGTAGGATCATTAAAGATTTCCATGTATGTGTCATTGTCCAATGCTTGCTTTTTGACCTCCTGACGATAATAGTCCCCATTCCTGATAACTAATGCTTGTTCCTTGTCAGCAGGCTTAACAATTATCTCCTCAAATGATGAGCTTCAGAGTGATTCCATGTACGAGGAAATAGGTCAGGAGATTAGGAAAGGTTCAGGCCCTGTTCTGGTCCAGATTAAAACTATGGCACTATGAGATTAAATCACTGTAGCAGAACTTGCGAAGACCTGAGTGCCAATCCTATGGGCGTTAAGTATGATCTTTTACATATGGATTGAATAGAAACAATCAATCAAATTCGGGGCTTGATCACAGCAAAGTCACAGTATGATAAACTGTGTGGCCACATTCTGAGGGCCTTATTCATTTCCCAGATAAATCACAGGGGATGAATTTTCTAACTGTACGTCTAAATATAATGAATACAAGGAAAATTAAAGCCATCAGGGATAAAGGGGGAAACCAGAGTACAACTGTAACATATGTAACAAAAAAGTTCCTCAAACACTAAAGCACATTCTTCTAAATTGTAGGAATACCCATGACACAAGGTGTAGAATATTAGCTAGGTTTCTTGATAAACCTGATTGGCTATGTACTGATTCCTTTTGGGAAAGGCTAGTTTCAGGCCATGAAACAGGTTTGACAATTCAAGTTGATGACATGTTGAGATCTCTGTGCTTCCTAAGTGAAAGGAACCAAGATGCTGGTGATTCTGCACTTTTGTTTTTTTTGTACAGAGATCTGATTATTTTTTTGTCTTTGTTTTGTGTTTTTTTCAGAATAATTTTAATGAACTTTAATTGCAAGCGTCTGTTTCAAATCTTAATTTTATATACTGGTGAGTTCAATCTGTGTTTTGGGAAATGTTATAAGTATGTACTTTGTTTATTTGTTTGCTAATAGTATTGGCTGAATCGCAAAAAAATACAAAAAATTATCTCATTATTCCACAACTTTTTCATTGCTTGTTTTTCTTGATTTGAGAAGTTATTGTGTATTGTTTTTAAAGTTCATCCTCTTGAAATCCTGGAGATCTTTCTTATGAAAGTCTTCAAGTGTTGCATTTTGGACTGGCAGTAACAATTTCCTTTGGTGTTGTTGGGTATTTTGTGGATATTTGGGGCTTTGCGGTATTTTCTTACCGCCAAAATACCTTTAGCAATAATCACTCTCTGTATTCATATTGGGTCACACATGACAATAATACATTACATTATTTCAGAATTCAGACCTATTTAGATGGTATGCGCGGTAGTTTGCGTGGTTGGTTGGTATAGTGGTTGGTTTATTTGTGGCCCCAATATCCAACATCCCTTGTTTTTTATCTAGATTGTTCTTGATCACTAGAGAGACCTCAGGCCTACATTTTAGGGATACCACATTTTCAGTGTTAGTGTTGTGTGCCACCATGGGCAATTGTGGTATTTTTGTGGTAATTTCCACTACCTCATATACGCTAGGGAACTATGTCCAGAGAGTCTCTCTTCCCGTTGACTCATGTACCTCCAACAGGCTATGCTACATTCACTCACAACTGTCCATACTGAATAGAATCATGCACACATCTGCTTTAAAATGACAATTGCACTGTTTAAAAATCTACCCACGTTTAAACCTTTCCCCATGCAAAATGAAAGAGAAAAATAATACACACTAGCTATCTGTTTTCAAATATTTTTGTATTATAGAAATTTCATTTAAACACAGTTTAACTTTTTTTACAGAAATAAATAAAATGGTACAACATTATTTGTGATAAAATGAACAGAGAGCTGCGAGAATATATTCAATTGGTAACATTAAATATGCTGATAAGAGACTAACAGGGTAATTCATAGAATTTCGCAGAAAAGTGTCGCAAGCGGCTGGCGCAGAGTGTCCGCGTGCGATTGACTGCGCCAGGCACGTGCGCTAAAACCGATTTCCGCGCACAGCGTATTCATGGATTTTAGGCTCCCAAACCAGCCGTGGCGCAGAGTATCGCAGCGACCCTGCAGCAGCGCCGGTAACGCCCCCAAGAACGCCCTCGCGCAAGGAAAAGCCATCAAAATCGCTAAATCATCGCAAAGGGCTGCGCTAACCCTGGACCAGTTTACAGGGCTGCCAAACAAGGAACGCAAAGCGGGTAACGTGCATATCAGGGGTACGCGTGAAGTTATACACGCGATTAGCCAGGGTACGTGTATTACAGGGGTACGCGGGAAGTTTAACACGCGATTGGCCAGGGTACGTGTATTAAAGGGGTACGCGGGAAGTGTAACACGCGATTAGCCAGGGTACGTGTATTACAGGGGTACGCGGGAAGTTATACACGCGATTAGCCAGGGTACGTGTATTACAGGGGTACGCGGGAAGTTTAACACGCGATTGGCCAGGGTACGTGTATTACAGGGGTAAGCGGGAAGTGTAACACGCGATTAGCCAGGGTACGTGTATTACAGGGGTACGCGGGAAGTTTAACACGCGATTAGCCAGGGTACGTGTATTACAGGGGTACGCGGGAAGTTTAACACGCGATTAGCCAGGGTACGTGTATTACAGGGGTACGCGGTAAGTTTAACACGCGATTGGCCAGGGTACGTGTATTACAGGGGTACGCGGGAAGTGTAACACGTGATTAGCCAGGGTACGTGTATTACAGGGGTACGCGGGAAGTTTAACACGCGATTGGCCAGGGTACGTGTATTACAGGGGTATGCGGGAAGTTTAACACGCGATTAGCCAGGGTACGTGTATTACAGGG
Organism: Ambystoma mexicanum; assembly: GCF_040938575.1. Lineage (NCBI taxonomy): Eukaryota > Metazoa > Chordata > Amphibia > Caudata > Ambystomatidae > Ambystoma > Ambystoma mexicanum. The sequence goes on along the minus strand of NC_090927.1, from coordinate 222,661,996 downwards.
GTACGCGGGAAGTTTAACACGCGATTGGCCAGGGTACGTGTATTACAGGGGTGCGTGGGAATCATCACACGCGATTTGGCTGGGTACGTGTATTACAGGGGTGCGTGGGAAGTCACACGCGATTAGGCTGGGTGGGTCCTCACAGGTGTTCCCTGTACACCCTCCACGGCCCCTGCAGGCAGCCTACAAAACAGGGGACTACCCTGCACACCTGCTCATGTCCCCCTGCACCCCCACCCCCCAGCAGTGCAGGGGCAGCCTCCACCAGGCCCCCACTCATGTCTCCCACCACCCCCACCCCCCCGCCACCAGGGGCAGCCTCCACCAGGCCCCCACACATGTCTCCCACCACCCCCACCCTCCCGCCACCAGGGGCAGCCTCCACCAGGCCCCCACCCATGCCTCCCACCACCACCAACCCCCAGCAGTGCAGGGGCAGCCTCCACCAGGCCCCCACCCATGCCTCCCACAACCCCCAACCCCCAGCAGTGCAGGGGCAGCCTCCACCAGGCCCCCACCCATGTCTCCCACCACCCCCACCCCCCCGCCACCAGGGGCAGCCTCCACCAGGCCCCCACCCATGCCTCCCACCACCCCCAACCCCCAGCAGTGCAGGGGGAGCCTCCACCAGGCCCCCACCCATGCCTCCCACCACCCCCAACCCCCAGCAGTGCAGGGGCAGCCTCCACCAGGCCCCCACCCATGTCTCCCACCACCCCCACCCCCCCGCCACCAGGGGCACCCTCCACCAGGCCCCCACCCATGTCTCCCACCACCCCCACCCCCCAGCAGTGCACGGGCAGCCTCCACCAGGCCCCCACCCATGTCTCCCACCACCCCCACCCCCCCGCCACCAGGGGCAGCCTCCACCAGGCCCCCACCCATGTCTCCCACCACCCCCACCTCCCCGCCACCAGGGACACCCTCCACCAGGCCCCCACTCATGTCTCCCACCACCCCCACCAGTGCAGGGGCACCCTCCACCAGGCCCCCACCCATGTCTCCCAACACCCCCACCCACCAGCACTGTGGGGCACGTGGCCAGCAGGCAGTCAGGCAGCAGCAGATGGCAGGTGGGAGCGTGCTCAGGGCTCTGGGGGGCAGTAATTTGGCCTCCTGGCCAGGAGCGTGGTCTCCCGTGTGTGAACGCGTGGACAGCCTGATAGGGAGTGAAATCCCACACGTCAGCAAAGGCCCTTAGCGCGTAAACCCGTCAACAGCATATGCGCGCCTATAGTCACCTGCACGTGCAGGAAATTGTTGCGTGACACGTCCCAGTGTCAAAGCGTGTGATTGGTGAAAATGGATCTACACGTAGAAGTGACAAAGCGTGTGATTGGTGAAAATGGATCTACACGCAGAAGTGACAAAGCGTGTGATTGGTGAAAATGGATCTACACGCAGAAGTGACAAAGCGTGTGATTGGTGAAAATGTATCTACACGCAGGAGTGACAAAGCGTGTGATTGGTGAACGTACACGCCGCGTAAGTGACGCTGTACGTGTGGGCCTGTATATAAGGTACATGTAGAACACCATTTCCTTGTACGTGCTTTTCGTGGAGAGCGAGTGGGTGAATTCTGTACTTCTTGTCGTTTCACACGCGATTAACTTCACGGCGTTTCCAGTTCGTATTCCCTGTTACCTCTGACAGCTTTTTCTCTTTTTTCTCTTTTACTGGTTTACCTGGGCCTGTTCCCTCAAACAGTGTCCCCTTCTACTGTTGTCCTGTCTTCTCAGACAGCGTACACATCTTCTTTTGGCGGGGGTTTAGCCAGCCAAACGCGCTCATTTTTCACGCTCTTTTACCTGGCAGACGGTGAGTCACGCACGTATCCAACTTCTGTGCTTGCCCCGTGTGTAGCCTACCCCTTCAGAGGTCATTCTAGGCTGCGTGTGACACGCATACGTTCATTCTTGTGTTACTGGGTGCCACAGCGTAGTGCAGGTTTTTCTTTCTGCACACGTGGTCTAGGAGGGGTTGCGTGCACGTCATCTCCCTTTTTTGGGCCTCCTGTGCGTTGCGTGACCCGTCATCTTTCCCCAGGGGTTACAATCAGCCGTGCTAGAGCACTAGGGTACAATTACCATCTGGTACCCAACCCCTTTGACCCCCAATTGCCCAGGACAATTGTCTACAGCCACTCCCATACGCACATTAATATCAGTGCCATGGCTGGGAGGCGAGGATTCCGTAAGGGTGGCAAAGGTGGAAGAGCCACAAGTGGTGGCCGTGGTGGATCCGGTAGGGGACGTGGTCGTAACTTGCAGGGTGAGCCTGTCCCCCCATGTGTGGAGGACCAGTCAAGGGCACCCATCATCCCCCCCCTCCCCCCCCCTCCCGTTGAGGCTGAAGTGGCTGACACCATCCATGCTCAGCCCTTGTTGGACCAGCCCATTGTGGCACCAGACCTGGATGACTCCATGGCTGACTTCCAGGTCAGCAGGGCTACGACACGTGCGCTGGTGCACGTTGATGCCATCATGCCACGTGGATCTGGGGCAGCAAGGTCATCTGCTGCACCAAGGAGGCAGGGCGGAGAGGCTGCAGGGGCAGCTGCGGCTCCATCCACCCCAGCCCTCACACACCCAGCCAGGACAGTGTCGGTCCTAGTCCATGCTGCTGACATTCCCCCTGACACCATCACACTAGAGCCAATGCCTGCACCAACTCCCATGCTGAGTGTGCAATCCCACACTCCTGATACAGAGTCCACCAGGGCTCCTGCCCCTAGTGTCCAGAGCGGCGCAGGACACTCAGGATCACCACCACCTTCCAAGCGGAAGAGGAAGAGTGCTCGTCCGGCACAGGCTGATGCCCCAGACACGGCTACACAGTCCGGCCCGTCCAGGAAGCCCAGCTTCACGGATGACGAACTGAATGCACTTGTCGAGTATGTGTCCGGACATGACAACGAGATGGTCATTGTTGCAGGATCCAAGACCACACCTGCACAACGCCAGGCACACTGGCAGACCGTTGCGGACATCGTAAGTGCCCTTGGAATCGTGAGGCGCACAGCCAATGATTGCTATAAGCGCTGGAATGACCTAAAGCGCAGGGCAAAGAGTAAGCTGGCCTCAAGTCATGCCGCAACTCTAGTGACTGGAGGTGGGTCTCCAATAGTAGACATGGAACTCACTCCACATGAGTCAGTCGCTGGGACCTACGTCACGGAGGAACAGATCCAAGGCGTGGGAGATCTGGCTGATTACGAGGCATTGTCCGGTGAGTGCACATGCATGTGTGTGTCATCCATGTGCATGGTGTGTGTGTGAGGGCTTCTGTTCGGGTGCCAGGTGAGAGTGTGTGCGCCTGAGTCGTATGGGTCAGCCATGTGCTTCATGCAATCCTTCCTGCGCAGCTGCATTTGGCCATAGCAGTATCCCTTCTGCCAACAGTAGACATCTAGCACAACTGCACGCCAGTTGCCCTTGAAGTGTCACCTTGACACAACATATTTGCTTCTTTTTCACTGTTCATTCAGTCTGTTTGTTTGCATTCCACCACTTTCACTAGGCATGTCGCTGTCCACTAGTCACATGTCTGACATGGGTATGGTAAAGTGGAGTGACTTTGTTACCTGGATATCATTTGTACACACATGTCCCTGTGCAATTTGACCATTTCAGACTGGCAGCTCCAGGTGAAAAATCTGACCTGTTAGAATTAGAAAAGCTATTACATGCGGGAACTGGACTGAATGAATAGGTGCTGCCCTCCTCTCCATCTTCACTCAATAGCAATGGTACATGCCATCTGTGTGATGGCATGTGTGTTTCACCTGCCAATCACAGGCCAATGTGTGATGCCACTGCCAGGCAGCATGCAGAAAATGTGTTCATCTTCCATCTTGGTGTCATCAGTGTGTGCCATTTGCCTGCACTTCATACGCAGTGAGGGTGCATGCATGGGAGGGTTTTAGTCATGTGGGACATGTGTCAATCAAGTACTGGTTCTCTTGCTTCCCAGCCCTCAATGTGTGCCATGGTGCTAATGCCTGTTTCCATTTCTTTGTTTTCATGTCTTTGCAGGGGAAGACGCACCTGATACTGCTGGGGTTGTGGAGATGGTGCAGACCCAGGAGGTGTCCCAGGGCCGACCAACCACCAGTGAGGGACGTGGTGTGGTGGTGGGGGAGAACCCACAAGTGCTGCAGGTCGTGCTCTCAAGGGGTGTCTCTGGCTGCACCTCCCCCGAGCTGTACTCAGGTGTTGATTCGGATGAGACCTACGTGCCGTCGCAGGTGAGTGTTCCAGGGAGGGATTCTGTTCTGTCTCACCCACCTGCACCAGGGTCAGTACCCTCCATGGGGATGTCAGTGTTGGCAGCTACGCCTTCGGTGGTTACGGATGCAGGGTCACACTCCGCGACATCTGATCCTGTTCCTGGGCCAGCAGATCAGAGGGGGAATGCAGTCCTGCAGCCTCAGGCAGTGCCGGCACAGCAAGGCGCAGTTCGCCTTGCCCCAGACAGGTGTGGTGCCCGCCGACGTGGTGGCCGTACGCCACCCGGCAATACCGCATGGGAGCAATCCATTTACGGTATGGCTACCCAACAGGCTGCATCATCCGAGATGATGGCTCAGGCCATGGATAGGGTGGCCACTTCCATTGTCCCCCCAGAAAGGCTGATGGAGCGACTAGAGCAGGCAACCGACTCCATCTGCCAGTCACACAGGGAGGACATGTTGGGGTCCAACAGGGACAGGCGGGCGGCACTGGCGACTCTGCAGGAGGCCATCTCCATTGAGTCCCAGGGCCACAGGGAAGCCCTGAGGCAGGAGCTCCTACACCTCAGGACGACTCTTGTTGAGCTTGAGGCTTCAACACACCAAAGGACAGAACAGCAGCTGGAGCGTCTCACCCGTACGCTCTCAGCTGAGATGCAGGCAACGAGGGCGGAGGTCCGGGCATCCCGTGAGTTGTTGCATGGGGACCTCCGCACACTCATCCTCCAGAACCAGACCTACCACACCCGCATGCTTGCAGCCATGGAGGAGCAGACTAGGGCCTTGCGTGGGCTGCCTCCCATAGTGCAACCACCTCCGGATGCAGCTGCACAGGGTGATAATAGCGACAGCAGTGATACTCCCACAATAGGGTAGCCGTGTGGGCCATGAGCCCATGGAGGTGTTTTATCTTCCCAGGATCCACGCAGGTGGGTTCTGGTGTGCATCCTGTCCTCGGACCTCCTGGGTGGCCTCCCCAACCCCCCCGGGCCCATCAATGGCCATTTTTGATTGTTTCTTATTTTCATTTTTATTTTGATTTCTTTTATTCCCAATTTTTTTGGGACGATCTGTTGGCTTCGATCTGTTGGCTCCGATCTGTTGGCTCCGATCTGTTGGCTCCGATCTGTTGGCTCCGATCTGTTGGCTCCGATGTGTTGGCTTCGATCTGTTGGCTTCGATCTGTTGGCTTCCGTGGTTCCTGTGGGCATACGCTGCATTGTGGCTGGGCACATGCAGGCTTGTAATGTATTTGGTTCAGATGCTTGGGTTTGAGTCACACAAACCCCTCCTGCTTCCCGTTTCCATGGGCTTGCAAAGGGTGTGCCCAAGTGACAGTGAATTACACAGTGACGTTGGACTCCCATGAGCTGTGTGGCCAGTCTGTAGTCAATACTGTGTATACATTCATAGTGCATATTGCTGTTGTGTTGTACACTGCATGTTGCATTGATGTGTAACTCTTCTTCTGTGTCTACCTCCCAATTTGCAGGTCCCTTCCTCATGTCCACACAAGGACCTCTAGTCTGGAGATGGGGACCATGTTGGCAGCAGTGCACCTACAACTCTACATGGCGACAACACTGCACAGTTGGTAGTGGTGGGAGTGCAGGCATTTCCAGGTGGTGAGACTACTAATATGTAACATTTGTGATGTCATGTTAATGGTACTACGTGCTCAAGTATGTTGTTGGTCCGGCATTGCTGTGAGCATTTCAGGTGTTGCAGGTTTCTAATAGTGCCACTGTACATAGTGAGACTGATGTCATGTTGTGGGGATTACTTTGTTTACCTGCAATTAGCATGACATGGCACGGTGTGTCGTGTGGCGGTGCTGGGGTTGGGTTGGCTGACATGGCACTGTCCTCTTGTTGCATTTTGCAAGTGGGTATTCATTTTAGCTGCTTCAATGTGTAACTTCACAAAACTGCATTGGTGGTGTCTTTGTGGGTAGGGATGCACACATTGTGACACTTCCAGGTGAACAATCTCAGGCTGACATGGTATTCCCGGTTCATTCTCCAGACATTCAGGATCAGTGTCAGGTTGAGTCATCATTGTCAGATGGAATGTGCCAGGGCAGTGTGCACTCCACAGGGGTGTGATTTCTATGTGAAGTAATTAGCCACTAGCTGTGTACGGGCTGCCTCCCCCGTGCCCTTTCCCCTCCCATGCGCAGCGGCTGTGCATGTGGTTGGGGATGTGGGGCCACCACCATGTCCACGGCCAGGCCCCGGCGTGTTGCAACGTTGTGCAGGACACATGCTGCCACTATGATCCTGCACACTACTGGGGGAGCGTATAACAGCTGCCCACCAGAACGGTCAAGGGAGCGAAAGCGTGACTTTAGCACTCCGAATGTGCGCTCCACTATGCCCCTGGTTGTAATGTGGGCTGTGTTATATCTTACCTGGGGTGGCGTGGTGGGGTTCCGAATTGGCGTCATCATGTGGGGGCTGAGAGGGTAGGCACTGTCCCCTGTGGAGGTGGTGATTGGTATCATTGGTGGGGTTGTGACCTTGCTCAGTATCCAACATGCATGCATGTGCAGTGGCATACATACTCACCAAGCAGCCATGTATCGCCATGCCGCCCAGCATCTATGTCCCGGCATAGGGTGGACATTCGGTAAATGAAGCTGTCGTGGGTGGACCCGGGATAGTTGGCATATACTGAGGTGATGATTCCCTTGGCATTACATACTACCTGCACGTTGATGGAATGCCAGTGCTTGCGGTTCCTATAGATGTGCTCTGATGCCCTGGGGGGACGTAGAGCCACATGGGTGCAGTCGATGGCACCTAGCACTTTGGGGAATCGTGCCACTCCATAAAAATCCAGGGCGGCAGCATGCCTTTCTGCAGGTGTTCTGGGCAGGTATATGTGCCTGCGGACTGATGGGCGTGCAGTCATGATGTTCAAGACCTGGTGTAGGCAGCGTGACTGGGTGGCCTGTGACACCCCACCCACTATGGCACTTGTCCGCTGAAATGATCCAGTGGCTAAGAAGTGCAGTACATTGAGGACCTTCTCCAGGGGGCTGAGTGCTTGGGAGCACAGGGTGGGTGATGTGAGGTCATCCTCCCACTCACTCACCAGGTCCAGTATGATGTGTGGTGGAAACCTGTACCTCCCATACACCTGGTCATCAGGCATCCCGAAAAGGCTGGTTCTGGGTGTGAATATTCTGGCCCTGACTATCCTCCTCCTCCTCCTTTGGTAGCCCACTGCCACTGCTGCTAGGAACGGTATGTTCATCCTGGCGTCTGAGCTTGTTATTGTTAAAGTCCGCAATTTTATGCTTTGCGCGTGTTCTAGGCGAGCGTGTGACCCGCGCACCCCTGGAATCCAGTTCCCAGTCCAATAGCGTGTGGAAATTCACACGCACCACGGGATACAGCGTGTGACCCGCGCACCCCTGGAATCCAGTTCCCAGTCCAATAGCGTTTGGAAATTCACACGCACCACGGGATACAGCGTGTGACCCGCGCACCCCTGGAATCCAGTTCCCAGTCCAATAGCGTGTGGAAATTCACACGCACCACGGGATACAGGTTCGCTGACGTACTTGCGTGTGTAAGTGGCCGCGCACCCATTAAATACACGTACATAGGCCAATCGCGTGTACGCGCACTTTTGTCCAATTACACGCAATGAAATACACATACATAGGCCAATCACGCGATGACACTCTGACGTGCAGTATTTCCACGTGTGTTCCGTCATCACGTGCTGAGTGGGGAACGCCCGTGCGGGTCACGTCAGACGCGCTTACGCGCTGAGGGACTCTGGTCCAATAGAATCGCGTATGCGTGCTGACGCGCTTACGCGCTAAGGGCCTTTCCTCGGATTTCACGCTGACGTGCAGGATTTTCACGTGCCAAATCACTCCGTATCAAGCTGGCCACCCGAAAACACACAGAACATCACGCTCCTGCCCAGAAGGCTGAGTTACTGCCCCCCAGTGCCCCGAGCAGCCTCCCACGTGCTATCTGCTGCTGCCTGCCTGCCTGCCTGCCTGCTGCCACCGTGCCCTGCCATTTGGTGCCTGCACATCAGCCATCTGCAGGGGTCCAGTTGCTGTGTCCACCCCTGCTGGAACTGAAGACTCCCAACTGGGATTACATCGCTCCACAGCCCAGCCCCAGGACCCAGTTGCCCACCCACACCTGCCTCTGGGGTTGCCATGTCGGGCACTTCCACATCTGGCACCAGTGGCAACCCCAGGCCAGAGGGGCAGAGGGGCACCAGCTTCACTGCCACCGAAGTTGGTGTCCTGGTGGAGCATGTCCTGGGGCAGTATGATGCCCTCTTTGGATCGTCCCGCGCCAGCAAGGAAGGACGGGAGAGGATCTGGGCCGACTGTGTGGTTGCCATCAACGCGGAGGGGGTGGCAACCCGCAACGTCTAGAAGATCAAGAAGCGCTGGGAGGACTTGAGGTCCAGGACCCTTGTGAAGGCCCGGCGCCTCGTGGAGGGGGGCCGGGGCCGCATGAGTTCCATCCAGAAGAGGGTCCTGGAACGCGTACGCCCAGCGCTCCACGCCCAGGTCCTTGAGAGGGAGGCCCGTCTGGAGTTGAGCGGTATGTGTCCAAGCATTACTGTGTGAGACAGGGCATGTTGCGGTGTGCTGGTTCTATGATACTTGCCTGTATGTGTGCCATGGGCCATGTATGCATGTATGTGTGCAGGGACATCATGGAAATGCATGTGCGACCAGTGATGTGTGACCCACATGGTTGTTGCATGTGTTGAAATGCGGCATGGGCAGCCCTATGCAGATTTTGGACATGAGAGCATGCCAGTCTCTGTACCTGGACATGGATGGGGGTGAAGGATGGGTGCTGATGCCAGGTACATATATGGTAGCCATGTCTGTGTGCCTGACCTGCGTGTCTGTGACTTTTGCATGCCATGGATGCATGACACATGTGTGTGACAATGCACAGATTCAGTGACGCACCCAACTTACCCTTGTTTCGCCTGTGTTCGGTGTGTTTGGGGCCAGATGGATGTGACTGAGGTGAAGTGTGTGCATGTGATATGCATGAGCCATGATGCATGTGAGTTACATATCATTGAATGTTTCTAGAGTCCATTGGACATGCATGGAAATGTCCATGGCATGCACCATGCCTGTTACTGTGTGTGTTTTGCCTGGACTGACCCATGTGTTGTGGAGGGACATGATGGAAGTGTACTTTGACAGTGGTGCTCATCTGCTATTGCTTCCTGTCTAGGGGACCATTGTACAGTAGCCTGATGCTTGTGTCCTTTGTCTCCCTCTACGCAGCGGCTAGTGAAGAAGAGGGCGGAGACGGCGCTGTGGAGCAAGGCGGCGGGGATGCCCCCACGGCTGCAGCGGAAGGGGTGGGTGAGCCCCCACAGGGGCCTGCTACGGCGGGAGACGGTGAGGAGCCATCCAGGTTGGTGGTTTGCACAGAGGAGGAGGAGGCCGACACTGGTGCACACATGGGGCCTGGTGGGAGCATCCCTGCTGGTGCAAGTGGTGCAGTCCAGGGCCAGGGGCAGGAGGCAGCACAGGTCACCGTGGAGGGGCCTGTGCATGTCACTGTCCCTGACCCTGTGAGTGCACCACCATGCACCAGCAGGGATGCCCCGTCCCAGGCCCGTCCGCAGGTAGAGGGGATGTCCATGTCACCTGACTCCCCTCCACCTGCGGACGTGGTAACCCCTGGCCGCGTGGAGAAGGTCCTGATTGGGGTCGCGATGCGCACGGCTGTGATTCGTGATGACGTGCGTGCTTCCCGGGAGGAGCACGCACGTCATCACGAAGTGCACCGTGCCGACGTGGCCCAATTGGGATCGGCCATGTTCGGGGGTTTCCTGCAAGTGTTGGCCAATCTGACGGCCCTCTCCTCCTCTGTGCAGGCTATCCACCGGTCGTTCTCCTTGCCGTCTTCCGGCCCAGATGCCACCAGGGCCCCCTGTGGACCTGCCCCGACCAATGCAGCCAGCTCGGTGGGGATCCCATCCCTGCCACAGTTGGGAGTCGGAGGTCCAGCAGGGGTGGACAACACAGCAAGTGGACCCCAGCAGATGGAAGATGTGACGGCATCATCGGGCAGGGCACGTGCACGACGGCGTCGGTGGTTTCCATCAGCCTGGATGCCGTCGTGCTGGCAGAGGCAGTGGCGTCGGAGGCAGCAGCGGGCTCGACGTGGGAGGCATCATGGCTCGGGGCCATCAAGATCCGAGGGGCAGGCATCGGCCGGAGGGCAGGGCAACCCTGGGATGGTGGTGTGTTCCGTGTGGGAGGAGTTTGGCCAGCGGATAGGTGCGGAGCGGCAGCGGGCGGAAGAGGAGCGGCTCGCCATGGTCAGGGCGAAGTTCTCCATGCGTCGGGCATTGAGGCGGGCTGAGTGCCTCGAGGAAGCTCGCAGGGAGTTTGAGGTGGACATGGGGTTGTCCCTGCGAGACCTCGGGGCCAGGACAGAGTCCCGCCTCCAGGACATCGACATGGAGTTCGATGATGCCCTGGCCAGCAACATCACCAAGTGAGCCGCAGGACTTGCCCGCTGCCTTTGTATATAGTTATTTAGTTAGTTAGTGCTAGGTTTCCTTTATTTATTTTTATTATTTTGGACCGCTCGGACAATGGCCACTTTTTTGTACATATATTTTTCATTAGTTAGTGGTAGGTTTCATTTTTGGTGTTGGGCTCATGGACCCTGGAACATTCCTGTATATAGTTTGTTTTTTTGGGAGATACATTTTTTTAATTTCTTATTGTTTTCACCATGACGTAATGGTTTTTCATTAATTTCCTATTACATGATATTGCTTTGGACAAATTCATTTTCATTTTTTTTTCCTTTGTTTTTTTGTTTATCACTTTTGTTCTCGGACATGGACCATTTATTTACTTAGCCACATCGTTGTATGTTTGAAAATTTCACTTTTTTTTGGTATTTAATACATTTTTTATATTTTCTTACACTTGTGTTATTTTCTCATTGGTTTGTTACATGTCATGATATGGGTTTTGACATTCACTTGCACCCATTGTGTATGTGTGTGTGACGGACATGTGTTCTTTTGCATACTTGGCATTGGGGTTGTGTCATGTGATTGCATTCACTATGTGGGTGGATGCAATCCTTGCCTGGGTGTTTGTGCTGGGTATGCTGGCCATTACTGCCATGATTGTGTATCGTCAGGACCTGGGGCCAGGGGGACATGTGTGGGGGCCTGCTGGCAGGTTCCCCACAGTGCTGGGGGGTGGGGGTGGTGGGAGACATGGTTGGGGGCCTGGTGGAGGGTGCCCCTGGTGACTGGGGGGGTGGGGGTGGTGGGTGACATGAGTGGGGGCCTGGTGGAGGGTGCCCCTGGTGGCGGGGGGGTGGGGGTGGTGGGAGACATGGTTGGGGGCCTGGTGGAGGGTGCCCCTGGTGACTGGGGGGGTGGGGGTGGTGGGTGACATGAGTGGGGGCCTGGTGGAGGGTGCCCCTGGTGGCGGGGGGGTGGGGGTGGTGGGTGACATGAGTGGGGGCCTGGTGGAGGGTGCCCCTGGTGGCGGGGGGTGGGGGTGGTGGGAGACTTGAGTGTGGGCCTGGTGGAGGCTGCCCCTGCACTGCTGGGGGGTGGGGGTGGTGGGAGACATGAGTGGGGGCCTGGTGGAGGGTGCCCCTGGATGGTGGGGGGTGGGGGTGGTGGAAGACATGGTTGGGGGCCTGGTGGAGGGTGCCCCTGGTGACTGGGGGGGTGGGGGTGGTGGGAGACATGAGTGGGGGCCTGGTGGAGGGTACCCCTGGTGACTGGGGGGGTGGGGGTGGTGGGAGACATGGTTGGGGGCCTGGTGGAGGGTGCCCCTAGATGGTGGGGGGTGGGGGTGGTGGGAGACATGGTTGGGGGCCTGGTGGAGGGTGCCCCTGGTGGCGGGGGGGTGGGGGTGGTGGGAGACATGAGTGTGGGCCTGGTGGAGGCTGCCCCTGCACTGCTGGGGGGTGGGGGTGGTGGGAGACATGAGTGTGGGCCTGGTGGAGCCTGCCCCTGCACTGCTGGGGGGTGGGGGTGGTGGGAGACATGAGTGGGGGCCTGGTGGAGGGTGCCCCTGGATGGTGGGGGGTGGGGGTGGTGGGAGACATGGTTGGGGGCCTGGTGGAGGGTGCCCCTGGTGACTGGGGGGGTGGGGGTGGTGGGAGACATGAGTGGGGGCCTGGTGGAGGGTACCCCTGGTGACTGGGGGGGTGGGGGTGGTGGGAGACATGGTTGGGGGCCTGGTGGAGGGTGCCCCTGGTGACTGGGGGGGTGGGGGTGGTGGGAGACATGAGTGTGGGCCTGGTGGAGGCTGCCCCTGCACTGCTGGGGGGTGGGGGTGGTGGGAGACATGAGTGGGGGCCTGGTGGAGGGTGCCCCTGGTGACTGGGGGGGTGGGGGTGGTGGGTGACATGAGTGGGGGCCTGGTGGAGGGTGCCCCTGGTGGCGGGGGGGTGGGGGTGGTGGGTGACATGAGTGGGGGCCTGGTGGAGGGTGCCCCTGGTGGCGGGGGGTGGGGGTGGTGGGAGACATGAGTGTGGGCCTGGTGGAGGCTGCCCCTGCACTGCTGGGGGGTGGGGGTGGTGGGAGACATGAGTGGGGGCCTGGTGGAGGGTGCCCCTGGTGGCGGGGGGTGGGGGTGGTGGGAGACATGAGTGTGGGCCTGGTGGAGGCTGCCCCTGCACTGCTGGGGGGTGGGGGTGGTGGGAGACATGGTTGGGGGCCTGGTGGAGGGTGCCCCTGGTGACTGGGGGGGTGGGGGTGGTGGGAGACATGAGTGGGGGCCTGGTGGAGGGTGCCCCTAGATGGTGGGGGGTGGGGGTGGTGGGAGACATGGTTGGGGGCCCGGTGGAGGGTGCCCCTGGTGGCGGGGGGGTGGGGGTGGTGGGAGACATGAGTGTGGGCCTGGTGGAGGCTGCCCCTGCACTGCTGGGGGGTGGGGGTGGTGGGAGACATGGTTGGGGGCCTGGTGGAGGGTGCCCCTGGTGACTGGGGGGGTGGGGGTGGTGGGTGACATGAGTGGGGGCCTGGTGGAGGGTGCCCCTGGTGGCAGGGGGGTGGGGGTGGTGGGTGACATGAGTGGGGGCCTGGTGGAGGGTGCCCCTGGTGGCGGGGGGTGGGGGTGGTGGGAGACATGAGTGTGGGCCTGGTGGAGGCTGCCCCTGCACTGCTGGGGGGTGGGGGTGGTGGGAGACATGAGTGGGGGCCTGGTGGAGGGTGCCCCTGGTGGCGGGGGGTGGGGGTGGTGGGAGACATGAGTGTGGGCCTGGTGGAGGCTGCCCCTGCACTGCTGGGGGGTGGGGGTGGTGGGAGACATGGTTGGGGGCCTGGTGGAGGGTGCCCCTGGTGACTGGGGGGGTGGGGGTGGTGGGAGACATGAGTGGGGGCCTGGTGGAGGGTGCCCCTAGATGGTGGGGGGTGGGGGTGGTGGGAGACATGGTTGGGGGCCTGGTGGAGGGTGCCCCTGGTGGCGGGGGGGTGGGGGTGGTGGGAGACATGAGTGTGGGCCTGGTGGAGGCTGCCCCTGCACTGCTGGGGGGTGGGGGTGGTGGGAGACATGAGTGTGGGCCTGGTGGAGCCTGCCCCTGCACTGCTGGGGGGTGGGGGTGGTGGGAGACATGAGTGGGGGCCTGGTGGAGGGTGCCCCTGGATGGTGGGGGGTGGGGGTGGTGGGAGACATGGTTGGGGGCCTGGTGGAGGGTGCCCCTGGTGACTGGGGGGGTGGGGGTGGTGGGAGACATGAGTGGGGGCCTGGTGGAGGGTACCCCTGGTGACTGGGGGGGTGGGGGTGGTGGGTGACATGAGTAGGGGCCTGGTGGAGGGTGCCCCTGGTGGCGGGGGGTGGGGGTGGTGGGAGACATGGTTGGGGGCCTGGTGGAGGGTGCCCCTGGTGACTGGGGGGGTGGGGGTGGTGGGTGACATGAGTGGGGGCCTGGTGGAGGGTGCCCCTGGTGGCGGGGGGGTGGGGGTGGTGGGAGACATGGTTGGGGGCCTGGTGGAGGGTGCCCCTGGTGACTGGGGGGGTGGGGGTGGTGGGTGACATGAGTGGGGGCCTGGTGGAGGGTGCCCCTGGTGGCGGGGGGGTGGGGGTGGTGGGTGACATGAGTGGGGGCCTGGTGGAGGGTGCCCCTGGTGGCGGGGGGTGGGGGTGGTGGGAGACATGAGTGTGGGCCTGGTGGAGGGTGCCCCTGGTGGCGGGGGGGTGGGGGTGGTGGGTGACATGAGTGGGGGCCTGGTGGAGGGTGCCCCTGGTGGCGGGGGGTGGGGGTGGTGGGAGACATGAGTGTGGGCCTGGTGGAGGCTGCCCCTGCACTGCTGGGGGGTGGGGGTGGTGGGAGACATGGTTGGGGGCCTGGTGGAGGGTGCCCCTGGTGACTGGGGGGGTGGGGGTGGTGGGAGACATGAGTGGGGGCCTGGTGGAGGGTGCCCCTAGATGGTGGGGGGTGGGGGTGGTGGGAGACATGGTTGGGTGCCTGGTGGAGGGTGCCCCTGGTGGCGGGGGGGGTGGGGGTGGTGGGAGACATGAGTGTGGGCCTGGTGGAGGCTGCCCCTGCACTGCTGGGGGGTGGGGGTGGTGGGAGACATGAGTGTGGGCCTGGTGGAGCCTGCCCCTGCACTGCTGGGGGGTGGGGGTGGTGGGAGACATGAGTGTGGGCCTGGTGGAGCCTGCCCCTGCACTGCTGGGGGGTGGGGGTGGTGGGAGACATGAGTGGGGGCCTGGTGGAGGGTGCCCCTGGATGGTGGGGGGTGGGGGTGGTGGGAGACATGAGTGGGGGCCTGGTGGAGGGTACCCCTGGTGACTGGGGGGGTGGGGGTGGTGGGAGACATGAGCAGGTGTGCAGGGTAGTCCCCTGTTTTGTGGGCTGCCTGCAGGGGCCGTCGAGGGTGACAGGACCCACCCAGCCTAATCGCGTGTGTAACTTCGCACGCACCCCTGTAATACACGTACCAAGCCAAATCGCGTGTGATAATTCCCGCGCACCCCTGAAATACACACGCCCAGGCTATTCGCGTGTGGAAATTCCCGCGCACCCCTGAAATACACGTACCCTGCTGTAATCGCGTGTGGGACTTCCCGCGCACCCCTGTAATACACGCGCCCAGCCTATTCGCGTGTGGAAATTCCCGCGCACCCCTGAAATACACGCGCCCAGGCTATTCGCGTGTGGAACTTCCCGCGCACCCCTGAAATACACGCGCCCAGCCTATTCGCGTGTGGAACTTCCCGCGCACCCCTGAAATACACGCGGCCAGGCTATTCGCGTGTGGAACTTCCCGCGCACCCCTGAAATACACGTACCCTGCTGTAATCGCGTGTGGGACTTCCCGCGCACCCCTGTAATACACGCGCTCAGCCTATTCGCGTGTGGAAATTCCCGCGCACCCCTGAAATACACGCGCCCAGGCTATTCGCGTGTGGGACTTCCCGCGCACCCCTGAAATACACGCGCCCAGCCTATTCGCGTGTGGAACTTCCCGCGCACCCCTGAAATACACGCGGCCAGGCTATTCGCGTGTGGAAATTCCCGCGCACCCCTGAAATACACGTACCCTGCTGTAATCGCGTGTGGGACTTCCCGCGCACCCCTGAAATACACGCGGCCAGGCTATTGGCGTGTGGAACTTCGCGCGCACCCCTGTAATACACGTACCAAGCCAAATCGCGTGTGATAATTCCCGCGCACCCCTGAAATACACGCGCCCAGGCTATTCGCGTGTGGAAATTCCCGCGCACCCCTGAAATACACGTACCCTGCTGTAATCGCGTGTGGGACTTCCCGCGCACCCCTGTAATACACGCGCCCAGCCTATTCGCGTGTGGAAATTCCCGCGCACCCCTGAAATACACGCGCCCAGGCTATTCGCGTGTGGAACTTCCCGCGCACCCCTGAAATACATGCGGCCAGGCTATTCGCGTGTGGAACTTCCCGCGCACCCCTGAAATACACGTAGCCTGCTGTAATCGCGTGTGGGACTTCCCGCGCACCCCTGAAATACACGCGGCCAGGCTATTCGCGTGTGGAACTTCCCGCGCACCCCTGAAATACACGTACCCTGCTGTAATCGCGTGTGGGACTTCCCGCACACCCCTGAAATACACGCGGGCAGGCTATTCGCGTGTGGAAATTCCCGCGCACCCCTGAAATGCACGTACCCTGCTGTAATCGCGTGTGGACCTTCCCGCGCACCCCTGAAATCCACGTACCCGGCCAAATCGCGTGTGAGACTTCCCGCGCACACGTATTTTTTGTCAGCGTGTCCGTGTTTGTGGGTACCCCTTTGCACGTCATTTGTCCTGGAGGGCCACAGTATAGGACATTCATCATGGCAGTATATGGGTGCTATTTGTTGGCGCACCTTTTGGCGCACATTTCTTACAGCCGCTGAGACGCTACCGCCTGCTTTCTTGTGGCGGTCGTGTTTGTGCCTGTGCGCTGGTTTGAGCGTGCGCTTTTTTGACCTATTCTATTCCATGAATACGTGTTGTAGGCGAGCGTGTGGGCGTTCTGCGCACTTTTACCCTGTGCTTCCCCCGTGACGCCCACATTTTGGCAAGTTGTTCCCCATTCCGAGTGTTACGCCCCGTGTTCCGCCTACTTTTGTTGCGTGCGCTGCGCTATGTGCGATTTTCGCTGTGGACTGTGCGATTTTCGCTGTGACCTGGCGCATGCCGTTAGATGGCCTGTGCGCCAACGTGCGCCGCGCACTTTCTTATCGCACGTCCGATGGTTTTCTCGCGCACGGCCTTCCATGAATCGATGTGCGCTGCTTTTCGTGCGATTTTCGCTATTCCACTGCGATTTTCGCTATTCCACTGCGAATCGCACGTTTTTGGCCACTTGCGCCGCGCTAATTATTCCATGAATCGGCCTGTAAGACTCCCTCTAATACACTGACTGAACAGCTTCGCGCACTTTCGCACAGCTCCCACTCGCTTCTGTAATTACCTTATCTGTTCAGCATAAGTTTTCTCCGGCTATTCTCTTTCTGAATTTGGCTCCCTTGAAGATCAACCCCAGTGAGAACAAGCGTCTGCCGTTCTCAAACCGGGGTTATTGCCTGGAGCTCTCAGCTTTTGCAGCAGGAATGCCCCAGCCAGGAAAAAGATACTTCTCCCAGCTCTGCAAGATGTCCACCGTCTTCCCCCTCCTCTCCTCTCAAGCTTATCCAGCAAAGTTCTAATCACAGCCTCTAGCATGATACTTGCTATGACGCTGCTCCAATCAGAATCAATAATGTCATCTCCTCCCTCACTACACAATGGCTCACTTCTACAGTGGCAATTGTAACAAACTGATTTCCTGCTCCTTCGAGCTCTTTGCTTCCTGTAGTTATGTGGACAGAGCAGCAGAGAAAAAAATGAATGTGCGTTTAAAGGTTCACTTTCAGAGTAGGCCTAATTCTGCAGTAGAGACACATTTTTATTAGTGGGTTATGTTAAATAAAGTTTTATTAGTCAGGTTAGTTGTTAATAAGGTTACTTATTAATTTTCAAATGTGTCTCTTGCAACATAGGCATTTCAGGTGAAAAATAGTGTGCATTTTGAATGTGCAGATGTGTGCTTTTAACTGTAAAAATGGATTTGCATCTTATATGTAAAAATCGTTTTTGACTGAATAGCCTGTCTTTACTTATATGTCCATGTTACTCTGGCAACACATATAGCAATGCACCACACCCATGTAGTGGTGCTGCATAAAAAAAAATGCTACCTGTGCAGTAGTGCTGTACTCTGTGCTGTAACACGCCAAATATCCTTACAGTGTCCAATTTCTAAGAAATCAGATTGCTCAGTTGTTTACAGATCCTCCATATTGTCCAAAAATACTTTCAATTTCATTTTACGAATAAACTTAAACAGATCTATCTTCATAAATGACTTCTGTGTGAGGTACAAAGAAAAGTACCTTCTGTAATCATTTTTTTTCAAATTCAGTCAACTGATAATTGGAAATATTTACAACTAAGTCTTGCTTGAGGGAATTTTGACTTGCCTCATTAGATTTTTTCTTTTTCCCTCCTCTGGTTTTCTTGAGTCTAAAAAAGAAACCTGTTTATTTGATGCACTTTTTCTTGAGTAATTTTTTCTTCTCCAGTCCCTGCTATTTCACTGCATAAATCCCTCCCCTCAGTTTCTTCACTAGAAATATCAAACAATGTAGTGTCAG
Organism: Ambystoma mexicanum; assembly: GCF_040938575.1. NCBI lineage: Eukaryota > Metazoa > Chordata > Amphibia > Caudata > Ambystomatidae > Ambystoma > Ambystoma mexicanum. Next base: position 222,643,596 of record NC_090927.1, on the reverse strand, counting down.
ACAATGGTTGTGTCTAGTTCTGAAATCTTTGACTCCCTCCAAGCCGATAATATTCCTCCCATGTATTCACTATATCTAACATACAATCTACAGTGTCTCTATGAAACTTTCTGATTGTTTTAGATTCATGTTCTTTATGAAACGTATCATGCTTCAAGTTCCCTGGATTTCTTCATGTGTCATCAAGGATGCAAAGTTTGTTTTAATGTGGCATATCTTATCCTCTATATAAATTAAAGATTTTGACAATTCTTCAATAGTCAAGAGAATAAGATCTAATAAATGTTTGTTCAGCATTTGTCTCCAATGTTTTACAAAAGCCAGATTTTCCTTACATAAAGTCTGTTCAAGTGAGACCCACAATCCTTTATGGATGCATTGTGCTTTATGATTTTGTGCTAAGGTTGTGGCATGGAGTTTTTGGTTAATTTCCCTTCAACTTAATTTTTCCAATTGATTAATTAATTCTTCTGGTTTAGTTATTCTGGTTGATTCACTCTCTGTGTCTTAATGAAATGTAAAATTCTTGAAGCTTCCTCTTCTGTAAACCCAAGAGTTTGGGACCTATTTGTAGGTAGAGAAACTATTTTAGAAAAATATATTAATCTAATGATAATCAAGTAATATAATGCATGCAGACCCTGTACGGTAGCCATGAATAAACCTTAAAAAAAAAAGATGTAGGGGTGCACAGAGATTCAATCAAAAATGATTTAGATCTAGGATTAACCTAGGGCACCAGACGTTGATTAAACACTTGAAGTTCTAAATACTTTTTGATTGAATCACTGTATATCATATTTTTCTGTTTCCATTCATATCCATGTATAGAGATTGTTGTCCAAAACATTTCCTGCAATTCAATATTTATTTATATTTATTTATTCAAATTATTTTTCAGTTTTGGCTTTGCCCATGCGGTCTCCTTGAGCCTTGCAAGATTCAAAGGTTGAAAAGATGAAACAGGAGTTAGAAAATCTTTTCAGGATGGGATAGAAAGATTAGGATAGACCCGTGGTAGCAGGATAGATGGATGGGTGGGGTTATGTGAGGGAAACAGGTATGTTTTGAGGCTGTTTCTTTAAAGTGGTGATGGCGGGTGGGTAAATGCTTGTTTTTATTTGCATGTTAGTTTGCAGAGTCGAATGTGTAGGAGATGCTGGCTTGATTGTCTGGTGTTTGGGCGGTTGATGGATTTGAGTTTGTCATGAAAGTAAGATGGGGTTTTGTGGTGGATGGCTTTAAAAACAATGCAGAGTCCTTTAAAGGCAATTCTTTCATGTACAGGGAGCCAGTAGAGCTGGGCGACAGCTGAGGTGATGTGTGAATGTTTGGGTAGGTGGAGGATGAGTCAGGCTGCTGCATTTAGTATGGCTTGCATGCCGTAGTCCCATTTAAAGAGAAGTAGTGCTTGGACTGTGGTGCAGACGTCATCAGGATCAAGGATGTGTCTGATTTTACATAGGAGGTGTAGCTGTAGATTGCATGTTTTGGTGACAGCAGCTATGTGTTGTGTGAAGGAAAGGTGGGGGTAAATGGTGAAGCAAAGGCATTGACTGGTATAGAGAGGGATATGATTAGGTTGTTCATGGTGAGTTCTTTGATCCAGGGGGTATGTTCAAGTTTGTGTCTGGGGGCAGATGATGAGGCATTCCGTTTGGGAGGGTTGACACTGGGGAAGTTGGTGGCCATCCAGGTGGTCATGAAGGAGAGACAGCTTCTGAGGATGTGGAGTTGTGAGGGGGATGAAAGTTTGAAGTATATTTCTGTGTCATCTGTGTTTTGCTGGAAATTAACATTGTGTTTGCTAAGGGCTCGTCCAAGGGATTCAGCATATAGGTTGAAGAGGGATGGAGACTGAACAGCCTTGCAGAACCCTTTATTTGACCGGGGTGGAGTAGGATCAAAAAGGGGACGAGTAGGAATGTGTTTCCTTTGTGATGTTGTGGAGGTCATTGAGGATGTGAAGTGTAGCAGTCTTTTTGCTGAGTCCAGGTCGAAAGTCAGATTGGAAGTGGGTGAGTAGGTTGTTTATGGGGATGTGCTGTTGCAGTTAGGTAGTGATGAAGCATTCCATGATTCTGGTGAGGTTTGGCAGGATAGTGATGACACATTTTTGGGGAGGGGTGAGATTTGTCTAGTTTTGAGTTCACACATACCATGTGAGAGACAGAAGCCGATGATGTTGAACCAGTGGTGAGTGAGGGTGGTGATGCAATTGGATGTGTCTTGAGGTGTGCATGTATGTGTGTGCAGGTTTTGTTTTGGGAATAAGGATGTTGAGAGGGTCTATGTCGATGGGGTGGACAGTTTCAAATGTTTCTAATCATTGGGAGCAGAGGTGGGAGAGCAGAGGGAAGAGTTTAGCTGATGTTGTGTATTATGGAGTTGAAGAAGTCCATGAGGGAGTTGCAAACAGCAGTGGATGAGGGTGTGGAAGGTGTTGATGGTGGTTTGGGGAGGGATTTGGTTATGCTGAATAGTTTCTGTTGATAAATGATGGTAGATTGGAGTTTTTGGAGATAACAATTGGCTTTGGCATTGCTTATGGCTGTGTTGTATTTGTTGCAGCAGTGCTTTAGTGGTGGTCTGGTGACATGGCATGGGTTCTTTCTAAGCATCTGGCTTCCTGCTTGATATGGAGGAGGGAACTGTTGAACCATGTTTTAAGGTGGCAGCTGCTGTGTTTTCGTGATTTGGAAGGGCAATTTTGTCAAGTGCCTGTGTGAGGATGGTATTGTAATTGTTGAGGCGAGTGGTGGGATGTGCATTTGGGAAGGAGGAGGTTGGTTTGAGTGGTGCTTATGCAATAGTACAAAAACAAAATGTACAAATAAAATTATAATGTATTTTAATATATTATAATATATGAATAATAATGATATAGTAATACAATGTAAAAATGCTAAATGTTGAAATGCGATCTTGAAATAAATAGATTCATTGATCTCTTTGCATATTAATTCTTAGAGGGAGCAGCCATCTTGTTGTATATCCTGCATTAACATTCAATAAGATGGCACAAACTGTGCATTCATGATCTCTACATGTTGTAATAACTTTTAACCTTGCTGCAGTTCACACATTCAAGTAGGACGAATCTCATGACATGGTAAATAAAACATGCCCAATATAACAAAAGTGCATAATAATTCAGAATTGTGCGGCATGGTGTGCAATACTTGTAAAAATATAGACCGCCAGATCTATAAATTCTCAGGTTAGATACTAGTAGTCCTTGATGTACTTTTTCAAACAACTACATATTGGTATAAGTGGTTTTAGCATATAAAACCTATGTCAACAGAGATTTATTAAAAATACATTGCTTTTCTACCATTAATCGCCATGTGTATTATCAAATACTATATAATAAATACAGGAAATGTTCGCTATTCATGGCAATTGGCATCCTCAACTATTTTGATATTGACAAACGTGTATTAAATATCATCACTTTACTATTGTAAGTCTACACAAACATGCCTACTCCACAGTCAGAATTTCCATTAACTGTAATTAGAGGTTTAGATAAAACAAATCACATTTCCTTCTGCATTTATCCTATGTAGTGATAAAACAGGCAGTCTATCAATCCAGTATGTCTCTAATTGGGTCACATTGCCTTCATAGTATGGTAATCTGTTCCAATTCTACAAAATGTAGTTGAGATACCAAATGCTGCTCTTTGATAAAAAAAAATATATATATACGTATCTGCTACAGTATTTTTCATTCTGATGTTTAACTTGGGTTCAGTTCACCTATTACCTGTTCTTAAATCCTTATAAAGATACCACATGAGCATTCTGCGATTCACAGGTGGCCAAATCACACAGTGTAATAGGTTTTCCTGTGTACTGAATTAAAAGAGTGTTGGCAGCTCAAGCAGGAAAATATCCCTTGTTTCAATGGGGCAATAGTTATTGTGTGGTCTTGTGGTGCTGTAGGTCTTTCGCTTTCTCTACAATACCTTCAGGTGACTGGCATTGATGAGAGGCCAGAATACTTTCTAAAATCTTGTTTATTCTTCAAAGATAACATCTATAAACCCACCAGCAGCACAGCACCCTTCAATTCAGTAGTCTCTCTCTCTCTCTCTCTCACACTCTCTCTCTCTCTCTCTCTCTCTATCCCCCTCTGCCTTCCATTCTAGAGCATTCAGCCCTTGGCATTCCCTACTGCATATCATTAGCACTGTGCATAACAGATGCTGGATACGCACACCTCCCTCCTATTAACACCAGATTAATAAAACACAAAATGTTTGAATTTTTCAGACTTATTCATTGACCTGCGTGATCTGTTGGCACCACGCCTCAAATCATTGCTACCTGTGACATTCTCGTTCTCCTCCACTTGCTCATTCACAGTTTCATACCTCCCTCTTGTCACTTTTACAACTCTGGTCATGTTCCAAAACCTTCCATCATCTGTTTTCTCCGAATTAGGGAAAACATTCACTACCTTACATGGCGAGGATCATTTCATGGGACACTGCCTCAATGGACCAGGCAGTTTAATCCTGACCAAGTCTGCACCCTTGCCATGAATGGGTCCAATAGCATTTTTGGTCATGGGAAGACCGCAGAAATGTTATGAGATTACAGCGGCAACGCTGCAAGCCACGCTCAGAAGTGATGAGTTATGGGGGGTAATGTAGAGGGTTAGGGAGGGGAAAAGCAATTTAGGGGAGTCAGGGCACCTGGAACAAAGGGGGACACATGCTGAGTGCCTGTGAGGACGTGGAAGACTTTTTAATTCTGAGGAACCTTTCCCGTTATGTGTGAATCAGAGAACCGCTACTGTATCATAGGAATTTCTGTTATTGGAAATGATTACTGTGAAATAATAGCAGGAATACGGAGTTAGAAAATAAAAGGTTTAACGTCTGCAGTGCCTCAATCTACTGGGCAGGGGACCGTGGGTGTTTGGTGGGTGTTTGGTAACAAATTAATGTTTTGACATGACCAGTGGCCATGACTAGTGGGCCTAAAAGAAAGATTTTTCACATAGGCCACGGCAGAAGACCATAGCTAGTGGGACTTCAAGAAACTATGCAATATATTCAGCTGTGGCCACTGGCCGGGGCTAAAGGCCATGGCTAGTGGGCCCAAAAGCGAACTATTGATAGAACATGTTAAGTGGCCACAGCCGAAGGCAATGGCTAGAGGCCCCTGAAGAAACTAAGGCATAGCAAAATCCTTGAAATTCATTGAAATACCATTTGTTAGGAGAGAGTTAAGGTAATCAGATTTAATGCAACACAACCCCTGAAATTCAGCACTCGCATTTCAATCAAGTCCACATCAGAGAACAAACATTTGTCACATGAACCAAACGGTGATAGGGTGTGAAGGCCAAGAGAAGGCCAGAGAGGAAAACAAAATTAAGGGGAGTGGAGGGACCATGGAAAGTGGAGGAGGAACTTGGTGAGTGCCTGTGAGGACAGGGAAGAGTTTGAGATGTTCAAGCATTATTGGGAGAATACCGGGGAAATCCTGCAGGAATGGGGAGAGAATGAAAAAAACAAGTTATCTTACACCTGTAGTGGTCACATCTCCTAGGCAGGGGTAATGGATCTCTGTGCCTAAGGGCATGGCTAGTGGGCCCCAAAGAAACATATTGCTGCAACATGTACAAAGGTTACGACCAAAGGCCATAGCTAGAGGGCTCCAATGCAACCTATTGCTCCAACATGTACAGTGGCCATGGCCAAAATCCATGGCTAAAGGGTCCCAAAGAAACCTATTGGTGCAACATAGTGGCCACTGGCCATGGCTAGTGGACCACATAGAAATCTGCTGGTGCACGATGTACAGTGTCCACAGCCGAAGGCCATGGCTTGTGGGCTCCAAAGAAACCTATTGTTGTAACATCTGTAGTGTCCACGACTAAAGGCCATGGCTAGTGAGCCCGAATAAACCTATTGGTACAACATGTACAGTGGCCACGGCTGAAGGCCATGGCTATTGGGCCCCAAAGAAACCGATTGGTGTAACATGTGCAGTGTCCATGGCTGAAGGCCATGTCTAGTGGGCCCTGAAGAAACTATAGTATAACAAAACCCTTAAAAGTCAGTGAAAAAACGTTAGTTAGGAGAGAGTTAAGGTGATCAGATTTAATGTGAAAAATACGTCGCAACAATATCTTTGAAATTCAGTGAAAAAAACCTTGGTTAAGAGAGTGTTAAGTGATCAGATTTAATGGAACAAAACGTCTGAAATTCAGCAATCACATTTCTAGCAAGTCCACCTTAACTATGCGCCATCTGTTGCACAGCGTATAACCACAATGATAAAATCACAGATGACATCACTGATTACATCATACGTGAGATCACAGATTGCATCACTTGTTACATCATGCATGACATCAATTATCCAGCCTTGCCTCTATATCAATAATGGTTACTCCCGAAAAAATCACTGTCACTGGCTTTGCAAAGTGCCAACCGTCTTGCTCTCTTTAATAAGCTCAAAATGACAAAACTTGATGCCCCGGAAGCCCTTTTGCCATGAACTGGCAATTTGAATGGACTCTCTTCAAATCCTGCCACTCACCTTCTACAAAACTCACTCAAGGTTGAAGCAGTAGACTCACCAACCCCTACTCTTGCCACCCTCAAAGATGCCCTATTACGTACTAAGTCCTCAGCTAGAACAACAAACCCTAACTCACTGCTCTCCTCTCAGGTCAAACAGGGACCAATTGCTGTTGACTCCTTAAAAGAGGAACCACAGCCACTCCCATGCCCCAAATCTATGTCACTTGAATCAGTTGCATGGAAGTAAGATAGATGAAGAAGCAATTGAGCTGGAATGTGCACTATCCACTATCCATTTCCATGTCCAAAACAATGAACCCACTACAGGAAAAAACAATATCCTGGACTTGGTGGCTACTAACAACCTCAACACTATCATTGATCAAACCAGACCATGTATTTGGTCAGATCATTACATCATTCAGTTTCATGTCCTTTTCGCAGATCCACCTCTTAAACCACCAATTTCTTCGAAGAAAGTCATTAGTCATAACTTAAAATGTGCGCCGCCAAGACTTACAAGATTGTCTAACGTCAATCATGGACGACACCCAAAGTTCTGACTCTGCCGACCATCGGGTATTTTTCTTTTGAAACAATCTTAAAAAGATGTTGGACAAACTTGCCCCTCTTAGTTCCAAACTAGTAAGAGACAATATCAGACACCAAAAATGGTTTACTCCAGAACTGGGGGGACATAAAAATACAGAAGCGTAAACTTGAATCTAAATGGCTGAAACATCAAACAGAGGAAAACAAAACTGCTTGGAAAAAAGGCCAACACATCATTCAAATGAAAAATTGTGGACACAAAAAAGAACTTCTTTAACACTGATTGATGAATCTTTAATCCCACTAGAAAATGCTTTGAAATAATAAAATCACTAGAAAAACCAAAGGCACACCATACCATCTTTCAGCCCACTCACCAAGATTGTACGAACATCCAGACGGCATTTGAGGCAAAAATCAACAATGCAAGGGACAACATTTTAATTTCACTGAGTTTTACCACGCTGACCAGTGACCCTCAGGTTCTACAGGTTATGTCTCATAAACAACCCATCTTCTCTTTTACTATTTCTATAGTAGGCATGCAAGAAATGCTATCCTCTATGCACCCCACCTCCTGCCCAGAAAACAGCCTCCCTTGTTCTGACTTGAGTGTCGTGTAGACCGATGAGACCTCCGTCCCCAAGTGACGCACAGGGGAACAAAATAGAAACCCGCTGTGCGACCCTTGAGGCCACAGGTGAGAGATGTCTTCCCAGATCCACGGAGCCTCTGGAACACCGATGCTGCTGTCAAGAAGGAATGAGGTTAAGCACCAGGCAATCACAATACAGGCAGGTAAACAAAAGAATCTAAAGTGTCTTACCTATCTGGTGTAAGGAAGACCCAGGTAACCTAGTAGGGAGGTTCGAGGCTCAAAAAGATACAGCGGTCCCTGGAGTGGTAGAACCGCAGGTAAGCGTGGATACAGGTAGGCCACCTGTAAGATAGGGCTTGACTTGGGCGTAGAAGTACAGCAAGAAATTCAGGGATGATCCAAAGACAAGTCGATATGCAGTCCAAAAATCTGGCAACAGGTAAACAGTTCCGAGCAAAGGTACAAAGGGGTGTCCAAGAAAGTCCAAGATAGAGTTCCGTGGTCGAGGTAGCAAGGAGCAAGTATAAACGCCAAACAGGGTCCGAAGCCAGCTGAGAAGCAATGAACGTCCTGCCTCTCAGTTCTTTATACTGTGTGTCCCTGGGTCATGTGACGTCTACCAAGATCACGTGAGGAACGCCACACTGTATCACGTGACCGACGTGATGACGTATCGCCGTCCCTTCTGCGATACATCCTCCAAGGCAGTTGCCAATGCAGGAAAGGTTGTAAGCGAGCCCGTACACCAAAGAAGGAACGGTGTTTTCGGTTCTGTGGGTTCACCGAATCCCTTGAGCCTCGAAGCTGGGGTGGAGGTGTTTGGGGAATGTGAGCAGTGTTCTGATGTGGGGAGGCCTGATGTGCTGAGGATCGCCTAACATAGCCCCTCCCCAACGGCCCACGACCCCGTGGGCAGGATGGATGGTCTAAATGGAAACGGGCTACCAAGCGAGGGGCGTTCAGGTCAGAGGAGGAAACCCATGAACGTTCCTCCGGGCCGTAACCCTTCCAATCTACCAGATACTGGATCCCTCCCCTAAACCACCTGGAGCCCAAAATGGCCGACACCTCGAAAACATCAGGAGAGGACAAGGACACCGGCGCAACAGGGGTACGAAGACGGACAGAGTCGGGACAAGGTTTGAGGAGGGAGACATGAAACACAGGATGGATGCGCCAAGAGCTGGGAAGCACTAGACGGAAAGCCACCGGATTAACAACCTTTGAAATCACATAGGGACCGACAAAGCGAGGTAGCAACTTCCGACAACCCACTAGGCGAAGATGACGGGAAGACAACCAGACCCTGGAACCCACCACCAGAGGGGGAGCAGCCCGACGTTTGCCATCCACACGGGCCTTCATAGCAGCCTTTGCTTCAGTGAGATGAACCACTGTACTAGCGTGTAAGGCAGAAAGATCCCTAAGACATGTCGTGGCCGCAGGGTTCGCAGAATCAGAAGCATCAGGGACCGGCAAGACCTTGGGATGTTGGCCATAGAGGGCGTAAAAGGGAGAATAACCAGTGGCTGAATGAGCCGCATTATTATATGCGAACTCCGCAAGCCGCAAAGCGGCCAACCAAGAGGTCTGATGTTGTAAAATAAGGCAACGAAGGTATTGTTCCATAGATTGGTTCGTCCTTTCGGTCTGTCCATCGGTCTCAGGATGGTAGGCCGAAGAATACCTGGTATCAATGCCCAATAGCTTCGTCAGGGATCTCCAAAACCGAGAGGTGAACTGTGACCCTCGATCAGATATAATGACCGAAGGAAGGCCGAATAGCATGAACACATGTTCAAAAAACAAATCCGCTAATACAGGAGCCGAAGGGATACCTTTGCAGGGAACAAAACGGGCCATTTTAGTGAACGTGTCCACCACCACCCAGATGGAGTCGAAGCCCTTCGACTTGGGGAGATCAGTAACGAAATCCATCGTCAACGTATGCCAGGGCCTGGGAGGTACCGGAAGCGGAAGCAACAACCCAATTGGTCGACCCCTTTGATGTTTAGCCTGAGCACATACTGCGCATGATCTAACGTAACATTCTACATCGCGCTTCATAGAAGGCCACCAACACCAACGCTTGAGAAGATCTAAAGTGCGCTCTTGTCCGGGGTGAGCGTTAAAGGGAGCGTCATGAGACCACTCAAGGGCCAGATTACGTGTGTCAGGTGTGGGAAGGAACAGGCGTTCATGTACGAACGGTAATCCATCAGAGAACACTGGGTCCCATTCTCGCAACTGGTCAGAATGATCGCTAGTCCAGGATCGAACCGAGTCTATCAGTGACAATGAGGGAGTACAGAGAGAAATCACATGACTCTTTCCGAGAACAGTGTCGGGGAATGTAGGCAATTGGACCCCCCCCCCGGGGAACGTGACAAGGCATCCGCCTTCCCATGTGCCGTTCCAGGACGGTGCATAATACGGAAGTCAAAGGAGGAAAAGAAAAGATGCCATCGGACCTGTCTGCTATTGATGCATTTCAGAGAGGCCAAATCCTGTAGATTCCGATGATCGGAGTATACTGTGATAGGATATTTAGCCCCCAGAAGATGATGACGCCAAACACGGAAAGCGTCCATGACAGCCAAGAGTTCTTTTTCCGTAACGGTATAATGAGACTCAGTACTGGAAAACTTACGGGAGTGGTATGCCACTGGATGTAATTTGCCTGTATTAGGACATGTTTGTGACAGTACCGCCCCGAGGGCAAAGGAAGAGGCATCTGCCTCGACTATGAACGGAAGATCAGGATTGGGATGTTGGAGTACCGGTGCGGTAGTAAAGGCGGTTTTCAAAGTCTCAAAAGCCTCCTGCTGTTCTCTCTGCCACTGATATGGTACCCGAGGACTAGTCAGGGCTGTGAGTGGGGCTACAATCGTGGAAAAGGAAGAAATGAAACGCCTATAGAAGTTGGCGAATCCTAAAAAGGCCTGCAAGGACTTGAGTGTTTGAGGTACTGGCCAATCTAAGACTGCTTTGACCTTAGACTCGTTCATGGATAACGCCCCAGGGGTGATGTGGAAACCCAAAAACTCAACAGAGGTCTTATGGAACTGACATTTCTCAGGTTTGGCAAATAAGGAATGTTTGCTTAAACGGGTTAATACTTCTCGGACGTGTTTTACATGGTCATCCAGATCACGAGAGAAGATCAGGATGTCGTCCAAATACACAACCATGTACACATCCAGAATATCCCTGAAAATGTCATTCATGAATCGTTGGAACGTGGCCGGGGCGTTACCTAAGCCAAAGGGCATGACAAGATATTCGTACAAGCCGTAACGAGTACAGAAAGCAGTTTTCCACTCGTCTCCCTCGCGAACGCGTACCAAATTGTATGCGCCGCGTAGATCGAGTTTGGTAAAAACGGAAGCATGTGTTAAATGATCTAAGAGTGGAGTGATTAACGGGATGGGATATCTATCCTTCTTGGTGATCGCGTTAAGACGCCGATAATCCACACAAGGACGTAAATCCCCCTCCTTCTTGGGTACAAAGAAGATAGGACTTGCCGCTGGTGAAGTGGAGGGGCGGATGTGTCCTAGACGCAGGGTGTTCTGTACATATTCTTTTAACACCAGTTCTTCCGAAGGAGACAAAGAGTAGATCCTGCCCGAAGGAACAGTGGAATCAGGAAGCAATTCGATTGGGCAGTCATAAGTCCTATGTGGAGGAAGTACCTCAGACGAGCCACGATCGAAAACTGATTCGAAGGCCCGATATTCTGGCGGAATCCCAGACACCAACCCCCAACAGTATGGGACTGTATGACTTCTGGATCGTCCACTGTCAGTGTGAGTTGTGCTAAGGCTCCCAAGACCCGAGAGGGTGTGTCAGGGACTTGATGGATCGGGAGACAATAATTCTGACAAATATCGGACTCAAAGAGTACAGTGCCTGCTTGCCAATTGATCAGTGGATTATGTTCACGTAACCAGGGAATCCCTAGTATGATACCGAATTGAGGTGCGGTGATCAAATCAAAACATAAGGTTTCTGTGTGTATGTCTTGTATGTTCAACAAGAGGGGTGCAGTTTGATGTCTAACAGGACCAGAAACCAATGCTTGGACATGTTCCGGTCGTGTTTTTACCACTAAGGGTAGATTGAGGGAATGGGCCAAATCAATATCTATGTAATTACCAGTGGCACCGGAATCAATAATGATATTGACTGCATGTAGAAGGCCAGTAGAGGGACATAGAGTAGCCTTTACGGAGATGGGTTGAACACGAGCAAAGGCAAGAGGGGTTCCCGGAGAAGATGATGGGACACTCGACCTGGTCTCCGGTTCTAAGGTCGAGCCATCCGAAAAACCTGACTCTTCTTGGGACGTCGAGGACACTCTTTCACGAAATGTCCAGTGGTGCCACAGTAAAAGCACGCATTATCTACCCTTCTTCGTTCCCTCTCAGATGTTGTAATAGGACTGCGTACCCCTCCCACTTGCATAGGTTCTTCAGTACCGGAAGCGGGAGTATTAACAAGAGTAGGAGAGGAGGAGGCCCCCAATTCAGCTCTACGCTCCGATCGGCGTGCATCTACCTGCAGGACGAGATCAACCAATTCCTGATACTGAGTAGGCATAGAAGGAATCACTGCTAAAGCGTCTTTCATGGTGTTACTCAACCCCCTATAAAAGACCACCGCCCGCTTGTTTTCTGGCCATGATGTTTCCGCAACTAGCTGATTGAACCGGGTGATGTAATCTATCAGAGTTCTTTTGCCCTGAGTCAATTCCAACAACTCCAAATCCCTAGACTGTGCCTTGTGTCGAGTATCGAATACTCGGGATATTTCTAGGACCAACAAATCAAAGTCATAAAGAACCGGGCTATTGTTTTCTAACAGGGGATTAGCCCAAGCGGCAGCTGTTCCAGCTAAATGGGAAAGGGCGAAGGCGGGCTTAGCAGTGGACGTGGGAAAAGCCAAAGGCCTGCATAAGAAATGTAACTTGCACTGGTTAACAAAGGTTCTGAATTTCTTGGGATCACCCTGGTAACGTTCAGGAGCAGCCAGGGGGGAAGGAGTTGGGAGGATTATTGGGGTCGGGACTGGGGGTGTAGTGGAGGAACTGCCATCTCCAAACTCCGGGTCTGCAGGAAGGGAATGCTGAACGCTCTGTATGGTATCCAACCTTTGATGGATCACTGTGTTCGCGGCGGCCATATCTGCCCTTAATATTGTAATTGCCTGAACTAGAGCAGTTATGGGTTCGTCCGTGGATCCCTGCATCGTCTAACACGACTATACGGCTTCTCAGTCTGTTCTGACTTGAGTGTTGTGTAGACCGATGAGACCTCCGTCCCCAAGTGACGCACAGGGGAACAAAATAGAAACCCGCTGTGCGACCCTTGAGGCCACAGGTGAGAGATGTCTTCCCAGATCCACGGAGCCTCTGGAACACTGATGCTGCTGTCAAGAAGGAATGAGGTTAAGCACCAGGCAATCACAATACAGGCAGGTAAACAAAAGAATCTAAAGTGTCTTACCTATCTGGTGTAAGGAAGACCCAGGTAACCTAGTAGGGAGGTTCGAGGCTCAAAAAGATACAGCGGTCCCTGGAGTGGTAGAACCGCAGGTAAGCGTGGATACAGGTAGGCCACCTGTAAGATAGGGCTTGACTGGGGCGTAGAAGTACAGCAAGAAATTCAGGGATGATCCAAAGACAAGTCGATATGCAGTCCAAAAATCCAGCAACAGGTAAACAGTTCCGAGCAAAGGTACAAAGGGGTGTCCAAGAGAGTCCAAGATAGAGTTCCGTGGTCGAGGTAGCAAGGAGCAAGTATAAACGCCAAACAGGGTCCGAAGCCAGCTGAGAAGCAATGAACGTCCTGCCTCTCAGTTCTTTATACTGTGTGTCCCTGGGTCATGTGACGTCTACCAAGATCACGTGAGGAACGCCACACTGTATCACGTGACCGACGTGATGACGTATCGCCGTCCCTTCTGCGATACATCCTCCAAGGCAGTTGCCAATGCAGGAAAGGTTGTAAGCGAGCCCGTACACCAAAGAAGGAACGGTGTTTTCGGTTCTGTGGGTTCACCGAATCCCTTGAGCCTCGAAGCTGGGGTGGAGGTGTTTGGGGAATGTGAGCAGTGTTCTGATGTGGGGAGGCCTGATGTGCTGAGGATCGCCTAACATCCCTCCAATATTAATACTGGAACATTGTGAGTTATTCGCCCCATTTCTGACCAGATTTGCGAGCGCCTATTTTAGAGACGGTTAGGTGCCAGACTCCATCAAGGTAGTCACCATCACTCATCTCCTTAAGAAACCTAACCTTGATCCTAAAGAACCGAGCAACTTTAGATCAATTTCGACTTGCAACTTTCTCCTCAAAATCCTAGACAAACTAGCTTCCTCTAAGCTCCACAGGTTTGTTGAACTTAACGGTATCCTTCATAAGAGACAATCAGGATTTCCTCCATCCTACAGTACAGAGACAGCTCTCGCCCTATGCTGAAAACCATGAGTTAGGGGAAAGTTGGGCTGCTGGTCTTGTTGGAATTATCAGCAGCTTTTGATTTGGTGGACCACATATGCCTACTACATTCTTTATCGCATCTTGGACACTGTTCCAAAGAGGCTGTAGATTGGTTGTACTCCTTTCTTGCAAATCGAGATTCACGAATACAGGGGGGGTCCAGCATCTTCACAACCGGCTCCTATTAGATGTGGTGTACTGCAGGGAGTGTGCCTGTCACCCGTTCTGTTCAGTCTATACATCAGGCCACTATGCTCGCTTCTGGAGGAAGTAGGGGTACTATTTGCAAATTACGCTGATGACATCCAGCTGATTCTGGAAATTAGTGGTAACTACACCTCTGATTCTGATTTCCTAGCCATGGTATATGAACAAATTGAGCTATGGATGTCTATAAACTGGCTATGCCTGAATGGCAGTAAAACTGAGCTTCTTACCTTTGGATCCCAGCAGGCCCTGGCCAAACTGAGCGCTGAGTCTAAAAGTTTCATCATTGAAAATAGCATCATCACAAAACAAGGTGAAAAATGTAGGCGTTCAGTTTGAGGCATCACTAATGCAGATGCGTACATCAACCAGACAACCCAAAACTGTAAATACCACCTTTGCCTGTGCAAGAATATTTGTCCATATATTACAGAAAACAACTCTGCCATCATTGCCCGAGCAACTGTACTATAGAGGTTCGATTACTGTAAATCGTTACTGATAGGAGCCTCTGTGTACAATCTGAAAAAATGCCAAATTATCCAGAATGACGCTGTACACTTTGTTAAAAAGATTCCAAGAAGGTTTAATATCTCAGAGCACAGGAGAGACCTTCACTGACTTCTGATAAAGGAACGCATATATTTTGAAGCATGTACTCTGATACACTGATGCATTTTCCGAACAGCTCCATCATACCTCAAAGCATGGACTCCTGGGTACAACCCACTCAGGACAGTGCGCTCTTCAAATCAGATGCATGTGTCCTGCCCGGTTTTCAAACGGGCTAAGGGCTTAGGGAGATCCTTCCCAGTAAAAGTGGCA
This sequence comes from Ambystoma mexicanum, assembly GCF_040938575.1. NCBI lineage: Eukaryota > Metazoa > Chordata > Amphibia > Caudata > Ambystomatidae > Ambystoma > Ambystoma mexicanum. Next base: position 222,628,364 of record NC_090927.1, on the reverse strand, counting down.
AATTTGTGGAACTCACTTCTTTCCACGCTCAGACTTGAGGCATGCTTGAAGTCTTTCCGCTAAAGTCTCAAAACTGTTTAAGTAATGAGGCAAAACCGGCCCTAAACTCTCTTCTACTGATCTGACTGTCCTGTTTTTTTTATTTTGTACCTAATGTGTATTTATTGCGCTCCCATGACTGTGGGCTTTCGGCGCAGTATACAAATAAATAAATATTTCACTGGTTTGATTCATTACATTTTGAAATATGACAACTCGAATTTTTAACATAACATTTATGTACATACTTCATACTTACGCAGTACAATGTATTCTGCCCTTATTCCTTTAAATGTAAAGTGAGGTATACAAAAGTACATACATATGTTTTTAAAAAGAAGAATCCTTTGTAAGTAATTATGTACTTTGGAAGGTAGTCTGTTACATTGGAATACAAATTCATAATTGTTTTTCAAAAGAACTGACTAAAAATATTAGTAATGCCATTTCTATGTTCATAGTTAAATACTTACTTTCTAATCTTAATTTATTTTCTATAAATGTAATTATGTAGTGTAAGTAACTGATTTACTTCACATATTACCCAAACTTCGAATTCTTAGATTATATATTATCACAATGCACATGGGTATGTACTTTCTTTTGTATGTGAAGGGGAGTAGATGGTGTTTCCGTTGCCGCTGAGCTATCCTCCCTTTTGCACACTAAGGATCCTATATCAAAGGGTATGGACTGAAAATACGCCCATGTTAGTAAGCCTGGGGTGGGGCAGGTGATATTTTGCAGCCATCTTCTCTTGGGATGGGCGCAGTGGTCGAAGATGGGCACGAGCGGTTGGGAGTGGTACTCCTCTACTTTTTTTGTAAATTACATTTTACTGTTCCTATACTTTTTCTTTATTTTTAAAAGAAATCGTTCCGGAATGGTGGTATTTTAAAATAAAAGTGTGGGACCTAGTTGAAACATTCCCTTAAGCAGCAGCCGTTTTTTTGTGTCTTATGTGTAGGAGGAGGAGTCGCGATGTGGTTTGTGGGTTGTGGGGCAGGCCAGCAGGGAACATAGTTCCACTACTTCTTTTCCTGCACTTCGACCACTGGATGGGGCTTCATTTTCTGCTTGTTGAGGACATCTGGCACCCTCTTATTGAAAGCTCTCTTGGATTGAATCAGAACTGTGTGATATTAAGGCTGTATCACATTAAGTACACAGGCTCTCAAAACTTCAGAAGCGTATTAGAAACATAAAAGTGTATACAAAAGAGTAACTGAAGAGTGAGTGTGTGTGTGTGTGTGTGTGTGTGTGTGTGTGTGTGTGTGTGTGTGTGTGTGTGTGTGTGTGTGTGTGTGTGTGTGTGTGTGTGTGTGTGTGTGTGTGTGTATGTCTACTTCAAGAAAATGAATATTCATCAATTTGCACTTATCAAACCATTTTTAAAAACATTATTTTTGCATTAGCATTCAGTGATATTTTTGCATTTTCTGTCATGTAATGCACATTTGTCACGCATAGCTGTATTGGCATTTTGGCAGCCTCCTGACACCAGGACCTGTACAAGAGTTGTAAAAGAGGAGAAGGGAAGGTTATCGGAAGGTGAGTGAGAAGCAATATGTGAAACCTAAAGTGTTTATAAGAGCAGATTAAAAGAGTTTGTGTTCTGTGATTCTAGACTTGTGGTGTGGGCACGTGGGGTATTTGTATCCAGCAGGGAGTCTCAGGTGCATATATCCTACTTGGATTCCTACTAACATGTTCTAGCTTGAGGATGAGATGGGTTATGGGTTTTTTGAGGGCTGTGTGTGACAAGCTGGTGATAGAGATGCGCAATTCTACTGTTATGTCTGTGCAGGAAAGCCAAAACTTTTCAGATTCAGAAACGTATTTACGGATAAACAAGGGGCCACCGTTTGCACAGTAAGGGTCCTGTGGATCCAACACATCGCTGCCTTGAAAGATTCGTTGGTTCCCATCCAGAGGTCTTAGACAGAGGTTTTCATCCTTTACACTGGTCCAGCTTCCTTGGGCTTCTGGACTGGCATAGGCAGTTTGCCGTCAGCTGACCACCAACCTGTTCAGGGGTCCTGGTGCCTGGGGAACACATCACCTGGCTGCACCTGTCCCAGTCTCCTTGCTCCTCAGTGAGATTGCATCATCTTGTACTTCCTCCCACCTCTGAAGTCTGACCTAGAAAGGCCTGGTCGCCAGAACCTCCCTAGTATATCTGGTTAGTAAAAGGGCCTGCTCTCCTCCTATCTCCTCAGGTCTTGTATCTCTATCTCCCACTCTAGCGTCTCTCTGTACACCTCCCTATATTGTACTGTACCTGCCTTCTCCAACCTCTCCAGTTAACTCTCCTAATCCAACATCCTCTAGCACTCTCTCTCAAGATCATAGCAACTCTCCCTGCAACCTCAAAACTCATCTCCAACTTCCTCATTAAATATCTCTTTCAGCTATCCTCAAATATAACTTCCTCCCTCCTACACCCTATGCTCTCATCCAAAACATTCTCTCAATAGGCCTCTAGCTCGCCAATCTACTTCAAGCACCATCTTAATGTGTAAGTTGGCTTCATAGTCTCGTCTCTCCTCCATTTTGGGTGGTGCATATGGGTGCGGATTGCACAAGTGTAATGCGCCTGGGCTGGTCCGTGACTGGGCCATGTTCTTGTGGTCAGGTGGGCTGAAAGGAGGTGGCATGAGGGTACATCAAGAATTGCCACCGTCTTGGATTTTAAGACTGCTCTTCACATTTGTGAGGTCTCGTTCCTTCCCCTTTGGAGGCCTGCTGAAATTGCCTCCTTTGAACTGGGCCTCTCTGTATTTCCTGTATGTAAATCAAAATTCAGAAAAGCCTTTGTAAGCAAGGGAAGCTGTATGGACTGATGGTAACATTTTTATAATATCTATGACACTAGAGGTAGCAGCAGAACAATGTGTGCTTATTTTGACCCTCATGCTGACAATGTGCGTAAGATTCCTTTACTTCTATTTGTGGGTTGAGTGCAATCTTGTAAATGTTTGACTCCCGTAGTCTGCGTTACACTGACTAATGCTCTCACGTCTTTCCTTCAGCAGCAGGAAATGCATGTCTACACTCACCAGTGAATTCAGAATGTTGCAATGCTGTTCCCTTAAAGGGAAAGGCATCGATTCCTGAGCTGGGTTTTAGGGGTCTGGCTAGAGAGTTGTAAGGACTTTCTGTTAGTAGCAAGTCACAGGTGGCCAAATCACACAATGTAATAGGTTTTCCTGTGTACTGAATTGAAAGAGTGTTGGCAGCTCAAGCAGGAAAATATCCCTTGTTCCAATGGGGCAATAGTTATTGTGGTAATGGCCCAAAATGTCGCCCTCACAATTACGACGGCCGAAAATGCCGTTTTTTTTAGACCCTCCTTACAGCATACATATATGTGGGGGGTATGTAATATAATAGTAATATGAGGGGGTCTGCGTGGTCTCCCCCCTCATATGTATGTGGTGTAAGGGGGTTTACAAAAAAATGTACACAAAAAAAAGTCGGCATATTCGGCCGCCGTGATAATAGTGATCGCAATAATCACATAGATCTGTTATTGTGGCGCCTTGTGATGCTGTAGGTCTTTCAGCTTTCTTTAAAATATGTTTAGGTGACTGGCATTTTGAAGTGATGAGAGGCCAGAATACTTTCTAAAATCATGTTTATTCTTCAAAGTTAACATCAATAAACCAACCAGTAGCACAGCGTCCTTCAATTCAGTAGGCTCTTTCTCCCTCTCTCTGCCTTCCATTCGAGAGCCTTCAGCCCTTGGCATTCCCTACTGCATATAATTAAAACTGTGTGTCCAGATGCTGGATACGACACACAGGCTTATTCATTGACCTGCATGATCTGTCGGCGCCACGACTCAAATCATTGCTACCTGTGAAATTCTCGTTCTCCTCCTCTTGCTCATTCACTGTTTCACACCTCCCCCTTGTCACTTTTACAACTCTAGTCATGTTCCAAAACCTTCCATCATCTGTTCTCACCGAATTAGGCAAAACATTCACTACCTTACATGGCAAGGATCATTTCATGGGACACTGCCTCAATGGACTAGACAGTTTAATCCTGACCAAGTCTACACCCTTGCCATGAATGGGTGCAACAGCATTTTTGGTCATGGGAAGACCGCAGCAATGTCATGAGATTACAGCAGTAACGCTGCAAGCCGTGCTCACAAGTGATGAGTTATGGGGGGTAATGTAGAGGGTTAGGGAGGGGAAAAGCAATTTAGGGGAGTCAGGGCACCTGGAACAAAGGGGGACACATGCTGAGTGCCTGTGAGGACGTGGAAGACTTTTTAATTCTGAGGAACCTTTCCCATTATATAATCAGAGAACCTCTAGTGTATCATAGGAATGATATGTTACTGGAAATGATTACTGTGAAATTATTGCAGGAATAAGGAGTTAGCAAATAAAAGTTCATGAGACACTGCCTCAATGGACCAGACGGTTCAATCCCGACCAAGTCTACACCAAGTCTACACCCTTGCCATGAATGGGTGCAACAGCATTTTTTTGAGAACCTCTACTGTATCATAGGAATTTATGTTACTAGAAATGATTACTGTGAAATTATTGCAGGAATAAGGAGTTAGAAAATAAACGTTCAGTGAAATACCATTTGTTAGGAGAGACATAAAGTAATCAGATTTAATGCAACAAAACCCCTGAAATTCAGCACTCGCATTTCAATCAAGTCCACATCAGAGAACAAACATTTGTCACATGAACAAAACAGTGATAGGGCGTAATGGCCAGAATAAGGCCAGGGAGGAAAACAAAATTAAGGAAAGTGGAAGGACCATAGAAAGTGGACAGGGCATTTGGTGAGTGCCTGTGAGGACAGGGAAGAGATTTAGATTTTCAAGTATTATCCGGGGAATCCTGGGGAAATCCTTATAATCTTACACCTATATTGGTCACATCCCCTAGGCAGGGGTAATGGATCTCTGTGCCTAAGGGCATGGCCAGTGGGCCCCAAAGAACCATATTTCTGCAACATGTACAGAGGTCACGGCCAAAGGCCATAGCTAGAGGGCTCCAATGTAACCTATTGCTGCAATATGTACAATGGCCATGGCCAAAATCCATGGTTAAAGGGCCCCAAATACACCTATTGGTGCAACATAGTGGCCACTGGCCATGGCTAGTGGACCACATAGAAATCTCCTGGTGCAAGATGCACAGTGTCCACAGCCGAAGGCCATGGCTTGTGGGCTCCAAAGAAACCTATTGGTGTAACATGTGCAGTGTCCACGACCATAGGCCATGGCTAATGAGCCTGAAGAAACCTATTGGTGTAACATGCACAGTGGCCATGGCCGAAGGCCATGTCTAGTGGGCCCTGAAGAAACTATAGTATAACAAAACCCTTGAAAGTCAGTGAAAAAACATTAGTTAGGAGAGAGTTAAGGTGATCAGATTTAACGTGAAGAATACATAGCAACAATATCTTTGAAATTCAGTGAAAAAAACCTTAGTTAAGAGTGTTAAGTGATCAGATTTAACAGAACAAAACATCTGAAATTCAGCAATCACATTTCTAACAAGTCCACCTTAACTATGCGCCACCTGTTGCACAGCGTATAACCACAATGATAATATCACAGATGACATCACTGATTACATCATACGTGAGATCACTGATTGCATCACTAGTTACATCATACATGACATCAATTATCCAGCCTTGCCTCTATATCAATAATGGATACCCCTGAAAAGAATCACTGTCACTGGCTTTGCAAAGTGCCAACCATCTTGCCCTCTTTAACAAGCTCAAAATGACCATACTTGATGCCACGAACACCCTTTTGCCATTAACTGGCAATTTGAAGGGGCTCTCTTCAAATCCTGCCACTCACCTTCCACAAAACCCACTCAAGGTTGAAGCAGTAGAATCGGCAAACCCTACTCCTGCCATCCTCAATGATGACCTATTACTTACTGAGTCCTCAGCTTGAGGCAAGCTTGAAGCCTTTCCGCAAAAGTCTCAAAACTGTTTAAGTAATGAGGCAAAACCGGCTCTGAACTCTTTTCTCCCGATCTGACTGTCCTGTCTTTTTTGTTTTGTACCTAATATGTATTTGTAGTGCTCCGATGACTGTGGGCTTTCGGTGCAGTATACAAATAAATAAATAAATAACTAGGTCACTGGTTTGATTAATTACATTTTGAAATATGACAACTCAAAATTTTAACATAACATATATGTCCATATTTCATACTTACACAGTACAATGTATTCTGCCCTTATTCCTTTCAATGTAAAGTGAGGTCTTCAAAGGCACATACATACATTTTTAAAAAGAAGAATCCTATGTAAGTAATTATGTTCTTTGGAAGGTAATCTGTTACATTGGAATACAAATTCATAATTGTTTTTCAAAAGAACTGACTAAAAATATTAGTATTACCATTGCTATTTACATAGTTAATTATTTACTTTCTAATCTTAATTTCTTTACTATAAATGTAATTATGTAGTATAAGTAACTGATTTACCTCGCTTATTAACCACACTTTAAATTCTTAGATTATATATTATCACAATGCACATGGGTATGTGGCTTCTTTTGTATATGAAGGGGAGTAGATTGTTTTTCATAATGCGCCCCAAATGAAGTTTTAGCATGAGAGACTCATGTCACACACTGAGCTTCCATCACACACTTGCTAGTATAGCACAAAGGAATGTTTCACATCTGTCCATCATTTCCATGAAACGTCTTACTGGCCCTGATCCATAAGAGCTTAGTTAAGCCAAAATACTTTTCCCCATGCCACTTACTACAAATACTTATTTTCAGGTATTTGTTTAAACATTCTGCCAGAACTTTCCTTGCCAATATACGTGCACAATGGGCGAATAACAAATATTGTTTTTGATTTTTGAAGCATATAATTCAATATTGCGATACGTCCCAATCTTCCCTCCTCGGGCTACTATAAAAGTTGGAGCTATTATTTGTGGGTTTTTTTTCTTCTTAAGGAGCTCTTTCATAGTTCAAAGTCCTTGCATTTCAAATCTTTCAATTTTGAGCCAGTGCTTCATATAGGTGATAATGTTCTATTTTGTTTGCACATGTTGCGTATAGGTAACTAATATACCAACAGAAATGTTTGACTACGCAAATCCGAACGCAGTGTGCATCATCCATCTTTTACTTTTGGGCCTCTCCAAAAGTCAACATTCATAAATCACCATAAATTCAATTCTGGCTCATGGGAAATCCATTGATCAAACATCCGACACATTTGGGTCCAACAGAGTACATAGAAAACAAGTGCTCTTCCCGTGACGCAAACGGTATATAAGAGTTGAACCTGCCCCGTAGTAGTAGTGATATGCAAAAACTCTCAGCAGAGTGATCTTATGTTCTGATTGGCTTAAAAACGACTGCAACATCGGAACATCTTTCACACAGTCTTCCTGAGGATTCAAGGCCACCATGAAAATCCTGTGCTTTGTATTTGTCGTCGGCATCTTCTTCGTTGGAGCTTCTGGTAAGATCCACCACCCTGCAAGCATGAGCCATCCATGGCTAAAAACTGTGATTGTGCAGGGGTGACATCTGAGATGAACTTATTTATTTAAAAAGAGTTCAATTTCTATTTGTGCAATCTAGCTGAAAGCTGTAACAGAAATTGTGGCTGTTGAGTAATTCTTACAAACATAGTGCCTGATTCATGGAATTATTTGCGTGAAAATCGCAGATTTGCGTGCCTTTCTGTCCGAAAATCCCCATACTTCAAACAGGGATTTTCAGGCAGAAAGGCACACAAATCTGCGTCTTCACGCAAATAATTCCATGAATCAGGCTGATACTGTTCTTTTGAACAGAGAACCCATCTGTATATTTTTTGTATTTATTATTATTTATATTTTTGCAATTTTAAAGCACTCAGATAGCCTGCAGGCATTGAGCCGCTGTTACAGGAATTGTTTGTTTTTTCAGTTGCGTAATTGCTTTTTTTTGCCTTAGTTGTGTATTTATAACGCACTTAAACACCCAGAGGTTTCTAAGCGCGGACCCGGGATCGAACCTGTATTGCTTCGTGTCATCTTGCTTTCAAGGCGAGCACGTTGCCGACGAACTATCCTCCCTTTTGCACACTAAGGGTCCTATATCAAAGGGTATGGACTGAAAATACGCCCATTTTAGTAAGCCTCGGATGGGGCAGGTGATATTTTGCAGCCATCTTCTCTTGGGATGGGCACAGTGGTTGAAGTTGCGCGCGAGCAGTTGGGAGCAGTACTCCTCTACTTTTTTTTGTAAATTACATTTTATTGTTCCTATACTTTTTCTTTATTTTTGAAAGAAATCGTTCCAGAATGGTGGTGTTGTTTTAAAATAAAAGTGTGGGACCTAGTTGAAACATTCCCTTAAAGAGCAGCTGTTTTTTGTGTCTTATGTGTAGGAGGAGGAGTGGCGATGTGGTTTGTGGGGTGCAAGGCAGGCCCCCAGGGAACATAGTTCCACTACTTCTTTTCATGCACTTCGACCACTGGATGGGGCTTCATTTTCTGCTTGTTGAGGACATCTGGCACCCCCTTATTCAAAGCTCTATTGGATTGAATCAGAACTGTGTGATATTAAGGCTGTGTCACATTAAGTACACAGGCTTTCAAAACTTCAGAAGCGTATTAGAAACATAAAAGTGTATACAAAAGAGTAACTGAATAATGTATATGTGCGTTTGTGTGTGTGTGTGTGTGTGTGTGTGTGTGTGTGTGTGTGTGCTGTGTGTGTGCATGTCTAGTTCAAGAAAATGAATATTCATCAATTTGCACTTATCAAACCATTTTTAAAAAGATTATTTTTGCATTAGCATTCAGTGATATTTTTGCATTTTCTGTCATGCAATGCAAATTTGTCATGCATAGCTTGTATTGGCATTTTAGCAGCCTCCTGACACCAGGACCTGTACAAGAGTTGTAAAAGAGGAGAAGGGAAGGTTATTGGGAGGTGAGGGAGAAGCAATATGTGAAACCTACAGTGTTTATAAGTGCTGATTAAAAGAGTCTGTGTTCTGTGATTCTAGACTTGTGGTGTGGGCACGTGGGGTATTTGTATCCAGCAGGGAGTCCCAGGTGCATATATATCCTACTTGGATTACTACTACCATGTTCTAGCTTGAGGGCGAGATGGGTTATGGGTTTTTTGAGGGTTGTGTGTGACAAGCTGGTGATAGAGATGAGCAATTCTACTGTTATAAGCCCGTGCAGGAAAGTCAGAACTTTTCAGATTTAGAAATGTATTCATGGCTAAACAAGGGGCCACCGTTTGCACAGTAAGGGTCCAGTGGATCCAACACATCGCTGCCTTGAAAGATTCTTTGGTTCCCTTCAAGAGGTCTTAGACAGAGGTTTTCATCCTTCACACTGGTCCAGCTTCCTTGGGCTTCTGGACTGGCCTCGGCAGTTTGCTGTCAGCTGACCACTGACCTGTTCAACGGTCCTGGTGCCTGGGGAACACATCACCTGGCTGCACCTGTCCTAGTCTCGTTGCTCCTCAGTGAGATTGCATCATCTTTAACTTCTTCCCGGTTTATAGTGAATATGTCGAATGACATTTTTTCGAATGCCATAATGTAAAAAAAGAAATGCCGAAAAAAAAATGCAATTATTTTTTTTTAAATAATTTTATGGGCATAATTTTTTTCAACATTATTGCATTCGAAAAAATGTGTTCCACATTTTAACTGGATACCACTTCTTCCCACCTCTGAAGTCTGACCTAGAAAGGCCTGGTCCCCAGAACCTCCCTAGTATATCTGGTTAGTAAGAGGGCCTGCTCTCCTCCTATCTCCACAGGTCTTGTATCTCTATCTCCCACTCTAGCGTCTCTCTGTACACCTCCCTATATTGAACTGTACCTGCCTTCTCCAACCTCTCCAATTAACTCTCCTAATCCAACATCCTCTAGCACTCTCTCTCAAGATCATGGCAACTCTCCCTGCAACCTCAAAACTCTGCCTACAACTTCCTCATTAAATATCTCTTTCAGCTATCCTCAAATATAACTTCCTCCCTCCTACACCCTATGCTCTCATCCAAAACATTCTCTCAATAGGCCTCTAGCTCGCCAATCTACTTCAAGCACCATCTTAATGTGCAAGTTGGCTTCATAGTCTCGTCTCTCCTCCATTTTGGGTGGTGCATATGGGTGCGGATTGCACAAGTGTAATGCGCCTGGGCTGGTCCGTGACTGGGCCATGTTCTTGTGGTCAGGTGGGATGAAAGGAGGTGGCATGAGGGTACATCAAGAATTGCCACCGTCTTGGATTTTAAGACTGCTCTTCACATTTGTGAGGTCTCGTTCCTTCCCCTTTGGAGGCCTGCTGAAATTGCCTCCTTTGAACTGGGCCTCTCTGTATTTCCTGTATGTAAATCAAAATTCAGAAAAGCCTTTGTAAGCAAGGGAAGCTGTATGGACTGATGGTAACATTTTTATAATATCTATGACACTAGAGGTAGCAGCAGAACAATGTGTGCTTATTTTGACCCTCATGCTGACAATGTGCGTAAGATTCCTTTACGTCTATTTGTGGGTTGAGTGCAATCTTGTAAATGTTTGACTCCCGTAGTCTGCGTTACACTGACTAATGCTCTCAATTCTTTCCTTCAGCAGCAGGAAATGCATGTCTACACTCACCAGTGAATTCAGAATGTTGCAATGCTGTTCCCTTAAAGGGAAAGGCATCGATTCCTGAGCTGGGTGTTAGGGGTCTGGCTAGAGAGTTGTAAGGACTTTCTGTTAGTAGCAAGTCACAGGTGACCAAATTACACAATGTAATAGGTTTTCCTGTGTACTGAATTGAAAGAGTGTTGGCAGCTCAAGCAGGAAAATATCCCTTGTTTCAATGGGGCAATAGTTATTGTGGTAATGGCCCAAAATGTCGCCCTCACAATTACGACGGCCGAAAATGCCGTTTTTTTAAGACCCTCCTTACACCATACATATATGTGGGGGGTACGTAATATAATAGTAATATGAGGGGGTCTGCGTGGTCTCCCCCCTCATATGTATGTGGTGTAAGGGGGTTTACAAAAAAATGTACAAAAAAAAAGTCGGCACATTCCGCCGCCGTGATAATAGTGATCGCAATAATCACATAGATCTGTTATTGTGGCGCCTTGTGATGCTGTAGGTCTTTCAGCTTTCTTTAAAATACGTTTAGGTGACTGGCATTTTGAAGTGATGAGAGGCCAGAATACTTTCTAAAATCATGTTTATTCTTCAAAGATAAGATCAATAAAACCACCAGCAGCACAGCGTCCTTCAATTCAGTAGGCTCTTTCTCTCTCTCTCTGCCTTCCATTCTAGAGCCTTCAGCCCTTGGCATTCCCTACTGCATATCATTAAAACTGTGCATACCAGATGCTGGATACGACACACAGGCTTATTCATTGACCTGCGTGATCTGTCGGCGCCACGCCTCAAATCATTGCTACCTGTGAAATTCTCATTCTCCTCCACATGCTCATTCACTGTTTCATACCTCCCTCTTGTCACTTGTCTAGTCATGTTCCAAAACCTTCCATCATCTGTTCTCACCAAATTAGGCAAAACAATTACTACCTTACATGGCGTGGATCATTTCATGGGACACTGCCTCAATGGACCAGACGGTTCAATCCTGACCAAGTCTACACCAAGTCTACACCCTTGCCATGAATGGGTGCAACAGCATTTTTTTGAGAACCTCTACTGTATCATAGGAATTTATGTTACTGGAAATGATTACTGTATAATTATTGCAGGAATAAGGAGTTAGAAAATGAACGTTCAGTGAAATACCATTTGTTAGGAGAGAGTTAAGGTAATAAGATTTGATGCAACAAAACCCCTGAAATTCAGCACTCGCATTTCAATCAAGTCCACATCAGAGAACAAACATTTGTCACATGAATCAAACAGTGATAGGGGGTAATGGGCAGAATAAGGCCAGGGAAATAAAGGGGAGTGGAGGGACCATGGAAGGTGGAGGGGGCACTTGGTGAGTGCCTGTGAGGACAGGGAAGAGTTTTAGATTTTCAAGCATTATCCGGGGAATACTGGGGAAATCCCACGGGAATGGGGAGAGAATTTTAAAAAAAGTAATCTTACACCTATATTGGTCACATCTTCTAGGCAGGGTAATGGATCTCTGTGCCCAAGCGCATGGCTAGTGGGCCCCAAAGAAACATATTTCTGCAACATGTACAGAGGTCACGGCCAAAGACCATAGCTAGAGGTCTCCAACGTAACCTATTGCTGCAATATGTACAGTGGCCATGGCCAAAATCCATGACTTAAGTGCCCCAAAGAAACCTATTGGTGCAACATAGTGGCCACTGGCCGTAGCTAGTGGGCCACGTAGAAACCTTCTGGTGCAACATGTACAGTGTCCACAGCCGAAGGCCATGGCTAGTGGGCTCCAAAGAAACCTATTGGTGTAACACGTGCAGTCTCCACGGCCGAAGGCCATGGCTGGTGGGCCCGAATACACCTACTGGTACAACACATACAGTGGCCACAGCTGAAGGCCATGGCTTGTGGGCCCCAAAGAAACCTATTGGTGTAACATGTGCAGTGTCCATGGTTAAAGGCCATGTCTAGTGGGCCCTGAAGAAACTATAGTTTAACAAAACCCTTGAAAGTCAGTGAAATTGCTTTAGTTAGGCGACAGTTAAGGTGATCAGATTTAACGTGAAAAATACATAGCAACAATATCTTTGAAATCAGTGAAAAAACCTTTGTAGAGAGTGTTAAGTGATCAGATTTAACAGAACAAAACATCTGAAATTCAGCAATCGCATTTCTAACAAGTCCACCTTAACTATGCGCCACCTGTTGCACAGCGTATAACCACAATGATAATATCACAGATGACATCACTATTGTATCTGTATTGTTGTATACCTCTGTAAAGCGCTCTGTTGCTTCTCAATAATTACAATAACAATAATAATAATAATAATAATAAAATAGATACTCAAAAAATGCATTCAAATCCATCCAGTAGTCATAAGTTATTAGAAATAGAATTCTAGCAAAAAATAATGCACATAGGTTGTATCTTCTATATAAAGCAGCAGCTATCGCCCTATAATGTATATATTATTCGTATGTGAGTAGCAACACACAACTTTAGGGTGTATGTCATTTTACATTGGAATTCCCAACATGCATAGACTTTGCTTCATATAAATAGTAAGGATAAGCATGCACACATATAAATGCATGCTCTAATTACCTTTTGAAATGAACACCGTCTACCTCTCCAAACTACTTGCATAAGTGATTTTCGAATGACCTCTTTAACCCTCCCCATGCATGTAGAAGAGTTGGGAGATTTAGGCAATGCTGGTTCCTGTGCATCCTAACATTCCTCCCATCCCTTCTAGATGATGCCCTTTCCACACACAAGGCACACACCATACCCATCAGCTGGGCATTGTTGGCATTGCTGCTCTATCACTGCCTTCACTGTGTGGCACAGCAGTCCAGGAAGTAACAAACCTGTTATGACTCCGGACAGACACGTGTGTGGGTGTTTACTCCGTGATCACGGGTATTATAAAAATCTGATGAACGAGGATTTTGGTAAGCCACATGCACAAGTGCTGCAACATATAAAGGTTTGAAGGTGACCTCGTTCTTCCCACTACTGGCTTCTCAGGAAAACGTGATATGTGGATTACATTTACAATACATCTCCTTCTACCATTACCCGAAGTGGTTAATGAAAGCCATGTAGAATGAGTAACTTGCACCTCATATGCATTCTGTGCAGACCTGCCCTGTACTGATCTCAGCAACTAGTATCCCATTAGGCAATTCCTAATCCTACATACACAAACTAGTGGTGCCTATATTTTACAGTGGGTACATGGCCTCCGTGTGATCTTCTCCACAGGCTCTTCCCCCTCCTTAGTACATCCGTCCTGGTCCTGAGACAGTGCTTCCTGTAACTCCAACTTGCTTACCCGTTCTTGCTGAATATCCGCCTTGGGACCTTCATCAAAAAACCTCCAAGCACTAACCGCAAAAACCTCTCCTACCCCGCTTGAAAAGATGGTGTGTAAATATGTGTATTCAGAACGTGAAATTCTATCAAACTCCATCAATTAAAATCGACACTTATTCCATACATTTTGATAATAGTAAACATTGATACAATACACAACCCAAAGGCCATAAAAATATACATGCTTACAAACACATGAAAGCCTTAGACATTAAGGGGGTAATTCATAGAATTCAGCGCACAAGTGGCGCACGCGGCTGGTGCACAGTGTGCACGTGCGACAGTCTGCACCAGCCGCGTGCGCCAAAATCCATTTCCGCGCACAGCGTATTCATGGATTTTAACATCCATTACCAGCCGTGGTGCAGAGTGGCGCAGCGACACTGCAGCAGCGCCAGTTACGCACCAACCCCTCCCCGTGCGCCATGTACAGCGCTCAAATCCCGTACATGGCACACAGGCCAGTGGACCAGCATACAGGCCCCCAACCACGAAAACACCTGTAAAACTCCCCGCACACCCCTCTGAATACACGTACCCCGCTGCGCGGGGAGAATCACATGCGATTGGCCCTGTGTAAATGAGGTAAGTGTATTACTGGGGTTGGCGGGGAATTCCACATGCGAATGGCCCTGTGCGAGTGGGGTACGTGTATTTCGGGGGTGCGCGGGAAGTTTCACACGCGATTGGCCCTGTGCGAGCGGGGTATGTGTTTTTCGCGGGTGCGTGGGAAGTTTCACATGCGATTGGCCCTGTGCGAGCGGGGTACGTGTATTTCGGGGGTGCGCAGGAAGTTTCACACACAATTGGCCCTGTGCGAGTGGGGTACGTGTATTACTGGGGTTCGCAGGAAGTTTCACACGCGATTGGTCCTGTTCAAGTGGGGTACGTGTATTTCGGGGGTGGGCGGAAAGTTTCACGCGCGACTGGCCCTGTGCGAGTGGGGTATGTGTATTTTGGGGGTGCGCGGGAAGTTTCACACGGGTATGGCCGTGTGCGAGCGGGGTACGTGTATTACTGGGGTTTGCGGGGAGTTTCACACGTGATTGGCCCTGTGCGAGCGGGGTATGTGTATTTTGGGGGTTCGCGGGCAGTTTCACCCGTGATTTCGCTGTCAGCGTGGGGTACGTGTATCCAGTGGGGTGCGCGGGGAGTCCCACACGTGAATTGGCAGTGTGGATCCTCCCAGGTGTGCCCACTAACCCCTCCATGGCCCCTGCAGGCAGCTCACACCACAGGGGACTACCCAGCACCCCTGTTCATGTCCCACACGCAGCCCATCCACCATGGGCATGCCCCCCAGCCAGCCCACATGTCACCTTGTACTAGTGATCACCAACTCATGTCCCCCAGCACCCCCATCCACCCAGCAGTGAGCCTCAGGCCCCGACTCATGTCCCCCAGCACCCCCACCCACCCAGCAGTGAGCCTCAGGCCCTGACTCATGTCCCCCAGCACCCCCACCCCTCAGCAATGAGGGGCACCTGCCAGCAGGCCCGACTCATGTCCCCCAGCGCCCCCACCCACACAGCAGTGAGGGGCACCTGCCAGCAGGCCCCGACTCATGTCCCCCAGCACCCCTACTCACCCAGCAGTGAGCCTCAGGCCCTGACTCATGTCCCCCAGCACCCCCACCCACCCAGCATTGACGGGCACCTGCCAGCAGGCCCCGACACATGTCCCCCAGCACCCCCACCCACCCAGCAGTGAGCCTCAGGCCCTGACTCATGTCCCCCAGCACCCCCACCCACCCAGCAGTGAGCCTTAGGCCCCGACTCATGACCCCCAGCACCCCCACCCACCCAGCATTGACGGGCACCTGCCAGCAGGCCGCAAATCATGCCCCCCCTACATGACATAAAGATGCACAATCAACTGTGCCACGTCGCTATGCTGCTCTTCGTGATGGCGTGCATGCTCCACCCCGGAAGCACGCACGTCATCACGAATGTCACGCGTGCGCAACGCAACACCAGTCAGGACGGATCCCATACGTTCATGGGACCCCTCGTCTCCAGGTAGTGGAGAGGCAGATGATGTGGCACTCCCCCCTACCTGCGGACAGGCCTGGGACGGGGCATCCCTGCTGGTGCATGGTGGTGCAGTCACAGGGCCAAGGACAGCGACATGCACAGGCCCCTCCGCGATGACCTGTGCTGCCTCCTGACCCTGGCCCTGGACTGCACCACTTGCACCAGTGGTACTACCCCCACCTGGCCCCATGTGCGGCTCAGTAGCAGGCTCCTCCTCCTCTGTGGAGACCACCAACCTGGATGTCTCCACACCGTCTTCTGCCATTGTAAGCCCCTGTGGGGACTCACCCGGCCCTTCCGCTACAGCCGTAGTGGCAGACGCGGCACCAGTCCCCTCGCTCCCGGATGATGGCAATTCCTGCGAGGGTGGCTAGGCCTTGCGGCGCCACCCGGTGGAGTCAACCCCGCCTCTTGGCTCCACAGCGCCGTCTCTGCCCTCTTCTTCACTTGACGCTGCGTAGAGGGAGACATAGAACACAAGCATCAGGGTACAGTACAATATTCCCCTAGACAGGAAGCAATAACACATGAGTGGCACTGTCAAATGTCACTTCCACCCTGTCCCACCACAATAGATGGGTAAAAGCATGCAACACACATGCAGAAACAGGCACGGCGCCTGCAATCAACATCAGCATCCAGTACAAGGGCCTCTTTTAACCAAAATGTTGCCTTCAAACTCACATGCATCATGGCTCACACTGATCCCATGCACACACATCACCGAAGGGTCATGCATCATGGCTTGTACACCACAGACACAGTGGATAAACACAGTGGATACAATGGTGACCGCACTGCATGAGTGAATCTACACATCATCAGGGACATGTGTCATGCATCCATGGTGTTTCAAAGTCACAAACACACTTCTCAGACACACACACACATGTGCACCATACATGTACATGAGAGCAGCACCCACCCCTAACCCCACCTCCATGTCCAAGAACAGAGACTGGCATGCATTCATGTGTGCATTCCGCATACAGCTCCCCATGTTACATTGGAACACATGCACCATCCATGTGGTTCACACATTCCTGCTCTCACATGCATGACCATGATGTCCCTGCACACACACATCCATACATGGCCTATGTCACACAAAGAAGCAAGTATCAGACTACCAGCATACTGCAACATGCCTTGTCTCACACAGCAATGCTTGGCCACTTACCGCTCAACTCCAGACAGGTCTGCCTCTGAAGGATCTGGGCATGGAGCGCTAGGCCTACGGGTTCCAGGACCCTCATCTGGACGTTGCTCATGCTGACCCGGCACCCCTCTGCATCCTCTGCCTTCGCGAGGCGCCGGGCCTTGTAGAGGGTCCTGGACCTGAAGTCCTCCCAGCGCTTCCAGACGTGCTTGATGTCGCGGGTTGCCACCCCCTCCGCGTTGATGGCAACCACTGCGTCCTCCCAGATCCTCTCCTGTCCTTCCTTGTTGGCGCGTGATGTTCCGAAGAGGGCATCATAATGTCCCAGAACATGCTCCACCAGGACCCCAACTTCCTTCTCACTGAAGCTGGTGGTCCTCTGCCTCTCTGGCTGGGGGTCGCCAGTGGTCTCAGATGGTGTTTGCCCCGACATGACGACCCCCGAGGCAGGCGTGGGTGGGCAACTGGGTCCTGGGGCTGGGCTGTGGAGCGATGGTATCCCAGTCGAAGTCTTCTGTTTCAGCAGGGGTGGACACAGCAACTGGACCCCTGCAGATGGCTGACGTGCAGGCACCAAATAGCAGGGCACGTGGGCAGCAGGCAGGCAGCAGCAGATGGCTGGTGGGAGCGTGCTCGGGGCTCTTGGGGGCAGGAAAATGGCCTTTTGGGCAGTCGCGTGGTCTTCCATGTGTTTTCGCTGGGCCAGCTTGATACGGAGTGATTTGGCACATGAAAAAAGTGCACGTCAGTGTGAAATCCGAGGAAAGGCCCTTAGCGCGTAAGCGCGTAAGTGACTTTACGCGCGTGGGTGTTCCCCACAACACGGGTGCATTGTGAATCAGCACAGGAGAAAACTGCACGTTGAAAGGGGCCCTTAGGGGTCCCTCGCGATATGGAAACAAGGCAATAACCATACACGAAAGGATGCGCCAGACACGAGGTTCAAATTCCCAATGCTAGGGTTTATTGCAAGCAAAATAGTCCCAATTGGCCAACTGTGGTCTCACGCCCCGCGACGTGTATTCTCTAGACCTCGAGGGACGCAAGAGAGCGAATTAAGTACATTAGTTACATATATACAAAATGCATATCATACAATCAGCTATGTCATGTTTAACACCCCCCTTTTATTAAGTTTCTTTGAACACGGGATGATGATGGACATTTCCGACGAGTATGACAATTATGACACTTTCGATGTCTATTCTAGTAACAATGTGCAGTTTAGAAAGTGCGGAGGCATCTTCTAGCTGTTGAACAGAACACGGTGCTTCTGTTCTTGGAAGCAAGCTGCACACGGAGGAAGAGCCACATTCCAAGCTTTGCTATCTATGAGGTGCTATTCGTGTCCTCGGAGCCGACACGCTCTAAAGGGTTTTGTGAGGGGGGCCGTAAGAAGAGCATAATTCAAGCCTTTAGCTGCTTTATTCTAACATATTCTACCACAGTACGAGACTGGCTGGCAGCTGTGAAATGATTAAATGCCCTGCAGCTCTCCCTCAAGGCTACAGAGCTGGAGCGTGGGCATTCCTTTCTGGGCTACTCATGAGGAGTTTCAACGAACTCCTCAGTCCCGCGAGCTTGCCCTTTCATATTCAGACAACAATGTCAACAGTCGAGCAGAGTAAGCAGAATTCGCAAGAATTGCAAACTCCACACAGTTTAGACAGAAAGCAATGAGCAATGGTTAACAAGCAAAATAGCGATTCTTGCTACATTTAAAATGGCCGTTTGTTGGTCAAGCATAGCAGTCTATATTTCTATAATTCTGTGCATAAAACGGTTGGCCTTCGGCCATCAAGATACGTCTATCATTCAAATGAAGGGTATTCACTTTTCCAGATTGACAAACCCTCCTTTTGGCCGTATGCCAAACGTCTTATCCATTCATTGTATCCTCCTCTGATGAGGATAAGTCTGGGGTATCTATGTCTGAACCTTTCATGCTATCATGAGCATCATCTTCATCATTAATGTCTATAGCCATGAATTGTTTTACTGTTTTTGTTTCATTAGTGTCTCTGTTATTTCGGCCATGCGTTTGTTTTCCTCTCGACACCATGTGCATATATCCCTTAATACATCCCTCAGTTGTCTCAGTGCAAACTATTGGTAGGCATTGTATGCAACAGCAACATGTTATGAATATACTAAGTACCACCATTAGTATCGAAATTAGCTTCCATCCCCAGGACCGCAATAGTCCCCACAACCAGGATCCTATCCCCCAACCCCCTTCTTCAGTAGAGAGTGTGGAACTTAGGACATGTAATTTCCAGATTGCTTTAAATATCGTAGGGGAGTAATCATCTATAAAGACAAAGCATGCAGTTTTTACGAGTTTGCAAACTCCCCCACGATCAACTAATAGTATGTCAAGCGCCATTCTGTTTTGTAGTGCCATTAGTCTTATTCCTTTCTCTTCTAACGTCATATTCAATAAAATATCCGTTGTTGAATCTATTGTATTTTTTAATATTCTAGACAGTTTTCTTATATTATAGGAATTTTCTATTTGGGCCAAGAATGGTATAAACGATTTGGCTACATCTATTGCTATCATTCCATCTTCACTACTCCTTTGAGTTCTACCTTTTGTTTGTCTGGCTACTTCTGCTGTCTCCAAGAGGAACACTCCTGGAAACAGTAGACCTAGGTAGCATGTACCTCCCCAGTTCCTAGGTAACCATGGATATGCTTTTGCCCCACATATAAAGTAAACAGGGTCCCCTACGTACACGGGTTCTATTTCGTGCTTTAAAACCACTGTGTTCAGGCAGCTGCTAAACGTTCCTACTTTATAGGAACCTTTTTTCTTTAAACATAGGGGAGCAGTTTTGGGGCTGTGATCCACTGTATAGGCAGGGGGAACAGCATCTTTATTCCATTCATCCCTCATTCGAAATGTCATTACTGATGTTTCTTCTGTTGGCGGGGGTCGGTCTATTCTGCCTATGTAATCTATCTAGTCTTGTTGTCTTTCGTGTATTTTTACTCATGGGATCTGGTGAAAAA
Source organism: Ambystoma mexicanum (assembly GCF_040938575.1). Classification (NCBI taxonomy): domain Eukaryota; kingdom Metazoa; phylum Chordata; class Amphibia; order Caudata; family Ambystomatidae; genus Ambystoma; species Ambystoma mexicanum. The sequence continues at coordinate 222,608,115 of NC_090927.1, read as the reverse complement.
ACGCGAGCTTTGTGGAATATGGAACAACCCACAGGTCTCATGATCACTTCCTGAAATTCATTCATATTGGTCTCATCTAGCTGACCCGTATTACTCTTGTTCCATTTCCCAAAGAACATTGCACTCAACGATACTTCACATGTATAAACCACTGATAACGGTTGTACATACCAGCCTATCCCTTTCCCACCATGCTGTGGTAAATGGGCACAAACCCAGCAATCTTTTTTCTTTAAAACCGCATGGGTCATGTTCATGATGAGCAACAATGTATTGTTGCCATATCCTTTTCTATGTCTTTCTTCCATTGGGGACAAAGTACCAGTGATTACATGAACCGGGCTTTCAGTAGCTGCTTTTGGTAAAAGTGTTTCTAATGGGTGCGCGGACTCCAGGAACCATAGTGTAATAGCTGTTATTGTTGGTACTACCATACTTAAGAAACACAGGACCAATGTCCAAATCAATACCTTATTCCTTTTACCATGCTCTTTCCCCTAAATTTACAGTCTCTAAAACTATCATCTTTTCAGCAGGGGTGCAGGAGGAGGCTGAAACCGGTCTTGATTTGTTCTTCATCCTCCTTCTTCTTGCTGGCAAAGTTCGTCGCAAATGTCTCTCGTTCTTGATGCCAGAAAAGTTCAACGAAAATGTCACAGTTCAATTCTGCCAGCCCTTTCACAGCCTTGATCACTTATCCACTGCGAGCAAGATTAGTTGTTCTTTCTCAGACTGCTCAGACGTTTTCTGAACAGTTCTTTATTGATAGAGTACTATGTGCATCCAGCTTGTCCTGCTCTGGCTTAGGACTCATGTACTCTATCAGCCTTAGTACTTATGTGCGTCCAGCTTGTCCTGCTCTGGCGCCTGACACATGTACTTTATTATAAGCGCACAAGGAGCCGTGAGTCTTGAATTGTCCGACTTGCACAAATCTCACACTTCTCTCCTCTACGCCCCTGGTTCCTACTCCGTCCGTGAGTGGAACCAAAGGCAAAAGAAAAGCACCAAAGATCTGTGGATCACTTTGCCTGTCAAGGCCGCAAATTATACCGTTTCACTCCTGGTATTGTATGATCCGTGAATAGTGCCGTTGCACTTCCAGTATCAGGCTCAGTGTCAGCCTGCGGCACAATGATGGGTAGCGATGAGTGCCGTGGCAATGATGTAGTTTCTTTCTTTGGCTTTGGTGCATTTGCAGAAGCTGGTGGGCGCCAAAGGGGTACACGCGTTGTTTCTGCTCGTGTTTGCAATGCAGAGTTTGTGTCGCTCGGCAGTGATGTTGTTTCTGCTGAGCAACGTTGGGGCATTTTTCACCCTTTCCCTTTCCTGGCAGCCTCCTCAGGCTCTGTTTCAAGTTTCACTTCTCGCTTAGGCTTTGTTTCAACTTTCACTTCTCGCTCAGGCTGATGCTGTGGCAGTGGACTGGCAACAGTTTCTTTTGTTTCCGAGACCGTCTCCTTTCTCTGGTCGTCGGAAGTTGTCAGCAGTCCTGGGAATCTTTTGGCATGTGTCGCATGGATCCATGCCTTACGACCGTCCACTCGAGTGGCCGTTTATGCTGCCAAAAGTACTTGGTCGGCGCCGCACCACCTGGGTGCTAATGACGTCCTCTGTTGAAAGTTTTTAATCAGGACCCGGCTTCCAGGCTCCAGCGTATGCCCCGGTACGGTGTATCGCACTGGTAACGCCTCCTACACCTGCTGATGAATCAAACGCAACTTCTGCATTAAAAGGCCACAGTACGTGCTTAACACAGAGTGCTTTACCTCGCGTAGTCTTTTGGGCTGAGGCGCGCACCATACATTTGCTGGTCTCCCCATTATAATTTCATAGGGGGAGAGCCCAGTTTTAGCCTGCACAGACGTGTGCATGCACAATAGCGCTAGGGGTAATGCATCCACCCAACTCAACTTGCTCCCATCACAGATTTTAGCTATCTTTGACTTTAAGATACCGTTATGTCTCTCAACAAGTCCGGCGGAACTTGGATGCCTGGAGCTGTGGAATCGCTTGTCAATCTGCAGACCTGCACAGATCTGTAGTACTACTGCGCCCACAAAGTGTGGGCCGTTATCTGACCAAAGGACACGGGGCAGCCCGAACCGGGAGAAATACTCTTTCAACATTACTTTTGCCGTTGACATGGCAGTATAGTCTTTTAAAGGATATGCCTCCACCCACTTGCTAAATGCACAAATCACCACTAACACATATTTGTAGTTCTGGCACCCTTCCATTTCTATGAAATCAAAATGAATCACCTCGAATGGCATAGAGGGTGGGCCAAAACTACCTACTGGAGTCACGGTTCCCTTCCCTACATTGTGTTGCAGGCACGTAATACAATTCTGCACTAGCCTTTCTGCATTCTTTTTTATGTGCTCATTTTTCCATACTGTGGATAAATGCTGTACCATCTTCTTCGCGCAAATGTAGGTAGGGCTATGTGCCATTGTAACCATTGCGGTTACGTAACAATTTGGCAACATCCAGTTCTTGGTCTCTTTGTTCACCCAACATCCTTCCAAATCTAACTCAGCAGAGCCCTCAGCCCACCCCTGAATCTCTTTGGTCGTGGCCTCAGCCTGTATTTCTTTGACTGTGGCAACTCCATTCTCTATCATACAAGGTACTTCTTCTGTTTGTACTGTCATCATTCTAGTACTCAAATCAGTGGCTGTTTGTTTCGCAATCCTGTCTGCAAATGCGTTTTCCCTCTCCCACTTTACATCTTACTTTTTTATGCGCCTCGCATTTTACTATAGCTAAGCGCTTTGGAAACGTGAGTGCAGACAACAATCGTACAATCAAAGGCCCATGCTAAATCCTGGCCCCATGTGATGTCAAGAAACCCCTCTCAGTCCAGAGTCGGCCAAAGTTATGAACCACGCCAAAGGCGTACTGGCTGTCAGTATAAATATTCACGTTCAAATTCTCAGAGAGTTCACAAGCTCTAGTCAAGGCTATAATTTCTGCGGCTTGTGCTGAATTATATGGGATTCTTTTACTTTCCACAACCCTTTCTAGAGTAGTGATGGCGTATGCGGCAGTTGACGTGCCATCTGGTAATTTGAAACAAGAGCCGTCACAAAACAACTCTCCATCTGGCTCTTTCTGTGGGGTGTCGCTCAAATCAACTCTTCCCTTTGTCTCTTCTTCAGTGACCATTAAACAATCATGGGGTGGTGATTTGTTGCCACCAATTTATGCTATGGGCAGTATCATTAATTCTGCAGGATTCAATGCGCTACACCTCATAATTTGGATGTGGGGTGCAAACAAGATGAGCTCATATCTTGTTAGTTTAGCAGAGGTGAGGTGTTGCGTCTGTGTTCTGTTTAATAGAACATCTATGGCATGTGGCACCATCAGAATTAAAGTATGCCCCAATACCATTCCTTCCATTTGTTTCACTGAGATGCAGCAGCCGCTGCAATGGATCACAAACATCGTGGTAGTCCGCGCGCTACAGGGTCCAGCGCGAAAGAATAATAGCCGCACGGCCTATTTCTTCCACCTTGTTCCTGTGTCAAAACCGCCAATGCACATCCTCCACTCTCGTTCACAAATAGTCTAAATATTTTTTTGTAGTTTGGTGTGCTTAAAACTGGCGCGGAACATAATGCAATTTCAATTGTTCAAACGCTTTCTGACATTCCTCATCCCACTGTAAAGGCATCACTGCATCCTTTTTAGTTAATTTTATCATCGGCTTCACAATCAAGGCAAAATTCCTGATCCACTGCCGACAATAAGAGGCCATGCCTATTACAGCTCTCACTCGTTTTTGAGTTTTTGGAATAGGCATACTAGAAATACTTTCTATGCGTTCTGGTGTTAATCTTCTCCCTTTCGAAAGTAGTTATATAGTACTTTCTTTGTAGATCTCTTTTGTGTCAGCAGCTAGTAACAAGTCATCTATGTACTGCAAGAGTGCGCAACCTGTTGGTAGTTCTAGCATATCTAGCTGTTCTTTTAGTGACCTGCTGTAAATGCTCGGGCTTTCTGTGTATCCTTGTGGAATGCGTGGAATGTGAATGATCGACCTCCTAGAGTGAACGCGAACAGATATCTACTGCTTTTATCCACTGGAATGCTAAAGAACACGTTCTTCAAATCAACTACACTAAAGTATTCTGCAGTGGCCGGTATCATTGTCAGTATTGTTGTGACATCTGGGACCAAAGGGAATTGTGGGTCTACCACTTTGTTCAATGCGCGCAGATCAATTATGAAACGATATGGTACTTCATTGCCTCCTTTCTTGTAAACTGGAAGAATCGGGCTGTTGCACGTGCTACCTGCAATTTCTTCAACCACCCCCAATCTCACCAGGTCAGTAACAATACTCTTTAATCCCTTCTCACCTTCAACAGAAATTTTATACTGGGGAATTTGTGGTAATGTACCACCTTCTTTCAAAGTTATTTTTGCTGGCTCTATTTTCAAGCATCCTACATCGTTATCATGCATTGCCCACAGACAAGTTGGTACTCTACTCAGCTCTTCTGGTAACGCTTTTGACATAAATTCCGTCACCGGTGCATCGTGAGGCCAAATCGTGAGGAACACCCCATTTGCCGTATAATGTATAACTGCCCCCAATTTTCTCAACAAATTTAATCCTAGCAAGTTCTCCCCACAATTTTCTGTCAGAAGAAATGGACACTCTTCCGTAAATGGTCCTATTGTAATTGGGACAGCTTCGGACACGGGGTTAATTACTGGTGTACCTGCGAACCCTACAGAAATATTCTTTTGCCCCGACAGTGGGATCTCCGGAACCAAGTGGTGGTCTATCGAACACTTTTGCGCCCCTGTATCTACAAGGAAACGGTGCTCCTTATTCCCGACTCTCATTTCTACGTAGGGTCCTCTCTGATTCACGGGAATAGGCACTGATTCCGACCCCTGCAGTGGGCTGTCCTATTGCGAAAATAACACTTTGTACGATGTGTAGTCACCGCTGCTGCTATAATACGTGTTTGGCTGTGTATCAAAAATATTCCCATTTCCTCCTCGCGGTCCTCCACTCTGATCATTTCTCTGTTGGCTCTGCCTGCCCTGATTTTGGTTCGGAACACTTTGGTTCAATGCCTGGTTCTGTTGAGCTTGATTTTAACCATGGGATTGGTTTTGATTACCTCCATTGGTATATCCCTGCTGTTGCTGCATGCTATTTCTGCTTGGGCCATTTGACCCATGATGTCCTCTATGAGGCCTTCTCTGGCCAAACCCACCTCTATTCTGTAGGTGCGGGCATTGCGCTTGCCAGTGTCCTTCCTCCTTACAGTACGCACATTGATTTAATCCCAATGACACCCCGTGCATATTATTCAAATTTACCCTGCCTTGTGCATTTCCTCTACCTCTATTGTATCCAATGACCTGCTGCAGTAACACCACTACCATCGTTCGCATCGCTTCTTTTCTCATCTCCAATGGGTACCCATTACACATCTCACTTACTTCCTCCACTGACGTTCTTTTGTTCGACATCCATCGCATTGTTTCCCCCACCCATGCCTTCAATCTTTGTTTATCACCTGTTTGTCCCGGTGCCGGCAAATGCTTTGCACCACCTGATTTTTGCATATACAACCTCGACGCCACCTTCCTACCTTTCTTAATACACTCACGACTATATTCAGGTGTAGCAAACATTTCAGCATATCTATCTTGCATTTCATTTTTCAGTTCAATGAGTTTGTACACATGTTTTGTTACATCTTCATCTCTTTGCTCACTGCGTGCTAACTTATTCAAATCTAACAATCGTTGTGGCGGTAAATTCCCAAGTAACTTTTTCCATTCTCCCACCAAAAATTCCCCCATGCATTTCAACACTACCTGTCTCTCGTTGCTCCTTCGGTACTCATATAATGAAGCCAATGCTGCTGTCCCATCATTTCCTTCTATGTACCTTTCTGCCTCTTGCTGTAATTCAATCTTTCTTTCTTTGCTGATCGCGCTGCGAGTTACCCGTCCGAATCCTGTTCCTTCAGCCCCGCCTCTCACCTCCGCGGTCTCAATTTCGACTTTGGGAGGGGCGGATGGTGCTGAATCTGTTCCTGGAGCGGGAGGTGCGGATGGGACAAGTGACACAGGTGGCATCTGTGAAGGGCCTTGCTGGGTGCTGGGAAATTGCGCGTGTGCGGTCTGCGCTTGTGGGAGGGCTCGAGCTGTGGTTGGGGCATGGGTTAATGCTTGCGTGAGGGGAAGTGTTTGGGCTTTGGGAGGGGGTATGAGAGCTACTGGTTGGGCCTGCGCAGCCACTACTGGCGTGTTTGGTTTCGATCCTGGTTTTGGGCCTCGACCCGTATGGGTTAACAAATGTTCCATTAATTCGTCTGCTATGTGTAGTTCCCGCTGCGGGTATATTCCTTCTATGTTCATTTGCTCACGTCTCCCTTCCCGTCTTAGACTTGCCGTCCGCTCCTCCTCCTCTTTTTCTTCTGCTACCTCAAGCTTCGATTTGTGCCTACGCGCATGCTTCTCTCTACTCCTAAGTCGGAGCATTGCTTCCCTCCTCCAATCTTTGATAGTCTCAAAAGCTGCGGGTCGTGCTTTTTTCCTTATCAACCCCCTTTCTAGGTTATCTATCCTCGCAATCTCAAAGCTACCATTAATCGGCCACTGATGGTCCTGTTGCTTTCTAGTTTGCCTATGCCAAATTTCACAAAATATTATCGCACCCACACCATATTTTGCATACATGTCATAAGCCGGCGTTCTCCCAGGCGGTGCACTTTGGCCATTTTCCAAGGACTGTCTACCGCAGCGGAAAAGCCCCGCTAACGTGGACAATACTCCAGGCATGTTTTTAACCTTCCCCTTGGTTAACTAACCTTAACCTGGACGTTTCAATTTGCAAAATCAACACTCTACCAAAAATCAGGTTTTCGTTTGAATCGGGGAATGACTCACCTGATAAAACAAGTTGCCTGTCCTGACGCAACCTCTCCCATTGTCGTGTCTGCGCTTCTCTGGTTTCTGCCTCGTTTCGGGACCCTCGCCTCCTTTGCCCTCTGGCCCGGTACGTCGATCAGGGATCAGATGTGTGCAGATCTGCGAAGGAATCTCTCCTCACTTCTACAGGCTGCCCCGTACACCTCATGATCCCGGCTCGATCGTCCCGTCCTCGCCGTTCTTAAGCCTCTACTCCGTTACAATGTCTACGAAGGGGCAAGTGGGGGAGGGTCCCTGTTTGGGCGCCATCTATGGAAACAAGGCAATAACCATACACGAAAGGATGCGCCAGACACGAGGTTCAAATTCCCGCAAGCAAGTCCCAATTGGTCAGCTGTGGTCTCACGCCGCGCAACGTGTATTCTCTAGACCTCGAGGGACACAAGAGAGCGAATTACATACATCAGTTACATATATACAAAATTTCTTTGAACTCGGGATGATGATGGACATTTCCGATGAGATGACAATTATGACACTTTCGATGTCTATTCTAGTAACAATGTGCAATTTAGAAAGTGCGGAGGCATCTTCTAGTTGTTGAACAGAACACGGTGCTTCTGTTCTTGGAAGCAAGCTGCACACGGGGGAAGAGCCACATTCCAAGCTTTGCTATCTATGAGGTGCTATTCGTGTCCTGGGAGCCGACACGCTCTAAAGGGTTTTGTGAGGGGGGCCGTAAGAAGAGCATAATTCAAGCCTTTAGCTGCTTTATTGTAACATATTCTACCACAGTACGAGACTGGCTGGCAGCTGTGAAATGATTAAATGCCCTGCAGCTCTCCCTCAAGGCTACAGAGAGGGAGCGTGGGCATTCCTTTCTAGGCTACTCATGAGGAGTTTCAACGAACTCCTCAGTCCGGCGACCTTGTCCTTTCATATTCAGACAACAATGTTATCAGTCGAGCAGAGAAAGCAGAATTTGCAAGAATTGAAAGCTGCAAAGCAGTTTAGACAGAAAGTAATGAGCAATGGTTAACAAGCAAAATGGCGATTCTTGCTACGTTTAAAATGGCCGTTTGTTGGTCAAGCATAGCAGTCTGTATTTCTATAATTCTGTGCATAAGACGGTTGGCCTTCGGCCATCAAGATACGTTTATCATTCAAATTAAGGGTATTCACTTTTCCAGATTAACAACGTCACCGTGCTATTGGAGGAAAGGGCCTTAGCGCGTAAGCGCTTAAGTGACGTTGCAAGTGTAGGCTGGCTTAAAAGGTACGAGTATCACGCTATTTTCTTGCACGTGCTTTTTGTGGAGAGCGAGCGGGTGTTTCTTGTACTTCTTGTCGGTTCACACGCGATTACTTCACAACATTTCCAGTTCGTACTCCCTGTTTCCTCAGACTGCGTTCTTTTGTTCTTTTGGCGGGGGTGTTGCCAATGCACACACACTCGTCTTTTTCATGTTCTTTTTCAAGGCAGACGGTGAGTCACACACGTATTTTCCAACTGTGAGTGCCCCCGTGTGTTGCATACTCCTTCAGAGGTCATTGTAGGCTGCGTGTAACACGTGTATGCTTATTTTTGTGTTTCTGGGTGCCACAGCGTAGTGCGGGTTCATTTTTCCACGCACGTGGTCTACCAGCGGTTGCGTGCACGTGTACTTTTGTTTTTGGGGTGCATGTGCATTGCGTGACCCGTCATCTTCCCCCAGGGGTCACATACAACCTTGCTAGAGCACTAGGGTACGAATTCCATCTAGTACCCTACCCGTTTCAACACAATTGCCCAGGACAATTGTTTACTGCAACTCCCATACGCACAACAACAACAGTGACATGGTTGGGAGGCGACCAAGCAGTAAGGGAGGCAAAGGAGGCCGACCCCAAAAGGTGGGCATGGTGGGCACGGTAGGGGACGTGGCCAGGATTTGCAGGGTGCCCTAGAGCCCAGTGTGTGGAGGACCAATCGGGGCAACCTATGCCCCACCAATGGCCAATGGTTGTGGGAAACATAGCTGACACCATCCTATCTCAGCCCTTGTTGGACCGGCTCATTTTGTCACCTGAACCGGCACAGGATGACTGCCAGGCTGACTTCCAGGTCAACAAGTTTAATCCATGTGTGGCGGTGAAAGTTGCTGTCACCAGGCCACGTGGATCTGGGGCAGCAATGTCATCTGCTGCCCCAAGTAGCCAGAATGGGGAGGCTGCAGGGGTAGCTGCAGCTCAATCCACCCCAGCTCCGAGTCTCCCAGCCGGGACAGTGTCAGTCCAGGTCCATCACACCAACATTGGCCCTGCCAACATCACCCTGCAGCCAATACCTGCACCAAGACCTATGGTCATTGTGCCTTTACAGGTTTCTAGTACCCAGTCCACCTGCACTTCTGCCCATACTAACCAGAGCGGCATAAGCCACTCAGGATCCGTACCACCTCCCAAGAAGAAGAAGAAAGGTGCTCTTGCACTACAGGCTGAGACCCAGACACGGCTACACACTCCGGCACGTCAAAGAAGCCTAGCTTCAATGACACCAAACTTGATGTACTTGTGGCCTATGTGTCGGCACATAGCCACAAAATGTAGTTGACTGCAGGCTGTAAGACTACGACTGCTCAACGTAGAGCCCACTGGCAGACCATTGCGGACCACATTAGTGCCCTTGGATTTGTGAGGCGCACAGCTGATGATTGATACAAGCGGTGGAATGACCTTAAACGCAGAGCAAAGAACAAGCTGGCTTCCAATCATGCCTCTACTCTGCTGACTGGCGGTGGGTCTCCACCAGAGGACGACCAACTCACTGAACATGAGTCTGTTGCTGGAACCTTCGTCACAGAGGAACAGATCCAAGGTGTGGGAGACCTACCAGAATATGAGGCATTGTCCTGTGAGTGCCCATGCAAGTGTGTGTAATCCATGTGTATGTTTCTTGGGTGATGTGTAATGATTGAGTGCCATGTGAGGGTGTGTACTCCTGAGTGGTATGGGTCACCCATGTGCTTCCTCCAAACCATTCACCGGCCTTGGGTTTGGGTATGACAGTATCCCTTCTGACCACAGTAGCCAATTAGCACCACATTACTGCAGTTGCCCTTGAACTGTCATCTTGCCACAACATTGTTCTGATTTTCCAGTGTTCATTCAGCCTGATTGTTTCAAAACTCCCATTTTTGCAACACATTTTTCTGCCCTAATGCCACATATGTGACATGCTTCTGTCATGGATTACAACCCACATTGGCACACATTCATTACCTTGTTATGAGAATGAGTTGACCATTCAGGCTGATTGAGTAAGGGCCTGCTCACATTAATTTTTGGGGCCTGTTTGAATGTGGAACATGATTGTTGTTTCCTGTCATGTTGAAGTGACCAACCATTGATGTATCCATCTGCCTGTCATCACTGTATTATTGCACACTGGATGGGTTGCAGTGTGTGGCACATGCAAATTTTGTCACACTATTTTGCATTTTTCATCTATCATGTCCATCTCACATGGATGGGTGACAGTACTCATTCACTGACATATGGCTGAAAATGTCAAATATACCATGGCTATGCTACGTGCCATCTGTGTGCTGGCATGTGTCATGTATGTGGATTGCCCATGCCACTCACAGGCTAATCTGTGATGCCAGTGCTATCCAGCATGCAGCACATGTGTTGTTTTTCCATCTTGGAGTCCTCAGTGTCTGCTTTTTGCCTTCCCTTCCAACTCATTGACAGTGCATGCATGCCAGGGTTATAGTCATGTGGGACATGTGTTATTCATCTACTAGATCTCTGCCTTGTCAGGCCTATGTGTGTGCTATGGTGCTCATGCCTGTTTCCATTTGTTGTCTTTCATGTTTTTGCAGGTGATGACGCACTTGATGCTGTTGAGGTGGAGGAGATGGTGCAGACCCAGGAAGAATCTCAGCCACGACCGGGCACCAGTGGAGGATGTTGTGGGGTGGTGGGTAAAAACCCTATCCTCCTGCAGACCATACTGTTCACGGGTGTCTCTGGGTGCACCTCCCCAGACCTCTATGATTCAGGTGCTGAATCAGACAGTGGGACGTATGTGCTGTCGCAGGTGAGTGTTTCTGGCAGGGATGCTGTTCTGTCCCACCTGCACCGGGGGTAGGCCCCTCTATGTGGATGCCAGTGTTGGTAACTCCGCTTTGGCCGTTACGGATGCAGGGTCACACTCCACTAAATCTGATCCTGTTCCTGGGCCAGCAGATCAGAGGGGGAGTGCAGTCCTGCAGCCTCAGGCAGTGCCAGCACAGCAAGGTGCAGATCGCCTTGCCCCAAACAGGTGTGGTGGCCGCCGACGCGGTGGCCGTACGCCACCAGGCAATACTGTATGGGAAAACTCCATGTACAGTATAGCAGCACAACAGGGAGCATCGGTTGAAATGATGGCTCAGGGAATGGAGAGGGTGGCCACTTCCATTCTCCCCCCTGAAAGGCAGATGGAGCAACAACAGCAGGCAACAGACACCATTTGCCAATCACACAGGGAAGACATGTTGGCGTCCAACAGGGACCGACGGGCCACACTGGAGACTCTGCGTGAAGCCATATCTGTAGAGTCACAAGGCCACAGGGAAACCCTGAGGTTAGAACTCCATTTCCTCAGGGAGATTGTGGGTGAACTTGAGGCTTCCTGGAATTTTAGGTCAGAACAGCAGCTGGAGCAGCTCACATGTTCGCTTTCAGCTGAGTTGCAGGCAACCGTGAGGAGATCCGGGCATCATACGAGGCCATGCATGCAGAAATGCAGGCAACCCGTGAGGTGCTGCATGGGGATCTCCGTAATATCATCCTCCAGAACGAGACCTTCCACACCTGCATGCTTGCTGCCATGGAGGACCATGCCAGGGCTTTGCGTGGGCTGCCTCCCATAGCACCGCCACCTCCTGATGTAGCAGCAGAGGGTGAAGAGAGCGACAGCAGTTCTCCCACATTGGCATAGCTGAGCAGGCCATGAGCCCATGGAGGTATTTATTTTTTCGCAACATCCACGCAGGTGGGTTTTGGGGTGCACCCTGTCCTCGAACCTCCTGGGTGGCCTCCTCCCCGGTCCACACATGGCCATTTTTGATTTTTGTATTTTTTATTTTTTTATTTTTTTACCGTGTGTTGCCTTGTGTGGCTCCCGTGGGCATTCACTGTGTATTCCAGCTGGGCACATTCCAGCTGGGACATGAAGGCTTGTCCTGTCTTTGGGTTAGATGCTTGGGTTCATGACACACACACCCCTCTTGCTTCCCCTTTCCATGGGCTTGCAAAGGGTGTGACCAGGTGACAGTGACTTACACAGTGACATTGGGCTCCCATGAGCTGTGTGGGCAGTCTGTAGTCAAAACTGTGTGGATATCGCTAGTGGGGATTGTTGTTGTATTGAACACTGCATGGTGTATTGATATGTGCTTGTGCATCCATGTCTTCCTCCTTATTCACAGGTACCTTCTTCATGTCTTCACAAGGCCGTCTCCTTTGCAGATGCAGTTCATGTTGTATGCAGCACACTGACACATTTGCCTGACAGCAACACTCTGCTGTTGGAAGGGGTCAATGTGCTGGCTTATTCAGGTTGTAAGACTTGCACTACTTTGATTTTGTACTGTCGTATTTTGCCACTGTTTCATACTGTGTTGCTGTATTGTGTTGCTGGTAAGTATTTGTTCATGTGTGCTGTTTGTTATTGATTACTGGGAGCATATTGTCTGTGGCCTGTTTCCATTTGGGACAGTGCACTTTGTGACACTTGTGTCATGTGTTGCGCATTCATTTGGTTGCTTTCACATTGCATGACATGCCATGGTGTGTTAGGTAGCTGAGATGGGGAGGGCTTGTGTGACATGGCACTATTTTCCTGTTGTATTTTGCAAGAGGGTAGTCATTCATGCAGCATAAATGTGTGTATTTTTTGTGACACAGCATTGGTTGTCTTTCAGTAGGTAGGGATGCACACAATGTAACACTTCCAGGTGACCAATCTCAGGCTGGTATGGTTGTGACAGTTGACTGTCCCTTATGTCATCATCATTGATTGTCAGCTGGTATGTGCCAGGGCTGTGTGCACTCCACAGGGGTGTGATTTTAGGTGAAGTTATTAGCCAGCAGCTGCGTACGGGATGCCTCACCACGTGCCCTTTCCCCTCCCATGCGCAGCGGCCGTGCATGTGGTTGGGGATGTGGGGGCACCACCATGTCCGCCGGCAGGCCCCGGCGGGTTTCAACGTTGTGCAGGACACATGCTGCCACTATGATCCTGCACACTACTGGGGGCGCGTATAGCAGGTGCCCACCAGAGCGGTCAAGGGAGCAAAAGCGTGACTTGAGCTCTCCGAATGTGCACTCCACTATACCCCGAGTTGCAATATGAGCTGTGTTATATCTTACCTCGGGTGGTGTGGTGGGGTTCCAAATTGGCGTCATCATGTGGGTGCTCAGAGGGTAGTCACTGTCCCCTGGGGAGGTGATGATGGGTATCATTAGTGGGGTTGTGACATTACTCAGTATCTGACATGCATGCATGTGCAGAGGCATTTATACTCACCAAGCAGCCATGTATTGCCATGCTGTCCAGCTTCTAGGTCCCGGTTTAGGGGTGACATTCTGCAAATGAAGCTGTCATGGGTGGACCCTGGATAGTTGGCATATACTGAGGTGATGATTCCCTTGGCATCACATACTACCTGCACGTTGATGGAATGCCAGTGCTTGCGGTTTCTATAGATGTGCTCAGTTGCCCTGGGAGGATGTAGAGCCACATGGATGCAATCAATGGCACCTAGCACTTTGGGGAAGTGTGCCACCCCTTAAAAGTCTTGGACGGCAGCCTGCCTTTCTGCAGGTGTTCTGGGCATGTATATGTGCCTGTGGACTGAAGAGCATGCAGGCATGATGGCCAACACCTGGTGTAGGCAGCGTGACTGCATGGCCTGTGCACAGCCCCCCACTATGGCACTTGTCCGCTGAAAAGAAGCAGTGGCCAAGAAGTGCAGTACATTGAGCACCTTTTCCAAGGGGCTCAGTGCTTGGGAGCACAGGGTGGGTGATGTGAGGTCATCCTCCCACTCACTCACCAGGTCGAGTATTATGTGTGGTGGGAACCTGTACCTCCTATACACCTGGTCATCAGGCATCCCAAACAGGCTGGTCCTGGGTGTAAAAATTCTGGGCCTGGCTATCCTCCTCCTCCTGCGGTGTCCCACGACCACTGCTGCGAGGAATGGTATATTCATTGTAGCATCTGAGCTTGTTTGTTGTTTGCACGCACTTTTATGCTGCGCGGGGCCACGTACGCCTGCTTCCTGCTGGCGTACGTGTTTTCGGATTAGTGAGTCTTATTTGGCGCACGCATTTCCCCTGTTCGATTCCATGATTACGTGTTGTAGGCGCGCGTGTGGGTGTTCCGCGCATTTACCTCCTGTACTTCCCCCGTAACGCCCACATTTTCAGGCGTTGTTCCCCATTCCGTGTGTTACGCCCTGTGCTCTGCCCATTTTTGTTGTGTGCACCGCGCTATGTGTGCTTTCGCTGTGAGCGTAGCGCACGCCGTTTGATGACGTTTGCACCCGCGTGCACCACGCACGATTTTAGCGCACATCCCAGGATTTACACGCGCACGGACTCCCATGAATCGATGTGCGCGACTTTCACACGCTTGTGCTGCGATTTTCATGCTTGCACTGCGATTCGCACGCTTGTGCGGCAATTTTCGGTGCACGTTAATTCCATGAATTGGCCTGTCAATCCAGATCTACGTGAATCCAATCAGATGAATAAAACATGGAAAGCCGGGTCGCACAATTTATCAGACAATGATAGAATTCTTACATAACGCTTCATTTGTTTGTATTTATTTTAAAATAATATGTTATTAGTTCACAGAACTATTTCACATCCTATGACACAGACATGCCATTAGTATTTACATTATAATCTTCATAGCTAAAATCGTTCCTCTATTAACCAATTTCGTCATGTCCTTGGACTCTCTCCCTAACATTCAATTTCCACACATTAGGCCTCATCACAAGTTTACTGCCGGGATACCGCCCAGGCTAGTAGAGTGCCACCACCTATTGGCGCCGGATCACGGGTTGGGTGGTAATGGGTATTCCCCATTTCCCATTGGGGACATTTTCGGTGCAATTAGCGCACATTAATAGTGATCCGCTAATTACACCCGAAAATGGGCGTTAAGTCGGCACATTTACCCCCTGCTTGGAGCTGGGGGTAAATGCTGCCAGGCTCGTGATTGGGCAGACCCTTAAATGAAGCAGTAATAGCATTAATACCGCATTTAAGGGCTACCGCCCCACTCGTGATGAGGCCCATTGTATAAAGCTCTCAGCAAGCTATTTTTGTCAGAGTTAATACAATATCTCCAGAATGCCGAATAGTTTCCTATATGTTTCACATAACTTTTTAGATCCTGTCAACACATGCCGTGCATTTTCTTGTATCAAGGGATCATTGAATATTCTACATGTCCGCTGGAATCATGGAATACCCCCTATGAGGTCTTATGTCGTTAGTATTGGCAAGTGATTGAATCTTAATTAAGCAATAGGCCCCGTGCAGTAGGGGCATTACAACTTCAGGTAAAGACATGGTGCCCATCGTTATAGGCCCGAGTGAAGCCCCGGGGCATTACCTGAATTGGTAATGCCCACCCTGCATGTGCCCTATTGCTATTAGTTTACCTGGTCATAAGACTGGGGTAATAAAAGTATATTTTTTCTGTTCCGAAATGCTCTGGCTTTTAGGAACAGAACAGAAAAAGTATGTTTTCCCTTTCCATGACGACCATTGAAAGAAAGAGAAAAAATGTCCGCCATGGAAATGGGAGATGGTACTACATGTAGTCCATTCTCTCTTTCCATGGCGCCCATTAAAAAATGTAAACAAAACAAATGGGTGCCATGGAAAGGCGAAAAGTGGCTACATGTAGTCCCTTCTTCCTTTCCGTGATGGCCTGTCACAGATCAGGAGTGGACGTGCTGGGAACAGAAGTGTTACCAGCGTGTCCACTTCCAAAATGGACTTCAACGAAGGTAAGTGGGGATGGGGGGCGAGGAGGGAATTCTGTGGATGGGGGAGGTGGAAGGGGAAAGGGGAAGTGGGACACCACTTACCACATTCCCCAGAGGGGGAAGATGGCGGCATCCAGCCGTGAGGCTGCTCGGAACGGGGGATTACCACCAAACATTTCTTCAAGTAACATTGAGGCTTAAGGTATGCATTTTGTTTCAGGCTGTGGGTCGGGTATCTGCGCAATAGCTCCATATGACTGTAGTTGTTGGTCCAGTCCAAATCTTTAAGCTCTTATTTCGAATGAGTCTTTCAATACAAAATACTCTTCTGTCCAATTAGGGGCCCATTCAATTTTAGAAAATAGGCTTAGTACTACATTTGCCCATGCACAGATACTAGTGCCTTTGACTAATTTAATAATTTCATTGCCCAAATCCTGAAGCAAGATGCCATTTGTTGCTTTCATGGTCTTAATATACACCATACCCCTGTTTTTCAGAACTACAACTGCGAGTGACATTACACTGAATTCCAATCGGATTTGCTCAGTCGGTACAGATCTTGCTAAGCCCAGAACTGATTTTCAGAAGCTTCCTTTAATATTGTTTAGCCCCTTTATGTACTTCATACTTACTGCCACCAGACATAGACAATGGTCGGCATTAAGCTTTGTCTATACAGCATGCTTCTCCCAACATAGCTATAGCCTGCGTTCTCAATGGCAAATTTAGTAATTAAAAGCGTCTGAGCAATGGCCCCCCTATTAGCGCCATGGCTGCCTCCAAACCCGGGTCCGGGTGCGTGTAGGCAGAATGGGGACTTACCGGGACATTCCGACCTATGCGGACCCGGTAAGTCCCCATTCCAAATACCATTCCCCATTCCCATTCGAGCCCCCATAGGGCTCAATGGGAATGGGGAAGGCACTAATAACAGGGCCACAAATTGTAGGCCTGTTATTAGCTCCTAGGCCCCTCAACGGGTCCCGCTAAGAACGGCTGGTCAGACCAGCCGTTCCTGCTGGGACCCGCTAAGGTACCTCGGAATAGGGCTGTAAGGTTTTACCAGCACCGGCATCCTTAACGGTGCTGGTAAACCCTTACCACCCAACTCGTAATGACCACCTTTGTCTTTGGGGAGGCATATACTCAAGGCCTTATACTGGGGAGATTTAATCTTTGGCACTATCTAAACCATATGTCAGGTGCTGTCTCTCAAGGAATCAAGTGTCTGGTGAAAATGTTAATGAATGCAATTATGCATTCTTTTGACACCTCTGACTTTACTCTGAGGCAGTCTCAATTTCTTGTATCACTTGCTGTTCATTTCAAAAAGAGGCATCTGTTCACTTGCTTTGTCAGCGCAATATTAATCCAAACAGTTGGATCATATGTGTCATACTTGAAGAAGCAATGCAACTTTTCGGCGCCTCTCGCTTTGAATTGAGTAGTCTTCATTTGCCTTTAATTATTCCCACAGGTAGCTATAACTGAGGGTGTTGCAGTCCAAAACATCTGGAGAGTCAAAGGTTGCAGACCCCTGTCCTAGATTCATCTGCTCCCTAAGGACAACCTGGAGGGTTTTGTCATCATAATAAGCGTAGTCTAGGTCATATATTGCCAGTCAGATTGATATTAATACAAGTACATGTCTGAAGAATAACTGATACACTATCAGCAACCTTCAGCGAACAGTGACCACTCACAACCAGTGTTAAGTCCAATGGCTCGCAGCACCATTGGCACACTCCTTAATGGGGTTATCGCCAGAGGCCATTGCAAAGCCCAGACTGGGCTACACATCTGTATACCGCAAAAGGGAGTTGAAGGGCTGTGCAGGACCCTAGAAGGATTAAGGATACCAGAAGCCTATGCAAGTCTGAGCATAAGAATACCTCAGGAGGGAGTTGAGCGAGACTACCAGACAGTGATGAAGAGGCCTGTACCCACTCAGGGCTGAGCTTAAGAGTACCACAGAAGGGGTTGGGAGAAAGAAGCTACTGGGCATGGCTGAGCAGGCCCATAGAACATGGAGGGCAGAGTATGCAAGGACCCCATGAGGCATTGAACAAAGCAAGATACTGAGCAGGGCTTAACAGACCCATAGCCCATGTAGGACTAACCACACGAGTACCCCAGGAAAGGTCGAGAGAAACAAGCTACTAATTACCCCACAGGGGGCTGAATGAAAGGACACACCAAGCAGGCTGATCAAGTCTGAAGCCTGCCTAAAGCTGACAACGAGAAACTTTCAGACAAGACGAGGAATGAAGTTGTAACTACCAACCTGTCACGGTTCAGAAGAGATTTCACAAGAAATGTGATAAAGTAAAGGTTGTCTGGATTACATGACAAGGACATTGGGCCCCATTACAAGTTTGCCGGTCCAGTGACTACAGTACCAGTAAGCTTGCCGGTACTGTAGTTACCGGGCCAGCGAACTACGAGTTCTGCTCGCACGTGCCTTTTCACCCACCAGGTTGGACCTGGCGGGCGGAACGGCACCCGTGAGCAGAGCATGTCAGATCCTCCGGCACCATTCTGAATGGTGCCGGTGCATCCGACCTCCCCATTCCCATTGAGCCCTATAGGGGCTCAATGGGTTTGGAGTGTAAAAGTTTCCGGCCCCTGGCAATGGGGAAATACAGGGTCCGCCAGGGTTGTAATGGCCCTGTATTTCCCCATTGCCAGGGGCTGGAAACATTTGCAAGTTTGACAGCAGCCTGCCGGTTTTACCGGCAAGGCTACTGCCAAACTTGTAATGGGGCCCATTGTTTTGACCTAAAAGAAAGCTGAGAGACATTTTTTTTGTAACTTTGACACTTAATCCAGAATTTGAGGAGATTGTAGCAACTGTTTTGGTGAGGGTCAGAATGCCAGCCTCTACTAAGTTACTAACAGGTGGAAACAAGCCTATCCTAATCTCAAGCTTAGATTCTCGTTTCTTTTCATTCATTGGTGGTAGGTTACTTGATAGGCTATAATAGATGTGGACAGAGGACACTATTTATTTGTGAGACGTCCTGGTGAGCACCCATATGTTTTGTAGAATAGGGACCCCTTCATAATAAATAGGGTTAGAGGAGGATTTATTTAATTTCTCAATACAGATCATTGTTAAAGCATGTACTCTTGTCCATCTCCTATGTCTAATTTACCACACTATTATGACTGAAGGGGAAGGAGCTTGTTATGGAGCACACAAAAAAATGAGGAATTATATGCACAAGATGAATTCAGTGTTATGTTTACACATTTGCATTCCTGCTAACATGTGATGCCACGTGGTCTTGTAGGTCACATTGGTCCATCTTGCAGTTGTAACCAAAACACAGACATCGGCTTCACAGATACTGATATCTGGTCTTCAGCATCAGTATTGAACGTCATTGACAGAAATGAGAGATGTGATCTGTAAGTCATGAAAACTGTGGACATTTATGCTCAGGTGAAAGATACCTGCACAATATCTTATCTGATATTCAGTCCTCTGTCCCACTGATGGAGTGCTGCAATATCAGGAACTTTTCGGTGTGGACATGGGTCTCATGAAAATATAAATATTTCGACCGCAACTGTTAATTTTCAGATACAAATTATATCCATAAAACATACATATATACAGTCATAAAACTCATGTTAAACATTGCAATACAATCACATCTAAAGTTACAAACACAGAAAATTCATTACAGACCTTCGTAAAAATAATAATATCACAATCAATCAGTGTTGTGGTGTAATCCGTCAAGCAAAGTTCTTCTTTTCAAAGCAGATTGTAAAAACAATGCAAATTTAAAAGCACAGTTTGCGTCTATAGCTGACAACAACAGTAGGAAGGCATGGTGTCATTGCCTAAATCATAAAGATCATAAAGAAAGAAATTACGCCAATTTTTATACAAAGAACAAAAGATCACTGAATGAGCCAATGTTTCAACAGCGCTGTATAAACAGGCAGTATCAAGGGCCTTGCAGCCCATCTTGCAACTACTTCCTTAACAGGTATTACATTTAGACTCGCACAGGGCAGTAATGAGCTGTATTATGAATTCATCACAAAATTAAGATATGGGGCCATGCCTTCAGAAAGAGAGAGTGGCAGGTACGATTGAACCGTAGACAGGTTAAGACTGTGTTCTTCTCTGTTGTTGGCCCGATGTGCCAGCACCAGTGACTTTAGAACAGAGATCAGAACCATTGTGATACTCTGGGGATTATTGAACGAAGAACACAGGCCTACGGAGTTAAGAGTCCATTTAATATAAATTAACCAATCAACTCTATAATAGCTGCTGAAAGTTAGAATGTGTTCAGCAAAAATGATGTCAGTCTGCATCTGTGCTCCACAATGAGTGCCAGAATAGGATCGGTTTTAGCTGCAATTTATCAGTGATAAAACCCTGTCTCTAAATGTGTAATGTGGGCTGCAGCTGTTTTAGGCACCTTCCAAAGTCGAGAGAGGAAAAGATGTTCCTTTGTCTGTAGCCCAATATGATCCCTTGTACCCCATAACTGCCACAGGTGCCCACTCTCAGCCCACTCTGCCTTTATAAGTAAATGTGGCACTGATGAATTTTGTAGAATATTAGCAAATCTAATCAGGTAACCTACAGTCTGCTTCATTTTCATTCTTTTTGCCATTAAATTGTCCTTCCATGTTAGCCGACTATTAAAGTCCGTCCCCTAATAGTCAAAGGCCCTCATTACGACCCTGGCGGAATCCGCGGTGCTAAATGCACCGCGGAGCATGGCGGAAAGCCGCCGATAGCGCCATGGGGGTTGGCGGATTTACCACCCCATGCCGACCTTGGCGGAGCGGTAAATCCCCAATCCCCATTTTACCCTTCCCCATTCCCATTCTTGCCCCATAGGGTATAATGGGAGTGGGGAAGGAGTTAATTACGCCGCCGTAAAGTACGGCGGCGTAATTAACAACGAGGTCCCGTAGCGCCATGGTTTTCTCCGCCCGGTAAAACCAGGCGGAGAAAACCTCCATGGCGCTAAGGGAACTCGTAGTACTGCGGACGGGTCCGCCGCGATTACCGCTGGCGGTAACCCACTCCGCCAGGGTCCTAATGAGGGCCAAAGTCTTTACAGGAAGAAAGTTTATGGCCATGCAGATAGACCCTGGGGTTATGTTCTTTGCCTACAGTAAAAGACATAACATAACACTTTCCCTCATTCACCTTAAGTCCCAGATGAGGCATAACATTTGTATAGCCATCTACCAAAATCTGCAAGGACTTTGGTGTTTAGGCTAAGAGAACGGCGTCATCCGCATAGCTCAGGGCCGGCAAGTGCAACATACTCCTAGCTGTGATATAACAGTGGTGCAAATGGTTCATTCGAATGAAACCACTTTCACAAACGTTAGAAATGCAAGCAGGGGGGGCGTGGCCAAGTGTGGCACAGAATGGCAGCTTGAATCAGAGCTCCTGCTCCTTTAAGTTTGGTGGGACTCAGTCTTTAATTAATACCTTTCCTCCTCATATGCCCTGAAGTCCCGTCCTCTGGAATATGGGGAACGTTTTTCCCAGCTCCAGCTTGCTGTTTTGAGGGATGAAGCGATGATGTCCAAAGCACCGGTGCCCAGTAGTTGAAGATGCTGCACTTTCACTGGGAAACACAATTTCTCCACAACAAAGGGTGTTACAGAATAACAGCTTTTTCCACTTCAATTAAGCACTTGAGGTACATTTAATTCATGAACAAGGATTTTATCGGCTTCTTATTTGGTTATATCTCCTCAAAACTGGCACTAGGCATTTTAAAACGTAAAATAAGTGACATTTACCTGCTTAGTCAATGATATCAGGAACTGTTATTGCGCAATTGATTTTATTCAATAAATGAATATCCAATGACTAAATAAATATTCTATAAGGAAACGATTCCAGTGCTCTCATATAAGAGAGGTGGCTAACTGGTCTTCTGGGATGAACTATGCACAGTGTGCTTTTTTTGTGCCTTACACATCCTCTATTCAAGTTGAGTTAATGGCGGTCCTCTGCAAATTACTTCACCCCAAACCTGGCATGATAAGCTCTGTTGACCTAAGCACTTAATACATACTGGAGACGTATAAGCTTCGCCATTTCTGGTGCAGTTTTAAGGTGCCCTTGCTGCCCTGAGCTACATCTCAAGATGTCCTCACAAAAAAGTCAAATAAAAGTCTCTGTTAATAAAGAGACAGCAACGGCCACCTTGAAAAGGCCCAAAAGTGACTCCCCTCCTCCTGCTCAAACAATTTTGGAATCAAATATGGAAACTATTGTACTTGAAATTAGAGCACTCAAGCCCTTTATGGAAACCACTAACACTAAACTCCATCAATTAGATGAAAGATGGGTGAGTATTGAGAGCAGAATTGAGGAAGTAGAAAAAAGAGTGAGCGTAGCTGAAGATGTTACTACTAGATTTACCCATATGGAACAATCCATCCTTACTCTTCAGAAACAAAATGAAGATTTGGAGAACAGAAATCGTAGAAATAACCTGTGAGTGGAAGGGGAGGATGTAGCTCTCTTTCTTTAAAAAACCCTTCCAAACATTTTGAACTTGCAACAGCCCATTGCCTTTAATATTCAAATCATATAAGAAAAATGCACCAAGAACAATAATTTTCTTGCTCCTTGAATATACTCAACTTCAATTGATTCTGCAACATGCTAAAAGGATGGATCATCTAATCTGGAATGGCCACAGGATCTTTATTTCACAAGATGTGTCCAAAATCACAGCCCAGCGGCGAAAAGAACTACTCTCATATCGCCCTGAGCTCAAGCAGCTAAATGCTAGATATGGTTTAATCCACCCATTCACTTTCAAGGTCACCATTAATGCTAAGGCATCTTCATTCGAGGACCCATTTGATTTAAAGAACTACATAAGACTGCAAAAGATGAAAGCGATGGATACAGGCAACACCAGTCACACCAGATTCTCCTTCCTTCCTCACCGGTTTCCGCCTCATCACTTACTTCGAGAAGAATTCCTTGGAATAAGTATCCCTCTGGAACTGTCAATTTAAGGATCTTCTGGAGCTGATTTTTTTCCTCTGGTTTTTCTTCGCTGTTTCGGCCTCTGTGGGATGCGACTACACCCCATTATGGCATTTGCCACTGCGACTCTGATTTTTGAGCCTTTTATTCTCTCATATCTACTAGGATGGGAATATATCGATCACCATCAAGCTACAACTTCCTACTTGATGACCCCTACTGTCAGACATCGCAATGTTGGTCTTTTTTTTCTTTTTTTAATACTCATTTATATCATTTTATAAAACATTTTGGAACCCTACCTTTGCTCTAGAGTTTGAAAATCTCTGGATAAGCGGAAGGCACTTTGACGATGGACACGTTTTTCATGTTTGCCTGGTGTTAATATTACTATTATTACCCTTTTCTAGACTATGGCCTAGGGATGTATGACATGGAATGTTAAAGGTCTTAACAACCCAATTGAAAGACAAAGGGTATTCGCTCCCATCAGTAGATTTAAACCAACTATTGCTTGCTTGCAAGAAACACATCTATCATTACAAGAATCCATTAAATTGAAGAGATTTTGGGTAGGTGAGGTGATAGCTAGTCAGACAGATGGTAAACAAAACTGAGTGGCTATCCTAATCAAAAAGAGTACCAACAATCAGGTCCTACATAAGAACACAGATACAAATGGCAGATGGGTTTTAGAGAAATTATCAATTAACTCTTAATGTTTATGGGCCCAATAACCCTGACCCTGAGTGTTGGAAGCAAATGAAGTAAATTATTTTACACTCAGACCTTCCTAATTTGATAATATGTGGAGATTTTAATAATGTTATTGACCCCTTTCTGGATAGAAGATCCACATGTCAAATCAAATGTAGCAAATCACACACCAATTGTGCTAACTTTTTAGCTAAGATAGCAGTTGTTGACACTTGGAGGCTTTCACTTCCTACTGATCTGGACTTCTCCTTTCACTCCTTCACACATAACTCACTATCACATATCGATTACATTTGTGTCACCAAATCCTTAGCATGTACAATAATTGATTCCACTATATACAGCTCACTAATATCAGACCATTCTCCTGTAGTCACTAATATAGAATTGGGATGCGTTAAAAATAATATAAGAATATGATTTTCTCGATTTCACCATTTCTTCCTCCATATTAACAAGGTTGATGACACCTATCTGGCCAATAATTGGGATACCTATCAGTTTGTCCTAAGGAGACATAGCATCTCATTTGTAGCCAAAAAGTAGAAGGAGGCCAGGAAAGATTTAGATGCGCTATATAATGATTTACGAGCTCTAGAGAAAAGATACAATACTGCAGCTAGTGATGCTTTATTTAAACAAATCCTAACTCTTCATTTTTCTATTAATAAAAAGTACATGGAACAAGTTTGTGGTGTGGTGTGAAATTTGAGTCCAAAGTAAACCAATCATCCAATAAAGCTGGTAAAGCTTTGGCTTCACATCATAAGATCAAAAAGGAAAGATCCAGGATATATGCTATTAAAAATGACTGCAGCAAAATAGTAACCTCTGATGCAGATACCATGGGTGTTTTCACAAAGTGTTATGAAAATGTATGTGCTTCTGATCATACTAACTCTAATGTTAATTTCAATGAATTGTTTTATCACTTGAAACACAACCACCCTGTTAATATGGATTTAAGTAGTCTAGACGGCCCTATTCATATCAATGAAATCACCAGGGCCATCAAAGCTATTAAAAAAGGCAATGCCCCTGGGCCTGATGGGTTTTATATGAATTTCTTTCCCACACTTTTCTTCCACCCTTTCAACTAAGCTAGAATCACTTTATACAATTTTCTCTAGGGCAGATAAGTCACTAGGCTCCTTCACAGAAGCCCTTCTGATCCGGTTTCCCATACACAATAAAGACAGTGAATTGCCCAAAAACTATACACCAATTTCATTAATTAACTCTGATTGCAAGATCTTTGCAAAGATTTTGGCCAATAGAATCGAATCCTTTATGTACAAATTAATGAATCCCGATCAAGTAGGCTTTGTCAAAGGCAGAATTATTTCAGCAAATTCCAGACTATTTATGAACCTTTTGCATTATATACAAAAGAAGAATCACCCCAAAAAAACCTATATGGTAATTGCACTAGATGCTGAAAAAGCTTTTGACCGTGTTGAATGGGATTTCTTATTTCAAGCCCTAACATGGCACGGCATTTGGGATGGTTATATTAAGTTAGTTAAACTTTTGTTCTCAGACCCAAAAACCTCTGTTTTTATTAATAATACATTCCCTCCTAGATTCTCCCTCCATAGGGATGGCCCTGGAACCGCTATCATATATAATAAGAGCCAATAAAGATATTGCTGGTATTAGATGTGGGTGATCTGAACTTATGTTAGCTGCTTATGCAGACATATTGATCTTCCTTGATAATCTGACCACAACACTTCCTTACTTACTAGATTCAATTAATTTATTTTCTCAATTCTCGGGGTACAGGTTGAACAAGGATAAATCAGAAATGCTTCCACTTAATGCCTACTGTGTTAAAGAAGATCTGGTCTATTTTGGTCTTAGCTGGAATCCTATCTCAATTGATTATTTAGGTATTTCAATTGCCTCTCCACTTCCTCAAATGATTAAAATTAACCTACAAAAACTACAATCAAAGTCAAATGAATTTGTAAACACGTGGTCCCCCTTTTACCTGTCTTGGTACGGAAGATTAGAGCCCATTGAAATGATGTTCACACCTGTGATTTTGTGCAACCTATAAATGCTTCACATTCCCTTGCCAGTTTCATTTTTTAAATCTATTGATAAAATACTTATACATTTCTTATGGGGTTCTAAGAAAAGGAAAGGAATTGCTGCTAGCAAACTAAGATATACATTTGCCAATGGTGGTGTCAACTTCCTGAATTAAAATTAAAATTAAAAACAATGATAGAGCCTTTGTTCTTAAACAAGCCAGAAATTGGTTCACCGTCAATGAAGTTATAAACCCACCTACTTGGTTAATTGTTGAAAAATATCTTGTTTCACTGTTTGCTATCAAAGATACAATATATATTTTCAATGGATCTAAATTGGTTTTCTCCAAAACAATCTGTCTTCCTAGTTCTTACTTGAAGGACATTCTGTTTCATCAAATCAATATGCCGGCCAAGGCACTCTCTTCCTTTATTTGGTGCAATAAGTCTATAACCTATTTCCCGCAAAATCTGGATTAGCAAAGGAATCAAATTCATTAATCAAATAATTGTAGATGGCAATATCCTCTTCACAGAAGAATTTAAAACCAAATTCTTATTGCCAACATTTCCTTTGAGTCAATATTTTAATTTAATTAATGCATGTTTATATGCTAGCAGTAGAAATTATTCCCAGCAATTACTTGTAGAACCTGCTGGAATGGGTATTATAGAATCCCTTGATGGAATCAAAGCATCAAATCTGTACAAGGTTATAAGGTCAGAAATAATTCCCAATAATATATGGTCATTTGATCTGCAATGGGAAGAAGACTATGGTATTCACTTTGGGGTGAATTGTGGTCCATGATTTGGTACAAGACTAAACTTATATCTACATCGAATCTAACCCAGACCCATTACTTTTTCATCCATAGAGCATTTATCACCCCAAGAAATGTACTGTATCACAATTGTCAGACGCTGATTTATGCTGGTCTTGTCATTCAACCTCTGGGTCCTTTAGACATATGTTCTTTGAATGCCCCTTGTTAAATATGCTTTGGAACCAAGTTTGGAATTTTCCTCGACAGATCTTTAAAATTAATTTTCTCTTAAATTTAACTAATATCCTACTTGGTAGCCAAGCTCTCAATGATGGCAAGATTAGGTCATCCATTGTTATCCTTGACCTGGTTATACTTCTGGCAATACACATAATTACATCAAACTGGAAAGATTTCATTAAAACCTCCATAAAGGGCTGGTGGAACAATATATGTGATGTCCACAGACTGGAGAAGTGTATCGCTAACTAACCCTCTATCTCCTCCAGACATGATAGAAGATGGCACTTTTTTGTTGAATATTTAAACAATACAAATGTTGAAGTTTACCTGTATTGCTAATTATATCTACAGTTATATGGCTCTTTCTCTTTATCTTATCAACTCTCTGAAATAAAACACCTTAGCCCTTTTTTCTTCCCATCTGCCCTGTTATCCCTCTTTTCCTCTTATTCAATCTGATTAACTTACGTATATGTAAATATATTCATGATGATTCGGTTCTTGGTTACTACATTACAACTTATCTTCAAAGTTAATGAATTTCGTGCCGTATTTGTTTTTAGTTATTATATTACAGAATGTATTTTAATTATGTGAAATGTTATGTCATACAATCAATATACTCAGATTGTAATTGTTTATCCTGGTACTAAATAAAATAAAACCTTTACACTCAAAAAAGTAATGCAAGCACTTTTCCTGGACTGCGATGGCATGTTCTGGCTAGGTTTTGGATGTGACCTATGTCTTCCGAAACACCTCTTTCTTTAGGGTTGGGGGAAGGAATTGCAAAATATATGCTGCATGAACTTCCTCCTCTCTGAACATTCAATACAATGTGACTCTACCTCTGACTCGATTCCTTCATCCTTCTGGATACGTGCATTGTATCTTGGTGCTGCCATTTTGGATACTGTAAACCTGGTTTTCCAGGCTCTCATATAGATTGCTCCTGTCTTGGGTAAAAGCACTTTTTTACTCTACTGTTCTGAATGAGCACTCAGTTAGTGTCATAGAGTTCTAATTTGGGTTTCACAATATGTTGCTGCTTTTCTGCAACCACTTTCATTATGTGTATATACAATGGATAATTTGCCTGGTTTTCAAATTCATTCCTTTTGATTCTGAAGGTGCCTTCAATGGTAATTTGATTTAATTAATGTTTTAATGTATAACATCGATACATTTTTTATTTTACTCGGGTGAACCATCTTTAACGAGCATATTATCAGACCTACCTCTCTCTGTCTTCATCTCGCTCTCGCGCCCTCCGTTTGTCCAACTATTCCTGCCTTTCGCAGGCTCACTTAAAAGTCACAGAAAAAAACAGATATCTTGTCTGGGGGCTGCGTTTATTTAGAAAACACAACAATTTGAAAGAAGAAAGAACAGTATTTAAGTGTACTTACATTGTAAACTGGCTCTTTTTACAATTATACAATGTTTATTTCTAACAATGACTTCAAGTATATATTGTAGGCATAATAAGTTATAACTTTCTTACTGAGCTAGGTGCCTTATAAAACCCTAGACTAACCACTTAAATATTTTTTTATTAAAGTTAATTAGAGGATGTACAACCATTTACACTCCTATTTCCCTCTTTCGCAAACACTCCTATGAGAAGGAGAGAGAGGCAAATAGCATCAATGATGGTTCCAGCATGCTTTGCATAAAATAGAATGTGCTACTGGGAACATAAGAACGACCACACATCATACACCACACCACACAACACATGCCTTCCATAAAGGGCATTGGGTTTGGGTCATTTCATTTTTTACAACCCACCCATGTACATTAAAAGGTTTGTAACATTGAATCATATATAACCATTCTGACAGCCTCAGGACTTGGTGTTAGGATAGAATGGCTGCAAACATCAGTATTGGGGGAGCAATTGTAAGTTTGTGGCCATTTTAGTAAGGAAAGGCTGGACTTGTAATTGTATCACTCGCTAGTGTAATACTATGGCGCATGGTGTGTAGGAACAAAGATATCAGAATGGCTGCCAATGACATTCATAAAATCATCACTAGCTCTGTTATTTACGGAGTGGTTAGAATGTCTATGGTGTTATTTGGAAGCTATGTTCAGGACTATCACATTGCTACAGGGTAGCTAGCAGGTCTTCAATATACCATCTCTTGGTACATTTGGTTTGTAATTCATACCTGAAACTCACCCTCACCAAGGCAGAATTCCTTCTGCTAACCAAAAAAGAAAAAACAGCCTAACATCCAGACCTAGCTCTCCTGTATGGACCTCAAATGCTTCAAACTGCAGTTAACTACCTGTGCCATTTATCTTGGGTTCGACATCGACAGACACCTCTCCTTCTAGGAGCACATAGCAATGATGACACAAACAGATTGGTATCAACTTTCCCTTCTGTGGAAAGCAAGCATGGCATCCCAGGAAACAACTTCTGATCTGTGCCCTTCTAAAAGACCTTTAGGTGACCGTCCTGGTGCCCGTGAGATATTTCCTACATGCTGCAACACGACTTATCAAGGGATTTAGCAAACTCAACCACATCAGCCTGACCCTCATCAAACTACAGTTGCTCCGGCTGCAAGCACAGATCAACTTAAAATCCTGCTGAATTATCCACAACGTCCTCGTTCAAGTCCCCATACTACCTTTCTGACAAGCCCTGCATCTTCAGAGGCCTACGTTCCACCAGAAGTAAGGA
Organism: Ambystoma mexicanum; assembly: GCF_040938575.1. NCBI lineage: Eukaryota > Metazoa > Chordata > Amphibia > Caudata > Ambystomatidae > Ambystoma > Ambystoma mexicanum. The sequence goes on along the minus strand of NC_090927.1, from coordinate 222,578,695 downwards.
CATGAGCAGACTTGAACTCCACTGCTGCAGCAAGTAAAGAACCATAACGCAGGTCTTCTTTGTCTATGCTGCATAATCTGTAACCTCTTCCTCTTCAACCCAAGAAATGCTCCTTTGCTTATATATTTCAGGAAGGCACACAAGACTCTACTCTTCAAGACATTGCTCCACCTTATCAAACAGGTTATGGGACTGGGTGTTCTGCACCCCCTGTTTCCTACCTTAGTTGCTTTTTGGTGCTTTACTGGCAAATTTCCCATCCACCATCTGCCTCTACTGTTGTTATATACCACTCCTTGTATCTGTGCTTCCCTCACTGTGTACTTACCCCTATCCCCTGTTAAGTGCTCCACTGCTTTTGAAGCTAGCTCTGTGCTCAATCGATTCCCTAATAATAATATTAATGATAAAATATTAATTTAGCTTATTAAGAATGCTTGCACGTGGATGCTTCTTGACAAACAGGTAGAAGGCATACCATGTGTTTCATAGTGTAAATTAAGTGCAGTTGCACTGTGAGCAACCAGAGACGTGTTTCGCTCTGGAACTCTACCAGACCTCTACAAATCCAAAACCAATAGTGCCACAGAGAGCAAACTGAGTGTAGTTGCATGCAGTTGTGCTTAAAGAGGTGGACAATTAATAATTCGTAAGGAGTTGCCTGTCCTTGTTCAACAGGCTCCATATCAATATAGATCTTACCATTATGGTATTTGCTGATTACAGGCTGTCGAATTAACATGTGTCATAGGTAACATCTATAAAATGTACAACTGATGTAGCAGGACCTCTGCCTCTTGCAATCTGGTAAACAATACGTTGGTCCCATGTCTTCCCCATCAAATAAAGGAGTAGACAATGGCAAATACAGAGAAAGTTATTGAAGGTAATTCCACCATGCGCCCAGGCCCCTCTAAGAAATCAGCTATAAAAAGATTACAGCCGACTATTGTAATAGGGGTCCAATGAAAGAGGACGCGCAGGAGCCTGTGCCAGGAAAATCAATAAGCCAGATAAGGAACTAGAAAGTAAGAATGGTTTGCCCTGGGATACACAAAGAGATTCCAGGAGCTTGAAACCATCCCCCAAAAATAGGAAACCATCTAAGGGTCATGCTTCCTTTGGCTTGCTACCTGATACTCCTACTATCTTTACAGATCTTCTAATGGACCCGTCTCTTGACTTTTGCATTACATCAAATACGGAGAGCAATATGTCCACAAATATTGAGGTTCTGAAATTAAGTGAAGACACCAACTTGGGTCCAGCATCAATATCGCCTCTAAATATGGTAATTAACTATATTGTAAAATTCTATGATAATATACATGTAGAGGTTAAATACCATCCTACTTTGCTCAATATGATTACATCAGCCCTGAACTGTGTAAAATCCTGCAGGCGTGAAATAGCCTTGTGAGACGGAGAGGTAATACATCAAAAGGAAAGGACAAACAGAATAGTGTGCTCCCTAATAAGTCATCTGAGGGATCCCAACCATGCATTGAAAATTCATCTCTTAACCCTATAAATACAGAGAGGACAAATGTGGACAACGAAATGATGTAGTGCGCTAGAAAGTGAACTAACACCCGACCTCAAGGAAAGAAGACCAAAAAGAAAAAAAGAAAAAAGGGCAAAACATATAAATCATCTAGGAAATGTCTTTGTGCAATATTTCTGAAAGAAAAATAGCAAAATGATGTCTCCAATAAGGATACAAGGCAAATTAAAATCACGTAATGTGTTCCAAATAAAGCAAGGAATTTTAAGAAAAAGAACAAGGACTCACCTCCTGTTGAGGCGAACGAAGTAGAGGTTAACATGGAGAGGCAGCCAAGTTCATATCTTGTGGCGAAAAAAAGATCATAGAGCCACAACTTAAAACATATACTGGTATACAAATGGAGTCGGCTATTGTGAGCCTACTCTCCCCACTTCAATTTGAGAAGGTTGCTCTAGGAAGAAGAAATGACCAGAGATTGGCAACACAATCTCGGGACTGGGCAGACAAGCAAGATGTAATGATTGCTAATATAGCTAGTCAGGGGCATTCTACACAGGCTAACCTCTATATCATCCTCTTAATAAAGATCAACTGCAGGGGGGCAATCATCCCTTTTTAATAGATCAACTGGGTAAGCCCTTATGCATGATATTCCGAGATTAAGACTAATTATATCTAAAGATATCATTCTCATTGAATTCATAGACATAACATGCACTGATATTGTCACCATGGAAACACAATGCAAGATTGTGCTTGGCATGATCTTACCTGAAACGGAGTCATTTCGATCGACTGACTATGACCTAACATTGTACAATGACGACCATAGGTCATGATTTATATATACAATGCCACAGTGAAAACACGGCTTCAGAGAGATATGTTTGACTTGAACATTACATGCCAGGAGGGTCCTGGTCTCATGGAAGAAGTCACAGGGACCAATGAGTCCCCTACGCAAATGGATGTGCATAGTTCGGATTGGTCTTGGCTAGCCTCTGTTCTATTGAATTCAAAGAGCATTATAAGAGCATTAAATAACTACCTGTAGTAAGATTGGCCGTTTAAAACCATATCGTGGAATACAAGGGGGCATTGCCAATTGTTAACAGACTCCAAATTATGTGTCCTATTGACCGAAGTACTCAATTGTTATGTTATAGGAGGCTTGGTTGTGAGACACTTCAATTTTGCATGGTTACTCAACAATTTTTCCAACTGGCAACAAGAGGCACTGTAGGAATACCCTCTGGTGGGCTCCTGGTTGCCATCAAGAATCTGTGTGGTTTTACCATTGAAAAGATACACCCAAACAGTGATGGTATTTCAGCAATTAATGTTGTTGCCAGTTTAAGATTTGATCTTTAATTAATAATATCTATTGGAATCCTGTAAAGCATTTATTTAAAGATTGCTTAAGGGAATTGCATATTGTATAGGAAGAACGCGTCATTATTACCAAGAATGTTCTGATTGCTGGTCATTTTAATTCATATTGCCCCAATGTAGCTGTTGAAGAGGATGAAGTTGCATACGTGTGTGCAAGAAGTAAGCATCTCAATGGATCAGAGTGGGCCTCTGTATTTTGAATGATTGGTGTTTCATTAAGCGTAATGAATGCGTCTATGGGGAACTGCATAGGTATCCAACAGGGGACAGTCGTCCTTATGTATTGACGATGACTATACTATGCCTGATCTTTTCCACAAATGTTAAGCCATTAAAATAGAGGAAACAAATTGGAGTCAATGTAATATGCCAATTGCTGAGTTTGCAATTAAAGGTAAAGAAATTAATTTGAATTGTCCAAGCGAGTTGATAGTAAATGCAGCAGAGAATAGAGTGACCTGAAACAATAAAAACGTTGATACATTTAATCAACTAATTGCAGAAGCTTACTGCAATATTACTTTTGAATGGAAGAGCATAGCCTATTCTCCTAACCTAATGGCAGTGTTTCTTAGAGATAAGGTAGGACCCTGGATTGGATTGCTGAACATAACTGCCCAATCACTATTACCTCTATAATGCCTCAGCTATGGTCCGACCACTATATGGTATCCTTCACCCTAGAAGCCACCACACCCATGAATAATAGCATCCTAGCCCCCACTGTACCCACTAGAAATTTAAAAAAAACATTACCACTGAGAATCTTATGCCCCTCATTCTCCCTACCTTAAACGCCATCTCTGATCAGTCTGACCCAGCCTCCATGGTAGACAAATACAATGAAGTGATGCTTGCCTCCCTCGATACTATCGCACCTCTGAAAATTAGGAAGAGCAAACCCTGTCAACACCTAAATACCTGGTTCACATCCCTACTGAAAGACATCAGACAAAAGAAGTGCCTCAGCGAGAAAACCTGGAGATCAGACCCCTGAGACACTAATAAAAATAACCTGAAGAAACTAGCTACCCTTTACAAAAAAGAAATCATCCATGCGAAATAAACATCCTACAACACCCGCATCACCCAAGCCAAATCCAACACCAAAGATTGTTCGCCATCCTAAAAGAGGTAGAATCCCCCATCCAAGCTCCCGACTCCTGCCTCAAGGATAAGAATTGGTGCACAAGCATACAAAACGCCCTAGCCAACAAGATAACAATGCTTCAGACTATGATCAACAGCAAAGAAGCCTCCATAACTGCCCCAAATATTGCCACCTCCAAGGCTAACATGAATTCACTACCAACTCTGAAATCCACCCTTTCCCCACCCTCACTAGACATCCCATCTTCTACTTTCTTAAAGTCTCCACTAAAGAATTCGAGAAAGTCAGACTCACTCTCAAACCTTCCAACTGCCAGGGCGACACATGTCCAGCCCAAATCATAAAAGACGCCACCCGTGAACTGTCACCTTTCATCACTAAACTCATAACGCTTCTTTCATGTCAGGCACAATACCCAACAACCTGAAACATTCCTGGGTCCTCCCCCTCCTCAAAAAGCAAACCCTGGACCCCTCCATCCCAACAAATTACCGCCCCATAACCACTGTACTGTTCTTATTGAAAATCGTAGACAAAGTAGCTTATCTACAAATTAAGCACCACCTGGAACTTAACCATCTCCTAGGAGTTCGACAGTCCAGCTTCAGACCACAGCACGGGACGGAGACTGCACTCCTAGACCTCAAAGCCCAAATAGATACACTAAGAGATAAAGGCTCAACATCACTCCTACTACTCCTCGACCTCTCTGCCGCATTCGATTTGGTAGACCATCCAATACTCTGCATTCACCTGGTCACGGTAGCCCGCTTCTCCCATGAAGCTGTCGCATGGATCCAGTCCTTCTTAGACAATAGGACAATGCGAGTCTTCTCTCATCTAGCAGCTGCAGACCCTGCACCCATTTCATGCGGCGTACCCCAAGGATCATGCGTATCCCCTACCCTTTACAATATTTTCACGATGATCTAGACTGTCTAGGTATCACCTACACTAATTATACAGATGATACACAGATCCTCATCCCGTTGACGGGAGATTGTGACAAGGATTTGGCCTTTGTGAATAGAATCTACCTCATCATCCAGGCATGGATGGCTTCTCACAGTCTATGCATGAATGATGACAAAACGGAACTCCTCATCCTAGGCACCCCCTCCAACATCAAAAATCTAGGCCCTAACTATGACTCCTTCATAATTGACAACAATATCATTACGGTGGCCAAAGTAGTCAAAACCCTGGGCTTCTACATAGACTCTATGCTTTCCTTCGGTAAACAAGTGAGTGCCATGGCCTCAGCCACCTCCTACACCTGCAAGTTAATTAGAGCAGCCAAGCCTTTCCTCTCTCCTTGTAACTGCGTCACACTAGCAAGAGCACTAATCCTGTCGAAACTTGATTTTTGCAATGCCCTCTACATAGGCAGCAACAAACAAATCACCGACAAAATACAGACACTTCAAAACAACACCCTGAGAGCCGCCCTAAACTTCCCTAAAAATGCCCACATCTCAGACCTCAGGAGATCTACTAACTGGCTATCTACAAAAGACAAAATCCTCCTTAAAACAGCTTCCCTTACACATAAATGCCTTAACCAAGCAGCCCGGCAATATCTTATAGACAGATTCACTAGACAAACAGCCTCTCGCCCCTTAAGAAAAGCCAACTCTAACCTTTTACTAGTACCCAGATTCAAACTCACTAAATCTGGGGGAAGTAGCTTTGCTGTCAAAACAGCACAATATTGGAACTCCCTTCCTCCTGCCCTAAGGGAAGATCTCCCCTACCGGCAATTCAGATCTAATCTGATCCAACGGCTAAAAGAACATGATACCTAACCTCACCTTACTGACATCTAGGATCTCATGTATATTCTATATACCTGTTCTGCCTTACTTATATGTTACCTCTGTCTTATTGTAAAGACACTGTATATACTTTGTGACTCCTGACTTCACATGCCTACAGCATTGTAACCGTAGCTGTACCCCTATGTTTAAATCTGTAACCTGTAACCTAAGTTGAACAATCCTCTTATTGCCTTCGCGCCCCTGGGTCTGGTGCGCTATATAAATAAATAAACAAATAAACAAACAAACACACAAACAAACAAGAACAGGAGCTTGGGAGCCAATAGTATTAAAAGGATATCGTCACACGCTTGTGTATTTCACACAATGCTACAGCAAAAAAAGTGAGCAGAAATAAAAAATATAAAAAGGAGTTTAGTAGAGGGGTCGGTTGAAGCAAGGTTGATACAGAAAACTCGTCATAAGTCTGATCTGCTACAGCAGGATAGCGAGGGGATGCTAAAGGTATTAATGGCCAAACAAGACTCAAACGGTTGCCTCCTGCTTGACAGGGGTGTATAGAAAAGAACTAGCTTGGGTGGCAGGCTAATCCTATCTCTAATAATGTATGGGTTCAGCATTATAGCCAACTTTATGCTAGTTCCACCATCCCCAATTGTGCGGTATAGGATTTAACAAATTACAGATGGGACCTAAGATTTCTACCATCATGTAGACACTGACTTTCGAGTAAATGCTGTAAGGACAATTTATTTGTACGCCTGACAATATCTTTCAAATGAGACCTTAGAAATACAAATGTGTCCATTAATAACATAGATATTGACGATGTTAGGACCTTCATTGGAGGCCATCTTGAAAATGTCATCAGTACTGCACACCATGCACCAAAGAATGACCCGTTCATAGTATTCATCTATGTCTAGTTGCCGATGACACAAAACCAGTGGCATCGTCTACTCACCAGAAGTGCCACAGAGCCTTTTTCCTACATATGCTTCTGTACTTCCCATGATCAGTTCCACATGCACAGACATACTACGAGAATGAACATGAAAACTGCATTGCTGTCATTTTTGCATATGCAAAGTATGTCCAGCACTTGTGCAATTCATAAAATGCACAACATACATGTTTGGATACTTGTACTTTGCGGGCTTTTTGCCATGTACATTCTATTGCTTTTCAAGGCACAAGTATGATAGCTTCCAATGCAATTCCTTTATGAAGTACACCCCATCATGTATTTATAAACGTTAGTTATTTTACTGTTATCCTATTTGGCAACTTCATTTAATTTCATCTGTCCCTTGTAGGAGAGATTAAAATTGAGATAGTTTTTTTCAAATGTATCTAAATTCTATGTCAGGCAAGATTAGCACTTCTAATGAGCTGGCCACCCAAACATATACCCCTAGAATACTGAGCACTGGTGCAGGAGCTGAACTTCAGCCTGTATTTAATAAAGAGGAAAATGCAAACATATATATACTGACAATACATGTCAAAGATAGTCATTTAAAAAAAAAACTAAATGGCAATGGGGCGGTCCACCTTTTGTTTCACTTCTGTGCAAAAGGTCCCTCAATGCAATTTTCACCTTTTCCACCATGTAGTGGAATAGTGGAAAACAGGCACAATCTGCTTTACACCTTACTTTTCCATTACGTTTGTGGAAAAGTGTAAATTCCTCAAGCAATGAACTATTGCAGTAGGTATTTACAATGAATTGCTACCGAACTCATCTGCTTTTGTCAGGTGGTAAGGTCAGACGGATTCCACAGGGATTAACTGGTTTTCCACCAGCATGAACCTACCGGGCAGTTTTGACAACAGGACAGCGAAGCGAAAGCGGACACGTTAGGTCTGCTCTGCCCTCCACCTCTGCCTACTAAATAAAGGAAAATCCTACTGTCTGGAAAAAGTGGTGGTAAAAGTTTATCGCCACTTTTCCCAGTTTGTGGCACCCAGAAAATGTCCCGTAGTAAGCTGATGTAAATCTGGGTAATGGTAGAGGGGTATAGGTTCACTGGTGTAATTCAAAGATAACACTAGTCAAGGGAAGAGCAATTTCATATGAACTCCAAAGTAAATAAGGCTATGCAGGTCACCAAATGCTGCATTCTTCCTGAGTCACAAAAGGGATCCAAAAGGGGTTAATTGAATGAAATGAGCCAGAAGCAGGGGATTGATTGACACAAGGGATCCAGAAAGGGTTAATTTAATGAGACGAGCCAGAAGCAGGGGGGTTTGCATTTTTCCTGATTGAAACAAGGGATCCAGAAAGGGTTCATTGAATGAGATGAGCCAGAAGCAGCGGGGTTGTGCATTTTTACTGATTGACACAAGGGATCCAGAAAGGGTTAATTTAATGGGATGAGCAAGAAGCAGGGGGTTGTGCATTTTTCCTGATTGACACAGGGGATCCAAAAAGGGTTCATTTAATGAGATGAGCCAGAAGCAGGGGGGTTGTGCATTCTTCCTGATTCACAAAAGGGATCCAAAAATGGTTAATTTAATGAGAAGAGCCAGAAGCAGGGGGTTGTGCATTTTTCCTGATTGACACAAGGGATCCAGGAAGGGGTAATTGAATGAGATGAGGCAGAAGCAGGGGGTTGTGCATTATTCCTGATTGAGGGTTGATTTAATGAGATGAGCAAGGGTCAGGAGGATTGGACTCATCTACATAAGCAGCATCACACCTATGGATTGAGAATTGAGATCATTAAAGGGTATGACAATACTGCAAATGGTAAAGACTTCTATTGCACCTATCTTTTTACCTGTCCCCCATTGCACAGAGAGGCTTTTAGGCAACTTAGAACTATGCAGAAAGTTGTGTCATGCATGTCTTTTCACAAAACCTGTTAGAAAGAATAGAGTACCTAGAGTATGAAATCAACTCTGACCTGCTATTTTGTTCCACAGCACATTACGCAAAGGACTCGTTCATATGCCTGGCTAACAACGGCAAGTGCCACTTTAGACCATGCCTGGATTCTGAAGACACCACCGGGAGCTGCGGTTATGGGAATGAAAACTGCTGCGTACCGAATCCATTGGGCACCCAATGAGGCTGAAGTCATCCAAGAGGACCAGGATAACAGCGTGCAGACCAAAGGAAAACATTCATCAGAAATGTGCCCAATCAATGAAGCATGTATACAGATATTGATTTCAAATTGAAAAACCTGCTTGACAGGGGTGTTGCTAGGTCTGGAAAAGATCCGGGGCTATGCTAATGTCGGGACTGTCCGGACTTGGGGCTAGGTAGCCTTTTGGTTGTAATCCCTGAGATTCTACCTGGGGCTTCAACCAAAAGACCCTGGGGCTATAGCTCCCTAAAGCCCCCCCCCCTAGCAACGCCTCTGCTGCTTGATAGTCCTGTATTTTAGTAAATAATCAATCTCCTAGCTTGCTATGTTCCACGAGTCACATATTCCAAGCCCTGGATTTCTTGGCCAATGTTGATGTAATTAATTTAATTGCCCTGTTCTTTTACAACTATCCTAGGCACCAGCACCTTTGCTTATGTGGAACAAAGGACAAAGCACACAGAGTAAATGGACAACATTCTTCTAACTTATACAATACATATTGGTTAAACATGGGGAAAATGATAATGTATGCTTGTTTATGTCAGGAGAGCATCATATGTTACAGAGAAATCAGTTGCTTTAGTAATGGCCAAATCAAATGTTAGTGGAACTGCCCACGATTGCAATCCCAGCTGACCATTTACAAAGTACACCTCTAAAACTGTTTCCCCCATGAGCTCTCCCAATGCAGATAACTCACAACATGCATAAATTGAATTATGTTGCATCTTAAAGGTAAGACGGGTGCCTTGAACCACAGGCAGGTGCTTCATTTAATCTTGCCTATCAACAGAGGGGGATTTACAGAACAGGTCCAAAGCAGATGGGCCTCATTACGAGTAGGGGGCAGTGGTAGAACATTGGCCGTTATGGGATTACTGCCAATTATACTGCTGCACCATACTCCGAGTTTGGCCTTGGAGTAGATAAAATACCGCCACACCATGCTGGAGATAAAATCCTCCAACTTTATGCCAGAAAATCCACTATGGACTCAAAAAATAAATGGGCAGAAACTCTGCTTACCAGCACGTGTAATCCGGCTGTAAATCCACCTGAACAAGTGACAGTAACAGTACATCCCTTTGCCAGTATTCCGGCAGATTAGTCAATGTAAGGTCAGATGCTCTGTTAATTTCCCAAAATTAGTTATAAAAATTCTGGAAAGATGTCGAGAGGTTCAAGAAGTGAGCCAAATATAGTTTTAAAATCTTTTTGTACAAAACTTGAGATCCAGTGTAAACACTGACATACATCACTGCCCTGTGATTATATTTATTTGAACCTATTCTGTTGCTACTAAATAGCGGATGTGAGCCTAGGTACAGAGCTCTGTTATTTCCCCTCTAGATGTGTGCCATAATTGCCACACATGCACACATGCATACATGCTAGAGTTCCAGATGTAGAATATCGGGTTAGGACGAAATTACCTAAATAGAAAAGTCCTACCACCGAAAGTCCGACCCCCATTTATTCGCATATGTATATGTGGGGGTGGGTAAAGTTATTAAAAATGTATAGGTGTAAGGTGGGGGGGGGCTCCCCCCACATATATACATATACATATATATATACGAAAAAATTGAAAAAAAAGAAAAGAAAAAAAAAACGGACTTTTGGTGGTCAGATTTTGCAACTCAGCAATTTCACACAGATCCAGAATATCTATTGATATGTGTTGGACTAAAATGCAGAATTCGGGAAATGTGTATCAGACTCTACTTATAACCAAACACAAGGGCAAGGAACATATAAACTTTAGTTTGCAGTCTGTGCATCTTGATCAGGTGAGTATGAGAGTACAGCACCTCGATTCTCAAGTGAGAAGATCAGGAGACCCTCACTTTCCTGTCAGTCATGAAAATGGAATTTCCACCAACAAGTGACGTAGGTTTAGCAGTGGACGAGCCAGATCAACCAATCAAAAGGCTGGGTATTGAAGATTGTCCAGCAATGGGAGAGGCCACTCTTAGGAAAAAATACAGTGATCAAAGAGAGCGCGCCTGCCCTTACTTGATAGTAAGTGATCCTAAAGCGCATAGAAATAAGTTACCGTTCCAATCATCCTTTGTAGGCGTGTACTAAGGCCATAAGCATCAACCATGTAGAATAGGTTTATAATGCTGACAGCCCTCTTTGTGAACAATGTTTGCGTTTACTGACAATAAAGGAAACCAAAAATATGGACACATGTACTACGGTGTAGAGGTGACATGTAACCGACATTAGCCAAACCCAACGAGCAATTGAGAGGCCTCAAGATACACCACTGTCTATGGAAGATGACTACTTCGTAATACCCGAAGCCGCAACTAAGGTGCATTTATTCTATCAAACACTGCAGCTGTTTAAATAATAGACGGTACTATTCTATACCTAAAAAGTACCGAATTTTTGAAAAACAAAAGAATTTGTGAAACAATGTTAAGTTGAATTGTGTTAATAAAATGATACAAAGGGGAAAATTACTAGGACAAATTTTAGCTATTTCAGTTTAGTGTTGCTTCATTAATAATTTTGAGCATTCGTACTCCATTTGTAATAGCTTCTCGTAGCAAATGACCCTGCTCCATTGCTAGCAAGGCATTTGAGTGAGAATCAGCCCTATACATTGTGATCTGTGGCCACAGTGTACCATTTGAAGTAGAAAAGCAGTGATCTGGCCTTTTCAAGTAAGGAGGATGAGATTAGACAAATAGGAATGAAACCAAGACACCATTGTGTATAACAGGGGCCAGATTACTGAAATTTTGCACCGGTGCAAGTGCTAAGTTTGCACAATATTAGCATTAGTGCAAAGTTTGCCCTATTTTTAAAAATACTGGGACACATTAAAAATAGGGCATACTTTGCCCTAGTGCTTATACCGTGCAAACATTGCACTTGCACCGGTGCAAAGGTTCAGTAATGTTGCCCCAGATGTTTCAAGGGCACGTCCAGAGCAAATTTCTGTCTTTTTCCAACAATCGCTGAAAAGGCACACACATGCATAATTACCACATTTTGTGAAATATACATGTGATTACTTGTAAAATGCATGTTTGCTAATAGCTCTAGTTTCATCTCTACCAAATTATACAGATTCAGGACCAAATGTGGCTGTAGGTAATAAAGAATATTGTCTTTGTCATATTTAAACTGTTACTTTTAAAAAAGTTAAAAGAAACAGAGATTTTCCACAATGTCATCTATATCAAAGTATGAATATTGTGTGTACACACACACACACACACACACACACACACACACACACACACACACACACCATTGTGTTCTCTGGAGAACATACAATATAATGAATTACTGACACTGTTTCTGGGAATTTACTGGTAGACATTTCTGTTTCAAAGGAGGTCCAGAGTTTTTTTATTTTTACATTTTTATTTATTGCAGAATAAAGCAAATCATCAACTATGCATAGAGTACAAACTAAGGCAAAAGATCAAATGCTTCAAACGCACAGGCATCACTTGCCAGTTTTGTTCTGGTCTCATACTAAAGCGACAAGGCCGGAGCTATGAGGGCCTATTGAGAAGTTTGTGAGGAATTAAGTGTAGAGAATGTATTGCTTTACCGTTCAGGCAAAGTAGTTGCTTGAGCGGGATTGCGAGACATATTGGTGGACATTGCACATATGGGGCATATTGGGGTAGCTAAAACGGAGCGTGTATTGAGAGCAGATTATTGGCTACCAGGTTTTGACAGGATGGTAGAGAGGAGGTTGGATTTTTGTTATGAATGTGAAAAAACTGGGAAAGGAGTATGTCCATGAACAAGGCTAATGGTGTGTTCAGAGGAGCCATACACAGATGTCACAATGGACGTCCTGGGCCCTGTGGATGTCATGGAGATGGTTAGTATATTGCGGTGTGGTAGATTTGTTATCTCGTTGGGCTGATACAACGTTTGTCAGGGAGGCTAGAGAAGAAATCATCGTGAAATGTCTTGAGGATGTATTTAAAAGGGAAGGATACGATATCGACGGATAATGGAATGCAATTTTGCACAAGGGTGATAGAAGAGTATTTTAGGACCTCTGGAAATAAGCAAAAGAGGAAGTCTTCATATCACCCTGAGAATATTGGAGTGGTGGAGAGAGTATATAGAAGCATGATGGATGCCATAAGGATGGCTGGAGCATGTGGACAGGGAAGGAAAGAAAGTGTGAAGGAGAGGGTAAAGGGGTTGAAAATGTTGGCGCATTCTGCAACAGGCGATGTTCCTTTAAAGCTAATGAGAGGAAGAAAGGGAAATACATACGTGTGTTCGGCATGGTTGGGGCGTCCAAAGGTTGCGAAAGAGGATCTGGCGGGGTGAGGAGAAAGTGTATGCTACCCAAGGAAAAAAACAAAAGAGGAATTTGATACAAACAGAAGTATGAAGGAAGTGAAATTGAGGAAGGGAGATTGTGTAAGGATAAAGGAAGGAGTTTTGAGGAGAAAAAGAGATGTATTGTACAGTGATCCCGTGCAAGTGGAAAGAGTATGTACATTGACTGTATAAGTAAACTGTGGAATTTGGGAAGAGTGCTAAAGGTATGAGGGCCTTGGCCGTAAGTGAGTTTAAGTCACAAGAAAATAAAGAAAGGAGGTGTCTGGTGTAAATGTGCATATACCTGTGCGTGGAGAGGTGGCATGTGACAGCAAGTGTAGAGTGTTGTGTGCATGGGTGTTCAGTGTGTGAGCGTTCCAATGGTGATTGAAGGAGAGTGGAGGAAAGGAAGGAGGAGCTGGTCTGAGGCGCTCTTCACGTAACTTGCATATTGAACCATGTACAAATAAACCTCACATACATTGCCTGTAATGGGCTTTACTACAGATATCATCTGAGACATTTTGAATTTCAGGGAGAAGCCCATCTTGTGTAGTAAATGGCAGGCACAGTTTAGGTGCTCCATGGCTTGCTCCTGCAAGCAGAACCTGATCAACCATTCATCCAGGTAAGGCGATATATGGATCTCCCCCTTCTTAGACTGGCTGCCACAACTGACAAAAATTTGGTGAAGACCCTCAGGGTGGAGGTGAGCCTGAACGGCAGGACCTGAAACTGATATTGGGAGCTGCTGATCATGAACCTCTGCCACTTTTTGTGCTTGGGATGTATCGGCACATGGAAGTAAGTGTCCTAGAGGTTGAGTGACACCAACCAAGCCTAATGTTCAAGAGTTTGGAGGACCTGTTACCATCTTGAATTAGTCTTGTTCAAGTGCCTCAGGTCCAAGATGTGTTGCAGTCCCCAGTCCTTCTTCAGTACCAAGTAGTAGTAGGGGTACCAACCTTGGTTCCTATTCACATGAGGCACCAGTTCTATTGTACTTTATTCCAGTAGAGTAGCAAACTTATGCTGGAGCAGTGTATCTGGGTACTGGGGGAAAGGCTAGAAGGCAAATGATGAAAGAACGGCAGTACCCTTGAGTGACTACCTGCCTTACCCACGTAGCCATAGTAATGTTGTACCATTCTACAAAAAACGCATCTGCCGTCCCCCCACCAGAGTGTTATGTGAGCAATACTCAGAGAGGTTTTGCTGCAGCTGCTCTTCCTGACGGGACAGTGGTAGAGGAAGCTTTTGAAGCTTTACTCACTGCAGGTTTTGCACTTCTCTTTTGTTGATCTTGTCTTCCAGGTTTAAGGCGTAGACTGAGTGGCTTGCTGTTGAACAGCAGCTTCCAAAGACTTTCTCCTCTGGTTTAGAAGCATGCGTTTTTTCTAGACTTTCATCAGCCTTGGGTCCAAAATGATTGAACCCCTCAATGGGCACGTCTCACAATTTTGTTTGTACATCTGGTGCAAACCCAGATTTTCTGAACCAGGAGAATCTTCTCCACATTGAGCTCATGCCCATTGCCCTACCATGATAATCAGAAACCTCTAGGCCAGACTGAAGAGTTTAGCAAATTGCCTCCTTCCTGCATGCAATAACATTTAGGTAGCCCTCCCTTCTTTCCCCTCCTTGGATATGCTCTGCTGCTTCTTTAACCACAGCCTGCTAAGTGTGGGTGTACTTCCCTATAGCACATTAAGCATTAACTGCTTTCAACGCCCTGCTGCCTCAGGCACAATTCCTTTGGGATAAAGCATTGACCTTCTTGGCATCTCTATCTGGGGGTAAGGAATGGATGGCAGCAGAGCTCTCCTTTGAGATGGCTGACTGACCAGCCAAACTCTCTGGACTAGGATGCCTTGACAAGAATTCAGGGTCTGTGAATGATGGTTTGGATTTCTTGGCGAGGTTACCAAATATTGCTGGTGCCGGGTAGGGGGTCTGCCATAGCTCTAATTTGGGGTCTCTTAGGGCTGCATGAAATGGAAGTACTGGGTCTTTCAGCAATCCCTTATGTAAGATATCAGTCAAGTCATATTTTGCGACATTCTTGAGTGGAGGAACCCAATTCTGTGATTGACCTGTAGGCAGCCTTAGGGTGAGCATGGGGACTCTGCTGAGAAAAATCCACCTCCTTAGAAGTGTTAAGCCCACTTGCGTCCTGAAGTCAGCTGCTAGGTTTTGATTCCTTTCATCTTCCAAGAAAAACTCTTGAGGGTTGTAAAATGTTAACTACTTGAAGCCAAATGGAATGTAATTTCTACTCTTCGTCAAAAAATCCCTCTGAAAGAGGACATGAACTCTTTCCTCAACTTTGTTTCATATGTCATAGTGGAAGGGGTTTCAACATTGATACTAACAGACCCTTTAGAGGGGGCACCAGTGCGGGGTCAAAGATTGTTGAGGCATTTGTGGCCATCAACAATATTGGTGCCTTCTCAAACCCTATCAGGATTGACTTCACACCCTGGCTTGTCGGCACATGGTATGATTCTCTGCTGGGGGCACTGACGGTTTGTTAGGCATGGCTGGCATCGTTTTCTTTTTTGCTTTCTGCTGTTAAGTGGAGGGCTAGGGGTCTGATTTTTTTAAAAACCTTCCTAATTTTTAGATGAAATTCCTCAGATTTTTCTACCAGAGCAGATTGTTGCAGGTCAGAAGAAGGACAGAGACTGACATCTTCTGTTGAAGGACTTTAACAAAAACTTTTTTCTTCTGGCTGGGCCAGTTGTAAGGATTTTTAAATAAACTCTTGATTTTCTTTTTCACTCGATAGTTACATGGACGAGTTTGAATGTTCCAATAATGATTCTCACTTGTATTTACTTCTTTGACCTGAATGTTCCAGTAATAATTCACCTCTGTTTCCACTTCTTTACTGGGATCAGTATGAGGGTTCCAATAACGATTCTCACTTCTCTCCACCTCTTTATTGTCACTGGGATGAGTATGAGGGTACCAGTAACGATTCTCACTTCTCTCCACCTCTTTATTGTCACTGGGATGAGTGTGAGGGTACCAGTAATGATTCTCACTTCTCTCCACCTCTTTATTGTCACTGGGATGAGTATGAGGGTACCAGTAATGATTCTCACTTCTCTCCACCTCTTTATTGTCACTGGGATGAGTGTGAGGGTACCAGTAATGATTCTCACTTCTCTCCACCTCTTTATTGTCACTGGGATGAGTGTGAGGTTATCAGTAATGATTCTCACTTCTCTCTGTCTCTTTATTATTACTGGGACGAGTATGATTACAATGCTTGTCATGTTCGTTATCCCTCCAGGGTCTCCCGCCTTCTCTGTTAACTCTCTCACTTGCGGTTAGCATCACTGGGCCTGCAATCAGGAGGGGATGCTTTCGTCCGTTTCGTCAGGTTGGCTTCTGGCCTTTTGGCCTCTCTCTCTCTCTCTTTCTCGGTACCCATTCCGTGTTGTGAACAGCTTTGTGGTCTCTGTGTCGTTATTGGACTTAACAGTCCACTGACTATTGGACACACCGCCACTTACAACTCGGCAAGCTGCCGGGGTTTTCCTTCCCTGAGCTCATCTTACTTCAGGCTTTTCTTGTGTCACCTTCACTCACCAGCTTGCTTCCACGCTTGCAAGCTACACGTCCCAGTCTGATTCAGCTTTCCACGCACAGTTGATTAAAATGTCCCGGGCTTCTTCCTCTGACAGGATTTCTCCTCCTCCATTTATCACACATAGCTGGACCTTCCTCGGCAGAGCATCCAGGTCTCTCTGTTGTCTGAGTACTTTGCATTACTCGGGCAATCTCCTTCTTCACATTATTTGTATTTTCTTATTGTTGACCGCCCCCCAGGCTCTGTCTTGTTTTTTTCAGAAGCCTTTTCTGACTTAGTTGCTGATCTTTGGCTAAAATACACTTTTTGTTTATTGTTGGTGATTTTAACTGTTGGTCGGATGTTTCTATTGATCTTCAGGCAAACAAGCCTTGTCGTTATTAGCAGATTTTCAACTGTTTCAACATGTCCAGTGCCCTACGCACGCTGCAGGCCACACCCTAGATTTCATTTTCACTGCTGTTGAGAGCATTAAGGTTCAAACCGTCCTTCCACTGCCATGGGCAGACCATTTATTGGTGCCTTTTACTAAACTTGGCCAAAAGCTATGTAAATTAGTTAGCCTAGCCGCCCTTCCTCATCAAGATTGGAGACAAGTTAACTTGGCTACTCTACCTCTACCCATTTTAGAATGTTTTAACCATTCCTCTTCTTGAAACATTACCCTTTATCCATTAACTGTACTTCAGGATGCTTTTATTAAAGTTGCGGATGAGGTTGCATCTTTAAAGTCAGATCGAGACCTCATAAGCGCTCTGCACCCTGGCATACATCCCCTTTGAGAGCTCTTAAGCTCTCATATAAACAGGCTGAGAGCACCTACTGCTCTGCCTACCTTCTGGTGGATAAAGCCGCCCTAAAGATCCACGGCCTGAAATATCAGGTCATCAAATAGGCGAAATCTGTTTATTTTGCCAACTGCATTTCACAGGCCTTGAATAAGCCAAAAGAATTGTTTTCGGTGGTAGGGTGCTGTCGTCTTCTGATGCAGTCTGCGATCTTTGTCTGAATTCTTTATACAGAAGATTTCTAACATTAGGGCGAACATTGATGACGCAGTGTCTTCTACCTCAATTCCTATTCTGTCGCCTTTGTCACATGAAGGACTGTTCTCACTTTTCAAAACCATGGAGGACCATCTTCTTGGAGTAATTTCATGGCTCAAGTCTTACTTTCCTTTGGACCCTATTGCTTTATAAGTGCTAAAGAAAATGATCGTTGAGCTAGCTCCAATTATTACCTCAGCAGTAAACGTCTCACTGAGTCAAGGTGTTGTTCCTATAGCTCTCAAACATGAACTGGTTACACCCCTTCTTAAAAAGCCTAATCTGTATCCAGCATTGCCTGCTAATTGTCATCCCATTTCTCTCCTTATGTTTTTTTATAAAGGTGCTTGAGGCTATAGTTAGCCCTCAATTTAGGAATTTTATTGAGAATGCTCACATTCAAGAACCCTTTCAATCAGGCTTCCGCCCCTCGATGGGTGCTGAGTCAGTTCTGGTTTCAGTTATTGATGACCTTACTCTAATTAGTGATCAGGGTGGGTTGGCTTTCTAAAATTACTTGATTTGCCAGCCGCATTTGATGCCATCGACCACCCCACCCTGTGTCGGCAACTACAGGAGGTTGGTATCACTGGGACAGTGCTCCACTGGTCTGAATCTTTTCTTTCAGATCGATCTCAGACTCGTTCTCTTCCTCCCTATAGGTCTGCATCATCGCCCCTTACCTGTGGGGTCCCTGAGGGCTTGGCGATCTTTCCTCTTCTCTTTAATATTTACAACTGCCCCCTTGCCAACCTTATCCATTCTTACGGCTGTCGATTCTATTCATATTCAGATGACACACAACTGATCCTTACGGTGGATCACAGCCCAAAGGAGTTGGCAGTCCGTCTGAAGGCCTGCTTGGCTGCTACAGGCAACTGGATGAATAATAACTGGCTGAAGCTAAACGATGACAAGACCGAAGTTCGCACCTGCTGCGTGTTCTCTTTAGAGCCCTGATTTTTGGGCCTCAAAAGTAGACACTTCTCCACTCCGGTACACTCAGTAAAAAACCTTGGAGTCACGGATGTGGCCTCTTTGTCACTGGATTTGCAGGTTAGTGCCAGGTGCAGTGCTGTTTTTTAAAACTTCAAACCTTAAAAAAGGTGATACCTTTCTTTCCATATCTTTTGAGGGGACCAGTGATTTCCTCTGAGGTTTTAGGTATTCTTGACTACTGTAATGCTACTCTACTGGCTCAGCCTAAATAACATGACAAGAGACTTAAAATTCTGCTAAACTCTGCAGACCGTTTAGTTGTTGGTCTGCCTAAATATGTACATATCTCCCTGGTTCTATCTCAGCTTCACTGACTCCCGGTTGAAAGCAGAATTAAATTCAAAGCTCTCTGTTTGACTCATAGAGCCTTGCATAAACGCGGGTCTCTTTTTCATCAGGACAAGAGTACTCCCTATTCTCCAGTTAGAACATTTTGTTTGGCAAAATCCGGCCTCCTTGTTGTCCCAAGGTTCAAAAAGAAATCTGTGGGTGGCATAGCATGTTCGGTCACAGCCCCCACTCTTTCTAACACTCTTCCCTCAGCTCTGAGGTTGACGGAG
Source organism: Ambystoma mexicanum (assembly GCF_040938575.1). Lineage (NCBI taxonomy): Eukaryota > Metazoa > Chordata > Amphibia > Caudata > Ambystomatidae > Ambystoma > Ambystoma mexicanum. The sequence goes on along the minus strand of NC_090927.1, from coordinate 222,559,292 downwards.
GATCAAGCTCAATTTCGGAAATCTCTAAGACCTTTCTCTTCCCCTTTTTATATCCTTTCGAATTCCTCCATGCTGATTTTTATTTTTCCCACTCTAGCGCCAGGATACCTTTGGGTCACAGTGCGATATGCAAAAATCCTTCAACATAACATAACATTGTACTCATTTTCTTTCTCACATGGATTTAAGGTATCTGTACCACAGTACCATACATTCATTGATTCCTAATGTCTTCTTTAGATAGAGATTGTTGGAGGTGGAGTTTGGGTGATTTACTTAGGGAGTTCCTCTTCAAAACGCGAATCCTAGTCCCCAAGAGCAAAGTCTGTTCAGGTGAGGTACCACTTGCCTCTACCCCTAGAGAGGGTAGCCCGTAGCGGGCTCCCATTCTAGCCTCACAGGGAAAGGCTACCCCTAGTGGAGGAGTGACTGAATCCTGTTATTCACCACAAGACTTAGAAAGAAATCTTACCTGCCTATCAGACGAGGAGTCCAATGAAGAATATGTATGTCTCTTCTTTTTCTTTCTCAATCTTTTCCTGTGATGTTTTGACCTCTTTTTTGTACTCTCGTGAGACTGATCGTCTAATTCGGATTTGTTTCCCTCAGACCATCTTTTCTTCGAGGAAGTGGTGCTCAGAGATTTGAATGAGGTTTGCACGTTCCCCAGCTTTGACTGTCATTCCTTCAGAGCTTTTGGCGTCATAAACTGACACAAACCGCAATTGATAATCTGGTGACCGTAGCTGAGACACAACAAACAAACTCTGTGGGGATCAGCAAAATTTTTGAGTCACAGTCCTCACAACACTTGAAGCCGGATGGGTTCGCAGTTGACATTTCCATATAAAAGTATTTTTCAAGTAAGTCGGAACATTTTTCTGAGGTGTGAAATGTTCTGATGAGCAGGCTGAGCATGCAGAAAATAGGAAGTGAGGTCATAGGGCGCTTTGACGACTATTTCTACTGACATCGGGTCTGTCCTGTGTGTAGAGGAACCTCAAAGCCAAAGCAGTATGGTGCCCCCTGGTGGCAAAAATATTTCTGAAGTTTGCTTCTGCCGCAGGAATATATATATAAGATGAGGCATCTGTGGGAGTTCACAACCCATTAGAATAATGTGATTTTAGAAAAATGCACATTAAGTGATGCTGTCATGTGTGGAGATCACAGAACACACACAAGTGAAGATGTCCAAGACCTTAACTTTTCTCTGTCAGTGTAAGAGGATTGGAGGAACAGTGATTAAACAGTCCTAGTATCTTTGGTCCAATGTCTGTTCCCTAAGATAAATCCCAAGACCAAGTGCAAGCCATGACATGGAAAGAAATGCTATAGATCACTCGATGTCTCAGAGATTTTTGGGTGTCCTGACACAATTCTTTGTCTTTGCGTTGGTCATATCAGATGATCTAAACTGTCCCGTCATCTTCTGAAATATCAAGGTACCATGAGAGGAATTCCTTGTGCTTTTTGGTAAGTATTCCTGCCCCCACTTGGGTACTTCTGGAAAGGATTACATCCCCCACGTGGGTTCTCTAAGGCTCTAAACGTCTTTAGTTGGGCTTGTGGCTCCAGACTACTAACACGCTCTCTGACCTAGCCTTCCCTGTCAGCCTGGCCTGGCCTACAGTATAACTGAATTGAGTTTGGTACTTTTCTTACCTTCTGGCCTATTTGGTTTGATCAATGCATGTTATCTCTATGTAGTACTTCTATGTTGTACTTCTCCCCCTTTTCTCACTAGAACACCACTCTAAAACCCGAAATAGCTTGAGGTTTGTGCCTCTTTCTATTGTGTGCTTTGGGATTAATTGTCTGCATGAATGCTCTAGTTGGTGGGTCTGTTTCCCCATTAATATGTCTGTTAATGATAGGTCCTACCCTATTGATCCCACCTCCTTACCATTTGTCTGGCATTTAGGATTACCGGTTATCAAGCGTTGTATTTCATTTAATAATGTGAAGCCGCATGTTTCTCCACCGCTTAAGAGATACCTTGTTTCACTGGCTGTGCAGGGGCAGGATGGGCAACACTGTATCGTCAGTGGGAGAATCTCTTACTGGAGAGCAGGGTTGTTGAAATTTTTCTTTCCACGTTGCGCTCTCGGTGTACGGGAAGTTGCAAACTTGCAACAGTGTATCTTTGGTATGCAGCGTTCACTGCAGTTCCGGCGAGAAACTGGAGCAATATTCATGTGTTGAGTTAGGTAGTTGCAACATCTGAACACTCATTACCTTATTCGACTGAAGGAAACCCTTTCCTGTAAAGGGAATACTTTAACTTTCCCTGTTATGAATTGTGTATCTATTCAGGAAGCTTAAGGCGCTGCCATTTGGGGATGGGTTTTTTTTCCCTCCAGCTATTACAAAAGGGAAATGACCATATGCAAATCAGACTTGGTCCCACCCCAAAAGGTGCAGTCCAGCCCAAACTTCTTGGTCACATGCCTTCTGCACGAGACCACAAGCATCCCCAAACATGTTTTGGCCCTGTTGGGCCTCATCAGTGAAGAGTAGCTTGGGTCTCTAGGCCCAGCAGGCGCAGGACCCACGTCTGGGCATAACCGCCCCACTCTGGGTGACTCATGCAAAACAAAAGAGGTGATGGCTGGAAGGTTTGGAATTAATCCTCACCTCTGGCTTTGCTCTGAGCAGTGCACAAGGCCATCGTTCTTCAAACGTTTTACAAATACAATATTTGTCCACAATCAAAAGTCAGAAGTTTGACTAGTGGCTAGACCAAAGTAAACTGCCAAACCCTACCTCAATAATGATTCAATTAGAGAACTTGAACAGATACGAGATCATAACATAACAGCTCTCTTTCACGAGCTTGACTTTTCTTTAGAGATAATGCTCCAAAACCCCCAGGGCAATGTCTTAAAGGTACTATCTTGGAATATAGGCGGTTTGGGGATAAGTTCATGGACACAGAACTGTGTTTTCTAAATGATTGTGATATTCATATTCTTCAGGAAACTTGGCCATTGTGTGTCCCTTGGGTGGGTGGTTGCATTTGTATGACAAAGGCAGAATCCCATAATAGATGTGCCACTAGCAGGAGTGTTCTACGTGCCACGATCTGGACAAAATTGGCCCAAACAATGACGGCCTAAGCAACACAGTCGAGTACCCCCAACATATTATTGTAAAGCCATTTAATTTTGTTAATGTGTATTACTCCCTGTCCAGCTGTGAAATTATTATGGAGATATTATCTTGACATGGCAAGCACCTTAACTGAAAAATGGAATTTAAGTAGCTGCCCAATATTACTTATATGAGTTGGCATTCATTTGAAATTAGGCAATGGTCGACAGGATGGTCAGGTCCACTTGAGCCTGATGAATATAAAGTTTGGGGCGGCCAGCACACACTATGAAAGACAATAGAGTGTCCAGATTTCATGACCTCCTTTAGAAGTAAGGGTTGGGGACAGGTAATTGGATAATGTTCTCTGGCAGAGGAGAATCCACCTTTGATTATTTTATTGCACCAATTACTAATTTCCTGCAGATTAAAGATATGATCACCATTAAGCACATATAAAGTGACAATTTTAGAAGTCTCAGTAGGATCCTTTGAGGCTTTGACAGGGTAAATAAGACCTCGTCTTAAGGTTACAGAAACACAATTGGAACAATAGGAAGATATGGAAGAAAGTGAACATACAAAGAAAGGGTGCAACGAGAACTGTGAAGCAAATACAGCTATAATGATATCCAGATAATGGGGGAAACTGGAAAATGTTGTTTTAAGAAAAGGTAGCTGTACATTCTGGCAATGCCTCCCTTTAACTCAAACTTATTTTATTTATTTATTTGTTTCATTTATTGCATTTGTTTGTAGCGCCCAGACCCAGAGCTATCACAGCGCTAGGAACATGGTACTGTGTAGGTAAATAGATAATGCCGTTGGGATGGAGATGGGGGTCTTGGGGTAGAGGGATGCCTTGCTGCTCAGACCTGGTTTGACTATTTTAGCAATCTATATTATACAACAAATGGGAATTGGGATAGGTATGATCATGAGGCGCTTACGCTTATAGGTGTTGACTTGTTACTGCATAGAAATATGAAAATGCAATCAAATTCCTCCTTTTAGAAAAAGTCTGGGTTTTGAAAGGATTCTCACAGACCTTTATCATGGCTACAGAAAGACAGCTGGGCTCCCCTGGTACTTAACCTACTGCATTCTATAATGATTACAGACAGGCTCCACGTAGATGGATGGTAGCAGTTTACACCTTTAACACGCACTGCCAAAGCCAATAGGCCTGGATTTATTAAATGCCACCTGCAGTATCTCATGATGCTATAGCCTTGTTTGTCCTAGTACATCTAAATGCTCTTATCTGTAGTTAGCTTATGCCCAGGCCTAGCCTTCTGTGCCAGGTAAAGCCATCATATGCTTAGGTTCCGCACATAGGTGAAATACAGTTGTGTATGTTAAGTGAGGCATCTCAAGTTCATCATGTTTATTTAATTGTATAGCGCGCGCCACAAAGTGCATTGTTACTAGCACTAAAAGAGACCACAAAGTAAAGGGGTTCGCCTGCTCACACACCACGCTGGAGTCAGGAGGTAAGTTTATTGGTGAGTTTATTCCCTGACTGTGAGCACAGGTAAGATCAATGGACAGAGTACTGGAGCATCCATCCTTGCCAGCTATAACTCCACACCTGCGGAAACTGTGTCCCTCAGCCAGTGTATATAGAGAGTTGATCGGTCTAGATGCCCAAATAACCATCCAAGTTTTGCATCATATATCTCGGTGCCCCAAACCCATGTCAGAGGGCCTGATGGTAAATAGAGTACACAGACACCACAGGATTACATTTCCCCAAAATAACGCTGCTCATTCAGTACATCATTTCAAACATTTCTTCTTTATCATTAAGTACTGATACTGGGGCAGAGTTAGAAGTGTCAGAATGATGTCAGTGTGGGCATTCACCCAGAGTCACTGTGTATGTGTTGCCCCGGCAAAAGGGTCCATGTGCCATATCACATGTTTCTGTGCAAATGCGACAATCGGGCTGTATATACCAGAATGCATTCAAGCCCATATAGTGGACTAAAGATTCCAGAATGTTATCTACCTTCTTACAGCTCTCCCCACAGTTTTATGTTTGTTTGTTTGTTTGTTTATTTGATAGAGCGCACCAAACCCATGGGTAGCTGGGCTATACTTTATAGTTCATAGATTTATTTGAGGGCTATCTTATTGAGGACATCCTCAGTGAACACCACGAGTAAACCACAATCAGTGGAAACCTCGGGCTGAGGGACATTAACTCATATTGCATAACACCTCTCTGCCCCTGCTGGGCTCCCTGCTGGACTGTTTAAATCAGTTTAGTGGGAAACCCAGTAAGAGTATTGAGGGAAACGCAGCGCCTCCACAGTACTCCAAAGGTAAGGCCTTATGCCAACTGGGGGAACAAAGAGAGCACCTACTGGACCCAATGTTGTCCAGGGACACCGAACAGAGTACTGAGGCCCAGAAGGGATTTTTGGAAAAGAAACCAGTGGGCAGTATATCACCACGACTGTGACCTGTGGCAAAGAAGTTGTTGGGCCTACAACCCGGAAGCTGCGAGTTCAAGTAAAAAAATAACCGGGCACTATATCCCTGAAACTGTTGTGCTTTCGATATCTTGGGGGAGACCAGTATCCCTATGATAGGGAAACCCCAACCAGCATATGTTTTATTCTATACTGACACTGTTTACTGAGATGAATTCTAAAAGAATATTCTTGTTTAAGTGACCCCTACTCCCAATAGGTATGCACACTGGTACGACGTTCATTCATACCTGTTTTTTTTCCACTGCACTTTTGGGGGGTAAGGAGAGAGGGAATATAAGGGATAGGGTGGGGTGGTGCATAGGGATAAATAATAGGGGAGGGGCATTGGGGGAGCCCCCAAATAAATAACAAAATGTAAACATTTTCAGCAAAACGTTTTCGGCAAAAAGTGCAGCGAAAAGAAAACGGTCAAAGAATGAACACAGAACCATCTGCCATTGCTCTATATAACTGGAAATGAGATGAGAACTATATATTTGGAAGTGAGCTGGGCACTATAGCCCCAAAACTGTGTTTTGTGTACAATGAAGAATCTTCTAAGGTGCTACCTCCCTGAGATTGTGTTTTCGATGGCCAAGAAGCGTACTGGTGTGAAAGCCCTACCATAATGTTCAATGGGTTGTCGAGAAGTGTGCTGGTCACTATACAGCACATACTATGTTTAGGGGATGTCAATGAGTTTTCAGGGCTCAATAACTCTGAACAAGGAAAAGGAAATAGACAGAGTTGCAGAGGGAGACCAGGTTCCCTGATAGATGTTAAAGCCCTGAACCACTATGGTTTCTCCATTGCCTTCTCCTTTTGGTTAGACTCTCACACAAAAGAACAACCTTTGGATTTTTAGTGAAACCCCATACTACCTATGGCTATTTATCCCATTACCTATCTTGTCAAGACATTTGTTTTTCTAAATATGTCTGATGTGTCATGTGTCCTCTGGGTTCTGACACAGGGAGAGCATGGACGTTCCAGTTAGATCATTGTATGGTAGGGATGTACGATAAGGTTTGGCAAGCCATTATAAATTATATTTTTATTCCGAGCGGGCTAAGTCTGGTTAGGGGTAATTAATAGTTTTCAATGTAAACAGGAGCAATCAGTCATGATATTCTTGTTCCGGATATACCACATAATTTAATGTTATGGACACATGATTGTCTGGCAGCTCTGTATTGGATGGGCTGCAGGAGCCTTGTCCTTATTGAGAGGCATAGCTTGGCCCTGATTTTAGCTGTGTGTCAGTACGTGTTGTGTCCAGTTTTCAACAGTTGGTCGAGATTCCATTTTGTACACTTTTGCTATCTGCTTCCTGGACAATGTCAAAGCCCTACACAGTAGTTCTATGTTTTGTGTGAAGGTAAGAAAGTGGGACATTAGAGGCTCTTCCCCATGTTAGACTCCACACTGACTTTGAACAACTCCTTCTCTCCAAACCTCCATCCAGAGTCTAATCTGCAAGATCCATCACATTTTGTTGAAGCGATGTCAAAGGGAATGAGTTTTAAGAACAGATGGGAAGCCTCACTGAGGAAAACCAGGACTGAAAACAATGGGAAATGTTAGTGCTTCACATGGAAAAACGTACTAGGTGTACCACGAATAAGGAAATCATATATAAAATCATGCATGGTTATTATCACACACTGGTCAGCTTGAATCTTATGTTCCCTTACCAAAGACCAGTAGAGGACTTGGAAGGGTGCACAGGAGGATCTGCACGTATGGTGGCGCTGCATGAAAATTGCCATTTTGTATAAAATATTATATACATTTTAGGGGTGATAAAACTAAATATGAGCCACCCCATATCTAAAGATTCTAAATGTGCCATATTGGGTATGGGGGACCTATGTTTAAAGGCCATGGTAGCACCGGAGATGAAGGTAGTTGGACACTGACTAATATTAGCCAAACTAAAGATAGCGTTACGGAAAATAAATGCTGCCACCCGAATATGCCATGTCGATTTCCAACTTTGGGACATCATCATTATGGAACAAATCCCCCATACACAACGTGCAGAATTTCTATTCTTTATTTGTGCATTATAAATTGCCAACAAAAATGCAGAAGTTCTAGGGTCAGAACAATTAATTTGTTTTATTAATATATCCCTGAATCAGATACCTTTTGGGGGATAGATCACCAGGGAGGGTTATTGGCCGAAATTCCTGACCGCCATGGATTCCAACTCTCCTGGTGTTCTGTTTTTATTTTATTTATCAGTGGCATTTAACAATGAAAATCAACAACCTCTATTACAGAGACTTCTGGATTCATTTCCCACTGCAGACACAGCTTTGAAATGGACCTCTCCCTTCCTTCAAGATCAAAGCTTCAAGTGTCCCAAGCATTCATATTCAGATCTGGTGTATTCTGGAATCCTTCTGCACGCTTTGCAGCTGTACGTGGATGACACCGAAACGTTTTCACGTAACCTAACTTTCTGGACAAAGCCCAGATTATCTCCATCTGCCTTCTGACCTTGCAAACCTGGATGATTGACAGCCAGCTCCCCTTGAATGTGCCTAAAACAGAAGTTATTTTTCTACAGTCCAACAGTCTATCTCCCTCCCCTTAAACTGGCCTGTGCCCATGGTTCATGCTCCCGCCGCTCTTACCGAAGGCAAGTTCTTCTACATTTTCTTCAATTAAAAGTTGTCCTTCACCAGATACATCAGAGAGGCATCAAATTCTTGTCAGTGCCACCTCCACATGCGTAAACACACACGGCCTTACCTGAAAATGCAAAACAAGGTTGAAGCCACCAGAGCACTAGTGTTGGGTAGGGTGGACTATGCAATACTATAGCCTCCTAAAGTACTTAGCTCACACTATGCAGATCATTCAGAACAAGGCTTCCCATCTCTTACATTGCGTTAATTGTCCACATTTCTCCAGCCCTGCATTGGCTCTCTCTCTCTTGAAAAGATGTTATTTAAAAGTTTTATGCATCTTATAAAAGACTTTGAATGGCAGAGGTATGGTATTATGAGGTTAGTATATTCACCTTTTATTGCTGGGTAGATAGAGTTTACATGTTGCAACCCTGGCACCACACTGAGCTTTCATTCCAAACCTTCTTCCTGTTAAGGAATTCAGGTGCAGGCTACATGATGAAATGTTAACTTACCCTGGAAACAATAACATGAGAATGATAAATGACCAAGGACCTGAAAAGGTGAAGGTGATTACAGGAGCACAACACATGGGGGAATCAAAAGGAAAGGGACATGGCCAAGGCAGAGAAGGTGAAGTTCAGTGACAACTTATGTACAGTGACTTATACAACATGGCCCACCTCAGAGGACTCATTTAAGAATGTAACCCTCCTCACGCCCTTGGATCCAACACAGAAAGTTGGTTATGGAAAGTGACACATACAGCACATCTCCTTCCCTTTGACGGGAACATAAAGACATTGGGGGTCATTCCGAGTTGGGTGGTAAGGGAAAAATGATGCCGATAAAGGACTGCCGGCATCGTTTCCCGTTACGGCCCATTCTGACCCAACAGACCGTTATTTACGGCGTCGTAAAGTACGATGCCGTAAATAGCGGTTTAGTGGCGTGCGCCCGACACGCCATGCCGTAATTAGCGGCATGGCGTAAACCGGAGCTGATCCCAAGTAAAGCGGACATGGAAAAAACGGCCTCCACAAGACCGCAAAGTACCTTACCGCCATGGAGTAAATACCGGCATCGCCGAGAAGATGTTAAGGACCCTGAGCAGTGTTTCCAAGAGGAACAGGTGCACTCAATCAGCACAGGTGGAGGCAATGGAGTCTGGCACTGCACAAAAGGAGCACACCCACACACCACACCCCCTCCCACACCAAGATGATACCAATTGTAGCAGCATTCCTGGAGCTGGAGGCCCTGCTTGCAAGGCAGCAACTACAACAACAGCAACTACAACAACCACAACCCCCACCACAGAGGATACACAGGAGGAGAAGGAGGGTGAGACAGGCCCAGCATGCCCTACCGGTGCAGCCACCATTACCACGCCGGCAGCCCCCAATCCCCCGTATCAGAGCCACCCCCTTCAACCTCACACCAGAGCAGATCCACACCCTGTACCGGCTTGACTGGGACACCATTACCAGCATAGTGGACATGATACATGATGATATAGTGAGCCGCATAGAAATCCGCACTGCCATCCCCCTTCTACTGAAGGTAGTGTCTGTGCTCCACTTCCTTGCCACAGGCAGCTACCAGCATACAGTGGGGCACATGCATGGCATTTCACAGCCCATATTTTCACGGATACTCAAACAAGTGCTGGATGCCCTCCTCACCCACACAAGGGAATACATATCCCTACCCCGTACTCCCCAGGAGATATATGACACCAAAGCTGCCTTCCATGCACTGGCAGGCATGCCAAATTGCATAGGTGCCATCGACTGCACCCACGTGGAATTAGTGGTCCCGCATGCCATGGAGGTGCCGTATCGCAACCGCAAGCAATACCACTCCATCAACGTCCAGATGGTGTGTAATGCCAGTAAATCCATCACACATTGCAATGCCCGATACCCCGGATCGACTCATGACTCCTTGGTCCTGCGGAACTCAACACTACCACGCTACATGGAGCGACATGCCGGACGACGTGCCTGGCTGCTTGGTGAGTAACCTGAATGGGCCATGGCAGTGCATTGGGGCTGTGAGTAGGTCGCCTGCATACTCCACCTGGGTGGGAAAAGGGGGGGGGTGCATACTCCACCTGGGTGGGAAAGGGGGGGGGATACATACTCCACCTGGGTGGGAAAGGGGGGGGATGCATACTCATCCCAGTAATCATCTGCGGCCATGTAAGACTAGTACAATTCTCCACCATGAATGCACACACAATTACCTCCTTTCCACTTCCATGCAGGTGATGCTGGCTACCCTCTAAAGCCGTGGCTCATGACCCCGGTCCGCAACCCACAGAACAGGCACGAGGAGGACTACAATAGATCCCATACCCGTACACGGGTGTTGATAGAGCAGACCTTCGGCCTGTTGAAGGCACGATTTCGTTGCCTCAGCCGGTCTGGTGGGGCACTCATCTACAGCCATGAGAAGGTGTCCAAGATCACCATGGCATGTGTAATGCTACACAACATGTGCATCCGTCGGAACGTGCCACTGCCCCCTGACGTGGAACTGCTACCACCAGATGATGATGAGGGGGAGGAGGAAGGAATGGCAGGACAGCAGCACGGTGCCGATGCACAGGAGGGACGTTCAGTGTGGCAATCATTGATTGGACAATAAATCTGAATCACAAGTCAGCTGAGGGTATGAGGGTGAGAGAACATTGGGCACTGGGTGTGGGGATACATGTACACCATGCAATGTGCGACATTAAAAGACACAAGCAAAATGAGCAATGTCCACTCTGTTTTTTGGGAATGAACAACCAGTGTATTAAACATTTATGTAGGAACGTGTACAACAAAACCACCACCCTCAACCCTCTCCCCCTCCCCCCCAACTCCCACACACACCCTCACCCCCCTCCCCCTCCCCCCCAACTCCCACACACACCCTCACCCCCCTCTCCCTCCCCCCACAACAACCCCACAATAGTCCCATCAGTGCAACATAGGCCACATGTGTGTGGCAGTATGGTCATTGTGTACTTCCAGAGCCAGGGGTATCCATGTTCTGGCGGCGAAGTGTGCGCATTGACCAACGGACAGGGCTGGTCTGCGTGGAGGAGCACTGTGAGGGTGGGTACTCCCACTGGGGCTGTGGTCTGGGGGGTGCTGCCTCCAGGGCATCAGCGATCCGGCCCAGCACCTCACAGAGCCGGTTTGTGTTGGCAGTGATGACTTTGCCCAGGGCCTGCAGGTCATTGTGGCACTCCGACCTGGATTCACGGTTGTCCTGGATAAATTCCTCAATCAGGCCCGTGAGGCGCTGGGAGTGCAATCCATCCATGGCCGGTGTGGCAGATGTGCTCTGCAGCCGTGGTGTTGAGCCTGCAGCCCTTTCGGGGCTTTCTGCAGGGGAGGTGGATCCAGGACTGGCAGGTGGTGCTCCTTGGCTTGTGAGGCCTGGGGTGTCACTCTCCCCGGAGTCGCTGTGTGCAACTTGACTGTAGGATGGGGTGTCTGGGCTGTGTACAATGTCATAGGGCTCCTCCACGTCAGATACGGGAACTGATGTTGGGCTATCTGGCTCCTCGAGGAGGCACATGGCAGCATTCTCCCCTGCCACACTGGACTCCTCTGAGTGCACCGTGGGTCATGTCTCCGTCCGCAGTGCAGGCATGGGTAGGGGTGTGGTGTGGGTTGTGCAGCCTCCATGGGGGTTGCTGGTGCAGGTGGTGTTGCCTGTGCCTTCTTCCTTCCTGCAGGTTTACGCTGTCCCCTGGCTGTGCCCCTGGAGGTACAGGGCTGCGTGGCTTCCTGGCCCTCACTTTCATGGCCGCTGCCAGTGTGGGGGAAGAGAGAGATGGCATGAGCTATGATTTGGGGGTCAGCATTTCTTCAAGCCTATGGTATTACAATGGGATTGCAGTGTTTTGTTGACATTTGGGTGGGGAGTGGGACAGTGATCTGGGCTTGGATGGTAAATGCATGCTGGTGTCTGGGTCACTCATGTTGGTGGAGTATTGTGCTGACTCACATTGACTGCCTCTTTTTGTGCTATGGCCAATATGGGTTGGAGCCTTGCACCTGGCATCAGCCTGGGTCTCACTTGTGACGGCATGATTTGATGGGGGGGGGGTTCCCATACATGATGTGACTGCTTGCCCAGCCCTTGGCAGTGCCTTACATTGGGAATGCATTTACTATCTTCACTCATGACACTCACCTCCATCTGCGGATGACGGGGCACCGTACTCCATCTCGCCGACCCCCTCTATGGCTTCAGTGCCCATCATGTCCGCACACGTTTGCTCCCAGGGCATCATCTTGATGGGAGAAGCTGGGCCTCCTCCTGTCTCCAGGGCCTGTGTTCGGTTGGCCGATAGGATGGCCCGCACCCTGAGACGGAGGTCATCCCACCGTTTCCTGCAGTCCCTCGTCGTACGGGGGGTGTTCCCTACGGCGCTCACCCTCTGTGCAACCAAGTCCCAGATCTCCTTCTTCCTGGCAATGGTGGGCCTACGCATGTCACTGCTGAATACTATCTCAGCATTTGCGTGCAAGGTGTCCACCAGGACCTGGAGCTCGTCCTGCGTGAAACGCTCCTTCCTGATGTGGGTGGCACCTTTCTTCAGTGCGTTTGGCATGATACTGGTCAGTGATGGCTTTTTTAAGGGTCAAAATATACCTCCAGGTACTGTATTAAGAGGATGGCAATGGATTGTGTTTTTAAAGATGGCCGCCGCGCTCCTTCCCGTTCCTGTGCGATGATGTAATTTCCGTATCCGTTAATTAGCGGTGACCGTAATTTACGCATACCGTAAATTACGGTCACCGCTAATAACGGACAGCGAGGCTTCGGTGGCGGTGTTGTAATGACCGTCTCGCTTCATGCCGCTAAGGGGTTTTACGGGCCCTTTAGCGGTATGCTGCTAGGGGATTTACCGGCATGGCGGAAAGCTCGTGCCCGCGAAGTCGCAATGGCCTGTAAATTGCGGCGTCGTACCAGACCGGACTCGGTCTTTCCGCCATGCCGGTAAAAACCCATACTTACCGCAAAACTCGGAATGAGGCCCATTGGTATGCTTGTAAGACACCTCCTTCCCTTTGATGAAACCACAATGACCTCGATTTACTTTCCATTGCATAGGAGCTGGACATTAGTGTCATGAATTAGTAAGCCAGGATCCATGGAGAGGAAAGGCCAAGAATTGTGATGCAGCAAGAATAAGCTGAGATCATTGAAGCGCCTGGTGAGGCTGTCTGGCCTGGTATCAAAACTGAAGCAGCCAAGGTTGGTTATCTATTATTAAAAGCAGTGAACGTGCGAAGGATGAATCATCCCTTATTAAGGGGCAAAGAAAGAACACCAGGAGTGCCAACTTCTATTCATTTAAGACATTTAACTGCTGCAAAATGAGCCAAATCGTGATCTCCTGTCACGTGAACCAAGGATGGAAATAGAGTTGAGCTTGGAATCCTAGAACAACGATAGTGAGAGCCTGAACTCCCATATATTCCCACAGACAAGGACACTTTGCCAGGCCAAGTTCACAGGCAATCTTCATGGCAGAAGGTATGGGTGATGAGAGATATTGGGCTAATTGGGTGGGGAGGTAAAGTCAAGTCCACCTCTTGGCACCTGTGTCTGAGCTTATGTGCTGCTAAGTGAACTCAATGTTCCAGACATGGCACGAGCGTGCCAACCAATTGTAGAGGGCCGTATAACGAGAGGCCTTATAGTTTGAAGACCAATAATAAACTGTGTACTAAATAGTGTTGGAGATGACATGTTTTAAAGGTAGGCATAAGTTGTCCACCTGACAGTAGGGCAGCCAATCACAATCCTAGTCCCTATAGAAAGTAGACTTGAATGTTACACTTGAACCAATTATAATTGATTGTAGTTTTTCCTTATTTACCACGTAGTACGACGAGACCTCTGATGTATTTTTAGTATAAAGTCAATGTTTAATGCAAAAATAGTGGAAAGCTGAGCTAACGTCCATTGATGTCCGTTGTAACCTCCCTGTTTCAGATAATTGTTAACAAAACCGCAACCTTTCCGATCTTCCTGAGATGGTTCGATTATTTGGACTCAGAGTTATTCTGCGAACCCATCCATGCACATTACTAAAGAACCATACGTTCAGATGGTAGCAGTGCGGATGTTCGGAAAAGATCCAAACTAGTTTGTCTACAGTGTTTCGGACGATCGGGCATCCCCCACCATTAGCAGGAAGAACGCATGGTTTCCTGTGGAGAGCGGCCAATAGAAATAAACTTGCAAGAAGACCCGATACAGTGGGCAGGTACCCCTGTGAAAAGAGAAACAAAATATCGAGGCTGAGTACCCCAAAAGGAAATACACCAAACACAGGTTTCAAAGGAACATACAAAGTACTTTATTCTCTATCGAATACAATTACAAAACAGTGCAAAGTCAGATAGCTATCGGCCCTCAGTACAACACAATGAACTCCAGCGTGGTTCAGTGTGTTCAGTGAGAGACTGTACATTAGAATGCAATCGCTTTTTATACATTTTGTGAGTGCTAGGGCCAACCCCTCTTTGGGTTAATATTCTACTTTAGAAATCACCAATTCTAGAGTTCGTTGCCGAGTCTCAAATAACCGCATCTAACTGGTTTGTTCTTTATTACATGTAACAAAAAGCGTATGCATTAACTGTGTATTCTAAGTTTCGTATTGCAGGCCTTCTTAAACATTTATACGATATAGTAAAACAGATGTTCTTTGTCCAATGTGTAAATACATTATCATAATATATACTCGTGGATTAGTTTTATTGCGCGAGTAATCCTTTTACACATAGGTCAACGTAGGACGAGGTCTCAGTTCATGACCTCAACAAGTAGCCTGCAGGCAGATTACACATTAGCGATGTACAGAGGTCAATACGGCCATGTTGTATTTTGCAATGACATCGTCCACCATTTTAGTTCACAGGGTGACTTTTCCACATAATCCTAAAATAGCGGTTTGACCTAAAATGGCGACCTACATGGATTAAAGGTCAGGACCTTGCAACACAGATCTCGCAAGTGACTTTCAAGCAACTTGGCGTAGGCCAATATTAATATTTATTTACAATAGGAGGCATGATATACTTTTTATTCCGACACCCCTTTGACCAAATCCCTACCCGGTGTCCATGGGCGCTCTGCAGACGGATGGCGAAGTGATCGGATTGAAGGAGGAGTCGATACCGAAGGCTTCAAGTTCATTAACGAATGGTGAGTAGACTAGGCAAATGAAGGAGATGGGATTGTGATAATTTTTAAGTAACGGGAAATATTGTGAGAAGAATAGGTAGCACCTAAGAGTCCTGACTTACGGGAGTTTCAGAAGGAGATGTCTCAAATCCCAACGGAGGTAGAGCAGCAACATATGACGTCTAAAACCCTGTATAGGGTTTAAAGTAAAGGTGAGAGAGAAAAAGGTGATCACAGTGTTTATAAATGTTTGTTGAGTAAAAATATCGAAGAGCGATAGAGGTTGTGAAAAAATTGAAGAAGTTGAGGAGCAGCAGTGATCGAGCGTAGCAAAGTGGTTGGCGCCAATCAAGAAATAGATATAGCCAATCAAGAAATACATATAGCCAATCAAAAAATAGATATAGACAATCAAAAGAATAGATATAGACAGGGTGTTGAAATTTGAGGCTTGAGCAGCGATTCATTGGTTGTGCTCATATTTGTTGTTTTAAAAGACGTTGAAAAGTGGCGATTTAAGCAAAAGTATAAAGGTTATTTAATAAGTCTGGTAAGTATTGACAATAAATTGAGACTTGTCATTTTGGGAGACACTGCCCTGATGCACTTACGCAAAACATTACCAAAGCACAGGCCCAAGCTCAAACCGTATAGTGCAGAAAAGTTGAAAGGCACAGCAGATAAAATGTTCATGTGATGGCCACAAGGGGGATCATTGTCAAAGTGGTATTGCAACACATGACTACATACTTGCACGCTGCGTACATGGGGAAGTAATTAGAGAGAAGATTAGCAATTTTAGAGGTCTGGAAGATGTATCAAAAAGAAAGGGAAGAATCACCACCTGAGGAGTGGATGCTTTGTCAGCGAAAGGGGGAAGGTGTTGAGCCCTCAGCTCCCCTTACCTCACCCGAAGCAAAAGACGCCAGTACAGAAGAAATAGGGTTATATTCTTTACAGGAGTTGAAAGCGGCGACAGGATATAGTAATCCGATATAGAAACCCCCAGCTTATAATAGTGACAATAGTTGAGAGGAGAATAAGAGAAAAGAAGAGATCTATAAGATCATTCAAGATAAAGAAGAAAGGAGTGAGCGGTCGAAACTAGCGACAAAAATGTACATGGAGATCAAGAGATGGAAAGGAGAGAAAGATAAAACTGAGGAGATAGCGCTTGTGCAGAACGAATAGATGGGAGGACAGATATTACTAAAAATAGATGGGAAGAGTATCAAGGAAGTCAGGCAAAGAGAAGACAAGGATGAACAAGACAGAAAGGATAAAGAACGAGAGAAAAGATTGAGAGAAGACAAGCAGATAAGGAAGAGCAGAGAGCAACGAGAATGAATATATCAGGATGAGCAAGAAAGAAAAGAAGAACATGCAGTAGAACAACAAAAGTATGACAATAGACAGAGAGTGATAGAAGAGAGGGATAGACAGGAAAGGAAGAAAAAAGAGGAGGAAGCGCTAAGACTAAGGGACAAAATATTACAGAAACGAAGGGAAGAAGAGGAAAGAATGGAAGGAATAAGGAGAGGGGAAGAACAAAGGCAAGAGGAAGAAAGAATTAGAAGGGATGAGAGAAAGCAAAGAGAAGTAGATGAAGAAATGGAACGGAAAAGGAGGCAACGAGGTCTTGACACCAGTCTCACTTGTAAGGAATCAGTAGGGCCAAACCCAGAAATACAATGGGACAGAATAGAAGAGTTCCTTTTGATAAAGGAAGCAATGCAAGCAACATCTAGAGTTGCGTTAGACAAAGAAAGATTTGATGCGGAAAGCATTGGAGAATGGATCGTCAAGGTCTATCAACAGTTAAGGCGAAGTAGCGAGTATGAAACGTGAGGGAATGATGATCAATCCCCAGTGCCTCAATCATGAAGAGAGGAGGGAAGCCTGTTCAGTGATAGACATTGAGCATTGTCTTTAAGTAGACTGAATCTGGAACAGTGTGAAGGGGATGATAATCACATTAGTTGGGGACAAGATATGTCAGATGCGGAAAGGGAGTCCGGTCTTGGGGTAGAAGGAAGGAGCATGTGTGCTCCTGTAGGAAGCCTGCAAATGGATAAAGAAGTGAGATGGTCTGATCTGAAATAAACTAAGGATAGGATGCCAGATCCCATAGCGTATCCCGCATATCCCTGAGGACAATCATACAGTGAGAAGGGAGAGTCACCGCCATATGTGAGCAGGTTAAGGTTCTTACCCACAAGGAGACAGACAGGATCGTCCCTGCCATGGAAAGACTAATTATGGGATCTCACTCTGGCAGGGGTCCTCGTAAACTTGCTTAAGGTCTCCTTCCTATTCCCGCTGGCATATCGCTGTTGGGTGCCTTATTCTAACTTTGTTTCTTTACTACACCGCGTAATATCGGTCGATTCAAACATCACTGAAAATGACCTGTTGGGAACAAACTCCAGCTTGGCCAGTATTCCACCTGATCGCCAACTCCCCAGTAGCTCCCTGTGACATCACCATTACTCTACTGGACGCAAGGCCGTACCGAGCTCTGCCGCTCCAACGGACAACTCGGCCGTGGATACCGTCTTCTATTAAAACTGGGCCAAAGCAGGCCACACAGGGTTGAACTGTTTTGTCCCAGCGTGGCTGACACAGACCCCACATCATCAGATCGGCGCAGCACCATACGCCATCCGTTCACCAGGTAACTTACCAATTCTTCATGGAAACTCACTGTCCTTTTCTTTAAGCAGAGGCTTTAAGCATGTGCACGCCTCCAAAACCTGTCTCTCTCATTTTTGGTGCTAATCTTCCAACCATTAGCACTGTAATCCTCATGCATGCACACGTCCCTCCAGAAAACATCTGCTTACAGCTCCCCTCTTTAACCACTTTAGGCACTCCCTTGCAGGACACAACTTTGTTAATTTAGGAGCAATAATCCATTTTCTTCTCTTGCCTTTGTCACTCTTCATCACGCCAAAATGCAAGCTCCTTCTAGAAGCACAGCTCCCTTTTGTTTCATGCACATAAATGTCTTCCTTGGGCTCCATATGAGGCATCCATCCCCCTTCTGAGACCCATACAGGCCAAGAGACTCCTATCTAGAAAGCCTCTTCTGTCCAGACTAACCCTTCTCTGCTTTCCCTGGACAGGGGCAAAGCCCTTTATCTCTGGGCTTTCCCCTTCTGGAGCACATCTGAAGACTTCTTTATTCAGGGCCGCCCACTCTTCTTCATTATTATGGGGCCACGATTCTCCCCCCTGATTGCCCTGGGTGATGGGACTTACTTGTTTGGCGGCAGTGTGTTCCTTTATCTTCTTGCTGCACCCCCCGCAGCAGCCTGGTCTCTTTCATGTTTCTCTTTGCCTTACACAATCCCTTCCTTGTAGCCAGTGAAACAAAGTGACCTCCTTAGTCTTCATGATAAGTTCCTTTAAGCTTTTTTAGTATCTTCGTAGGTTAGCTTCTCAGGAACAGTTACATAAGATAGATAGAACAGACACTGGTACCCATTACCCAGGCAGGGGCTCTCCAACTGCTTGGGCTTGGAACCCTCACCACAAACA